>NW_025064846.1:0-1292500 GCF_014595645.1 Diaporthe citri
TTTAGGATATCTGATAAGAAAATGATGAAATCGCTGCAGGTCACTCGAATTCTTCAGAGCTAGTGGAATGGTAACATTTCATACAAGTCCATTGTAGCAAATTTCCATAAAACCAACATTACAAGTTGAAGGTGTGGGATGTGTAGCCTGCTGGGCGTGGGCCACAACATGCATGCTCCCCTGTGCAGATATCCAAGTGGAACGCAATAGGGGGGCCAGAGAAGAGTCCGTTGAGCCCTAGTCATCTACATTGATTCCCAAGTACTAGAAATGATTACACCTTAGCCGTGATTTCTGATCCATTCCCGGCAGACACGTGTACCCTATTCGCGCTTTGGGCTTGGGCCCAGCGCGGATGTGCTTTACCAGGCGTTCAGGTGTGAGCATTTCTCTGGGAGCGTCTTGTGCGGCCTATTCAATTGAAGGCCGTCGGGCGGTGGGGACAAGGCGAGCACAAGCAAGGCGGCGCCGCCCGTGCACTGGGGGGGGGGGGCACACGAAAGTATATAGTAACATCCCGAAGTGTTGCGTCGTCAAGACAAATAGATACCACCGCAAATGCAGGCATCAATTAAGCTTTCCCACAGCCCGCTAGCCGCAGGCTGCATAGGCCCGACTACTTTAGCGTAGAAAGGTAGCAGGCAGAGCTGACGTCGGCCCTTCGTTACATCGAGCAGAGGCGAGAGCCGCCGGCTTTCCGCTTCGACACATAACCGCAACTCCGGGTCTCCGTGCGCGGGGCAGTCTTGGGTATTGATGGCTGGCGCCCGCACGCCACCGGCCCGCTTTGGTTCCCGGCCCTGCCGGCGGGAGAACTGGACCCGAGCACGAGAGCGAGGGGAGCAAAAAAACAAAATCTGCCCCAGTATCCCTCCCACCCACAATCCCGTGATATTCCCGCAGCCGCAGTGTCCCCATTTCCATCATTCCAGCCATTTCATCAATCTAGGCCCCCACAAAAAGCAGGAAAAAGAGCGAGAATGTGTAAGCAGGGGTTTCCCTTGCCCGGACCCTCGCACCAGGGGGAGAGAGAGAGAAAAGACGACTCGGATGCGACGCAAAGCCGCGACCGCAAGAAAGAATTCGGTGTCCCCGCCGTGCGCTTGGGAGAGATGCGACCAAAAAAGCATTATCCGGCGATGGAAGCTATGCGCGCTACCGCACTCCCGCCCCAGTAGTGGTCAATGCAGACCGAAAGGTGCCGGTGTAGGCCCGGGATGGGCGTCCATGCAGGTAGGTGTGTGTGTATGTGTGCGCACATGCGTCCAGGCATTTTTCTCGGTGATTTTTCAGCATGGTTTTGGTCGAGGTGGGTTGCGCTGCGGGAATTGGGGTGATGCGTGGGATGATACTGGGGAGGTGGGATGGAGCCGCATTTCCGTTGCGACCATCAACCCCACGCTCGACTCATGCTAGAGCCGGATCTACTTGGACCCAGTTGTCGAGGCCGAGCTGATGGAATCGGCGGAGCTCGTCCGGGTTGACTTGACGCGCTCGCTAGAGGTGCTGGTCAGCATTTGTTTTCTGGGGGGGGGAGGCTTGGCGACATCTCTTGGCTTGCATTGTTGCGAACCCGAGGCAGAGCGCCATGGGAAGGTAGCAATATCCACTAGTGCTGGACGACTTACTATGATGAGCGATCAGTGTGAACCTGGGCGATGTATGAAGCGCCTCCGGTCTTGAACTTGAACTTGAGGGGCTTGTTATCAAGCACGGACTTGATGTCCTTGGCAGCAGCGGGAGCAGAACCGGCCATTGTGAGGTTTGTGTGTGGGATGGAGAAGATGGGGTTTGTTTGACAGCGAAGTTGGTGTTTTACTGGGTTTGGAAGAACACTGAGATAGGATGAAGCGCCAAGAGCAGATAGGACAGGGCAGAGACGAAGGAGCAGATGAAGGCGGACGAGAAGGCAAATAAATATTTGAGCGTCGAGGTACGTCTCTCGTGGGGACGGATAGTCCAGAGAACCGCCGTGGACGCGGTCACCGAAGACCGAGATGAGATTGTGCAAGTGCACGTTACGGATACGCGGTACGGGGTACGGGTACCTTGAACGAGGGAGTACTCCGTGACCCATACCCATACTCGTCTGTGTCACTGAGCGATTTTGCAACAGCCGCAGCCGCAGGCCCGACGGGTCCAGCCCACCCCACAAAAGGCTTTTCCTGCCCGTTGCTGATTGATGAAGCATTGTCATTACCACACTCTCGGGCAGTCCTTGGTCTGGTGTGGGAAGCTCGGACCGGGGGATCGAGGGCAGCAGAGGCGACCCCATCCTGGGACCACCAGGGTCCAGGGAAGCTCGTGCGCTTGTGTGTGTTGCTCACCTGAATTCCGCCCACTCCCCTTGCCCCCCAATTCGGCGCCGAAACGGTCATGTTGTGGAGCAGCCGAGGGCGAGCCTATGAGGTGCATACGTGTGCGCTGAGTGATGGCGCACACGTGTGTGGTTGCCCTTCAGGGCTTGAAGGAATCTGACGCGCTTGCAACTTCTGCTCTGGTGTGGAGGGGCACGCACGGAACTGGCGGCAACGACGGAGCCTGCGCTGCACGAGCACGAACAACAACCTCACCACTTGGACGAGGCTGGTTTTTCCGAGCATGGCCTGAGCTACGCGTGTGTGCGTGTACTGCATGTTGCAGCCAGTGCAGTGCAGCACGAAAAGTGTGGGATAGGCTACTGTGGTGTAAGGCCTGCTCCATGCCAGCATGATTGGTGTCATCCGGTGCTACTCGAGCCGAGGGTGTGATTTGGTGCTTCTAGAAGGACGCTTGCATGATGGAACGTCTTTTCGGATAATTTGTCGACCTTGGCTTGCATTCCTGCCATCCTGGACCCATCTCCGAGCCGAGGAGACACACCGGCTGGCGGGAGTCGAAGTCGAAACGACGATCAACCACGCCTCGTGAGGATAATGCTATAGGTACGCAGTACGCAGTAATGTTGGTGCATCTCCCAGGACGGTCGTGCCTCACCGCCGATGAGAGATCGTCCAGCGTGACAGCTCCTGACAACTTAGAGTACCCAGGTACGTGTGACCCGCCATTGCCGAGCCAGTGGAGGAAGGGGGATTCTCACTGCATGCTGTCCGTCTGTCTGGGTATTGTTTGTCAAACAGGTTTCACACCTCATGCTGCGTCGACGAGACTGGTGCGTCCGGGATGCTCCCTCCTGCCCGCCTCACTCCTCAAAGCAAGCCCAGCGACGCAGATTACAGCAGTGGGCTCTCGCCGAGGAGCCCCTCAAGTTGGCCAGGTTGGTTGGCATTCCTGTGGTCTTGTGGTGCGTCCTGTGGAGCTTGCTTGACTTGGCCCAGTACATGCCTAGGCAGTGTAGTACAAGCCATCCAGTGCCCCACGATGCCCCCGTGGGATAGCGGCGCATCATCATTTCCCCAGGCTAGCGATGTGGGCGGCACGGGATGTGCCCCCTCGCGAATCGCAGTGCGTCTCCAGCTGCTGGTTCCAATGTTTCCGCGATCGGGGTGCTCGCCCTGCCGATGGCTTTACGACTCATGGGGCGGCGATCGACCCGCCGTCGTTGGTGGTCGTGTCCTCTCTGTCTGTCCCGGGGGGGCGTGTTTGTTGCTCAACAGGGCTGCAGTGCCCCAGAGCTTGCATCTGGTGAACGACTTGGCAGGCACAATGCAGCCCGAGCTCCTGCCCATTGGACGAACCCCTCTTGGCAAGTCACGAGGTTTCATACATGACCTCAACCTTTCGTTCAGTCGGTCAACTTCGCATCAGACGC
Organism: Diaporthe citri; assembly: GCF_014595645.1. NCBI lineage: Eukaryota > Fungi > Ascomycota > Sordariomycetes > Diaporthales > Diaporthaceae > Diaporthe > Diaporthe citri. Next base: position 3,752 of record NW_025064846.1, read on the forward strand.
CCTCAACGTTTCCCTCGATGCACACAGGACTTCAACAATGCGCCGGCGCATGCGGTGACTGCATCAGAAAGTCCCCTCTCGGGTAACACGAGACGGAAGCGTCAAAGCTGCAGCAGCATCCTTCGAGCTGCACCCCGTGTCTCGCTTTGCGAGAGAGACATGCCGAGTCGTCGTCTTTCGTTTTCCTGATTCGCCCACCCCCCCCCCGAAACTTTGCATGCCCGAACGCCCAATGCCGTGCTGTTTGACGATGAGTGGCGGCTGCTGCCGATGAATCCCGCCGGCCGCCATTCAAGCGCGCCTGGCTTTGCCCGCTGGCGATGGCCACATGATGAGTTGTCCTGCGTGTGTTCGGCGTGGTCTTGGTACGAGGCGTGCTTCGAAACGCGGACGACGTGGGGGTGGTGGTCACTGACAGTTGTTTGCTTAGGCAGAGTGGCAACCCATCTGTCTCGACATGTCAATGCCTTTCGACCCCAGTCCTCGATGCGCAGATGGAACAGCACACTGCCAACGAGCTTCAGCTTCGCCAATGACCCCCGCAACTCTCAGTCAACGTTCTCGTGCCCGCGGAACAATTTCTCCTTTAGGCCCTCAGGGAATTCCTCGTCCTGGTCAATACTGAGTCGATCAGCCTCGTTCCAGGTGCGCCCGTCGCAACAAGCACCAGTTGACAAGAACAGGGTGGCAGGCCCCTTTAAAGCTTCTTGGCTCCACACAACAAATGCCAGTTCCAGTTCAGGTGATTCTGCATCCGATTTACATGTCCATCTTACAGATCCCGTGACCTTGATCCCTCGGGGAGCGGGCTCGAATGAAAAGCACCCTGTCTAGCCTAGTGGAGACAATAAATTGCACCATGCCCCTGACTCCCATTTTAACGGGCCTCCTTCTCCAGCTGCCCTACCCTAACTTCTTGTTAATATTCCATACGATGAGAACTGAATACAATCCTTTTTCTTCGTCATCGTTCAGCTTAAGTCGATTTAAATTTGCGATGACACTTGTCCCAAAGTTCGATCGAGACCTAGGTGTCTGTATTGGGTATAGAACCGCCTCAGACTCGAGGCATTCGAAATGCTAAGTCGAACACCAATATTTTCAGGAACGCGTTATGGCGGTGCGCAATGCTCAGAGGATGTCCAACGTGTGTCGCGTCCACCCAAAATCTAACCTGGCCTTGATTGGCAGAGACACGCGCATGTAAGGACATTCCCAGATCAGGCCATAATGCCTGATTCGAATCAGATTAGTGCGAAACAAACCTCATCATACTCAGGATAGCAGGATCCAGCTTGCCACATGTTAGTCCACGATAAATAATGTTATACAGGAAGCAGCATGACCCAGATGAGTCGTTCAGACTCGATGCCAATCGGCTCCTGAATAGTATCAGGAAATCAACAAGCGACTCGTCTTGCTGAAAATGGCGGTCTGTTCTTGGTGATTTGGACTCGACAATGGTTTTCCTACAAGTGCTCAAATTCTCGCAATTGAATTGCTGTCCTTGTAAGAAGCTTACCATTCTGACGTACACTTTATATTAACCCGAGGTATCCGCCTTCACAGCAACAGTTTGCAGCTCAGAATTGTGATATACCAAGAAGAAGTAATAAAACTCACGCTATAAAAGCATGCCTCGTCCGAAATCATTTGCAGTCTTCCCCACAATCAGAATTCTTGATGATGCAGCTCCAGCCCTCCCAACTCCGAAAGAGAGACTGAGGGACGTCCCACTTCTGGTTCAGCCAAGACTCAGTGTCAGACCCGAAATCTCGTCTTAACTTTTCTAAATCCTCCATCGATGAGCCAGTTCTGTTCTTGCGCAAGTTGTAAATTCTCTGAAATTGGTCCGCATGTTTCGGAAACCAAAAGTCGGTGATGTCCTTCAATGAAAGTGACCAACTATGACATTCGGCCAGCTCGAGGATTCCGCGATGATCTTCGTGGACATATATTGGCGAGTAGACTTGACGTTTTTCAGCACCCCATTGACCCGTAACTGCGACCAATTGGCCTCTTTTATCAACTTTACTGAAGTTGCAAGACCGCTCAAAACTGAGTGTGAAATCTTGATCGGCCCCATGCAGGAGGAATAGCAACCACACCAGCACAGGGGATGCCCTCGGATTTGATAATATCATGCTGCTCCACATCAGATTCTGCCAAACTGTAACAGGTACACGGTTTTCATCGACTCGGACGAGCAAATTTGGAGATGTTCCATCTGCGAGGCACTTTGCCAGGCTCCGGAGCAAGCTGTCGAAAGTTGGATTGGGAATCTTAGAACACCAGTTTCTGTCAGTCCCAAAAATTCATCAGGGACTCCTCTATTTCATGCAGTGCGATCTCGCGAAGCCCTCTGTCGAGGCTTTCTGTTGACCAAAACTCGTGTAGGCCGTATTTTAACGCTTCCAACACAAGCATGGCTGCTGAGGGACAATCAACCTGGTCAGAGCCATGGTACAATCTGCTGCCAGCGATGTGGCCGTTCGTCCATGCATATGCGTGTCCCATGAGCAATCGCGAAGTCGGCTTTGCCTCAACCTTCGCGAACTGCATGAGCTGCTCCAGAGTCAAGACAAGCTTTGCCGTATCTGAAGTCTGGCTGGCATGGTAAAGGGCGATAAGGCGTATCACGTCACTGAGAAACCAGGGCCGTCCTCGGGATTCAGAAAATTCGGCCGGTAGTGGAAAGTAATTATCCCTCCGGATTTTTGTATGTAGAAAGGATGTCGCCGAATATTTATATGAGGACAGCTCAACTGATCACTTACAAATTAGTAACAACCCTTAAACATAGGATGTTTCTCTCGAGCATATGTTGCAACAGGCGAGGTGACATACTTTGGCCAGGAGCCCAGGATTTCAACTCCGCAATTAGCGACTCACAGTAGAAGTGCAGCTTGTTAAAACCTTACGAGTGCTCGTCAATGCACACTTAAACTTCTAGGATCTTAAAGAACTCGATCAGGGAACGGTGCGCTAGTGTGACACTTTCTATCCTAAAACGATCATTCGGGGATTCATGGGCCATCCGACCGCGAGGTATTACGCTAAGCAGTCCTCTACAGACACCAGTGAGTTGCTTCTGACATCGAGACAAGCGCGCATCAATATCTATCTAACTAAGGTGACAGCTAATATGACTTGCGAAATTTGGATCATGGTCGTAGTCGTCCATAAACGATAGATGTGTCAAATATAGCATAGCGCTACATGCGTCCATTTCACGCTCATCCACGGCAAGTGAAAGAATCCTCATAGCTTTTCGACGCTTAGCGGGATCAGGTTCTGTCTTGATGGAGTCGAAAATAACTCGAAACAGTTCCTCGAGTTCAGTGGGAAGCGTGTTGATGGAACGCTTGAGGTCTTGAATGTCATCTTCCAGCACAAGTCCTCGCTCCACGAGCCTCAGCGCTAAAGAGACCCATAGGAAAACGCCTTCAGCTCTCAGAACAAGAATCTCAATAATTTCGAACATATCTAGCGGGTTCGACATCGACTAAATATCTTCGTTATGTCGCAAGTGGTCGTAGACAAAAATGAACATGTCATGACGGGTGACGCTATGTAGTCGGAACTTGGGGCACCTTGAGAACCGTTGCTGAAATATAGGTAGTTCGCGGCTAGAAACGCAAATCTTGACGTTTTCGTCACCCGAAGAAGCCCACTCAAACAAAGTTTTGATGAGTGTATCGTCGTGCCCTTGGAACTCGTCCAGTCCGTCGACAAAGAACGCGAATTTGTGTTTGAGATAAACCTGAGGTGTCTTCATGAGGCCGAGAAATGCCTTCTAGATGTCAGAATGGCGGAACTGTAACGGCTTAGCAGGATTGCTGGTTGCTGTCTCCCATTGCGTAGGAAAAACCATTTGTGCGAGATCTGGGTGTTGATCCAGGACGGAGTGTAGGAGGGATCGTAGCAGCCCCTAAAGAGACTTTTGAAATTCCGTCCCATGTCTCCAAAAGAAAAATGAAGCAAAAATGAGCTCCTTTTCACCTAACCAGATATTCAAATACTTTCTAACCTCGTCACTCTCTACGAGAAACTTCATCAAAGTTGATTTGCCTGCGCCTGGCTTTCCGGAGATGTGGAAGATCCCCTTCCCGTCTGACAACCAGCCGGTGAAGCTTTTCTGTATGCACCGTCGAGAGAGATCATCTGCCTTGAAATAGCCAAGCATGCTAGTAGACTCAAGATCTTGCATATCCACAGTCGGTGTTGTCAAAGAGCTCGGCATCCCCTCTTCCAGTAGCCATTTGAAGGTTCTCACATGGGCCTCTGTAATATCGTAGAAACGGCTCTCCATCTTCTCGAATCGTAGAGCTTCCAGTATCCTGTTCTGCAAGACTTTGGAGACAGCCATATCAGACAGCTCGAGAACGATGCGTGCCTCATCTTGAAGCTTAGAGTGTGACTTCATGCCTGTAACAGTATCTTTAAGTACTGCGACTTGCCGATTGAGAGACCTCAATTCTTCCTCGTGGCATCTGCCATTCTGAGCTATTTCGCTCAATCGACCGAGGCTTTCGAGTCTGAAGCACAATCCGGGTGAGTCAACTGTACGAGGCAACCACATGCTCCTGGAGAGTTCCAACACGTACCTCGTTGAGTGGGAGAGCTGTAAGTGTAGCTGCTGGCGGCATTGGTCCAGTCTGGCTTCCAAGTCTTTTTTACGGTCCCTTTTTCCCAGACTTTGGAGAACAGCAAACATGATTTGCGTCTTAGTCTTTGGATCGCTCACTTTCAACTTGTCAATGAGCTTCTTCAGGTCACCCGAGAGTCCCAGGCACTTGTCAGCGAGCTCGACCAGCCGCAGTTTGTCTGCCGACATGCCTCCTGGATACGACTTCGCGGCTGCCAAGTCTGTCGCCAGAGCTTCCATGCGTATGTTGAGGAACTTGATGTGATCATTGGCTGCAGTTGTCCCAGAAGCCGACGCATGAACTTCTTTGGCAGCTGAGACAGCTTTATATCCAAAGTCGATGAATGTGATGACGCTCAAGACAAGTCCGACGGCAGTGAGCGGATCCATTGTGCACGTCAGAAAATCTTTCCCAGAGGTAAATTTCACGGAGATGACCGATTGGGTTGTTGCTGGTCTCTGGTAAAGAAAAACTAGGTGTCTGTCAGACTTTTGGGCCGTGTTGGTTTCAATACCGGTTAGAAATACGAAATGGACGAGAAGAATCACTGAAATGGCTCCAGGCAGAAGCCGGCCGCTCTGATAGGCTTGGGGCTGGATATGGGTGGTTGCACAACCTGCCCATCAGAGGGGCCAACCAGACACCGACACGCATCTTGTACACCTCGGCAGTGACTTTGTGCGATGCCTATGAAGGCCACTAGATGCTTTCCCGCAATCAGACGAGAATTATTTGCCATTTCATTGGAGGTAAGCGCGAGCAAACAGACGTTGTGAACCACGAGCAATATTTACTCACGCATTCCATGGTATGACCCGAGGCTGCCATCTCATCGAACAGGGTACACCACTAAATTCGGTTGATTCAAGTCCATAATTCTTTTTCTGCCAGGGTTCTCTTGTAAGCGTAACCGTGCAGCTGCGGCGTCATGATCCACTTGTCATACCCGCCCACCCGAGGAGGTATCGCGAGTACTTGCTCCTAACTATGCTTTAACCATGTGAAATTTTCACCGAATAGTCACGCGCCATCACTATAAGGGATGGAATGCATACAGAGCCTTTTCCTAAGTTATATAAGTACACTGCTTGAAATAATTTCGAAATACTTACGTAGACTGTGCGTGTTTCAATGCACGGCTTTCATTGATTGCCTCCAGGCTACTGATATAAATATGTCATAAAACAATTAACTCGTACTGGTTTTACCAGTGCTACGAAATGCCGATGAACAACGAGTGTTCGGCAGTCTCTGACATCCTCCGCCCGCTGCTGGTCTTTAAAACTACGGAACCGACACAGAACTTGAAGGATGGTGCATGCGGCCCACAATTCAGATAAGATAGATGTTTGAGTGACTTTTCCTACACAGGTAAGGTTCAGTCTAGCCCAAGTTTGCAGATTGATGTGGCCGGCGAGGACCAGCTGGATTTCATGAGGCGGTTCGCTGCGTGCGAAAACAGCTTCTTGGGTAGATTAACCGACGAAATAAATGAAGAAAATGACTGCTAATTCGTCCCAGATAGTTTATAAATTGATATGACTTGATGACATCCATGTGGTAGCAGTCTTAGGACGGGATTTATTGGCACAGCAGAGTTAGAAGGAGCCAAAAGTTTGGGCAAGGCTACTACTACCTCGGAGCATCCGGGGATACTGGAGCTGACATGGCGGAGGTCGACCCAAGCTTATTATGGCGAGGGACTTAAACATTCAAAGAGGGAAGCTAACATAGTAATGTATTCATTGCAAATGCCTGAAGTCTACAATCGACCACAAGAATCAGACACAGGTACATGGGTATATCCGAAATAATTCGTTCAGATCCCCTAATTAACTAATTTTGCAAACATTTACAATGGTTTTTTGTGTTTATGTGTACTTCTTCTGTCGATTACCTGCTTATATGAAGAGGTAAGGGTCTTCTCCAGACGTATTTCAATACGAATACAACTGCTTTAATGTCTCTCTGGTCATCCACTCCTGGTTCTCCGGAACGTATACCCTTCCAACCAGGATTACCGCGACCACAAGTAACAGCAATTGCAAGCCGGCCGTTACTCCCATAATTACCGCAAACGCAACCGGGTCCTGCAACTCCAAACGTACACCCTGGGCCGGGGGCCGGCCCGGGATAGCCATGCGCGGATTCGTCGACGCAGCAGCAGCCACGACGCCGATGGCGTACCGCGCGAGCTGGTCCGCCATGTCAGGGGCGCTGTTGTTGAAGGGCGTGCCGAAGGGGAGCTCCCAGTTGTAACTCCGACTGAGCGGCGCGTTGGGGTCAGCCGATGTGAGCCCGTTCAGCGCGATGGCCTGGGCCGCCGCCGCGGCAAGCATAGGCGCGAAGGTGAGGTCATCCAGGTCCGAGACGGGCGGCGGGTCGGAGGACACGGTGACGTTGCACTCGTAGTAGAAGAAGAAGGTCGTCGGGTTGTCGAAGGATCCCGGGACGGCCTCGCCACTCTTTGGCTCCAGCACATGCACGGTGCTGCACCCCGGCCCGCACTCGCCCGTGCTGCACCCGACCCGTGACCCGCAGACGTCGGTCCGGAGTTGCCTCAGGATGGGCACCGTGCCATATGTGTTGGACTCGAGGCCCTCCGCGATGGAGTCGAAAGTAAAGTCTCTCCCGCTTGTTTGGTTCACGATGATGAGCGATTGGGCTTGGTCAATGGTTGAGTTGTACTCTGGCGTTGCACACACGGCTGACGATGAGACTTTCCTGCCCGAGTAGATCGCCAAATAGTTCGTTCCAGCGGACACAGTGTCTAGCGCCGAGTTGAGATAGTGATATTCCCAGTGGTCGTCGGCCTTCCAGAACATGGCGGGGAATTTGCCGAGAGGTTCTCCCGCCAACGGCACAGACGGAAGCACTGAGTGGTTATAACTGCTTCCGATATCTCCTAGTATACTTGCTCCCAAGCTCTGTAGAGTGGAATCTAGATCGAATTGACGAGAGTCTTCAAAGCGCCCCGTGCCGCGCGCAAAGTTGCTCATATCAGGGACAAAGACTTGACCTTGCCCCGACAGGTACACATCGTCAACGTGGGGCTCAGCCTGGAATGTCAAGCTGATGACAGCTATAGCGGCTTGCATCCCCTAAATCAGTGCATGTTTTAGTCTCAAAAACATTTAAATCTTCCAACATTCTGGATCTGAGGCTTACAATATTCAATAAAAGCCACGTAAGACAGGTAGCCTTGGTGACACTTGAAGATGACCGCCATATCAACTTGGCAACATTGACCAAGCTGTCACTATGCAGAATGAGCACGACCTGAAATATCTTCGGTGTCAACATCTGAGAAAGCTAGGACGGGAGCAGCAAGAGGAAATTCACATACCTCAGACAGATCCCTTCTTTTGAGGCTGAGGAACCACCATCGCATGTGCTTCGCAATGTCCTTGAGGGCGCTCGCAATGTTGAGACCCACAACCAAACTCAGGGTGACGATAATGGACTCGAATATCGACTTGTCATTGTTACTGAGGACCCTTCCTTGGTAAAAATGCACAGCAAGGACGAATCCCATTAATAGCAGAGCTGTGATCAACCATCGAATGAGACCAGCGACTGCAAAGCGGCCGAGCTTTCTCTTGCCATCTGCTTCTGTAGACTTGTAGGCCATGGGCCGGCCATCAGGTCGGAGAACTTTCGAATTGCTTAGCCAGATATCAGCGATTTTCAGTTTCTGAATAAACTCATACCGGTTGCTTGCCTATTTCCACGTCCAGAGTCTTTCTCGGGTGTGAGACCGAACCTAAAGACAGAGTCTGGAGAAGTGATGGCTTTTGGATCCTCCTTGAAGTGACTGCGCTCCATAGCTAAGACGGGTCTCACCCGAGCATAAAAGCTCTTCCTGCTGACAATAGTGAGGACAAAGATCAAGCATGCGATCTCAGCTCTAAGCTGGGAAAGCTTTCAAATTATACAGGCTGCTAACACGCCACTTCAAACACACCCCTGACAAGCAGCCGCGCCACAACGGTCGTGAGCCAATGAGTTGACGCCGCGCGAAATCCTTCTACCGTAAGGTTCGGATTGGCACGAGGCTGCAACGGGCGTCTATAGGTTGAACCCCTGTAAGGATGCTGATACTCCGCCCATCCCCACTCACTGAGGCGCGAGCTGAAGAGAGCTGAAGTGAACATAAATCTGGCGACTCCACCATTCATGCAACAGACAGATGCAACCACGTCTGGTAACACAAGAAAAGAAAGAAAAACCAAGCCGGTTCCTAGTAATAGTATGGTGTCATGGAAAGGTATAAGGACACAATGTTGAAATGAGCTACAGAGGAATCACTGGGAAAGTGAAAGTGGACTGCATTAGGGCACAATGCGCGGTTTGCAGCATGTGTTATACTTATCATTATTTGTCCCAGCGTATTCATGGCCGGCCGCTTACACCGACTTCGCGGCTTGGCGTTGTGCAGGGCCCTGGCATTGTGGACTGTCAGCAAGGGCAGATTGCCTGCACGAATAGGAGGATTGCATACCCGGACCTCATCAGATGACAGATGTAAATTGGAAACCTGCACACATCCCCCTTGTCTGTTTTCTTTCAGTGCAAAGCAGTATATCGACCTCGAGGACTCAGTCATGTCTTCTCTACCCGATCCAAATAGACCTTCACCACCACTTGCAATGGGCAGCAACGCTGACCAGGCTATTGCAGCCATCATCGCCAGCTTCCCCTCAAATGAATCAACAGACATCTTCCTCGACTTCGCCTCGCAAGATGGCCTCCCCTACGGCATCACCTCCATGAAAAGTGCGTCCCATTTGACATCCCCACCAGACCTTCCCTCCAACTAATTACCGTCTCTCTAGCTCGCCTCGCCCTTAACCTCAAGGGCCATCCCTACACCACCCGCTTCCTCTTATACCCTCAGATCTGCCCTGTCCTCTCTTCTCCACCGCTTTCTCTCCCTCCTCGTCCTTCCCCTCCGTCCATTGCTCCGTACACCCTGCCCACCGCGCGTATTGCCGGGACCTGGATCACCGATTCGCTCTCCATTGCCCGTGCTCTCGAAGGTGCCTATCCAGATGCGCCGTCTTTGCGACTTGAATCCCAAGCGGACCTGATACAGACTGTGGAGTCCTTGGTTATGAAGATCGCAACCCCACTGGTGGCGATCTTCCTGCCCGCGGTGTGCAAGAAACTGCTCCCAGGACCGAGTGCAGAGTATGTCAGGCGCACGCGGGAACCAATGCTGGGCAAAGTGGAGGTTCTAGAGGAGAGGGCAAGACGGGAAGGCGAGGAGATGTGGAAGGCGGCGGGGGGCCCGGGGCGGGAGCTGGCGGGGTTGGTGAGGAGCGGGTGGAAGGGGGCAAAGGGGAAAGGGCCGTTCTTAGAGGGAGACGTGCCTGGGTATGCGGACTTGATTGTGGTGGGATTTCTTTGGTCTACAAAGCGGCACGGGGAGGAATACTTTGAACGGGTGGTGGAATGGGATCAGGAGGTCTTTGGCGGGCTGTGGGGAGCGTGCGAGAAATGGATGGAGAAGGTGGATTGAGATGAAGAAAGACGTCGTGATGCGTTTTCGACTGCATCGTGTCCGTTGGCGTCATGTTATCCAAGAGAGAACAGAACTACTAGATACAAAACGACTCCTTGCAACGAAAGATGGTCTGGTTGCATGTGTGAGTTTAAGCTCCTCGATCTAACCCCGAAGCTTCCATGCCTTCCAAATTGCAGGGCGACAGGCGGGCTCTGCGAAGCTAATCGACTTTTGTGTTATTACACAGATCAAATTGTCGTTATGAGTTTTGCTTGCGAGCTACAAGTTGGTGGAGTGAGCGCCGTGGGCCAGGGGAGGTCACAATAAGCTGTGGTCCGTGCCCATCCCCTGCGGCCTGTAGCTTCGCTGGACACTGGACAGCTCTAGCTAAGGACATGTGAAACATAATCAATGCAATCAACCACCATCCGGACCACGATTTGAAAACCACTCAAGCTTGGTGGCTGTCACTCGCCAGCAAGACGGCCGAACGCCCAGCCCACTATGGCCGACCTCGAAAGAACCGTGCTGGACTTCTACCAGCTGTCGGACCCGTATCCTGTCGAGTGGCCGGCCGAGAAGGACAACAGCGACGTATCGGAAGATGAGGAGGCCAAGAAGAAGATCAACCGGCGCAAGTCGAGATATCAGGCGCTGGAAAGGGCCGTCAGCAACAGAGTTAGCATGCTTCCCGGGCAAGAGAAGTCTGCGAATGGTGTGGGAAACATCGTTCAGAAGGACGAGCCGGACCCGTTGGGCACCACCGACAGCGTCGTCAGGACCTTGAAGCAGCTCGGCGTCCCCGTGCAGGAAGACCCGCGACTACGAAATCGATTCCTCATGTCCTCAACCACGTTCTCCCCTGCGCTGTTCCTCTCCCAAATGCATTCGACGGCGGACACGCAGTCCCTGCTGAATGGCCTGGACATTCTGTCCCAATCTATCGACCAGAAGAGCGCTTCCCTCAAGGTCCTCGTCGAATCCAACTTTGAGCGCTTCGTGCGCGCAAAAGCTACCATCGACAATGTCTACAAGGAGATGAAGTATCGCGGAGTAGACCCCACGCCCCCGACCGGCCGACCCCGCGCCCACTCGAGACATGCTAGTAGGAATAGCTTCCGGAGCAGCAGCGGATTGGGCCTGACGAGCCCCATGGTGCCGGACCCGAGGAAGAAGAACGCGCTTGTGAAAGAGAGCGAGTACGGAGTGTCGGGCATCAAGGGACCGCTGCTGGACGTGTCGGCAAAGGCAGAGGACGTATGGGGACCGGCTTTGGGCGGGCGAGACAAGGAGGAGAGGCTCAAGGACGTGGCTGCGAACCTGGAGAAGCATCGGGAATACGTCGAAGTCAGTGCGGCTATCGCCGAGAGCATCAAGCGGAAGGACCACGAGGCGTTGGTCGAAGAGTACAACAGGGCCAGGTCGTTCGCAGACGAAGCTCGGCTGCTTTCTCAGGGCGGAAGCAAGGAGGAGAAGTTGCCGGACCACCAATTATACCAGATCCTTCTGGCCGCCCGGATGTGGCACGATGTGCACGAGCAGATCGAGGCTTTCAAGCGGGACATGTGGAAGAAGCTGGTCAATCTCCACACTGCACCAAAATCAGAAACCGCTGGACGCCAGGACCAGCACATGGAAATCATAAGTCTGTTACTCGAGCTGGGCGTGGAAGAGAATCCCATATGGATCTGGCTTCTCAGTCGTTACGAGTACCTCAAGAGCAAGGCTACGTCGACCGCAGATAGGACCAAGGTCGAAATCGAGGTGGCAAGGCGGCGTATTGCGAGCGCTGAGAAGCCGGGGTCTCAAGCAATCGCAACGCATTTGAAGACTATCGCACGGCAGTCGATGGAGAGCAAGTCCCATTCCTTCGATTCAGCCGATATCATGGAGCTGTGGGAGAAGATCTACTCGTTCCTCAACACCATGATGTCTTCTCAGGGTATCATCGGAGAAGTAGTCGACTTCTGGCAGACTGTCCAAGGCTTTCTGGAAGGAAGAACCCAGACATCCATGCCGACTGGCTACAACGGCGAATCGCAGAAGCACCACGAGCTGACCCCAGGATGGGCAGCGGACCTACAAAAAGGCACCCTGGAACTTGTCGACATGATCCGTGAGCACGTCTACCTGTTCTTTATTGGCCCGCCACCCGAGGATCTTTCGATGCTCCTCTCCCCTATGCCCTCGGAGCCCAGCACGCCTTTATCCGCTGCTCTGGGCGGCGTAGCTCTCACGCCCAACACACTCAGAGACCCTCGGATGCACCTGGACCCAGGCAGCATCCCACCTCCATCTCCAAGGCGTGGAGAGCAATGGGAGAAGTATGCTTTCTGGCCGCCATGGTCGAACTCGGTCAGTGCCGTGCACTATCTAGCCAAGATACTCGCCGTGATAGGCTCAGGGTCATGCGACATGGCCAGCCTGGCGCCTGTTGCCCGGGGCGATGGTGCGGTTCTCGAAAAGCTGAGAACCCTTGTCGCATCCGTGAGAGAGCGGTGCGTGTCGGCTCTGTGCGCCGCGTGGAACAAGGACGCGGAGAACATCAAATACGTGGAAGACTGGAGCAGGTCTGCTGAGAGGAAAGATGTGACCAAGATGCCTGCCAGTTTCAAGGCATTCGAGAGCGCCCTCCTCACGGGTATGCAGCAGATACTGTACATTTCAGAAGCCATGTCGAAACCTGGCGCAGGCGATATCGTACAGCCGCCTCCTACGAAATTGCTACAGACAGTGCGCAGTCAGTACGTCACGACGCTCTACAAGGCTTTGAGTGGTATGGTGGAGAATGCAGAGCGTTCGCTTCGAAAGACGGATGATGAGTGGACGACTGAGGAGGGTTTCGTTGTTGTGAACGGAGGCGGGTCAAGGGTATCTAGCATGAGCGGTGCAACGATCAACGCTAGCGACAGGGTAAGCGGAAGCCTGCAGGCATCTCATACGGGTTACACACATGCTGACTACTTTATGCAGAACGTCCGCATGCTGCTGACCCTGAGCAACTTCCAATCACTTCGGGCAGAAGTCGTCCCAGGTCTAAACACACAGTTCGAGAATGCCTTCTCGGTCAAGCTCACCGACGAGACTTCGAAAATCAAGGACGTCCTCGCCCAGATCGACGCCCGCCTCTTCCAGTCGTATACGCGACCGTACATAGAATCCCTCCGGTCCGTGATCCGCACGGGCGTGACGGCGCCGGACTGGGCGCCCGCCTCCCCGAACGACAAGCCGCGCGAGGTCAAGCCGTACGTGTACGAGGCGCTGCTGAGCCTGGTGCTGGTGCACACGCAGGTCTCCACGACGGCGGCGACGCTGACGAGCCAGGTGCTGTCGTACCTGCTGGAGCTGTCGTCGCGGGAGCTGCTGGACGCGTTCCGGACCCGGCCCCGCTACGACCTGGCCGCGCTGATGCAGGCGACGCTGGACGTCGAGTTCGTGGCGCAGACGCTGTCGCAGTACATGACCGAGAAGGCGACCGAGCTGCAGACCACCATCTACCAGGAGCTGGACTCGCGCACCGACAACGACGCCCGCGCCCGCCTGCAGGCCGAGCTGCCCGAGATGCGCAGCGTGCTCAAGAGGCTGCGCGAGGCGAGCAAGAACGAGTTCGCGTGCTTCCGGAAGCCGAGGCGGAGGGACGGCGCCCCTGGTGCCGGCGGGAGGGGCGACACGAGCAGTGTCTCTACCACGATGTCCATGGCTGGGTCGATCTAGTGAGGTGGTGGGCTGGATCTTTGTTGCGAATGAGTTCAATAGCACCAGCGCGATTGGAGTTGTTAGATGGATGGCATTTATAATTGATGCATTGCTTTGCAGAGCCCTAACTACTTTACAGTCTACAGTTTCGTATCGTAGCCCCCCGGCAGCAACACCCTTCCCCACCCCCCTTGCATCCCCTTTTGTGCGCGATGTGTGTATTTGTATAATCATCCCGTTTCTGCTCCCCTCCCCGAGATTGATGAAAAAGGTGCCGACGAGGGCGGTGGTGTCTGTATGTAGTCGATATGCTGAACGAAGTATGCATGCCTCCCCTGTACTCCAACAGTGGCCCCCATCCAAGCCTCGGTCCTCATGTGAGCGGTAGGTAGGTGAGTGTGAAGATTTGTAGAACTGAAGAAAAGTTCTCGGTGGTGATTCGTGGTCGTCATGGTTGGCATCTAGGGACTGTGGCATGTCCCCCCGTGCGCGTGGAAATCTCATTCGAAAAGCTGACCTACTTTACAGCTTGGAGATGATGGCGGCGGCGTACTCGTTGGTCTTGGCCTTGCCGCCCAGGTCGCCGGTCAGGGCCTTGCCCTCGGCGAGGGTGGCGAAGGCGGCCTTCTCGATGCGGTCGGCGTAGTCGCCGAGGCCCATGTGGCGCAGCATCATCATGGAGGAGAGCAGCAGGGCGGTGGGGTTGGCGAGGCCCTTGCCGGCGATGTCGGGGGCGGAGCCGTGGACGGCCTCGAAGATGGAGCACTCGTCGCCGATGTTGCCCGAGGGGGTCAGGCCGAGGCCACCAATAAGGCCGGCGCACATGTCGGACAGGATGTCGCCGTAGAGGTTGGGCATGACGAGGACCTTGTCGTTGTAGGGGATGGGGTCGGTGGTCATCTTGAGGCAGGTGTTGTCGAGCAGCTCGTCGTCGAGCTCGATGCCGGGGAAGTCCTTGGCGACGTCGCGGGCGGTGGACAGGAACAGGCCGTCGGACAGCTTCATGATGGTGGCCTTGTGGACGACGCGGACCTTGTTGCGGCCGATCTCCTGGGCCTGCTGGAAGGCGAAGCGCAGCACGCGCTCCGAGGCCTCGCGGGTGATGAGCTTGATGCTCTGGACGACGCCGTCGACGACGGTGTGCTCGATGCCCGAGTACTCGCCCTCGGTGTTCTCGCGGATCAGGACGGTGTCGACGTTGTCGTAGGGGGTCTTGTAGCCGGCGACGGAGCGGCAGGGCCGCAGGTTGGCGAAGAGGTTGAAGGTGCGGCGCAGCGTCAGGTTGAGCGAGACGTGGCCCTTGCCGACGGGCGTGGCGAGCGGGCCCTTGAGGGCGACCTTGTTGCGCTCGATGCTCTCAATGGCCGAGTCCGGGATGGCAGTCTTGCCGTCCTTGAGGATGGGCGTGACGTCGACGGGCTCCCACGCGACGGGCGCCTTTGCGGCGGCGAAGATGTCCTTGACGGCCTGCGAGATCTCGGGCCCGATGCCGTCGCCCTCGATCAGGCTCACGGGGAAGTTGCCGTTCTTGTCCTTGACGCCATTGTACTTGGCCACCCTCTCGCCCGAGATCCACCTCCTCTGGCATTGTGTCTGGCTGAAGGCGACCGTGGCGCGGGGAGCTGCGCGGGCGAACTGGCGCCGCGCAGGGGCGGCCATGGAGCGGACGGCCAGCATTGTGGGCGTGTGTGAGGGAGAGAGAAGAAGAGCAGGTGGGTTAGGATATATGCCAATTCCCAATTCGGAGGGGTACCAGAATAGCAACAAGCACGGCAACAAATGAAAGTATGCCGGTGAGGGTTGATCACGGAGAAAGGAGTGCTTGAAGACTGAGGGGGGAGAGAGAAGAGGAGGTCGAGAGTAAAGTTGGAGTTGAAGTTGAGGTTGTCAAAGATCACACAGCAAAACGTCAACCCAGAGCCAAGCCTGGGCCGGAGCTCCTCTGCGGGTGCCATTGCCAGCCGCTAAAAAGATTCGCCCACAGGGATCCTGCGCCATTTTGCCTTTACTCCGACATGGCCGAACATACCCGACTCGGGTCGGCCCCAAGAATGCCATCTCGCCGAGCTGCTCGGCTCCGCTAAAATTTATTCTATCTGCTAGGCTTATCGCTGGTCTTGGCCATCAAGGTTCCACTCTAACGTTCTATTCTGCACCCAGCCATTTCCAACCCATCGCGACGCATCCAACGTACCTTCAACCGCAGCCTACCCCACCCACAACCAACAAACCAGTTCACGTCCTGCACAATGGGCTCAAAACGACCACACGACGAGGTCGAGGGCGAGGGAGGAGCCCCACCCGCAGCCCCAGAGGCAAAGAAGCGCAAGGGCTTCCGCGTCGGGCCCGACAACCTCCCGGACGGCGCATGGCGACGTAAGAACACCAAGATCAAGCACGAGCTGATCCACAAAGCGAAAGTCAAGAAGGACTACGCCAAGGTCAAGGCGGAGCTGCAGAAGGAGAGGGAAAGGCAGGAGAATCCGGCCCCGGGCACGGCAGCTGCAGAGGAGCCACAGATCCATCCGGACCGCCAGCAGCGCATGGACGATGAGCAGTTGGACAGGCAGCACGTCGACGGCGAGAGTGCACCACCACGGAGGCAGGCGAGGAGGAAAGAGCCGACATCCGGTGGCAACCAGCAAGAACTGGGACAACGGGGCGAGCACGAGGACGGCCCCACGCCACCGAAGCCCACATCCACAACGACGACGATACCATTCCCAGCAGAACCACCAACCTCAAAAGACCCCAAAGCCCGGCGCGAGAGGCGCAAGCGCCGCCCGGACTACTACGACAAGGCTCTGGAGGAGGGCAGCCGCAAGAAGGCCGAGGCGGAGGCGCGGGCGGCCGAGGCGGAGCGCCGGGAGCAGGAGCGGGCGCGCAGCATCGACGAGCGCGAGCGCACGCGGCGGGCGATGCTCAAGGCCAAGGGGTTCTCGGCGTCGGGCAAGCCGCGGGGCAGGCCCAAGCTCGGGCGCGAGAGCAAGGTCCTGCTGGACAAGGTGAAGAGGATGGTTGGCGCTTGAGCGTGTGGGGAGGGAGAATGGGGGGACCACGGAACAGCACCGGCACCAGGGTCGGGATCAGGAGCACGAGAATGAACAGATGATACCCACAGTGAGCATCCGGACCAAGTAAACCACTCACCCTGTTTGAGCTACGGCGGGAAGGTTGTGAGTTTGTTGCCATGCGATCGATCGTGCTGCGGGACGTTGTTACGCATCGCACGTGCAGTACTCACAGACGGTCGCCTTCTAGACAGAAGCAACAAATTATTCACTCAGCGAGGCAGACAGATGTATGCGGTGATCCGGCCAGGTCATTCGTCAGGTCATTCCAGCCGTCGTGTCAGGCTTCAAAACGCACGCCTGTCTTCCAGGGCATCCATGGAGTGCTCAAAGCCTCCTCTGCCTACCCATTCTATCACGCTCATCCTTCTTCGCGGAACACGAATCCATGTGGACGGGCATATTCTGTGTCTTCTAATTTGAAACCGTTGGGGTTTCTATCACTGCGGGCTATTTTAGGTATTTATCGCCAACGCCCAACACCCCCAGTACACAGCATTACAGGTGAATAGTCGTACAGTCATGTTGAAGAGTCTCGTAGAACCCTCCTCGTTCCGAATCTCACTCAAAATGGGAGCCTGAGCCGCAATATGCTACTCGTATTGCCGCGGGTAGCACGATAATCGCACCCGTAGCTGGCCGAGAGCCAGGCTTTCACTCATCTTTCGGAGTCTCTCGAATGGGGAGGGTGTGCGTGCCCTGTGTAACGCCGGTAGGTCTAGCCTCTTCAGAGACTGACTCTGACCGGGTCAAGCCTGAATGGTGTGCAGGCTCGTGTGTGACCGAAGCGTTGTTGCCGCCGGGAGTTATATCTGCAAGTTGTCGTTCTTTATGAAAGAACACGTCAGCGAACTGCCGGCCTGCATGTCACGCTTTACAGAAGTCGCACTCCCAGACTTACCTAGGTCTCGGATGCGATGTCGGAGCATCTGGTTCTCCCTGGTCAACATCTGAGTCTCGGCCTGGTAGAACGCGCTCTCGTCCCTTCCGCCCAGCGCGAATGGTTCCCCGCTATCCTGGCTGATGGACGTAGATCGAAGCCGTGGCGATGCACCGCGGCTGGGGGTTCGGGACCTGTGTCGTAGGTCGTTGCGGGCAAGATCGAAGGAGCTGCGAGGGAAGATGGGTGACCGAGGGAGTGAGCCAGAGGCTGAAATGTTGGGTGCTGCAGAAGTAGGATTGGAAGCTGTAGGGATAGGTTGTGCGCCAGGGGCTGGGGTGGTGACACCGGGCGACTCGTCGCCTGCGATCGCGGACGAAGACTGGTTCTGATGAGACTGGAGTTGTAGGATCTGAGCTTGTTGCTGGCGAATCTGAGACAGGAGGCGGTTCTGGAAGGAAAAGCAAGCATCAGCATATTTGAACAGGATCAAAGTTTAAACACGCCCGAGGTTGTGTCATACCACTTGAGCTTCCTGCTCGGCCTCCAACTCCTGGTGAAGCTCGCCCAAGCTGGGGGCTCGGTTGTGATGCGGATCAGCCATCAGCAAGGGCGAGCCGATGCTGGGCCCTGTTGGGCTCGTGAAGCTGCTCCTGTGGGTGTGACTATGGGTATGGGGGTGGGCGGCATCAGGAACCATCTCGCCGGGACCAGGAACAGAGGGGTCGTTGATCTGTAGGTTCATGAGGACTTGGGACCGTCTCCGTCCATTGCTGGGAGACGTGACTTGTCGCGAGAGGGAGCCAGAGGATCCTGCGCATAAGTATATGTCATGTCAGCAAGGTAGACAGCCGGTGATAGGGCGCTCGATTGGCCGGGGCTAGGGTCGGGACTGGGTAGCATCGTACGTCGCGAGTTAGAAGAGCGTTCATGCTGCAGACCAGCATTGACGGCGGCTGCGGCCTGCAAGGACGTAGACGCGGATCGGCTTGGGGAGGGCGAGCTGTTGGGACCGTGAGCCGGGACAGGCTCGCTGCCGTTGGCGTTGGCATTGGTCGACATTGCAGAGGCAGAGGCAGAGGCAGAGACTGAGCTAGAGGCTGCGACTGGGGATGAGGCTGAAACTGACGAGGAAAGCGGTGGTGGTAGGGCGGAGGGAGGGAGAGAGTTGATGTCTGGCATGCTGGAGTGAGTGAGTGGAGTGGTGGTTGCCGAAGAAGGCCCGTCGTTCTGGTTTTAAAGGACCATGTAATAATTTCCTGCCGTTCGGTCTTCGACAAGTCACTTCTGGTGAGTGCTAGGTAGGTAGCTAGATGATGGTAGATCAGGCAGGAACAATGCGGCTGGGGATGTTTGGTTCTCTCTCAATCCATGTAGGTACGGGCAACTGCTTCCTGGGGTTGGGTTGACTGAATGATGCGCGGGGCCAAGCATGGGGGAAGCTGTATGTACCGCAGCACTCGTAGCTACCGCAATGACAGGGACTTAAAAGTGGGGAGAACACGCTTGCTGTGCCTACCGGATGGGGGCGATAGCAGGTGAGATGGAGGGGCAACTGCGTCACAGGGCTGCGCCCACTCAAGAGTCACCCTCCACCGGGCAGGGGTCCGTTCATCTCATTCCACCAAGTCTACACAGTACAGTATATTACCTAGTCTAGGCACTCATCAGGCAAGAAGGGTCTTCCTCCACCGTTAGCAAAGGCCTGGCACTACACGCCATCCATTCATGCCATGCCATCCCACACCACCGACGGACTGACAGACAAACTGCCCGACTGACAGTCGGCCGCACAGGCAATTCTCATGTCGGCCTGGCAGCCCGTCATGCTGATCAGAGCCAGGTTTGGGCGGCCACCTGACCCTCTCGGAACAGGCAAATACGCTCGATCTCGATGTCCACCAGCACTGGAACTTGGAACACTGCAACCAATGCTTCTTGCCCTCGAGGCCGTTCCCCGGCCAGAAGTGAGAGCACTCAGTCAACACATCGCACCACTGACACGCACACGACCACAAACACCGTACGACTCTCTGGGCTTGTGGCTTGCTGTCGTCCCAAAACGGCGCTCGGTCATCTCTCTGCAACATTCCCAGTAGATGGCTCCTCTCGGCCATCATGATACTTCAATCTACGGTCTGCACCTCATGACCACCGGGTCTTAGACACAGCAAAATCTAGACCCTGAAGGTCTGCTCTTCCATTTCGGGCAGCCACGACCCCCGTGGGAAACTGGCGGGATGTATGGTGGGATGGTGAGCTGGTAAGGCTGGCTGCTAGACGGGGAGCCGGGGTGGCCAAGATCGGCCGGCTCGGTTCCTGACCCCGAAGTGGCTGAGATCACCGATGACTTTATACCTTCACCTGACAGCTTTCCTCGGCCCACTCCAGCAACGTCTGCGTGTCGAGGCTGTGGCTGTGGTCGTGAGCCCCGTCCTCGGTTGCACATGCCCTGATGCCATGCCCTCAGCTTGGACGCCAACAGCCGCATCTCAGACATTTTGCCTTAACAATGATGCCTCTGCAGGGGTGCTTCGAGTACCGGAGGTCAGACCAGACTAATCATTAACAAAGGTCGACTAAGTCTTCTCAACACGTGTGTGCTCCTTGCGATAGGCGGAACCACACGCCGGTCTCGAACAAAGACACTACCCTACCTAGGTACCCTCCATCTTGGCCTAGGGCTAGAACAAAAAGCCTCGAGACAGCAGAGAGACGGGCAGAACCGCACCAATGCTGTCGCCTCCGTCACGCGTCAGACAACGCGACACGGCTGGAGCTCAAGTAGGCGCCGCATCACGCGTCCGCGGCTCAGCCATTCAGTCGGTGCACTAAGTATCTACTTGAACGGACGTGGCAGCAGTCACAGCAGCTTGCGCTGCAAGGCAGCTAGCTCCTGGCTTGCTCGGTCACAGCCAGTGGAACATCACGCTTCAGTGATCATCTCTTCATGCAACCATGAGTTCCAAGTGGTCTCAAAGATTAAGAGAGAAAAAAGACGGGAGAAGCAAAAAACATAGTAGTGTTCTCTAGAAAATGAAAGGCCGTGTTAAAAGTTTACAAGCTATCACAATGTAATATATCATTATTGTCCAAGTGGAATATCAACAATAGATTTATCTGCTATACTTACCTATGCGGCCAAAGGGTCTCATGTCGTTACTACTCACCGTCGGAGGAACAGATCTCTCAAACGCTGCCATCGGCGCCTGCGAGCATGCTCATCACGAACCAACGCCTGGGCTCTCTCCGCAAGGTCCAGAACCCCCAGCAGCCCGCCCACGGCTGAGGCGTCGCCGCCTGCGAAGGCTGTCGCTGAGGCCAGGCCACGTGTGGAAGGGGACCAACGAGTCGACGGACAAGACGATGTGGCTGGATTTTGTTGCTCGGCACTGCTATTTTCAGACACTCGCTGCTCAGTAATGTCCCTTTCAGAGATTTGCTGCTCAGCACTGCCATTTTCAGAAACCTGCTGCTCGGCAATCTCCCTTTCAGAGAGCTGCTGCTCAGGGTGTACCACAGGGCTGCTCTCGCGCGTCTCACTCGAAGGGGGCGATGTGCTATGATCAGGGCTGGAGCCGCTCCTGTCACTATGGTCCGCCACGTACGCGGCGCCCTCGACTCCCAGCGATGCAAGCTCCGCCGTCGCGACTTCAATTGACTTTTCGTCAGCCAGATTGACAACCCTGACCAGTCCGACATCGAGATATTCCCGAAACTTGTTGCGAGCAACCCACTCGTTGTCGAAGACGCGAGGCTTTAGGTATCTCCGCCTCTGATCTTTCAGCAGATTTTCTCGTAGCCTATCGAGTGCCTGCTTGTCTGAAGCCATGTCCGCGTAAAGACGCTCTAGGGTCTTCGCGTCTTGGATCATTTGAGTAAGATCCTGGAGAGGGGGCCTCTCAGCTTCTGGCAGCTTACGGTCTTCGGTGTCCTGCTCAATCATGTCAGACATGTGTTTGAAGAGAGAGAATACAAGTGGGGTCTCTTCATCCTCCTCGTAGAATCCGTCCAGGAGCTCTCTCTTAACATTATATAGAAACTTGTCGACATCCCATTTCAGGCGCCAGGAACGGTTCTCGATCGTTCCCTCAGGCCCGTAGGCCAACGGCGGCGATGAATGCCCTGCCTTCTCGGAGGAGCTCATCCTCCGCCAGTCCCAGGCGGTGTGCTTGGGAGGGCCCTCTCCTGGAAGACGAGAGTACCCGAAGTCGCCAATCACAGCATCCGGGCACGACGCGCCGTCGGCTAGATGGAGGAAGACGTTGCCTACGTGCAGGTCCATGTGGCGCATATCAAGCTCGTTCAGATGCTGTATGCCCTCGAGGCCCTGGGCCACGATGCGACACACAAGGCTGAGCGGTGGCTTCGTGCGCGGGGGGATGTACTCACTCAGGTTCTGTATGCCACCGATGTTGTAGAACTCCCACCAGCTCGTCCGCCAGCCGCCAGCCATGTCCTGGGACGAGAGCAGCCTCGCGAAGCGGTCCGCCCTCTCCGAGGAGCCGAGCAGCCTGGCGACCCGCGCCTCGCGGTCCGGCCGCTCCATGCCCGCCTTGCTGTGCGCCTTCCTGCTCCACTTGAGGACCGAGAGCTTGTCGCCCGCGAGCTCGCGGCACAGGAGGACGGTGCCCTGGTACCCGGAGCCGAGGTACTCGACCATGAGCTGCCTCTCCCCGCTTGGGTTGAGGGCCATGAGTGCCCACTGGGCTGCCCCGGGTGTTGGATCTACGGACCGGGGGTCATCATCGGGTAAAGGCTCCATCAACTTGATGGACCTCGCGATGGCGGCGCGTGTGTGTTACTGGTGGTCTTACCTTTGCGCACTCTTGTTGTCCTTGCCTGCAAGTTCGTCGAGGAGTATCCCTAGGGAATCGAAGTATCTACCTGCACTGCAGGTCCAGAGACTTCGCTTGTTCACTTTGTTCTGTTGGTGTGAGCCGAGGTGGTTATTGCAGAGACCTTTTCTCGGGGGTAATACGGATCTGTTCTGAATGCTCAGATTCTTATGTTGGGTATGCCGCCATACCCACAATGCCCCCCATTGCGACGATAGACTTGATGACTCTGACAATGTGCCTTGTGCTACAACAATGCAGTCTATCAATGGCCTTGTAACCCACTTGAGAAGGGAAGACAAGAAAGGACTAGAGCATCAGGGACCAGCCAGCCGGTACAGTACCGTACACGCGGGACTACAACAGTAGAACAAACAGCTGCGGCTCTGGAATGCTACGAAATGAACCCAGCAGCGCCTTTGTCACGGAAGCAGGGGAATCAACCGGACAGACTAGGTCACGTAAAAAGAAGCAGATTGTCTCTCAAAATAGCGCCACGAGCCGCGCGTACCTTGTTAGCCTCTCCTTGTCTAATTTTCGTCTTTTCTTTTCTTTGCGTCCGTCCCAAGAAAATGTGGCGCCTCTCAAGACCTGCCGCGCTTGGTCCCCGAAGTGGGAACGCACTACTATGGAGGTGGGAAGACTATGGGACGAACTATTCTCCCGTCCCGCTCCGGAGGGATCGCGATCCTCAGACTAGCTAATCTTTTCTCTCTCTCAGGTTCTGTGAGAAGAGAAGAAAAGAAATTGGGTGCTGACGGAGGTCTCACTCACCGTGGAGGAGGTGTTCTCAGCGGAGGGGTGTGCCGGTCGTTTGGGTTCCCGCTGCTCACCACGGTTCGTCGGGGGGGGGGATGGTCAGCAGGGTGGCTGAACCGGTCAGGGAATGCCCGGCGAACGAGCGAGGGGTCCGGTCCATCCTGTGGTGCGGAGAGCCAGCCTTCTCTTGCGCCAGCTTGAAGTTGAGATTTCATGCGTGTAACTACGGGTGTGTGGATGTTGGCGTGTGTGTTGGTGGGTGTTCATCGGGGGTGGTGGCGAGAACTGATATTTTTTTCAGCCTACATCAGCACCATCTCTCGGGAGCTCCCTTCCCTCCCGCCCCCCTTCCCGCGACGCCCACTTTGGTGATCTACAGTTGCAACGGACGGGGCCCCCAGGAGGGTCCGGGCATTTTTGGGGGGAGGGGAGGGGGGTGGCGGCGTAAGGCAGAAGGTTGGCAGGCAGGCAGGCTGGCTGGCAGGTGGACCAAGATCAAAGATCTACCGGCAGAGTGGTGAGGTGAGGGTGCCTTGCAGTCAATAGTCTGGTCAGCTCGCATGCAGGGCCCGCGACACCACCAACTCCGCGGCGGCAGCGGAGGGGAGATTGGTTCGACGCGGCACGCGTCAGCTTGGGAGAGTTGATTTGTCGGAGGGGGAGGGCTGGCACATCTCGTCTCGTCTCATCATGCTCTTGTAAGGCTGTGGCGGGCTGACAGGAGGGGCCGGCTGGCACATCACCGCCCAGGTCCAGCTTGGGCGAGGCAGTCTTGCTTGCCAGGCTGCCCCCGTTGTCGCGTCAAGGCGATGAGGGCGGGCCGGCCGGCCTGGCTTTCTCGGCTGAGGGTGGGACGCCTCCGCTTGGCGGGTTGGGGGTGATGGCATGATGTTGGTGATTGAGGCGGGTGGCGAGTGGTGGGCGTTGCTGGGTGTCGCATGTCGCTGCGTCTCTTGGGTTTTGGCATGTGTGCATGTGTGTGCATGCTTACATACATATACACGCACATGTCCAGTGCAGCTCTTGGGAAGGACTGTGTGTGGCTCAAGGGGAGCCGGGGAGCATTGGATCGGGTGGCACGGCACATTCGACGCTCATCAAGCTTCGGGGTGAGTGTGAGCGGGATGTTGTGCTTGGTCGATGCGGATGAGAAGGTTTTCTGGGCATCGACTAGACAGACTATAGCCTCGATCCAGGGGACTTTCTCGCGCCGGATGAAGGTTTGCGCCGTGCCTATATCGTCGTCATCATTGTTGTCTAGACCTTCTCGGAAGATAAACACCCTCGGCTGCCTGAGACGAGAGACAGAAGCTTGTGAATACGAGATCCCAGCAGTATTGTCAGAAACATGTGGCAAGGCTCGACCATATCAAAAAGCATCGCAAACTTTTGCATTTAATGGCACTAGGCCAAATACTAGATGCTCAAATACTGCGCGATGGCGCTCGTTTCGAAACACAAGCCAAGGGTGATCTGCGGTCGAGATGCCGAACCTGGGAGAACTCAGGCAGGGTAGTACACTGCAGACGTCTGGCTGCAATAAGGTCTGGTAGGAAACAGACTACCGTGAGCAATGACCCCACATATACCGAACAATTCGATTCTGTGTGGGCAATCCATGGGACAGCCACCCACCCCAACCCTTTTTTTCCTTTTTGTGAACGGCGCTACTGCAGGTACGATACCAGTTTTACGAAGGGATCTGCGGTACGGCGCCGGGACGTGCATGCACACAACCACGGGGCACAATATGACGGGCGGGTGGGCTAGGACGGGACGCTTGTGAGGCCCAGAAGGCCATTGTTGCGATAGGCGGGCGGGCACAGAAAGAAAAGTTAGGCTAGAGAGTAGAGAGACACAGTGGGAGAGAGGGTAAGAGTGAGAGGTAGCCTGACGTCTGTGTGACACCGGGCCAATACGACCACATCGGGAGTCTGTCCCGAGTGAAATGGTACATCGGCTGGAGCTGTTTCTGCCGGCTGCTTCGTGAAACTCGGAGCATGTATGTAGGAGGACCAAGAGAATGAGAAATCGTGGTTGACAAATGATCCTTCCCGGAAAGTTCTTCGCGGCGGCACGATGCGGCGGGATGTGGTATGAGATCCGGAGGGTGTAGCAGCACGAGGGGGGTTTCGAGAGGGAAAATGATCCGGACGGAGGAGGAGGAGGAGGGGCCAAGACAGGCGCGGGCGCAGATACAGACCAACCGGTGCGCGTGTCCCCCATGAGGGGCGGCCCAGGGAGCCAGAGAGCGCGTAGCACAACCCGCAACCTTGAGTCGAACCAGCGGGATCTTGCAGTTGGAAATGGAATAGCTCGACGCGGTACGACGCGAGTAAGCGAGAGACATTCGAGAAGAGGGTGCGTGTCCAGCTGCTGTCTTGCGACCGAGAACATCGTGAGGGTCTCTTTGCCGCGCACGACCTCAAGAATATGCAAACGAGCCGGTCGCCGTCGGCCGGATACGTGGCCTTTGCCAGTTCATCTCGTGAAAACAAGTGGGCGGTAATTGCTCCTCTGCCCTCTTCCTTTTTTTTCTTTGCACACTGTCTCCTCGTCTTCTTTCCTTGGCCGCGCAGTAGTTAGGCCCTCACTCCCTGACTCCAAGGTCGGTCCCGACCAGCTGCTGCAGCCCCTGCTTATTCGCAGGCGAGGTGCATGCGACCACTGCAATACGACCCCAGCGACTACGCAATATCGCATCGCCCCAAGTGCTTACGAATGCTCATCAAGCAGCGACAAGCGACAGCGAGAGGTGCAGAATGAATGGGTGGTTTGAATTGCACATGAGCCGGATCGTACCCACCCTCACTCACTCGCTGCTTGTCTCGTCTCATCCCATGTCTGTCTGCAGCTATCGCTACAGTATATTCGTTCCTTCACGTCGCACGAACTGTTCCCCCGCCCCGGGCGGCGGGGTTCGGCGCGTCAGTGCGTGTATAAGCTGCCGAGACCTGTCAGTCGCAGGGACGAGACAGGGACTACGGACTGCTGATCTTGATCCTCTCTCTTCCTCTTCCGCGTTACGTGTGCGCCAGCTTGGTTATAGCGATGTGCCACTGCGTCGATGGGCAGAAACCGTGGAAGACAAGTGAAGTCGAACCCCCAGAAGAGGCTGAAAAGAGATTCCGCGGCCGTCTCAGCAAGAGCTCCGTGCGGCCCCTGTATTTCGTGGCAGACATGGGCCTAAGGGTGGGTGGACGAGTGGGTTCAGCGTAACGCCGGGACCGGATCCAGGTTTCTGTGACCCTCTCCTCCTCTTCCAGAGGTCCCTGGAATTACAGAAGACAAGGTACAGTACTCCTCGTCCCTGTCCTGAGCCCAAACCTTCCGACAATCCACAGCCCACATCCCACGATCGCCTGTGCGACGGTGTTTGGCTTTGATAGCCAGGGGCTGTGGCAGTCATTTAGTCAGTTTCTGCAGTCAAGTTAATTTGGGTCTGTCATTGATGAGGCGCATTCTTCAACTACCGCCGTGCGTCGTGCGTGCGCGCGTGTATGTTGCAAGGATCCCGCAAGGGGAAATAATATCGAGTCTGTCGGCAGGAGGCCCCGTTGACGGCCGCATCTGCAGACATCTGCGGGAAGGCCTGATTGAGTTTTGTTTTCCAAATTTCTGGGACCAGTGTCTGGCCCATATGGAGTTGGCTTGTCTGCCCACCTATGTGTGTGTGTGTGTGGGGATATGTGAGAGACAAGAAAATCCTTCGTGGGGAAAAAGCATGATAGATATGGGCAATCAATCGAGGCCCATTTCTCGTCGACGGCGCGAACTATGACAAAAGCAAACTCCACCACCAAGACCTGGCGAGCAGCAGGAGCACGAGTAGGAGACCCAGGTGCTATACTGTATGAGGAGATCTGACGGGTTGGGCAAGACCTGGACCTGGTCGACGGCCTGGCTGGCGTCTACTGTGTACAGCAAAGTAGATTACACAGTACTGGTGCAGAAGCACCGCACAGCCATGTCGCAGTGGGTACTGATGCGCTCTGGATTCTGGAACAACGGCAGAGCTCGAGATGGGCAGGGCAAAATGGGTCCTGGGTGCCACTGGGTGGGGTGTTTTACCATGTAGGATCTTGTTTCGACACCCGCGAAGGCTCCGGATCGGGAGCCGTCGGCAGGGCAGAGGGCGGGGTCAGTTCGTCGATTGTGACTCTTTTGTCAGAGCGAGAGAGTCAGCCTGCCTGTCAAAGTGTCAATCGGGTTGCGCTGCAATTACTGTCATGTCAAGTCAGCCGTCAAGTGGGAAAAAGACGCGAGATGGGTCATTGTTGAACTTCCAAAGCCACAGAAAATGGTGCTGCCAGCCTAGCAGTTGGCGTCGTCCAACGCCGAAACAGTTTGACGGCCACGATGTCTCCTTGCGTTTCTCCATCACCCACGGGTTCACCCATCCCGTTGCGCGGTCGTGGCCGTGGTCGCGACCATCGTCATGGGCCAGGGTTGGACAGGCGAAAACTTTTCCTGGGGAGCTAGGGTCCACGAACCAGAAGTTGGCTGTTGGACTTGGGGCGGCAGATTCCAGCAGCGTCAGCCCGTCAGCCCGCCCGCCCCCTCCCCCTGCCGTTTTGCTGCCTTGTGTGGCCGGATGTGCCAAGCTGGGCAAAGAAGACATGGCGTGGCGTGGCGTGGGCATGGCAGGCCCTCAGGACCACTCTGCTCTTCTCTTCTTGTCTCCTTTTGTGTCTTGTCTAGTTGGATCACTCGGACTTGTTGAGCTGCTGGATTTCTGTGAACCCACAAGAAACCGCAGTCTTATCCATACCGAGTCTGCTCTGTATGCAGTAAGCAATAGAAGGAATAGCTCGCGCCACTTGCAGCTCAAGCTCGAGCAAATAGGGTTTCGCGGTGCCTGGCAGGGCAGGACGCGCCTGGTGGTGGAAGAGGTGGTGGACGAGGACGGGAAGGAGGGCACACGCTCATCAAAAGCGCGTCGTGTCGTTCATGCAAGAGCGTGAGTGGTCGGACCCAAGATCGAAAAGTCAGATTTGCGAGATAGAATCGGCGGGCATCCTTGCAGAGTGGTGGTGCGGCGCGCGACGGGAGGAAGAGTATGAGATCATTGCTACTTCGCGCCGGTGTGGCCCTGGGAAGTACTGCAATGTTAAAAACCTGGCCAGGCACGCCAGGCTGGCGGCTCGACCCCAAGGATGGCTGTGCAGCCAACCAGCTAATAACACCAAGTAAATAAGCCCAGGAGCAGTTGCTGGGTTCTCGCGCTGGTCCTGCCGCCCGCCCGAGAGATGGCCAAGAGCAGATAAATTGTCTTGCAAGCAAGACCAGTGCTCAGATAAGTTTTGACAGATTCGTTCGCTCGCTCGCTCGCTCGCTCCACGGCCGTTGTAGGGGATCAAACCAGGTGTCACGGCCAGCTTGGGAAAAGCCCCAGCAGGATATGTTTACATCACATGTAGCTGTGTAGACTGGGCACCGTACTGTACAAGGGTGGTTGTCTACAGGGTGCACTTGGACCTGCCTGGACTGACTGTCTGCAGCACAGAGCATTAGCAGCACACACACACATTCGCACTCACACAGCACGCTCGGCGTACCAGACAGAACGGCTTCGTGGCCCCGAGCAGTCCCTGAGTATCACATCTCGATCACCATCACAACCTTATCCGACCACGACAGAGATTCACTCAACCGTTCCTGTCTTTCATCCCAAGTCTTGCTGTTCCTTCTTTCCCCCACACGCTCACAGCCACACCTGCAGTGCTCTACTCCGACCTGCCGTGATGTGATGCACTATTACTGTCCATGTATTCCTCGCGTAAATAGTAAATGCCATAGTATCATAGCAGATGCAATATTTGGGTCTTGGTGGTGCTACTGTCACTGTCACTGCGAATGGAGGGCGCTGAGGGGTCAGGGGTGTGTCGTGCCCTGGTCCCTGCATTGTTGGACCCCCGCCAACCTTACAGCACCTGCCCTGCCCAGTTACCAGGTACGGAGGTACTTTGGGGTACGTACCGCACCTGCCAACCCCGAGCCACCTCCACGCTTGTACACCCGTACCTATGTACCTCTGCTCTGCTGCAAGCTCCGGGTGGTACTTCGGTCAGCAACAGGAGCAGAGAGCACCACCACACCCCGGCCGGGACATCCCATCCAGCCCGCCAGCCTCGACCTTGGAGCCTGTGCCCATCTTCCCTCTCCCAGCGTCGACCCGGCCAATGTTTTTCTTTTCTCCCCCAGAGCTTCCATTCGATATTAATGTGGTCCTATGTGCTATATCATCGCCTGATAAACCCGTCTTCGATCCGCGCTGCGTTCTGGGCTGTGCCTTAGCTGTTGCAGCTGTTGCTGGCGCACAACCCTCTTACGCATGAGAGTTTGTTTTCCCCCTTGGGTTGTAACTCTCTCATATTACACACAAACCTTCCCTCTCAAGACCCCGACGACGACGCCTCCCCTTTCCTCCTCCTTTCATCACGCTCGTGAGACCGCTGCTGTTGGACTCTGCACCACTTGAGCATCACTTGAGCACCTACAGAGACACTCCACACGCCACCGACGGCCCTCCTGCACCGACTGATACGTCTCAGCCGGTGATGTTTACCTCCCCTCGTGTCTCTCGTGCCCCTCGTGTCTGAGCCCGCCTTTTTCCTGTCGCTCCCGCATCACGATACCTGTCTCATCCGTCCCTCAGACATCACACTCGCTTTCATGCCCACTTCGGTGTCTTTTCTGCTCTCCATCACCCCGCTTGTAACCAGGTGTCAACCTCCCACCGGATACCCTGTCTCAAAGTTTGCGTCATTCCTCGTTTGCATGAAGCTGTCACCTCGTGACCAAGCAACAATATACAAGCAGCCGCGCATCCTGTAACCATATCCCGGAGGCTACCTCTCTGGGCCATCGTTTCAACGGCACACTCACACACTCACAATCTGTCAACATGGCGGACTTCGACACAGCCAGCCCTGCCACCAGCAGCTCCTCAGCAACCTCAAGCGAGCCTCGGACTACACTCTCGCGGAGGCAGAGACCGCCGGACATTGACATCACGGCCGCCATGGAGAACAGGATCCCGCTGCGTGCTACCAAGGAAGCCAGGTCCAGCAAGAGGGAGTCGAGGCTGGGATTCAGGAGCATTTTCGCCAGGCACCGAGGGTCGGGTGAAGCTGATGAGATCAAGGCGGCTCGGAACGTCGCGAGGGCTGGGAAGCGGGAATCCATGACGGCGGACAAGGACGGCTGCCCACCTTATGCCTTGCGGCCGACAGCAGTGCAATCAGAGACACACCTCGCGCCGGTGTCAGGTGATGGGCCAATTCTCAGACCACGGACGTCAACGATCAAGTCGCCAACCTTCATGGCGCCGAGGTCACCTCTCGGGCCAACAACTAAGAGGCGGGGATCACTTGCCACTTGGGATCCTGTGCCTCTGTTCCAGGCGTACCCGCAGGCTGTTCGCACCGCAACCTTGCCAGCCTGTGTCCAAGCAGACAGCCTTCTCCGGGCGCACCAAAAGCGAGAATTGATCAACAACAGCAACATAAACCATCCAGACCTCGGTGACCAGAAGGCCTTGTTCGTGGACATTGCGCGCAAGAAGCACAGGCGCAACAGCTCATCTGTCAAGCTTGACTGGACCACCAAGCTTTACGTCCTGGTCACCTCGGGTTACTTGCTTCAGTACAGCGGCGATGGCACTCATGACCGCCTACCAGAGAAGGTCATCCAGCTGTGTAAAGACTCGGCCGCCTTCGCGAGCGACATCATCCCTGGAAAGCACTGGGTGCTTCAGGTGTCTTCAGTGTTTGAAGATGGTGCACTTATAAGCCAGGACACCAGGTCGCTGTTCGGGAAGTTTGGGATGCGCGAGAAGGAGAAGCGCCTGGCCTCCGACATCTTGATGGTCTTTGAAAACGTCGATGACATGGAGGATTGGATGTCATTCTTGCGGAGGGAAATCGAATCATTGGGGGGCAAACGGCCTGTGACAGAGACAGGGGCGCCGAAGGAGCCGGTGGAACACACCCAACTGAAATCTCAGCCAAGCCAAAGGGCACTGGTGGTGAGAGACCCTTACAGGTTTGTGCCGGCCATGACCAGCCCAGAGTCGCGATGGGATGCCTCGGTAGCCTTTGACGAGCCGGAGCTGCACCTTGACGCGACGCTCACGGAGCTGCTCCCGGATCGAAGTTTCGATGACAACTCCACAACCAACAGCTTCGTTTCCCAGGACGGCCGACAACTTGACGGCCTCCGAGACAGCTCCAACCGGTACTCCTTCACATCCGCAGCTAGGACTATTGTCACGTCCGACTCCTCGCCGTCCAACTCGCCAATCCGAGACAGTTTTGGGAGCCTGATCAGCAACTCTGACGAACCTACCCCACTGGCCGAGGAGACCGAGATTCGTCGCCGACCCAATGCCGCGGAGATCGAGGACCGACGTCAGTCCTACCGCACTTCCAACATGGTCCATGATATAAGCGCAGGCCAACCACCGCACAAGGCACACTCCTCCCTGTCTTCCATCCAGGAGCCGCCCAACTTCAGCCTCCCGTACTCGGGAACACGTCGCCGCTCTGCAACGCAAGACTCGGTCCATGTCCACAATGCCCACGGCGCATCAGGGCGGCCACCGCGGAGGATGAGGCGTCCCCCTCCCTCAGCGCTCGGCCTATCTAGGCCATTGTCGATTGTGGCAGACACGCCCTCCCCTTCGAAATTGTCGCCACCACCACGAAGCCCTCTCAAGACCGACGACAGCACCGGCATTTCAGAACGTCCAAATTCGCCATCGATGTTCACGGGCTGGACCGCAGGAAACGCCAAACCCGAGTATGATCTCTCGTCACGAGCATCCAGCCGTGGTTCGATGAGGACGAGCTACCAAGTGTCGGTACACAACAGCCCGCGCAAGTACGCGAGCATGCACACGCTCCGCCCTGCCGATGACTCGGTCTGGGGGGGCGAGACGCCAAAGTTCGACCTACCCATCCACGCCGCATTCAGCGGGTCTTCACTGCGCGACAGGGCAGAAGAGGCGGCAGAGATCCCCAGGAGCATGTCGTCGATGGACACGTACGAGACCTCGGGCAGGAGCCGCTCGCCCATCATCCGGGCCGCAGCCGCCCAGAAGAGGGCGAGTATGTGCAGCCTGCCCAGCGCCAAGGCGTCTGCGCGCCACCGCTCGATTTCGATGTTCCCCACGACCAGCCGACACCGGGCGACGGCGCAGTCGTCCCACCGCGACGAGCTCACTCCCGGGGGTCGGGCCACGTCGCCGTCGCCACACCGCGGGCCGCGCAGGGGGTCGGCCATGACGATCCCTGGGCATGGGCAGAAGCAGTCCGGGTCGTCCTCGCCGAGGAGCAGCAACAAGCTGAACAACAGGCGCAGCCTCCCGCAGATGCCGCACGCGCACACGCAGAACTCCCCGCTGCTTCCTCCTCCCGCCCCGCCGCCGACCAAGGCGCTGCCGCCAATCCCTCAGGCAAGGAAGAGGAGGTCAATCAGCATCCCGCCCAGGATGGGCATGAGGACTGCTGCGACTCTGGTCGGAGGGGATATTTGAACGAGCCGACAGACACTATATGTGTCTTTGCTTCTCTTTGTTTTCCTTTAAAGTAAGAATCATGAATTGAGACGGTGAGATGGGAATGAAGTATGAATTGGAACGGGTCCGAGATTGGAAGATCGGCTTCGTATATTATACAACGTCGTCATAGCACTACTGGGTGGTGCGCTTCACTTCGCTAACTGCAATTTTCCTTTGTCTGGCTTTTTAGGGACGGTGTTGGGCCGGTACGGAAAAAGGGAAAAGAGAACGGTGGGCAATTGGCGGAGCAAACGGATCCTGGACGGGCCAGGACCGACGGCGTCCCTTTGGAACGAGTGAGCGCTACCGTCTTTTTTGAGCCTTGTGTGTTTTTATTTGTAAGGACAAAGTGAAATGGACAGCTGGTGGGCGGGATATCAGAGGACGGGAGCATGTGCAGCATGATGAGAGGAAATGGTTCACGCCTGGGAGAAGGCCAACTGTGGTCACCGTCACATAAAGGGAATACAGCACAGCATTTGAGGTTTTGAGACAGAGAAAGCTAGCTAGCTGGGTGATGGACCACGGGCCACGCGCCGGCATTTGGTCGGAGCCTAGGTGTTTTTGTAAGCGAATATCTATCTGATTGAATATTCTTATTACTGAGTGGCAACACCACTTGTTGGATGTGTCGTGATCAAAGGTGCAACGGACCAGCGAACGAACGGGGCCTCTTGATGACTGAGACGACATGGCACTATGACGGTGGCACACTGCGCATTAGTTGGCCCTATCAAAGTAGCAAGATTGTGAGTCATATCATGGTCAGATGCATCGAAACGAGACGAGCGTGTAAGCTCTCGTAGTAGGCAGCGCGTTCCTCGAGTGTGATGGAAATTGGGCCGTTGCAATACCTATGAAGAGGGTGACTACCTAGGTAATTGGGGGTTTGGATGTTGGCCTAGAGGTGTTCGGTGGCACTGGACGTAAACCGGCCCTCAGGCACACAGCTTCGGGGTTCAGTGCAGTTCAGGTGGAGGTGGCCTGGCTGCCTGGGTGGCCATGGGTGGACGGGAGCTGACGGGCTTTGGTGTGGTCGCCTCTTGGCGCTAAGAGCAAAATGTGCCCCACAAAGAGCTTTGCCTTGTGCCTGCTGCCGCATACCAGAGTTCAGAATTTCGGCCATCACAATCCAACCCCACATCCAACGCCAACCGAACACTATCGCCAAATCAACCCCGTACCAGCCAGACAACCAGCCATCCGAACAATCCATCAGCCAGTCGGTCAGCAACAGACACGATCACATATCCAAGATGGCTGCTACCGCCACGAACAACCCAGCAAGGTAAGCTGTCCTGTGTGCTCGAATCGCTCATTTGGCGAGCCACGATCGGCGTCACAGCACCACACCCATGTGTCCACGAGAGCTTTCCCCCCTAACATGATGTGCGCAGGGACTGGGCCGATGACGACGACAACGAAGAGGTGCCAAGTACCGCCCTCCCCAGCGATGAGACCATCCAGAACCGCGACGGCACAAAGACGATCATCTCCTACCGCCTCAACGAGAACGGCCAGACCGTCAAGACCACCCGCCGCATCCGCCTCATCACCCACCGCGAGGTCGTCAACCCGCGCGTCGCCGAGCGCAAGAAGTGGTCCAAGTTCGGCCTGTCGGGCAGCGACCCCGCGGGCCCCGCGGCGGACACGACCTCTGTCGGCGAGAACATCATCTTCCGGCCCTCGGCCAACTGGAAGCAGGAGGCCAAGGACGAGAGCAAGGACCCCAACGCCCAGAGCATGAAGGACAAGCTCAAGGACAAGAAGGTCAAGTGCCGCATCTGCTCCCAGGAGCACTTCACTGCCCGCTGCCCCTACAAGGAGACCATGGCCCCCGTCGGCGAGGTCGTCAACGCCGACGTCGCCGCGGGCATGGGCGACGACCCCACGCCGGGCGCGGCCGCCGGTGGTGCCGGAGCGGGCAAGAAGGGATCGTACGTCCCGCCTGCGCTGCGGAACGGCGGCGCGCGTGGGGAGGGCGAGAGGATGGGCGGTGGCAAGTTTGGCGAGCGCGACGACTTTGCCACGCTGCGTGTCACGAACGTATGTTTTTTTCCTCTATTTCTATTCATCCACCATTTCTACTGCGCCCAGATCACACAAATGCTGACTCCTTTTTTCCAGGTCTCGGAGATGGCAGAGGAGCAGGAGCTGCGCGACATGTTCGAGCGCTTCGGCCGCGTCACGCGCGTGTTCCTGGCCAAGGACAGGGAGACGGGCCGCGCCAAGGGCTTCGCCTTCATCAGCTTCGCGGACCGGACCGACGCCGAGAGGGCCTGCGGGAAGATGGACGGCTTCGGTTTCAAGCACCTTATCCTCAAGGTCGAGTTTGCGAAGAAGGCTGCTTAGGTGGCTGGCCTTGGGTGATCCGGGGACGACGGGGGCGGGTAGATTGCATGAAGATATAGGGTCTTTGAAATGGATGATTTGACCGCTTCGTGCCGCGACTTTTGTTGATAATCGCGGCTTCTGTGGGCGGTCTTGGGTGACTACGTGGTGTCTGGTGAAAATTGACTGCGAGCTTGTGGAGGTCGCTACTCGAGCCAGCCACAGATGTGCACGAGATGAATCAGGGCCTCACATGGAGGCCTGGGGCAGTTACGGCTCGTCTGGCTACGATGACGAAAACAGTTGTGCAGGCCAAGCATGCGAGATTCTTAGACGTCAGACCTGGCTTGAACAGAGCGCTGAAAATGGATTCCGTGGGTTTCATAAATATGCGTGCATTTGTGCATATCATTTTAAATTCAATGATCAACCTTGTATCTGCCCCCTCGACTACTAGATATTATCGGTTTCATGACCTGCTGCTACCGTCCACTTGACCGCACATACTCTCTCTCTCTCTCTTTGTGTCTGTCTGTCCTCTTCCCTCTCCCACACCCTGATTGTAAACCTTGGATATCTCTGGAAAAACAAGCAAAAGTCCAACTCCTCCGAGTGACGTTGACATAGAAAAGATGGCCCTTCCATGAGGGCCATGTATAGATGTGGTGAGGCCCAGGTTCAGGAACCCGACCGACGACTTGACCAGTCCAAGCCCCTCTTTCTCTCCTTCTCCACCTTCTCTTCGATGTCGGATCTCAAAAGGTGATTGTGCTGGTCGTGATCGTTGCCTCGTGAAAGCCGTGATAACAGTGGGAATCAAAACGAAACAGAAAACAAAGGCAGGAAAGCAGACATGACTTGTAGGAAAAGAAAGAGTGGAGGGGGGTTCGTGTCCCGGAAAGACGTCAGTAAAACAAGACATAGGAAAAGCGCGCCGGTGATGGGGGATCGTCGAGGCATGTGTGTGTGTCCCAGCAATATCGTCGCTTCAGAGATCTCACATACGCACGCAAGTTCCATCCCCAACACGCAGAGCTGAAATCAACGTTCAGTCTCTCCCCATGTCATCCCACGCAACCCGTCTACGCCGCAGCAGCCTCCTCGCCCTCACCCTCCTTCTTCGCGGCGCCCTCGCCCTCACCCTCGGCGCCCTCAGCGCCCTCGCCCTTCTCAGCGAGCTCCTTCTCCCGCCTGAGCTTCTCCTCCAGCCTCCGCTGCTTGTCCGCGGCCCTCATCTTCCTCTTCTCCTCGGCCTCGGCCTTGAGCTTGTCGTTCTTGGCGCGGAAGAGGTACCCCACGGAGGAGACGACGCGCCACGTCAGGCGCGCGCCGTTCATGTTGTGGCTGAGGCCCTCGCGGAAGTGCTGCTTGGCCTGCGTCCAGTTGGCGCGGGCCTGCGAGCTGCGCTTCTTGGTCTTGTAGGCGCGCTCCTTGCGCTGCGCGTCGCGCAGGCGCACCGAGGCGCGCCGCCGGTTGTTGACGAGGAGCATCTCGGTCCCCGAGGTGCCCGGGCGCTGCGGCTCCGCCGATGTCGATGCTGCTGCCCCGCTCTCCGAGGCGTTGCTGTTGGCGCCGTCGCTCGAGCCTGACTTGGGGGTCTCGCGGGCCATTTCTGGTTTTGTCTTTGAGAAGAAACCCATGTGGGGTGGTTGTTTTCTTCCTGGTTCCGAGGGGTCTTTGAGGGGTTCTCTTATTGAACTTAGATGGTGTCCTCGATGATAGGGTGGTATTATGAGGTGGCAGGTCCCCGAGGATCTGGCCAGAGTTTGTGGCGGGCGGATCGGCGTCTCAGGAGGCGCTGGACATAGATTGTCTGCCTCGTTGGTCCTTGTTTGCGTACGAGGAAATTGATGAATAGGAAAGGCACGATGTTATACCGCTAGTGGTAGTATTGATTACTCTTGTTCCCTAGTCGAGCAACAAGAGCGCGTGTATGTGTATGTAAAACGACGGAAAGAGGAAGCTCGAGACTCGAGACGAGAAGGGAACCACGGAAACTTTTCTGCGGACAGGAGGGCATTACCCGCCTGATATCCGATCACCATCATGCTGCGATGGTATATTGTGACTCACCTATAGACCGCCCCTTCTGTCTTTCCTGCCCTCTCCATACGCGCTGGGGTCAGGGGCGGGCACGCGCTCTCCATGGAGGTGGGTGGGTCGCGACCGCGTTTGACTGAGAGGAGAGGGCAGAGCAGAAGAAGCCAGAAGAACATACTGGACCGTCCATCTTGGCCGGTGCTCGCTAATTCCCGAGTTCATGCGTGCGCTGCTGGGGGAGGGGGGATGGAAGGGACCACCTATAGCCCAGGGAAATTGGTGCTATGAGCCATCATCACAGCAGAGGAGACCCTTTTGGGTCGATGTGGGCCAGTCGAGTTTGTCTGCCAGTCTCCTTGTGCAGCCCATCCCTTCCCGTCATCCCATCATGCCCCCTGCCTGAGCCGCGATACCCTTGGCTCCACCATGTCGAGTCACGCTGTTCGCGGTACAACACTGCGCTGCTTGTGACTGTGGTTGTGGTGGAGCTTTTGTTGACATGGCAGCCCGAGTGGGAAAAGAGGAAGAGGGAGGGCATGAAGCTTTCCAATCAAACGCGTGCCACGTCGGGCGCTCGTAAACGGGAAGACCCTTGTCTGCCGTCCGCTATATCCGCCGTGCTAAGACCAAGGCCTGGCTTCTTGTCTGCAGTGGGCCCCCGTAAACGCTTACGCTTTCATGGGTACGGTATCTTTTCGTTTTTGAGTTTCACTGACAAGCAGGTCTGTGTTCCTCCTCTGCCAGTCGTTGAGTCTGTTTGCCGCCGGACTGAGACTGCAGCGCTGCAGCGCAGTGATGGGGTGATCCGGCCGTGGCCTGCAGGCGACGGCGAGATGCTTCTCAGTCTGGCCAGACTGTGCAGGCGTGTCTATGTTGTCACTGCCTCGGGCGCTCACTCACTGACGTTCATGTGCACGAGATGGACCGATAGAGCATTGCATCTGAGTGGAACCCATTTTTCTTGAAATGAGGTCGCCAAATCTCGATGCACCTCGGTCTCTGGTAAGATTGTGGTGCGAGCTCGACCAACTTGCCTTACTCGGCTCGATCTGGCATGGGAGTATATTTTTGTGGACCAGATCTAAGACGCCATCGAACATTCAGGACCCCGGAGATCGGCTTCTAGAAAGACTGGATTTTCTTTCTTCGTATAAGACGGGGCGGACGTCATCTCCGACAAGTGTTGGACCGAGAGCGGCCGCCCGTCCCGTGCTTGACCCGGCCGGGACGACCAAACCATGACGCAGCGGCACGGCCGAGTCAAGCTTCCCCCTGGTGCACCTCACTTGCTTAGCCCCGCTCCGGACGCTGCTCATTACCGTTCTCATGCACGGCGGTCTTCTTCGCCAGCATCACTGTCCACGCTCCGCCCGAGATGTCCGAGCAGCAGCCTCAGGTCAAGAGGCGCAGAGGCACCAAGCACGACCGCACCGGCTGCCTGACCTGCCGCGCGAGGCGCAAGAAGTGCGTCGAGAACACGCTCCCCAGGTGCGGGAGCTGTGTGCGCCTCAACCTCGAGTGCGTCCGTGAGCCCGTAAGGCGAGTGCCGGGGGCATCAAATGCTCCCAGGGAGGAGGCGACCATTGATGCCCGGCCGCCTCAAGATGGTCTTGTACCAGGGTCTGCCCGCGGCCGAAGCCCGTCTACGCGCGTTTTCATGAGATACTACGTGAACTTCCTCGCCTTGAAGCTAACAGCATGCGGCTACCAAAACTCGTTCCGCTCGGGTACGTCACCACATTCTGTGCCAGGCCGCCTTAACCCTCGACTAACCCAGCCATCACAGCTCTCTTGCCGATGGCGATGGAGTCACAGACACTCTTCGACTCGGTCGTCGCCCTCGCCTCAGGCAACCTGTCCAACTTCGACCCAACCTACCAGGTTGCGGCGATAGAAGCCCGGTCCCGCGCCCTGCGGGGCCTCGGCGCGGACGTGTCGAGGCCCTTCGCGGCCATCCACGACTACGAGACCGCCCTGGCGTCGTGCCTGCTCCTCTCCGCCTCCGAGGCCATCCTCGGCCTGCGGACCGGGTGGTCGGAGCACCTCGCGGGCACGCGGTCCGTCATCATGTCGGCCCGTCTGCGCGGCCCGGGCTCGGGAAAGCAGGAGCTCCGGGGCCCGGAAGCTTTTCGGGGCAGTACGGAGGGTGAGTGGCTGCTGCGCAACTTTGCGTAACCACGATATCCTGGGGAGTGTCACCTCTGGACGGCCGGCGCTGATCCCTGGGGAGTACCTGGAGGGCCTGGGTGATACTGTTGACTCGTACCTTGGTGTTCATTCCCAGCTGCTGGTATACATATCCCAGATCAGTGCATTGCATGCACCTGGGGACATGTTGGCCGCGGATGAACAACGGTCAGATGGGGACGAGACTGTTGATCGAATGGCGGCATTACATCGGATTTGAGCAAGAGCTCCGCTCGTGGCATCCGTTATCATCAGATCCAATCCTGGAAGCCACAGCATATGCCTACAAGAGCGCCGCGCTCATATACCTCTAGCAGCGGATGCGGCAGATAACTCCGATGACCGGGACCTCGGATTCGGTGGTTTCTGGTGAGGTCAAGACGGTCTTGGACAATATCGCCAAGATCCCAGAAGACGCTCATCCCGATGGCATCCTCCTATTCCCCCTTTTCATGGCCGGGGGAGAGACAGCCAGCCTTCAGGGCATGGAAATAATTCGCTCGAGGTTGCGTTCCATCGACACGATACGTGGGTTTCGCAACGTTCCACGTGCATGCGAAGTTCTGGAAGAAGTCTGGCGAACTCGGACCACCGCTACCGAGTGCAACAGTGTGGACTGGAAAGACATCCTTCTCAACCAAAAGGGAGGGCTCTTGCTGACGTGAAGATCCATTCAAAGCGATCACATGCTCGGAAAACCTCGAAACACCTCGTGCTGGCACCTCGCTCCGCCCACAACATTCCTCAAGGTATCCGGATGACCACCTTGCCAGTATGCGTGGCGGACCAAAGGTACTCGGGCGCCTCCACCAGCTGCTCGAACTCGAAAGCCCTGTTGATGGCCGGGTGGATATCATTCGCCTCGAAACACGCCAGCATGTCCTGCAGCTGCTCCCAGGGCCCGACCACCACGCCGCGGAGGACCGCATGCCGATCCAGCGCCAGGAACGCGGCGTCCGGCCCCTTAAGGCCCTTCCCCGCCCCGAGCGGGTCCGGGTTCGTGATGTGCCCGATGGCGTGGATCACCCCGTTGAACCCGATAGCGTCGAACGACGCCTGCAGCGTCAGCGTGCCGCCGACTTCAATGATATGGTCAGCTCCCACCCCGCCGGTGAGCTTCTTCACCTCGGCGGCCCAGTCGGGCGTCCTCGCGTAGTTGATCCCGTGCGAGGCGCCCATCGCCGCCGCGGCCTCGAGCTTCGCGCCCGACGAGGACGTGACGCTGGCCCTCGCGCCCGCCGCCGCCGCGATCTGCAGCCCGAACGTCGACACGCCGCCCGTGCCCTGCAGGACGACCGTCTGGCCCGGGCGGAGCGGCGCGAGGCCGTACAGGGCGTTCCAGGCCGTCAGCGCCGCGCACTGCAGCGGAAGGAGTCAGCTATCAAAGCCCCGAGAACTTATTTTTATTCGAATATAGGGATGACCAGGCCACAATTTGGCCATGGCTAGTTTCAAAACCTGCAGTCTGATAATGCCTTTGAGGTACAGGCTACAGATAGGAAACTGTTCCTCAGAGGGTTGAAATTGTATCCGGAAGCTGCTTAATTGGCAGGCACGACGCCTCCTCGAAGGTGAGGTAGTCCGGGATGCGCGCGATGCCCGTGCGCGGGAAGTTGAAGAACTCGCCCATCAGGCCCTGGGCCTCGCCGCCCAGCTGGGTGAGCGAGGTCGCGTACGTCAGGCGGCCGGCGACGTGGTCCTGCGTGAAGCTCGCGAGCACGCGGTCGCCGGCCTCGACTATCCCTGTTGGCGAGGAAGGTGTCAGCAGTAGGAAAATTTGTTTACTTTTTTTTTTTTTTTTTTTTTTTTTTTTTTCATCTGCTACGTACCGGCGCCATCACTGCCCGGGACGACGGCGTCTGGCCCGGGGAAGGGGTACGTCCCCAGGGCTAGAATGCAGTCCCGCCAGTTCAGCGAGACGGCTTTGATCCTGACGAGGACCTGTCCGAATTTGGGAGGCTCGAACGGGACATCTCGAAGGACCAGGCTTGGGAAGCCCTTCTTCTCGGGAAGCCAATATATGTTTGAATGTCTTTGGGGGCATTGTTGCTTTCGGCTTCTCAAGTGCGATTCTAAATAATGTAATTATATCGGATTCTCTCCCAGGAGATCCTTCTTTCTTCTGTGTGCAAACATTGTCCTATTTGTAGGATTTGGATCGCTGCTTTCTCATCGAGCAACATGGATGTTTAAGTCTATCTCACTTGGACGAATTGTGTCAGGGCGGTTTAGATACGCGGAAGAAGCCAAAGACGCCGTGCAGCCGGTGTGCCCCACTTTTACACTCGTCTTTCCACATAGGAATGTGTACTCTTCGATTCTACGCTATTTGATGACGCCTTTTTGTATAGGTCGTAAGTCAAATTTGCCAAACATGTCGTGATTGCATATTAGAAGGGTTAGGCAAATTATGCTTGTTCCCCTCCCCTCGCTGTATAAAACTATACGAGCTGTGCTATATCTCCAAGCCCGATGAACAGGATCATGTTAGGATCAAGAGGCTGAAGAGCTAATCATAGCTACCGATCCCAATGAGAGCCTGTGACGACTGGAGGCTCATCCATCACAGGCTGCCATTGATGATGCACAAAGACTGGTACTAGTATAGGTGGGCCGCAGCTTGAGCCGGTCAGCTCTGCTCACACATGGAAAAGCCGTTTTGTTTGGGAGATGGAAGCAAGCTGGTTATGTCCACCAAACTCATCTCCCAGGTGCTGGACGATAGCCTTGAGCGCATCGCTGACCAGTGGTGCTGGAGCTTGACTTACTCCCTTTCTCTTCGGGCAGGGCCGACTTCAAGCTGGACCACTCCTCCAATATTTCGTCAGCGTTTTTAGCCACAGCCTCAAAGTCTCCCAAAGATGATTTGGGAGGCCACTGAGACGGCCGGGCATCCCCCTTCCCCAGAAAAGTAGACGACCCCGTCACCGCCACATGCTGCGGGAAGCCAGAGCGGCCTTCGCCCCCCCCCCAAGGCTCCCGGCCCCCCGGCCGGGCTCAGATGGGCAGATAGGCCCCCGGGCTGCTTACATGGTATTTCTAGAAGACCTTTTCTTAGAGAACCCGATAGAAGCACCCTCCGCCTTTACAAGTCGTGTCACACTACAGCTCACCAATGAATGCTTCCTTCCATCGTAACACTGCACACACTGAGTTGCACAACTAAAGCTCAGCTCATTATACTTTCTTTGTGTCCGCCAATGTGTGAACTGTTTCTCTTCCAGCCCCCGCCCAATTCTCCCTCGGCTGTGATGATGGGGGCCAGAATCCTAATCAACTCATGGCAGGCAGAAAAGGGGC
Source organism: Diaporthe citri (assembly GCF_014595645.1). Classification (NCBI taxonomy): domain Eukaryota; kingdom Fungi; phylum Ascomycota; class Sordariomycetes; order Diaporthales; family Diaporthaceae; genus Diaporthe; species Diaporthe citri. Next base: position 46,571 of record NW_025064846.1, read on the forward strand.
GCTTCTCTGATCTCGCTCCAAATCGTTGAATCCCCCATGCCACAACCTGCTTTTGCATGCTTTCCTTAACCTAAACAACTGTAGCAAAGTCCCTCCAGTTTTCTTTTGACTAGCTTACCCGCCCCCTCCCCACCTGCTCCGCGAGCCTTTTTGTTTTCCTTCCTTGCCTTTTCGTGTTTACTACCGCCGTAATGGCTCGGACTATTCCGCCGGGATGGACACAGAGTCCTGGGTGCTTGTCCACTGATGATCTATGGGGATGGCAAGTTGACGGGGGCCTCTACGGAGACATGCTCGGAGGGCCAACAGCGACAAGCAGTTGTTATCCTCCAGACTACCAGCCAATGACCACTATCATATATGCCACTAACACATGCCCGGACGCATTCACCCCAGCGTGCTCGACGCCAACATTGGGGAACTGGTGGTCTGTCTGCTGTCCAACGTGAGTCACAATGGACATCATAACACCAGCACCGCGACAGAATGAAACTCCTGACAACCCATACAAATCCTCTGGTTTGGTTGGCTGAGCCCAATTCCACAACTAACTATGTACCTTTGGCTTTTCAGTGCCTATCAGTTCACATGCGGTATCTCAAAAGAGCTGGGCCCCGCAACCATGTTCTGTAGGTCAGCCTGGCCGAGCGATGCCACATGGAGATGGGTTGTATCATCGTACACGAAGTTCGGCAAGGGGTTGCAGAGTCTCGAGACGTACACCGCGACAGTAAGGGTAAATGACCAGGGCACACAGTCGCTATTAGTGGTGACGACCTCCGGGCCGTTTCTCGCCTCTGACCTTCGCGGGTCTGGGACAGGCGCCTTGTGGGGAATGGCGGTTTTGATCACGTCCACGGTAAGCCTTTTCGTTATCCTCGGGCCAAATTTCATGAGAACGGTTCTCCAACCCTTCGTCTTGGACGCAATGCTTGTTGCTAACTCAGGTCGCTCCAGAGCTCCAGCAGCCTCGGGGACACAACAGCAACGGTCGAGCACAATGACAGCAATACTGGCCCTGCCGCAAGCAACACATCACAAGTCGCCAGCAGCCTCGTCACGAGCCCGGCCCCCACCGCGACAGCAGCGCTGCCGGGCGCCGGCCTCTCCACGGGGGCGGCAGTCGGCATCGGCGCGGGCGCGGGCGCGGCGGCGCTCCTGATGGCCCTAGGCGGCTGGCTGCTGTACCGCCGCGGGGTTGCCAAGGGCCGTATCACGTCCGGGGCAATCGGGCAGCAGCAGCGGAAGAGGGCCGAGGAGCCGACAGGGCATGGGGACATTACCACAGCGGCGGCGGCGGAGTGGTCGTCGCATTATCATCAATATCAGCAACCATACCATAGCTACAGCCATGACGTTGGCCGCCGGCCGTGTGAGTTGGAGCCGACGCCGCCTGCGCCGAGGGAGCTGGAATAGAAGAGGGAGCCGGGCAGCGTGCCGGATTTGCCTTTGAAGGGGTGCCGAGAGCAGCTATTGATACGGAATGTACATCTGAGACGACATATGACGTGACTTTTGTTGAATTCAATCAATCAAACCGGTGAAGCGTATAATTAAAAAAACAGTCCCGACTTAGGCCAATGTCACCTTCCAGAGACCCAACCCGGCTGGGACGTGTTGGGAGCAAAGTGAGGGAAGACTGCCTTGTTAGGTACCCAGGTACCTAGGTAGGGACAGGGCTTTTGGTACAGTACCTAGATTGACTGCCCCTCACTTACACCTCCAAATTGCTATGCCCCTTGTGGGCTGCCATTACACAGCCGGTCTGCAAATCTGCACCCGGTCAGCCGGCACGAGGTATAAGCTGCAGAGAAAGCTGGTTGAGTCTACTATGTGCATTACTACTGTACTGTTTGACTGGATGCATGAGCTGGCAATTGATGGTCGAGACGGACATGGGAGGGACGGGCCTATCATCTCGACGCGGTGGATCTCGTCGCTCTTCTCGCAGTGGTTGGTGCCAAACTCTCCGAAACATGACCGGGGATAGCATGGAGGGCGGGCAGATGCGAGCAGTGGGCTCTTTGGGATTTGTGTTGAGCATATGTACAAATATCGTATGACATTATGCTTCGCACGAAACCCCGGTCTTAAGCCTTACTAATAATGCCCGCCTGAAGGACATGATTGAGCGGCAGAGCCAGGCATGCAGTGGGAAGAGCCGCGCAGAGTCGACCTGTCACGGGAGTACTGCCGCTTGATTTGGCATTTTCCCGCCATACAGATGCCAGCCTGTGGGTCACGCTATCTGGGCTCTGTCCTGTGCCGCGGCTCTCGCTCATGGGCTCCAGTTCTAAGCTCGCCTGGTTTGGTTGGTCTGGATTTCCGGCCATGCCTTGTCGGGACGCACGTGTGGACGTGCCACAAACTACGATGGAGCAGCTGCACTTTGCTGCATTGAACGTATACTGCGCCTGTCATTTTATGCGTCCGCAACATGCAAGTTTTCCTCGGCAGGCTCTTTGATCCCGTACTCACTCTGTTGACTGTAGTCAGCCAGTTGCCACGGTACACGGACCACGAGTTCGTGGCAGGAAAACATGCTATGCCGCCAGCCTTTTCCCCGGCAACCTGGTCCACGAGTAGATGCCGACATGTCTTGCTTGCCGCACGGATGCATGGCCTCTGCTACTACTCTACCGGTATATGTGCTTCGGTATTGGCGTATGTAATGCAATCTAGGTTATATCCTCGCCGATGCCATCGCACGGCTGAGATAAGGTGGTCTCGCCTAATAAGCAGCAAAGAGGTGCCGTTTACGTCCAACATCCCTCCGAGCACACGACAATCAAGCCGCTGCAGCACGGTGAGTGCGTGCACGCGACAGTACTTTGACCACCAGCCTTGACCCTACTGCCGTTTGCAGTGGTCCGGTGCGAGAGTGCGAGAGAGGAGAGCATGACCTGGCCTGGTCTCATCTGATAGGATAGGGAAAGGAATAGATGAGAATCAAGCCAGGGAAGGAAAGAGAGAAGAAAAAAAAGGTGAGCAAAGATAGACCAACCGTTGCCAACCCTGTTTCACAGCGGGAAGGGGCGGGCCGTTCCCCCCAGCCCAGCCCAGGCCAGAGCGGGAAACCTTTTCCCTCCGTGGCCAGGTCGAGCTTTTGGAAGAGGAACAAGCCACCCGCACCTGCACCCACTACACCCACATCCAGGCGCTGATCACTTGCCCGGGTTGCTCTTCCACCTCGCAGCCCACTGCCCCAGACCTGCACCATTTTGGTCTGACCGGTGTACAGCATAGCATGTCTGGGTAGTACACATGTTCAATTTTCCCATCTTCTGCTGCCCAATCCGAGGAGCACCTGGAGCATCCCAATTGACCCCCGGAGACGAGGAAAAAGAAAAAGAAAAGTAGAGAAGAAAGACGAGAGGGAAGAGAAAACTCGGCGCTTCTCGCACTGCCAGGCACGGCTTACTCCTCTTTTTTTTGCCTGTCTCCTTCTCACCTGACCCCCGATTCTTCAACCACCACCCAGCCTTCCTTCCCTCCCTCCAACCCACGCACCTGCCCATCCACCGCGACTACCGGGTGCACCTGCCTGTTTTTGTTGCTGTCTGCCTTCCTTTCCCCCAGCCCGTCCTTGGCTGCGCGCGAACCACCAACCACACTCTCACGGCCAGCCGATGCCATAGCATAGCCCGCTCGTTTCCTCCCCCTTCCCCTCCTCCCCTCCTCTTCCTCCTGTCTCACGCCTCCGCCTACCTCACCCCCGTGCCATCTCCGGCCGTCCTGCTCGCTCCCCCTGACGCCCTGTCGCCTTGAGATGAGGGGCAACACCGTCGCGGACACTTGGGCGCGAATACCTGGCCTCTCGTCATACTGGTGTCTGCAGATCCAATGGCGCGTCGACGAAGACGTCGTCGCTGCTCTCACCGAGCCTCGCTACCCTGTTCCTGACGAGAGTCTCGACACCATCATCCTCGTGCAGACCATCTACCTTCTCCAGCTCTTCCTCCACCTTCACGAGTTCGACCCCTGCATCAAGGAAGGCGACCCGGACGAGGAGCTCCTCCGCCTGTTCCAGGACAATCTCGCCCGCGAGTTCAATGCCACCTACGGCACAGCCCACGCCCGCTTGGATCGAGGACCCTGTCCGGATGGCGAATCACTCGAGCGCGTCGTGCGCGGGCTCATGCTCGCACAGAGGGAGGCGGGTCAGCAACAGCCCGAGCGCTCCCGCTCCTCGCACTCCGACTCGCCTGACTCTACCAAGTCCAGACTGCAGCAGCTGCTCGTCCAGCTCGTGGCCGAGCTTAACAAGCCCGTCTACATGCACAAGTCTCGGTACGAGGAGACCCACGGCCCACGGACAGACGAGACGTGGGCTGCGCGCTTTGCAACGCGTGTCATTCAGTGGCGCTTCCATATGCGCAACCCATTGGTCCAGCCAGCCCTGAGGGACCAGATCATCCGCGTTGTCGAGGACGCCCACGCGCTGGACGAGGAGGGCTTGGAGGTGTATCGCATGCTGAGGACCGCGGCGCCCGGCTTCATCCACGTCGTCACGCCCTTGCAGCCCGACCTGCAGCCGACACTGCGGCAGCCGAACCCAGCCCACCACGTGCCACACTCGCATCAGCACCAGAGGTCCATAAGCAGCGGTGGCATGAAGATGCAGCACATCCTGGCCTCGCCATTGCCGCAGACACCGGACCAGACGCCGTCGGCATCTTCGGCCACGCCGCGCACGCCCTTATTCCCTCGACACGCCCAAGTCGCGGTGCCACCGCCACCATCATCATCACATCACCATGGCGACAACGCCAGCAACAAAAGGGCCTCAGCACACGACCTACCCTATCCGCCAGCGAAGCGACCACGATCAGCACATGCGCAAGACGCAATCGAGGCCGACGGCGCGCATCCCGAACCGAAGAGAGAGCCACCGACGGCAGACGACGGGAACCCCGCGGGCGAGATTCCGATACGGGGCGGGCAGGTGGGCGACTCTGCGGGGCCCCCACAGGCGGTGGGAGTCGAGGACGCGAACGTCCTCCAACGCATACTGGATGGTGTCACCGGGCTTCACCAGAGGATGGAGGGGCTGCACCGGGACCTGGGCCAGAGATTCGACGCGCTGGACGACCGACTGCAGCGGCTGGAGGACTGGATGACGGTGAGCCAAAGTTTTCCTTGCTCCCTTGGGCGTCCGCCCCTTTTAAAGAGCGGCGCCACGGCGAATCAGGGCGACCTAGCTGTTCTTTCTTCTAAGACATGTCTTTCGGCGCTAGTGCGCGAATCTAAAAAGATGCTAGTGTTTATGGGGAGTCCGACTAACTTTGGCAATCATTGGGGGAGAAAGGATCCCGTATAGTCCGCGGGACCGATCCCTGGCCACCGTCTTCACAGGGCCGCTGCGTCGAGGTCGAGCGAAAGGGGAGCCTCAGGTTCCACAGCACTGGGCTCCAATGAGAGATCATAGCTGTGTACTTTCGGCCCATGAGGGCCGTTCCGGCGTAGAGAGGGAAGGATCGGATAGTCAAAAACAATACTCGGCCTGGCTCTTCTTGTTGTGGGGGAGAAAGGGTCAGGATTAACGGGTGGGCGGCCGATAATACGGCTTAGAACGGCGGATTCTGGAGTTTGACAACCGGCCCGCTTCCAGCCCCCAGTGAGAGGGCGGACGGCGGAACGGACATCATTTATGGTAGAAGCCGGACTCGGCGGCCACAAGGCTTGTCCCAGCGCGCCCAGCGCGCCCCTTCGCCGGGGAGAAGACCGGCGTTGCGAAAATATGATAGCTATGTAAATGCCATTACATCAAGAACCAACCGCCTTTCGGCTGGCACATATATACACACGCCGACAGACCAGACAGATAGGCTGCCTCGGCCCTGACTAGGCTTCGGTGGCTTCGTCCGTCGCAGGGGCAGGAGTCAGATGCTTCTGGGGGACGGTCGTATTTTTGGTCGACGCGCCCAGGTTTTTCTTTTTTCGGTCCAGATCCCGAGAGAGGGAAAAAAAGGAAGGATAGGGCAAAAAAGAAAAGGAGATCGCGTGGGACCGAGATCGCGCCGAACGGGACCTGGCGAGCGCAGGGATTCCTTGGAATGGAATTTTGCTGCCACTATTATCGGTCTCGACTTTGCATATAGGACAAACAAACAAACGCCTACCTTGGACGGATCGATGTGGGATCTGGGTTCCCCCTCCCCCCTCTCCTGGGAAGGATCACACAGGAAGTGGGATCTCGCCTTGTTCCGACTGGGATAAGCCCTTGATGCGCCCAGGCGGTCCTGGCATGGCGGCCCTGTGTGGCTTGACAAGGAGTTTGCCGGGTCGTCAATCTCTTGGTGTGATGTAGGTGCGCGCTAGGAGGGGTGTTGGCTTTCCCATCTAGGCCTGGAATCACAATTGTGAACCTTTTCTAGTTCTCATGCGTCTGGCTTGCATGTTGACACAAGCCTCTGGAACCTCGCCCCCTGGTTGTCGGGCTGCAACATGCCGCGTGGTCCCTTAGCCCTGTTGGATACGCGGTGATGTCAGGCCAATCTGTCAAGATATTTGCGCGCAATATGGGCTCGGGTCGTAATGTTACCTCAAGCACGATTCGCAGAGCATGAATCGAAGTTAGAGATATGTTACGCACCAACTTAGCCCGAGTCGCGGCGTTACTGGCCATAGACGGCTTCTCAGCGATGAGTACACCGCTCAATCGGGGCGATAAAGCGAGAGACGTGATAATAGCATTCACAGTTGCATCATCTGGTCACCGTAATATTGCACTGGTTATGTGGCTGAAGGAATACGTTTCACGTTGCTGCTGTATCCGTAGGAGGTTCCCGAGCACTGTCGGATTTCACATTCCGATGGAGCTGTCTCCCACAGTTACACTCGATGGAAGGTCTGAGTTTCGCAGCTTGTGACTGACTAAATAGAACAATCATACTGCTGCCCTCGACCCTGGGCACAATACAGCGCAACGTCCCATCACTCCAACTGCTCGCACGAACTACCCAGGTACGACAAACGGGACCAGCGCGGCCTTGCATGAGTGATACGGCGCGTTCTTTTTCCAAGAATCCACACCACATCTGACTGGCTACATCTATAGCTTCTCGCAGTAAATATCCCGCCGTGGTCTATCCACTCCTCGCAAGGGGGACTGGAATCGAGTTTTCGGCGACAAGATAATGAAAAAGAGGCAGCTGATAATGAGTGCCTGTTCCCTGAAAGGCGGAAGAGAGACTATATTCAATCGCTTAACAAACAGGCTAATTGGAACTGATGGACTCCAGATGTCAGCATAGGACAAGATTCAACAGCGACAAGATGCTGAAGTCAACTGGACAACACAGAATTGTCTCTCTCAAATCGGTTACTCATGGCACAGGTATCACTCCCGCGGTCAGCTTCGCAGAGGATCAACTCACAATCCGTCTTATCAGATTACCTCAGTTGCAAGAAGAACAACCGCAGTCCAAGACCGGACATGATAACGAGGCAAGACCCCAGATAGGGCTGCGCAAAAAACGTAATATTCCCTCCGTCAACCTAATCAATACAGAATCGAAAGCAGAATCAAAACACAGAGCCGCACATAGAATGCATGAAACCAGCGATCCAACCCAGCCCTGAACATCACTCCAGCGAGTCGTCGACGTCGTCACCTCTGGCCCCTTCTCTCACCCCCGTGTCAAGGCTGCATCCTCACCAGATCGGTTGCTGAGCACTAGTACTTCCGCGGACCGGGGGCATTTGCTGTGGAGGGGGGGGGGCCAACGACAACCCACCACCACTAATTGAAAGATGGCCCATCATCCTCAAGAAACCGGATGAGTACGACCGGGCAGGGGTCGCAGAAAGCCACCACGGCTCCACCTGGGCCTGCGCGCGGGCCGCGCGGAGCCGTCGTCAGCGTCGTCGTCTTCACGGTCCCGCCTCCGCCTGCTCCATCTGTCAGGCGGCAGCGCCGAGCCGGGCGGTTGAGCAGGCTGCTGCTGCTGCTGCCGCGTACCGGGCGGGGGGTCGCCGTTGTCGCCATCATCATCATCATCATCGTCATCATCATCGGGAGGACTGTCACCAGCATTGATGATGTCGACGATGTTCTGCGCCGCCGCCTTCAGGGCGTCGCACGCGGAGCTGAGGCCGCCGGCCGCCTCCCTGATGGCCTCGAGCTTCCTGGCCTCGCGGCTCCTCCTGCGAGGGTGATTGCCGCCGGCCGTGCCATCCCCAGGCCCCATCTTGGATGTCGAAGGACCCGTTGTGGTGTGAAGTCCCAGCATGGACGGTCCGGGCATGGTGGCCCCCGTCGTGGAGGGCCCCGTCCCGGAGGCGCCTGGTGTGGGAGACCCCGTGGACGACGGCGAGCCCGGCGTTGGAAATCCAGGGAGTGGGAACCCTGTGATGGGGAACCCCGGGACAAAGAATCCAAGAGGCGGCCACCTCGGCGGCGCGGGCGGTCCCGAGCTCTCGGGCGGCGGCGTTGGAACGGCGCCACCGCCGCCGCCGTTACCCGGCGTGGGCGGCGCGATGATGTGCGGCTGGGCGACCGCGGGCTTCCTGCCCACCCAGTCGTACGAGCTGGCGAGGACGAGGTACCTGTTGTCGCGCATCCTCTCCAGGATGGGTATCTCCTCCATCTCCTCCGAGGACGAGGACCCGCCGGAGGAGGACGAGCCGCGCTTTTCTCCCCGCGTGCGCGGTGCCTTTGCCACGGGGCGGTACTTGTCGCCCTGGGTCATGCGGTAACTCGACCGCGGCAAGTCCGGGTGCTCGTCGTTCCACTTCTCTATCATGTCGTCGAACATGAAGTAGTCGTTGGTGTCGGCCTCGTCGATCTGGCGCTTCAGGTCCCACCTGAGCGCGCGGTCGAGGCGGATGTTGGGCACGGTCCACGAGGTGCTGAAGTCCATGATGCGGCTGTCGACGTAGTTCCTGTCCTGGATGTCGCGGTGGGTGATGCCGATGCTGTGCAGCTTGTTGATCCCCTGCGCCATGTCGTGCGCCTTGCCGATGTCCAGGGCGCCCAGCCTGCTCGCGTCCGGGATGAACTCCTTGACCAGCGCGTAGATGGGGAATACGGGCCTGTCGGCCACCTCGGCGTCCGTGGATATGGACTGGGAGAACCACTCCCTGCGCGGCAGCCCGATCCTGTCCCACACGACCGAGGCGTAGGTGGCCTCGTCCAGGGCGAGATAGCCGTAACACCGCCAGGCTATGTCCTCGTTGCCCGTCTCCTTTAGGCGGCCGTATGCTCGCGCCTCGCAGTTGAACGGCGTGAGCTGGTCGTTCAGCAGCTGCAGGTCGACGCCGAACCTCTCGAGCTTCTCAGCGCTGGCGGCATTCTCCTCCTCGGCCCTGATATGCCTGAACATCTTGAGCGCATACTTGTGGCCGTCGATCTTGACCTTCCAGACGTGGCTGTGGGCGCCGCTGCCGAGCCCTTTTACGAACCGGACAGTGCCGTGGTTTCCATCCTTGAACTTCCCTAGCTTCGGCCCCTATTGTATGAAAGTCAGAAATAGTCCTTGGGAGAGAAAAAAAAAAGACCTATCTTCTAGAATGCGGCTCGGCTTTTACGAGAACCCCAATGCACGTGTGCTTCGAAGACTTACAGGTGAATTGGGCAACATATCGTCTGCATTTGACACTATCCTGTTGGACGCCACTCGGGCCCGTCACTTGATGTTATACGCGGGATATGGTATATGTCCTCGATGAAACATTGGAGCTTACGTTCGAAATTTCTTCGATCATAGGAAATCATCGTTTCCCATGTCCCCACTCAATCGGAGACAAAGCGCCACAGTACTTTTGGCTGGAAATTTGCGGCATTGTTCTCAATATTGAGAAGAAATGACAAAAAATACTTCTGCCTTCCGGATTCGTCCATTCATACCACAATGACAAAGAGATTTTGATTTGCCTCGGGAGGGCAAGCAACTTGTGTCTCCCGGATTTGGGTGAACAGACGACCTTTGCAGCTAACAGCAACTTGTAAAACAATTATACCTAGGTAACCTCCGGGAGCCAAATTATTGACTTAAAAGGTCAAGGCTACAGAATTCGAACGACCTTGTGAGAGCAAAATCCCTAAACTGTAAAACTATTTGTATCTGTGAATGCTTTCTTCATGTGCACGCATAGTGGGCTTAATTCCGCAGAGACTCACTGCTTACGCTTCTGATGATCAATTCCCACATTGGTCCAATGACGACGTTTGATCTGTTAACATCTGCGTCTGGTCACCAAGGACACGTCACCTATTGCGAAGATAGGCCAACCGGTCAAGTCATCATGAAGCCGATCCTTGTACAGTATGGCTTCGGCTATGGCAGAAACAAATACTTGCAAGAGGGCTGTGCGTGTCTGCACTCGCGGTAGCCCTGGAGTATGCAACTGCACAATTTCCAATCACTAGGAATGCCTTAAAAGTCCTGCCATGGCCCGTCATGTTTCTTCCATGTCTTCCAAATCGAGGTCCTGAAATTGCAAGCTTCATTCTGAGACGGCGAATAGTAACGACGTTTCAGTAGGGCTTACGTGATCATATCAGGTTGTGTAGATCATATGTCAATTGCCGTCTTACAGATCTGCGAAACTCATTTTGTCCATCAAATTGGGCCAGCTGGACTGGCTTCTGTACAACACCCCGCACAGGCTTGCAGATGGTAAGCTTACTCAGTACGAAAATCCCGTTGGAGGTGGACCGTATTCAGACTTGTCGAACTGAATAAAAGCTTGACACATCCTTAGCAGAAGCTTGTTCAGCTTGGCGCACGATCATGGCCCAGTACGCAGCAAAGTAAAGCCCCACCTAACGCACTCAACAGCAAACGCAGCGACAAGATGTCCTCGCCGTTGTCCCTGGTCTACGGACCACGCTCTCCTCCTCTATGGAACAAGACACTGGCAGATCTGATCCATGAGCAGGAGTCCAAGTATGCGGATCGAGAAGCGGTTGTGGTGCCCTGGCAATCAACTCGTCTTACTTATAGCAGACTCGGGCAACGTAGCGCCTTGTTGGCCAAGGCTCTACTTGGCGGAGGCTTCAAGCGCGGTGACTGCGTGGGCATCATGGCTGGGAATTGTTACCAGTACATCGAGGTATTCCTTGGGGCCGGGCGCATCGGCTGTCCCGTCGCTGTCTTTAACAATACATTTTCGCCTCGAGAATTGAAGGCAATGATCGAGCGCACCGGTTCGTACCGGAACACCCAGATAATACGATGACACGTACTAATTCAAACCCGATAAAGGTTGCAAGATGATCTTCATGGCCCCAGAGGTTGGCAACAGAAGCCTGGAGGGCCACCTGCGGATGATTCTGGACGCCCCCCGAGGAGAGCTTCCGGTTCGTCTGTTGGTTCTTCTGGCAGACATTCTGCCTCCCGTGACAGTCGCCAAATGCCAGACATACAACGAGTATATGGCTTCCATAGAGGCTGGTTTTGTGAGCGACTCCATCTTGAGTCGGGCCGAGAGCAGGGTGGCGCCTTCGGACGTTGTGAACTTCTCGTTCACATCAGGTGAGGCTCCATTTCTCCTGATGCTGAGAATGAGCCCGAGAGTATTAACCCAAGCAAAAGGTACAACTGGACTCTCAAAAGCAGCCGCCCTGACCAACAAGTGCGTCCCTCTCTTTTTAAAATGAAAGTCTCTGTTGACCTAATATCGCATCACTTTCAAGCAACATCATCAATAATGGTCGCTACCTGGGCCTCGCGATGCAAATCACGGAAGACGACGTCTTGTGTTGCCCACCGCCGTTGTTCCATGCCTTCGGCCTCGTCATAGGCTTCCTGACATCATTCTGCAACGGTAGCAAGATTGTATTTCCAGCCCCGACATTCGACGCAGGCGCGGCTGTCAACGCCCTGGTTCAGGAAAAGACAACAGTACTGCTCGGCGTGCCGTCCATGCTCCTGGCTATGCTCGAGGAACTACAAAAGACACCCCAGAGGCGTGTCGAGACGGTTCGCACCGGGATGTGTGGGGGCTCGGCAGTCTCCCCGGTCCTGATACGCCGGCTGGAGCAGGAGATGGGCCTCCCGCACATGCTTTCCGCGTACGGCATGACCGAGACCGGGCCAGTAACCTTCGCCACCTCGGTTGAGGACACCCGCAACAATATCCTCGGCACGGTGGGCCAGGTGCTTCCGCACTTTGCCGCCAAAGTGGTGGATGGCGAGGATAACATCGTGCCGCGTGGGACGCGGGGCCATATCTGCACGAGCGGGTATGGGCTGCAGCGAGGCTATTGGAGGGACGAGGCCCAAACAGCACAGGCTATGAGGTCAGACGCGGACGGGGTAAGGTGGATGTATACCGGCGACGAAGGCTTTCTTGATCAGGCCGGATATATGCACATCACTGGCCGTATCAAGGACATAATCATTCGAGGTAGGCCCTCTTTGTCTCCCTTTAGAAGCCCCTCTCCGTATTCGTTAACCGTGGGTCTGGCGCCTTTTTGTAGGTGGTGAGAACATCTCACCTATCGAGATCGAGGACCGCCTGCTCGAACACCCCAGCGTCAGGGAATGCTGTGTGGTAGGCCTGGAGGATTCCCTGTACGGCGAAGTGGTGTCCTGCTTCCTGGGAGGTGCTGGGGGGATGCGGCCGGCTGACCAGGAGATACGATCCTGGGTCACGGCGGAAATGGACTACCACAAGGCTCCTCGTTACATCTTCTGGCTCGGAGAATCGGACGTTGGCGAGGAACTGCCCAAGACTGGCAGTGGCAAGTATCAGAAGCATTTGATACGCGCTAAGGGTAATGCGCTGGTGAAGAGTCGTAATGTCCGGCCGAAGCTATGAGTAGAGGTGGAGTACGTACAAGTCACAACAGATAGTCAAGATATACCTGGGAGCGAGAAGTGGACTGGTCAGTATGGAAAGCGCGGTTAGGTTCAGCTCAAGGGCTGCAGGTTGCAAAAGCGATACTGGGATACAGCGTCTATGTGGTGGTGGCTGCGCGGTGACCGGTCTCCTGGCCGTAAAGAAAAGCCGTTGAGACCAGTTGCAGATAGGTGACTCATTAAGCAGCACGGCGCAGCTATTTCGTTGCCATGGCGGCCCACTTTGGGACTTTGACCTCACCAACACACCATAAACCCTCTCTCCGCATCTTTGGCGCCCTCTTTCACCAGATCACTTACACTTCAATTTATCTTGTCCTCGCTGCCTGCCATTTCCTCATCATGTCCTCGACCGCTGAAACCAACGCAGGTTGCAGTGGCATTGAATCAGCAAATAACATGTCAACAAGCGGTGTGGAGGACGGACAAGTCGCAACTGGCCGTCGAATTGAGCCCAGCGAAGCGCAAACGACGTTGGAGGGTTTACCATCCGAGTTGCGCTCTCAAATCCTTTGCAGCATCGGAGACCTACCCACATTGAGGTCGCTCGTCCGTTCGTCTCCCACATACCACGAGCAATACAGATTGGACCGCGACAACATCCTGAAGCATTGTCTAGAATCCGACCTGGACGGCTTCTACATCGATGCTTTTGCTACACTTAGGTCTCGTGTCCGCAAGCTGGGTCAAAAAAGGACCAATGAGGTTGTCACCACCTTCTTGGGCTCCTACCGCCAGTGGTTATCAGGGCCTTGTGATTCACTGGCAGCTGCATCGAATGCAATGTCGATCAGTTGCTCAGACATCCACTGGCTTTGTTCGTTCCACCTGTCATTTATATTACCATTGGCCGAGTTCTTCTGCCACTGGGCCTATACAAATCTTACAAGGGCTGCTGCATCATCTGAGAATGTAATTCAGGACGAGCCAGCAGCAACACAGAAAATGGATCTATCTTTAATAAGCAACAGCGAACGAATCCGTATAATGTGAGCCCTGTATCGGTGTGAGACTTACTACCATATTTTTGGTCGAAATAAAGGCAACCGGTTCGGCGGGTTCCGCGACTTAGAAATCGCAGAAATATTCTTCAACATCTTTCAGCCTTGGGAAGCGGAGGAAATAGGATGTATTGATTTGTTTATCCAAACAAAGTACACCCATGTTTTCAATGAGGTCAAAGCAGACCTTCATCCAGATAGCCCCAGGTTTGATGATCAGAGGGGTGGGCGGGGGCCAGAACCTGACGGTTCCTATGAGCTGGATATATTTTGGGATGGTGAGCTCAAATTCTAACGCCCCAACGCCACTAGGCGATTCTGCATGTTCACGGTCACTAACGTAACTATGATCCGTTGCGTAATTGTAGATTATATGCGTGGGACCATGTCACGCGGTCTTGAAATGACAGCAAGAATCCTGAGCGTTGTCAACAACCATGACCAGCTCGTTGATGAGATGGCCCGTTGTCTAACTCCATTTCATCACCTAGATGCACAGATGAGCGAGGCCCTGAGTGCGATGGCGCAGTGCGACAGACGAGAAGATCTCAACTATACCCCCAAATGCTCAAGATGACGCCCAAGGGCGCGATTTTTTACCGTTCCAGGGGGATACAGTACCTCCTACGGGACCCCCTCTAGCCTGGGTTCTTTTATAGAGGGGAAGATATGTGAATATTTGTGGGGGCTACATTCCAGTGCCTTTGAAAGAGTATGGATGGGTTTTTTGGGATGAGTGTCGCCTGGATAGTATGGGTGTTAGGAAACTTATCGCTGAACAGTGGAACGCAGCACCAGATCTGGTCGAAGAGATTGAGACTGATTATCCCTGGTTGAGTTATGTTGGAGAAGATACTGACGCATCGGCCTGATGTGTCCTAGAATAGAATACCGAGTTATACAAGCACGCACTATCCAGTATGACGTGCAGGTATGCTTACGATATGAAACTCTCATTGTTACAAAGAATGGTTGTGAGGTACATATGCTGTTCGAAAAATAGATTTCTAAAGGCATACAGCAGACAACAGAGAGTTGTCTGAAGGAGGGAGTCAAATAGCTGAGGCAAGACTATGCTTCAGCCACTGGCATCCCGCTGATTCCAGTCTTGGCGTACAACCGCAGCACCGTTTCAAGATCGCTGTACAGGCAAAGTCAAGAAGCCGAACAAACATCAAACGAGATAACCAACCGACCTGGTCCCTGCTGAACACCCCCAAAATGTAACCATATGTCCGCAGCTGGTATCGCTATCACATCCTCGCCAAAGAGGCTGAAAACATCCCCTGCAACTGACAACCGGGATTGTTTCTGGTGTAAACCTAGGGTGCCGCGCGCTGGTCGAAGCATAAGGGGAGCCAGAGTACGCCCACCCAGCTTCCACAGTACGCCTACCTAGCTTCCAGCGTTAACCTACCTAATATAAGGAAATTGGCTATATGTGCTATAAAATAATATTATAAGGTTATTAATAAAGCATAATTATAATTATCTTAAAGAAGTTTTATAACTACCCCTTTATTTATAATTTAAAAGTTACTTTTACTCTTTGCCCTTTGCCCTTTACACCCTTTACCCTTTATACCCTTTGCACCCTTTGCGCCCTCTACACCCTCTAGCGCCCTTTACGCCCTCTTGCACGCTCTTATATGCTTCTAGGCCTTTTTAAGTTATTTATACCCTTTAAGCTTTTTAAGCTTATATTTTTAAAGTATTACTTAAATTAAAAAATAATTACCTTAGCTTCTTATGTATAAGGTAAACTTTATGCTTGTTTAAAAAAATACCTAATCTTATTAATATAATATTAAGAAAAGAAAGTACTAGGTAAGCACACGCTGGAAGCTAGGTGAGCGTATTATGAAAGCTAGGTAGGCGTACTCTGGCTTGCATAAGGGCAGTAGGCGAGTTTAATCTGGGTTTTAGCCCCAGAGTCGGCGCTATTGTTGAGAGGAAACTACTTCACGTCAGTTCACGACAAAACACCCCTTTCCAACGTTGCAACGACTGAATCCCAGTTCTTTGGGTCAACAAACTAGAGCACCGGAGGAGCAGCTGAGGAACCGCGTCTCGCAAACAACCTTTGTAGGGGTCGTCTGAACTCACCCAGTCACGGACAACCCGCAACTCTGCCAATTGGATGAAACGCTCCTCCCATTTACCGCATGTGAAATCTGCAGGTTGACCACCCGGCGCGCAAAACACTGTGGAGGTGTTGCTTTTTGGAAGCCCACAAATGTTGAGACCGGGCACTGCAATCCGGTCTTAAGAATACAGTCCACGGCCCTTGATCTCGCCCCTTGAAGTAGAGGCGCTTCGAATACCAAATTGAGCTCTGCTTAAGCTGACCTACAATGGCCCATATATAACATTCCTGCTTTCGTACACGTACTGTTTACTTCGACAATCACCATTGCCAGTCACATTTGGCGAATGTACAAAGTTCGAATTTCCAGGATCACTTCTTCGAGCTGAGCGGCTGTGCAGATTAAATTCGGCGGCACGCGGCCATGTTGCCCTCATTCTTCAGACGACGCTACGATTCAGACGAGGCCACTCGACGGCACGCGTATATTCCATTAGAAGATGTCGACGAAAGCAAGGAGTTCAAGTCCCTGGTCGACGAGGTAGAGGGAGATTCACACTTGCAGGGAGATGAGCAATCCTTTTCCAAAGGAACACACTGGCAGCGACAGGATGGGTTGAGGAGGGTGTTGGAAACTCTCGCCTTGCTGGTCCCAAGCTTCCTGGAACCAAAGCGGGCTGATGCAAAGCCGCTTCGCTCTACAGCCTGGCTAGGTAATGCAGATCATACCTGATTCTTTCGGTTGATGGGACTGACATGTTGTCACAGACGGTCTGCGCGGAATTGCAGCTTTATGTGTGGTATTCGTCCACGCCGGCCTGGTGTGGTTCTCATGGGACATCCAGTCGGCGTGGACACCAAACCCTCCCCGGCAGTGGTGGCTGTACCAACTGCCCATCCTGCGCCTCCTCGTCTCGGGGCTGGCTCCAGTCTGCGTCTTCTTCGTCGTGTCCGGCTATACCATATCGCACCGCTTCCTGACGCTGGCCCGCCAGGGCAGGTTCGAGGAGGCAGGCTCGGCCATGTCGTCGTCCATCTTCCGGCGCCACACGCGCCTCTTCCTGCCGGCCACCGTGGTCAGCTTCGTCACCGCCATGATGGCCTACCTCGAGTGGTTCCCAGACCAGGGGCTGCCCGGCGTGGCCGTCCCGACGAGACTGCCGCCGAGCTTCGACAGCCTGTGGGGCCAGCTCCGGCACTACGTCCTCGCCGAGGTCTTCACCACCGACCCCATCGGCCAGCCCCATCTTCGGGGCGATACCGTCGGCCGGCCGGACCCTCCATATGACCCCCACCTCTGGACACTGCCTATCGAGTTCACCAGCTCCATGGTGGTGTTCACGTTCCTGACGGCCTTCGCCAGGGTGCACAACAAAGTCAGGATGCTCTTTGCCCTCGGCCTGGCTCTCTATCTCCAGTGGGTCTTCGTGTACTGGGGCATGTTCCTATTCCTGGGCGGCATGTTCTTGTGCGACCTGCATTTCGAGCTCGAGGATAGCAGGATGTGGTGGTGGTCGACCCCACGGTCCGAGCTACAACACCAGGGCGCATCACCCTTGGGTGGCTTTGTGCCCCGGACCGCGAAACCAAGCGACACGGCTTATCGCGTCCTCGGGCGGGCTGTGGGGCTCGTGTCATTCGTGCTCTCGCTGTGGCTTCTCAGCATGCCAGAAGACGTGGAGGAGGCAGCGCAGGCACCCGGCTACGTGACCCTGGCATCCTGGGTTCCGCCGGGGTTCCAAGAGGCCCTTGTCATACCGGTCGGCGCAGTGCTGACAGTGCTCGTCGTTGACCAAGCTACATTTTTACAGGTTCTTTTTACGAACCGCTTCTCCCAGTACATGGGGAAGATCTCTTTCTCACTATACATGATTCATGGACCACTGCTTTATTCATTGGGCCTGGTCCTAGGTCGGTGGACTGTGGCTCTTGTCGGTGGTGGAGAGAGTGATACGTTCTACGTGTTTGGCATCTTCTTGGCATTTATCCTATGGGCGCCTGCGGCCATCTATGTTTCCGACCTCACCACCAGGTTTGTTGACCAAACGGCCATAGAGTTCTCCAAATGGGCGTATAAGATGCTATTGAGGAGGGAAGAATAGACAACCGCCGGAAACTCCTCATATCATCACCATGAGCCATGCGAGGAGGATTACATATTTAGAAGACTTAGATTAGAGACAACGAGTCATACATATAAGAAAGTAATGATTAAGCATTGCTTCACGAGCGGGAAATCATCAGATCTCTTTTCGGCTGAAGATTAGTAAAATGATGCAATTTAATAGTCTCTATACTGCATCTAAACAGATACAGGTTACCTGGCAGTATCGTAGTTACTTTAGGCAGTCTTCCCTGACTTTTCTACAGACATGTCCCAACTAGGTTACTTCGCAACCTAGCTTTCATTAGCCCACGCACGCTTAGTGACGTTGAGTGTATAAAGCACTTGGGCTACCACCCCCCGGCCTAAATCCATACCAGAGCCAGCTTGTTCTCATTCAAAATCGATTAGCTTTATGTGACCGTCATTATATATGAGGATCTGGGCACTGTATGAGGCCCAGTGTCTGGCAACCTCCGGCCTAATAACTGTCTGCTAGTCGCCCCGGCTGCTAGAATTGTCCAGATGCTGGCTTGATCTGATTCCCACCCGGGGCTTGCTGCTTTGATTCTGTACTTTAGTCGCAGCAGCTGGCACAATATCCAGGGCCCAAGAAAAGTGAAACTCAGAGATTGATTACCGTAAAGTCACACCTCGTCTGCCCTAGAGCAGGGCCTACTTAGACTTGTTCCAGGTTTGGAAATGTTCTTTGATCAGGTGTGCTTGTAGAGATATCAATACATCCGCCTGGGACCACTACTTCTCACTCTCATTCAACCACTTATATACCACCCTTGCATCCTTCCCCTGGTATCTCGAGTCTTTCATCGCCTCCCCAAACGCCCCCAAGGTCGGCTTGTCCAACACCGTGCGAGCCCCGACCATCTCAGCCAGCCGCGAGCCCATGGCCAGCACCTTTGCGCAGAGCTCGATGCGGAACCCGCCCTCGTAGCCGCGGCTGCTGGGCACGCCCGCCTGCACGCCCGGCACGGGGTTGCTCTTGCTCGTCACCCAGCACTGCCCGCCGCTCGCGTTGATCACCTCTGTCAGAAGCGCCGGGTCCAGCCCGGCCTTGACCCCGATGTTGAGCGCCTCGGACGCCGCCAGCGACGTGATGGCGCTCAGGTAATTGTTGATCACCTTGAACGCCGTCCCGGCACCCACCCCGCCGCACAGGAAGATCCCCTCCTCGCTGCCCATGTGCCGCAGGTGCGACTTGGCGGCCGGGAACGCGGCCGCGGACGCGGCCGGCTCGCAGCCCACCATGAAGGTCAGCGTGCCCGCGGCGGCGCCCATGGGCCCGCCCGACACGGGGGCGTCGACGAAGGTCAGCGGCGTGGAGGCGCTGCTGGACTCCTGGGCCGCCTTGGCTACTGCGTGGATGGTGTCCGTCTCGATCGTGCCGCACTCCATGATGAGCTTTCCTTCTGGTGCTGGTGCCGATGTTGCGCCGGCGAGAATGCCGGTTTCAGGGTCCAGGTAGACTGCCTTGACCACCTTGGAGTCCGGAAGCATCGTAATTACCGTGTTCTGCAGTGAAACTATGAGTAGCGATCCTCCATACTAAGTCTCGAGGCCCAATTGGCTGGCCTTGACGATGACGACTTACAGCTGCTTTTGCCGCTTCAAAGCCATTCTTGACGACCTCGACGGGCCCTTTGCCCACCGTCTCAGCTTGAAAGCGGTCTAGAGCTTCCTTGCTGACGTCGCAAATAAGTAGAGTCTTTGTAGGCTCCAGTCCCTCACGCAGGTTCTTTGCCATCGGGTATCCCATCACGCCGATGCCTGTGGCGAGGTTCTGGTCAGCAGGTTTGTCGTCAAATTCAGTTGGGCAAACTAGTAATAAGCCACACGAACCGATGAAGGCGACTGTGTCCTCCGGTAAGGAAGGCATATTTTCTCGTGTGTTATCACTGCTCAAATCAAGCTTGGTGTTTCTCGTATGTGGTTTCCAGAAGCGATTGAGGATGAGACGCCGCGCACTTGTCTTGGACGCGGGATCTAGATGTAGAGGCGCCTCTTTACTCCGCACACTTCATGGCTCCTGCAGGGTGACGCCGGCTTGTTCCACGCGCACAAGTGGAGTCAGCGTACGCCCACCCAGCTTTTACAGTACGCCCACCCAGCTTCCAGCGTTGGCCCACCTAGTACAAAGAAAATTGGCTGCATACGCTATAAAATGCTAGTACTGCGGGGTTATTAATAAAGCATAGCTATAGCTATTTTAAAGGAATCCCATAGCTACCTTAGAGGGGTTTTATAGCTACCCCTTTATTTGCAACTTAAAAGTTACTTCGGCCCTTTGCGCCCTCTTCAGCCCTCTGCGCCCTCTGCGGCCCTCTACGCCCTCTGCGCCCTCTTCGGCCCTCTGCGCCCTTTGCAGCCCTCTACGCCCTCTGCGCCCTCTTCAGCCCTCTACGCCCTTTGCAGCCCTCTACGCCCTCTGCGGCCTCTGCGCCCTCGCGGCCCTCTAGGCGCTCTGGGCGCTCTGGGGGCTTGGGGGCGCTCTAGGGGCTCTGGGGCGCTCTGGGCGCTCTGGGGGCTCGGGGGCGCTCTGGGGGCTCTGGGGCCCTTTAGGCTTTTTAGGCTTATATTTTTAAAGTATTGCTTAAATTGGAAAATAGCTACCCTAGCTTATTGGGAACCCCGCAATACTTGCATTTTAATGCGGATGCAGCTAATTTTCTTTGTACTGGGTGGGCCAACGCTGGAAGCTGGGTGGGCGTACTGTAGAAGCTGGGTGGGCGTACGCTGACTCGCACAAGTGCACTCATTGGATGCCGATCCGCATCAGTCCGAGAGGGGACGTCCCACGCACCAGGAGATGTGAATGCTCGTCCAGGTCCCCTTATTTGGATAATGCTGTCATTGTGCAGGAGATCAGTAGCGAGGCGGATAATGGGGCTCTCGAATGCCACCCTGTTTGGAGACGTCCTTACATATTTACAGCACTATTTTCAAATTTTTCACAATTTCGTTTCTATCATTACTGTGTCAGGTTGACAGTCATTGTTCGATATGAGATTTAAATACTTACTTCATACGCCATTTTTAATTTATTTTATATAATGTGACTATCAACTATAGCGATTTTGAGACATTGAAAAGATCCTGTAGGTAACTTGTATACTTTGTATTGGTAATTTACATTAGCACTCAGCTGTAGAAGTAGTACTCAATATGCCATGTGCGCAGGTCGTCTCAAATTGAATCCTGGTCGATGTTTCTGGACTCAAGACTTGTGCAACCAGCAGAGCCTGAGAAGCTTCGTTCAAAGAGGGAAGTTGCAGGTATCTTGCAAGTAGAATGAGATTGGCGATCGTATTCAAGACTTCTACCTAGATGCGGACAGAACCGTACCTTGGAAACACACAGATTATCAGTAATTAAGACTATGCCTAGGTACGATTGAAACCCATTTACTCCACCACCCGCGGCCTTTGCTTCCTCTGCCGCACCAAGGGGATATCGGTAGTGGCTAGAGTAGGAATTTACAAGCGTCTCCGAACATAAAATCTAGAGAATTCAATTGGTTCGCGAATAAAAATTGCCCTTTGAAAAGGAGACGCCACAGAGCGAACAGAAAACTTGTAATTGCCTAGGTAGGCATAGATTTGAACCCGAAGGGCGCGATGAGCGGCGGACGGACGCCTGTAAGCCTGGTGGCTCAGCGGCCATTGATGAGACTCCTGGTACGTGGAGATGACCAGATCAATCTGCTCATACCGCCAGCCCACGTACCACCTCGTACAGCCCTCGACATCGGGGTGCAGGCCCTGGTCTGAGCCGGGCATCCTCTCGTCGAAAGCGCCGTCAATCACCACGACCACCACGTTGGACTCGAGGTCCGTCCGCTCGAGCTCGCAGAAGCCCTCCGGCATCTTGGCCAGGGTTTCGAGGCTCTTGCGGTCCACGTAGAGGCAGTGCTTGAAGCGCGGCAGCCGTCCGGCCCTGTCCTTCGTGGCGCCGGGGCCGTCACGCTCCTCGCTGCGGCCTGCGCACCAGGACTTGAAGTGCGGCCGCACGTCGGCCTTGGACGCACCGTCGAGCTTGGCCCGGTCAGATATCACCGGCCCTAACTGTGGGATGTGTGTCAGACAATGTCTCGGTTTGAGTCTTCGGTTGCAAACTTGGCGGGTGCGTCCACCTACAGTCCATGTACTGCTCAAGAAGCACGTCGCGGCCCTGGTGCACGAGGGATCTGCGCGCGGTCACCTTGAGGACTTCGAGGTAGCGTTCCCACGCTGCGTCGTCGTCGTATGTTGTCCGGTAAACGGCAAACCCAAAGCGACGGAAGCCCGACTTCTTCATCCTAAAGGCGGTTATGGCCATCGGGTGCTCCCCCCATTCGGAAGCTTTGAGATCTTCTAGCGTGAAGCTGTACATCTTCCTGGAAAAGGCGGGTTGGCCGAGAGCTGACGGTGTTGGCCGCGCGTGAAAGACGGAGTGATGGTGATGGGTGGAATGCCAGAGTCTGCACGGTGAGAGCCGTTGGGCCAACGCTGTTCGCATAACTAGGTAGGGGTGACCAGGAGCAAACGATTCAAACCAACAGTTGTTGTACGAAGGTGCAGCAATGCAGACTAGCAGGTGTTTATGTAGTTGGTGGCGCTGTGCCGTGCGCAACGCGCCTGCTCCTGGTTCCGTACTGTAAGTAATGGGTATTGGCAGTGCCAATCCAAGCTTAGCCTTATTATACTCCAAGGCCCCAATTCAACTGAAGAATAGCCAGGCACCATCTTCATCAGCACTATCCTTGCATCTGTCACTATCTTTTCGACAAAGTCCTTCTCAACCTCTTGGTGGTGACAGATTTGGCAAGTAAAGCCTAACACTCGATCGTTCAAATCTGGCGGCGCTAACAACCAACACCCCATCTGTTATCGCCTTCTCCTTGACTGCTTGACGCCTCTTGTAGATCCATCTGACGATCCACTACCAAAGCCATGTAAACACCAGACAGTCGAGAGACTAGAGTGTGGCCCCATATGAACGCGGGTCTAGCACTGGTTCGATACATCTACGCGGATATTACACCATTCATCTAAGTCAGTGTCAGCAGAAACCCCAGGCTTGCTGTCTACTTTCCGTCAGGGGCACAGCTGCCAGAAAGCCAGGCACCATGAAAGGCTCGAGTGCTCCAGCTGTAAGCATATTCAGTTGCACTTGACCTGCAGCTTGGATGTATACTTGTTGCCTCCTGCCCACAGGAACCAGGCCGTTGCTGTTAGATATGCCGTAAAAGGCTGTAGACAATCACACTTTAAATTAGATTCACCGGGACAACTATATATTATATTACACTTGAGCTGTAGAGAAACAAACCTACCTTTAAAGCATCGTGAAGACGTTTATGATAATATAGGGCCTCCTAGACGGACGTTACGCCCAGACGAAAAGACAAATACGAGGAAAGGAGCGCGCCAGACTATGGTCAACCAGAGATATTTGCTGTGCCATCCACGCTAAGCATGGCCCAGGAAGGCAAACATGTAGTCCCAGTTACGTAAGAATGGGGCCATAGAAGCAAAGAGGCAGCGCTCGAAAATTCCGGGCATGAAGTTTGTTACTACTGGTGACCTAATGGACTGGGGACGTGTGAAGCCGGTGTAGAGGTACAAAACGCCTCAGCTGAAGGTGATGACGGGAGTGGCATTGAAACTTCATACCAAATAATGACCATCTACCTGACACAGGAATTATGGAAACGAAATTTCTAGCATTTCGAGAATAGTCCTGTGGATATGTTACGTCTCTGCCGCATCATGTCCGCGGATGGACACACTGGTCCCTGCTATCTCGCATGCTGCAGTGTGCACTTCCCGCGTCCAGCTGGAGCAGCGTCGCCGGGCCGGACGAAACTATGGGACTGTAGTTGAATTGATCATCCGAGTAAGCGTGCCCGTAGAGTGGTCATGGGGAGTTTGTTTTCACAATACTGGTATCGTTCACCTGCGGTTCTCGATGGCGCGCTGCACTTCAAGTTTACACTAACACAGATCATGCTTGACATCACGGAACGTATTTGCTTGTTTCTGTCCGTCACAAGATGACCCCTGTATCACGAGAAGAGAGCATTTGAGCGGATGGGTAAGTTACGCCATTCATACAGTGAGTGTGTTGAAGGCAAAGTTGATAATCTCCAGGTGGAAAGCAGCCCCTCTCAGGGCCGCTGCAGGGGTTTAATGATTTTGGTAGGAAAATTTCCTCCAGGCTGCTATTTGCGGCACACACGGTTATTTTGAAAGACGAGCACGACTGGTTGGACATGGGCTAGGTCGAGCCACATACGCAATTATCCGGCCGGTATAGGATGACGTCGAATGAGCCGCGATGACGGCTGCGTAAGTCGTCCGGAACTGCAAGCGAGTTGTTTCTGGCCTCGCACCCTGTCCAATGACCCGGGCTTCGCGCTGTTGACGAATTACCCATAAGATAATTTCCACTAGGCGGTCAAGAAATCCACGCGTCTCTACATGCAACGCGCCGGCACCCAACATCATAACCAGCAGGACCAATGTCCCCGGGCGATAGAAAAGAGGTGGCGACGCATTTTATGCCGATGACTTTGGCCCCGAAAACTCTGGGTTAGTGGGGGCAATTCCACCCGCAAGGCGATCGATGGCGAGCTGTTCGAGAGATTCAGCCTCGTGTGCTGCGAGGATGGTGACTGCCGTGATGAGCTGGATGCCCTGGGCATTGGATCTGAGCCCCCTGCATTCACAGCTTTTGCCCCGCCAGCGAACGTCCTGCCCACCTCGCTGGACAGTGTGCTGGTAGCTTCCTTCGAGGTGCCCCAGCAGACCGCGTCGTTGTTTACACCGGCTCTTGAACTTGACTACAATCACGAGCACGATGTTGTGAAATATATTGTGGACGTGGTGAAGCTGAGGGGCTAAGAGGCACATGGTGGAGTTTTGGTCGGCTGCCCGGATACAAATTTGCAGCCCGGCCGTTAACAATTGGGCCCTTGCATGCACGGACAGACGGAAGACTCCGTTTTGCCAGGTACAGGACGCCCCAACAAAACTGGTAGGAAAGCATGTGACACTGACGTGATGACGCTTGCTGTGCCGCAGTGCTGCATCACTGCATCACCCGTCTACTCCAACGGCCTTGACGCACACACAGAGAAAGTCAGAGGGAGACTGTAACTGGCAGACCCAGAGTCTGGGTATTTGTGTCACAGAAGTAATTATCTAAGACAAACCCCCATACCCCCACGGAGAGAGAACACGTCCACAGAAAAGAGTGCATTATGTGAGGGGTAGATTCGGCTCTAAACCCCAGTCTAATGTGATGCAACGGTATCGATGTACGTACATGCTGTACCTAGGACGGTCTACTGCGTATGCAGCAGGCCTCAAGCTGCATGGGGTGAGAAGCTTGCCCTGGCTGGAGTGACGAAATGGCCTGCTTTCTCTCTCTCTCTCTCTTTCTTTCCATCTTATTCCTTTGTTTTGGGCGGAGGGATCAGAGGGGAGAGGGTGGGGAGAGAAGGACAAGACGTGCGTGTGAGACAGTCATCCATCCTCTAATGCATATGCGGCCAAGCCGCATCCCAGGGAAGCCGCATCCAACCGTGTATTTTTACTGTCAACATGGGTACTTGCTTGCCTGGCAAGCTTGTTACGAATTGTGACAAGATGCAAGTGCAAGGAGCAAGGTGCAGGTGGACAGTCATGGAATGTCTTGGTAACAGGCAGTAGCACAAGCAAACGGGCCTCCTCGTGGGAACCCTCTATACGTACTGCATGTTATTACAAGCCGAACTAGCCACGAGTTCCTGCTTTAGCCTTCCCCTCCTGATCTTGTCGAGCCTGCCCACTCCTACTCCCGCTCCCACTCCCACCTCCACCTTCCCAACTTTCCCAACCATCCACTCGGTACTTCATCATACCAAAACCATCCCCCCTCGCATGGTCGCCCACGGGGAATAAATCCTCCCCTTTCTTCTGTTTCCTTCTTCAACGAACGAAACCTTTTGGCATTCCTTGATTTCAACCTCAAGGATGAGCTCTGCTGCGGACCTCCCTGCCGGCGACGGCTCCTTGCGCCAGCGAACTGGTGTGGCCTCACAACCCGTCCTCTCCGCCGAGCACTCGGCCTCTAACCACCCTCTTGAAAAGGAGCCGACCCGTCCCGACGCCAACCATGATGCTCAACAACCTGGCGAACATGACAAGCCCAGCAAGACCTACGGGCGGACTCCAGATGGGACCGGTATGCCATGCTATGCCATCCAGTGTCGTCCTCGTTAACTTCAGATAATCTCGGGCTAACCAATCTCCTTGCCTACCACAGTCTTCATCGTCCCCACCACCCACGACATGGTCAGCCAACTCTTTGACCCCCGAGAGCCCAAGAACCTCTCCGATGCTGTCGTCCTCGTGATTCTCGCCCTGCACATCCTGCTTGCCTATGCCCTGCCCACCGAGCTCAAGAAGCCGGTCGTGGCCGCCGTCTTCATCTTCTGGAGGGCATCGTACAACCTTGGCATCGGCGTCTTGCTCCAGGAACAGTCCAACGGTAAGCTGATGGTGACGTGGGCCAAACGCTGGAGGCTGTTTGTGAACCCCTCCACCGGACAGCAGCCCAGGCCATGGCTCTACAACATGCTCAAGAAGGAGCTGGAGGCAAAGATTCCCGAGGACTACAAGTTTGAGGACGCCCCGCTCGAGTACAATACCTGGCTCGTCTTCCGCCGCCTCGTCGATCTGATCCTGATGTGTGACTTTGTGTCCTACTGCCTCTTCGCTCTTGTCTGCGCCCACGTGCCCGAGGGTGAAACCCCCTTGGTCTTCCTGTGTCGCTGGGCTGTAGGCGTCGCGCTGTTCGTGTTCAACGTCTGGGTCAAGCTTGATGCCCACCGAGTAGTGAAGGACTACGCCTGGTACTGGGGTGACTTCTTCTACCTCGTCGACCAGGAGCTGACCTTTGACGGCGTCTTTGAGATGGCGCCTCATCCCATGTACAGCAGTAAGCAATCCCCAGCGCCCGCTCCGCCCTTCCAAGGGCACGCCCGGTCCCGGTCCCCTATTGCACGCCAGTGCGATACTATCTGTCTTTCCTGGTGGCCAGCGCCTTTGTCTGACCACTGCAATGCCGTAATCATCCACAAACATGTGGGGCATGCTCTTTTGAAATCGTGTGATGGCTAACTCCAGGTGGTACAGTTGGCTATGCCGGATACTATGGTATCTCTGCCATGGCTGCCAGCTATGAGGTCTTGTTCATCTCGATTGCGGCGCACCTGGCCCAGCTTGCCTTTCTGGTTGTGGTCGAAAACCCGCATATCGACAAGACTTACAACCCCCCGGCCCCAAGGTCCAAGTCAGATTCAGAGCAGGACATCCCGGCCGAGCCTGTTGATGAAGCGTCTAGAGAGGCACTGGCACCTGTGCACAACCTCCTTGGCCTCCGGAACATTGATCTCCTTCGCTCCACGGACTACTCCGTCATCCTGGCTTCCATGTATGTGGCGCTGCTGGCGATTATCACCCCCTCAACTCCATTCTACCAGGCGCTGTTCTTCCTGCACGCCCTCTTGTGGAAGCTGTGGTTCTGTGTTGGAATCGGCATCCTCTTGACTCTGCAATCAAAGGAGAGGATG
Organism: Diaporthe citri; assembly: GCF_014595645.1. Taxonomy (NCBI): domain Eukaryota; kingdom Fungi; phylum Ascomycota; class Sordariomycetes; order Diaporthales; family Diaporthaceae; genus Diaporthe; species Diaporthe citri. Next base: position 74,184 of record NW_025064846.1, read on the forward strand.
ATCACGCGTCACTTCGTCAAGTATGGAGAGAGCGCCGGAGAGGCTTGGCGCCAGTGGAAGGGTTTGTACCACTTCAGTATGACACTGTCCGTGGCGTCGTTTTGCGCAGTCTGCTGGAAGATATACAGCCTCCCAGAGGACTGGGCGCACGGCTGGGTTCTTTTGAGGCATGTCATCGGCGTCAGTCTCATCGCCTTGCAGATCTGGACGTTCGTCAGTGTCTATGACTCCCTGGGCGAGTTTGGCTGGTTCTACGGCGACTTCTTCTTTGACCACAAGGCGAAGTTGACCTACAACTCCATCTACCGGTTCCTGAACAACCCGGAGCGCATAATCGGACTGGCGGGTCTATGGGGCGCGGCGGTGATTACATGGAGCAGGTCCATTGCGTTGTTCGCGCTCCTAAGTCAAATCCTTACCATGGGCCACATCGAATTCGTCGAGAGACCACACATGCACAAGGTGTATGGGTCTGGGAATCTCCGAGAGGAGGCGGGTCTCACTAAGTTTATCAAGAACTCCCTTCCTCCTCCAGTCAAGGGCTGGTCTTCCAGCGTGGACAAAGTCCTGGACGAGACTAGGCACTTCGTCGACGATGTCATCACCACTGCAGGCCCGATGCTTGCGAGTGGCGTGTCTAGCATCGCTCGCGACACCACAGCGCTGTTCAACAAGTACCCAGCTCGGCTAACCATCACGCGGATCCCTCCTGACTTGGCTGGCCTCAATCCCAAGGACTACTCGCTAAGCCTCACTGGCACCTCCACCGTGTCCCCTGTCAGCGAGAGGGCAACCGGAAAAGAGAGTCTCACGGCCCGCGTGGACAAGGACTTCAAGACACATGTATTTGAGTATGGTGCTCCCATCCGCGTCAAGTGGACGGCGCCCGCGAACCACAGCAAGAAGGACTGGGTTGGGCTCTACATGGTCACCGACAATCGATCTCGGGAAAAGACTGAAGTACCGTCTTTGGGCCGCTGGATTCCGACAACCCCGGAATTCTACGGTGAGTCCTACAGCACCGGCGTGGTTAAATCGGACGAGCCAGTGCCCAACTCGGACATGGTCTCGGGAGAGATGGTGTTCGAAGGCGACAAGCTCTGGTGGACCCAAGGTGTGTTCGAGTTCCGCTACCACCACGATGGCTCGCACCAGGTCATGTCGGTCAGCGAGCCGTTCGAGGTAGGCATCGGCCGCTTCGAGGAGGAAGACGAGCAGGCGATCGAAGCGGCACTCCTCCCCGTCGTGCGCAACTGCTTGGACCGTGACAACGACATCGCGCCCAGCACGGTCGACGAGCGGTTCGGCAGCCACGTGGAGAGGGACAGCAAATATGCAAAGCGGGTGGTGTATGCGATCCGCAACATGTTCGGCATCGAGTTCGCGCCGGCGGTTGTGCCTGCGGATGGGAACGTGAGGAGGCTGGCCTGGCGGGTTTGTAATGCAAGGCAGGTTCTGGTACGTGTCATACCTCCCCGTTCTTCTTTTCTGAAACTGGGATAGAGTCGGGCCTTACTGACATTTTCTTGACAGGCACCTTACTCCATGTCTTCCCACTCCAACGGGCCATCCACGCCCACGACGGACAAGTTTCCTGAGGAGTAGTAGGGATGCAGAATCAGTATCAGTAGGGAGGAGAGAGGATGTGCGGTCAGGAATGTGCATGGTAACATGAGAAGCATTGGCGGTAGGAGAAGTTTTGCTTTTGAGATACCATTCTTTCCGCATATTCCGGCGCTGTTGGTCTTGTGTCTTGTTGATTGACGGAAGCAGATTGAGTGTACATGTGGGAAGTGAATAGAAAAGTCTCACTATACCTCGAAAAATAGAAGTGCGTTGTGTGCGTAGCTGTAAATCTTCTGTGTTGAATTCTTGCTCGCAGTGATATGCCGAAGCAGTGGTGCATAGATACCTACTGCCCGTTCCACCACTTACGAGGGCAGAGCAGGCTTCGACCAAGTAAGTGGTGAAGCCGTCCTTATCGGCCTCTCCGATCTCGCACATCTTTCCAACTATGGACCCTTCTTCTTCGAAAGTTGTATCAAGTCGATGTTTTATGGAAATTCCCTTCCTTACCTGAAAAGCTTTGCCTCTGGCGAAAAGCCTTCCAGTCCTGTTCCATCTCAACTCCCCCGTGTGGGTATTTTGCGATTGCGTCATCCACACTACTGTCAGGGGCCCTTGGGACCTGCACCAAGAAGACTCTGTCTGCGGATATCCTCACGGATTCGTGGCAGAATTCATAGTTAAGCTGGGGAGTGAGAGGCGGGGATTTCTCACTAGGGAAAGGGAGGGAAAAATTAAAAAGAAGGGAACATGTTTTCGAGCGTGGCGAGAAGGCAGATCGCAGCACGCCAACTGCTTGGGGGAGAGTGCAGCGGCAGCGCTGGGCATGGCCGGCTGTTCTCGACTACTGTCTCGAGACGGGCTGATTTCGCACATGTGGTGAGTGAGTTCAGTTATTTGGCTGAGCTATGAGGTTCGCCGTGGAGTTGAGGCGATGGTTGGAGCATCGGCCGGCTCAGCCCCCCCCCCCTCTTTCACCTCACACCGTCTATCTCATACCATCGCTTCCCCCTTAGAACCCAATGAGACCGGGAAACGGGACCTTACTACGCAAAACACCATGCTGACATTGCCCCCCAGGTGATCGGCGGCGGCGTGGTCGGCCTCGCGGTATCGCGGGCGCTGGCGCAGCGCAACCCGGCGACGCTCCTGCTGGAGCGCCACGCGCAGCCGGGCCAGGAGACGTCGTCGCGCAACAGCGAGGTGATCCACGCGGGCATCTACTACGGCGCCTCGACGCTCAAGACGTCCCTCTGCATCCGCGGCAAGCAGCTGCTGTACGAGTACTGCGCGGCCAACGCCGTGCCCCACCGCAACACGGGCAAGTTCATCGTCGCCCAGACCCCCGGGCAGCGCGGGGCCCTGCAGCGCGTCCACGACCACTGCGCCGGGGCGCTGGGCGGTGCGGTCCCCGTGCGCTGGGTCGGGCGGGAGGAGCTCGCGCGCAGGGAGCCGCATGTTCGTGCCGAGGCGGGGTGCCTCGAGAGCCCGACCACGGGCATCGTGGATAGTCATGGCCTCATGGTCGCGCTGCTGGGCCACCTCGAGGACGCGGGCGGGACGTTCAGCCCGGGCAGCCACGTCATTGGGGTCGCGCCCCTGGGACAGAGGGGGGAGGCAGGGTGGGAGGTGACGGTGCGGGACGCGCAGTCGGGCGAGGAGAGCACCATCTCTGCCGACACGCTCGTCAACGCGGCCGGGCTGGGCGCTTGCGACGTGCACAACATGGTCGTGCCCCGCGAGCGGCACGTGCGGACCTACTACGCCAAGGGGAACTACTTCTCGTACTCGGCGTCGCACCCCCGCGTCGGCACCCTCGTGTACCCGGCTCCCGAGCCGGGCGCCGGGGGTCTGGGCACGCACCTGACGCTCGACATGGGCGGGCGCGTGCGGTTCGGCCCGGACGTCGAGTGGGTCGACTCGGCGGAGGACCTGGCCGTCAGCGGGGCGCGCATGGCCGCCGCCACGGGGGAGATCAAGAAGTACCTCCCCGGCGTGGAGGTGGGCGCGCTCGCGCCCGACTACGCGGGGATCCGGCCCAAGCTGGCGGCGCGGCAGGCGGTCATGGAGGGGAAGGGGTTTAATGATTTCGTGATCCGCCGCGAGGAGGGGTATGAGGGGTGGGTGAACCTGCTGGGCATCGAGAGCCCTGGGCTGACGAGCTCGCTTGCTATTGGGGAGACGGTCGAGGGGCTGCTGTATAGATGAGTGGCGGCATACAAGTCTTGGTCAAGATGTCGTTGGCTGATCGTGGCAGTAGAGGTTGACAGATGTTCAGATGGGTGTCTCTTCAACAGCTACATGACGTTGGAGCCTGTCTGAGTGACGGCGATTCCAGGGATGGAGCGTTCTCGCCGCCGTAATTTGATATCGCAACAATAGATATAAGATCCCATAGCCCGAGACGAACGTAAGATCTCTGCCCGAGTCTCTTGCGAAGCAACCGTTTCGGCCTCACATTTGCAAGTCACCGCTATCACGTCGGAGGCAGTCCCAGATCCGAGGATGGACTGTCAAAGTCAATCCACTCTTTGGGGGCAATTATCAATCTGAACTATATAAGCCGCATGGTCTCCGGCACTTGACCATTATTTACTCGCACACGCACAAGACCGGAACAGGATGCGTCGTCCTGAGAATAGCAATGTACACATGTGCGGCCAAGGAAGCAAATAAGCAATAAGCACAATAGGACGACGAACTTTTTCTTTTTCTGTCAAGCCGATGCTCTCGATCGGGGGAAGTAATTAGACAAGACAACAACGGGGGCAGGACCAAGACAAGAGACCTCCGAGAGAGACGGGGGGAGGTTGACCAGGGTTTGAGCTGACTTTGATAACATGCAGGAAGGAGAGAAGAAAAAAAAAAGAGGAGAAACAAGAAACAAGACGCCTGTAGACACGAGGGATTTCCAAATGCCGTGCTGCTAGCATTACCCGTCCCAACGCCGATGCACCGCCAATGGTCGTTTGCAAAGCTCCAATCCTTATGAAAGTAACACAGTCCCCACGCCCCCGCAGTCAAGGAATATACACCAGGCACACACGCAAACTCGCAGGCCCTTTCGCCGTCTTACTGTCTCACTCACACACCCTCTCACCGCATCTCCACGCTGGGGAAGACCCGCCTGCTGAACAGGTCGACGTGGAACTCGTATATGCCGTCCACGGCACCGATGATTCTGAGATGTCCTTGTCAGTAGGTTGTTTCTGTTTTGTGTGGAACGGTGGTCACTCACAAGATACGGCCGTCCTCGCTCCATGCCAGCCCGGCAGTGTCGTCGTCCTCGCGGTCGACCCGGCCACCGGGGATGTTGACCAGACGGTCCAGGCGGGCCCGCCCGAGCCGGCTGGTCGGCTCGCCCTCGTTGTCCCTGTCCCTCAGCATGTTGCTCCACACGGAGAGGTAGTCCCTCGTCCTGTTCCCGGTCGACTCGCCCTGGCCCGGCTCGTAGGGCCCGTCCCCCGAGGCGGCCCCACCCTCGAACGCCGACTGGTACAGGGCCTCGAGGTCGGTGTACGAGTTGTTGATGTACACTTGGCGCGGCGACTCGCTGCTCTGAGGGAGCACGAGGGGCGCGCGCAGGGCCCGGATCGAGCCGCCAGACAGCCTGTGCCTCTCTGCCTCGTCGACTGCGAGGCGGCGCGCGCGTACTCGTTCTGACTGTTCGCGAAGACGGTCAGATTGGTCGCGGAGACGGTCGCGCTGGCTTTGGATGTCGCTCAATATGTCGCCTACTCGGCGGGAATTACTTGCCTCAGAGCGTAGTCTAGAGCTGGAGTCGTTCAGGGCCAGTGCAGTGGCATTCTCGCGCTGCTGCCGATTGTTGTGTAGGCGTTCCATCAACCTCGACATGTTGGAGCCGGATGTGGGATTGTTCCGAGCAGCAGCCTGCTCCCTGCGCCTACGGTGCTCCTGAAGCGCCTCTATCACCATGGTTTCCTCCGGGGTCAACGGAGGGTGGTAGTCGGTGGCTTGGCGCCGTGCTGCCCGTCGGTTCTCTGCAGTCGAGATACTTGAGTAGCTGAGTTCTCCGCTGTCGTTCCGTTCCAGCAGTCGCGGGTCGATTGAACCCCTCTCCGTGATCATGATCTGCTCGAACCCGTCGTGGTCGTTCAAATTTAGCATTTGACGCGAAACGTAATTGCTCCGAATATCCGCAACACCGACGCGACCACGGTGTTCTGTCCATGCCAACAGGTCGAATGGTCCCGGGCAGAAAGCCATATCACGAACGGCACCCACGTCATCTTTTGCTCTTGACGAAGTGAAAGCAGTGATCAGGGGATCGCTACCTGGCTCAACAAATGAGGCAGTGTCGAATACGGAGATAACGCCATACTGAGTCCCCACAGCGAGGAACCGTCCGGTATTCGAGAAGCAGGCGGCAAAACTACCTCGCTGGTCGGAGCGATCCTCTTTTCGCTGGCTTTTGAGGGGTATCTTTGCACACAGTCTCCACTCGAAATCCTCCTTGCGCGTGAACAGGCCGGGGCAAGTGTTCTGCCTTGCCACCCTCTCGTGAACATACAAGTAAGGGTCGTCGCAGACAGCGGCAAGCAGGCGGCCGTCTGGTGAAATTAGGGCGCGATTGACACAGTCTGGATAGGTCAGCTCGTCCACTGCGTCCTGATCCCGCAATCCCACCACTGTGACGTGCTTGTCGTTATTTGCAAGAACTGCCACTGGCGTAGAGTATGCTCCTTCGAAAAACCCAACCCTGGAAACCTGCGGAGTCCAAAGCGTGATGCAGTTCACGCGATCCCTGCCAAATGTCTTGGAACGAGCGTGCAGACTCTTGTCGGAACTCGGCTGCGTCCTAGGGCTGGTTGGGATCAGGGGTGGCATAGAGTCGTCACTGTCGTTGTGGGAGGCCGGATCGATGCCTAGGCGCAGTCGCTCGTCGGGTGAACCGGCTCGGACATGATCGTGGAAAGCATTGAGCCAGTGGTCTTGGTCTGAGGGGCCGTTGTTGGCGGAAGATCGACGGTATCTCGAAAATAGGTCTCTCTCGACGTTGTTGCGGCCTAGATCGCCCCCTTCACTTTCATCGTCCACCTGTACGGCCACGAACTCGCCGTTCTCACCACCGGCGCATATCCAACCATACTTGGCCACAAGGCATCGGGGGGCGAAGGTGAGGATCTTGATTGTTTCGCTTTCGTGGGATGCAGTGTCGAGTCGATGGATCTGGTTGTTCTCGTTCCCCCCGGGGTAGTAGATGTAGCGCGGCGAGGACAGGCCGATTTGGGAGCGCAGTTGCCAGTGTCTAAGACAAAGAGGTTAGACCATGACACCTGGGCGAAACAGCGCCGGGAACCAGAACATACTCGACGCGCAGACCGACGCGGTAGTGTCGCTTGGGCTTGCGGAGAATGAGGGCGTCCGTCGGATGATAGCTACATGCGGGCATCCGTTAGCCAAGCCGATCCCCACCACAGGGGGGTGAGCACAGCACAGTGAGCGTGTGCGAAAGGAAGAGAGTGCATGCGACATTGGCTGGAGGGCTGGAGGTGACTGATTACATTCTATCGTCCGTGACGGCCATGGTGCCGACTGCGAGGCTCAGACTGAAGGCTGCCGAGTCATGGGGGTGATGGAATGGATTGCAGATGAGCGGCTGAATGAGATTGACGAGGTGCTCCGAGATCGCGTTATTAGGTCGTCGTTGTCACAGAGGGGCGAGCGAGGTTCGGAGACGGATAACCGAATAGATAGGCAGGTCGTCTGGCCCAAAGCGAGGTGATGTGAGGCGAGGCGAGGCGAGGCAAGGTTGGATGACAAGGTTGAAAGCTGAGGAGTGATCTGCCCAGGCAAAGGGCGAGGCAAAGAGGAATCTGAATGACGTTCATTTGCCAGCAGCAGTCAATGAGGCGGCAACCTTCCGCTTCCCACATAAAGAATAGCTGCGACAGGGGCACAGAGAGGTACTTGCGGCTAATATGCCCACTTGGTGCAGATCCAAAGTATCACCTTTCTGTCCACCTTCTCCAAACCCTGTGGCGTGGATCTCGATTTTGCACGCATCTGACGGACCGTGACATTCACCACCGAGTGTCCAGCGTCCCATCATCGTCAGCCCGACTGCCTGGTGAGAGGCTCAATTGCTTGTGATAGTCCAGATATTTGTGCAACGGAACACTGTCTCTCACTCTGTCCCTTTGCCTTCCAATTACTTGCTTGCTCAGGCTCTGTCACCATACGTAGGTAATTTGCAGCATCGTTCCTCGAGGTGCATACCGTATCGAGACTAATAGATACTTACCGAGGTTCGTCCGCCTACTTGGTAGGCGAGGCAGCCAGCATCTGTCGTGAGTCGGCTCTATTGGCAATCAATTCCTACGCCTCTAGTTGGCTGGACAATGGACCCTCTTCTTCCTTTGAGCGGGTTTTCGCTGGGAGAGGTACTGGGGCGGTTGGATCTAGGGAGGTACGTACCCCAGAGCCTACGCCCGCCCGCGTTTCCGGGAAGCACGGGCCAGGCGTCGGCTGGGGTCGGGCAGGCCTGGCAGGCAAATCTTTCGGGAAGCTTCTCTCCCACAGGCTGGGGGGTCGGCGGCTCATCGAGCGAGCGTCATTACCTTGCTTGACCATTGGCAAATATTTTCTGAGCTTTTTTCACCTCTGCTTCGTCCATCCCCAACCACAAAGTCCACAGTCTCCCTTCCCTCAACCCTCAACCTCCATCAGAAGAAACGTCCTGTTTCTCTCCTTGTTGCAATCCTCACCTTCTACACCATACTTTGTATTGTAGAATATCTTTCTTTAATTAGATCAAGATGCTCGCCTCGCGCATGTCCAGAGCTGTAAGTCCACGCCCGCCTCCCGTGATCTAGTGCTCGCCACAGTCGTGATGATCTGGGACACTGACAATCTTTGCCATCACCACAGCTCCCCAGAGCATCGCGCTCTGCAGGTCTCCTGCGTAAAACCGCCACTCCCGCCCTGTCGCGGTTCCAGTCAACAGATGGCAAGGTTCAGGGCGCCGTGATCGGTATTGATCTCGGAACCACAAACTCTGCCGTGGCTATCATGGAGGGCAAGACCCCCAAGATTATCGAGAACTCAGAGGGTTAGTTTCCATTTACTTCTCAAACATTGCTGCTACTGTCACGTTCAAGTCGAAACGCGAACCCCGCTAACACCCACTTCTAGGTGCCCGCACAACGCCATCAGTGGTCGCTTTCGCTGAGGACGGTGAGCGTCTCGTCGGTGTCGCTGCCAAGCGTCAAGCCGTCGTTAACCCCGAGAACACCCTCTTTGCCACTAAGCGACTCATCGGCCGAAAGTTCTCCGACGCTGAGGTCCAGCGCGACATCAAGGAGGTGCCCTACAAGATTGTCCAGCACACCAACGGAGACGCCTGGGTGTCTTCCCGTGGCCAGAACTACTCGCCTTCGCAGATTGGTGGCTTTGTCCTGCAGAAGATGAAGGAGACTGCCGAGGCTTACCTTAGCAAGCCCATTAAGAATGCTGTCGTCACCCGTCCCCGCCTACTTCAACGACTCCCAGCGTCAAGCCACCAAGGATGCCGGTCAGATCTCTGGTCTGAACGTCCTCCGTGTCGTTAACGAGCCCACTGCTGCTGCCCTGGCCTATGGTCTGGAGAAGGAGGCTGACCGCGTTGTCGCTGTTTACGATCTCGGTGGTGGTACCTTCGATATCTCCGTGCTTGAGATCCAAAACGGCGTGTTCGAGGTCAAGTCTACCAACGGAGACACCCACCTCGGTGGTGAGGACTTTGACATCCAGCTTGTGCGACACATGGTTCAGGACTTCAAGAAGACCTCTGGAATCGACCTGTCTGGCGACCGCATGGCTATCCAGCGTATCCGCGAGGCCGCTGAGAAGGCCAAGATCGAGCTGTCTTCCTCTCTGCAGACCGACATCAACCTGCCTTTCATCACTGCCGACGCCTCTGGACCTAAGCACATCAACCTGAAGCTGACCCGCGCTCAGCTTGAGAAAATGGTCGACCCTCTCATCTCCAGGACTGTTGAGCCCGTCAAGAAGGCTCTCAAGGACGCCAACCTGCAGGCCAAGGACATCCAGGAGGTTATCCTGGTTGGTGGTATGACCCGTATGCCCAAGGTCACCGAGGTCACCAAGAGCATCTTCGGACGTGACCCCGCCAAGTCTGTGAACCCTGATGAGGCTGTCGCCATTGGTGCCGCCATCCAGGGTGCCGTGCTCTCCGGTGAGGTCAAGGACCTCCTGCTTCTGGACGTTACCCCTCTGTCCCTGGGTATCGAGACCCTCGGCGGAGTCTTCACCCGTCTCATCAACCGCAACACCACCATCCCTACCAAGAAGTCCCAGGTCTTCTCCACTGCCGCCGACTTCCAGACCGCTGTCGAGATTAAGGTGTACCAGGGTGAGCGTGAGCTTGTCCGCGACAACAAGATGCTCGGAAACTTCCAGCTCGTTGGCATTCCTCCTGCCCACCGTGGTGTTCCCCAGATCGAGGTCACTTTTGACATCGATGCCGACTCCATTGTTCACGTCCACGCCAAGGACAAGTCCACCAACAAGGACCAGTCCATCACCATTGCCTCCGGATCTGGCCTGTCTGAGAACGAGATCGAGCAGATGGTGCAGGATTCCGAGAAGTACGCCGAGGCTGACAAGGAGCGCAAGGCTTCCATTGAGGCTGCCAACCGCGCCGACAGCGTTGTGAACGACACGGAGAAGGCCCTGAACGAGTTCGCCGACCGTCTGGACAAGTCTGAGGCCGACCAGATCAAGGAGAAGATCACCTCCCTGCGCGAGTTCATCTCCAAGAGCCAGGCCGGCGAGGGTACCCTGACCGCTGCCGAGATCAAGGAGAAGACCGACGAGCTCCAGATGGCCAGCTTGAACCTCTTCGACAAGATGCACAAGGCCCGTGCCGAGTCCGGCGAGCAGCAGGCTCCCAACACTGAGGGTGCTGCTGAGGGCGAGAAGAAGGACGAGACCAAGTAAACCTAGTCTCGGAAAAACCGGATCAGCGACATTATTATACCCCTTTCACGCCAACTTTTGGCCATGTGTGTCTAAGCAGCGCGGGAGCATGATAGACCTCTTTTCTTCACCCCTGTATCCACTCTGTACTCATATACTCCGCACCCTTCCGGCAGCTTCACGGGCTGCCACAACACCTCATTTTACGCTACTTTATCCTGTGTCTAATCACCAAACTGGGCGGTGACGGCGTTCTGAGCATCAAAACAAACTTTTCTTTTGCGTTCGATTTTTTTGGGGCCAGGTCATTTGACGAAAGGGTTCTGGATGACACTACGACGGCATGGTTTTGGGGGGACAGAGGTCTCTCGAAATGTGTGTACAATTGTTAGATGTTGATGACAACGCAAGATAATACGACAACCCCCCTCAACCATCTTGGCTCAAATTATTACTGTGTCCTGCCATTTGTATAGTGAAGACATCGAATGCGCCGGGTGAAATGAACGCCATGAATGTTGCACCGCTAATGTTACCCCTGATCAAATCATACACCCTGGCCGGCTCTCTTGGGACAAAAGCTCTCCGAGCGCGCCCTCGTCTCCGTGTCCATCTCGCCCACAAGACGTTTAAGATCACCCGGCCGCTCCAAGAACGAAACCAGCATCCCGGCCTCGAGGTGCCACGCGACGTGGCAGTGCATGACCCAGATCCCCGGGTTGTCGGCCCTGAAGCGGATGACGACGTGGGACTCGGCGGGGACGGTGAAGGTGTCGCGGCGCAGCGGGTTGGCCAGGTTCCAGGTCGTCGTCGTCGACGATGAGGGAGAAGAGGAAGAAGGGTCGTACCGCCCGGGCCCCCAGCCCACGACCTGCACGCTGTGGCCGTGCATGTGGAAGGGGTGCTCCATGGCGTCGAGGCTGTTGATGGCCACCTGCGCGGCGCCGCTGCCGTCTGGCACCAGGAGGACCTGCTGGTCCAGGCGGAACCCCCAGTTGTGGTACACGCCGCCTGCGTCTGTGGTGAAGTCGTTGTCTCGCTCGTTGGCTGCGACTTGCCATAGGGTTGCGTCGTCTTGGTAGGGGCTCCAGGAGGTCTGTTGTTTGAATTTTGGTTCACGGTCAGCTTTGTCTGGTGCTGTACGGTATTTGGGATGACGGTGGGTTAGCGTGCTGATGTTGCTCACCTTGTTCAGGAAGATGCGATTGATCTCGCCGACCTGGCGGAACTGGAAGTCTACGATGTGGGTTGGGTCTCCCTCGCGTAGCTCATGTGCTTCCTTCTGCCGCACGGGCTTGGCATATCGAATGGCATGTCGCCGCAGCTCCACGGATTTTTCGTCTCTGCTTCTTCCTCCTCTTCCTTATCCGTGTCTTGTTCCTGCAATGCTTCTTCTCCCTCCGACTCTTCATCACGCTCATACCTCAGGATCCCTTTGGCCTGATACCCTATTGACTCTAATCCACTACTGATGTAGGTGCTATAAGGCAAGAAACACTCCTTTTCCAGCGCCGACCTGATGGTGTAGTCACCCACTTTCTCCGTCGCGGTGATGACCACGCTATACCTCTGCCCGATGTTGACGTGCACCCCCTGGCTGACGATGGGCTCGACCTCGACCCCGTCGATCTCCACGATGGTGAGCGGGTGCCTGTCGATGCTGAACCAGTATGAGAGGTACGAGGAATGGTTGATCAGCCGGAGCCGCATGGTGGTCCCGGGCCGGACACTCGTCGTATACACCTGCCCACCGGTGCACTCCGGCGCGTTCTTCTGCCGGAACGTCGAGTTGAAAGTGGTCGACGCCACGGAGCAGTCGAACGTGTTCTGCCCGTTAATCAGCAGGTTATCACTCAGGGGCTCGACGCCGGCCTCGGCGGGCTCCCAGGGCGACGAGGGCGCGAGGTAGTGGCCCGCAAGCTCCCCAGCGTAGGTATGATAATTCTCGCCTAGGAAGACGATCCTCTCAGCGTCGGTGGCGGGCACCATCTCCCCCTCCGGGTCCCGCACGACGATCGGGCCGTACAGCCCGTCCGTGTACTGCACGGCGGCGTGGGCGTGGTACCAGAACGTGCCCCTCTGGCCGGCGACGGTGAACTCGTACGTCCAGGACCCGCCGCGCGCCGGGATCCCGCACTGCGTCACGCCCGCGACGCCGTCCATCCAGGGGGTGCCCCGCTGGTCGACGCCGTGGAAGTGGACGCTCGTGCTGGCGTTGTTGGGGAGCATGTTCGTCACGCGCACGCGCACCGTGTCGCCCGTGGCCGCCTCGATCAGCGGGCCGGGCGACTGCCCGTTCACGAGCACCATGGGCTTCCAGACGCCGTCGGGCGCGGCGAGCCCCAGGGTGATGGTGAAGTCGTACTCCCTCACCTGCGGGAAGCCACGGAACGCGAAGCCCGTGTCGAGGTCCAGCTCCGTCCTGTTGGTCAGCTGGGCCCCGGAGATGATGGGGAGGTTGTCGGGTATCCCGCTGGGGTGGTCGGACGGCCGGCTGAAGACGTGCGAGAGCGAGGAGCCGCCGTAGTAGGGAATGCCAATGCCTAGCCCGCAGCCGACGCCGAAGACGAAGGAGAGTATGGTGAGGATGAGGCCTGTCAGGGAGGTGATGAAGGTGCGGAGCTGGAGTCTTTTCCATAGCCGGGTCTTGTCATCGTGGAGCACTATTTCTTCAAATTCATCAATGTCGTCTCTTGGTTTCTCGTCCGGCTCTGTGGTTTGTTTTCGTTGTTGTTGGGGAAACAGAAGGTTTTTGGTGTACTCGAACAATGATCGTGTTTTGGTGGGCTCCCTCCGTGTCTGCTGTTGATGGAGGAAGCCCTCGACTTCGCTTGCATCCTGCATTGTGTCTGAGTCTCATTGACGCATGAAGGAGTTGAAGTCAGAGTCCATTGAACTGTGCATACTAACTATAAGATGCAATCGAATGGTGGCACGATTCCTCGGATCCTCAGGAATGAGGATTCGCCTCCGCGCCAGGCAATCCCGCGCAATACACATCCACATTCCATAGGGCAGGGACTTCACGCAATAGGGGCGAAGAGATCGAACGAGCCAATTGCCCGCCTCGCTGACTTGATTAATTGATATTGCACGGCGCCTGGTTTAGCTATGGTCTTTGTCGTCATACATGTTTACCCCTCCACGCCTCGCGAAGACGACGAGGCATCGCCATGGAGTGGCATACAGTATATAAAGCCCCCGACCACAAAACGGGCCATTTGACAGGCTGGCCCTCGGCTCCGGCTCCCAATCTCCTGCCGCTGGAGAGCCTCCTAGCCCCTGCCGAATCCAAACCAGCCCTTCTTAGCAGGCTGTTTCTCAGGCTCTCCAGACTTGGCGTTCGTCTTGTCTTCGAGAGCGCCCGCTTTCGCTGCTTGCTTCTGGGGGTATTGGACGTGGTTCCACGCCACGTCCAGGAACAATGGCTTGATGGGAATAGGTTCCATCTTTGGAGGATAGGTGACAATGTTCTCGAGGTTAACTCCCTTGGAGGGGTACTGGCCGAGCTTGTCGATCAGGGGCCGTTGTGCCGCCTTGGAGTCTCCCTTGTCGGCCTGCTTCCGCAGGTTGGCAATTTCGACCAGCGCCCGGCAACGCTGCAGCTCTCCCTTCAGTAGGTTCTGAAGGAATTCAGCGTCTGATTTGACGACCTCGATGGTCTTCAGGCCAGTGTCCTTGCTTTCATTGTGCTTGACAATTACTGGCAAAGCAGCCTGGCTTTGGTCATGAGCGTGCTTGATGAGAGCGAGCGCATTCGCAGGATTACCGATCAGTGTGTGAGACCGAGCAATTGCAAGAGACCTAACTGCAGGTTAGCAAGAAGACATTTGAAACTACCAACCCGGCAGACACTTACTTCAACGCTGTGAAATATTTGGACACGGCGTCAATCTCTGCTGCAAGATGCTCGTCTGCCGCGACACCTGGAAGCTCCTTTGCCGCATCCAGGATCTGCAATGTCTTGCTATACACGTTTGCCTTCTTCTCCAGCTGCTTGACTTGCTGGCTGTCCTTGATTGCGGGCGCCTCGGTGTCTGCAGCGCTGCCCTTCTTCAAGCCTGGGCCGTCTTCTAGCACGGCGCCATCCTGCTGACCCAGCAGAACGCGGTTTCGCCCTATCTGCCAACTCAACAAATCGTAGTTAAGCTTAGTTCGCAGTATGGCCAGGTTCTGCATCCTTGGGTCGCCTTGAGGCACGCTCTGCTGTTTGAGCTCGTCAATGGCCTGAAGCGTCGCCTCAATCGCATAGTTGCTGATCTCAAGAACACTGTCGTAGGCCTCAGCCTTAACATTCGGCCGCAGGTCAGGGGAAGAACCCAGCTTTTGGGACAACTCGGAAGCAGCAGTCTCCAGGGCTGCCAATTTCGAGGCAATCTCAGCGTCTTCTACGGGAACCTCCCTAGTCCTCCATGTGACAGTTTTGAGGGGACCACCGTTGGCCATATCGGCATCTTCGTCCTGCTTGAGGAAGCCAGGGGCGACCTCCTCCACGCCGGAGACCAGAGCCTTGTCGGATTGCGGCAGATGCTGTTTCGCAAGAGACAGGAGGGACAGCGATGTTGGTATATTCTGCTGGCGCTGCGCAAACCGCAGAGGGGTATCCACAGACCCCGAGACATAGTCTCTGAAGGTATTTCCCTCCAGTTTGGACGACGGCAATGCGCTGTAGATGACCTTTGCAACACTGTAGTTGTTCAGGCACTCTTCCCACCTCTTGGCCCGGAATGACGAGTCGCCCTTCAGCACGGCGGCGTATGCCTTTGCGCTGAGAACATCTGAAGTTATCGCACCGCTTGCGCTGTCGGATAACGTGGCAACGAGGTTCTCGACAACCTTGACAGCTTTCACGAGCTTCGACACAATGTTGGAACGGGTGTCGCTATTGATGGTATCTCTTGAATGCCACGCCATGGACTTGGCCCAGCAGCGCTCGGCCTTGAGGAGAGGGACCTGGATGAACCTGTGCGTGGGAGTCAGCGCCTAGCTCCTCGTGCTGGTCGCGAAAGACAGGCCGGGGCGCACACTCACTCATGGTTTTGCGCCAACTGCGAGGGAGTTATGTCGACGTTCGATGGCTTGCCATGGCTCTTTCCCGGAATTCCCAGCCTCTTCTTGGTGCTTCGGAGGCGAGTGGTCAGCTTGGAGGCGTAGGTGGTGTAGTCATTTGCGTAGTCGAGCAGCTCCAGCCTCGTGTCGAGGATGATCTTTGTGGTGTCCATGATGGTCGCGCGTGCTTCTGAATCCTGTCAATCAAGATATCTATGATCTATGATTTATGCTGTCATGGGCGAGAGCAGACGCAGAGTGGAGGCCAACTGTGCTGGCCGAAGACTGCTCTCTGGGCTGGGAATAGGCGGTCTTGTGCAGTATGCGCCTTGGGGAACATGAAGTTGTGGAGGGGCTCCTGCTTCGATGTTCACTCAAGCATCCATCGCAAACCGTGCCCCGCAAAAATTGGCCCTTTGGGGGAGCTACGGAAGCTTGGGGTCGCGGTCAGTTGGCAGGTCCACTACCTAGGCAACGAACACATCCCTGCCAAAAACCGGACGCGGGCGGGCACGAGCTCCCTGCGGTCCCGGGCCGTTCTTTTTTTTTTCTCGTGTAGACCTTGCGCCACTGGCCGAAGTCAAGAGATCATCGACGGCAGAATTACTCCAGAGTCCTTCCAGCCAGGCCCGAGCTGCTCCACCACGACAACTCAGCTCAGGTGGCCCTCCTCAATGCTTCAGCCCACAACTGTCCATCCGTCCTCAAACTCCAGGCACATGACGAAAGTAATCCATACCCAGTGCTAGCGCGACCGGGAAGGCGAATCTCTGAACGACAGCGGCGACAGCGGCGACAGTGACGGCATCATACTCCAGCATGAAGCGCGTAAGTACGCACACCTCCCTTACGGACTCATGGCCGCATTTGAAGCGGCAAGTTCAATGACTTGAGTCGTAAAGCGAGACTGCTGACCTCTGACGTGCTTCCCTCCGGACCTCAGTCGTGCCGACATATAATGACCTGAATCGAAGCTATCCCAACCCTCCCCGAACCCAGCAGTCTGCACCGTTGCCTCATACCAATGCTTGAAAGAACGGCCGCAAGTCTGGAACCATGCAACTTCCAACGAGTGCTCCCTCCGACAACAATCTCGCTCAAGTCGCACCGAAGACTCCGTAGCACTTTTTGGAACCATGGCGCTGCTGAGATCGAGTTGTCCAGTGTCTGGCAGGCACTCGTCCGGGACCCTCTCGGGTCACTCAATATCTTCCCCGTCTCTCGGCACCCAAGGTCGGAACCCCTGACGGCCTCTACTTTCTTGCTCGACTTCTTGAATCCCCATGGTGCGACGTCACTGTTGAGGAGGCTGTCCCCTTCAGCTCTTGATAAATACGAGCGGCCGAGGCTGTTCCTCAGAAGTGCTGTGCCTCGGCTCTTTACTTCGTCAGCGGCCTCAGCTCAGCAGTCTCAGTCGCAGCCCCCGGCTGAGAAGATACCAGAAACTTCCGCTGTTGGCAATGAGTCGACAAACGATGCAGTTGCGTTTGAAGAAGAAGGATTCGACGAAGACTACGAGGACTACGAAGACGAGTATGATGAGAGCACCTCGTTTACGGACCCAGAAGCAGAATCGCCCGCGCTTCCGGCTCGTCCAGCGCAGAGAACGGCAAAGCGGCCCTCGAAGTCTCGATGGGACGCACTGCATGACATCTTCCAGACTGAAGATCCCTCCGACTTCATCCACGCATGGCGGCTGTACCATAGTGCCCCAAACATAGAGCGACGTAGGGCGATTCGCAACGAGTTCCTCGATTACGCGACAAAATGTCGAAGTATGGAGCAATTACTCGCCTTGGCCATCAAGTTTTCAAAGTGGGAGACATTTGGAGACGTTTGGGAAAGATATCCGGATGCACACCGAGTCGACGCCGAGGAACTCGAGTGGAAGCACATTGAGAGTGTCCTTTCCATGGAGGAGATTGGGAACGGAATCAAGGCCCTCGTATTCCGCATAGACACGTCCAGCCGTTCCGTCGTGCGCCAGGATCCAGAGTTTTCCAAGACTTTGCTGGACAGGGTGGTCACCCCATGTATCCGCAAATACTGGCGAGAAATGAAGGGAGACGACCTCGCCCTGTTGCTGCATCTACTCAAGGATCATCTGCTCTACGAAGATCTTATCTGCCATTCCAAAGAATTAGGCCCCAGCCTCACAATCAAGCTCTACAGGCAGTATCGAAAATTGCGAGGGGTGAAGCTCCGCGGTCACGTCATGCGTGAGATGATGCAGAAAGTCTTCTTCCCTGCCGATGATGCTGGCGGCATGGAAATGATGATGAGGGACTGGCACACACGCTTCAATGAATTGGATATACCTGGTTACCGGCTCTACATGACTTTTCATGCCCGCCGCGGTGATGCAATTGCCGTGCAGCGACTGTGGGATGCATACGGGACAGACTACCCTGATCGAAAATCCCCCGTGGGCAGCAGGAACCCGGAGTATCTCCCTCTGCTCCACGTCCAAGCTGTCAAGGGCGAGCTCGGCGAAGTGCGGCGCGTGTTCAATAAGCTTCAGAGTGACTACGGTACCAACCTGCCTGTCATTTGTTGGAACGTGCTACTCAATGCACATGCCAAGGCCGGGGAATATGACACGGCGATCCGTGTCTTCACCGTCTTGCAAGACGCTTGCAAGCCTGACAAGTACAGCTACGGCACAATGATGGGCCTCAGTGGGTCAAGAGGAGATCTCGAGTTCACGCTGGAGTTATACCGCATGGCCAAGAACGATGGCATTGAACCGAATATGGCCATGGTCGACTGTGTCGTAGAAGCCTACTCCCAAAACGACAGACACCTCGATGCGGAGAGAATCTGCGTCATGACAACGAAAGCGCGCCGATTCAAGCGGGAGGAATGCACCGTGTTGTGGAACACCCTGCTGTATCACCAGGCCTCTCGGCGCGACCTAACGGCCGTCAACCGCCTTCTCGTGGCGATGACGGAACACGACGTCCCTTATGACAACGAAACATACGATCACCTCCTCCGAGGGCTGGCACTATGCAGGCAACCTCATCATGCGCTCTACCTCCTGACTTCTGCCGTCAAAAGTCACTCATTCAAGCCTACTCTGAGGCACTATGCTTTGCTGATGAGTGCCTTCCTCAGGAGCGGGCAATCTATGAAAGCCCTTGAGAGCAGCACCATCCTCCGGGACCTGGGCATGCCGAAGAGCAACGAGGCTATGGTTCGAGTCTTCAAAGCCCTAGGTGGATTGGCCCAAAGGTCGCCAGATAAGGATGACGGCAAGCAACATGTCCTACTAACCTCGGCCTTGCGACAATTCAGAAAAGCGATGAAGCCCGCGCGGAGACCCAAGCGAACGCAGCAGCTTGGAGATATATGGATTCAGACACTCAATTTCCCAGACACCGTAGCAAATCGCACAGATTTAGCCTCTGTCTTGATCTTTGTTTTCACACAGATGAGGCAGACCATGGCGGTACCAGAGATCTTGCAGCTGTGGCAGAACTCATCCCCGGAGGCGGCGAACATGCAGGAGCCTCCGCTGAGACTGCTGGAGTCGCTGATGCTATCGGCTTTCTACGATGGAAACTATGCCGAAGTCAAAGACTTGTGGAACATGATACTCGACCGCGCAATTCACATGAGCCATGTGGGAGCACCGGGAACGACAAGGGACGAGCCTCTCCCATCCATGCGGTACATCCTCACCAACCCGCTCAAGACGATGCAGCGCATGTATGCTGCACAGGGTGATGCCGATGGCCTACGCCAGGTGATATCCACGGTCCTACAGTCCAAGTTCCAGCTGGACAGCAAGAACTGGAATTACTATGTCCAGTTCCTTGCTTCGATGAAGAAGTTCCGTGAGGCCTTCATCGTGTGTGAGGAGCAGCTCATGCCTCACTGGCTGGGCTGGCAGCGGGTGCGCCGCGCGGTATCCGATGCCAAGACGAGGCTGCCGCTCGACATGCGCCGAAAGGGTGCCAGCCCTAGGGTCAACCGTCCTATCACCCATACGCTTTTGACACTGACCAAGGCATACATGGATTTGGAGCAAATGGCGTCCTGGAGTCCTGAGGCGGACCGGCTTTTGAACTACATCGTGGACAAGTGCCCCGGAGTCATGGCGGCTGTCAAGACGTTGATTCGGACGGATGACGAGACAGAGCGAAGGCACCTCATGAGCGAGAAGCAGTCGCAGCTGGAGGAGGAAATGAGAAGGGAACAGCTGCGAAAGGAACGGCTGGGAGATGTCGCGGACGAGGAGGTGCCCCAGGCCTTCCTGGACATGATGGATCTCGCCGGGGCAGGCCAAGGCACCTCGGTGAAGCAGGAGTCTTGGGGCGAGGAGAACGACGAAACGATGGCTGACGCCAGGAGCGACGACGGGGACAGCCAGTGGAGCGATGTGCATGATTCAGCCAGCGAGGATTGGACGCCCAGAAGGCCTGAGTCTTCCCGCAACTCGCAGACATTGGGATCTCCTGTGAGCGATCCTATTTCGGAAGACTTGCGCAAGGCTGAGGATGCGATTTTCACGACCAAGAAGCCTGCGATATTCACGTCCGCTGCTGCGAGACCTCCTCGAACGTCGGCCTCACACGGGTCCAAAGCTGGTGGCAGCAAGGATAGATGATGTGTCGATGAGTTATGGCCGACCGTTTGACAAAGACGGAACCCTTGTTGATATGCTGTTGTGTATATAATTACCCGCCAGTTTGCATGGTCGTCTACATGCATGTACACTGTAAGGAGCTGTGTATACCAGTAGAGTTATTGATGAACAAATAGACCTCCCAAATCTATTTTTGGCTACAATGTAGTATTGTGTCGATGCTTTCTCGGGTCCAGGACCCAGTCTTGCTTCTGGTTGTCGAGGGATTTCTTACTCGAAGTCGACAGTGTATCGATTGTGTTGGGATGCATTGTCTGGCACTTGTACATTGATACCTATCTAGCAGTGGTCTAGCAGTGGTCTAGCAGCAGTCTAGATAGGTATCTAGGTGGGTAGTACCACGCGCTACATATACCTGCGCCCCGCACCAGGAGGCCTAGCACACCTTGTAATTCACCAAGTTTATCCGATATTCTGAGGCCCCACCACAACTGTCTGGCCCAACCAGGTTCCCTGACGGCCGCTTTGACTGGTATGCATGCTCCTTCCACCTACAAGGTTCCACTCCTGCAGCGCAGTGCAGTCAGTCGTGATCGACGACTGCCACCCTTGGGAGCCGAACTTCAATGATCCCGTCCGCCTTGACTGCCACCGAGACAAACACCACCACCACCCGCCCCTTCCCTCCCCTGACAACCCGCCAGCCGCGAGACCACAGCAGCCCAACACGAGCTTGGCTTGCCTGTGCTGTGCCCTCCCTTCCCCAAGTACAAACACAACCCAACTCTCCCAGCACAGCGACAACGGCCATCGCCATCAGCCAGAGGGTGCCTTTGTCATAAGGCTCTCTTGGTCGCCTTTGCCTCCCCGATGCCTACCGAAGTTGACGCCGACTGTCGCTTCCAACGCTCCGGGCTGTCTAACCCTTAGTTAGACCGGCCCACCAAACATTTACGAATGTAGCCACTTTAGTCTCTGGTTCTACTTTCAAAATCAACCCCTTCGCGATCCATTGCTTCCAAGATGGATCGCGCTAGAAAACGTGAGTCCCCCACGAGAGCTGAGACTTTTCGAAGAGTGCCGTCCTCGGTCTGGAGTCTGACATGGTACGCCACAGGTGAATTGCGTTCTCTGAACGAGCGCGCGTGGGCGGGCGAGACTGGTGAGTGCCCCCATGACTCCGCACTCCGTGGTTCCTGCGACGCTGACGAGGCGTACCCCCAGACCTGTTCGAGGTCAATAAGCCCCTCGACTCGAAACTGGCAAAGCACACCGCCTACATCAAGCGATTGCGCACCGCCGTGACAGCCGCCACCCTGCCCACCTTTATTCAAGAAATCCGAACCCTCAGCCTGCACCGATACCTGTCCGAGATAATTTCCGCCTGCTACGAAGGACTCACCAAGTTGAAGGCCACAGGAGGCGACGTCGAGGCTGGAGTCGAGATTGTGAGCGCCCTGCACCAGCGCTTCGGGCCCGATGAGTTCACCCAGCAGCTTGCATGGCAGCTTGGCCGGGGCATCGCCACTCTAGACAAGAGCTACTTGAAATCCCTGCCTCCGGATGTACGAGAGAAGGAGGAGAAACAGCGGCCACTCCGCCAGAAGGCCCTGCTTCGAGTTATTACTGAGCTCTGGCTCGTCGGCGTTTTGAGGACCCTCGATGACGTTATTCCCGACGACTCTGTCAAGGCTGCTTCCGGCAAGATCCCGGAGCTGAAGGCCCGGAGCACGAAGGGAGGCGGCGCGGAGCCTTTCCCACTAGAGGTCCTGAAGGACTTGCTGGGCCACGATCGTGATCATTCCAATTTGCCCCTGCTCGTCACCTTTGTCAAGACTTTTGCCTGGGATATCTTGGGTGTCAGGAAGACAGCAGGAACCGAAGGTCGGAGAGCTGCGGATGAAGAAGGCGTAGGCAAGGCAACCGAGGGTTCTGGGGAGAACGAGGATGGCGAGCTGTCAAGTGATGACCCGCCTCTGGTCTCACCTGAACTTCAGGAACGCTTCAAGAACATCCTCAAGCGCTATTTCGAAGATGTGAAGACTCACCTTCTCCGAGATCAGAAGGCTATTTTCTCCCAGTCCCGTAAGAATGCTGAGGCATACGTCAAATCCGGAGAGGTTTTCGAAGATCGACAGGCGAACTTTGACAAGCAACTCAAAGCCCAGGAACGCCTGGTTGCCAACGCCCAAATTCTCGCCGACACTCTAGGGCTAGAAATGCCAGATCTGAAGGACCACGAAGCTTCGAATGCGCTGGCGAATGGGGGTATCGGCATCGTGAAGGCGGGCGAATACCTGCGTGGACAGGGAGATGGAGCAGGCATCTGGCAGGACGAGGATGAGCGCCGCTTTTACGAAAACCTTGCAGATCTCAAGGGAAAGGTTCCTGGAATTCTCCTCGAGGACGCCAAGAAAAAGAAGCCCGAAGGTGATGAGCAAGTTGGCAAAAAGGCTGACTCTGCCGAAAACGGTGATGCGTTGAAGGCAGCCGATACTTCTTTGGACGACCAGACGACTGCGATCGCCAACAAGACCATCGGAGCTCAGGTCGATGCCATCATCTTGCGTCTGCCTGACCTTACAACCAAGGAAACCATTGATCAGACTGCCATCGACTTCTGCTTCCTCAACTCCAAGGCGTCGCGGAACCGCTTGGTCAAGGCTCTCACGGATGTCCCCAAGAACCGCGGTGATCTTCTCCCTTGCTGGGCCAGACTCATTGCCACCCTCGGTCGCTACATGCCGGATATTCCCAAAGGTGTGATCGAGTACTTGGATGCCGAGTTCCGCAGTCTGCAAGCCCGCAAGAGCAAGGAGTTCTTGGCTCAAGTCCGGATTGGCAACATTCGCTACCTAGCGGAGTTGACCAAATTTGGCATTGTCCCTGAGCACACCGTCTTCCACTGCCTCAAGGTCTGCTTGGACGACTTTTCCAAAATGAACATTCAGATCATTTGCGACCTCCTTGAGAACTGCGGTCGGTACCTGCTGCGGAACCCGGAAACTTCGCCTCGCATGACCTCCTTCTTGGAGACCCTGCAGCGCAAGAAATCCGTGCAACACATCGGACCCAACGAGCGGATGCTGATTGAGAACGCTATTTACTATGTCGATCCACCCGAGAGACCTGCCATCCAGCAGAAGGAACGAACTCCTCTTGAGCTATTCGTGAGAAAGCTGATCTACGTGGACTTGTCGAAGCGGACTCTCGATAAGATCGCGAGACAAATCCGCAGGATGCACTGGGAAGAAGCCGAGGCAAGTGACAGGTTTCGCTAGCTGCAGAGTTAAGTCCGCCCTAACAAATTCATCTAGGTCCGACAGGCGCTCGAAAAGGTCTTCTCCAAGCCCGGCAAGGTCAAGTATGGTGCAATCCACCTTCTCGCCTCTCTGCTTGCGCACCTCTACAGGTATCGCACAGAGTTCGTCGTGAACGTTGTTGACAACGTTGCCGAGTCTATCAGTGCTGGTCTGGAGCAACATGACTTCAAGAACAACCAGCGGCGCATCGCGGAGGTCAAGTACTTGGCGGAGATCTACAACTATCGTCTGGTCGAACACGCCGTTGTATTCGATGTCATGTACAAGATTATGACCTTCGGTCACGGCGGTCCGCCGGTTCCAGGGCGGCTGAATCCATTCGATTTGCCTGACGACTTTTTCCGCATCCGCCTCATCTACTTCATCCTCGAGGCTTCAGGTGTCTACTTTAATAAGGGTCCTGCAGGCAAGAAGCTTGACTACTTCCTCTCCTTCCTTCAGGTATGTTCCCCCCACTTGACCGAGAAGTGGCTCAACTGACATACGTACAGTATTACATCTTCACCAAGAATCCTCTGCCTATGGACATCGAATTTCTAGTTCACGACATCTACACTGGTACCAGACCGCAGTGGAAGCTGGCATCAAACCTGGAGGAGGCCAGCAAGGCGTTCCAGCTGGTCCTAGCACAGGATCGAAAGGCGGCTGGGCTTGATGGACCAGAGCTCCAAGAACAAGATGATGACAGCAGTGGTTCGTCGACAGAAGACGAGATGGCAGATGTGGATGATGATGACGATGCTGAGGTCGATGAGGATGAGGTTGCAGCATCTGACGATGAAGATGAAGACGAAGACGATGAAGTGCGTTTGGTTCCTCCGGTATCCAGCTACACAATCACTGACCAAGAATCTGCGGAGCAGGACGAGGACCGGCAGACGACTTCTGAGGAATCTGTCGACGAGGCTATCATCGTCACTCGGCAGGAAGAGGAAATCGACCCCGAGGAAGATGCTGACTTCGAGCGAGAGTATGCGAAGATGATGTCCGACAGTCTCGAATCCAGGAAGCTCGACCGACGCCCTGTGTTTGACGTCGCGCTCCCAGTCCGGTCGAGGCCGCGAGAGGCAACCCTTTCCATGGACCAAGGCGATGGTGATTCCGAGGCACCAGCCCCGGCCCCTAAAATGGCGTTTTCGGTGCTCACGAAGAAGGGGAACAAGCAACAGGTCAGCTCCTCCATGTTTAATGCGGGAATAAGAGCTAATTGTGACCAGACCCGAACGCTGGAACTTCCCACTGACTCCCACTTTGCGGTTGCTATGAGAAGCCAGCAACAGGCGGAGCGAGAGGAACAGCAGCGCATCAAGAATCTCGTGCTCAACTACGACCTTCGTGAGAACGATGGGGAAGAGGGTGAGTCTCTATTATAACAAGTGCCTCGCTAGGACGAGACCTAATTACTTTCCCTTGTAGGTTCTGACAGCAAGCCAATTACCCACCATCACAACCATCGCTACGACAAGGCCAACAACAAAAACCCAGGACAGCGAGTCAAGAAGCTCCAGTTCGAAGACTTTGAGTGGTATGAGAATTCCGCACGCATAGAAAAGCTCGACGACGTTCCTGGGCGCGTCCGCACACGGCGACAGCTACAGCGTCTATCAAAATCCGATCTGGGGCCTGTGAATGAGGATGCCGAAACCCATGACACCATGGATGATTTCACTGTGGCAATTCCGCATCCACGGCCTTCTTGTTGCCATGGGCGTAAACAAACATATCGGACGAGATGAACCCCCTCGCTGCCTACCCCAGCAGCCCTTTGTCCCCCAGCGATCAGTTCACTGACTAGGCCGTTTCACGGCATATTTTACAGGACTTGATGACTTGAAATCCGAGCCGGCTTAGCAAATGACCCATTCATTTGGACGCGCAGGCCTCCAACAGCAGCTGCGTGCCCCATGCCACTTCTAGTTCGGGCCGCCTGATTCAGGCCTCAATCCCGTACCTGGCAAGGTTAACACCTCGAGAGGGGCATCAGTCCTTCCAAAGAGAGTGCTTTCACACACAACGGAACACGCCAGTCCATCTCAGTGCGTACTCCTGCAAGAAACGAGATGTTCTAGTTGCTGTGTCGAAGGTTTGAGTTGGTGAAAAGTTTGAGATGATAACTGAGAGGAAGCGAGAGGAGTGGAGAGACAACAGTGCCGTGTTGGCGAAGCCGTCTGGAGGAGGTCGTGACAAAGACCTTCACAGTCAAGTTTCGACCTTGGCTGACCCGGGAGACGAAAGGCAACGGACTGTCTTCCCAGCCATCGGCGATAAAGATCATGCATGCATGTTGCGGATCTTAACAAGCAATGCGCGCTGTGATTATTAGATTGCAATTTTCGCTCCACATTCGTTGAGGAGAGGGGGAGAGTCGGATGTGGCTGCTACCCTACTGCTCGTCACCTACCGCACTGCAGTCTGACGAGCCAAGGAGTGCAAAGAAGGGTGGTCAAACATGGACTCTTCGCCTGGAGAAACAAGTATGCAGCAGCAGCGGGAGAGTAGTCAATCTATTTGGTGTCTTGAATTTGGTCTGAAGTGGACCCTGCGGGACAAAGTGACGTCTGTTCTGACAACTTGCGTAAAAAAGTCCAAGCAGTGTGCTGGTCTGCTCTTCTTGCTTCGACACAGATCCCAACTGGGGTCTCTCCATTCTCATGCTCTCAATACCACCATTCAGCTAGAGGGCCATCTTGAGCTTGAGAAGGTAGCGACGAGCCATATTGAAAGGCTTGGCCTGCATGAAGGTCCCTGGCTCCCACCTCTTCCCCCAGATCTTGGGACTGCTCATGCGGTTGGGGTTACGCTGCCTGCGCTACTGCGTTGAGGCTCATGATTGATGGAGGAGCTCGTCCGCGCACGCTTGGAAGGGTGAACCATCTATGTATCGGCACGAGAGTTGATGAGCTGATGCGGGATTATTCTCTTAGGGAACCATGGTTCTGAGAACCTTGCCTCCCGCTTTCATTGTCCCGACAACCATGAGCAACTTTGTCTGCGAACCTCCATCTTCCCTGCTTGAACTACTCGACTTCTGACCCGGCGCGATCTGGATGACGTGCAGGGTCGTCCCCTGGATCAACACTGGCACTACAACCTCCTAAGGTGCGGAGGTACCAAGCTTTTCGGCCGTCTTCATCGCAGCATGACCTCCTTCTGGTCGCATTCAATCGTTGTTGAGACCATGGCCGGCGACCGGCAATGTCACCTGGGCTTGCTAGCCTTGACACCGTCCTCGACTACGGATCATTCACACACGAATGTCACCAACTCAGGTGAAGGGTTGGTCTCGGGTGGGCCGGTTCATTCACTCTCGGGTCATCGTCACTCGCTGCTTTTTGTACCAGGACCAACGATGATCTCCGTACTGTTCCTTTTTCTTCATTTTCTTTCACCTGGCTAGGCCACTGCTCTCTCGTTTCTGTCCAATCTCTTCCTGTTTGCTCTCGATTCCAGATGCTCAAGGCAAAGCAGCAAGCCGGGCTCATCAAGAACTTCAGGGTCAGGTGTTAACGTGTTTGTGGCATTCGCACACATCGCAAATCAAAGCCCACACCACCTGAGGCTCAGGCCTTGGCCCACGGTGAGTGCACCGGGCCGACCTTCAAACAATGAATAATCGACTAACCTATGCTTAGCAGAAAGATCGGCTCTATCCGAAACATACAGCAATCTGCACCTCGGGCGATCTGCGGTGCATCGAGGCGACTTGAGCAAGCTCCACGGCGGCACCTACGTACCCTGTCTCTTGCGTGTCTCAAACCTCACGGCGAGGTTGGCCCGCCTCCCCACGCCCTCCT
Organism: Diaporthe citri; assembly: GCF_014595645.1. Lineage (NCBI taxonomy): Eukaryota > Fungi > Ascomycota > Sordariomycetes > Diaporthales > Diaporthaceae > Diaporthe > Diaporthe citri. The sequence continues at coordinate 101,447 of NW_025064846.1, forward strand.
GGCACCAACACGCGCGTGGCGGTGGCAGGTAACGGGCCCAGCCTGCGGCCCTCCCAACCAGTCGTTTGGGTCCCCTGTGGTACTCTTGTGTACCGGTGAAGGGGCCGGGAGTTGCTGCTGCAAGAAGTACATACATACTGTACCGTGCTGTACCTATTGCCGTACGTAAACGAACCAGAGAGCCCTTTTTTTTTTTTTCTTTTTTATACGAGCTGCGAGGGTCCTATGTCCTGAGGTACAGCTTCGGGGTCCGACTGCACCTATCCGCCCGGGTAACAGGCCTGCCTGTACTTCCTTTTTTTCCTCTGAGATTTTCTCAATTTCACTGGATTGAAGAATTCCGCCAGGGAAATTTCGGCACTTTCCGCATCTCAGATATACCTCGCTACCCCTGTTTCCTGAACATTGGATATATCGCATGGTGGGAGTAGGAAACTCGATTTTCGATTATACAGTCTCCGAAAACCTGGTCTGAAGATAATCATACGAAGAAGTACCACTCCGGACGACACCGAGCAGCCCTGCCCACCACTGCAAGCACCCGAACGGTGACGCATACTTCACCTGCACCACACCGACAGGCACAAATTTTCGGCGGCAGGCCTTTTGAGAGACATGCCTGGCATTGCATGAGTGAAGAATTCCGTCCTCCCCGGCCCAGCTGCCCCCCTGTGGGCACATCCTTCTCTCTCAATCCTTTGGCTCTGGACCATAATAGCTATTTGGGACCGAAAAGGGCTATTCATCCGGGTCCGAGGTTGATCGACTTACTCAGAAACGGCTTTCGATATGGCTACATCATGGGCCGTCAAGGACGTACGTCTATCACCCTGGAAGAACCTTGCTTGTCTGCGCCCCGAAGCAGGCGAGCTTTGAGGCGAGTGTCACTGACTGACAACTTTCTTGTAGATCGTGTACACGTCGATAGTGGGCGTAGTAATGTTGGCTGCGCTCCTGGAATGGTTCCTGTGGATCGGTGCATTTCTGTACTGTCTCTGGAAGGTCTTTCGCAAGTCTGAACACTGGACTGTAAATGTCCTGGCAGTAGTCGTTGCTGTTGCTTTCCTGTTGCTGAGGTAAGTGCCAGATACCCCTGAGTGATCTCTTTTACCGGCCGCTGATCAGACTCCTTGCAGGGCCATCTTCCTGCCCATCATGGTGGTGACCCTGCCGCTGCCGAGCCAGATAGTCAGGTACTGGCCCGCGGAGATGGTGGACTTCCTCATGTGGTTCGCCTTCTGGTCCTTTGCGGGCCTGCTGACGGTGCCGTGGCTGTTCTGCGTGTATCAGCTCGTCACTCACCAGCTCGGGCGGACGAAGCGCATCAAGCAGCTCCGAGGACTCCGCGCCCAAGGTCGTCATTGTCATGCCGTGCTACAAGGAGGAGCCGGACGTTCTCATAACAGCCATCAACTCCGTGGTTGACTGCGATTACCCGCCGTCATGTATTCACGTGTTCCTGTCATTTGATGGGGACCAAGAAGACGAACTCTACCTGACCGCCATCGAGAGGCTCGGTGTGCCCCTGACGCTTGAGACCTACCCCAAGAGCATTGACGTAGCCTACAAGGATGCCCGGATCACCGTCTCGCGGTTCCCACACGGGGGCAAGCGGAACTGCCAAAAGGCGACCTACAAACTCATCGACAGGGTCTACTCGGAGTACCTCAAGATGAACGACAACCTCTTCATCCTCTTCATAGACTCGGACTGCATCCTGGACCGCATGTGCCTGCAGAACTTCCTCTACGACATGGAGTTCAGCCCGGGCAACCAGCGCAACATGCTCGCCATGACGGGGGTGATCACGTCGACGACCAAGAAGCACAGCATCATCACGCTGCTGCAGGACATGGAGTACATCCACGGGCAGCTGTTCGAGCGGTCTGTCGAGTCCGGGTGCGGGTCGGTGACGTGCCTGCCCGGGGCGCTGACGATGCTGCGGTTCAGCGCGTTCCGCCGCATGGCGAAGTACTACTTCGCGGGCAAGGCGGAGCACTGCGAGGACCTGTTCGACTTCGCAAAGGACCACCTGGGCGAGGACCGGTACCTGACGCACCTGTTCATGATCGGGGCCAAGCGGCGGTACCAGATCCAGATGTGCACGTCGGCCTTCTGCAAGACCGAGGCGGTGCAGACGTACGCGTCGCTGGTGAAGCAGCGGCGCCGCTGGTTCCTGGGCTTCATCACCAACGAGGCGTGCATGCTGACCGACTGGCGGCTGTGGCGGCGGTACCCGGTGCTGGTGCTGTACCGCTTCTGCCAGAACACGATCCGCACGACGGCGCTGCTCTTCTTCGTCATGGTGCTGGCGCTGCTGTCGACCGAGAAGAGCATCGCCGACCTGCCCGTGGGGTTCATCGCCGTCTCGCTCGGGCTCAACTGGCTCATGATGGTCTACTTCGGCGCCAAGCTGCGCCGCTACAAAGATCTGGCTCTACCCCATGATGTTCGTCCTCAACCCCTTCTTCAACTGGTACTACATGGTGTACGGCATCTTCACGGCGGGCCAGCGCACGTGGGGAGGACCCAGGGCCGACGCCGCCGCCGCGGACAAGAACACGACCGTGCAGGAGGCCATCGAGCACGCCGAGCAGACGGGCGACGACCTCAACATCAAGCCCGAGACCTTCATCCCAGCCGTGATGGAGCAGCAGCAGCAGCAGCAGCAGCAGCAGCAACGGGACAATAACCAGGAGGAGGAGGCACGTACGGCCGGCCAGAGGAGGCGCAGGAGGGCATCGGCCAGGAGGGGAGGAAGGGACGGCGGAGGCCTCGGGCGCACGAGGAGCGTGCTGCAGCCGCCGCCGCAGGTCGAGGGCCTGTTCGCCGCGCCGCTGAGGACCGAGGGCGGGGTCTATCGGTACCCGGACCCCGGGGCGGAGTCGAGCGGGAGCACCGACTTCTCGTCGTCCACGGGCGCGGATGCCAGGTCCAACAAGAGGAGGAGGGCTCCTCCTGCTGCTGCTGCTGCCGCCGGTGCTGCGATGAAGGCCAGGCCCGAGGACGTCGAGATGCGGGGGTCGTCCCCGGAGAGCTGTACACTGTCGAACAGCACCGCTGGCATGGGGAAAGGGAAGGGCGCCCTCGGCGGCGTCAGTGACCGCCCCGGCTCCTCTTACGTGGACGGCCTGCGGTCGGGGCTTTCCTCCGTGGTGTACATGCCCCGCGAGACAACGACGACGCCGCCCGAGCTGGAGGTTGGTGATAAGGACACCAGCAGCCACGACGACAGCGACGACGGCCTGGCCGTGATGAACGAGGAGGACAGGCGCAAGTACGAGATGGCGCACGCGCGGCAGGCTAAGAGGCTGTCGCACCCGCAGGCGGCCCCGCTCCTCCACATGTACGAGCCCGCCCACGCCGCCGCCGCGGAGACGGGCTACGCGGAGACGCTGCCGGGCACGCCGGTCAACGGCAGGTCTGTGGAGGGCCTCCGGGAAGCTGGCGGGGACGGGTTGGTGGTCCCTTCTGCTGATGGTGGTGGTGGTGGTGGTGAGAGACGGAGGGGGAGGAGCCCGCTGGCCAGTCAAGTGTATGTGAGGGTTCCGTTTGAGGATGAGGGAGACCTGGAGGAGGAGGAGACGGGCTCGTCAAGCCATGGTGGAAGAAGATAGATCCAGGGGTATGGAAAGGGAGAGGGGGAGACATGAGCGCTGGATTCCTGGCTTGAGTAGACTGATTTTGGCCACTGTAGGCCCTTGATGATAGACCTGATAATGCACATGAGATTGTCGAAATTAGTTCGATCTATGTGTGTGTAGACCAGCTGGGAACAACACAAGCTCTGCCGCATGAGGGCTAAGTGCAACGGCATGTGAGGTTGTCATAAAGGAGATCATCCACTCCGGGGATCATGTTTGTGGTGGAAGGAAGTAATCCCGGAATTCAAACGTTATATCTAGCAGACTTATATGCACCGGATTAGAATTATTGGCCATTACCCAAGCGATGATGCATCTTGCACTTGGAACAAGAGCCAGAAGACGAGCACCAGCTTGGCAACTTCAGATGGTCATGTTTTCCTGCTCAAGCTGTTTGGATGTACCAAAGCTCAAGGCCCAGAGAATTAAGAAGCAAACACATCAAGCAAGCCACATACAAGTGGTGCCGCTGCTGATATGAAGTTGTTCTTCACCCAATGATCTGTTGCCGGTGACTGTGGTCCTACACCACTTTGCAAGTAATGTTTGAGATCAGGAAAATTCACACAAAAATAAGCAAAAACGGAAGGTACACCCATACATCACCAGCACTAAACCAGCACCCACGCCTAATTCACATACCCAATTCAGACACCTAACACTTATACACTTAACTTATATAAGTATTAAGTATATGGGTATTGGGCGTGTGGGTGTTAGGTGTGCAAATAGGCCTGGGTGATATGCTTGGATTGGCTGCAGCTGTAGTGCGAGTGATGTATGGGCGTAAGTACCGTCCGTTGTCACGGGTGCGAATGTCCGTTGTCAGTCTCCGATCTCCATGGTGGCTTCCAAGTGGGTCAAGACTCCCTTGCAGTCACGTTGAACCCGACGGTGGCGGTTGCCTTGGTTAGTTCAGCGGCTCATAGGCAACTGGAGGAGATGGTGAGGAGCGGACCTGCTTTGCCACAAGCTTGGAGCTACCCTACAAAAATATTACCCCACACTTTCCACCTCGCCGGAATACAGTCGAGCAAGCAACTTTTTGACTGCTGCGTCCCAGCCCGTCGTCGACCCGCACACAACGTTCCGTCCCAGGCTGGCCCAACCACGACGACAACTCGTACGCTCACTGTTAATTAGCCCTTCATTAATCTTCCAAAATGGCTCCCAAGAAGAAGGGTAACAAGAAGGCCCAGGACGACTGGGAGGCTGAGCTTGGCGAGACCATCGCCCCAGCGAATGGAGACGACGCACCAGCCCCCGAGAACGGTGATGCCGCCGCCGAAGACGACGCGCCTGCCGCTGGAGGTCTCATGGCCCTGATGCGCAAGAACAAGGAGAGGCGCAAGAAGAAGGGGCTCCCAGAGCTCGAGGGCGAGGACGCACCCGGCGCCGAACCAGCCGAGCCCGCCGAGGAGAAGGCCGCACCAGCAGAGGCCAACATCGAGGACGAGTTCGCCCTGCCCGAGAAGAAGGGCAAGGGTGGGAAGGGCAAGCAGCAAGCCAAGCCAGCACCTGCTGCCAAGGGCGGCGATGACGAGACGGACGCTTCGGGCAAGGTCCTTACCAAGGCCGAGAAGGAGAAGCTCAAGAAGGAGCGCGAGAAGCAGAGGAAAAAGGAGAACGTAAGTCTTTCGCAAATTCACAAGTGTCCCGCTAGAAGCACGAAGCTCACGATATATTTCCTATAAACAGGCTGCGAAGAAGAAAACTGCCGCGCCCGCACCCGCCAAAGCCGAGCCCGCCAAAGCCGCCGAGAAGCAGGATGAGCCCGTTGCGGCGGCTCCTGCAGCGGAAGCCGGCAAGCCCGGCAAGAAGCTCCCCAAACACCTCCAACTCCTCCAGAAGCAACAAGAAGAGCTTCGTCAGCGGGAGGAGGCCAAAGCCAAGGCCGATGCCGAGGAGCGAGCCCGGATAGAAGAAGAGGAGCGCCTCATCGAGGAGGAAAACAAGCGCAAGGAAGAGGAGAAGGCCCGCAAGAAGCAGAGGGAGAAGGAGAGGGTCGAGCAGCTTAAGAAAGAGGGTAAATACATGACCAAGGCTCAGAAGGAGGAGAAGGCCCGCAACGAGCGCAAGCTGCAGCAGATGCTGGCTGCTGGTATCCAGGTCGGCGGTCTTGCAGACGGCGAGGCGGCTAAGAAGGAGAAGCCCAAGTTCGAGAAGAAGGGCAAGGGCAAGAAGCAGGAAAAGGTGAGTGTCGGTGTCGTCACGTACGTCACGTACATGGTTCAGCTCAGTCGCTAATCAACGGGCAGATCGACGAGGAGAAAGCGCTCGCAGAGGCTGCCGAACGTGCGAGATTACAAGCCGAAGAAGCCTTGAAGAAGAAGGAGGAAGACGAGCGCATTGCCCGAGAGAAGGCCGAGGCCGAGGCTGCCGCAAAAGCAGCTGCGGCCAGGGAAGAGGAGATCGAGGAGGACTGGGAGGCCGCGGCGGCATCCGACGAGGAACCCAAGGACAGCTGGGACGCAGACTCTGATGAGGAAGCCGACAAGAAGGAGGACAGCAAGGCAGAGGAGAAATCGCTACCTTCAAGACCAAAGGAGCAAGCGCCTGCGGCCCAGGACGAGTCTTCCGAAGAGGAGTCCTCGTCAGATGATGAAGATGCTGGCCTCGAGGCGCAGAGGAGGAGGGAGGCTCTCGCAAGACGTGAGAAGGCCCACCAGGCTGCCCTGGCTGCCCGGTCAAAAGACAACCTGCGGTCACCCATTTGCTGTATTCTGGGACACGTCGATACCGGAAAGACCAAGCTGCTCGACAAGATCCGTCAGACCAACGTCCAGGAGGGCGAAGCAGGAGGTATCACTCAGCAGATTGGTGCCACTTACTTCCCAGTTGAGGCCATCAAGCAGAAGACCCAAGTCGTCAACCAGGACGGCAAGTTCGAGTTCAAGGTGCCTGGTCTCCTGGTCATCGATACGCCCGGTCACGAGTCCTTCTCCAACCTGCGTTCAAGAGGTTCCTCTCTCTGCAACATCGCCATCTTGGTGGTCGATATCATGCACGGCCTGGAACCCCAGACCCTCGAGTCCATGCGCATGCTCCGTGAGAGGAAGACACCATTCGTGGTGGCCCTCAACAAGATCGATCGTCTTTACGGCTGGAAGAAGATCGAGAACAACGGCTTCCAGGAGAGTTTGGCCCTCCAGGGCAAGGCTGTGCAGAACGAGTTCAAGAACCGGCTGGACCAGACCAAGGTTGCCTTCGCCGAGCAAGGCTTCAACGCCGAGCTCTTCTACGAGAACAAGCAGATGTCCAAATTCGTCTCGCTCATCCCCACATCAGCGCACACCGGCGAGGGTATCCCCGACATGCTCAAGCTGATTCTGCAGCTCACGCAGGAGAGGATGGTGGGCTCGCTCATGTACCTCTCCGAGGTGCAAGCCACCGTCCTGGAAGTGAAGCAGATCGAGGGTTTCGGTATGACCATCGATGTCATTCTATCCAACGGTATCATGCGGGAAGGCGACAGGATCCTGTTGTGTGGCACAGAAGGCGTCATCAAGACCAACGTCCGAGCTCTGCTTACGCCAGAGAAGCTCAAGGAACTCCGTCTCAAGTCACAGTACGTGCACAACAAGGAGGTCAAGGCCGCGCTCGGTGTCAAGATCGTCGCACCAGGGCTGGAGAAGGCCATTGCTGGTTCCCGTCTGCTGGTCGCAGGCCCTGATGATGACGAGGATGACATCGAGGACGAGCTCGAGAGCGATCTCGAGACCTTGTTCAGCCGTGTTGAGAGGACCGGCCGCGGTGTGTCCGTCCAGGCTTCCACGCTGGGTTCCCTCGAGGCCCTGCTGGACTTCCTCAAGGACTGCAAGATCCCCGTCGCCAACGTCGGCATCGGCCCCGTCTCCAAACGAGACATCATGCAGTGCGGTATCATGCTGGAAAAATCACCAGACTACGCGGTCATGCTCTGCTTCGACGTCAAGGTCGAGAAGGACGCCCAGTCGTACGCCGAGGAGAACGGCATCAAGATCTTCACGGCTGACATCATCTACCACCTCTTCGACCAGTTCACCAAGCACATGGACGACCTGCTCGAGAAGAAGAAGGAGGACTCCAAGATGCTGGCAGTCTTCCCCTGTGTGCTCAAGCCTGTGGCAGTCTTCAACAAGACGGGCCCTATCGTCGTTGGTGTCGATGTGGTGGAAGGCCAGCTGAAGGTCAACACGCCTATCTCGGCCGTGAAACACAACCCTACGACCGGTGTGAAGGAGATCGTTGCTATGGGCAGAGTGTAAGTTCCTATCCTTTCCCGACACGACTTGACCTCATCAACGGAATACCACTAACAAGCACAACAGCACATCCATTGAGCGAGAGCACAAGCAGATCCCCGTCTGCAAGAAGGGCCAGCCCTCAGTGGCGGTCAAAATTGAGATGGGCGGGCACCAGCCGACGTATGGGCGGCAGCTCGAGGAGTCGGACACGCTGTACAGCGCCATCTCGCGGGCGTCCATCGACTGCCTCAAGGAATTCTACCGCAAAGATGTCTCCAATGATGAGTGGCAGCTCATCGTCAAGCTCAAGCCGCTGTTCGACATCCCCTAAAGGTTGGAGAGTGGATGTGAAAGCTAGAGGAGGATTGAAAGCGCTAGCGAGGCTGTGAGAAGGGAGTTAGTTTTTTTTTAAAAAAAAAGTTTGATACACAATACAACAGCGGCTATTAAAACAAAACAGTCTTGTTCTTTTTTGCCCTCCCATAAGGTAGCGTGGTAACCTCCTGTGGGACAACCTCCTACAGAATAACCCACTATGGGATAACCCCAGGTAGGATAACCTCCCATAGGATAGTGGGATACCCTCCAATGGGATACCCTCCTATGGGATACCCTCATATAGAGTAACCTCCCGCAGGATAGTGGGTTAGCCTCCTATGGGACAACCTCCTATGGGACAACCTCCTATAGGATAACCTCCCATAGGATTGCGGGATAACCTGTTCTAGGATATTGGGATAACCTCTTGTGGGATAACCTCTTATGGGATAACCTCTTATGGGATAACCTTTATAGGATATCCACCCTGTGCTATAGAATAGACTTGGATGTGATAGTAGAGGGTTGATTACTGTGAAGTTTAGAATAGTCTGCTGATGCCAACAACAGCTTGGTTGAATGATGGGTTTATTGGATCAGCACATCCTCATGTTACCAAATTTGGGTTGCTTCCTCCTCAATGCCAGCTGTTTGATTTCCCAAGTGATGAAATAAATGGGTGAATATGTGTGTGTGTGTGTGTGTGTGTGTGTGTGTGCGTGCGCGCGTGCGCATACGTGATGTCCCAAAGTAGGTAGAGAGATAGAATACGTTGGAGTTTCATGTCCATTGTCACATCTAGGCTAAATCTAAACCGCAACATCCATCATTCATAAAGGGGAGTGAACAAAAAACCAAGGTAGAGGAGTTGAAAAAAACACCAATCAAAATAAAAACATGGTGGGTGTCCCGTTCTCTTTTTGTTCCCGTCTATTGCAACAACGCATTTCCTGTCTTTCCCACCCAATGTCAAATTACTCTCTGTGCACAGCCACTTGAGAGTCAGTACCCTCCCTCTCTCGTGTGCTCCAGAAGTCGTCTTCCCCTCTCCTCCTGTTGACTCGATAAGAGGCGAAAGGGGGAGGAGGGGAGGGAGTGGGCCTGAGATTACACAGAGAAGCCAGCCAAGCTGCTCATGAAACCGACTGACTGTCTTGAATCCATCTATGGGAAAACCACAGTCCCTGTGCTCTTTATCCTATCTTTGTGTTGTGTCTTCTCCTCCTGCCTCTTTCTCTCGCTCTCTCAAAACGTTGATATCCCCGGCATGCCGTGCCGTGCAACTTCCTCTTCACTCGAGCACGATAGGGGCGTCAGGGCTCTGACCAAAACTCTATTTCGGGTCCTGGGCCTCCTCGACCTCTGCCTTTGGTGCGTCTGCGTCTGGCATCTCGGCATCCTTGCCGTTGGCGCCCTCCTGGGAAGCCTTCTGGGCCTCGGCCTGCTTGCGGGCCTCTTCCTCGGCCGCCTTCTTGGCTGCCCGCTCGGCGTCCACCTTGGCCTGGACCGCTTGGCGCTCGGCCTCGACCTTCTCGAAATGTCGCTGGATGATGGGGCCGGCCAGTGCGCGGATCTCGTCAATCTTGGCGACGTAGACAGCCTTGGTAGTGTCCTCACCATCCTCGTACAGCCAGTCCTAGATGAGAGTTAATCAACCGTTGCGTTGACATACATGGCAAATCGTGTGTATGGTTCCGAAACTCACCTCGGAAGCCTCCAGCTTGGCCTTGATCTTCTCCTTCTCCTCGTCACTGGCAAGCTCAGCATACTGCTCGTCGAGCTTGTTGCGGAGCTCGTAGATGAACGTCTCGAGCTCGTTCTTCTTCTCCTCGGTGTCGGCGACCAGCTTGTCCTCCATCACCATCGAGTACTCCTTCTCGATCAGGTTGTTCTTGCCGGACTCGTCGAGGGACAGGTTGGCGGCGACGATAGGCAGGTCTCCCTTGCGCACCTGCTTCTTCACCTTGCGCGTCTTGGGCTTCTCCTCCTTGTTGTCTGTCTCCATGGCCTTTGATTTGGTTAGCTGGGGGTCCCCGTGTTGCTGCGCGTCGGATAAGATCGACGCAGCTTCGCTGTGGCCGTTCTGAGGACAGGTTCGCTTGCGGTTCATCTCGGTCGCCCCATTCTCCGCTGGCGGAGAAGTTGACGGCTTCCGTTTTGCGGGCGACGACTTATGAAAATGATCAACTGCTGGAGTACTCACATCTGGGTCCTTCTTCTCGCCATCCTCCTTCTTGGGCTCCTCCTCGGGGATGGGCTCCTCGACCTCCTGGTCCTCGACGTAGTACCCACTTTCCACGTTCAAGACGCCGTGGATGTTAACACGGGCCTTCAGCTTGCAGATCATGAAGTCGTCAGGGCCTCCGGCGGCCTTAACGCCCTTGACCGAGAAACGGCCGATCCAGGGGTTGATCTTGCCGGGAAGATCATCGGGCTTAACGTAGCGGGCCTCGAGGTCGAAGGCCTGCTTGCGGTAGAAGGTCAGAATCTTGGTGGAGGGCTGAACGCCGCCCTTGTTAAAGACGACCAGGCTCGTGTCCTCATCAGGAATGTCTGCGGCCTTCTCCCAGGCAAACTCGATAGGGTAGGGGATGACGTCCTGGACGGAGAAGTCACGGACGCGGAAAACGGGGGACAGGATGGCAGCTGAAGGCGCAGCCACGGGCGGCAGCCTCGTCGGCGTTGAGGGTGTAGGACAGGCCCTTGCCAAAGAAAGCTTGGATGCGGTCCTTGACGGCGGGCACACGGGAACCACCACCGACGACCTCGATAACATCGATGTCGTCCTTGGTGAGCTTGGCCTGCTCCAGGGCCTGCTCCAGGGGGCCGGTGGTCTTGCTGAGAAGCGGGTCGATGAGGGCCTCGAACTCCTGGCGGGTGACCATGGCGGAGACGTCGACGTCGTTCATGAGGGACTCAATGTTGACGGGGGCCTGTTGGTTGGCCGACAGGATCTTCTTTGTCTTCTCGGCGGCGGCGTGCACACGTGCGATGGCGCGAGGGTTGGAGAAGATGTCAATCTTGTACTTTGCAAGGAACTCTTTCTGCAGGTGGTCGACCAGGGCCTTGTCGAAGTTCCTGCCACCGTAGTGGCGGTCCCAGGCGGTACCCTTGACGACCAGCTCGCCCTTCTTGAACTCGACAACGGAGCAGGTGAAGTCGCTGTGACCGACATCGACGAAGACGACGCGGCGGGGCTTCTCGTCGGCCGAGGGCAGGTCGAGCTTGGTGATGCCGTAGCCGAGGGCGGCGGCGGTGGTGTCGTTCATGAGGCGCAGCAGCTTGAGGCCGGCAATCTCGGCGGCGTCTATCAGGGCGCGGCGCTGGATGTCTGTGAACCAGGCGGGCACGCTGAGGACGATGTCGGAGACGGGGAGTTTGAGCTCGGCTGAGGTTGTGGCCTTGATCTTGCTGAGGAACATGCCGGTAAGTTGTGTGGCGGTGTACCTCTCCTTCTGGCCGCGGTAGTTGACCTCGGCGCCGACCTGGCCGTCGATGTCGACCAGGGGCGCGGAGATGTACTGCTGCTCGAGCTGGACATCGGGGTCGGAGAGGGAGCGGCCACAGAGGCGCTTCAACGAGCCGACGGTGTTCTTGAGGTTGGAGATCTCTTGTGTCTTGGCCGTCTCGCCGAGGTATCGTGCCTTGGGGCCGAAGCCTACCAGAGATCTGTTTGAGGGAGTGGTTAGCCCATGGTCTACAGGATACATCGAGTGGCAGCGAGGCCTGCGGCTGAGGTAGGGGGCCACTTACGGTGTCGCCCGGTTGGAGACTTCATTTGCGATCTGTCACGATACGTATGGTCAGCGTACACGTCGTGAAGGCCCCTGTGCCTCGGTGTCTAAGACGTGGGGGTCGTGGTCGGGGAGAAAGTATAGGTCGAGGAAGGGGATGAGAAGGCGGTGGTTGTACGTACAACATCGACACCTCGATTCCTGGCGACGGCAATGACCGTGTTGACGGTTCCGAGATCAACGCCTGTGGACGAGCAAACACATCAGCATCCGGACCATCAAGCTGGCCAGCAGCACATGCGAGGGAGCCTGGGGTGCAGCGACTTACCGACAACACTCATTCTGGCGGTTTGTTGGGTGGCTGGCGGGGTAGGAGGAGGGTAGTGGGTAAACTGGACGAAACTGGTGTGAATAACGCTTCTCTTTCGGTCTCTGTTTGTTTGATTTGCAACAGGATCAGGGTTTCGTCTCACAGGCGAAGGGGGAAAACTACGGTGATCGAAGTCCCGAAGTGCTGGGCAGTCAGATCTTTGGGTGGTGGCTGTGATGAAGGGAAAAGGTTATGCGTGGTATTCCAGTTTGAGTGGGTGTGGGTGGGTGGGCGTGTAGGAGGAATAGTCTGTCGTTGGATATGGCGGCTGCTGCAGTCGAAGGGACACACCAGTCGTCAAGCGAAGAAGAAAAAAAACTGCTTTGGTTGCCGCGCTCTGCCCTGCCTAGGCCAGCCCAGCTCTGGTTGCGAAGCTGGCAGACCCTGGGAGCTAAGCCTTGAAGATTGGCTAAGCCCACGCCGCAGGGGTGCAGTCAGGCGAGGATGGGTCGCGGGACGAAAGAGCGACTGGGCGCCAGAAGTTTCTCGAACCGACTGGGCTGCCCTCTCGCATTGTCACACATGCCCATTCTCGCCCTGCCAGCCAACCAACCAACATTTGACGACCATCGACCACCGTTTCTGGGCAATGCGACATTGAAGACAGCCTTGTTTCCATTGTTCAGACCGCAAACATCCCCCATTCCTCAGCCACCCCTGGCCCCATCATGGACATTGGGCAGTGGATCAGAATCCCATCGTCACCGTTCCGGCTGCGTGGACGTCCGTCCGTGGTCCGTGGGCCGTCAATCAAGATGTGGACCCGCGGCCGCGAACCGTGGGCATAACAAAATCAATCTGCCCACACCACCTTGGGTGGGACAGAGAGAAGAAGAAAGTCGTTATCAGTCCGTTCACCCCGCCATGCCCGCCGTGTCCCCCTCTATCGCAGAATCTTTCCAGGATGCCCCACCAACCCATGACTTCACAGCTCCAGCAGGCCCAGACTCGGGTACAGGGCGGGAGGGAGTGATGCAGACAGCCACCCGTGCAGCCCGCGACAGTTGGCAACACCTAATTGCCCCAGATTTAATTCGACAGAAAACCGACGTGTTTGTTCTCGTTCCAGGTTATCGAGCCTGGTATTACTAACAGTAAGCGTACGCAATTGCTTGGCCTCGGACGTCTTAGTCCGACTTGACTAACAACCGGCGGGAATAAGAGAGCCAAGCCCTGTTTTTACGTTAGCATGAGCCTATGCTTTCTTTTTCTCGGGCACCTGAAGGCATCGTGATGCATATCCAAATCCCTTTGCAATTGTGACCGGTGGGAAGTACCCCCCCTCCTCTTCTGGTCACAGATTGCATCCTCATTCCCCTGCGTACAGGTCAGACAGTATTATAATACATTCTGAATGGAAATGCCGTCCATGAAGACTTCCCATCTCCATTATTCTCGTCACATATAGCAGATAATTGACGCCCTTGACTTGAAGCTTGAAATAATGTGAGAAACCCGCCATGGTGATGCATCATGGAACCCGTAGCCATGACACTGTGAACTGCGTTTGGGATCTTACAAAGCGAGCTGCAGCCGAAATGTAGACGTGAACTCCATTCAAAGTCACATTTCAGTCGCAAGGTTGACTGTTCAACCAGCCTACTTGATATATCCTAAGGAGAAGAGCCACATGCAGACACAAGGATAAAGCACGAATGCGTAGTATGTGACCACCTCAAAACCCCTCCACGTCTATGAGCCCAGTAGCATCCAAGCAACAGAACAGACAAAAGCCCCCTTCTGTTTAGATAATCGGCACGAGGAAGAACTCCAGTATCTCATAAGCCAGCCGGACGTACGCCCTGCTCCTCTCCTCCTCGCCCACCACGCCCTCGAACCCCGTCCACCTCCCGCCGTCCACTCCGTCCAGGTACTCCATAAAGTACCCGGCCCACTCGCGCCTGGACCATACGAGGCCCTCGAGCGCCCGCCGGTCCAGGATGCGCTGCATCAGGTCGCCGTCCACCTGGCGCTCGAGCGTGTCGCGGTCCGTCGCCGACGGCCGCGGGTCGAACGCCTCCTCGTCCTCGGCCGACTCGAACTGCATGTACGTGAACGGGTACAGCTCCGCCGACGTCTCCGACACGTTCTGCAGGAACCGCAGGAACCGCCAGGCCCCGAAGTCCAGCAGCGTGAAGTGCTGCAGCGACCCGTCGATACCCATCCCCAGCACCTCGCCGTCGCCCGCCGACGCGGCTAGCAGCCCGAACCGCTTGCCGCCGTGCCGACTCCGCGCCTCGCGCGACCATGGTGGTAGCGTCCTTCCCAGGCGCAGCCTTCGCACCGTCGATGGTAGATCCGTCTCGAACAGCACCTCGCAGTCCTTGTCGGGCGAGTCCCACGGTATCCAGAGCCCGTTGAGGCCGCATTCCTGGTCCGCTATGAGCACGATCGACGGCGGTGGCTCTGATGGCAGGCCCGATTGCGGCGGCGGGGGCCAGTTTCCGGCTACCTCGAGCATGTCCAGCCCGTGTGGGGTGAAAGGGTCGACATGGCGTACTTCGAAGCCGTCGGCCGCGTTTTCGGCTTCTTCGAGCACCCAGAGAGAGTCGCGCCTCGTCAGTGCCAGGGTGTGCGGCGAGTCGGGGAGAATGCTCAGCTTCCAGGCCTCCGAGTCCAGCTGTGTGGTGGAAACCTGTGTGAGCTTCTTCTCTCCCTCGTCCAATCTGTAGTAGACGAGTTCCGAGTGAAATGTGGCTTGAATCTTGCGACCGGTGGCGGTTACGGCGTAAACAGGTTCTTTTGGCCCTTTTATCCTGTGCCGAGTCCAAAACGATATCCTTCCACGGCTTTCCCCTTGTGCTGGCCTCTCTATTTGCGGAGAAACAATCAGGACCCTGCCTCCATCTGATGGGCCCCCGTTCGTGCCCACCAGAATGAAGTAGAAATTCTTGTTCTTTGACTCAATATGCCACTCATCTAGGCAGTGAATCCGGTCTCCCGGTTTCCCCAGCCCACTTATGAAGTCAGCTGGCTCTCTCGTCTGGCCATGCAAAGGAAGAGAGAGGTCTTCACCGGTGTCAGGGTCGATGAGCCTCAGCGTGGGCCTGTCATCCAGCGTTCTTGCGCCCACGACCAGACACTTCAGGACGTGCGAATAAAGCAGTTTCTGGGGTGTCATGCCCAGAGGCATCTGTCGCTGGACAGGTCCTAATTCCGGTTGCAACTCAGCAAGCAGAACGTGATCTGTGGCGAGAAGCAGAAGCGGCGTGTTGGCGACGTTGCCAGACAGGCTCTCCTGCAACACCACAACAGAGGTAATGCTGGGAGCGAGCTTGCTGCTGTCGTTCGCATCCACAGTCCAGACACTTTGTTTCTTGGCAAATCCTCGTGTACCTCCTTGAAAGTCGCCAATAAGCGTGAAGCTCGAATCGCAGCAAACAAACGCCGATCCATAGAAAGCCTCATAAACGTAAGCTGGCACAGAGCCCACCCTCTCCAGAGACACTGATGCCACCTCGCAACCAACATCAAGACCGAGAGTCAGCAATGCCCCGTCCCGGCTCCCAGCAATGATAACACTGTTTCCAGGGTCATCCAGTACTGGCACGATGCTTGTGAAAGGTTCGATACTGTTTACTATGCCCCTTTGGAAATCATCTGGCGATAGACTTTCGGCAACTGTGTGCACAGGTTAGTCACAACAGAACCGGAATTTTAAAAAACGATGGAACAAAGAGTAAATCATTCGAGGATGATGAATTTGGGAACAAGGCAGAAGAATAAATCGAACGAAGCTGCATATATCTGTTTGGCAGCTGCTGTTCCCTGCCCTTCCCTCCTATACTTGGTGGTGAGTGGTGAAATCTTGTACTTACGAGATTGGATAGGAATGGTTTTCACGTGCTCCTTATCCTGTATGCTGTATAAGTCCAGGTATATAGCGCTGTTCCACCATAAAGACGCAGCAGCATGAGCTTTGCCTCCAATGTTACAGAGCCCAAGACATGTCACTTCACCCTCGAACGTTTCTCTGTTCAGATGATGAGCCTCAAGGGTGGTACCATCAAGCAGCATGGTGTGTAGTTCAAAGACATTGTCCGCATGTGATGTGACGGCAAGGATACTCCCTTGGATAGTAGCATCTGTGACAGCTGCGCCGCCCAGACCTAGAGAGGCGTACGAAAGTTGTTTGCTATCCACTATTAGACGCCGCACAAGTGACAACAGAACAGAGACACACTGATTAATGACTTACCTCGATGACGAATTTATGAGGACGATGCCGTTTTCTGTGACCTGAACGATGAAGTCCTCAGAGACACGCTTTGCCGTAAGGGTTGGTGAAGATGTGTCGTATAGAGTTTCGTCGGGATCTACGTCAAACGTTGCGGAGAAATCCGGGTCGAAACGCAGGAGGGCAGACCTGCCAGGCAGCGATATCAGCAAGTGATGGCCGTAATCCGGTGCAGACACGTTGGCTGGAAGCATGAAGCATCGTTTGACCACTGTGCCGAAGTCGAAATCTATGCCGATATTTGCTCGCAGGCCATGTCGGTATTCCACTATCGAACCGTTTCGTCCTCTTCCGGCCGCAGCAAATATTCTATCGGGCTTGAAGAAGCCAGACGGCAGAGCATCAGCGTCCCTTTCCAAGCCTGTCCGGGTCTTCCCTGTCGCGCCGTTATGGTCATCCCAGCGCCGAGACTCGTTCGTTGTCACGAAATCGACAGTAGGCGACCAGTTTGGGATCTGACTGAGCCTGACGACCTGTTCCCTTGGGGGAGCCTACATATCGTCAGTAGGCTGCTCATCCATACACATAGCTAGGGAAACTTGCCTTCCATACGCCCCCAAGCCCCGAGTCTCCTCCGAATACCAGTATATCGTCATTGTGGTGCGAAAGGCTTGTGAAAGCCGTGGAAACATTGCAAAATGTTCCGTGATTAAACGCAGCTCCAAGTATGTTTTCAGAGTCGCATTCGAGAAATAGCACAAGCCCATCCTCTCTCGCAACGTAAATGTGATCGTTGTTCGGATGGAATCTCGAGAGTCGAGGAGGCCTGGACCAGGCAGTCCACAATGGCGGCTCTGCTCCGTCGTGGTGTTCGGATGGAGCAAAGTCTCCAATTTCGCAAGGTTCAAAAGTGGGCGAACCGTGTAGGATGTCTTTGCAGAACGCAATTTCTCCCTCTGACACAGCAAAGAACGCCGTGCGTATTGTGAGTGGGATTATCAGGAGGGGCATCTCGTGATTTCTTGGTAACAAGTGGCCCATTTTCTCCGCGGCCAACGCCTCTCCGACGTCATCCCCCAGTTCCCAGTCATATGTGACCATACGAGGGATGCCTCTGTTGACCACTATAAGTAGCAAAATGATATGGTGATGATCTTGTGGCCTTGGGTAGAGAAAGTCCATGGTTTGTATTGTGCCATTGACAGCACGCGGGCGAGATGATTTGACTGGCCTCAAAGGCTGGCCGTGGATGAAAGAGTTGTTGAGGTTGCTCATAGATTCAAGCTCGTGGACGACGAAGATGTCCCTGGAGCAGGCTTGTGCCACGTACCTCGAGCTCGGATCGACTGCCAAATGGAAACCGGGGCGAACGAGGCGCGTAGTGTCGAGTTCGTGTTGTAACGCAGAAAACTCGAAAGAGCCATCTCTTGCAGACCGCAGGAAAAGGAAGATGCAGTCGCCTGTCTCTAAGACGATCAGGAGTAGCTGAGGAGGTAGGTGCGGCGGGTTTGGGGGTGATACTTGGGTGGAAACCTCGGACATTCCCACGTCAATATCATCGTCCTGTTGCCTGTGAGACCGACTAGCTTGGAACCTGCTGGCGTCAATATCATCGCGATTGAAAGTGCCAATGACCTTGGCATTGCGAATTCGCGACCCGAAGTCCTTCTTCTTCGCAACGCTGTGGAGCTGCAAGTCGTCCTGAAGCTCTGAGATTTGCACGTAGTGGTCCTTCGTGGCGTGGAATTGTTAGCTCGTCATCAGCCATAGCGCAATCTGTCGGCCGTCTTTTCATGGCTGCTATTTTGATGTTGTGGAGGGGCGTGGGACTTGGGGGGCGAGGGGAGGGAGAACAGAACCAGGTACTCACGCCTACTATTGCGATATCATTGTGCTGAGGGGAACGAAGTCGCACGGGGAGGATCCAATGAGCAACCGGGCTTTCGACCAAAGTCCTGGTCATGATCCCACATTGGGGTGGAGGTTGTTTTTGCTTGGCCGGCTTCGTGGCGGGCTTGCTCAAGACGTCGTTGACGTTCGAGGTCCTCGTAACCCACTGGCCATTTTCGAGGACCTGGGACTGAAACTGAGAAGCCATGTTGGAGTGTGTGCTGCGCGGTGGAGGGGAACAGCCCGTGCTGTATTACCAACGGCGAAGGAAGGTCGCAGGTGGTCTAGATATGAGAGGTTCAACAGGCCCGTGTGCCATTTCCAGGAGATATCGAGGTTTGAGCTATACAGCCCGTGACGTCTGTAGGACCGAGCGAAGCCACATGGGCACTCCGGGGTGATTAAGGGCGAGGCGACCTTCTCGGTGACCAGACCAGGGCACTGACGACTGCTCGGCGTGCAGCTGATGGAAACACAGCGGGCTTGTCCTCGAGCCGCCCTTGACGCAGGCACACACCCCACATGTGACTGGTGAATTCGACGTAGGGTGGCCCAGCGCTATCAGCCCGAAGCGACAATGGCGATGCGGAGATGAACCGTGAATGGCAAGGCAGCCCCAAGCCTTGAAGGATCGATTCTAAGGAACGTCACCAGTTGCCTCGTTGTGCGGCAGGTGGGCTCGCAGACTGCTGCAGGGCGAAGTGCGGCTGGGAGCGAGAGAATGGACGGGAAGGGCAGCTGACCGAAGTCTATGACCCTGTGCGTCCCGAACTTGGACTTGCTTGGACTTGGATTAGGACTTTGACTTTGGGCCTGGATCTGACGAAGAAGTTTGTGCACCGCGAAGGGGGCAGCTGGGATGTGTCACGGAGGTGTGGTCTTATATGGGCTGCGAGCGGTGCTGCTGCACATCCAAGGTATCCAATGTACAATCGGCAATGCGTGCGTGATGCGCGCGTGGGGCTATCCAGATCCACGCAAGGCCCGTCCTGCCTTTTCTGTGCCCTCGCCGTCTCGCAGATAAGCGACCGAACCCTTGCGCTTGGCTTCCTCGTCCAACCTGTTCGAGCACCAGGAGAATTAGCCAGCCCAGCCGTTCGTAAGGCGCGGGTGTCTTTTCTGGCGAGGGCGGACTGCCTGCGTTTATCGCGGGTGACAAGCCTGGGCGTTGGCGACGTCAGAAGTGATCGTGACCGTAAGCTGGACCAAGTGGGACGGTCCGAGAGGGAGTCCTAGAGGCACACGGCAGGAAGCATGCACGCAAGCTCGTAGCTTGCTTGCAGCTCGCAGCTTCCCCCTCAATCAGTTGACGCGACCCGTCCGGGCCCCACAAAAGAGGACTCGGGCGCTACCTCAGTCAGCACGCAAGACATTGCTAAACCCGATGTACTCTTAGGTATTCAGTAACCTCACGGCAACACCACAGTCGCAGTTGCATCGTCTATTGAATTGCTGTTTGGTCTCGTCTCTTGCGTTCATGGGCTACGATCAGTTCATTGCGGCCCCTCGCTTGCCGTACCCCGTCATACTCAGGACAACTTTGGAAGGCATGAACTAGGTACAGGCCGCGCCGCGTAACCAGCATTAACCAGCATCGTTGTCTTCAGGGTACTCGATCCCAGTCACCGGAGGCATAGTCAGCGCAATAATGGATTACTACATCTGAAAAAGGTTCTCGGGAGCGAGCGGATCCTGCTGCGGCCGGAGCTTGCCGGCCTCACTCAGGCTATGATCGAAACGGACGACACTGCATTAGAGGCGCCTGCCGTGCCCAAGAAGGCCAACTGCTGCTGCTGTGCGTGCCCGGTGTTGTTCCTGATATCGGCGCCCTGGATCTTGAAGTTGCTCGGGGGTTTGGTCACTTGAGCACCTCAGACAAGGCAACTGAGTAAGGCGACGATGTCTTGATCAGTCATGACGCTACCTAGGTGTCGATGAAGCTGAACCAGAGGAATGGCTTTCACTAATAAGCCGGCAATACCTCCTTGGGTCATTGGGCTTACCGGACGGGAGAGCACCCCCCAGCTGGCTCTCCCTTGTGGATCCACTCACCTCAGACGACAAGCTTCCATTATTAATTTTCCCTACCTATGTACTTGCTTCTGCCAGCTCACTGGCTGCTTGTTGTTCCAAATCCAGTCGTTTCCCCCGAGATACCTTGGGGGACGGAGGGACTGTCCTTGGTCAAGGGTGAGCCTCAGTCCACGAGAGAATGGTCAACGGGTGCACGACCCGAGACGACGCCGCTGCATTCCAAGAGTTCCCAAGATAACTAGCCTAGGTCGACAGACGCTCAAGGGTTCGCCCTGCAGGCTCATGCTAGTCGCACAAGGCTGAGCCAGTAGACTAGACCGGCAGCTCATCGGTCCTCACACCGGGGTGACATCGAGACAGACCTGACTGATCACTTTTCCCCCAGGATTCCTACCGATCGGGCCCGCCCCATGTCACCTCCAAGCCTGTCTCCGTGCTCTCGGGCCAGGGCCTGGAGGCAGCTTTCTGTCTGACCAGATGGAGCAGGTCTCGGCAGTACATAACCGAGAAGCAGTGGCCGTTGTGCCAGGCTGGGGCCAGGATGGAATCAGACCCTGGGGGTGGTGGTCATCTGGTCATCTGGTCGAAGGGGGTTGGTGGTCAGAAGGAAGCCCCATGTTGATCATGATCAGTCTTTTACTGACCAAAGGCACAGTACGCATTAAGGGGGGGGGGGGTTGGAGGAGAAAGCAAGCGAATTAATGCATGTGTGTGTGACGAGCCCAAAATTGCCCAATATTTGAGTGTCGTAAGCAATAAATACCAGCGACCTGAGTGCTAAGCATAAACTCATGTAGATATGTCCTTGACCCGAACCACCACTTTGTCACCCGACTTCGAGTTCTGTGGTCGAGGTTGCCATGGTTCAGTGGCTCGCTCGGTGTGCCCAGATGGTTCGGTTGATCGGCCTAGCGGGTCGCCCTACCCGCTGTGACAAGGCGGGAGACCCCTAACAACTCATCATGGAAAGCCCTTGCTTCAGGGGGCCAGCCAGGAACGTGGGGCACGTCACATCTCGCCCAAGCTCGAGAGGCGCCCCCCGTCTCATTTGAGGTGAGAGGAAGCTTCAGCCTGAGCTCATTCAATCACGGACATCATATCGCCAACACCCCCCCCTGTCTGCATTATCTGGCATGTGAAGTCGACCGTTCAACAACCCATACAATCAAGGCACAAAAGTTCCTCGGGTCTGTCTCGATCGCCTTTGGCCAGCAGTGGCATCCTCGACGACGCGTCGGCAAGCGCATCCGGACACCTCGGTGGCTTCAATAGCCCACTGGGGCTTCGAACGCCTGCTGGAGATCTGCCACGAAACCCCTGCAACTCACACATTCGTACTGTCACCAAGTCACACGAGTCTGTGAGCGGGACTGCCCACTAAACGTTAAGGCCTGCCTGGTCGAGACTTCGTCACGGGCCTGTTCGGCCGGCGTGACCTGTTCACCTTGAGGAGAACACATCGCGTGGAGTAAGGCTGGGACGCTGCGACCTGCCAGCACCCTACTGGGAGGGCCAGCACGATATGGACGCCGAGGATGAGCACCTGGCATATGGCAGCGATGCAATTGCAGACGAAAAGAGCAATGGCGACCCATCTAGGTCTCCCCGGTCACAACCCGAGGT
This sequence comes from Diaporthe citri, assembly GCF_014595645.1. NCBI lineage: Eukaryota > Fungi > Ascomycota > Sordariomycetes > Diaporthales > Diaporthaceae > Diaporthe > Diaporthe citri. The sequence goes on from NW_025064846.1 coordinate 123,463, forward strand.
CACGGAAAGCAACGCCGAGCTGGAGGAGCTCAAGGCGCGAGAGATCACCGACGCCTGTAGACGGAGAGATATTGAGGGCCTGCAGGCTCTAGCTGAGTCTCCTGGAGGGTTCATCAAAGATGAACTGCGGCAACAGGCATGTGAGTTTGTGCGATAGCTTCTCAAGACCAGAACGTTTCTCTGGGGAACAGCCTAGGTTGCATCAAAGGAGGGAAGGCCATGTGCTGATAATACACAGGGCCTATACTGCTAGGACTACCAGTTCAGCTCCCAAGTGACGAGGACGAGAAGGTGTCTGTTGTCAGCCACGAAGCAGTGCGCTTGACTGCCTCAGAGTTCGTCGACGACTCATGGAAACATCTCAAGCCTCACAAGGAAGAGGAGCAAGTGAAGCTGGACGTCGCCAGAGCTTTTGTCTACTACCCTAATTGTAAGACTGCGACATGAAAGAAATCACCTCCTTCAGTTCATCTCACCTGGTCCGCGCGACAATTCTGACATCGCCCACAGACGAATCCGACCAAGAGCTCACCCTCCAGAAGCAGGAGCTGTCCGACCTCATTCTCTCCGTCCTGAGGCGGCACTCGTACCTGTGCTACTTCCAAGGCTATCACGACATATGCCAGGTCTTCCTCCTCGTCCTCCCCACCCACCTCCGCAGCCCGGCCGTGGCCCGCCTCTCGGCCCTGCGCATCCGCGACTTCATGCTCCCCAACCTCTCCGCCGCCATCGCCCAGCTGCGCCTGATCCCGGACATCATCCGCGCCGCGGACCCGGCCCTGGCGCGCCACCTCCCGCAGGCGGAGCCCTTCTTCGCGCTGTCGGGCACGATAACCATGTACGCGCACGACGTGCAGTCGCTCGGCGAGATCGCCCGCCTCTTCGACGTGCTCCTCGCCGCCGAGCCCGTCTTCTCGGTGTACGTCTTCGCCCAGATCGTCATCGGCCGCCGCGACGAGCTCTTCTCCGTCCCCGCGGGCGAGCCCGAGGTCCTCCACTCCGTCCTCTCCAAGCTGCCCCAGCCCCTCGGCGCCGACCGCATCGTCGCGGGCGCCTGCCGCCTGCTCGCCGACCACCCGCCCGAGTCCCTGCCCTCCTGGCGCCGCGGCGTCTCCCCCCACAGCGTCCTCAAGACGGCCCGCTCCGCGCGCGACTGCGCCGGCCAGAGCCTCGCCGTCGGCGCCTACTTCTTTGACCAGCAGATCATCGAGCTCCGGCGCGAGGAGAGGCGCGAGAGGGTCCTCAAGGCCCTCTGGCGTTACAGGAAGCCCGCCAGGGCCGTCGGCGTCGCGGTCGCGTTCGGCGTGCTGGCGTACTGGATCCGCAGGTCGGCCTTGTCGAACGGCGTCGCTGCCGGTCCGGTGCGGTACATGACGGCACTGGTCTCTGCGTGGTGGCAGGAGTTCTCGTAAGCTTGTTAAACTTGACTGTGGGGCTGTTCTTGGGGCCGGGGACAGATAAGATTTGTACATTAAATGCATAGGAGGAAAGGGCTGTAATTTGGCACAGCATGGTGGAAAGCCGTCTCCTCGACGAGAGATAACTGGGCATAGAGGGAAGGGTGTTTGGGGGGCAACAGAACCCGCTACTAATGCTGGCTGCTGAGCTTATAATCTCAAATATTCCCCTTTCAAATATAGCAAAGAACCCTCCGAAGAAGCCTAGACGAAGAGTTCCTGTTCCTTACAGGTGTTATACATCTGTACCCTGGATATGAACTGAGCTTTAAATTGAGCCTCAGCATTTACAGAAGCCTGGCGATACAGTAGAATAACCGAGTGGCAGCGGCAACCATGTAGCGGGTACCATTCGAGAGAATCTATGAAGTACACGCTGGCCGAATACTTTACATTTCTCACTCCTTTGCCAGTCGTGCGGATGCACCAATCTCTCCCTTCTTTTTGAACAGGCGAGGGGTAGTCTAGGCCTCCTACATTGCCATAGATCCCCCAAGCAATCAACACACCCTAATTTCCCACCTGGCAGCACGACGTCACGTTCTACTCCCCCTTTCTTCCGGTGTCCCGAGAGTGAACTCGGATCAAGCAGCCTCCTGGAACGCAGTCTTGAGCCCCTCAAAGTGCGCGACCTGCTCGGCCGCCAGCTTCCCGCCGCCGAGGTCCCCGATGATGGTGAGGATGAGGCTGTAGTTGTTGTACAGGAACCTCTCGCGCTTGCGGCCCTTGACGTCGCCCCCGAAGTGCGCCTGGCTGTAGCGCGTGAGGAACGCCTCCATCTCGCTGCGCAGGCGGCCGAGCGACGCGGCCACGGGCTCGTCGTCGCCGCTTCCCCCGCCCCCGCCGTGCTTGTCGTCGCTGCCGCCCCCGCTGAGCGACAGGATCCCGTGCACGAGCTGCCCGAAGCGCTGCGTCGCGACGTGCGGCGCCGCGCTGGTGGCGCGCCGTCGCCGCGCGGGGAGGGGCCGCTGCGGCAGGGCAGAGGTCATGGCGCGCACCGACTCGCAGTGCGCGTCCATGACGGCCTGCAGGCGCGGCCACAGCGCCATCGAGGTGCCGTTGACGTAGCCGTCCATGGCGGGCACGCGGCGGCGCTGCAGCTCGAAGGCGAAGTGCTGGTTGAGCCGGATGCACAGCAGCAGGCCCAGGCCGTCGTACGTCTCGGACGCGAGCGAGCGCGTGAGGTTGTGGCCCAGCTGGAACGTCGGGTCGAAGATGTAGTTGAAGTTCTTGCCAACCCTGGCCAGGGTCAGGCTCGGCGTGAAGAAGGACGCCAGGAACGTGTACTCGGCCGTCGCGTTGTCCAGCAGCGCGAGGTTGAAGTTGCGGAACGGGACCTCGAGGTAGTGCGTCGACTGGTCCTCCTCGGCGAGGTAGCTGCTGAGCGCCGTCTGGTTGGGCGTCTTGAGCAGGTCGATGCGCCGCCCGAGGTTGAAGGCGTCGTGCGGCGGGCCGCCGAGCCCTCTCGTGCCGCCGCCCAGGACTGTTGCTTTCCGAGACGTGTCCTCGTGACCTAGGACGTCAGTCTTGTCGATTATATGGAGCTTAATCTTGTCGAGAGCCTTTTGGTACCGCCCAAACTGGTTCAGGTAGTACCACCGCATCGTGTTCATGTAGGCAAGGGATATCTCGTCTGCCAGCTGGGAGTGATGTCTGTGCAGGAAGGCGTAGAGCTCTTTGTATTTCAAGAACTTTTGCTGTTGGATGATTTGTGCGTTCATGTGTGGTGATCTGAGAGCTTTTACCTGCGCGACAAAGTAGTCTCTTATCCTTTCGATGGCCTGGGTGCAACAAGTCAGCACACGCGCTCATCGAGCGCTCTCTGGTGCGAGGGGTCAAGGAGGGTCCATCCATACCTTGAGCGTCAACTTCTCCAGCAACGGCGCCAGGTCCGCCAGCGCCCTGCTCTGCCCCTGCTGCTTCGAATTCTTGGCCAGCGCCTCGGACCTCTTCTCGACCTCGGCGAGCATCTTGACCCACGACTCGTCGACGTGGCCCTCGGCGATCTCAGAGACCACGACGGGCGAGACGCTCAGCTCCTCCACCACGGGTCCCAGGCCCTTCTCGACGGCCTTGCGGTTCTCCAGCCTGACATTGAGGGCGGTGGACCGCGCCTGCAGGTGCTCAATGTCGGCGGACACCGCCGCGAGGTCGTCCCGGAAGCTCGTCAGGTTCGTCTCGACGGAGCTGAGGACGTCGTCGCACGCGCGTATGGACTTGTGCAGCTCTTCGTACTTAGTCTTGGCCTGCTCGTCTACAAATTCGCGTCATTGTATGTCAGCCTCTGTCGGATCCCGCTTGTTGTCATCGTCACGAGGCAGCGTGGAAGGAGGAGTAGAGGAAACCACATACATTCTTCAACTGACTGCGATCTATGTACACCTGCGTCGGGGCTCTCGTCGTCGCTCTGGGCTATGAACTCCCGCAGAGAGACCCCGCCAAAGTCGAACTCAATCTCAAGATCCTCTTGCGTTATGGTAGAGCTAAATGGGTCTTCCAGTTGTGTTACAGGCGACGGGGCGCCGCTCGACTCTGCTCGCTCCGTAGCCACCTCGCTCCCAAGTATCCTGCCGAGCACGGACAGCGACTCGGATCCATCATCGACAGTTGTGGTCTGCTTGAGTGAGGAGCTTCCTATTTGGCCTCCATTGGGTCGTGCTGACCCTCTGAGGAGGGAGACAGAGGACCCGGTGTCGCTGGAAGACACCAGAGACGCCTCAGACCCTCTCCCTGACCGCGATTGTGATGTGATGTATGGACTCCCACGGCTGGACACTCGTCGAGGCAGGGGGGAAATGGGCCTGCTATTTGGATTGGAGGACTGTTGGAAGTTGTTGTGAGCACCGAGCCGGTCAAGCCACATGATCGTGGTTGTGGTCGTCGTGGTCGCGAGGTCAGCTAGGGAGCGGGAGGCCGGCCGTGGCCGTTGGTCGCATTCGTGGAAGTCACGCCCCGATGCAAGGCTCTTACACGGATGAAATCGGTAGAGGCTGACCTTCTGATCGTGCGGGCAGATCGTCTGGGCTGGGGTCGGGTCTGTGGGCAAGAAGAAATAAATGGGTTCGCAAAGGACATCTAGTTGGGTACCTTAGACACCGGCTGCTTGGAACGTTGGCGAGTTCACGGCCGCGGTCCAGGGGTCCTGCTACGTAACACTTTATCGATAAGACCCTCCATAGCTGTCCAGCTGTTCAAGCTATCGCACCGCCAAAGCGGAATAGGGGTTACCCATCTCGTCGCCACAAATAGCCCACTCTCTACATCTCAACAATTCGTTGGCACCTGGACACAATGAGACCGATTGGGGAGAGCGTTGTACCGTACTCGCATCCAGAAGATAACATTTCCACTACGGGATTAGGTATCAAGCTCGCCTGCAAAAATTCCCTTTCGATGCACACATGCCATCCAGCCGAATGATTTCGGGAGCTTGCTAGCCTGGGAATCGAATTCTAGCCAGATCACTGTCAACTTGGCTGGCTCACCCCCCTGCCAGCGCATTATGTCAAAAAAAACAACCAAGGAGTTTCCACCTTGGTTTCATCCGCTTTTCTGTCCTCGCACCTTTGGGTGAAATCCCCCACATGGCGAAGTAAATATGTACAACAATGGTCAAGGTAGGAGGGCGCTATGATCTCAGTTCGGTGGGTGGAGCTCATCCACGTCTTCACATCTTCTCCCGCAATGTCAGCCTTCCGTGGCTGACTGATAGGTCGACGCTGCACTGAAGCTTCCCGTTTTTCCAGCTCCTCAGTCGGTCGCAAAAATTTCGTGGCTGTGCTCAACCATAAATTGCACAGCGAGGTTCTTCGCGTGCATGTCCGTCATCTCCTTCTCGAGACTGTGGTCTCGCATGATTGTAGGTGCGAACACCACGGCCAGGTTCTTGGGTGACATCTGGAACAACTGTCAGTTTCTTTGCCTGTGATTTGGCCTGCTCCCGGTGTCTTGAAAAACTCACCAAGTTCTCTCGCTCCCGGCTGGCGACTCTGGCCAGATGGAACATCAGGAATTCCAGAGTGTCGCGGTGCTTTGGCGGAAGAAGGTTCACCGTCTTCTGAAGGTGAGCACAGCGCTCAGCGGTGTCGGCGATGCCTGCGTTCCGGTCAGCGCATGCAACTACGTCCAAATCAACAGCAAACTTACCCGCTGATTCCAGGACCCGGTCATAGACATCGAAAGTCAGCAGCGGTGTGGGCAGCTTCCGGAAATACTGCTTGAGCACGCTGGTGACAGACGCGATGTCGATGCTTGGGTCGGAGATGTCAAAGTCGTCCACCTTGTCGAAACCCTCTTGGATCATCTTGACCTGAGAGTTGCCTCCTGACTTCCGGTATATGCCTTCGGCGTCCATGCCCCGGAGCTCAACCTCCTCTATACAGCGGGTCACCACACTTGGAATCTGTCGACGCTCGTGGTCGGCTCTCTCCACAAGCTCGGAACCAAACAGAACGGATGGGTCCTCCGCCGCGGCGGCTGTGGTACTTATGTTCGCCGCGGAGACGGACTTTGGTAGGTTAGGGTTCTTATTCTTGCCAAAGAAACCAAAGCCACGAGCGTCAGCAGGAGGAACGCGGTTCTGCTGCCCGTTGACGCTGGGTAGCGTGGTCGTCGGCTGCTCAAATTGTGTATTCGTCATGTTGTATGGTAGACCAATGTTGTCCGAGTTCAAGCCACCCTGTTGAGGGAGTCTGGGGTCGCGCTCGTTTGTCTGGAAGGCAGCGACGGCCCGGCCGACTCTGGTAATGTTCTGTGCCACGGACTTCCCGCCCTTCTTCCAGTTGAACTTCTTGGCTTGCCCCTTTCTCACCTGCACCACGGTTGGTCCCTCCAGGATAGGCTCATCAACGTCTGTAGCGACTAGGGTCGGCCCGGTCTGGATGCTTGATGCGTCAATGTTGTGGACAGATGTGCTCGACATGGACTTGTGGTTTGTGTATATGCCCAACCCGTTGGAAGGCTTGCCATCAGATCCGACCTGAGACTTGAAGCGGCCTTGGATCTGGTGCGTGAGATCGTTGTTCATATCGGCAAGCTGCGCATTCTTAGATGACAGCTGCTCGAACTCGAGGAGGGCTCGGTCCCGGTCGGCGATCGCGCGCTCCTTGTCTTCAATTAACTGGTTCCGTTCAGTGTGCAACTGCTGGATTGTCGCGGACATAGTCTGCTTGACCTTTTCAAGCTTCTCGACGAAGTCCTTAATGGCAGACTGCTCAAGAGCATGGTAATCGATGGGCCGTTGGGTGTCCTTAGCTCGCTCCACGTAGCCGGCCAGCACCTCCAACTCACGAAGCATGATTTCGGTCTGCGTGTCCAGGACAGAGACCGTCTTTCTCTTCTCGGTCAGCTTCTCGTCGATAGACAACAGGTCCTTTTCGGAATGGAATTTCTTCTCCAGCTCCGCGACTCGCTGTTCCGATGTGCGCAGTTGTCGCTTCAAAAACGCCGGGTCGTCCTGGGACAGGGGAATGCTGATGGAGTTCGTCTCGCCACCTTGGTCGGTCTCGATGATCGGGGTCTTGTCCCAGCTGGGCGACGCGGTCCCGCGGGTCGTTTCGCTCATGCTTCTGCCATGTGCGGTCCTGGTCTGCGGTGAGTTAGATTCTGTACTTCCGGTACGCCCGTGCCTCACGGCGTTGGAGACTCGGCGTAGTAACGAGGAGGATCCCTCGTCTGTGCCCAGGATACGTGCCATGTCTTCATCCATGGTGAAATCGCCGCCAGAGCTCCATCTCGGTAGCTTGGGGGACACCTTGGGGGATGTCTGCCCATTCTTTGCATTGTTCACATCCTTCGCAGCAGTCGCTCCGGGTGGCTGAGGAGGAGCTCGCGGGGACATGTATGTGTCGCTCAGTTTCTGCTCGACCTGTGGCCGAGTAAGATCCTCGGTCCTCGTGGATTTGCCGTTTACTACAACACAGATGTGCGTCAGTACACGTTGCCTTGGAAAGAGTTGGCTACATACCGCTGCGGTTGGCAGCCGAAATGGGGAGGTCCTTTCGAGGAACTGTCCTGGAATTTGATGTGTCTCCGGTCCTAGCGGAATTGTTTGTTTCGAGGGATGGACGCTTGTCATCATCTTTTGCACGAGCGTCCTGGGCTTCCCTGGAGGCTCCAGACCTGTCCGCCGAGCCATACCGCGGAGGCGACTCGGATTTGGAACCCAGGGTGTCTCTCCTGACGTTGCGATCCACGGACTTGGGATTTCCATTCTCCAAGGAGCTGGTCATTTGTGGAGGGAGCCGGTTGGTGATTAATTTCTTACTTTTGGGGGCATCCTGGAGCTTGAATTCATCCTTGTGCCCGTTCGAACTCTTCTGGGACCTATCCTCGCTGGCGACGGGGGATGCCTGTGACATGACGCTCCTGTCAGACCTAGACGACTTGGACAGCTTCCGCGCGGGCTCCTTAGGAGTCGAGGCTTCGTAGTCGGACGAGGTCCGTCGTGGTTTTTCCTGGAAAGCAATATGAGGGGTAGAGGCCTGGGAACTGCGAACCTCGTTTTTCCTGTCCGCCTGTTTTGTAAAATAATCCTTTTCGTTGTTGCTAGCCTTGCGCTGGTCAAAGGCGTCGCCGTTGGACCGTGGGGACGACACCGAGGGCGCGGGGCTGGGATCCAGGGCCACCGGGATGAAAAAGCTGTCACCGTCTGCACCTTCGATGTTAGCCTGTCCACCGATGATGGAGCTGTTCCTATTTTTCCGGTAGTTGTGGGCGGGCAGGCCGAGCCCGGTCTCCTTGTTGGATTCAGGATGCCGCTCTGGCGAGCGAGCGGGGCGTGAGCTACCTCTTGAGGACGAGTCCTTCCTGGGATACGGGGGCCTGGTTGGCCGGGGCGACAGCTCGGTGGGAGTGTCCGAATCTGGGGAAACACGGTCGTCGGAAAACGCGTTCGGCGGTATTGCATTCGGCGGCAAGGCGGGCAGCGACTTGTCGACCATTGGGGAGTCCTTGTCTCGCGCCTTCGCATGGGCGGCAGCTTTGGACTTCTTTCTCCGTCTTGCCATGAGCGACTCGTGGCAGCTCATGCAGAAGATGCCCTGTGATGTCCTTGCATATCGCAGATTTTCGATCTTCCTCTTACAGTTTCGACACCGGAAGCAGGTCGCACAGAAGGCCTGGTCGCCAGTAAGGATCGCGAGGTCCTCGATCTTGTTGCTACACGCGCTACAGCTGTAGGTGCAGTTGTTGCAAATGAGGGAGCCATCGCCGAGGAGGAGGAGGTTTGCATCGGAGTCGAGGAGGGTGCCGCAGGTGTTGCATCGGAAGCAATTCAGATGCCATCGGTTTCCAGCTGTCTTCTGGTCAGCTTCAGGCTCGGGGACCATGGTCAAGCACAGGGGCCGGTGTGGAACGAAGAATGGGGGCGCAGAGAAGCAAGCTGATCTCCCAGGAAGACCAAGAAGACCAAGGGTCTAGAGCTCGTTCGTTCATCCGTTCATCCATCCGTTCGTTCGTTCGTCAAACAGATCGGTGTCGAACACAAAGAGGCAAGAGGCAAGAAAGGCAAGGGGCAAGCAACTCAGCAGCACACATACCAAGCTCAAAGGCCTTGCCCTCTTCTAGGATCTGGTTCACGGTTCAAGAAGAGTCAGCCATTGTTTCGTCAAGACACATATTGATGCGCTCTTGATGGAGGTTTGGAGCCTGCAAATTTACCTCTCCACAGCCTTTGCAAGGAAAGACATCGTCATCCATGGGGCTCTCCAGGTAGTCGTCCATGGCTGCTGGTCGGTGCTGTGCTGTCTCCTGTGGCCAGATAAAGGAAGTTGTTGTCGATCCGGATCAGGAGCAGCAACCGTGGCTCAATGGGGGAAGGGGTGGTGAATCAGTAGCATGAGAAGGCAGAGAGCAGGATGCCGGCCAGGGTGAGGGCATCTAGGCTGCGTGGGCTGTCCTGTTCCTGCGGTGGAGAAGGGGAGGGAGAGGGGGTTGAGGAAGCCGGGTTAGAGAGCAGGAACCCTTGATTTGTCGACGGAGGGGCGGTGGTGATGCCGTCGTGGCTTGGGTCGGCTTGGGTCGTTGTCAGTTGTAGAGGCCGGGAGAAGGAGAGCACGGCTCTGCTCTGGCTCTCTAATGTCAGAGGAGAGGAGCTAGGCCTCGCTGGCGGGATGTGGAAGCGTGGATACGGAATGAGGAGTGAGGACGTTGAAAGGGCACAGACATATGCCTGTGTGACCAGGGCCGGACTGTGATGCAGGTAGTCCTCTTGTCTGAGCACTCTTGTCTGTCACTCGTGCTGCTGGCCCAGGACTGAGGTGCAGGGCAGGGCGAGGGCAGAGGCGAGTGTGAGTTAGGGTCAGGACAAGACGAGACGTGGAGTGGAGTGAAGCAAGGACAGTGCAGCAAGTGCAGGCCTGCCCGGTTGATTCATTGATTTGATGATGGGGACTGGCGGGAGGATTGGGTGGATGGATGGAATGAATGGGCGGGCAGTGCGGCAGTGGGCACCGGGCATTGGACAGCAGACAGGCGGATAACCTGACAGCCTGACAGCACAAACCTGGGCAGTTACAGCAGAAGCCACCAGTCCAGGAGTCGCCAGGGGTGGGGGGAAAGACCCTCGGGACTTGGACAGTCTCGGATTAGCCAGGGCCCAGCCAGGGCGGAGTGTAGCGGAGAACGAGGTCCCACTTGGGTCCCTCTCTGCTGGGGACACTGCGGGTTGGACTTTGAGTTGGAGTTCGGGAAGCCCCCCTTTCAATGGGTGGTCCCTCCCCAAGAAGGGAAGGCGAGCACGGAATAAAACACAGAGGAAGAGAGTGTCAGAGAGAAAGGGCCAGGGGAAGGGGGTCAGGACCCATGGAAGTTCATTGCCAAGGTTCAAGGTGCTTGCAGACTGGACTGTTGTTCCTGACAGCCAAGACTGCATACTGGTACTTTGTATAAATGGTCACAGAATCATCAGGACTGGCATTTTAATGTTTTTGTATTCCCAAGAAGAAGAAGCAAAAACAACTATGGCCTATGCATGTCATCATGCCTCGTCTTGCTGCTAGCCTCACCAGCAGTCAATGTGAATCTGCATGTTCGTTACATGTCTGTCCAACGTTGCTCAGGCGGAGCTGCTATGTACCTAGGTACCCAATTAAGTAGTACTCCGTAGGCATGTGGACCATGTCACTCAATGCCAGTCACAGCTGGATGTCGATTGTATACTATCTATCAAATCTACTCACCGTGGCCTACTAGGTGAACAAGCATCGTGTGGAGCACCACGTCTTTATTGTCTTCATTGTCCTCATCTTGGTCAACCACCGAAACAGCAGTAGCAACAATCTCGACATGCAATGATCTGCAGCCAGTCCTCTTGGGGAAATCAATGGATTGCCTAGATTGCGTTCCATAATGTGGCCCTCCCCGCCAGCATGGCCAGCCTGGGCCGGATGACCAACGCCCTTCCTCCTCCTTGGCCCTCAGGCTCTCCCCATAGGCCCTGGGGCTCGGAGATGGTGGTCAGAATCTGGTCCAGCCAACTAGCCAACCAGCATATGGCCACCCTCCTGACAGCAGCCTCCTGCAGAAGGTCTGCAGGTCGCTAGAACGGGAGCTACTTCCGCCGCCCATCGCGCGACATGCATGGGTTCCTGTCATTGCTGCAGCATGCTTGGGTTGTTAAAACAGCCTCAGGGCCAGGCAGCTGAGGGTTCGCTGTGGTGGTGGCGTGGTGGTGGTTGTTGTTCTTCCGTCTTGCCAACTACGAAGCGGCCTCTCCGGCCCAGCCAGATGGCATACCCATTAATAGAGTAACATCACACATATTACGGGTGATTACTCTACCGTGTTTGCGTCTGCCGCCTCAGATGCCGGCATTGGATCGGAGACTTTGCTCCCAAATCATTCTAGCCTCGAGGCTAAGCCGTTCGCAATCGTGGCCCACTTCCGGAAGAGATAGACGAGTATTGACGAGATATAAATATAGTTGTGTGTATATATGTGTGTGCGCGTGCGTGTATGTAAATGGTCTATGCAGCATGCCTTGGTGCTGTGCTCGGCCTGCCTGATATCTCCAATATGCCAAGACATCAGCAATCCAGAGCAAGATGAGCCATTTTGGCAGAACGAGAATCCAAGTTGCAGGACCAGGTCGCACGACATAGTGGCGTGCCTGCTATCCTCCTAACCCGGAATGGTCGCCCTCGAAGTCGTATCAACACCATTCCATATCAGAGAGGCTAACGCAGCCCGCCTGCACCCGGGCGCTGATTTCCCCTGGAGAAAACGTGGGACGATTTCCACCAGTCTGCTGTAGAAGTACTGTAGAGGCTCTGGGGCGTACCTGGGGGCGATCAGTGCTGCAGAGCAGTGTGTCGCATCAACGACACATGTCTTTCAGCTCGAGAAGCAGATCATGAACCCATCCACGTGCCATCCCAGGCCAGAGTGTAGCATCCTGCAGCCTCGCAGCAACAGCGACGGGGGGGCTGCAGAAACGCCGATGTAAGCACGAATGTGGGTACGGGCACCTTGTCATTTCAGATTCAGGGCACACCCATATCGCAGCTGCTGCAGCACAACGCGCAAAACTTCTAACAACAGAAGAAGCTCTTGGGTCAATATGGAGCAGGCAGCATTGTCCTGCCGGGCCAAACCATCCCCTGAACAAGCCGTCTTGGTAAAGCGCTATCATACGTCCGTTGCGCTGGACCTGCTGGGCGCTGCCCTCGCCCAGCCCTGGTGCAGATCCTCATATATTAAGGTCTCGTCAGAGCTCGTCCAGCACGAACGACGCTGCTTGTGATACTTTGGTCGCCATTCCGCATGACATCAACGAGCGGCCCAAGTCGTCATGTACGTCTTTGATCACTGACACGTACAGTTTGGCGCAACAGTCCTCGCAATCTTTTCTTCCGGGCCCCAAAAAAGCATGGCTGGCATTGCACATGCAGTCTGCGTACGGCTGCCAGATATCGCAAAGATGACACGGGTGACCCGGTCGCAGGCACTATGTAGGTTCGTTAGAACCCGGGCAATACACACACTCTCCCTACTTGGTACAAAGTAGACCATGTCCCCGGTCATCATGACCGATATCTGATGGCGGGCATCGCTGCTCGCCACCACTTCCCGGGTCTGCAACGAGCAAATCGACAGAGGAGTAGATCCTGCGGCCCGCCAAGGGTAGGTCTGCCGCACAATCTCAGAATCAACTGCAGTGTCACCGCCAAACGCCAAAGCCAATAGACGCTCGAGACCAGAGCCCAAAGCCAACAGAGGACCCGCATGGCGGAGGTTTCAAGTTGAGTGACGGAGGAAGGTGAGAGTGAGGGGGTTGATTGAAACAGCCTTGCCTCCAGTCGCAGTAGGCACGCTGCATTAACTTCCATCTCGACAATGATGCACAGAAGGAAGGGCGTAGCAACTGGACGGCAGGATCAGGATCAGGAGCGGGAGAGCCCATCGGCTTCCCGATGCCGCGGTCAGGAAGCCCATCATCAATCGTCCCACAAGGTGACGAGGTCTGTTCGCACGTTCGTTCTTGCCACACGGCGTCATCCCTCGATCTCGGGCAACCAACGTTGTGCGCAACCAGGATGTTCCTTCCCGGCTTATGCTTTCCCAGCGTGTCCAATCTCCAGGAAAGATGGGAGGCTGTCAAGGATGACAGGAAAAGCAACTGCCATCACAAAAAAGCAACAATGATAACATTTCGGCCACGTTTCAGACTCGAAGGCAACACGCGACCATATACCGGCTGGACGGTACACGGTCAAAGTGCACAACTCAGCCTTCTTCGAGGCGAGGCTAAATCCATGCAGCCAGCCATCCAGCAGCAGCCCGCCCATCCATCCGTCAATCCTTTCGCTTCGACGCAGCGTCGCGGCAGATCTCACGACACAACAAAACTTGTTTACCCGCCTTTATTATTACCACCCAGGTAGACATCACGGCCAAGGCTGACTCCGACTTGTTCAACCGAGATCTCGTTTGCCGCCCACCCTTCCTCCCTCTCCCGTGATGGCCGGCAGGGCTGGGCCGTACAGTGTTCCTGCCCCTGAGCTGAGCATAAGCTCAAGCACGCCAATGCAGGTGGGGCCTATCTCGAGCCGCGCACCAGGTGTACGACATGCCATCCTAACTTATGCTTCATGCTGTGCCGCGACAAGACACTTCAGACATGCGACACCCTCCCTCCCCCACGTACACAATCCACGCATCATCTTCAACGGTGCTGTCTATCCTGCAAACACAGCCTGATGGGGAACGGGGCGGGCACGGCCAGAAACCAGTTCTTATGAGCAATGCTACCCGGGCCCCCGTGTCGCGGGATTATCAATCACACGACCACCAAAAAGGGCAAAAAAGGAAATAAGCCTAGCAATACTCCTCGCGATAGCCCCGTGATTGGGTTGTAGCCGGCCGTCCCTCATGGGGGGATCATTCGATATCCGGCGATCGCAGGTTGTGCGCGCGGGCCGCAGCCCTGGCGTGCGCGGCCTCGTCGTCTGGTGGGAGTGGAGCAAAGGCGACGCGGTGGGTTTTGCAACACAATCACTCTCCTCGCCTGTGAGAAAAGCGAGCAGAGTATCAACGGGGGCCCGGGGGGGCCCCAGTCATTAAGGTCCCGGGATATAGATGTGGACGCGCCCGAGACGCGAGCGCAATGACTTGACTTTTGCTAAATTTGTAACCGCTTGCACTTTTTTCCCTTTTTTGCTATTCTCGGATCCCGGGCGCAATTCATTGATTTTCATCATCGACGGGCAGCACGTCATCATACTCATACATACATATTGCATGCGCCATGTAAGTGTGTGTACTTGCTTGCAGCTGCTGCTCATTTTGGGCTCGCAGACCGAGGCGGTTTTCCCCACACACCCACCCCTTGATAATCCACGAACGGCCGACGGCCCGGGGATTTTGTTTTTGAGTGTTTCAACCAGCTTTGAAACGACACTTGCAGATGGGGGATCGCCAACCGACCGAGGGGGGGTGGTAGAGGGTGGGCGGACTGTTTGGCCGCTTTAAACAGACCCCCCTTTTCCTCGCCATCGACCAAAACCATATTCTCCACCCGATCCTATTCGTGGCCCAACAGTTCACCAGGCAAGTGCTTGGAAAGGGTGGGTATGATGGAAGAAAACCCACAGCCCTCAGTCCAGACCCGGCAGATGAGCCCAATCTGCCACCCCCATCGCACTGCGTAGTCTAGACCCTGAAGCTTGGCTTTTTTTTCCTGTTGTCTTCTTTTTTTACCCTATCGTCGATCACTGCCGGCGCGTCCCTGCATTTCTCTCGATCCTTCGCCCGCTGACAGGGCATGATCTGCTTGCTGCCGTGCCAAGTCGACCGCACCACCGACTGGCTGGCTGACTGGAATAATTGGTGACTGACTGGCTGACTTTATTCGCGGCCCTCGATGGCCAAACACCGTTCTGTTTTCCAAGTAGCACCGTATCAGGTAGAAAACCACGTCTGCCTGGTTTGCACAAAATAATAATGTACAGTACCCAGCCAGCCAGGCAAATTATCACCCGTCTCCGCGCCCACCAAAACCAACCGGCCCAAGAATAATCATGAGGGAAGTGCACAGAAGCAAGGAACGACAATCACGGAACTCTTCTAGAAGGCAACCCCAGGTGGGAACGGTGACGATAGCAACGTTACGTGAGATCTCGGGAAGGGACATGCACGCACACGTGCCCGCCCACGAAGGAGGCCGGGGGGGGGGTGCTGATCTGGAACTCTCCACGCCCCCCTGCCACAATCTAATCTACAGACAGACTATAGACCACTTTGCCTATCATACATACCACCCTCACCTGCAGCAGCCCGCCACAACATGTGGGCGTTGCCATTGTGGCTGGTCCGGGGCCGGGAGGCTCTAGGGGAAGGCCGGTGGGTTAGTTACTTAGAACAAGGCAGGAATTCGGACTATGAGTACTGGGAGCCACATGCCCCCTCGAGCTCGCTCATGGTAAAAGGGAAACCAAGTCGCAAATGCATGTCTTACTTGTTCGTCCGATGGTACGGACCGTGGCACATCTCACAGGAGCACTCGTTTCCGGATCGGCTGCAAAGAACGTCCACCACAGTAGATATCAACACAGCTTTTAGAGAGAAAAAGTGGCATGTGAGTTTTCGTATGGACAAATAGAAAAAAACAGCAGGCATGGTATAATTACGGAATCCAGTCGATCACAGCCCCCGACCTCCTTCCACCACCACTTAAACCAGACCACAGAAGCCATATCCCGAACTCCAACACACCTGACCGCCTGGTCCCCGCCAGATCTGTCCTGTCGCACTTTTGTTTTGATGCAAGAAAGGTAGGAAGGAAAAAAGGTATAACACACCATACCCAACCGCCGCCCCCAGACCACAAACCGCCGTTCCCCTGTTCCGCCGCCAAACCCCCCTTTCCCCCGGAGTAGAGCATATTGCCGATCAACCTCATCTCAGGCAGAAGCGGGCCAGGCGGGTTACCTAGGCCAAACCATTAGCCGCCTCCTTCTCCCTCTGCCTCTTGACGATGTAGTACGTGATCAAGCTCTTCGGGTCGTCCTTGACGTCCTTCATCACGTCCCAGAACCTGGCGTCGCCGACCCGCCCCTGCAGCGCCACGCACAGCTGCACCGCGTCCATCCGGACCCCGGACTCGCTGCTGTCCAGGCACCGCGTGCACAGCGCCGCCATGCTGCCCAGCTCCTGGTCCGTCGGCACGTACTCGGCCTTGGCGTCCACCATCTCCTTGAGCACGTGCAGCCCCATGCTCAGCGACCGCCACCCGGCCGCGCTGTCCACGGGCGTGTCCGTCATCCGCCTCGTCAGCACCGTCGCGATCTCCTGCGCGTCGCCCAGCGAGACCAGCTCGTCCGCCAGGAGCTCCAGCCCGGAGACGATGTGCGTGCGGGCGTCGTACACCGCGCGCGCCGACATCAGCGACTCCAGGCCCTTGGAGATGTGCGGCTGGAAGTGGTCGCGGTACTTCTTGAGCAGGAGCTTGATAGTTGCCAGGTTCTGCGCCTTGACGTCCTGTACCTTCTCGGGGGTGAGGTTGGACTGTGGGTCCTCCAGGTAGTCGAAGAGGCCCAGGAGCAGCGACTCGAATTTCTCGTCGGATAGAGGGGCTTTGTTGTCTCGGAGGATGCCTTGAAGCTTGCGGAACCCGTGTACGTCGAGAGACTTCGCCTTGATCTTGGCCAGTGCGCTCTCAATGAGTCGGGCATGTTGCTTGGCCTTGTCGGGCGAGATGTCGGGTTGCGCGGGTCCATCGCCATTCTGCCGCGCCACCAAGTTGGCGGCATCCTCGTTCACCGGCTTCTCTTCCAGTACTGCTGGCGGCGTCAACCGTGGAGTTGACTGCTCTGCTGTCAAGGGATCCTCGTATACTCGCAGGGCCTTGGAGGGTGTTCCCGACGGGCTTGCTGTTTGATCTCGCTCCGCCGGGGCAGTGAGTTCAGGCGCAACAAGGTCGGGAGACGTGATGGCTGGCGGATCCGCTGGTGGGGAGGTCGGGGTGGATGGCGTTATCAGCGAAAGGCTATCCTCGGGCTGGGGGCTACCGAGAAGCGGCCCAGGCTGTAACCTTTGCCTAGCTGGGCTCTTTGCTGGGCTGGTGGCAGGCGAGGATTTTGCGTGCGTCAACCTGGTGGGTGTGGGAATACTCGACTCACTCGCTGTCGGTTTGTGAGCTGGTCTCGCCTTCGCCACTGTCCGCTTCGGCGTTGTGCCCATGGTCTTGGGTGTCACTGCCTTCGGCCTCGCTGGCGGGGGGCTCATCTCGGCGTCGATCCCGCCACGGACAGAATATGGACCCGCAGTTGCTGGCCGCGGTGCCATTTCTGGCCGTTTCCTCGTCGGCCGAACGGGGGCCACCGAGAGCCCGCCGCTGGTAGTTGGTTTTTGACGCGTTGCGGTGGATGGAGCAGTGGTACTTGCTGAAGCAGTCGACGAGCCAGAGACGGCTCGAGATGTTCGAGGTGGTGAGAAGTGCGCCATGGCTGAGCCAGGTCTAACCGGAAGATTCTTCGTCGCCATGGCTTTCTTCTGGGCCATCATGGTCTCCCTGAGCGATGGCTTGGCTCCCATCGTGCTACGAGAGAGGCCCAGGCCTGGCCGCGCCGCAGGTTCTGCCTTCTTTGGTGTATTAGGGTTGTTCGGGTCCCTTTCTAGCGCCTTCTGCATTGTGGGTTCCAAAGTGTCCATGAGACTAGATTGCATGTCAGTTTTCAATGGCTGTGCGATCAATTCGAAGGTGCAACGTACGCCTCTGCCCTTGCGGGCCAAATGCCGTAAAATGTCCAGAACGTGGACCTCATCTTCTCCCTGACACTAGGGTTTGCATCGCCGAGTCCCTTCTTTATCGACTTCTCTATCAAATCCAAGCCGCCACTATGCTCGATATGGCTCTTGTGGTGCGCCTCCTTCTTCAGAAGCGTCTTCAGCCACTCAGTCGCATACGATCTAGGCTGCACATTCTTGTCCGTGCAAGCACCCGCAACATGCTGCATGATTCGGTTCGTGTAGGTTACCCTGCCGATTATGGTGTCGATACAGACATTCGCTTGTTGCGAGGCGATCTTCTTCGTCGCGGCAGAAAGCTTGATGAACGTCTGCATCAGAAGCTCCACCATAGGATCCATACCAGATCCGTAGTTGATAGCGATGTCCTGGACCAGCGCACAGCCCTCTTTTGACAAGCTCGTCCTGAGAGAGGTGATAGCCTTGATGATGCCATCGAGAAGACCCCTCATGCCTGCCAGGAACGGGTCGTGAAAGTCCGACACGGCGTTGCCGGCCATCAACCTGCGGAGCTTGTTGATACTCTGCTCCCGCAGCTTCCAGTTGTGTTCTGATTCGTTGCCGTCGAAATAGCCGTGCATCTGAGTAAACATGTCATCCAGTTCGCGCGTTGTGTTGAGGTACGAGGGCTCGACTGTCTCGGTCCTGGGATCAGGCATGGGGGTTACCGGTCGCTCGCTGAAAGTAGACACAGAGGAGACGCTGGCTGAGAGGTTCGGACGTGAGGCGGGCCTGGGCAGATCTACTGGTCCGTTGTCGTCGGGGGCGGGGGTGGTCGATCTTGGGATCAGCTCCTTCACTATGGCCGCCTTGATGGCTGGGCGGACTCTGAAGTTCTCCAATTGCTTCTTCAAGTCGGCCTTGGCCGTACCAGAGGCGTCTCTGAAAAGCTCGATGACCGTGGACTTGGCCGTCTCGCGAACACTGGCGTCGGCATCTTCCAGCAGCTCCATGAGACGTGGGACGTAGGTTCGGAACTGCAAGCCTTGTTCCCGATTCATCTGCAGGAGCCACTGCATGCTGGCCTCCTTTGCCCTGGAGTTCTTACCCGCCATGGCAAAATTCCGAATGTGGCGCTCGACATCGGCTGGCACGACCTTATACATGGTAGCCATCGACTGCACCGCGAGAGTGCGGAACTTCTCCTTCTGGTCGCCCATCCTGTCCACAAGAAGTGGCAACGTCGTCTTAGTTTCTCGTATGATGTACTTGGGCTCCTGCCGCGACAGGCGCGTGAGCAGGTGGTTGAGCGAGGTGAGCCCTGCGTTGGCGAGGACACCGTGCTGGTTCGCGGAGGCGGTGCGCAGGGCCTCGAAGAGCTGTGCGACACAGGTGTCGGGGACATTGTGGTGTTTGATACCGGTCTTGACGGCGGTGACTTGAGCGACTTTCGCATCGACGGAGGCGTCGGAGCGCAAGACGTTCTGCAGGGCCTCGACCTGCTCGTCTGTGATTTTCTCAGCCATGGCCTCTCGAACGGCGCAGGAGAGCCGCGCGGTGCGATTCGGGGCTGTTTTTTAGAGTTTTTGTCGTCGCCTCAATTGGCGAGTCGGATGGGCCGGTGCTGTGCGCGCACTCTATTATGTACAACACACAAGTCAGCGCATCGGTAGAAGAATGTGGGACGTGATACGCGCCGAGCAAAGAAGGGCAAACTGTATATTGATGCCAATGTTTGCTGATACTTCCCAAGGCTGCGCGCTCAGACGCAGAGGGGAGGGGGAAGAGGAGGGGAAGGCGGCTCACATCAATCACATGAAGCTTTTGCTGGACAGAGCTCGGCTCCAAAGTTGGACTGGGCTAGGCGATCAGCAGTGCGGTGCGATGCGATGCGATTGCGATTCGATGCCGGTTGAGCGCTGGGATCAATTGACCTGCGAGGTCTGCTGCGGCGAGTGTGGCCTCGCTTGAGGGATGCGACGCGGGGCAATGGATAATATTTTGGGTCAGCGGGTGGGTAAGGAGGACAAGCAGGTACGGGAGGAGCACGGGAGTATTGGGGAGGAAATCAGTCACAAGCAACTGGTCGTCGCAAGGTGGGATGAAACAACAAAAGACGAGCTCCCCCAGCTGCGTGGAGGCCGTTGCCACGGGCCCCAGCGGAACCACAGCGCTAGCGTCTCTCGTAGCTCCTGGCGCAAGGGCAGATGGGACGGCACACGGCTGGTCGACGTCTAATTGCCTGCAGGGGTCTGCAAACGGGGCCCGGCCCCACCCTGACGGACGCCTGGGCATCACCCACTGCAACCTCCCCTCCGAGCTGCCGTATTCATCTTGTGCAATGTCACTGACTCTGCGTAGTACGCCACGCGATTCCATCGACACGATACCACGACACTATTTCCGCAGACAGGTAAGTCAACCGCGAGAACGACGAAAAATCGATCAACCTCGGAAGACCGTCATTCGTCGACACCGCGGACTGATTTCCAAGCAACACACCCAGACCCACCCACGCGCGCATCACTTTAGATTATCCATCCATTGTCTCTGCCATTCCAGAATCTGCGGTTGCCAGGGGAGTTCTTTGATTATCCCTCACTTGAGCGTCTACTTTACATCAGATATGGTCATGACTGGCCAGCGATCCTAGCGCGCAACAGTGGTTGGGGAAAAGATTCACATACGAGGCCCACTTCGTGTCGCGCCATCCATACGGCCTGCCTTCTTCAAAAATCGTACAACTCAAATATCACAATCTCGGCAAGTGCCAATATTGACAATATCATTTCACGCAACACCAGCCACTTAATGACAAGCTGCAAGTGTTTACACCAGACTACGCGGAGCCACATTCTAACACGGACTCTTATCCCCCGACCGTCATCGAGTGTTCATATAACAAGGTCAATGGCCAAGATGAATCTGGTTGGCCATCTGCAACGACTGTGTCAATGGCAAACAGTGAGGCCGGGGATACATGCCCTGCCGAAAAATGCTTGCCAAGCTTGCCACTCTCGTCACATATCCCACGAGTTCCTAGGATACGTCTGACATCAGGGTTGACACAACTTATAAGGCTTGTTCAGGGCTTTCAATTGCCCAACTGGACCTTTTGACAAGCCTTCTCAGAGTGGACATCCCACGCTTCCTTGAGCGCTTCACGCTCGATATGACAGCGGAAATAATAACAATCTCAGTTGGTAGAATCACGATTGAGCCTGGACTCACGAGATTCGATCAGGGGTTTCCCACGCAAGTGGACTGCCAAATTGCGGATCGTGCGTTATCTTTATACGGCATGACATCTGTTGTAGTTGGCTGAACCAGAGTTGAAAAGTGGCAGCATTGTATCACTCAGGCAAAGATGATGCCCATCGGTAATAATGTTTGAACGAGCATTGGCCCCAAACTGGCCCGACCACAAAGTTTTCGAGAAAGCTGCTATCAGTGCCGAGAGACAACTTTGGCGATGTCGTTAGACACCTGAGAGTGGTGGCCAAGCATTCAATGGATACAAAAACGATTTTAACCACATCACTTGCTACCATACTTTATACACAAGTGGCTGTGGATGTACGGAAAGAACAGCGACATACCTCCTGAGACGGGCTTGAATGATAGACGAGGGCATGACACACAATACTAGTCGTTTCATTGCGGTCGAGGTGGTGCAACAGGAACTGTCAAGACCAACAGGGCGATAACCGTGGGCATCATCCACCTAGAGCTTCAACTTCATGTGTGGGCATCATTCACTGATTTCTACCTCTTGCTGTGCTTTCTGGAATTTGGATACTCAACGTGTGTCAGCCTCCTTTCTCATCTTCTTCCCACTTTAATCGCCTCCTTGCACAATCTTCCCAATCACAGCCTAAATTCTGCATGCGAATTGTCAATCCCAGCCAAACATTTCACATTTGTTGCAGCAACTTCGTGGAGCAGTCTACCAGCGATGTTGTAGGGAGCTCATAACAAGCCGCATTGCGGCTGCCGAAAAGAAGAAGGAAGTAGGAGGCCAAATGGCCTACTATCTATGCTCTAGATTCCTATTGGAGTGGGAAGTGACTGGAAGCGCCGGTGAATACCACTTTTCACTGCCCAAAAGATGTTGATGTTGAGCCTGTAGTGACAATTGTGTTAATTGGCCTGTGTGTTCCGTGCCCTCGCTGCTTTGCCGAGACCTAATACATACCTGGAATACTTTGGCATCATAGTGGCAGACAGCCTTACGGTATAGAGCTGATTGCCGAAACTGTAAACGACTGATATCTCCTTGTATTATGGAAAACAAGATGCAAGCAGCCTCAACCGGCCGGACGCAATTCCCGGAAGCCCGACTGCACAGACGGAGAGTTTCGGCCACAAGTGTATGGCCGTACCATTATAGAGTCGCCGCACGAGTAAGCTGCAACGAAGTAGTCTAGCCACCGGCAGCCATGCATGCGCAGCGGCTTGGGTCGATCCACTCTTTTGGACCTCACCGCCGTATAAACCGCCAGCGGGTTTTTGGTGGACCCCGAAATCAGTGAAGGAGGACAAGGCATTCTCTCAAACTGCTACGTCTGTTCTACGCTCGTGCTTGCATTCCTGATACGTGTTATCGGATTCTGACTACACACCGAGCATTAAATTGTAAAGTTAAGCAGAAGATCTCCACCGTGCCGTGCAAGTCTCCACTATGTCGCCCCTTCCTTTCCTTTAGAGAGTCGAGGGGATGAAACTATCTAACCTGACCTCTTCATCAATTAACCGGCTTCGATATAAAAGCTCCAACGTCTCTGTCATCTGCAACGACTGACCGATACCTGCCAGTATCATTGTTGTTGCCACTATGACTTCACGACTTGCAAGCTCAGACCCAATAGGGGCAGGCCTTTCTCTCTCCTTTCCTATAGAGAAACCCTTTGCATATGCCGTTACAGCATTTCTTTTCGTTCTGGTAGTGTACGCCCTGCGTGACAGCTAGGACGACCTCCCCAGGCTCAACCCCAAGAAGCCCTTCGAGCTCACGACGCCAAGGCTGCTAGAGGAATATCTCGCCAAGGGCAAGCATATGCTGATCCAGGGTCGGGAGACGTACGGACAGAAGCTCTACCGGCTGTACTCAGACTTTGGTGATGTGGTCGTGTTGCCCGCAGAGTTCATGCCAGAAATTCGGAATAATCCGGCACTGTCATTCCTTGAGGCAGCTAACCATGTAAGCATTCCTCAAAGTAGAAGCCAACCTATGAGGCCTCGGATTCACTTGTGTGCGAAACCATCGATACTCACCAGACTTGATATTCTACCTAGGACGCTCACGGTCAACATCCCCGGATTCGAGCCCTTCTGCCTCACGAAGGAGAGCGTCAATTTGATCAATAGAAACCTGACCAAGGTGCTCGGTGAGTTTTTGATTACCTCCATCGTGAAGTTTCCAGAGACGTCAGGCTTGGAGTCCGCCAGCTAATCTTGCACGCACATGGGAAGCAAAGCTCACGATGCCCTTGTCACAAGAGGCCACTACAGGACTGCAGGATCTCCTGACAGACTCTCCAGGTAAATCCTTTATTTTCTTTCTATCTTGCATCTTCTTGCTTTTAATCCTCTCTGACACAAAATAGAATGGCATGAAGTCAAGGCACAAGCTGAGATCGGCAGACTCGTGTCATGGATGTCGACGAGAATCTTCATGGGCGAGGAGATGTGTCGCAACGACGAGTGGGTCGCCGCCGTGTCCGAGTACACCAGAATCTCCTTCTTCACCGCCAACGAGCTCCGCACCTGGCCCGACTTCCTGCGGCCGATCGTTCACTGTTCCTGTCCTCGTGCCAGGAGGTGCGCGCCAAGCTGCCCGCGCCGCGCCGGATCCTCAAGCCGCTGGTCGAGAAGCGCAGGGCGCTCCAGGCAGAGGCCCTCGCCAGGGGGGAGGAGCCGCCCGTGTTCGACGACGCCATGGGCTGGTTTGAGAAGGAGTACGGCCAGAACTACGACCCTGTCATCGCGCAGATCACGCTGTCCACCGTGGCCATCGACACAACCACCGACCTGCTCCAGGAGACAATGCTGCAGATTGCGCGCCACCCCGAGATCTTCCAGCCCCTCCGCGATGAGGTCGTGGAGGCCCTGGGCAAGCAGGGGCTCCAGAAGACGTCCCCGTACAACCTCAAGCTGATGGACAGCGCCATCAAGGAGGCGCAGCGGCTCAAACCCATCCTAATCGGCATCCGGCGCTCCGCCCTGGCCGACGTCGAGCTGTCCAACGGCTTCGTGATCCGCAAGGGCTAGAAGATCATCGTCGACACCACCAACATGTGGAGCAGCAGCTTCTACGAGGACCCGGCCAGGTTCGACCCCTACCGCTTCGTGCGCTGGCGCGACGACCCGGAGAGGGAGAACATCGCCCACCTCGTCAGCACCAGCGCCCTTAACCGGGGCTTCGGCCACGGCGCCCACGCCTGCCCGGGCAGGTTCTTCGCGGCCAACGAGGTCAAGATCGCGCTGGCACACCTGCTGATGAAGTACGACTGGAGGCTCCCCGAGGGCCACGACCCGCAGGACATCAACGTCGGCAGCGGCGTCGTCGTCAACCCGGAGCTGAGGCTTTTGGTCAGGAGACGCCAGGAGGAGCTCGACCTGGACTCGCTTTTGGAGTAGGCCGGAGGATGGAGAGGCTACATAGAGATGCAGGGGGCCGGCCGGGCCGTTTCTTTCTTCTGGTAGTACGCCGGGGGCGTTTAGTCAAGTTTGCTGTCATGACATAGAATATTGTGTTCAATTAAGAATAAAAGACTTTTGTTCCTAATTGTTCTCTCACATAAACCAACTAACAAGACAGCGTCATAGCATAATGCACTGCCATTATTGCAGGTTCGTGGGCATCCGAGCCGTTTTCTGGGCTCGAGCCAATCGCGTGTTACACATAAGCTTACTCAGCACAGCCGATGTTATCAACGAACTCAATCACTGTGAAATGCTCGCCATGACCACTGGCTGTATAACATACAGCGTTTAGCTATTATACCAACATGCACAGACTGTTTCATTTGTGCTTAATTATATAGCTTCAATAATTTGGATGAGTCGTGGCGCCTTCTTGCTCCATCCGGCAATATCTTTGTCCATGGAAAAGAATGAGGGATCGTCACGAAGAATCGGCAACAGAGGGCAGTTCGCTCTAGCCATGAGGGTGTCGAACAGTAGTTTGACTACGCGCGGCCAAGTTTTTGGATACTCAGAGTAACGCTTTCGATATCCGGGATTGACGTTGCTAAAAAGATAGAACGGAAGTAAGCACAGTCAGAGAGTGGAAATTATTAAGCGCTAGGCTGACCTCGTGTGCCATTCCCTGCAACTGTGATAAGAATTCTGCCTTGTATTACATCCGGCAGCAACTAATGCATAAGTTTATACGCGTGTCTTCGGAATATTCCATGTGTATCCATCCCAAAATGAGACTACTCATAAGGCTTTGTTAGTGCATTCGCGTGATGCCGTCTTAATCCACTTGTACTATAGGTGTAGGACATAGCCCGTTGACTCCGAGTCTAGCTACAAGTATTGCTGCAACTCAACTGACTCATTTATCACAACTACAATGCAGGGTGCCAGCTCGGCAATGCACGTGGTGTGTTGCAGATACTCCATGTACGGAGGGGCGGTTAAGGGAGGGTTGTACAGCTTTAGAAGTGGCTGCAGGTGTGCTTGCTGCAAGCTCCGTGAGGAGAAATGATTATTATACATCATTCAGCTCGTGTATCAGCAGATTATCCCGTCCATAACCCCACACTTTGGCCTGCCATAAGTGAAGCTCCTCGACAATCTTGCTTGACACTCACCCGGGCTCTGACCCCCAACACAAGTCTTAACTTGGTAGAAGCAATCATCGATCACAACCCTCATTCTTTCCCGATTATCCAATGTCCCACCCATCATACATCAATGGATCAAAAGAATTATTATGAGATACCATACAGAAAGGACCTAAGCTGCAATGGTCCTTGATTTGAAGCAGTTTCCGGCACTGAGTTAGAGTTGGCAACCAATTAAGTTCACCCCAGTGGCAACAATTACAAGAGGACTGATGACCTGCCCATCATGAGCAGTCGGCCTGGATGCGCAAGCTCGATTGATGCGCACATCGTTGCCGAAGCTGTGAGGGATCATGATCACAAAGACGAACATGCTCTCACCTCCTCACCAGGCCAAATGGGGCTTGTTGATCAATGTCCAAAACAAGACAAGGCACGTATTTCAGACTTTATATCAGATTAAGAAGTTCCATATTCTCACGTACTACTTTAGGGTTCGATAGAGGATAATTTGGAGCTGGCCGATCAGTCAATACCCTCGATAGACGACATTCTGGAGGCGTCGCAACAGCTGAGGGCTGTGCCAGAAGACGATACGTTCCCTGCCTCTACCGAAGAGGTCAAAGAGGAAATGCTTGGCAATGGATGGTGTCTCCATCAGATTGAATATCTCACAAAGATCTACCAACTGCCAATCTTGCGCAGACTTGCCCGATTGGACAGAAAAGCACAAAGACCAGAGGACCATTGCTCATGCCTGGAGCAGGATAATTGCATAGCATACAACTCTCCTCAAATTGAGACCTACCAAACGAAACATACAGTCGATTGCCCGGTAATCAACTGCTCTATGATCAAAGTTCCCTATAATGACCTGGTGCGAATAATTCAAACCGGAGGAGTGCCTTTGGTTTGCATACACGACCATCCAGATACTGGGCTTGCACTTAGTGTCCATCGGCGGAAATTCCGCGGTGATTATGCAACGATCAGTCATGTCTGGGCTGATGGACTTGGAAATCCAAGGGAGAACGCGCTTCCTCGCTGCCAAATAAAACAGTTACAATCTCTCCAGGACTACGAGGCAGACAAGAGGTCAGAAGACTGGATGAAGCGGTGGGATAACATAATATTCGGGAGAAGGAGAAGGAATCTGAAGATGCTGTGGATTGATACTCTTTGCATTCCACCAAATGATGACTCATTAAGGATGCAATGTATCAGTGCTATGGCCTCTATCTATGCCGGATCATCCAGAGTTTTCGTTCTTGACAAAGAGTTGATGACGATTCCTATGAGTCCTGAGGTTGATGAACTGCATATTCTTGAGCAAATCATCTGCAGTGTTTGGATGTGTCGAAGTTGGACACTGCAAGAAGCGATCCTGCCGGAGGAATGCTTATTCCAACTAGATGGGGGTATCTTCCGACCGTCACCAGAGAATTTCAACTACGGAGCGGATGACACGAGAGATGCTATCAGGAGAACTATTTTCGACGACATTTTGAAAGTCAGAAACAGAGCCTTAACCAGTACTGACACTTTTACGTCGACATGGAACAACCTCGCCGGCCGTTCCACGACGCAAGTTGCGGATCTATACGTTGTGCTGGCAAGCTGTCTCGACTTCAAGCTCCGTCAACTCCAAAAGTTCGACTCATTCGAGGAGAGAATGCAACGGATAATATTTAGCTTTAAAGAGCTGCCATTTTCTCTCTTCTTCAACGCGGGCCCCCGATTGCGCTCAGCTAGCAATCATCACAACAGATGGGTGCCGACCCAAGTCAGTCGCCACGTCCTCACGGCGGGATCGTCTACATTCATTTTCCCAGGTCCAAATCTATCGACAGATTCTGATCATGGAATGCATCTTGAGCTGAGATTAGGCCCTGAGCTATCTATTTATGTTGTCGATGAGGTGGTTTTCACGCCAAGCACCTATAACATCCAGACAAGTGACGGACGCTTCATGATCCAGCCACTGATTAGCCCTGCCGATACATTTCAAACCACTTCCTACTCTGCAACCTGTCTGTTTATTGCGAAAAGTTCACTGGGCGCTAGTTTAACCAGGTGTGGGGCTTGTTTCTATGTGTTTACCTCGCCGGCGTCGGAGAACCTACACGACGAACAGTCTGTAACTGAGATGGCTTACTTCTGTCCTGTCCTCTTCAAAGTTTTAGATACACAAAACGGCCAGGACGATGGTGATGACCGGGCAACTTTTCCTGCTCACGAGGCTGCATGTACAGGGAAATTCTTGGTCAGATTTGGTGCGATATCCCCCCAACTCCTGAAGGCCCCCGCTCAGCAGTTTGCTAAATATTTCCCGTCAAATTGCAGATCCATTACCAGGGTTCGAACCACTGAAGCGGCAGAATCAACAAAAACAATTTCACACTCCGAGCTGGAGCTTTTATGGGGAAACCGATGCTTTTTCATTTTGTGTGTGGCTTGTTGGGATAATATCACTCTTTCTTGCGTTGAGTTATGTGAAGTCGCCCCTCAAGGCTTTGGTCGTATTGGCGTTGTCCATACCGATGACGCCATTGCTCGTGGACATTTTCGCTTTCATAATAGTAAGGGTGAGGGATTACATAGTATTATATCGGTCTTATGATGATGACTCCGTGGTGGATAAGATTGGGAGACTACTGACTGTTGTTCGGAGGGCTACCAGTCAGTAGTCTTGAAGGACTCTATCTAACAGTCTACGTGGCAATTGATCTTCTGCTTTTGCGTGCGTTCAGCCTAATGAGTCCACAGAAACGTATAACCACGAAGTCAACAGAGTTTTAACAATGAGCAAGAAAAGGGTCGTAGGAGTGAGGCTAGGAACTACAAATCATGTCTCCAGAGTATGAACTACCAGCCTTTTCGTGCAAACTAATAACTTCATCCTCATCACCCTGGCCTATTAACTATCTGATACCTGGAACGTCAAGGGTAGCTACACCTTTATATACTACCCAGATCGGCGATCTGCATTTTACATATTAAGCGGTGACGACTCTTGGAATCCACAACTGCAAGTAGCAAATCAAACCCTGGCACGAACGCGATTGGCAAAGCAGTGCGACCAAGCTCCTTCGTATGGTTTGCCCGTGCATGTACGTACTCATTGTTCATACACGGTATGAAGTAGAATTCGTTTTCCCCTTTGTAGTTACCTACAAAAATAACATTTGAAATCCGGGTACCAAAATCCTGGCTCTGTGATCCCAAAGACTAAAGACTGGATGTTTTCGCAATCTTCAAGGTGAGAAGATGAGCTAAACAACCTGCCTACTAAGAAGCCTTCATACGGATAGATACTGAGTTTCCGAACTTTAAGTTATTTAGGACGACGAATCTCATTCCGCAACTAATTTTCGCTGATGCATTTCCGAGAATCCCGAGCTCGTGAAGCAGAAATATCAGGGCAGAGTTTATTTTCCACGCAACCGCACATGGGCTTTCAGGACTCCCTTGCCCTTTGTCCCAATTACAAACTGATCACTGTTGCATTCAAAATCCTCAGCCTTCGCCCCGATGAATTCAAAAGTAGAAAGCTGTACAAGAGCAGCAAGGGCGAGGTACAGTTCGGCCCATGCGAGGCTATAGCCGTCCAAGTTAGATCCAGGCAGTGTGTGGATGAGGAATGAGAACTTACTGCATCCCAACACACATCCTTGTCCCCTTTGAAAACGGCGCATACGCATGTTCAGCGTTTTTACGAATGCCGCTCCCCTCCATCCATCTCTCGGGTTCAAAGAATTGGGGGTTCGGATATATGTTCTCATCTGTATGCATCAAGACTCTTGTCATTCCTATAGGAGTTCCAGCGGGTATTCTCCAGTCTTTATAGAAAAGATCTCGATCTGGAGCGATGCGTGCCATGCGAGTAGCAACGCCAGGACTCAGACGCAATCCCTCTTTGATAGTCGATGTCAGGAAAGGAAGCTGCTCCAAGGGTTTTAGCTCGATGACGTTGGAACGAGACAAACCGGCTGAATCGAGCTCGCCGAACAGTCTCTGGATGATTTCGGGACGGTCAAAGACGTGGAAGGAGAGCAAGCGCAGTACGCTGCCCGTCGTCTCGAATCCGGCACCGCTCACAGAGGTCACATCCTCGAAGACCCGCTGCAAAGATTTGTCGTGAGGGTTTAGTTGCGAATCGAGGATCTCGTGGATTATCGTCTGTTGGCCCCTTGCCTCTAGCGATGTCGATGCTGAACCAGCCATGAGACGTTCTGTATATGCCATGGTCCTCTGCGACCTTAAATATCAGTACAAAAAGGGTAAGGGCCAAAATCTTGTGTTCTCACGTTCAAATGGCGGAAAAAGTCCTTCATTTTATCGTCCGATATCTTTATGGCCCAATCGAGCGGAATGGAGTTCAACAACGGCAGCACAAAACGAACGTGCTTGCTGAGCCGCCATAACGCGCCCCCTCCCTGCACAACTTGGAGAATGTCGACATCAAAGTCTTTTTGATCTAGGCTATTGGTGCTTTTCGCAAGAATGAAGTCGAAGGCAACATCTCGAGCCAGCGCCGTTACGGCAGCCCCGAGATCGACGATTTCATCGGACCCTGCAGATTTGGTCAAGCGGTCACAGAGCTTGTCCACGTGCCTTTGGACCATAGCCTGTCGGGAAGACACCTTCGTTTTGGCAAAGTACGAGGCGATGGGCTGGCGCCGGGCCCTCTGCCGGTCGTGGTCTACCGTGTGGATTGTGGGACCTTTAGCTCCCCAGGCATCCCACGCGAAGGCATACCGATTCCAGCGTCCCTCTTGCCGATAGAGAGTGCTGTAGAAGTATGGATCGTTCAGGTGGAGCTCATGAGGGCTGATTCGTATGATTGGGCCTGATTTTGCAAGTTGCACGATTAGACAGGCATCATATTGGAAGTTCATCTCTCATCGCTGAGAAGCAGACGATCTCACCGTATTCTTCATGGAGTTCCTTGATCTTGAATGTGTTCTGGCCATTTTGGATGACATCGTAGTAGCATTCGTACCACCGGGTAATGGCTGCCAGCTTTGGGCCAGGATATTTGGCAAGAGGATGTAGAAATAGGCGATGGAACACCAGACTGCCGAGCAGCACAACTACGATGGTTGTGAAACCCTGCCAGGACGAAGAATCCATTCAAATTATGATGACCTGTGTTGTTGACTTTAATAGGTTTGCTCCGGTGCCAGGAGACGGAGCTTCTGATAAGAAAGGACTGTGGTTGAGGTGGGGAGGGAAATTTGTCTCAGCCTAAGGGCGAATATAATATATCAGAAAGCGGGCGCCAGCGCCAACACGACATTCCGTGCAAGCTGGCTGGTCAAAGGTTAGCCCCCGATCTCAGCTCTAGTCCCGAAGACCACAATGTTGGCAAAATAGCTGGCGCATCAGATGGCATGAATTCGAGTAGCGCAAATCTTGCGATGAACCAACTGTCAACCCCGTTTGTGCTGATAGGCCCCACGCCCATGTAAGACGCAATATTATAATATGTCTGGTGGACGCAAATAGCAGTCGGGTTGGCAGATGTCACCCACTAGAATAAGATGTCTGTTTCACTACTTGAGGTACCCAGGTATCCTTTGAGGAGCGTATTCATCGACACAACTGTTGATCGATTCAGAAAGTGCGAGCGCGAATCGTGCCACTATAAATTTCAAGTCTTTAGGAAGGCGGATACATTAGCGGTATATTGTGACTGGCTGCTGGCCTCACAGATCTGTAATGTTGATGAAAGGTCGGGGGCTCCCATCCGGTGGTCGGCCACTATGCCGCTGCGCAGCCGCTCATTAACCAGGCCGCAAGGTAACTCGCGGCCTGGCCGAATGTACTCTCCAGCCTATACATGTATGGTTGGGAACGGTTCACAAGGAGTAATCCTGCAACAAATGTGCCCTTCTACCTAACCATCTGCCTGTCGAGGTAAGCCTTGGTTGAAGGAAGG
The DNA here is from genome assembly GCF_014595645.1 of Diaporthe citri. Lineage (NCBI taxonomy): Eukaryota > Fungi > Ascomycota > Sordariomycetes > Diaporthales > Diaporthaceae > Diaporthe > Diaporthe citri. The sequence continues at coordinate 154,839 of NW_025064846.1, forward strand.
TGGAACACACATGCATTTTGTTCGAACGAGGCGGCACTTAGCGGAACGCTACAGGTTCAATTTCCATTAAATTTCGTGTACAAAGCTCGATCGTAGTAGCAAGAAGGAGTCGTAGAATTCGCCCTAAGCTAAATCACGAAGGGCGCGGGAGGTTCACTTGCGGCCAAGAGGTGATTATAAATCGTCTAGGGAAATGACGTCGAGGGAGTCAGCGCTACCGCTATAACACTCAGCTCTGCCTCGCAAAGTGATGTCCACTTACATATCGTCACATCTGTTTGATTTTCTTCACACTTTCAAGAGCAAGGTGATTGTGTCATTGGCAGAATTACCGTGCATCAAGGATAAAAGGGGGCCTTAAAAAAGCTGTGCTGGTTTTTGAAATACACATCCAAACAATGGCCTTGCCAACACCCAGTTCCATCCACCCTTTCAAGCTCTCCATCGCCCAGTGCACTCTGGACGACTTGCAAACGCGTCTTCGTTTAACCCGCTGGCCGGACAAGGAGACAGTCACTGATTGGTCTCAAGGTGTCCCGCTCGCGGCAATTCAAGAGCTTTGCGAGTACTGGCAGACAGAATATGATTGGCGACGATGCGAGTCGCTTTTTAATTCGTATCCTCAGTTCACAACGACCATTGGTGGGGTGGAATTTTACTTCCTGCATATCCGGTCAAAGCACGAGAATGCGCTACCTCTTCTGCTTACACATGGTTGGCCTGGCTCAGTCCTGGAATTCAGACACGTAATCGACAAGCTCGTTGACCCGGAATCTCACGGCGGCTCTCCTGAAGATTCCTTTCACCTCGTCGTCCCAGCACTTCCGGGCTACGCCTTTTCTGGGAAGCCGAAGGAGACTGGGTGGGATTACCATCGCACCGCGCGTGCATGGGCAGAATTGATGCAGCGTCTGGGCTATGCAGACAGGGGATGGGTCGCTCAAGGGGGCGACTGGGGAGCTCACGTGGCCGCAAGTCTGGGTCATCAAGCACCGATGGGATTGAAGAGCGTTCATTTGAATTCCATCTTCTTCGAACCCAAGGCAATTTCTGCCCCCACCAGCCTCTGCAAGATACATGCCAATCTCTTTTGCAGAAAGAAGTTCAAGTTCCAATCCACGATACAAAGGGCGAGGAACGAGCCATGTATCTGGACGGCCGTCGGGATGCCGGGCACCGCGGGTACTCCCTCCAGCAGTCAACGAGACCACAGACCGTCGGCTACGGGCTTGCAGACTCACCGGTCGCACAGGCGGCGTGGATTTATGAAAAGGTCAGAGACTGGTCTCATCACGATGGCAATGTGGAGACGGTATTTAGCAAAGACGAGATGCTCGACACGATCATGTTATACTGGCTCTCCAATTCCGGCACATCGTCTGCTCGTTACTATTGGGAGTGCGAGCCCGACTCGACCGCATGGCCGATAGACATACCGGTTGGCGTGAGTTGGTTTGGCGGCGATAATAGTTATGCACCAAAGGAATGGTGCGAACGGTACTACAAGAGTATCGTGTACTGGAACGAGACGGAGAGAGGCGGCCACTTTGCGGCGTGGGAGGTACCAGACGTCTTTGTGGCGGAGGCACGCGAGTGGCAACGCAAGATCAGGTGAAGAGGCATGAAACAAACATGCCATCCAAATACATCTATATCACCATGTGAAATACTATCACACCGCCATCCAGAGAGCGGCACAGTATCCAAGGGTAGCACGACTATTGTAATCTAGCTGCTGATATTCTGTAAACTATAAGAAGAAGGGCGTGAAGGTAATTCTGGCCCGTTGATGCGGCCACGGTTCCGGGTGGCTCATTCTTCAATGGCCTGGTCATTGAACAACGCACCTAAAATTCTCTCACCACTCTTAGTTTTGTAATCAGACAGTCGTGCATACTATAGCCCCTGGCTAAGGGGGCAGCGCCACAATAGCAAGCTGAGCGCCTTCATGCGCACTGGGGCTATCCCGCCCAACAGTATACCTCCGGCTAACCACAGCTAGCAGTCACTAGCTACCTAGATCTCTCATACCCAATCTGGTGTATACCGCTTCACCAGGGTTACACTCAAGGTTGGCGTGACTTCCTACCTAAATAGGACGCATAATCCTTTCCCACTATTAAATTCATTTCTGAGGAAGCCACAATAACTAAAAGCAAAGCGATGCAATACTGGTACGCGGCGTCTGTGTGTCGCACTGCGATGACTGGTATTGGTGGGGGCTGAGTGACCGGTTACCTGGTTGCAGTGCGAGGCTTACGTGCTCGAACTCTTCAGGGGGGGAGAGGCCATGTTTCCAGGAACGGCGTGTTGTTGTGGATCGCGTGCAATGCAACAAAAGCGACGAAACAGATGGTATGTGATAAAGCTTGCGAGAGCTACGAGGCGACGTGGTGGGGTTTGGGACCACCAATCTAACCGGACCAAGGCAATGCCTGGTGAGCTCTGGAGGAACACAACCGGTCGCAAACCCTGACAACTGAGGCTTACTTAGTTTTCCTGAAGACGAGTTGGTCTGACATCCAGCCACACAGGGTTGTATGCATGAAACTCAGCAAGTCAGCCGAAGTGAACTTGCCCAACCGCAGACTACCACCCGCTCCGTTTTGCATGAGGAGAGCTTGGCACAGGTCTACATCGTAAGCATATGACCTCTGATAGACTTCCTGCAGGATTTATGTTGGCTGACTATTTTCTGTCCTGAAGAGCCACACATTCAAGTTCTGATTTGTTTGTTCGGTTTCTCACAGCACATAAACTCTTGACTATACGCAGTCGTCCTTGGTAGTAAGCACGGTTACCAACCGTGTCCGACTGGGGTGCTTGGAGCAGTGTTGGAATAGTCAGACACAGGAAGATTATAACGTTAAGTATTTGAGTGCCGTTGGGAACCATTCTACTTAAACTCCCCTCCTTGACCCTTGATCACCACCTTGAATAAATAAAGTCCCCAGGGATCTTGACAAAACCAACACAGCGAAATCAAAGTTTGCTGCAGTTAACATGCACCATCTCCTTCGATTATTCATGCTTTCGGCTACGGCCCTTGGCTATCAGGCCCATGCCACCCGACAATCAGATTCCATCCAAATAGTCGAGCTTCAGCACTACAAGGGCAGCGGATGTGCCCCAGGATCCGTAACAACTGCCGTCAGTCCTGACCACAAATCCATCACCGTATCTTTCGGCTTCGGAAGCATCCCGCCTACCAGCCCCCGGATGCCCTGCGACCTCCTGTTCACCTTGCTGTACCCGACCGGCTGCACCAGCGCTGTCATCGATGCCGTCTACAACGGGCTCGAGGATTTGAGCCCGGGGTTCAGCGGGAACCTCACAGCCAACTATGCCATCTCGGGCATCACCAGTGGCGAGGCGCCGCCTACTACCTTGTTCGAAGCTGGTGTTTCTGCTCCATGGACAAGGACAGATGTCATTACTGCTGATGCGGCGATATCTGGCGATAGCCAGCGCAACGTGACGTTTGAGGACTACGTCGTGCTGGACCTGAGTGATAATGCTGCCATAGGGCAAGTCACAATCAACAACATAACCATTGAGATCTCTCTGGAGACGGCATGCTGAATGCTTAGGCGTAGGAGAAGTTGTTTCGACGAAGGACTGAAGGACTGAATTGGCCGGTTGACATATTTTGATCATGCGAAGAGGCTGACAGCACGTGAAGCTCTGGACCATCCTTGGTTTTCTGGTGGGCACGAAAGGCTGAAGTAAGTCTGAGGAACTGAAAACAAACAAGTTGAGTTTGAATAGTACTGAAAGTCTTGCCGGAAGATGTGTCCTGGCTTGGCTGGTCGACGGCCTTTTTCTCTCTCTTTTTTTTTTTTTTTTGATTTCCATGATAGAGTAAACATGGATAGACAGAAAGTGTCAAAGATGCTCAAGTTAGGCCATCTGACAAGCCCTCTATTGCGCCATTTCGTCCAAGAGAATGAGGACGAAGGCACTCTGGCGATCTGGGACCCTCTGCTGCAAGGTTGTGGTAGCCCAGGATTTGAAGATCGGAAGGCATTACGTTGTAAATCAAAATTGGCTGAAGAGAATTTTGGGCCAGAGGATGGCCACGAATTCCGTCCAAATCCTAAAGTTCCATGCCATGTGGTGTGCTAGTTCTGGTTGACTCAACATTCCCAGCTGACCCGCGTGGAGTGCGATTCTCCAAGAATAGAAAATGGCACGGCCAATCATCTATAATTATCAGTAAACATCACCTCGATCGACCAAGAGTCTTGACGCGCTTACCAATTACCGCGAACTAGCTGCTCTGCTTCTCGCCTCTTAATGAGGACAGTCGCCGCACTTCTCCTTGCGGCAGTTGTCGACGACCGACTGCGGCTGGCCCTGGTTCGTGTCGAAGCACCAGTTGAGGCAGTTGCCGAAAGCGGACCCTTCCTGGCTGATGAAGAGGTCGTCGCACTGGGCGTGGGCGATGACTGCCGCCTGCACGGTGAGGAGGAGCCACGTGAGACGCATGTTGCTGTTTGCTGGTGGTTGAGGAAGGCTGTTTATTGGTCACACACACGCGGAGAGGAGTGAAAGATATTGGCATCTTATTTGAGTGCCTGTGGGTTGCTTGTGGTCTTGTATATATATACATGTGGAATATCGTGAGAGCCACAGTACCGCCAGTATGAGGGCCGAACTTGTTTTCCGTGCAAAATATTCCCCACCACCGCGACCGAATCAGATCCAGGGGCGCCGATCAATAAAGGGGCCGCAAACCCGCTTGAGGACCGGGTATCTAGCTGCGAGTCATTCTGCGCCAGCAATTATGGGATTAATCGTAAGGAACAAGTGACACTGGCATGCTATTATAATACATGCGACAGAGGCTGCGAGTCAGTGGTATAACATGACTGGCTTGTGGTCGGGCGATAGCAGACCAAAGCCCCAGTCTCAGGGCTCCAACTGTAGTGGGATGTTTCTTGATATTGTCATGAATAAGAGACGAAGTAATGAATCTGACAAATGCTTGTTCGAGAGAGAACAACGATACGTCATACTGGCAGTCTGCCAACATGATCCACTACCTTACCAGTCACTCGAGTGCCTCCTCATTCTGGGCCGGCCCCTCCGCTCCTCAATCGCCCTCCTGCCCCTTTCATAATCGTAAGAATCATCATCACCACCATCCCTCCCGCGGCGCCTAGGCCTATCCTCGTCATAGTAGTCGTCGGCATCATACACGCTGCCCCTCCGCCGGTCCCTCTCCCGCTCCCGGTCTTGGTCCCACGGCCCGCCCTCGCCCTTCTCCAGCCGATCCGCCCTGGTCAGGCCACCATCCCGCTCCCTGTCCCTCCTGCTCCGATCACTCCCTCCCCTGCCCTCGTCGTCCCGGCTGTCCCACGAATCAAAGTCACTCCCGCGCCCGTGGTGCTGCGACCGCGACCGCAGCTCCTCCCGCCTCCTCTCGCGCCGTCTCCGCCGCCGAGCCTCGTCGCCCTCGGCCTCATCCCGCCGGTCCTGCGCCCGCTCGTCCTTGCCGTCGTCCTTCATCTTCTCGTACTTCTCCACATCACGGGTGACGTCGTACGCGAGCGTCAGCCCCAGCAGGCCCAGCACCACGGGCGGCACCCACCCGTACCCGTGCTCCTTCTCCAGCTGCTTGCGCCGCGCGCGCATCTCCGGGTGGGCCTTGGACGGCCGGGGGTCGGGCGGGAGGAAGTCCTTTGCCTTGACCATTTTGTTTTTTTACTCCCCTGGCTCTGGCTCGTTTTCTCCCTCTCTCGCTCTCTCTTCTTCTTTTGAGTCCTCTGCACCAGTCCCTGCTCTTAGAGTATGTTTTCCCTTCCTTTTCTTCCGATTTCGTGGGGATGAGATTGAGTTATAGAAGAGGCTTGGACCAAGGTGAACGGGTAGGTGAGTGGAGTCGCTGTGGCTGTGGACTTTCGGTGAGGAGAGATGTATGTACCCGTTGACGTTGTGTGGCGAAATAGAACAAACTCGCTCAACACAGCGGGAACAAAAAAGCGGGAAGTAAGATAGACAGATACTGTGTTTTTGATATTGTGGAATGGGATTTGTGAACAAAATGTATCATTCCAAAATTCCGGCGTTGAGTGTGGTTATCATCCAGGGGCCACTAAGCCCGGTCGGAGGAGGAGGCAGCCACTTGGCTTATATCGTCACTGAAGAGAACACCCCCCCTCCTACCCAGCCAGATTCCCGGGCCCTTCCCTTGCCCATGACAAAATGCTGCGCCGGACCAAACAAAAATCCCGCCCTGTCAAACTGATTCCCGACCCCACCGCAGCCTGCTAGTCTCGAAGGAGAGACAAGCGTCGACCAACGATCGGGGCGTCCCCCCTCCAGCCGTTGCCTTAGCAGCTTAGGAAGGTCGAGCTAGGCCGGCAGCACTCGCTAATTAGGACGGGGGTGTCGTGGTGTGAAGGAGGGAGCTGCGTTGGTCTCAAACAAAGTGATGTCACCGGCATGACGGCAAGATGGTCTAGCCTCCTCAGGCTGTGTGGTGGTGAAATCCCCGGGGGCGGTGAGCCCCACAGTTCTTCACACGAGATTGAGAGCACCCAGTGGTTAACTGAGGCGCCCGCCTCCTGTTTAGCTAGCCCGGCTAGCCCAGCCTTCTGGCCACATATTATCGCCAGGGGCCCCGGGAATGAGATGACGTACCCCGGGACAGGCCTGGATCAGCACGATATCTCCTGGCTGCATCTTTGGGGCGGACTGACGCGAATTGGCATCACTGCGCCCAGCTGCGCAACACGTGTGCAAACACACACAACCCCAAGTACACATATAGACAAACGGATGGAAGGAAGAAGGATCAGGTACGATGCACGTCCTCGATTTCCGTGAGACCCGAGATGCAAGCTTTTCCTTTGGTCTCGGGTGTCTCCAGTCGGCTCGACAAGCCAGCCAGTCAGCTAGCCCGTTGGGTGCCCGCCTGACCTGCCTTGTGCAACCGCACATGCGTCAACGCTTCAGACTGACTTACTAAGTGCATCGTCCTGACGGAAGGGTTGTCATACGGGCCAGACGTGGTGGTGCGAGGAGCCTCAGCCCGAAGTTTGTGATTCTAGCTCTGGGTACTCTTTCTAGCTCTAGATGCTCGCCCTTCTGGGCGCCATCGTCCTTCTCAGCGCCTCCTTGGCCTCTCTCTCCTCCTTGAGCGGCAGCAAGCCCTTCTCCCTGAGATCCTGCAGGAACTCCTGCCCGTATTTGTAGCCCAGCTGCGTGATCTCGTCGAACTTGCCAAAGTCGAGAGTGCCGTAGTCGTCGATGGGCGGCCGCATGTAGATGCACCCCGGCAGGTTCTTCGCCCGCTCGAGGGCGTCGACGCTCGACACGTACGCGAGGCGTGCCTGGATCTCGGCCAGTGTTGGCGGATTTGGCGTTGAGGAAAACGGGTTCCACCGGTTCCAGAATGCCACGCGCCCGAGAGCGTGTCGCCGAACGACTGGGGGAGTGTTGTCGTCCAGAGACCCAACGTCTACGGCGAAAATGGTATCCACGCCGAGTGACTTCATGTGCGACACCGTCAGATTGTCGATGTAGCCGCCATCCAGCAGCATGCTACCCTCGTCACAGAGAGGCGGAAGGAGGCCCGCAAGAGACATGGACGCCCGGATGTACCTCCATGCATACCCGCTGGTGTGGATCTCGGCTCGGCTCTTGCTGATGTTGGTCGTGTTGCAGTAGAACTCCAACCAAAAGTCCTCGATCTGCGTCTTCTCGAATATCTTGAAGATACCCCGATTGAACTCGTGCCCAGTGGTATACGAAGCCGAGGGGTACGTGAGGTCTAGCGCAAACCTCCACTTGCTGCCCATCCGACCGGAAAACTTTTTTGCCAGTCCCAGGATGGGCACCACGTCCGCATGTCGTGCATAAAGCCCGCCGACCAAGGAGCCTATTGAAGTGCCACCAACGACATCGATCGGAATGCCAGCTTCCTCCATCGCTCGAATAATGCCAACGTGCGCAATTCCTCGTGCTCCTCCACCTCCAAGCACAAGGCCAACCGATCTCCCACATAGTCGTCTGGCCAGACGGTGGAAATCGCCCTTAAATGGGGCATCCGGTGCGTAAACAGGGCTGTACCGAACCTTCCTCGAGGTATACTTCTGGATCTCGGCCTGCAACGTTTGTACCCGCTCTTTGATGTTGAGACCAAGGCGCTTGGCCCGAGGATGAAGAGGCAGGTTCTCGCGTCCGATGTCCATTTGTACATGGAAGTGTCCACCATTGATCCACACCCTGTTCTTCAGCCAGGCTCTTGTCATACCGGAGACAGAATACCGCTCAGCATGCAGCAAGACCAGGATCTTCTGTGCGGTGGATTTCTGGCCCAGCATGAAGCGTTCATACTCTCCGACTTCTGGTGACCCCTCTGCCAGACCAACTAGCAGAATACAGTCGGCCTGCGTTATGCAGGTTTGGGTCCAAGCTGAATTGACGCTTGTATCTGGTCACATTAATAATGTCAGCAAATGTCAGGCACGGTGGGGACAAAGTTGACGATGAAAATGTGTTTGTTGTGTTCAGGAAAAAATTAGAGTTAATGTTAACCATCACCGGCTGGCTGGCCTTTGGACTGTGGATTTCTCATCATTACGCAGATTGAAATGTGACCGATGTCAAGAAGACGCTCACGAAACTTACCTGCAACGTAGACGACAAGACCGAACTTCTCTTCCAGGTCTGCCAAGTATTGAGATAACCTCAACTTCCCCATTCTGCTGAAGGCGTGCTTTCCCAGGTGGTTTAGAATGGCGGATTGATTAAGGACCGTGGCGCCGTTGCGAGTTCCGACTTGCTGAAGTGCAGACATGAGGCGGTTACCGAAATCAACCACGGGCACTCCCGCAGTCACAGGCAGGACAGCGACGGTCCGCAGGTTGAGCGTGGATGAGCTCTTGTTGACTGTGGTTCGGCTCCAGCCGTCCTTTGATACCACTGGATCGTCAACAAAAGCGCGCATCTTTGACGCGATCATCTTAGAGATCTTGATGGTGATGCTTGGGTGTTCTTGTGCCAGGCTGTTGAAGAGCGTCCGCGGAAACTTGACGATTTCTGTGTCTCTGATGGCGTGGAGGGTTCCAGTCCGAGCAGACTCTGTCAACACCTCGAGCTCCCCGACGCTCTCGCCTTGGCCGAACTCCGCCCTCACAGACACTCCGCCATCTTTGCGATCCTCAACCAGCCGCAGTCGGCCGTTTAGCACAAGGTAGATCGCGTCGCTCTCGTCGCCTCCGTGGAAGATGACCTGACCGGCATTGACTGATAGCCACTCCAAGGCGAAGTCAATATGGAGGATCAGACGCGGCAACAGACTTGTCAGCCTCTTTGCCATCGTCAGTAGTACAATGGGATATTTGTCCACTATCCTTTCTAGTGACGCGCGAGGAAGGAAGCCAACGTAGACGTCTGTTTTTGCAACAACGTCAATGAACGATCGATAGGAAGAAACTGTCCCGACGTAGCCTGCCAATCCTCCTGGTTTAATCAGCGCAACGCTCTTTCGGACAGCGCCCTTCTTACGGGCGTCTGAGCCACCCTGTCCGAAATCAGGCGCTGAAAACTCCGAGGTGGATGTTCCCGTGCGGCGATGAGCGAAGGATCCATCTGATACGTCCGTCGCCCCTTCGCCAGAGCTGTGCAAGATGTCTCTGGGCTTTTCCTCACAGGAAGCGCACATGTCAAGGAAGCCATCGATGACGTAGTACAAGCCAGGATTCCTTTCTCCCTGCTCAACAAGTACAGATCCTTTCGGGAAGAAGACGATTTCCAATTCGTGCTTCATGTCTTGAGCGAGAGCGTGGGGACTGGGTGAGGCGTGCGTGGCCAGCCCACTCGAGGTCACAGACTCAGTGTCCCCGTCGACCGATGCATCAAACGGGCCCATGAAGCCGAACGCGTTGTTGGAGAAGATTGCCTTGTGGCGCCGTTGGTCGAATGAAACAAGTCTCGGTGAGGCTTCAACCGAATCGGTCCCCCTAGATGCCGTGCCACTCGATTCCAAGCCGATGGCCTTGAACATGCATTCCAAGATGGATTCTCGGAACACATTGTCCTCATCAACTTGCTCCCTCTTGCCAAGAGAGATCCGCTGGCTTGCAAAGGGGTTGAAGGTCCTCTCTGCCAGAGGCGACACCCCTTCCTTCAGCTGCGCTTCAGAAGAGCGAGTGGTGTCGTGGCGTGGAGCAGAGAGCTGTTGTGATGAGCGCCCTCCGCCTCGTGCGTGCTGTATGTTAGCCAAAAGATCACCCGGGCTGGGCACGTGGATTGAACCCCGCTCATGAGGGTGAGATATGGTTGAGGTGACCACGGATCCTTTCATAGCTTGCAACACAGCTTCTTTCCGCAAGCCTGTTGAGGATGTCCGGCGGCGACTTGCCGCCATGGAGTTGTGAAGTGCAATGCCTTTCCCAGCCTCTCTCTCTCCAATTCGCTCGCGTTCTCGTTTAAATTTCTCTTTGAGGCGCTCCAATGGGTCCCCTCTCAAATGATTCGGGAGCTGAGAGACGGTGTACTTGATCATGTTCTTCTCCGTCTGTAGGACTTCACCACCCAAGCCCAGATAGCTGAAGGCCGTTGCGAGGGTGACCCGCTGGAAGCGAGAGAGGATCAAGTGCACGATGTGAGATGTCGCCTTGGGGTAGACGCGAATGAGGCGTCGGAAGGCACTAGCCGGGATGATGGCGATGGTGGTGTCCACAGATGCCCTCGCAATGACGTCTGGGTGCACCGAGCTGGTCCCAACACGCTTGATCCCTGGCCTGGCCTTGAGCTGGTGATGCCGAGGGAAATGACTGTTAGGAGGAGTGCCATCATCGAGGGACATGTGCGGGACCCTCGGCAACGTGCCAGTCCCAGGCTTCAGGTTGGCGGGATCCTGAAGCCGAACTCCCCGACTACTACTCGGCGGACCTTCTGACATGGGGGTACTGGGAAAGGAGATGGGTATCTCATTGGGCTTCTCGAGACCAGCAGCCGAGGGAAACCTGGAATGGCCGTCATGGGAGGCGGCGGTGTCAGGCATGGGTGCCTCGTCGTCGGCATGCCGTAATTTGACGTCTTCGGTGAAGAGAGACATGATGGTGAACAGCGAGGACATGGGGGCGCCATTCCGCACCTCGGTGAGGAGCTGATACCGCTGCTGGCCGGGGCGGTGCATCTCCCCATCTTCGGCATCACTGACCGAGTCCCACGAGCCCTCGCTGCCGACGCTGTTGGCCGATGCACCTCTGGCTGCTCTCGCAGACTTGACAAATATCTCGACAAGGCCGTCAACAACTAAGCAGAAGCCTTGCTCGTCTTCGAGGTTCAGGGTCTCGCCGGCAATCAGCTTTCTTGTCTGCATGCTACGAGTCAACTCGTGGAAGACGGGCCTCTCCAGGTATCCAAAGATCTTGATGGCACTCAAGAACTCGTCCAAGTAATTGGACAGGCCGGACTTGATGCCGTCCTCATGTGTGTCAGGGAAGAGCTCGACCTCGGGCTCCTTTCTCTGAGGCTCTGGCGGAAGCCGGGAGTACATGTTCAGATAGCGGTACCGAACAACCCAGCTGATTCCGGAAAATATCAACGCTAATATTATCATTCTGGGGCGAGGTTAGCAGGTGAGGATTGGAAGAAGGTAAGGGGTTGGAGGAGCAGGCATACATGGTCGTGGCATTCATGGTAAACGTCAAGCTGGTGGAAAAAAGATTAAAAAGCAAAGTGGGAATGGATATAGTGGTAAGCTTGAGGGCGAAGTAGATGATGGTGGACAGCAGCTGCAGCGTCCAGAGGATCAACCTCGCGATGAGGCCTATCCACGAGAAGGAGCCGTGGGTGACGACGACATCATTGGCGCGTGTCATGACCGAGGACAGTGCCGGGTTGGGCGCATTGATGGAGGCGGTACCAGTCCCGGCACCGGCAGCGCTGGACAGAGCCGAGGCGACGGCGGTGGTGGTAGCATCCAGAGACTCCATTTTCTTGGTGGACAATGAAGCTCAGACTGGCCGACTAGGTGCAGCACATGATGAAGGACGCAACGCCGATTGGATGGCGTTGGGTGCGAGGGACAGAGCACCTCATCGACTCATGAACAGGAACAAAAGACGGCCACGGTCGCAGAGGCCTCGATTGTTTTGTGCAGGGCGAGGTCACCGGATGTGGACTCTTTGCAGGGGCTCGCCGTGTGATGTGGTGAGGTGTGGTAGAGCAGAAGCGCAGAACGTTGTTGCTCTGGTGTTTTGCTGTTTTGCTGTTCTTCTGTCAGGCATGAGCCGAATTTTCCAAGGATCCATGGGAAGCTATGACCACCTGGCACGCGGGCGGTGGGCGGGCAGGTCGGAACATTGGAAGCCTTTCAGCCGAAGGTACCCACTTTCCACCACCATACTGCATCATCAGTCCCCAAGACCTTCCATACTCTGGTACATGGATCTCATGTACGGACGCACGTCTCACTGCCCATCCGACCTGGCCCCCAATGCTCGAGGCAGCCTCCCTCAGACGTAGCTGCAGTCAGGCGGCACTCTTATTATGCAGCCGTCTTCAATCAATCACGACTTTGAACACACAGTTCTGGCGTCTCGCACAAGCCCGTTGAGCTGCGGCGGGTCCAGCAGGGACGGGCTCGTGCCACAGCAAGCCCTTGCCTTTTCGGAGCCGCGCCAATGCTTGTAACGACGTCTCGCCCCCAATCTACCAAGCTAGGCTCGTTTATTTGATGTCTATCGGTCCCTCAAGAGCCGCCAGCCATGCCAGCCCAGCCGGTCCCAAGCCTAGGGCAATCTGTCACGGCGCCGGTGCCTGCTGCATGCAAAGGCAGCCTGCATTCCTGTGCCGAGTGTGCCGAGTGTGCCGTGCCGCCAGCGTTCTACTCCGTCCCAGCACACGGAGCTCGGAGTTGCGGCTGCTTGCATATCGGAGCAGAGCCTTCTCTCGACTTTGATACGGCTGCAGCCACAATTGAGTCATGAGGAAAATTGCATTCAGTTGTCAGGATTCGGATCCCTGTCTATCTTTCGCTACTGCTGACCATCCTGCCGTCTCGCCCGGTCTCAATGATCCCTAGTCTCACATCCCGTCGCGGGGATGAGGCTATGTGCACATGGCACCGTCGGACCAGCGCACCTGTCCTGGACAAGAGGCATATCTCCCGAAGAACATGGCGTCTGAAGGATCAAGAGTCGCAATTCCTGGATGGGTAGATGCCTGGCAAGTTTGGATGCATTGAAGATGCTCTCGTCTGCCTACGCCTTGACCTTCTACAGTCGACGCTGCCTCAAGACATATCATGCCGCATAGAGTAAGTATCATCAGGTAGGCAGAACAATTCTTCACGTCTCTTGAATTTCAGGCATCAACGTTCCGGAACATAGCTGCCTGCCTGCGTCTGCACGCTAGGTAAGGAGGATGGTGTATGGTGTATGGTGGAACGGCAATTCGTTTCTGCCCCGCTCATGCCTCACTATCTCTGACAGTCCTATGTTTTAGCTTGCAAAAGTCCCTAGCACCGTCCCTATCAAGTGCTCCTGTTCCCGTTCGGGAAGCTCGTCCAAGTGGACCCCTGGACTGCGTCCGTGGGCAGGTCCCTGTTCACACTTGCACCGTAGCCGCGCCGCAGTCTTACATGCGTGTCTCTGCATTCAACAATCTCTTCGAGATACCTTACCTTACCTTACCTTACCCACGGATCTTACTCGCTCCTTATATGGCTGCAAGCTCGCGAGGCCCAAGGATTCCCACTCCCTCTCTCGCTCTCCCATCATCATCCTCGCTCGCGCCATCCTCACCATGGCCGAGGTCCCTCTCTTCCAATATGGATGGACAACCACCAGGGTACCACTGCTGGGCCCCCATGGCTCTGTCGTCGACAAGTTGAGTGTATTCTCCGTGTCAAGGTATGCCGGGCTCGCTTTGTCTCCGCGTGATGTTACTTTTACCGACGGCCCGGGCCCTAATTTGTTCTTGGCTTCCACCCGGATTCCGATTGCTAACCCGTGAACTTTACTGCCCACAGCGAATCTCACGTCCCATGGATCAAAACCGTCGCTGGCTTGGCCACCCCCGGCTACGTCCAGGTTGCGATCCTGGTCATCTCCTTCTTGTGGACTCTGGCCAGTGTTCAGGCGTCAAAGAAGATCAAGGTCACCGCCCATAACTCAAAGGCATCCCAGATCTCCGTCGGCTTTGAGCTTTGCTCGCAGATCACTCGTACCTGCGCCCTGGCCTTCATTATCATTGCCGCAGTCAGGGGCGACACACAGCAGTGGTACAACGTCGTGCTCGTCGCTGGCGCCTTTGTCTTCGGCCTCACCAGGCTCGCTAGCAGCTTGCAATGGCGCCATACCGCCCTGCACCAGGTAAACTTCCTCCTCGGAACCTCTCTGCTGCTACTAGCCGCCGCGGAGGTTCTGCCCTTGTTGGAGATGAATTCAACGCACCGTCCTGGAGACATGATTATTGGTGCACTTGCGTCCCTCGCTGCTGCCAATCTCGTCGCGATCACCACTCCCAGAGAGTGGGCACCGCCTCCGGTAATCTTCGAACTGCTGGACGGCCCAGAGAAAATAGCCCCTGCGCCAGAGGAGACATGCAGCTGGTGGAATCTTTACCTCACCTTTGAGTGGCTGACTCCCCTGATCTGGAAAGGCTGCCGAAGGTCAGTCGACATGGACGAGCTGCCGCCTCTGCCATGGTATGACGAGCCCCTATACCTTCTCTCCAAGATCCAGGAAGCCCGCGCCAAGAGCAGCGACACCTTGTGGACAGTCCTGCGTTTCTTGCGCAAGGAGATACCTCTGATGACCTTCTTTGCGGGCACCTGTTACGCGGTCGAGCTTGTGGCACCGTTCGCCATGTATCAACTCCTGGCCTACCTCTCTAACCCCGACAAGGCGGTCCTCAGCCCTGTCGTCTGGCTGGTGCTCTTGTTCGTTGGCCCAATGACCAAGACTGTCCTGTTCCAGCAGTACATCTTCACCTCAACCCGGTTGATCATCCGTGTCAAAGCTGCCATGACGCAAGAGCTATACCACCGGGCAATGTCCTCGATGGAGCTGGACGGAGACGTTCTGAACGACGCCCAGGGCCAGCAGGCCACGGCGAAGAAGACAACACACGCTGGCCAGCTGCAGAACCTGATGTCCGGCGATATTGACGCGATCTGGCAGGCACGGGATGTTGTCTTGATAGGGGTTGGGGCCCCTGTAGGCATAATACTCTCCTTCGTAGGTCTTTACACGATTCTGGGTTGGCCAGCTCTCATCGGCTCCGCCCTCATCGTGATCGCGATACCTGTTCCGACATACGTCGCGCAGTTGATGGGCAAAAGCCAGCGCCAGGTCAAGGCAACGCAAGACGCCCGGATATCCCTGATTTCCGAGTACCTCGGGTCGATCAGGGCCATCAAGTATTTTGCCTGGGAAGATGCCATGGCGAAGATAATCGATAATGCTCGCGACGCGGAACAGAAAGTGCTGTGGAGGATCGCCGTTCTCTACACACTACTCGGCGAGGCCGTAGAGTTCATGCCAATGGTTTCTCTCGTCGTCATGTTCACTCTGTACACCAGCGTGCTCAAAGAACCCCTCACGGCGCAGGTTGCCTTCACGGTTCTGTCGCTTGTTGCCACGATGAGGAACAACATCGGCATGTTTGGCTATCTTTCGAAGAATGTCACCAA
Source organism: Diaporthe citri (assembly GCF_014595645.1). Lineage (NCBI taxonomy): Eukaryota > Fungi > Ascomycota > Sordariomycetes > Diaporthales > Diaporthaceae > Diaporthe > Diaporthe citri. Next base: position 170,497 of record NW_025064846.1, read on the forward strand.
TGCCTGGATCTCCTTCGACCGCCTCAACAGGTATTTTACCAACACAACACCACTGATTACTTACCCGGAAGGGCCACTCCGGATTGAGAATGCCACGTTCAGGCGAAACAAGAAGGCGGACTTCACCCTGAAGGACGTCTCCATAGACTTTGTCGGAGGAGGCTTGAACACCATCTTCGGCGCGTCCGGAAGCGGAAAGACGACTTTGCTGCTGTCGATCCTGGGGGAGACCATCAAGGAATCAGGAGCGGTGACACGGCCTGATGATGTCGCGTTTTCCTCCCAGACGGCATGGCTCCAGAGTGCGTCCATCAGAGAGAACATCCTGTTTTCCAGCCCCATGGAGGAGGCCCGCTACAAGCGCGTCATCGAGGCCTGCTGCCTCCCGCTGGACCTCTCCGAGCTCCCCGACGGGGACGAGACGGAAGTGGGAGAGAACGGGACGGCCCTGTCGGGCGGCCAAAAGGCACGCGTTGCCCTCGCGCGAGCGCTCTACTCAAAGGCGCCCCTGCTCCTCCTGGACGACATCTTTTCCGCACTCGACTCTAAGACCACTGCATCCGTGTGGGAGCAGTGCTTCTGCAGTGATCTTCTGAAGGGTCGTACGGTCGTCCTCGTCACCCAGGTCAAGTGGATCGCCGAGCAGGCCGACCTGCACGTGGTGTTGGAGAACGGCTCGATCACCAGCCAGGAGCAGCACATCGGCGTCGTTCGAAAGCCCGTCCAAGTCGCCAAGGATGCTATCGAGGGCGACGGGCTAGACGCGGCAATCCCTGCTAATGGAAACGGAACCAATGGCGTGAATGGTGGTGAGGCGGCGAAGCCTGGTGCCGCGTCGAAGCCAAAGAAGGACGACATCGCCAAGGAGATGGAGGCAACGGGTAACACTGGTAGAATGTCGTTCTTCCAATACATGACTTACTTTGGCGGCCCTGCATACCCTATCCTCACTCTCGTTGCGACCGTCGTTGGCACTGCTTCGCTGCTGGCCACTACTTTGTGGGTTAGTGTCTGGGTCGACGCGGTCGATCGTAAAGATGCTGTGGATGTCGGGTATTACTTGGGCATCTACACGGCTATATCGGTGGGAAATCTCATCGTCGACGCCCTGGTGTTCCTAATATACGCCAACGGTGGCTGGCAGGCTGCGAAGAGGCTTCATTCTGAGTTCGTCCGCAGCGTCATGAATGTTTCGCTCTCATGGTATAAGGTTAGTCCATCCTCATCAGCCGCATCTGCCGTCTCGTCTAACACTTCGCACACAGGACACGCCTACCGGCCGCGTCGTCAACCGGTTCTCTCGCGACATGGCATCCCTCGACAATCAACTCTCCAGGATGCTTCAGGGTACTCAGCAGCTTGCCGTCGAGCTGGTCATCCGACTGGGCGCCGTGACGGCCATCATGCCTATTTTCATCTTGCCTGGCCTGTTCAGCTGCATAGTTGGACTGTTAGCGGGAGAGATGTACACGCGCACTGCGGTGGTAGTGAAGCGGCTGGTGTCCTCCTCCCAGTCACCCGTGTTCTCCCAATTCAACGACGACATGGCTGGGATCCAGATCATCCGCGCCCGTAAGGGCATAGCCAAGAACTTTGGAAACCTGCTGGCGGAGCGGTTGCGCCCATTCAACCGTGCCAATGAGACCAACTACAACCTGAACCGCTGGGTCGGCCTGCGCATAGACTTCGTCACCGCCCTGGTAATGGCCTGCGCGGGCGCCATCGCCATCTCCAAGGTCGGCCTGATCCCCGCCGGCCTCGTGGGCTTCTCGCTCACCAACGCGAGCGGGCTGTCGTCGACGATCCTGTACCTGGTGAGGCTCGCGAACGAGCTCGAGGTGGAGCTGCAGAGCTTCCACCGCGTGAGGGAGTACGCGTCCCTGGAGCCCGAGGAGAAGACCGAGGACGTGGCCGCCCCGGCCGCCCAACCACAGCAGCAGCAGCAGCCCACAGAGGCCCCGGCGTCGTGGCCCACCACGGGTGCGATCGAGTTCCGCAACGTGACGATCCGGTACGACCCGGACGGGCCGGACATCCTCAAGGACATCAGCCTCAAGTTCGCGGCGGGCGAGCGCGTGGCGGTGGTGGGGCGCACGGGGTCGGGCAAGAGCACGCTCGTGCTGTCGCTGCTGCGCTTCACGCACGTCGTCCGCGGGCAGATCCTGTACGACGGCGTGGACATCACGCACGTCCCGCGGCGGCGCCTCCGGCAGTCGCTCACAATCATCCCGCAGGAGGCGGTCCTCTTCAACGGCACCATCGGCACCAACCTCGACCCGGCGGGCGAGGTCGCGCCCGAGGTCGTCGAGGGCGCACTGGCCAGCTGCGCGGGCATCGCGAGCTTCAAGTTCCGCGACCGGGACGGACACAGACCCGGCGAGGTAAATGGAGACCACCAAGAAGAAGAAGAAGAAGAGGGAATCATCTCCGACGCCCTCGCGCCCTCACCACCGACCGAGCACACCCCCCTCCTGAGCGGCCTCTCAACCCCAGCAGCAGAAGCCATCTCGTCCTCGGCGGCGGGCCTCTCGCCCTCGACGGCGGTCGACGCGCGCGGCGAGAACTTCTCGCACGGCCAGCGGCAGGTGCTGTCCCTGTGCCGCGCGCTGGTGCGCAAGTCCAAGCTGATGCTGCTGGACGAGGCCACCGCGTCCATGGACTACGAGACGGACCGCGGGATCCAGGCGGTGCTGCGGCGGGAGATCTTTGGCGGCGGCGCGTCGGCGGACGGCGGCAGGACGCTTGTTACCATCGCGCACCGGCTGAGGACCATTGCTGATTATGATCGTGTCTTGGTCATGGGCGGCGGGAGGGTTCTGGAGTAAGTGTTGCAATTTTCCTTCCCGCATCTAGGATTTTAAGGGTGGCTCATACTTTTCATGATAAATTTGAGGGTGTATTACTAACGTCTCCCAACAGGATGGGCTCGCCCAAGGAGCTCTTCGGGGCGAAGGGGACCTTCTACGACATGGTGCAGCACTCGGGCGAGGTCAAGGAGCTGCAAGGCGTCTTTGGCGATCCTGATGAGTAAACCTCAACAGGCCGTTTCAAAACGATCTAAACATATTTATCCAATCGGGTTTACAGTCCGAGGTATAGACAAGCCACTGGTTAGGCTGCATAGATGCATACATACTATGGACAACGCGCAAAAGGTATTTCATCGGGCATAAAAATGTCACAAGTCAGTGATGATAGAAATTGAAACCAAGTCAAGTTGCGGACGGTACAGGACCGTGAGGTATAGGATTATCGTTTTCATTCTACCTCTCTCCCATCAAGCGGGAGGAGGCCAATATCCGTGTTTCCAAAACCTCCGTCAATCGCACATACACCAAAGACAAGCGCCTCTTGAACGTATCCATCCGTTTAAGAATGCATGTCTCGTCTAATTTTCCACAGGCTCAACGGCCATAACCAAATTATTTTGTCCATCATCTAGTGAAGATTATGTGGATACAGGAAAAGTCAACCATCAGTCGTTTTTCTCGTGCGTGACAAAGAGAGGTAGGGAGCCAGCAATGCTTGGACTCATCGTGGTGCCCAACGCCTCCCAGTCCAATGGTGCCACCCAGTACAAGAAAGGGATATCCAGACATCCACCCCATCAGGGTACAGCTTAGAGGATCATGCACGCCGCAAGCAGGGCAACGAACGCAGCGCCGAAGGAGACCAAGTTCGCAGGCGCAGCGTTGGTGATCACAGCGGTCGTGCTGGCAGATGGAGAGCCGTTCCCGCCGGTAACGGTCCCGTTTCCGCCAGCAGAGCCAGACCCAGATCCAGAGCCTCCAGAGCCTGAGCCAGAGCCAGAGCCGCCGCTTCCTGAGCCGCCCGATCCAGAGCCGGCGCCGGTGGGGTTCGTTGGGGTGCCAGGCAGGGTAGCGGTCGCGCCACCAGCACCGCCCGCACCGGTGCCGCCCACGGTCACGACGCTACCGGCGCCCGCGGAGATACCAGGGGAGCCGCCATCTGCGCCGCTGGCCGTGGCAGCAGCCGAAGAAACGCCCGTCGCAGCACCACCGCCACCAGATGCCGTGGCCGTGCTGCCGGAGGCCGCCGACGAGGAAGAGGACGATGATGAGGCGTTGCACGAGAGGTCGTAGAGCGGCGTGGTGGACAGGGTGCTGCCGACGACCCCGAAGCTAGGGGAGGGCGTGTCGGGCGAAGCGTCCTGGAGCGTGTACCACCAGGTGTTGGTCTTGCCGAACAGGGTCTCGCAGCCGACGTCGTCCCAGTACGTCTTTGCGTTGGCCGTGCTGGCCTCGGCGAGGTTCCCGGCGGGACCGCTGACGGGCCACCCGGTCTCCGTCACCCAGACCTCCTTGCCTTTGGCGGCGGCTTTGGTCTGGCCGAATGCGTCGTTGAAGAGGGCCGGGCCGTTCGCGATGGAATTCGCCATTGTGGTCTGTAGGGGTTTGTCAGCGTGGGAAGGTTATGGGAAGGACCCTTACACATGGGTCGTCGCTAAGATAGGAATTACCTGGAAGTAGGGGTAGGCGTCGACGCCGAGCCAGTCGGATGCTGAAATCACGGCATCGTTGGACGCGTTGACCCAAGCAGTCCACGTATCGACGTGACCGACAGGCACCCCGGACAGAGGCGTGCCAGCGATGGCATCCCGGACCTGCTTGATGTAGCCGACGAGAACATCAGGGCCCACGCCAGGGTTCTCCTTGTTGAGGATGCCGGTGGGCGAGATACGGTAGAGATCCTCAGAGCCAACAGAGATGCCGGCGACGAGGCCGCCGAGCTGGGTGCCGTAGGTGCCGATGGCGGACTTGAGGGCGGCGATCTCGTTGGCGAAGTTGGCGTCCCCGGCCGAGGCCCACAGGCCCAGCAGGAGGGAGGTCTTGGTGCTGATCGCCGCCGGAATGGCCTGGATGGGACTGTTGGAGGTGCCGCCTTGCTGGAATGGGGGTTAGCCGCACGGTGCACGTGAGCGAGACATTGCAAAACAGTAGGCAGATAAACAGAACAAAACAAAACAAATACCAGACCAAACAAGACACAGGACGAGACTCACGACTGTGGTGTAGAGGCGGGCGGAGTTGAAGACACCAGGGGCAGAGATCAGTCCCTGGGCAGTCTTGAACTCGGCCTCAAAGTCGCTCTGAACCTTGGCAGCGCCGGTGGTGAAGGTAGAGCCATAGTTGAAGCCCTGGTACACGGCCAAGGCAGGAGTGGCGGCGACGAGGGCCACCAAAGAGGATTGACCGAGCATTTTGAAAAGAGGGCGAGAATATTGAGACTGGTTCGAATGAGGGGTCTAAGTTATTCTGGCAGTGATTGGGGCTAAACTCTAGTCCACAAGGTCCAAAATGAGTCTTGGTGATGCTTGAGGGGGGGCAGAGGTTGAAGAAACGAGAGTTAGGCCTGTCCGTGTCGAGCTCTGTGTGTGTGGGAGAACACTGGGTTGTTTTTTATTAGTAGTGGCGTATGGCAGGTGGAATTGAGTGACGTAGAAGGAGATGCGAAGAAGGAGCTAAGCAGTAACAGGAGAGGCGAGTAGTAGCAGTGTTGGTACTATTGGGATTGGGATAGTCCAAGACGACGAGTGATCGGTCGTCCAGTTCAAGTTGTCGGGATTATTACAGTGACGGACAAGTTGATGAGCGAATGTGTTGTCCTGATGGGACGGAAGAAGCCAGTGCCAGGAAGAGCAGAAATGTCAAAGATGGTGGCGAGCAGGAGGAGTAATATCAAAGGGAAGGGTCACTACAGGAGACAAAGGCTGGATATTTGGGACGGAGTGGGATGGAACAGATGCGCGTAGGGGGAAGAAGGGGGGGGGGTGGGTAACAACCCGGATCGATCGGACTGTCTACACAGTACCTAGACACACTCGCTGGGTGTTTGTTGGCTTGTTTTTGGGTGTGAGCGTGAGCGTGAGCTCGTGTACGTGTACAATGCGTGTGTCATAGCCTCATGGGTGGACTGGCTGACTGACTGATTGGATGTTCGAGTGGGATTTGTTTTCTGGGTGCCACGGATGGAATTCCCTCTCCTGCCTGTCTCTCTGTGCCTCCCGCCTGCCGAGGTCGTTGGCGCCTGCTGGCGTGCGCCCCCCTGCGTGCGATGGTGCCATGCTCCCACCACAAGCGCAGCCAGACCGTCCCAATCGGGCGCGTTCTCGCAGGTTGTTCCTGCACTAGTGGCGGTACCGTGCTGGGTCGCACCGAGGAGCCTTCGAGCTTCCCTGGCCTGCGGTTGGTTGGGGGCTTCTCCTGATGCCAGCAGAAGCGTGCACCGGCTAGACTGACAACAGTGCACCACTCGGAAGAATTTTCCTAGGGGCTGCATTGGTTCGCGGACGGTGTTGGAAGCCGTGTCCGATCACCAACAGCCTCGCGCAGACGATGTCTGATGAAGAGGATGGAGGTGGATGGATCTCCCGATCTTGGTCTTGCTTGATCTTGTTGGTCCACTCTGCTGCCCATCACCTCAGGCCCTTGCCCAACCCACACCTGCCCACTTCCCCGGAGTTGGACGATGAACGTTGCACCCAGTGGAGCAAATGTTTGCAAACAAGCTTCTGGGCAGACAGGGGGGGCCTGCCGTCCTGCTCCCCTACATCGCCCGATCAGTCATGCCCAGATCGGCCGTTCTTCCATATTTAGCCGTGTCAATGGGGGGACCAGGCCGGCCAGACCTGGGCTGACCATCCAGGAATTCGGGGAAATACGAGCACAACTTGAAATTGACTCCCTCGCGCTTTGTTCCCGGTTCTGATGTTGCTTTTTGCACGTCACGCTCCCTCATGCAGTGAGAGCATGTGTGTGTCAAGCGCACCGTCCTACCGATCCACGGCCCCTAGTGCTGTCCAACCTCGAAGCTATTACGTGGTTTGTCTTGGACGTCCCGTACACAATGGCCGCACTACCTGAGATGGGCATGGCATTGGTTCGCGGAATGAAGACCCGGGAATAATGACACCCGGGTCGCGTGGTGCACACAGTAGGGCTGGCCTGTGAGAGGACCATCCGTACGTCCGCTTGCTTGTGAAAACCATCTTCTGTTGCAGCCATCTTCTTGAAGACTATTTGGTGGTGAATAGGGGGCCATGGGCCCAACTCCACGGCACGTTTTAGTATCAATTGTATGATCTCGACACGCGATCCCGCTTCCCGAATACTCATCAACACTCACGCAGAGGAACGTGAGCTCGCTCCACCACTATCACTCACAGAAAAGCCACCAGCTTGTGCCACCTCCACAGGACGGCCCAGCCCCCAAGAACTGATGACAGGCCCGTGAACACAATCAGCGGCCCATACGTCGTGCCGTAGCCAAACGCCCCCATCGACGCCTGGCCCCCAGCCTTGAGCAGGGGCAAGCCGACCAGGCCCCCGCTGACATAGCCGATGCCCCTCGCGCCGTTGAGGAGCCCGTAGAGCATCCCCGTGTCGACGGCCTCGTTGCCGCCCCTCGCCTCGCCCTCGAGCTCGTTGAGCACGCTTCCCCAGGTCGCCGAGTAGCCGCCCGCGAAGAAGCCGAACGTCACGGAGAAGAGCACCAGCAGCGCCATGCTCCCCTTCCAGGCGAGCCCCCAGAACAGGAACGCTGCGAGGGCGGACCCCACGGCGGGGATGGACGTCACCGTCGCCGCGGACAGGGCGAGGCGCCTGCTGTCGCACAGGAACCCGAAGAAGGACGACGAGGCGATCCCGGGGAGGTTGAAGACGGTCAGCAGCAGCGTCGCCGACGCCTGCGACAGCCCCGCCACGTCGTGCGCGTAGGTGCTCAGGTACGTCTGCGGGATGCCGTACCCTGCGCTCTGGAGGAGGATGGCCGCGGTGTAGATGTAGATGGTCCTGTGCCGGAGGAAGTGCCACGGGATCCTGCGCGACCGTGGCGGCGTTCCTGATGGCAAACGGCCATGGTCGAGGCTCGACGGGTGCGCCGGGATCATGAAGATGGCCGGGACGCCCGTCCCCGCCAGCACGGCCGCCCACACCCTCGCCGCGGTACGAAAACCGTACCTGTCGAGCAGCGCCCTGAACAGGAACGGGCACGCCGAGCCCACGACGTTCTTGCACGACAGCGTGACCCCGTACGCGAGCGCCCTGTTGCTCTTTCCGCCTGCACCGCTCCCGCCCGCGCTGCTGAACCACTCCCCGAGCGACAGCGTCACGGGGCTGAAGACGAGCGCGCACCCCAAGGGGGCGAGGACCCCCTGCGTCGCGACCAGGTGCCACGCGTCGGTGCTGAGCGACGACAGCAGGAAGCTCGCGCAGGTGAGGAGGCTGCCGCAGAGCGCCGCGGCCTGGCGCCAGCGCGCCCACCGCTTGGTGAACAGGGCGAAGAGGAAGGGCATCGAGACTACCCTGTGTGTCAATCACCTGCTTCGGGTCCCTAAGGTGATACATTCTAGAATACTGCAGGGCACGAAAATCGGGGAACCTTGGCTAGCGAAGGGTTATACTGACTATAGATTATGCCGTTGAAGGTCGTGCCAATCACGCCCGTGAGCTCGCGGCTGCCGCTCAGCGACCAATTGATGGTGAAGTGCTCCTGGAAGACGCCGTAGCTCATCGCGAAGCCTGCGCATGTGTATTGCGTGAGTGATGTGATGTTTGCTGTGAAAAGAGGACTGGGGCGGTGATGAGCTCTCTTACCCCATATCGGCAGTTGAATTATCCCAGAGCCGATGAGAACACACGCCCTTTTTGTTTTGGAGCCATTCCGACGCTGATCAGCCTGGTCATGACCAATGCTTCCCTGTTCCTCAGTCTGGACCTCCAACTCGACGAGGCTGGACGGTGTGGGTTGGCGTGATGAGATTGTCTCGGTTTGTGACATTGTAAATTACCTGGACATGAAGTCCGAGTGAGTGATGCCGAACGAGAATCTCGGAGCCTGTAAAGAGGGAATTTTCAGTTTATATGTCGGCATTGCCGATAATCTGTGAGTCAAGCAGGAGAAGTCAGTCCTGATGGCGACGGTGACGGCAAGGATGAAGACAAGTACACGCCCTAATTCCCCAACCGGACGAATGAGAGGGCATCGACGCCGATCTCGGCAAGCCTCATCCACCGCTTCAGGGCCCGAAGTCTGCCTCAAAATAGATGATCTTATCTTTGATTTTGAAACTGCTTCTAGCGTGACACGATGGGTATATCTAGATGACATCACGATCTATAATCCTGCCGTCTACATGCTGCGCCGGGACGACCAAAGACCACTGGTCCGCCATCACCGCAGAAATCATCAGAAATTCGTCTCGATCAGCCTCGCCACCAGGTCACTGTCCTCAGGAAGCTCAGGATAATCCAGGTTGATCACGCCCAGCCTCCTGGTCCCTCCCCTGCCGGCGCCCTCGTCCAGCTCGCGGAGGTAGTCCCTCGTCCTGACGTTGACGCCCTCGATCCACCTGCCAAAGAAGCGCAGGTTCCTGTGCGCCCCGACGGCGATCCACTTGGCCTCGGCCACCTCTCCGTGCTCGACCGGCTCCCCGACGGCCGAGCAGAAGTTGATGAACCACGTCTTCTCCGGCTCCAGAACCTCCCTCCCGTCATCGTCCAGGTCCGCCACCGTCCCGGCAGCCAGCTCCATCATCCGCCGCACGTGGCCCAGCTTGGACGTTACGAGCTCGTCGAGCCCGCTGCGCTTCGAGTACTTCCACTTGTCCTGCAGCCGCACCCTGACGCCGTTGGGCGTGACGATCGTGAAGTCCGGGTCGTCCTGGAGCCACTCCTCCAGGTCGAGGCCCATCCTCTCCGTGGGCGCGACGTCCGTGTCGCCGTAGTACCGGCGCAGGAGCACGGCCTTGCCCCGGACGTCCCCCAATCTGGCCGTCACCGGCCCGGTGTACCACCTGCTCGACCCGTCCTCGTAGGTGGGCGTGCTGTCGATGGCCTCCTTGACGGCATTGTAGAATACCTTGGGGTTGGCTTTCTGCCCCTTGGACCTGTCGTCGTTGTTTATAGATATCAAGACCGTCTCCGTAGCCTTCTTGTCATCTTTGGGCCCGATGAAGTCCCACACCTCGTCCATAACGCTATCAAACGACAGACCCTTGGGCAGGTTGATAGGCACCCCACCATGGTAGCAGTAAAGCTTCCCATCATCATGCCTCCTCAGCCTCAGGTCGAAGAACCGGATGCCCAGCGCCAGCTGCTGCGAGATGCTCAGGTACTGCGTCCTGACAAACGGCACGTTGCTCCTCGCGCAGCTGTCGTGCGTCCCCGGGATGGTCAGCCCGCTCAGCCACGCCCGCCCGTCGAGCGAGCCCATCCACGTCTTGAGGTCGTAGCCCAGCACGGGCTTGCTGAACCAGCGCAGGTCCCCCTTCCACTTGCCCGCGAACACGCAGTAGACCCGGCCGTTCATGACCGCCATCTGCGGCGCGAACCGCGCCCTCACCGAGCCGCCACCAACGCGCTCCGGCTCGCCCCACGCCCTGCCGTCGGCGTGCGCCGCCACGTAGACGGCGCCGTCGTCGCCGGACTTGAGGAACCCCAAGTAGGCGTGCCCGCCGTACGAGGCTGCGCTGACCCCGCGCGTCGCCCGGCCCTCCGAGACGTCGTCGGTTGGGTCCCAGGCCCACCCGGACTCGCTGTAGCCGTACCTGTAGCCCAGGATGTCGCCGCTGTTGGGGTCGGCCGCCTCGCAGAGCACGTGCAGCGCCCCGTTGAGCACGAAAAGCGCTGGCTTGCCCTGGAACTGGCCGCCGCAGATGCTCTGGGTGGGCGACCAGGCCTGGGAGTCGGCATCCCACTGGTTGTAGGACAGCCTCTGGTCCGGACCGATGTATGCTAGGAATAGCTTGTTGTGAAAGGCCGCGAGTGCTGGTCCCCTGGTGCCTTTTGCGGCGACGCAGCCTCCAGGCAGAGGCCCTTGGTGGATGAAACCCTCATCGTCCGCGTCGTTGATATAGTGGAACATGGCTCCGGTGTCTGCTGAGACCACGACGGCGTGCAGGACACCGTTAAGGTTGGCTATCATGGGAATCCCATTCTTCCCTTGGTATGGGAACTTCTCCTGCCGCCCAAAAACCTCACCATGACCGTCGGGTACGGTAGAGCTGTACCATACCTGGTCGTCAAAGTCGGTCCATGCCATCCACAGACTGCCACGGTGCGTGGCGATGGACGGAGGGACCTTGGAGCGGAGATGCTCGCGTGGGTTGTCTGGATGGATGACAAAGCCCTGCTTGGTTGGGCCCTGAGGTATCCATGTTGAGGACGTGGAGGTGTCTGGGTCACTGTCTGTGTTGCGCTCGATGTTGGGATTGCTGGGATCCTGTAAATATGGATTGAAGGGCGGCCTGGAGTCGAGATTTAAGCTAATATGCCAGGACGGAAGACCGCATGCTGGTGGTGTGTTGGGTGATCTGGTCATTTCGAGGAATGTTGTCTGGCACTTCAAGCAGACCTGCTTGTTTCTTGACACGGTCTCGTGTGTGTTTGAAGCCGGTCATAAATCCTGCAAGTGAGGCGGAGCCTGGTGCGTTGGCCGGCCCTTGGGTGTCCTGACCGCTCTAAGTGCTGACAATCATCACCTCAGAGCACGAAATCCCTGACTCAGTCTTTGGATAAGTCGAGACTGAAATAGAGAAAGATTCGCATAATGACATGCCCACGCATCAACTCTGAAGTGCTTGCAGAGGGAGGATTCTGGATTTGCTTGGAACAAATCTGGCAAATTCCGCTGTCGGGGGTGGGGCATGATCAAGTGCTCTGCTGCTGCTGAGAAGCGAGTAATCCAATGAATGTGAAGGTATCATCAGCCTTTGGATTCAGATTCTTGCCCTCCCGTAACCAGACCTCAGAATGAAATACGCGTTTCGAACCGTGTATAGATTTGAGGAAGAAAGTAGGTGGCAGGTCAAATTATTTCACTGAGACAAGTTGGCCATGCTCTCGCGGTCCAGGGTCTAACCCTTGAATTCGACGTGTGTCCCGGCCACACCCGTTTGACTCCACAGCGTCACCCATCTGAGCCGACCTGCACGAACCCATTCATTGCCTCTCTTAAGGTTTATTGCTTTTGGAGCTTGATTGTTGTGATCGGTTTCGGACTTTGAAACCCCAGCCTTCCTCCTCTCGTGATACTGTTCTGGGGCTCTTCGATCATTACGCTGCTGTCTATTTGGTCCGTACTCATCAATACACGTCATGAATCATCAACGACATTGACCGAACCACCTGTAGTCTCAAACGTCACTCGGGGGCTCCTACATCTACACATCCAATTTACTTAAGTACGCACAAAACCATTGCCAACCAACTGCCAGTATCAGGCTGAATGAATGCCAGCCTGACCTCCCGAGCCGTACTGAAAACGGTCCCGCCCCTCAAATCATCAGCATCTTCGACAACAACCCGCCCCAGCAAGGCAAACAGAAGACTCATACACGTAGCCTCGCACCTCACCAAAATGGCAGCCCCGACACCCACCGCCGCCGCCCCATGGCGAGCTCAGTTCCTGGACCACGTCAGCAAGCTCGACTCGCCAACATTCACATTCTCCTCCCTCCACCCAGGCACCAAGTCCTCCCAGACGGAGCCGAGGGGCCGCACCTGCGTCTTCCGCGGCATGTGGGCCTCACTCCCGCCCAACGACAAGAACAACGCAACCCGCAACCCGGACGCCTTCGAGTCCGACTGCCTGACGCTGACCACGGACGCCCGCATGGCCAAGGTGCCCGAGCTTTTCGACTCGGGCGAGACGGGTGACTCCCCGGCCTCGTCCTCCTCAGGCGGCGGCGGGCCCGTCGAGGCCATGTTCTGGGTCGCGGAGACGGGCACGCAGTGGCGCCTGCGCGGGCACGCCTGGGTGCTCTCCCACGCCGACATCGGCGGCGCCGACGCGGCGAGCAGCCCCGGGGCCAAGGCGGCGCGGGATGCCATCTCGGCGCGGATGCGGCCCACCACCAGCGGCCAGGCAGGGCAGTGGAGCTGGGAGAGGGAGGTCGAGGCCCAGTTCGGGAACCTGAGCCCCGGGATGCGGGGCAGCTTCAAGAACCCGCCCCCCGGGACGCCGAGGGCCAAGGAGCCCGGCCCCGGGGAGGGGCTGGGGCAGAAGGTCGGGGACGAGCTTCTGAAGGACGAGGTCGCCAGGAGGAACTTCCGCGTCGTGGTCGTCGTGCCGGAGGAGGTTGACACGTGGGACGGGAAGGACCCCGACAACCAGAGGCGGTGGGTTTACACGTACGTTGGGGCGGACGCGAAGGCGACGAGGCCTGGTGGTCAGGTCATTGACGGGTGGGAGAAGGTTGAGGTTTGGCCTTGAATAGTGAGGGAAGATAGAGATGTGCTGAATGATAATGGCTCCTAGCCAGGGGTTCATCCGCTGTCCGCTGTCCGCTGGGTAGGAAGCACATATACGTCAAGCCGACATCTCGCATGCTGGTTCTCATTGTGTAGACGCCACACATCCCGGATTAGCCAGAGAGGCCGTATTTGGTCATTGCCAAGTCTTTCCCTCAGGGCCGTCGTTATAGAATGAAAAATGACTCTGGCTCTTGACCCTCAACCGCACCCTTCCACAAAGCGCTCTCTCCCAGTATCTTCTCGACTCCCTCAATATTCTCCTCCCTTGTGCCATTGTTATCAATCTAAAAATTGTATCAGTACCTCCAAATATCCCATCTAGGTATTCACAAGCCCAGAGGCAAGCCGTAGGACTCACGTCAACTAGGAGCCCTGCCTCTCGATAGTGGTGTTCCACAGGCCGTCCCTCCTCCAAGTACTCATCAAACCGCCTTCCGAACTTGACGGCGGTGTCGTTACGATCGCGACCCCTGGCGAGATACCTAGCTTCCGCATTCTCCCTCGTCACGTTGAGCGAAAGGACGACGTCGGGCTTCGCGCTGCCTTCCTACAGTTGAGCTGAGTCAATTGGCTGAGATATATGGTTTTCATTTCCCGCCACGACATACCAAACGAAGACGTTCTTGAAAAGGCCATTGTGCCCACGAGTTGAGCTGCTCCTCGCACCTTGGGAAGCCGTCGATCAGGATCCCCTTGAGTTCGTCTTGCCGTATTGCATCCTCAATGGCGAGACCCAGAAACGGGTTCAACTCCGCAGATGTGAGAAACCCCTGGTGGTCAAGCTTCTCCTGGATCCGAGCCGCGAGGGGCGTTTCGCAGTTGGCCTGCATCCAGGTGCGGAGAATATCTCCCACGGAGAAATGCAACAGGCTGTACTTGCTAGCCAAGAAACTGCAGATCGTGCCTTTCCCCGACCCAGGTGCTCCTACCAGGATGGTGAGCAGGTGTACTTTCATTTTGCCAAAAGACGAAGACTGACCAAGGACAAATATCACTGCGAATTTCCGCCCCTTCGTGCTTGTACAATTGTGGGTATCCATTGCGACCATTGCAGTGTGTGATGTGTTCAGTTGCATGTGGGCGGACCCATGTCTAGTAAACGCGATCTGGGATATGTTGGAAGCACGTCATATGACATATTGATATTCGGGAACGTTACAAATCTTCATACAAATATCAAACAGGACCATGTCTGTCTTCAACACTGTGGCAGCTCCAGCTGGGAATGTGGGCAGTGAAGGGGTACAGTGAATGGGACAGTAAATATTATGATGAATAGAACAATGAATACGGCAGTGAAGGCCCCTGGCGACTCTTTTCACAATCTCCTCTATTTGAAGAGATGTTTACAGCCCATCCTCACAAGAACCTCACCTCTTCGACCGGTTCGACTGCAACTGCAAACCACTGAATTGATCACCTCCACACTGCCTCCCACAAACATCTATATACAGACCACCTGTGGCTCAGTGCCTCATCAGGATGGGGATCTTGATGTCCGCTGCACAAGCAGCGCCGGCTCTATTCTCCGCCATTCCGTTCTACTTCACCCTCATCGTGCCCATCCTAGTAGCCGCCGCAGCAACTTACCTCTCACGCCGCCGCCTCCTGGCCTCGACACACACTCGCCCGACTGAGGACCCCTACGCCCCCGTCTCCGTCAACTACTTCCCGTCCCGCGAGTGCAACTACGCCTGCGGCTTCTGCTTCCACACCAACACCTCGGGCTACATCCTGCCCCTGGGCGAGGCCAAGCGCGGCCTGCGCCTCCTCCGGGACGCCGGCATGCGCAAGCTCAACATCGCCGGCGGGGAGCCCTTCCTGCACCCGGCGTTCCTGGGCGAGCTCCTGCGGTACTGCAAGGAGGGCCTGGGCCTCGAGAGCGTGAGCATCATCAGCAACGGGAGCAAGATCCGGGAGGGGTTCCTCCGGGAGTACGGCCGGTACCTGGACATCCTGGCCGTCTCCTGCGACTCGTTTGTGCAGGAGACGAACGGGGCGATCGGGCGCGGGGAGAATGGCCAGGGGGACGGCGGCCACGTGGAGCAGGTGTTCCGCATTGCCGGGTGGTGCAGGGAGTACGGCATCATGTTCAAGCTCAACACCGTCGTCAATACCTTCAATTGGGGTCAGTATCACTCTTCTCCTGCTGGGGCTACCCGATCTTTGTGCCTTATAATGTTCCAGAATGTATCACTTGAGGACCCGTAGCAGATGATTAACAGGTACTAGACGAAGACATGGCGGGCCAGATCGCGCAGCTGGCGCCGTTCCGGTGGAAGGTCTTCCAGTGCCTGATCGTCGAGGGCGAGAACGACGACGAGACGCGGGTGCGCGACGCGAGGAGGTTCCTCATCTCGCAGGAGCAGTGGGAGACGTTCTGCGACAGGCACAAGCACCTGCCGTGCTACGTGCCCGAGGACAACCAGACCATGGCCGGGAGCTATCTGTTGCTGGACGAGCGTATGCGCTTCCTGGACAAGGGCGATGGGCCGATGAAGAAGAGCGACTCATTGCTGGATGTCGGGGTGAAGAAGGCCATGCAGCAAGTCGCGTGGGACAAGGAGGCGTTTGACAAGAGAGGTGGGATCTACGAGTGGCGGAAACCACAGACAGCGGGCAGTATTGAAGGAGGTTGTGATGGCGATAATAAGAAGGAGCTGGAGTGGTAGGTCTGAGATACCTAGCCATTAATTCTCGTCACTCAATGCGAGATTTGCGCCATGGAGAGAGAGCGGCTGCTGCCATAACTGTGAAATGCCACACCATGTTCTGCAGTCCAGACTGTCGGCGTCTTCCTTGAAATACCGACCTCTAACTGACCAAGGGGCGGTAGATATCACAACCTAATAGAACCCCGGGTGCGTTTGCTATGAGCACGCATGTAGGAAACTGTGATCACACCTTAGGTCGCGCGAGAAGGGAGACGAGCCTCTACTCCAGTGCAAGCGCACACAAGTACCTGCTGTACCACGCCGCGGGCCAGTGCGTGCGCGTGTGGGGGGTGGGGCGGTGGTTACAAAGGGCATACACACGTCCTGATAAGCCCGGCCTCCCTCGCGCGGTAGGGTGTCACATGCGCACCATCCGACGCAAGGGGGTAACAGAAGAGCTGTCTGAATGTAATTGTTACGGGACTTGCGTGAAGCTCGGGCTCCGAGGCAGTCTGGACCCACGGAAGTAGTCGGGCGATACGAAAAGAAAAGGAAAAGAAAAAGGAAAAGGCGTGGCCTTGGATTCCACATGCTTTCTTAGACGCGATACCAGCAGATGAGCCCCGCTTCACCACCGCGGCGCAGATCAGTTTGGTCTGAGGTCTGAGGGTAATAAGGGATTACGAAAGCCCGAGAATACGACCGCGTGGTCTTGGTATACGACGTTGTTAGTACAGATCTAGTTCTCAAGAGATATGGGCATTTGACAGCGGGCTAGACCTTGATAGCCTCGCACTGCTTTGCGGAGCGTGGCGACGACGGTGTAGGCAGCAGCAACACGTCGACGATCGCGTATTCCCCAGGCCGGTAGGCCGGGCCATGTTGAAGGTCGGAGAAGCGGCCGCATCCGACGAATGCTACCTTAGATCACAATCATTTCAAGTCGGCTGAGTCGAAAGCTGGAAAAATACGCATTTGTCGTGGTTGTCATATTTCTCACCCAATTTGTATGCGCGGCAAGCTCAAGAAGGTCGAGGATCCAAGTCTCGACCAGCAATATTCTGCAGGTCATGTGGAGCTGGGAGTGACTGCTGAGCGGGTGCAGGCTGGATGGTGCGGAAGGAAGCGTGCCTAGGAGATCCCCGTTAGTTGAGCCGCTGCCGGGAGGAGGGCGAGCCTGAAAAGGATCTAGCCGCATGCTTCTTGACGGTCGAGTGACGGGCGGCGCGATGAGATATAGTCTACCAAAGTAGAGCCAAGTGCGACGACCGAAGCAACGGCGACGGGGGCGATGGCGATAGCGCTGTTGACTGTTAGCCGCCTGCAAGTGGACGAAAAAGGCCCGCGGGGGGGGGGGGTTGTTCCCGAGGCCAGCCTAGCGAAAGTCAGATGGAATTAGAGGGCAAAGAATGGGGGTCACATTGATAAGGCAGATCTCTGAGGCTGCAAATGCAGGTCTTGCATCGCAGTGGGACCCCACAAGAGGAAGGTCTCTGAGGCGACCGTGTGGGGGATGCACATTTGGCAGTGCCCGCCTCTGATCCACGCGCGCGGGTTGTGCTGCAGGTAGAGCGCTGGGTTGTGAGATTCGCACCGCCCTTGAAAAAGTTCGCATGTCCCATGGTTGAGCACAATACCGTTCGGCCTAGGGCTGCTCGATGTATCGCCAATGTAGCAAGTCCAGCACCGGCCGAATGGGCTGGGTGAGGAGACGACGTTCTGCTGGGTTTTAGCCTGGTCTAGACCTTGCGCTCCCCGCTGGTGCAAGCAGAGACCTTGTTGGAGGTGATGTGAAGTGACGGCTCGGGCGGCTTAGGGATAGGTACCAGTCCTGGACCATGCGTCTCTGCGAGGCGTGATTGCTGAAAGATGTGTGCCTAAGTAGTAGTCTAAATCCGACCCGCAGTGGGCCATTTGCCGGCAAGCAAGACAGCGGACAACCAGTCTGAAATGGTGCTTGCTCCTTTGAGATGGTCCCCGAAGTGTAGTGTGGGAGATAGGCGTGCAGTTTGGCGGCGATTCAGACAGATCGAGACAGGCCTGATCGGGGCCAATGGAAATGAGGTGGCTTGCCCGAGTGAGCGCCGGAGTGCTTGATAAGAGCATGTGAAGATCGGGCGCAGCTGGATGGCAGTAGAGGGGACCTCGGCGAGGCTGAGATCGTACGACAGTCTGGCAAGAATGAAACAGAAGGGATCATTTCGTATCCGACCGGATCGGAAGGCTCTCACGGGAAGTGTCGTGAGCTGAACGGGAGTTGGCAACTAAATCGAGCCCAGTCGAGTCCGTCACGAGGCGCGGTGACGTGCTGGGATTGCCCCTGGACTGGTGGCAACTTGGGCGCAGCCGACCCATCCAGCCGGGAAAGCAGACCACAGCACTGCACATCGCATCGCAGTAGAGATTGATTGATTTAATATAACGAGGTCGTCTGGCAGAGAGGTATTCTGGTCGACCATCAGGACCGTTGGCGAGGCCGGGCCGGGCTGGGCTGTGGCGCGGACTCGGAAAGGGAGCTAGCCCGACAAGCGGTCAGTCAACCAGGCCACGAAGCGCCTGGGCATTTGTGGTGATGCTTTGGTGGTAGTGAGTGGCTGAGAGGGGTAGCTGTTGGTTGGTTGGGTGGTTGGTCGGTCTCGTCTTTTCTTGTCTCGGTGTCCCTATCGCAAAGCAGGCTCGATCCTGCGCGCTGGGCGGCGTCTTGCTTATCATCGCACAGCAGCAGGCATTAGCCCACTGCGTACGTACGCTGGAGTGGCGATCCACACTTTGATGATGCCTGATGGAGCAGGAGCAGAAAACGCCTGACGGCTGGAAGCGATTAGGATTGTCCTGTCGACGGCGAGGCGGGTTGAGCTCTTATCCGCAGGGGCAGGTGCAGGTGCGGGTATGAGGTACCTGAAGTCCATCGAATCTAGCCTACACGAGGGAAAGCAGGCGCTTGCTGCAGGTTGGGGAATTAGGTTTTGCTGGGTGGGGCCTACCGCATCCGAACGAACTCGCTGCAGTGGCCCACCTCGGCTGCTGGAAGTTACCGAGCACTTGGTAAGGCAATCAACCCGGGAAGGTGCAAATGAATCAGCCAGCCGGCGGCCCCTTGCCCGTTCAGTCACTGCTCATCGAGCCCAGGACTCGGGGCAGCGCAGTCTGAATCGCAGGCTTGGGATCGACCGGCTTCGATTCAGGTGTACGTACGCAGTATCTAGATATCTGGCTATCTGCTAGATATCTATCTGTATCTTCCCAACGCCCACGCCTCTTCTCCACAAGTTCAGGCAAGCCTGGTGGATCTGGGGAGATAACAGCATCTGCCGACTACACGCACGCCTCCGAATGATGATGCGGTCACATGTATCGTCCCGGCCAAGCGAATCCTTCAATCCCCTGGATCGTCCAATTGTCTGTATGTCAAATTGTGGCTGGCCATCAGAGATCGGGTATCCACGGGTCCACAGCACATCTGAGCAGAAGCACTTGCACTCGGCGAATGGTCTAATATATTTCATACACTTTCAGTCGGTCCCGACGACCTGTCTGCCCATGACGGTGAAACATTAGACAACCTGGGCGATGGGTGACCCTGGCCAGCAATTTGCCAGGCAGAGAGGCTCTGTGCCTTCATGCATACTCCAAGGTTGCTAGGTACATGCGCAGCAGGCGAGAAAGGGCAACGGATCTCACCGTGTTGGGGTGACAGAAGCGATAGACAATCTGGCATTCTGGCCCTGATTGGCAGTGTTGGCGATGCGTAGCCCGTCCAATCCCACCCTGAGTTGAGATGCACCCAGGGTTCAGAACGGCCAGTCAGAGACAAGAGGTCAGAGACAAGAGACAAAAGAACCCTACGCTGCTGCTGGGCTGACGTCCCACCTAGCCTTACCACCTGCTGCATTATTATGTCCTGATTATGCCCAGGTCCTATCGTCTGGGATGGGTGAGCAGCACCGTACTGTGCACAGTGATAACATCGACGAGGTGGGGAGTGGGTAGAAGACAAGACTAAGAAAGACTCCACCATCAGTCACCACCCACTCGCACCGCAAACACCCACACTCACACAGACGCACACGCACCTGGGGAGACCTTGTCAGTAATCGTCCGCAGCCTGCACCGTTCCAACGTTGGATGAACTTGCAGGTGTGTGGTATTATTAGTCTGCCTTTCCCGGGATACCACAAGTCCCCCCCATGTCGCCATTGCCCCGGACCAGGACCAGGCCCTGAGGTTGACCTGGCCCTGGCCCTGGCCCTGGACCCCTTTTGACCTGACCAGGCTGGACTGGGCTCGTTCCTTTCCCTCGATCCGTGCTCTAATTCCTGTCTACTCTATCTGCTCCTGCCTCTCATCTCACCCTTTCATTCTCACCTCTCACATTTCCTGATAATCACATCTCAGGACACAACAACTGCCGGTCAACGAGGCCCTCAAGCCTCCGTCCTCTCCTCAAGGGTTTCTCGTGCTGATTCGCGGGGAACCGAATCTGGGTTTTGCTGGGCTTGGACTCGTCCGAACGACCTCGACTTCACTCTCAACTTACTGAGTGACTCCGCCTTACTCATCCTCGACCCGCAGCATGCGATTTGATCTACCGGCTTCTACATGTTGTCGTTGTTGTAGATCGTACTCGATGTTTCCAGACCTCTCCAGGACCCGGCCGAGGAGAAGAATACCGCATCTGCAGCAGTTTGCCTGCAGCAGTCATACCCGCAGGTCTGGTCGTTGCCCGTCGTACCGGTACAGACGGACCAGTCCAGGTCCCACGTCATAGCACCAGCATTTCCACAACACCAACCGACCCCGAGTCCTGGTGGACATTGCTTTGTCCAAACCGCGCCGACAAAGGCCCTTGTCGCAAAGCTGCACTCGACAACGACAACGGCTTTCTTTCGTCTCATATGTCAACATTCGAACCGACCTTTTGGCCAGAATCCAACCAAGAATTGGTCCACATCCGAAGCGGATCCCCTCCCCCCGCTCGTCCCTCTACGGAGGTTGACGGGCGTGGCAAGCCTCACCATCCCACCCTCGGTACGAGTGCCACCGCAAGATGTCGCTCTACTCGCATGCTCCCGAGCCCCTCTCCTGGCATGATGTGAAGCCAACGGTGCTGGTGTGTTGGTGGGCGACCCTGTTCGCCACGGTTATTATCCTGCTCCGCGTCGCCGGTCGCTTCATCCGCTCCGAAATGCTCTTTGCCGAGGACAAGATGGCCTTTTATGCCCTGCTTCCCATGTACGCGCGTATGGGCTGCGTGCACGTCATCCTCGTCTACGGCACCAACAATAACGACTTTTCCAACCTCACCCTCACCCCCGACGAGATCCGGCGGAGGACCATCGGGAGTGGCCTGGTTCTCGCGAGCCGGATCTTTTACAGCGCAACGTAAGTTTCACTAATTGTGCCACCGACGCCGTTGAACAAACGGCCACGCGGCGGGAAGTGCTAGTGCTAACACGTGCTCGTCTGTGCAGGCTTTGGGTTCTGAAGAATACCATTCTAGAGTTTTTTAAGCGCCTCACTGGTCTCACCTGGTCCCGCTCCTACTCGGTTGGCGTCCTCGCCATCCGCTGCATGCTCGGGCTCACTTTTATTGCCATCATCATTAGCGACTTGGCCGAATGCCGGCCCTTCAACCACCACTGGCAGGTATTGCCCGACCCCGGGGGCCACTGCCGCCAGGGATATGTGAACCTCCTCACAACAGGGGTGTGCAATATCCTCACGGATTTGCTGCTGGTACTGTTTCCAGTGCCAATCATCATCAGCAGCTCCATGAGCGTGAAGCGAAAAGTCCAGCTGGTTCTGCTCTTCAGCCTTAGCTTGGGTGTCGTTGCAGTAACATTCTTCCGGGTCACGCATGTCATCGAAGCTCACGGCAGCCAACAAATGCGCTCGCT
The DNA here is from genome assembly GCF_014595645.1 of Diaporthe citri. Classification (NCBI taxonomy): domain Eukaryota; kingdom Fungi; phylum Ascomycota; class Sordariomycetes; order Diaporthales; family Diaporthaceae; genus Diaporthe; species Diaporthe citri. The sequence goes on from NW_025064846.1 coordinate 192,322, forward strand.
CTTGGCGTCCGTCGAGCTCCTTATCGCAACTGGAGTAGCCAATGCGCTGGTGTTGGGCTCGTTTGTAAGGGACAGGGGCGTCAAGAAACGCAAGTTTAGATACGACTCTGTGGCTGGCGAGTCTTACCATGGCACGGACAGCGCGAACAGGTCCAGGAGGCCGGCGATCGCGGGTCGTGCCTGGGGTAGCGATGTAGACCTTGTCAGGGACGTCGGCTTTGGTGTGCAGAACGACTTGAGAGGCCTGGAGGCGGATCCGGAGGCGGGAAGGCCGACGCCCGCAGGACCCGTGGCGCCGCACAAGACATTCAACCTGCAGGACTGGAACTTCCCCGAGAGATCTGCTGAAGCGAGGCGAGGAAGCCAACTGCTGCCGCCTGACCAGCTCTCCGATGCACCTAGCAGCAGCGGGCCGAGACGCGTCTCTTTCTTCGATGTCGGCGGATTGCTCGACGACGACAGCCCATCTAGCCCTAGCACGGTTCGGAGGCAGAGCACAATGTCCAGCCGAGATCCTCTATCACCATACAAACCACACTCCCCGCCGGCGACCGTGTTACCTGCGAGCGCAAGCGGGTTTCGCAGGGGCTCGCAAGCCCTACTACAGGATATCGGGGGTCTCCTGCCTTTCAAGTCTAGCAAAGGGCAGGATACAGACTCTAGGGGCAAGGAAAGAGAGGAATCTATATCTTCCGGGACGGAACTCCAAGACCTGTCACCGGCAGTCTCTCCCCGTACGACAATGCGCCCAGTTGACCCGCCGCCGTACGAGAACGAAGGCAGGCCCGGCGACTCGGACCATTTGATGGACGTCGGTGGGCTCTCGAAATAATACCAAGGGTTCTGCACCAAGCTATATCCACTAGACCCTGCAGACTAAAAATATGCTAGTCACACTTCCTTCATCAAATGTTGGGAGGTGAAGGCCAGCACAGACGTCACTAACACCGAGAGCCACGAGACGATACCAATACTTTTACACAAGTCGCATTGCATCACGTCGCATCTACAGAACCGAAATTTTAGAGGATATATCCATGACCGGACTGCCAATCTTCACAGTTGGACAGTATCCTGGCAACGAAATACCAAACAGATCGAACCGATCGCCCCAAAAGCACGAAACGGTCCAAATGCGACCACAACAGCGACAGGCCACCGCTACGCTACATCAAGTGGAAGTAGGACACAGGCAGAGAAGCGAATAATGTAACTTTTCCTCCATTGTTGATATTTATTATACCCAGGCCATACATCTTGTGTGCGCCGTGCATTGGCTACCTGGCTGGGAGGTTGGATAGGGCCTACTTTTGGAGGGAGGGAGTGTGTGCTGACTTTTTGCTTGGAGCTGGGGCGTTTTCTCTTCCTGCACTCATTTTTTCCCGTCTCTCTGTTTGTTTGTTTGTTTGCCTGTCTGTCTGTCTGGTGATGATACAATGCGACACGATACCTATTTGCTTAGATGGCGATTGCAAAATACAACTACCGAACAGATTCATGAGAGATTGTCGCGCTTAGTGTCGTGCTTGCCCCGTGGGTGCTCGCCAACTAAACAGCCCCCGATTTTCGAAGTGCGATCCCATGAGTTGACGGACCGATGCTTGCCGAACTGGAATATAGTTGTCGTCCTACGTACCTATCTGCGAGGTGGGTTGGGTTGATCGCCCTGCCCAAACAACATCCCGAACGTCGATCATCCCGCACAGACTCCCTGAACTTTGGGACCTTACATCCTTACACCTTCCTGCCTCCTCCGACTTCCCCGTCTCCCCCGCACGCATCATCCTGTCATCCCAATGCGCAACCAGAAAAGGATGAGCCCAGGGTTGATGATTGGTTTCCCTCCGACAGGCACCTGCCCGTTCGGCCCGCCACCACCCCGATTCTCGGGCTCGGTTGATGGCGGCTGGGGGTACCCGTGCACTTAATGCAGTCGATCTCTGTCAGGCGACGGGCGAGTGTCTGTGTGGTAGATCTACCTAATTACTGAGCACGGAAGGTTGACCCCGGGACTTTTGGCCTGTTGAGTGGCTTTGGAGAGGTCATCAGATCTGTCCTCGTGGCAAGCACTGACAAACAGCCACCTTACAACTCCGTAGAAATGGGGGGTGAAATGCACCGAGCGCACCTACTTGTCGAATCGTCTATCACAGGGGGCTGTTGTGGCATTCCTGGTTGTGGCACGCACAGTCGGGCCATAAATATCACCCCGGAGCAGATTTGAGGGAGTCAGTCGGACTTGCAATAGGCAGACGGCGCATGTTAAAAAAAAATCCCTATCTTGTATAGTATATGCGCAAGAGGTCTCGCCTAGATACAAGCTGAAATTGGAATGGCGCGGGTGATGAGAGCAGCCCCTGTTTGAGGCTTGTAATAGTAAAGTTAAATGGAGGATATGGCAATGCAAAAGTTGAACGCAGAGCATTGTGCACATGATACACCATGCGAGTAGCGCGAATCCTCCCCTTTCGCGACGAGAGAAAGCCGCCATAACAAAGTAACTAGGGTTTCCGTGAAGCAGCCAGCGTCACGAAACGCTTGCCGGATTCGTGCAGTACGAATCCCCTTTTTAGATGTACCTTGGATAAACATGTGATGACCACCATAGCATCTAAGAGAGTTGCCGACGTCTGGTGGTATCATCAGTTATATCAATATGGTCTGTGACCGTCTCGGTCTCGACGCTACCCACCTGCCACAGCATGTAGGGCGTGCAATAATTCAGGACTGAGAACTCCCTCAACGCCTTTTTGAGATGCCCTTTCCTTTCCGCGTCGAGAAGAAACGCCCCGTAGCCCCTGTAGGCCTTGCGCGTGGTGCTGGCCCACCACCCCTCCCCACAACCCCCAAAAGAATACCGCTGCTTGCTTCTCCCGCGCATCTAGTTCGCCTAAGCTATCCTCCCACAACAGGGACCTTTGCCCTTTGCCCTTTTCCCTTTGCCCGCTCAGACGCACAATCGGTAACTGGCGTACCGGCCTGCCGTCTCACTCGACCGGATGATCTTGACGACTTGGCCCCTCCTCAACCCGTAGTACCGCGAAATAGGGTCCTTAAGCAGGATACGCGGAAGCTGGGTCTCCTTCAGACGGTACCTCTTGAGCAGCGCAGCCTTCTCCTCCTTACTAAGGACGACGTGGGTGGGCACGAGGTCGTGGTGGGTGATGTTGACCAGCAGGTCCTCGAGCAGGAAGCACTCGATCTGTGTGTAGGCGCTGGTGGCGCCGATGGCCTTGCGGGCCTGCGGGGACAGGGCGCCGACGGTAACCATAATACCGGCGCGGAAGTTGCCCGCGGACACAGTCTGGACGAACTTCTTGATCTCCTTGACGCCCATCTGGTTGTCGGCCATGAACTCGACGTAGATCTCGCCGCACTCGGTCTCGGGGCTCGGGTTCGAAGGCGTCGCCGGTGGTGTGCATTTCCTGATCATCTCCTCGCTGGGGCGGGCCGAGAACTGAAGGCGCGGGCGGCTGCAGGGTGCGCGGAGGCCTTGTTAGCAATCTCTGCGGTCCTTTGGGGCACTGGGCGAGCAGGGGCGGGCTGGCTCACTTCACGCTGCCATCGTGGTTGGTGTACTCGTCTTTGAACTTGTCGAGGGAGGGGTTGACTTCCTCATCGGTGAGTTCGTATCCCTACTCGCGCGACGCCCGTTAGCATCCCGTCCCGACTGTCGCAACGATACTTCATCCACAGCCACGGGCGCATCCAACATCGATCGTGATCGCGTGATGGCGCGCGAAAGGCCTGAATGAAAGGGAATTAGTTGTCGCATACCCGGTCCTTGCACATCTGGTGCACCGTCTTCCACGCCCGCCAGAAACGTACGGCCTCCTTGAGGTTGGCCTCGCGGTTGGTCTGACCCTCTTCATCCATTATGGGCAACTGTGTTGAGCGTCTCCGATGGGACCAGCTGTACGATAGGATTACAAAGGATGGAACCCTGGAGGGAGAATCAGGGCGGGTGGGCGAGCAAGATTGGCGAAGGGAAGAAAGGAAGTGAAGGGAATCGAAGTGGGTGTCGTGGATTTGATGCACCCTCACTGACCTCAGCCTGGCCAGCAGACAAAAAAAATCCAGTCATTGCCGGCAGCTGTCAATGAGCTCTGCTACCAAATGCGCTGCCAGATGCACGGACACTCGGGCCAGGTCTGCGGCAGGCAGGGGTCAAGATGGGGGAGCCGGTCTCCCCACAAAATTGGCCCTTTGGTCGGGCGACTTTTGCCAATCAGTGCAGCGGAAAGACCCTGGCCTGGGAAAAAATGTCGAGAACTTATTGGGGTGAATAGTGAGCCTCACAAAACTGTGTCCATTTAAACCCACTCTACTCACCACACCATCCCCTCAACACTTCCTTGTCTTTCCCCCAGGACTGATCGTCATCAATCAATATCCTGTATCTCCTCCTGATACAGGACCTATCTGCTCAGGCTCTTGTCTTTGGTTCCAACTCCCGGTGGATTCACCATGGCTGACACCGCTGCTGCCCCGGCGCCGACCAGGCCCACCAAGCCAGATGAGGCGCTCTTCCACGAGAACCTCGCTAAGGCTGACAAGGAGCACAGTCAGGTCATGGCCCAATTCGTATGTCATACTTCAACCCCGTCAGCTTTCGTATCTGCCGTTGCTCTGCCGCGGAAAGCTCGATTTCCCGAGCTCACGCGGCAAGGTCAGGCATGCGGGACCCCGAACTGGATCATGCAACTAACCTCCAGCAGAATGCCATCAAGCAGAAGATCGAGCTTGCTGTTCCGAACAGAAACTCGGAAAACCCCACCTCCAAGCGCCGAAAAGAGCTTCTGGACCAGATTAAGGAAATCCAATCGAAACAGGGTGCCGGCAAGAAATCCCGTAGTACAAAGCAGGATGAACTCGATCGTCTCGAGGCGCAGGTCAAGTCCAGGCAAAAGGCCCAGGAGGTTGAGATTGGAAGACCATTTACCAAAATTTGCGAAGACCGTCAAATTAAAAGCGAAGAGTTGACCGGTAACCTCGGGGAGAAATTGAACCAGGTTCTGCAGACAGCCCAGGCCAGCTATGATACGCAGACGCTCAGGCTCGTCGAAGAGAGGACCACCGTACAGCATATGAACTCGCTCAACGGCTTGATCAGACAGTACATCAAGTCCCGGGAACAGATTGACGCCCTGAAGGTCAAGATCAAGGAAATCAAGGACGGCATGAACGATCCGGAAGCCAAGGAGCTCAGCGAGAAATACACGAAGCTGCAGACCGAGCTGGACGCCATCAAGGCCGTGCAGGGTGAGGCTTCAAAGAACCTGGACTCCCTGTTCAAGGAACGCTCAGAGCTGCAGAAGCAGCAGAAAGAGAAGTGGGAGGCGAAGAAGAAGCTCCAGGACGAGTACCATCAACAGAGGAAAGCTTTCCAGAAATACGAGAACGAGCAGAGGCAGAAGGTCCGGGAGCGAAGACAGGCTGAGAATGATCGAATCAACAAGGAGCGCAAGCTGGAGCGCGCCCAGAAGATGCTCGACGAGGCTAGCGACCCGGCATACCTGGACGAGATTCGACGCGCCAACAGCCTGCTCCAGTACTTCGACCCGTCATTCGTTGCCGAGAAGGCTCCTCTTCAGACCAGCACCAACCTGCAGGCTCAGGCAGAGCGCAAAGTCGACGGTTCTGACCTCAAGGGTGTTAAGATTCTGAGCAAGAAGGACCGGGACGAGGACCTCTTCCCTGCCCAGAAGAAGGGCAAGAAGGGCAAGAAGCACAACGCCGCCGCCACGAAGTCTACTTTCAACTGCCCGCCCTCCGTCCTAGAGGACTGCGCCTACATGGGCATCGATCCTCCTATGAGCGCCGATGAGGTCCCTGGCGTTATTGAGAAGGTCAAGGCCAAGCTCGATCACTGGAAGGCGGACCAGGCGGCTCAGACTCAGAAGGTAAGATGCATCCAGTCGATCTTGATCATGTCCTACTGTACTAACATTTCTGCGCTAGAACATCGAGAAAGCCAAGAAGGAGATCGAAAAGATTGAGGCGGAGGAGGCCAAGGAGAAGGATGGTAAGAGGTCCTCTTCTGGCACGGCCACGCCCAACGGAAACGGTGCCGCCTCCAACGGGGAGAAGTCCGACGATAAGGTCGAAGGTATCACCAAGGAGGTCGAGGAGGCTTCCATTGAGGACAAGCCAGAGGAGGTCGCTGCCGCTGCATAAGCAGGCTCCTTATCAAACCACTGGCTTTCATCGCAACCATATACTTCAGTCTAATCCGTAAGCAGCGGTTCGGATTGCGACAGTGATAGCCAGGCTGGACGGGCCGCGGGTCCATTTTGACCACTCTTTTGCCAGTTATCGAAGCTCGAAAAGTTGCTGGCCATCGGGAAGCAGCAAGTTGACTTGCACAACGGGACCGTGGGAGAGTTTTCATTAATAATACAGATGAGAAGCGTCTCTCTTCTGGCATGCATGCGTCGTCTTCCTCCTGTGATATTTGTGCACATTCGACTGCAACAGTATACGCCTGTCCATTACCAAGCATGCTGAACGGGCCCCGCTACAATAAGCCAGATGGGAAGAGCAGAGCCGTAGGTACACGAGGCAAAACTGACCGCCCAGGCTGATCCCTACCTGCGCGGGCCGAAGATAGTTCCACCCAGGCGCACTTGCAAGGACGAGCTGGTTGATCAGCCAGCACGTCTTCGACATCAGAAACCAATAGGTGCACGCGAATGCGACTACGCGGCTTGCGCGGGTGGTAATGGACGATTCGCCGCCATCTTAACATGAGCATGTCGGACTGAAACCGCAACGAGGGTTGTCGAAAAGGTGAAAATACTAGTAGACTACAAGATCGCCGAGAAACGGCTCCCAGAGCAAGCTTGGGGTAAATGTTCTTGATTGTCCAGATATCTGCTTTGGTGGTGAGCTTCATTAGTCCCAGGGCGCGCCGCCACCTTGTGGGTTTGTAGCTCGACGTCCCCCAGTAAGTAGCTAGCTGCACGATAGCCTACTCATCCGCCCGCCGCATCTTCCCCGTCTGGACTACTTCAGCACACCCTCCAGCCCTTGCTCGAAAAGCTTTGCCAGTCTCCCATCCACCTCCCGTGACCAGATCGGAAGCGCGGCGAGATATTTGAGGACCGTTCAATAGTGTGGTTCATGGTTCTGTCCTGCCTCCGGATCCAATTCCCACTTTGGTGAACGCGACCACAGCCATACACCCCCGAGAAATTATGGACCGCTCGTACAGGTGTATCCAGAGAAGAGCCTGAAGGAGCCAACAAGAGACCCGATTGGGATGCTCCTGCCCATCCCGATCGCAACACCATGGTGAATCAGCAGATGAAGCCCACGACCTAGTAAACCCCACCAACAAAGTAGAAAAAAGTGAACAATGGCTTGTTCGTATCTTCCGTCCCGTTTTGGCCGTAACAGGGGCGCGGGAGGGTCAAAATGAAAAAGAAACGCATGTCTTGAAGAACACCGTCTAAATGAACACGTTCTCCCGCTATGCAAAATGATAATATGTCGGTGGATGTCTCCGCAGCGAAAAGAAAAAGGAGGAGAAATCCTGATATGCGTATCTCAGTGTCATTCATGTAAATGCTTTTGAAGATTTCAAGTCTCGGTCATGGCTTCGTCGCTCGTGAAGGTGAGTCGAATTAATTGTGGAAGAAATGCGTTTCGTTCGAGGGCAGGATGATCCTTGACACGAGCAGCCTCCCAGCAACCGCCGGTCTCATCCGTAATACGCCGGGGCGCCGTAATAACCCGGTGCGGGCACAGGGCGACCGTACGATGCCGAATGCCGCTGCTCTCTTCCGGTCGGCCCGGGTGTTCGCCGGTCGACTCGTGCCGGGCCTGCGATTGGCGGGGGAGTCCTTCTTCCCATGTCCATGCTTGGACCGGACGCTACGGTCGGTGCGAATCCTCCTGATCTCCGGCTGGCCTTTCGACTTCCATTGAGGGCTGAGAGGGGAGGGTCCCGGACGGCCGGGTCATCATCCGGGGGAAGCGTAAGTTCGACTGGGTTCAATGTCAGTTCCACCACTAGCCCCGTAGGTTCCTTCCCAAATATGGGGAACATACCAAGGCTGTAGAAGTATTCTAGAACCTCCGGGTACCTCTGCACTGAAGCCTGCCAGTCCTCATCGATGCCACGCTTCAGGGCTGCCTGCGCCGCAGCAATCTCGTTGGGATGTGGCGGTGCGTGGTAGAAGTGATACGCGTGACTGGTGATCCGGTCCAGGTGAGCGGTGTGAGCTTGTTTCCGCCGATCGGTGAGCAAGCGGAAGTACTCAAGGATGTAATCTTGTGCATGTGCTCTGACCCATGAACTACTCGAGAGAGTTTGTGTCAGTCCACTCCATGCCACCGAAATGCCCAACCTGGATTTTGTTCCTTCAGGACATCCTAGGACTGTCGTACCGGATATCACTGTATATAGACTGCATCATGCGGGCCTCGGCCTGCCGGATGGCTGTTTCGAGGCCCTTTGCCTCACAGTCACACGCAGCAGTTGCTGGAGCATGACATATGGCGCAGTCCGGATCCATCTTCACTGGTGGTCCAGGAAGAGGATAGTATTCCCTGACATGGTACATGATTTAGTCGAAATACTCATACAGAAAATCGAGGTCAGAGTTGGGCAAAGGCGGCATAGACTGCAGTGGTGGGCAACAAGACCAGACAAGAATACACAAGGACGAGGCTCTCATCAGGGCGGCGAGACGATATCATATCATACAAGGGTGGTGGAATGAAGCTTGGGGATATCGTAACAACCAACTCCTACAATCGTATTCTTTCATTGTAATATCCCGGCAGGAGACATGGCCAGAAGAACAGGGCAACGTGAAAGAGGGAAGAGACAAGGAAACATAAGACGGAAGAGCCTGGGAGTGTGGGGAGGGGTCGAGGAAGAGATTGGGATGGGACGAGAGTACTCAACACACAAGGGACGGGGCCATTACAAGAAACCACTGACCTTCCACAAGGAGGGAATAAATCCACGGCGGTAGGTAGGGCACGCAGAGGAGCAGCCGAATCAACTTGGAGTCAATGCAGGCTGGCTGCAAGACGTGCAGCGGCAACAGATGACAGACACGGATACACAGGAGGACAACAACGTGGAGCTACCAGCGTGTTGGGCCGGCTGTGTGGAGAAGAGGTCGGTGCATGTGTGCACGACGCGTCCAGTACGATGGTGGAGGGCCACTGGAGAGCCGTCGTTACATGGATGGGTGATGAGTGGTCGAGTTGAAGATTATGGGGAGAACGGGGCAGTCCCTCTTTGGCTCGATCAAGCAGCAGTAGTGTGTAGACTGGAGAGGCCCGAGGGTATGTGGTATGAGACGGAGTACCAGCTGCAGGACGTGGAAGAGAGATGGCCGCTTCTTCCGGCAGCGACAAGAGTAGGAGAGAGTAGCAGCAGCAGCAGCAGCAGCAGCAGCAACGGGGAACAGAAATCAACACAAGCAACCGCAGGAAAAGGCGTGAGGTGATGTGAGGCAAGGTGGTCGACAGTGTAGGGACAGTTGGGTCTCGTGAGGAGAGACGCAGACGGACGCTTGGGTCGGTTTGGGTTCCTCTGGCTCTGGGGGGTTCGGCTCGGGAGGTCCAGGCTCGCCCACATTAGTCTGGGAACCGTATGTCGTGGCTCGAATGCGGGCTACAGAATTTTGCGACTCTCATGCAGCATCCAGGTCGTGACTTGCAGATGTCCAATAAGACAAAATCCCCGTTGAGACTTTAGGCTTTCGGGCGGGCCCCAATGCCACCTTTTCCTCACACCGGGGAACCAAGCTGCATCTTCCAATCTGTACGCCTCCCACCGAACGATCAGAAGGACAGAAAGGCCATTCGCATTACGCCCAGTCACACAGCACGCCTAGCGATGCTGAGGTGGACGAAGTGCGTGGGAGATCCGGGCAGAAGAGGAGGCGAGAGTCGCTGACTGATCATGTGTGTGAGGAATCATTAATCATTCCGAGACCCAGGGATGGGGAGACTTTGGCGAGACTCTGGGGGTTCATCTGAACCCCTGACTAGACACCGGACGAGACCCTTCAAAGCTCGGCGCCGCCCGCTCTGAACGCACTCAAGGTCAATCAGTAGGGAGGGCTCTTGGTGCGGCTCGTCCTGGCGAGCCTGGCCAGCCTGACTCCCCGTCCGGCAGCCATCGTCAAACACACCGCCACAAGGCCGTCTCAAGGTGGTACAGGCTGCGGCCGCATGACGGGCCATTGCCTTTCTCCCTGCTCGTGTCCCCACTGAGGTGCCTGAGTGCGGAGCAAACGGATCTCTTCACGGCGAGAGAGCGTGCTTCTGCTGTAAGAGCCGCATTAAAGGAATGGCTGGGCTGTGGGCGGGCCTGCTGTTGGCTGCGGATGGGAGTCCCAAACTGGGAAGCGCCGCGGCCCGAAAGTCCTTCTTGTCCCCCTCTCTGTGGGCAGATCTGCACCGGGATTTCGCACGAGAGACGGCCGGCAAATTGTTGGGGAAAATTCGAGATTATCTCTGCTGATGGTTGTCCATCCTTCGATAACAATGTGGTTCGAGGAAAAGGCCGTTGCGTCGATGGATTCTGATCATGCACGTGCAAGTGGAAGGCGACTTTGAATTGAGAAGTGGAGAGGCAGGAAGTCCATTGCTTTGGAGCTGCCCCACCCCAGCCGTGTCCCTAGTGCTGTCTTATCTTATCGCCATCTCCAGAAATTCTTTCTGGATGACCTCACCCTCGAAGTCGACGGCTGCAACTACCTAACTCAATTGAACTTTTTTACTGGCAATGACCTGACTTCGATATGGCTCCGCGATGCTCAGGCGGATCACCACATTTTCTGCCTTTCTTATACCCCTCATTGTTCCTGACTAAGGCCTCAGGAGCGTCTCGCCTGGCCACCACAGCAGTGCAAGTTCGACACCACATTGCCGAGCCAGCGTCCGGCGAGCCAGCATCCTCCAAGCTTGACCCACGGGCTGACGACTATTACGTGACAAACTTTGCCGACAAAGCAAAGCTCAACATCTACGCTGGCGCGGGCGGCGGCGGTTGTATCAGCTTCGCTCGCGAGGCCTACTTGCCCGATGGCCCGCCCAATGGTGGTGACGGAGGCCACGGTGGCAACGTCTACATCCAGGCAGTCCACGGTGAAACATCCTTACACAAACTAGCCCGGAGGCGATTCATCAGAGCGACGAGAGGGACGAATGGGCAAGGGAGCAACAAGGCAGGAAAGCGTGGCGAGGATGTCATCATCACAGTGCCCGTGGGCACGGTTGTCCGCGAGCTCAGCCGCGAGGACCCTGAGATCGAAGAGCAGTACCGTCGGCGGTTATACAAAGTACGCAAGGCCCTACCGAAGCCGGAGGACAGCAGCCCTGACGGCCGGAGGGAGGGACTACCCGAGGAGCCGGAGTACGATAACCCAGAACTGGACAAGTGGATCCTGTACCCTGGTATATCGTCGTCCGAGAAGAAGAAGATATTCGTCCCCGATCTTCCCAGCCGGGACAAGCTCTTTGCCCAGCCTCCAGCCCCGATCAAGCTGGACCTGTCCAAGCCCATGGCGCGGCCCATCCTTCTCGCAGCCGGTGCACTCGGCGGGCTAGGAAACCCACACTTTGCCTCTCGCGAACGGCCCCGGCCGCTCTTCGCCACAAAGGGTGACAAGGCCATCTCCATGCAGATAGAGCTGGAGCTGAAGCTCCTTGCAGACGTCGGACTTGTCGGCCTCCCCAACGCCGGGAAGAGCACTCTCGTGCGAGCCCTAACCAACAGTCGGGCGAGGGTAGGCGCTTGGGCGTTCACAACGTTGCAGCCAAACATCGGCACCGTGGTCCTGGACAACAACAGTGGCAGGCCCGTGGTCACGAGCTACCACCACCAGGACGTGCAAGACAGCTGGGAAGGCGACACTGAGGTGGTACAAAGGACGAGGTTCACCATCGCAGATATCCCGGGACTGATTGAGGGCGCCCACCTGGACAAAGGCCTAGGCATTGCATTCCTGCGACATGTGGAGAGGGCCGGTGTCCTAGCATTCGTGATTGATTTGAGCGCGGGGAATGCGGTGAAAGCGTTGAAAGCGCTCTGGACCGAGGTCGGATTATACGCTCAGATGCGCGAGGAAGAAGAGCAAGACAGGGAACGTGAGGCAAGGATCGAACAAGGCCTTGGCCCTGAGGCTGAAGAGGAGGTATCATCGCCGTGGGGGCAGGACTGGCCTATCCATTCGGAATATCCTAATGAGCCAGCCAAACAGACAGGCCTGAACATTGCGGCTAAGCCATGGTTCGTGATCGCGACCAAGGGCGACTTGCCGGATACCCAGGAGAACTTCAAGGAACTGCGGGACTACCTGACTAAGGTCACTGGCGGCGACGAGCCCCATCCGAGTGGCATTGATGGCGCTTGGGTGAAGGACTGCGCGGCTATTCCGGTCAGTGCACTCAAGGGACAGGGCGTGGACAGAGTCATCCACTGGACTGTCGGATTGCTTGATGGGTGAGAGCATACGGTGGTTCGATGCTGTAGGATTGTACTGTACTATGCGAGAGAATGTCCCAACGCTATGTCAAACTTCCAGGCCTGCAGAACGTCTGTATATGAATGATTCGGCCAGCAGGATTTCCAGTAGAACGCATTCGTAGGGTGTGTATATTGTCATCCACGGTTAAAAATACCATGAGGTCTTGTCTCCTTCCCCACAGGGCAGTTAGTTGTGCCACCAACGAGACCGGAGCTCATGGTGTGCGAATTAAAGGGACCGTGCGGCTATCAACACCCCACCCCCACACTCTGTCAAGCTCCACCCCAAAGTTCTCAATTGCATTTTCAAATTTCTCGTCGCAAACTTTCTTGCCTCGACTCGACCACAGCTTCTCACAGAGCCATTTCCGGAAGCCAATCCTGACAAAATGGCAAAGTTCAAGGTATTCCTCAGCCAGATTCCATCTCGAATGCTATGTCAAGGCTTGCTAACTTCTTCAGGGTCGCGGAGGCAGAGGCGGGGGCAGAGGAGGCGGCAGAGGTGGTGGTCGTGGTGGTGGCGGCAAGCGGGAGAATCGTGAAAACCGTTACCGCGCGGACATCATCAAAGAGCATGAGAAGATGGAGCACTACTACAATGAGCTCCTCGAGCTGAAAGATGAAGAGAAGGTGGCTTTCTGGGACGCACTCCGTCGAGAGCTGCCCAACAGCTTCAGATTCTGCGGCTCGAAAGGGTAAGTTCCGTTGCGCTGCCATTGTTGAGCGCTGAGGAAACTGACAATCATTCTGCAGACATGCACTCACTGTCAAGCGACTCCTCGAGAAACGCTACATCCCCGAGATCGTCGAGATGACCAACTACGATGGCATGCCAGTTGAGGCCCCCCAACCTGTGCCTTGGTACCCCGACAACCTGGCATGGTGGATGACGACCCCCAAGAACGTCATCCGCCGCTACCCGCCCTTCGCAAAATTCCAAAAGTTCCTTGTGTCAGAGACCAGTGTTGGAAACATCAGCCGCCAGGAGGTCGTCAGCATGATCCCTCCCCTGCTCTTGGACGTTAAGCCGGGCCATGTCGTTCTCGACTTGTGCGCTGCGCCTGGAAGCAAGGCCGCTCAGCTCCTGGAGATGCTCCACCAGGGAGAGGAGGGCCGTATACTCAAGGCTCTGCAGATACACGCAAACGAGGATGGTCGCGAGGTTCCTGCGTACCCCGGCCTGGATACCGTCGATATGGAAGTGGATTCGAAGGATGATGGCCGTGCTACCGGTCTCTTGGTCGCGAACGACATGGACTACAAGCGAAGCCACCTCCTGATCCACCAGCTGAAGCGGCTCTCTTCACCCAACATGATCGTTACCAACCACGATGCGACACTGTTCCCCTCGCTGCAGCTTCCGTCCGAGAACTCGTCACAGGTTCAGTACCTCAAGTTCGATCGCATCCTGGCTGATGTGCCCTGCTCTGGGGATGGCACGCTGCGGAAGAATGTCAACCTTTGGAAGGACTGGATCCCTGGGAACGCCCTAGGCCTGCATCAGACCCAGGTCAGGATCCTCGTCCGTGCCCTACAGATGCTCAAGCCTGGAGGCAGAGTGGTCTACTCAACGTGCAGTATGAACCCTGTTGAGAATGAGTCCGTTATTGCGGCGGCTATTGAGCGCTGTGGTAGCGAAAACGTCGAGATCTTGGATTGCAGCAACGAGCTCCCTTGTCTCCAGCGCGTGCCCGGAATGACAAAGTGGAAAGTGATGGACAAAGCCGGCCGTATATGGAATGACTGGAAGGAGGTCGAGGAATGGGTTGAGAAGGAGAGCAAGGACGGCCTCATTCCTGGGAAGCTGGTGCCTACCATGTTTCCACGCAAGCAGGACGAGGACACCCCAGCGATCCCACTGGAGAAGTGCATCAGAGTGTATGCGCACCAGCAAGATACCGGAGGGTTCTTCATCACCGCATTGCACAAGAAGAAGGAGTTCAAGGCCAAGCCTGAAAATTGGATGTCATTGGCAAACAAGGCATCAGAACCTGCGGCGACCCAAGAGAGCGAGCCACAACCGGAAGATGGCGCCGCGACGGCAGCGGCTCTCGTCAAGGCTGAGGAAGAGGGATCCATCGAAGCCAAGGTCGAGTCATCTGCCAAGCCTGCAGATACAAAAATGGAGGATGACGTGGAAATCAAGACGGAGGGCCAAGCAGCCCCCAGCGCTGGGTCAAGCAGCCCCCTGAAACGCGCTCGTCAAGATGACGGCGACGTGCAGCCTGAGGCTAAGCGTCAACAAACAGACGCTGCACAAGCACAGTCGGACGTGCCACCTACGGGCTACTACGACGGTGAGAAGGAGCAACAACCTCCGGTCGAGCACAAAGATACGGCCGAGCAGCAGAAGCAGGAGAACGGCGATGCCACCCAGCAGAAGGAGCAAACGACGTCTGATGGGTACGGTGACAAGGCTGCCAAGAAAGAGAACAAGCAACCATTTGAAGAGCCGTTCAAATTCCTTTCACCAGAAAACCCCGTTATCAAGAGCGTGCAAGAGTTCTACAAGATCTCACCCCGCTTCCCGACGGACCGCTACATGGTCCGTAACGCAATGGGCGAGCCAGCAAAGACCGTCTACTACACCAGTGCCCTCGTCCGGGACGTCCTGACAGCCAATGAAGGCCGCTCAACAAAGTTCGTCCATGGCGGCGTGAAGATGTTCATGAAGCAGGACGCCCCTTCGGCCGAAGTTTGCAGGTGGCGCATCCAGAGCGAGGGCATCCCCATCCTGCAGGGCTATGTCGGGCAGGAGCGTGTCGTGGTGCTCCGTAACAAGGAGACCTTGCGTAGACTCCTGATCGAGATGTTCCCGCGCATTGGGGACGGAGAGTGGCAGAAGCTGGACGAGATAGGCGAGCGGGTGCGCGACGTGGGCATGGGGTGTCTCGTGCTGCGCATCGAGCCGGACGGCTCCGATGAGGACTTCAGCGAGAGGATGGTCCTCCCGCTGTGGAAGAGCTTCCATTCCCTCAACCTCATGCTGCCAAAGGAGGACCGTAGCGCCATGCTGCTGAGGATTTACAACGACACCACTCCGCTGGTGAACAGTATTCTCAAGCGGGACCAAAAAGCAGCAGCTGAGAACAAGACTGAGGGCGAGAACGGTACCGAGGCGGAGCCTGAGGCCACTGCTGAGACGGTGACTGAGGGTGAAGCAGCCGCTGAGACCGAGGCCGGCAACGATGATGGCGGCGCTCCCGTGGATGCCATGGAGGAGGATACGCCAGCACCAGCACCAGCACCGGCGGCCTAGTTGGCGCCTAGCTTCTGCGGCTGGTAACCTATCAGCACCGCACAGGATATCTGAACCTGTTGGACATTTGTTTCGAAAATGGCGTTTTGGCTTAAGGAGATGTAGAAAAGTTTGAGAAAATTGAGGCCAATTCACACCCGCTTGATGCAAGCTGGTTCGTGCGAAACTCGAACCAAAGAGCCGCTGGATGTCGCACCTGACTTCCAGCGCATGGGAGCTTGCAACTGATGATCGCATGACTGCCATGACATGTATGCTGTGAGATGTAAGATCCGCGGTAAGTGAAGAGTCTTAGATCCTGCCATACAGGTCGAGGGGAATAAAGATGCCAAAGTGCAGCTTGAGTGCTGTCTGTCTCAAGCGGAGTGAATTAAACCCGGTTAAGCTACAGATGCCTTAGACCAAATAGGCCAACATCTACGCAGCACACGCCTCACACTCACACGCTCACACACACGATGATACATACAACTCATGTACGTACTGGACTACCATCACTGGTTCTGTTCATTGCAAAATCAAATTCAATACACATTAGACCGCCATGATGGGCCCCTTCGGCACTCAGAACTTAGCCAAACGCCACTTCGAATACAAACAATCACATATTTGCCAGACCAGGTCTTTCTTGCCACAATTCACTACTCCAACCCATTTTGAGCCCGGAAATATATCAAAGAACTAAAAGCGTTCCGACTAGTGCCAACTAATAGCCGCCCACCCCCCGTGGGAGCCGCAAATGCTCCCGGTCCCGTACGAGAGCTGGTCGTCAGCCAGCGCCACGTACACCGGCGCAATCTCGGCCGGCTGCTGCACCCTGACGATCGGCTCCCCGACAGGGATTTGCGCGTTGAGGTCCTCGGGGGTCAGGCCGCCGTACACGAGGAGCGGCGTGTACGTGTAGCCGGGCGCGACGCCGTTGAGGCGGATGCCCTGCTTTATGAGCTCGGCCGCCGCACCGCTGATGAAGCTCCGCAGGGCCGCCTTGGAGGCCGAGTAGGCGACCGAGCCCTGCTGCGAGATCAGGCCCGCTACCGACCGAGTCGGTGACGACGATGGAGGACCCTGGGGGTAGGAGCGGAGCGGCGGCCTGGGTGATGTGGAAGTTTGCGTAGACATTGACCTTCATGATGTCGTCCCAAATTTCCGGAGACAGCTTGGTGATTGGCTGAACCGGCCCGATGCCGCTATTATTGTATCACTTCAATCGGTACCTAGTTCAAAAGCCAGTGCATTATTATCTACGAGATTTAAACTTACCCGGCGTTACTGACGATCAGATCCAGGGACCCCAATTTCTTGCGGGCCGTATGGACAAGCTCATGACAGAATTTCTGGCTTCTCAGGTCCCCAGGGATCCGGACCAGCTTGTGGTCTACACGAGGGTCCTTTTCCAGGAAATCGGCCAAGGCTTCGGCATCCTTCTCCTCTTCGGGCAGATAGTTGATGGCAACCTTGGCACCCTCCCGGGCAATGGCGACTGTAGTATCGGCGGTCAGCTGTCAAGTATAAAAGAACAAAGGTTTGTAGTCAAGAGATAGGGGTGGAACGGAACGGCATCTGCCAATGGCCTGCCTCACAAGTAGCGAGACAGCCACAAATACGGCAGATGTGAGTATCACGAGACGAGAGAAAGAGTATCTTCAAGCTGCTTACTGACTACTGCCCGCCCTATTCCCGAGTCACCGCCCGTGACGAGAGCGTGCCTGCCCTTGAGGCGCCCGCTGGCAACGTAGCTCTTCTCGCCGCAGTCAGGCGGTTATTTGAAGCTAGTCTGCAGGACTTGCTTCGGGTAGGTGTTGGGTGGCAATTCGAACTTGAAGTCTTCATAGCGGGTGAGAGGGTTAATAAGCTTGTGCTTCTGCTGGGTGGACTCCATTGTGGTATCTGGCTGTGTCGATTTAATATACTGAGTAGATGGGCGATGAAATGTTCTAGTAGTTAACAAAGAGGTATGTATGGAATCATAGATCTCTGGTCAAAATTTCAATCAGTCCCCTTTTATACCTCTGGACCTACGAAGAGGAAGACGTCATGTTGGTCTTTGGACAGCAATGAATGACGCCTCGGTCATAAGGCAATACTACCGAGCATCGTCATTGCGAGATTGTTTGATACGGATTGGATAAAACCAAGAGCTCAGGGAGGATTGTCAAGTATCACACTAGAATGATCGAGTTGCTTACTTCGTGATCTTTTCATATCTTGTGCTTGGTTGCGTGAGATGAAAATCCCATGCTCGTCTGATTTGTCTTTTGTAGCCAAGTTACACACCACCTTCGGAAGAGCGAAAACGGAATCATCTCACATCACCGAAGGGTGTTCAGGTCAAATGCGTGATTAGATCAAGTTCATTCCAGCCGGGGTGATCTGTGGAGAGAATCCTAATGCCACACTCGTCAATTGATACAAGCTATGTAGCGATTGGTCAAATCTAACACTCAAGCTTGGAACCAAATAGGAATCCAGCTGCAGATGATCACTTGTACCGAATTTACCGATGACTTCTTCAATAGCCCATAATCTGACTTACGGAACAGCTTACACGGATTAATATTCCCCCGTAATACGCCGCCGGTAATAAACCAATACAAACATGATTCCCAAGCAAGACTCGCCGATGCTTTCGGGCCCTTGCGTCCTGTCGAATACTTTTCTTACCCCTCACTGGCGGTGTTACAAACGCACCTCAGTACAATACAGCCCACACTGGCACCCTTGTCACGATGGCGACTTCGTTCACTGTGCCAGAAGACTTTGGGTCTGTTGAAGCCTATTTCAAAGCCCGCGAATCGTTCATCAACGCAGAGCGAGCTCTGGGTGTCGAAAGCAAGGCGAACAGGTCGGACCTTGAGGCCCAAGCTCAAGAGATCGTGCAAAGGCTGAAAAAGTGGGAGGAGTACAATCATCATGGTATGCAAATCGACGGCTCTGGCTGCGAAGCCGGTCACCGATTTCTCCATGGTCAGGATGCTATTGAGAACAGCAAACTTTTCAAGATTGCCCAGAAGGCACCCAAAGGCTCACTCCTACATTGCCACTATGACTGCATCCTGCCGCCGCAGACCCTTCTGCATGACGCCAGGAAGCAGGACAGACTACATATCAAAACTGATTGTCCATTGACCACGGCGGGCTTTTTCGCCTGTGCGCTGCCACAATTCTGTGTACTGCCTCAAGCTGCAGACTTGAGTGAGACAACAAACTTGTTCAGCAAGGCCTACGTTGCTGGATCGTGGATGAAGTATTCCGAATTCCTACGCTTGTTCCCAGGTGGCCCGGAGAGGGCAGAGGCATGGCTCATTAAACAGATGGTGATTACCTCGGATGATGCATACCATCCGCGCCAGACCGTGGATGGGTAAGCCGGGCTCGAATTTTCCTCTAAATCAACCGACTGCTAACTCGTGGCAGAATTTGGAGGGAGTTCATGCGCAGCGTCATGGTGCTGCGCTCGTTGCTCTGCTACGAGACTGCATACAAAGGCCACTTTAGGAGGATCCTTTGGAGGTTCGCCGAGGACGGCATCTCTTATGCAGAGATCCGACTCGCCATGAACTACATGTCCACTATTCAAAGCGATGACGGCACACGCGAATATGGGCACGGAGAGATAATGCAGATGCTGGCCGATGTGCTCAAGGAAGAGACCCCGAAGATACAAGCGTCAGGACTCACATTTTACGGTGTGAAGGTCATCTACGCCGTTTTGCGCTCAGCCCCTAAAGAAGCTATGAAGTGGTGTATGGACACATGCATTGAGCTGAAGCAGCAATTCCCTGACCTGATTTGTGGTAGGTGTCCTTTTGGTAATTCAGTCTTGCGCGTCGCTAACAAAGACGTGACAGCTTTCGACTTGCAAGGCCAGGAAGACCCTGGACATCCACTCACGTACTGGATCCCAGAGCTTCTTGAAATGCGAGCCAGGATCAGAACATTAGGCCTTGATCTGCCGTTCATCTTCCACGCAGGCGAGACCCTCGACCATGGAGGCGATACAGACTCGAACCTCTTCGATGCCATTCTTCTGGGAACAAAACGAATTGGACATGGTTTCAGCCTCGTCAAGCACCCTCTATTGATGCAGCTTTGCAAAGAGAGAAACATCGCGATTGAGACCTGCCCGATATCAAATGAGGTTTTGGGGCTCTGCCCAACGACCAAAACGCACCATCTCCCTGTCCTGTTATCGAATTGTGTCCCTTGCACTATCAACAGCGATGATCCTGGATCCTGGGGGTTCGTCTTCTAGCCATTGAGATGCCCATTCCGATGAAGCGGTACATGAAGCTGACAATCATGCAGAGCAAGCGTCCTGTCTCACGACTTTTACCAAGCCTTGATGGGAACCAACAACTTGTCTCTGCTTGGCTTGCGGGTCATTGTCGAGTGGAGTATTGAGCATAGCTGCATGAGCCCTACCATGAGGGAGAGGGCCACCAAGGACTTTGCCGAGGCCTGGGTCAAATTCTGCCAGTGGATCATCGACGCCCACGAAAAGTAGTAGTCGAAAGAGTAAAGACTTGAAATAGTCTGAAAGCAAAGCATGCGATGGCGTTTTATTGTGAACGGATTGGCCCACGAGGATTAGAGCTGTTCAGGTATTCAACACGGAACAGCAAACACAGGATGCGTGGAAAAGAAGCAATGAGGACGAAGACCGTTTCCATTTCAACACTTGGAAGTATTGAATGGTGCAAGAGAATTAGAAAGATGCATTCTCAGGCTTCCCAAACGATGACTTTTTCCAAACTGCCGCTCTATTTTTGCAGACTTTCCTCCCCTTTTGGTACTACCCGGGCTCAGAAACTGTGTCTGTGTAGTCATATGATGGAAAGCCTACAATATTCTCACAGTCATAGGCTTATCGTATTTGTTGATTCTTGATGAATTTATTCAACAATTGTACAGCTTTCCACGCGTGTGGATGTTGAAGCTTCAGGCTTGATGTGCAGAAATCTCAATCTGAGCGATCCTCAAACTATTTCATTGCCTAATTTACAACATTGGCTGGTTCATCAGCTACGAACGCCGTGCGGATAGCTTGTTCAAAAGGTGTTCTAGATATCTTGTGATCCAGAGTCGCCCTGCCGCCCAGATAAAAGCACTTTCAATCCCAAAGCGTGTGCCAGAGCGGCTACCTTTTGGCCTTAACATCGTCGGCAACACATTGCGCAAGAAATTACTTTGAGATGGGGTATTTGTCTGGGTGACCGAACTTACTCAGGACACCCCGGTCGTTGGCGAACCAGAGATCTGTAAAAGTCGAGTCAAATTAAGCTTTTGCGGGAAGACCCGCTTTAGATCAAGTGCGGCAAGAACACAGTGTGTGTGATACCTTCGTTTAAATCTCCATACTCATTGACTGCATATTCTGGTCAACGTACAAACAATGGCAGACGGCACGCTACCATGCAGGTTTAAGCACCATGGAAGGGTTGTATTTGCGGAGCCACTTTAATACTGTTCGGTATTTGTTTCTTCGCAGTGATAAAAACTGTCCTACATGTTACTTTTCTTCGTGAATAGTCGACACATACATGCAGCTACGCATTGCTTGTTTTGATAAACGCAATGCTCGTTGAAGCTCCTGTCAGCTCTTCTGATATTCGTACGAATTAAAGACCAAGAGAAAATACGGAGGGTATTCAATCTCCTTTGCGAGTAACTCTCCTGGAGCCATGTAACTCGCAATTGCCTTGTGATGCCGCTAATTGAATACCTTTGAGGCTTTCCAAAATACGACAATGTGCTCGCAGTCCCTTCTTTACTAGGATCAGATCGTTGCAAGTAGATGATTCAGCACTGGCTAGGATGGAGTGGACAATATTGACGATTATGCATTTTTCTGCTCGTAGCGATCTGCGACACTGCATCACTTTGCCAGCCCAGCCCAGCCCTGTCCGGTAATCTGAATTAGGAGTTATTGCGCATTGTTTGAGCTGAAATGGGAAGCTCGGTGCTGTCTTGGTCGTGAGTTGAATGACTAGAATCAATCACGAAGCCAACGGACCCGAATTATCGTTGGGAGGAAATTCCGATCGTAACTCCGGGTGGATTTCAAGGCCCCGTGCAAGGACTCCACTTCTCGCCTAATGACTGGCCGTCGAATGCCGATTGCACAATCGTGAGAAAAGTGGCCGTACAGCGCAAGCAAAGCGCGTCAGAGAATCACCTTGGTTGCCCTCCCCTCACCCATCAGGTTCCGTCGACAGTCTCCGAAATTCACGCCACGGCGGCTTGCGATCTATCTTGCTGTTTCATGCCCACCACCATTGTCAAGCAAACCAACGGACATAGCCACCATGTTCGCCCTCCACATGCGAAAAGCAGGCCAAAAATGAAGCTCTGCTTCACGATCAAACGAATCTTCTGCCCCGGAAACAGCTCCTGATCGTCTTCGGCACAATGGCGTCGGCATTTCTGGTAGCCTATGCGGACCAGAATGGTATTGCAGTGGCTTTGCCTACCATGGCTAAAAGACCTCAACGCTGCGGACACAATCGCCTGGGCTGGCACGTCATCGATGATCGCAAACACTCTTTTTCAGGTCCTTTACGGTCGCCTGTCGGACATACTCGGGCGGAAGGTCATCTACCTCTCGGCAGTCGCCCTCCTCGCCGTAGGCGATATCCTTTGCGCAACGGCAGTCAACGCAACGATGCTCTGTATCGCCCGTAGCCTTGCTGGAATCGCTATAGGGGGCGTGTTACAGTACGCTATATAGGTGATAGCCACGGTAATGCTCTCGGCATTACAACGTCCCTCTTTTGTGGTGTTTTGGCGCAATAGGCTTTCTTGTGCCGTAACAGGGCGTTAACTCCCTGACGATGATGATTGTCTCAGAAATCGTTTCGTTACGAGTGCGAGGTCGCTACCAGGGAATATTGGGAAGCTGTATCGGCCTTGGGAACACTATCAGGCCCTTCATGTCGGCCGGGTTCACCCAGAGCTCGAAAACTAGCTGGAGGGGCTTTTCCCTCCTAATTGCTCCCCTAATGGTCTGCTCGGGGATTGCCTCCTTCTTCCTCCTCCCGCCAACACCTATGCCAAAAGGTCAAGCTCTCCAGAAGGCTCGCCTTGTCGACTGGTGGGGGCTCGTCACTGGGACGGTGGCCATTGTTCTCCTCCTTATCCCGGTCTCTGGAGGAGGATCATATTTCCCATGGAGCTCGCCACTTGTTATCTCGATGCTTTCTATTGCAGGGGTTGCAATAGTAGCTTTCATTCTGGTTGAGTGGAAGGTCTCCAAGTTGCCGATGGTTCCGATGGTTCCCATGAGGATGTTCAAAACACCAGCAGTGGCTGTGATTCTGCTACAGAACTTCCTCTTTGGTTACGTGTACTACTCGGAGCTTTACTACCTACCTATCTACTTTCAGAATGTTCGCCGAGTGTCGCCTATTGTGTCAGCCGCATTGTTGACCCCACTGGTCATTGCCCAGATGATATTTTCGGTTGGGTCCGGGTTCTACATTTCCAAGTTTTCCCGGTATGGTGAAGTCATATGGGGTGGCTTCGTGTGCTGGACACTGTGAGTTCTCCTTAGCTGGTGTCCTGATCACGACATGGAAAATAGTGACTAACACCGTAGACTTCTGTTCAGTGGATCAGGTCTTCTTTGCATCCTCGGCCAGGGCTCCAACCTCGCCGTGCCAATCATTGCGCAGATCATCATTGGCGTCGGCGTTGGGAACGTGTTCCAGCCGTGCCTCGTAGCGATTCAAACTCATTCGCCAAAGGCGCTTCGCGCCGTGGTGACCTCGAACCGCAACTTCCTCCGCGCTCTTGGCGGTGCGGTTGGCCTTGCCTGCTCAAGCCAGTTGCTACAGTCGTCCTTGCGCAGAGCTCTGCCGGCCGAGCTGAGACATCTGGTAGCTCCTTCATGCAAGTTACCTGATATCGACAGTCTTCCACCCAGCCAAGCTACTGAGGTGGAGGCGGCGTACGCTCAGGCAAGCCATGATGTATTCATCTCCATGGTCCCAATTATGGGCCTCTGCCTGGTTCTCTGCGTGTTCATCAAGGACCACGGCCTGTCAACAACGGAAGTTAAGCCAGCTGCTCAGGACCCTGAATCAGCTCCACCACAGCAGCAGGTACAGGTACAGGACTCTGGCAAAGACGTGAGCCCCACGGACACTGGAAGCGCCGGAACCGACTCCGAAAGTGGTGGAGGGAACCTGGCAGCCCACGCCAGTCAACCAAAATACTAGCAGTGGGGTTCATTCACTGCAACCTTCCTCATACCGTGATTTGAATTGTCATCTCGGGAATTTCCAACTGGAGATACTAGACTACCCAAGTAAGGGAACCGCCCTAAGTACACACGGGGCCGCTAATCCGAAAAGAAGACAACAGAAAAGGGGGGAAATAAAATGAACCCTAATATTACAATGAAAGAAGACGTGGTATGAAACCCAGGCTTGCACTAAAAGTGAAATAGAACCTAAATAATGGTAAATAACAGCTAAAGAGTGAATGAGTCGACGACAAAAGTGGAAAGAGGAATGTGGAACAATTTGAACACAAAGCCAGACAATGAGCAAACTAGAGTCAAACATCATTCATTCAACCTATCGGTTTCTTTCTTTTCTTCCGCCTCCCGCGCCCAGCATCAGAATCTCCTTGCTCAGATGCAGCACCTTCCCGTGCCGGAGTCGCAGACTCAGAAGTTGCCACTTGGCCACTACTGGTGGCGTCCGAACTGACGCTAATTCGAAGCTGACTAGCACTTAACGACTGCGACTGACTTGCGGGTTGCTGGCCATTTCTTGCGGTGTTTCTAGGAGTCTGCGACCCAGTAGTTCTCGCAGAGGCTGTAGCTCGCTTCTGCTTGTTGGTCTGAGCCAAATGCACCAGGCGTTCGTATAGCCCGTGCGAGTAGAAATCATCCCTTCGAGGAAAGTCTGCTTCACAATTTCTTCGGTGCGTCTGGAATTTTCCTTCTACCTCTTTGATGGCCTCCTGCAAACGGACTCCAAGTTGTCCAACGCCGTACCCGAGCAGAATCTTGGCGAGCTCTTCCACAACCTTCTGACGAGCGAATTCGCCACCACCGCCAATGGTCGTATAATCGGCGAATTTGAATTCCAGTGGGTACCCTTCCACGATAGGGACCATGTCTGGGTCTTGATGGCAAGCTCGATGAATTCGGATCTTCATGGCCCCGGCTGTTGCGACGACGGAGAAGAACCTGACCTCGTCAAAGAAAATGTTCCTATATTTGTCCCCGTTCTCTATGTCGTTTCCTCTCTCATCTATTCCCATGTCGGCTTCCCTGAAGAACTCGTACATATTGTGTAGTGCTTGGCTTGCGTTGTTCAGGCTCTGGTAGATGGCAACCTTGTCGTCAACGCCCGTGTATGCTCTCTTTGCCTCGATTGTCAGGAAGTGGAAGGCCCGGTAGGTGTCTTCCCCACCAATACCTTCGTAACACATAATCTTCCGCGTTGCGGAAGGAAACACCTTCCAACTGTGGTCTGACGTGAACAGGGTTTCCCGTCGGAAGGCTATAGCAAGGTCCGGCATTGGTCGCGTGAGTAGTTTCTCGGACTTCTTTGCTGCCTCCGTAGGCATTGGCGGGCAGTTCCAGATGCTTTCGACTGCAAAGTCGAGTAATGGCTTGTTGGCACTGTTTTCGGCGGAGATAGGCAAAAGCTCGCTCTCATAAATGAGACGGCACCGGTCGATCATGGCCATCAATATTGTGCGCTGAAAAATCTTCTCAGAAAACTCATCCGAGCATTTTTCCAAGTCATGTGTCCAGAGCCTGTTCCGATACGCCGTCACATCCTGGTTCTCTTCTTCGGTTGCTGTCACAAGGCCCTTTATCTTCTGTTCAAGTGGGTCTCTTCTGGGTTCTGTGGGCCTTGTGTCCACGTTGCGGTACTCCTCAAGCCCTGTTCTGAAGACTTTTGGTTGCTTCGATGCTGATACGCGCCCGGCGTCTGTGTCCATATCTGGAACTGATAAGCTTAGGAATTCTAAGACTTCAATCGTGGCGTCGTCCAGCGGAGGTAAGTACCCGATCCTCTTGTAAAAGGTCTCCAGATCGTCCTCTGCGTCAAAATTGGAGTCTTCTGTTGAATCGGTTTCGGTGGGGCCCCTGGTAAGTTCAGAAGTTCTGGACCTTGCTTCGGCTGTTTCCACAGTTGGGAGTACACTGTGATCCTGCTCCAAGCCGGTGGCAAACGGGGCAGTCTGCACTCTGGCCTCGGCCCGTGTTTTTACAGTCGGTCGACTTCCTTGGGATTTCCCACTGAAGCTGCCTGGGCCGCCCGGATCCAAGAGGTCGCCTGGCTTACAAGTAGATCTCGTTACGCGACGTGTGACCCCCGGAACAGGCTGCGATACTCCTTGCCTGGGAACTGATGGTTGACCGCCGGGAATCAAGTCGACCTTGGCAGCAGCCGCACTTTTTCTTCATCTCAAACGTGAAGTCAGCGGTGATGTTATAGATAAATCGATAGTAGGTAACAAGGCTGTGAGAGGGGATCAAGGGCGTGACTCACCTAGGCATTATAGCGCTGTGCTTCACGACGGAGATCTTGATGTAAGTAAGCTTAACCTCTGTCAAGAACCCCTACTGGAAGGAACGCCTGAAAACAAGCCAGCGCCTTGTTACTCTATTGTAGCTCGACTCGCAGCAGGCTGGGCCCCTCTTCTGGTCTGTCGTTCTGATTACGAGGTTACCCGCAGGACCGGTGAGGAGTCTCTATATATCTCGATTGGTGCATTCCAGTCATGCAAGTGCTTGCCGTACGATTGCCTGCAGAATTAATATCAGCGAGCGGGACGGAGGCATGTGCAGAGCCACTAGAGCGCTTGGTAGTGTCTGCTATTGGCCATCTGATTCCGTGCCCCCACGTGGTGAACCAGAAGCGGACGAAGGAGCGCGGAATATGTCTCCTCTCCGTTCTGCGGGCCGATCTCGTACCTGTCTTTGCTTTGGTGGCAGGACGGGTATGAATCTGGTCATCCATGTCAACTCGGGTGGTGCAGAAAACGAGAATTTGGAGATCGTACACTGAGCAGTGACGATAGACCGTCTCCAACGTGTGCGGATCAGGTTGCAGCTCGGGTCATTTCCGGCGCCTTATTGTCACTAGTTTACTGCGTGACCAGTCCGTGTGTCCATTGAGAGGGCACTAGAAGTGTGGTCAAATTAGTAGTAAATCGGATGCAACATGCCGGGAACGTCATTATAGATCATCTTTGAACAAATGTATGTCAATGTTTGAACCAATTGAGATTGAACAGTTCGACTTAGACCCACGTGTCATAGCAAAGCCTTTAAAGACCATTCATTCAACGGGCTACAACATTGGTGCACAGTGGGATCACTCCACAGCTTCTGAATTTCACTATATTCCCACGTCTAGTGGCCTATATACTTTATGAGAAATGCACCTTGAATGCAGTACCGACAACAATATCATTATTTGGTGCCACAGTGGACAAAATGATCATCGAGGCTCAACAAGGTCGTAGACTCCCAAGTCTGGAGCTCCTAGACGCCTTCCTTTGCCAGGCTTAGCGGTTCATGAATGTGATCATGTCATTATGGGGACTGCCGTACTGGAAGTCCATGACCTTATGGGCGACGTTGATACCGTGGATTGTATGGCAGGTTAGTCGACAGCTCTCACTGTTTTGAGATTGACGGAGCACCATTGTTATTCACCCTAAAACGTGAGGATGACATATTGACGAGCCACGCGAATAAGAAATCAAAGTTCTTGTAGGTAGTTACCTGCTCAGATACTTGGCCGGGCTTCCGGAGCAAGTCCCGGCATTGCCCGTGATATTGGACCTCATCAGATATTGCAACTTAGCGGACCGGCCCGAATCTTCATGACAGCCCCGCGCCTTTGTGGGGCAAAACGTGGAGTAGGTGACAGAGAGTGCAACATTGGTGTTGATTTCAAGTGCTGTATGTCTATGATTATCTCTTAGTTAACCTAAACAGTCGTCGTGAGTAGCCTGGCGAAATGGGCCTGACGGTGCGCTTGTTTCCTGGTCTATATAGCCAGGGAATCCTGCATTGGGGTTGTCCAGATACTTCGGACGAGCGAGTTCATGCCATCAAATGGTATTTATTCATTAGTAGTTCCTTGTTCCCATGATCAATCGCTATGGCGCTGAAGAGCCTGTTCGTCTTCGCCCTCTTGTCATGGAGATCACCAGGGGTTCGCCAACTGACAGACATGAGCTCCAACGCCAAGACGCAGTGTCGTTTGTTCACCCAGGCGCACTACATACTATCAAAGACTTCGAGAGAGTCCAGCAACATGTGAGGGCCAAGGAACAACCTTGGTACAGAGCCTGGCAGCACCTGGAGTCCACAAAGCTGGCCCAGACCACCTGGGCACCAACGCCCCAGGAGATCCTCGTCCGCGGCGCAAACGACGCACTTCCGCAGAATTATGGATATGCATACCGTGATGCCCACTCCGCGTACCAGCTCGCCCTCCGATGGCTCATAGGGGGCAACACGTCCTATGCTGACCACGCAGCCAAGATCCTGGACGGCTGGGGCTCCACCCTGGTCGACATCGACGGAAATGAGGACAAGTACCTGGCTGCAGGCCTCTACGGGTACCAGTTCGCCAACGCAGCTGAGCTCCTTCGGGAGTATCAAGGCTGGCCTAAGACTAAGCAGAAGGCCTTCGGTGCAACTTTGAACATGTCTTCGCAGTCCACAACAGGGATTTCCTCGACCATCATAACGATAAGCAGGACTTTTACTACGCGAACTGGGATCTGTGCAATATCGCTTCCCTGATGGCGATCGCCATCTTTAATGACAACAAGACCATGTACGACTACGCCGTCAACTACTTCAAGGACGGGCTACCTGGCCAGCCTGAAGTTGTCGCAAACGGCGGCTCTGCCGTATTTCTCCATTGCTAACTTCACAGAGGAGGGAACTGATAAGACGCTTATGCAAATGCAAGAATCGGGGCGGGACCAGGCCCATGCTCTTCTTTGCATCTCTCTACTGGGAGTCATTGGCCAATAGGGTTGGAATCAGGGAGTGGATCTCTATTCGATCTACGGCCATCGGATCCTGAATGCGTGAGTTCTCACTTTCAATCATGACAACTTTATGGGGCGGGTTGCTGATTCATGCCATAGTGCCGAGTATGTTGCCAAATACAATACGAACCACACCGTACCATATACTCCCTACCGCAGCTGGGAAGGCGTGCTGGAAGTCGTCTCCGAGAAAGCCCGCTTCGACATCAGACCTGGGTACGAAGCACTTCATGCACACTACAATGCAATCAAGGGTCTCAACGCGTCATGGTCGTTGGAGTATCGTGACTTTGTGAATGCAAACCTGACGGGGCGGATCGAGGGCGGTGGTGGTGATTATAGCCCCAACTCTGGGGGGAATGACGCGCTGGGGCATTGTACTTTGATGTATCGTCTTAAAGACGACTGACCGTTTTCTGAAGACATAAGAACTGTTTCTGATCGCGCGAGATACAGCAAGAATACGAATTGCTTTTTAGATGAGAACCAGGTCTTGGAGGCCTGTTTCGCTGAAATACGAACTCGGCTCGTACCCTCCGTCCTTCTCCCGTAGACCCAGGTACTCATCACACTCTTGGCCCATGTGAAAGGCCAACTCGAGCGTGCCGGATCGACGAAACGTGTTCGATTCCTTTGGCTCTGCAGCCTGTACGAGGAGGCCATGTACACAAACACACTCGGCCAGGGTATCATACCGTCTGGCTAGAAGCAGCATGTGCGTGGGATCACCCAAACGCCATGCCTGCTCTCGAGGAACCTTGTCCCTCACAAGCCTTGCTAGATCCTTATTGTCAAACGTGAAGTACGTCGTCACAACCCATTCCTTGTGCGCGTCAAAGTCGTCCGGTAACTTTCTTAGCACTCCTTTGATCGCGAGCCCGCGCACGCCAGACTTTTCGAAAGATGGCGATTCTAGATCAGATTTGAATCCTGGAATGTCAGACAAGACTCTGAAGCTAACACCTTTCAAAGGCTCGAGTTGTGACACCTCTTTAGAAGAGAGGCTGGTGTCAGCATTCATAGATGCCCAGGACCACGAGGGTGCAAGTTGCTCGCGCTTGATAGCTTTGCGAACCAAGATGTGGCGTTCCATGAGCAGTGACCGGAGCAGATCCCCTTCCCAGAACCCGGCAACGAAGTTGTCTTTGATGAGCTCACCCAGAATGCGCGCTATTCCGGCAACTGCTGGAAGGCGGTCCAGTTCGACGGTCATATCCATTCCCGCGTAGCGGTTGAGGAAGGTCCTCCAGAATGAGTATACGTCTTCCCGCTCACTTTGCGTGCTCAGAGAGCGTATCCGGTCTCGTCCGGCGCCTTCCGTCTGCTCCCAAACACGAGAGCCGTCCAAGAATGCTTCACTGGCGATGCTTTCGTTGCATTCCCAGTAAATCTTTCCCGGGGTGTAATGGATGACGGCTGGCGACAAAGCTCGCTCCTGGGCTACCCAGCCCCGACTGTTCAGTGGGCTGTAGACGACTTCGCGTGAGAACTCTCCATGGCTTGCTGATACATAGAGACCTTCGAAAACACCTTTCGAGTCAAGCTTCTCGGCGAACAGCTCACAATGCAAGTGCATTGGAATATGCACGAACGAAAACGCCTTCCTCTCGCCGAATAACCCTGAAAGACCATCTTTGTAGCCAGTTGCTGCAATGTTGAATTCCCCGTTCAAATAAACGTCTCCCATTTTCTTCGCCTCGTCCGTCCAATCCTCCTTTGAGTCTTGGATAATGCAGAGGGAGTCGATCCATATATAGTTGATACCGAGCTCATGTGCGACATGGATCGCGTCTTGAAACACTTTTGGCAGCTGTCTGATCGGTATCGCTTGGCTGAGCTCCTGGAGGTTGTTTTGTAGCAACCTGAAAATCACACCTTTACCCCAACAATGGCTTAGTGTGACATATGGAGTGGAAATCGGCAAATCTTTTGTCTTGCATATTTTGGCCGCAAGGTCTGTTGACTGGTTGTCAGGTCTCCAGATTTGAACCAGCCGGGTTGGAAGAAATCTCGATTCTTGTCTCCAGTTCCGGCAAGTCGCATGGTTTAAACACTGCTGATACCAGGATCGGGCTACGGCGAAGCTTGTTGCCGATTTTGCGCTGCTTGTCCTGAGCGCGGGATCTGCCCCAGATAGATTAGCTGAAGCAGTCCACGATCAATGGCATTGATACCTTGACATACCTAGGAACTCTGGTCCGAGGCCCAGTTTGCGTGCAGGATAAAAGGTGGCGTTGTGGATACGACTGGCATCCTCACAGATATCAAAGGTGCCATGGTCGCTCTCGCATTGGCACAGAAAAAAGCTCAACGACAACGCCGAGTCCATACGGCGCATTGTACATTTGATGGTCCAGAATCTTTTCTTGACTAATGGAGGGTTGGATCGATGGCAAAAGTCCTCCAAGGACTGCGCCACGGCCATGCACAGACGGCAGCCTTCGTCGACGGACTCTTGCAACGTATCCATATACAGATGATGATCAAGATAAGCGCCAGTATGGCCTGTCTCATTTACTTTCCAAGTCAATCGTTCGAAGCTGCGACAAGAGGAGCAGAGGCTCGATGCCATTTGGCTCAACGCACGGGACATATCTTCGTCTAATTGCCCCGTGGAATCGTCCTCATCCGTGTCAGTGTCGGAAAAGTCTTCAATGTCCGATTCAAATTGATCTCGCATCATTATTTGTTGATCTATGAGGTCCATTTCCTCCGATCTGAACTGTCTCATGCGGTCTCTTTCTTCTTCGAATCGTTGCCTGAGGTCTATATCTTCGATGAGTTGATCAATGCGGTAAATCATTTCGTCGTCGAGTTCATTCAGGCGGTTTACTTCATCCTCGAGTTCTTTCATGGAGTCATCCTCATCCGTGTCAGTGTCAACAAATTCTTCCACGTCCGATTCGAATTGATGGCCACGGGGGTCTATGTCATCAATGAATGGATTCATGGAAGTGTGCTCGTCCGTGCCTGTGTAGGCGTTCTCTTCCTCGCTCGCTCTGTAGACGTCTTCATCATGGTCCACGGTAGTTGATGTTGATGCTGGAGCAGCCGATGCGGTATCCATCTAGTACTGCGGGATTTGCCCTGGCGTCCTGTGCACTTGATTCCGATTTGACCGATGGAGACAGCGTTGAACAATTCATGTAGGTGGTTTGAAGTATTGCTCACGCATGCAAACTCGCGAAGCATTTACGAGACGTTGTGCCTGGAACCTTGTGTGCGAAATAATGGATTACCCCGCGCATATATGAGAATCAGGCAGAAAACTGCCGTTGTCATACAAGAACAGTGGGCCTATTTTTGGACCCCAACGTGGCACATGAATGGGGCGCAGGAGGCCCACCTCCAGAGACAGAATCTGAAGAGATTGGAGCTTTCTTTTTCCTAGGTTAGGTAGCGGAGGGGAGTAGCCTGCTCGTATCTCTAGATAGAGGCCAGTAAGTGGCTACAGACAAACAGGGTCTCAATAATAGCGACGTGCATTATATGCTACAACAAGTTGTTCAGCAATAAACATACGAAGCCCCAGGACCAAAGTTTCCTCGGAATTCAGAGTGAAAATGTACTTTAGCCGGTCAGACGGTGGGGATCATCTCTTTTGTTGAGATTTAGGTAATTCTGGGTTCAAATACTCTTTTTCTTTTCATATAAGACCTTTTCTTATCTGTTTGGCCGCTTTTCTGTACAGGATCCCGTCCTTGAGGGGCGTGTTACAAGATAAGTGGGCTTATTGTTAGGCCACCAGACTGAGCCCAGTGGGGCCCCCTCTGGGGACAAGTACTGAGGAAACCAGATTTTCCGTTTCTGTCGACTTTTCTTGTGACAGCAGTGACTGTTGGCCAAGCCCACCCCGCAGATCACATCCTTCGTCCCACCAACGATACCCTGAACGGGTGAACAGCCCAGCAGCGAGCACGTGACATTCCCCATGCACGATCGCAATGGCGAAATGCTGTTTAGACGTCAAGGGTTTCAGCATAGCACATTGGCCTCTGGGTCCTAGGATTAGCAAAATTGAAGTGCAAAGGGGGAGGATCTATTTCAGTCTGCTAATTGATCGCGTAATTTGGGCCTCACCATCAGCTGCTGAGCTCAGCGTCTACGGACGATCTAGGCCGTCTAAGGAAGATCATGCCCCGAAAGACTAGGTCAATAGTTCATGTCCCAGACACATCAGAACTCAGACCTCTCTCCCGGGACGGTGGACCCTTGACATATTTTGGATATCCATGTCGATCCCTGCGACATGCGTTGTTGGAACCAAGGGCGCGGCCAAGGGCAGTAGTGACCACGCAGTAAATTTGAAGGGCAATGGAAGTAGAGGCAGGTCACAGAGTTCTGAAATGTAGGACGAGCCATTTGTTTGATTACAAGCAAGACTTGCGGTACTAGTGTTGTAGAGTTTAGAAACCGTTGATGGAAGGGGTTCTCGTCTGTGCTCCAAAGCCGAGCCCAATTCTGCTTAGTGATACTGTTAAGCATTCAAAAGCCCGATGTACTAGCCATATCGACGACCTCCGCAGCCTACTGGGCCGCAAGTACTGGAGGCGTCGGGTAAGTGATGTCAAACCAAACCTGCAGGGCAGATCCCGACAGCGCCTCCAATCCTTGCATAGCACCCTTCGCAAATCTCGCTCGCAATCTCATTCTCACCGAGAGCTCCACCATCATCGGGTAGTCGAAGATATGCCTGCGAGCTTCGGCTTCGCGGCAGACACCGTGTTGGAAGACCCAAGCCAGCTCCTTTGCCGCCAATTCTTTGACTCCAGGAAGACCACATCGGAAAATTGGCTCTGCGGCGATCGTTTAACAGACGTGGATTGAACCGATATGAAAATCTTAACAACTCTTGATTGGAGAATGCGTTGTGATGGTAGGGGCACTGACCAGATCTAGACACAAACTTGTTCATCCATACTCGACGCTCGGAGTCCCTTGCCTTGACAGCCTCCCAGGTGTTGAGACCCGGCATTTCATCCTTCTCAATGCTGTTCATGGCGGTGTTATATATGTGACGACTCAGAATCTCTCCTTTAGCGATTTGGCTGATAGCTATTACGATGTCAGCGCAATTGCGTCTCAAGCAAAAAGATCGCAGCAGGGTCAACTCGCACCAGCAGCCACAACATCCTCTGGCTTGTCGAAAATCTCCAATAGCGGGTCAAATTCGGCCACTTTCGCTCCTGCCTGCCTGAGAAGCACGTTCCTCGCTCGCTTTGCAAAAAGCCAGACCCTCACAGGAGGAAGACGCAGGTATATGTCATCGAGCATCCGGCCACATTTCTGCCTCAGTGGTTCTGGTGCTCCTTTGGTCCAATCAGCAAGCATCATTCGCAGTTTGAACATGCGGATAGATTGTTCGATATTGTAAATGCGCGCATCCAAGGTGCCCCCTTGTGGGAAAGGATTATTAGCGAGCGTCCTGCAAGAATAGGAAATCATCAACTTTACCAAGCTTCGTATATAGACTGAGGAATGGAGTGGGTGAGGATTCAGTCATCGCGGAATCACGGTCTATATCCTTAATGATGTCGTCCATGATCATTTGATATACTGAGTGCAGAACGTCGTTGTGCCGTTTTCCCGTGGTACTCATGGACTTCGCAGTCGGAGACTCTTCCCAGACCGGCTCTGCATCGGACCCCAGAGATTTCATAAGGGCGGACAGTTTTTTGAGCATTGTGACTTTCGAATGCATCTCTTCCTGTGTCCCAACGACGTTCTTCCAAGTCTGCGACGTGTCTGTCATATACCATTCCAACGTCCTGGTGAAATTCTTTGGAGAGGCGAACAAAACACTTGAACAAGCGCCGTCCAGCACGAATGAGTTGATCTTACTGACGTGATCGTTGTTAATTCGGAAGAACTTGAAGAAAAACCCGTCTCCACCGGACATGGGTGCGTTCGGCTGGAGCTTTCTGAGTTGCCCATCAATCAATTCAGTGTAGTTGTTTCGCGCCTTGGCAATGGGAAGATCAGCAAGCCCAGATTGACGACCAGCTCCGAACCATTGATCAACAGCAGCTGATCGCCACTGGTTTCTCTCTTCTCGGATCTCATCATCGAAGTCCTCCTCTGGCACAGGGAGGAGGTTGCTCCTGAGTACAATCACAACCTTCGGCGAGATCGGTGCGAAGTAGTGGAAGTTTACCCAGGGGCCACCCGTCTGTGCTCCAGTCGTTGGGTCGACGAGGAAGGAGTCGATCCGTTCGTACACGCTGTAGCTATTCTCAGCCAGTATGAATTCCGCATCTGCATCGGATGGAGAGCAGAAAGCCATGTATGACTGTTGGGTGTGATGGCAGAACCACCTGGCGTCCGGTGGATACATCCTCGCCTGGATATCTTCCATCCACTGACCGTCGGAATCCATGTTGCATTCCGCAATGGCTTTGAGGTTATCAAACCACACATCCATAGGTCCGTCGAATCCTCGGTCGAGCATGTACTGGTACAACTCAATCTCATCATCCGAATTGTATTCGTCAGGTGTAGCGTGGTGGAATCTTCGATGGGACTGGGAGCTGCGGTACATTAGCAGGAATAAAAACCTGCGCAAGATATTCCTATCTTCTCGCGATAGCCAGAGTCCAACGTCTCCTTGTTCGACCGCTTCGATGATTTTGCGAAATATAGGACTCGCTTCCTTCTCCAGGCCTCCGAACATGTCTTCAATGTGGCGTCTTTGCTTGGCTGTCGCTTGTCCCAGGTCTTCGTACATATTGTACATTCCCATGACGCGCCTGACCGGGATGACCTCTACGGCCAGTTCGTCGGCTGTGAGGTTCACATGGCTCACGATCGGCTCCCCGTGGTAAATCCTCCGAGCTTCTCCATGGCCCTGCTTCGGCTTTCGCCCCGAGCTGTTCTTTGGTTGCTTGTATTTGCTCGAGAAGTTTCTGAGCAGGAATTGTGGAACGAAATGCTGGTATTCAGCCTTGGCGCTACCCGAAGGGAATGCCATCGTGTCGAGTGTCGGCTACCCGACCTAGGTGCGTCGAAGGAGGTTGCCAAAGCAACTTTCGTGGGCAAAACCAGGTTGTCTTTCATTTCAGCCTGAGATTCCTAGTAAGCACCCCGCACGTAAAGACCAATCCTGAAATGCAAAGTGTTTGTGCGACGTTGTTCGCACGTCAGCCATTCCTACTAGCCAGCATTCTGACCACATGCAGTGCATGTTGTTTCCGCATTTGTGTATTCGTGTCAAAAGTGTGGCGATGGTTTAGCCACTCCTCCGGAATGAGAATTCCCAGCACACGTAATGACCATGCACTCGTGTAATTACTTACTTCCTCGTTGTATGTAGAAGTTTGATCAGAGCGAGACGCCTAGATTCACCTATTTGGGGACTGGGGCTGGTTGTGTAAGGAAGAATGTGTGGACTCTATCAAACCGTAAATTTGATCACCTCGAAAGTCTGTATGCGATTTTCGTGCGCTGGTCCAAGCAGACTGTCAATAAGTTCATTGAAGTCAGCTCCGAGCTATTTTCCGTCTGGCTAGCTGGAAGGAGGTTTGGTCTACTGCTGGAAAAGAAAATCGTTCAAATTGACAAGCTTTCTTTGGATCCCAATACACTCAGTTGGGCGCAGAATCATTTTCAAAACACGCTTAATCAAACAATATCCAGCCGCGATCTGGTCTCGGCCTGTTGATAAATGATGTGGTTTAGACCATTTCCGCCTGGCAAGAAGAGGGTGAAGACGACTCTCATAGCTATTCAGGCAGTATGTTACCAATAGTGTATAAGCACTCGGAGAGACGCGGGGGGGGGGGGGTTTGCACGAAGACGATCCTGACAACAATCTCCAGTCCCTTTGAGACTAGGACCCTGGCAATAAGAGACATGCCTAGGACGCACAGCTGGACACTGGGACTGGCCCAGCCGTCACGGCAATTCGGCCTCAATAACACTTTCAACCGCCATCGGGTGCCTCGAGATACCCGCAATCCTCAGGCCACAGCCTTCCAATAAGCTCTCCCAGCGCTCCTCTGTCCTTTCCAAGGCAGACAGGACATTCATCATTTGCAAGTCCAGGGAAGTCATGAGGCTCGTGGCGCCCCTGGCCGGCAAGACAATCTCGTAGATGAGCAGCTTCGAGTAGCCCCTCTTCATAGCCCCCTTCACGTTCTCAAAGATGCGGGCGCAGTCCTCGTCCGGCCAGTCGTGGGACACGGCGTGGAAGAAGTAGGCCCGGGCGCCGCCCAGGGGCTGGGGCTTGAAGAAGTCGTGCTCCATCCTCGTGATGCGCGGGTCGAGCTTCTCCTTGGCCCCGTGCGTGTTGGTCACCTCCGGCAGGTCCTGCACGACGAGTCCTACGTCCTCGGGGAGGTCTGGATGTCTGGAGAGCAGGCGGGCTGTGTCCAGGCCATTTGCGCCGCCGATGTCGACGAATAGCGGTGTTTTCCCAGTGAGATCGGCGCCTTGAACCAGGCCTGTTGTGTCGTACACCTCTGTCCAGTCCATCTTGTGGTCTCCCATAGCAACCATCGAGCCGAAGAAGTTCGAGCCCGCGGCGTGGTTTTCCTGTAAATAGTCAAAGAAGACGCAACCGAATGTATCGACATGGTTGTCGAACTTCTTGGGGTCCAGGGGCTCCCTATACTGGTTCTTTTCCAGGAACGAGGGCAGGTTGACGCCACAGGGGTGGAGGTGGCTGAAGCCGCTTCGCACCAGCTGATTAGTGTACGTCGACTCGTCACCCATGGCGAGGCTGAAAGACGTCGGCTTCCACTCATCCACCGCGGTCTCTTCAAGCACATGAAGGGCGGCGAAGTGCCTCAGGAATCGCCCTGGAGCAAAGGCTTGAGCTCGTATTCACTCTAGGACAGAAAACGAAATTCTGACCCAAACTCACGGAGGAGATTAGGCTCGGCTGGAGCACTGCACATCTCGACGATTTGGTCGGTAGATAGTGGAATCGGGCCACGGCTCTTGTTGAGCTCAACCCACTTGGACCATATCTCAAGGTCGTGGAAGACTATCAGACCAGACACAAGCACCGAGGCCTCCGAGGTGAGAGCCCACCCCCGCTCAAAGGGCGTCTCCAGGCGGGCGAGAAGCCTCCGGGCAGCCTCCTTGGCCTCATACCGGTCTGCGTCTGACTGGAAAGACTCTGGACGGATATTGTCCAGGAGCTTGGTCGTCTCTGAGAGATAGGTGGCCATGCGTTTCCGGGTGGGTTGGATCTTGCGATCTTGCGACGTGGATGAGGTCGGCTGTTAGGTAATTGTGACAAACCCCGGTTGCGAAGCGAGAGAGGACGGCCGTCCACCTTTTGGGTAGGATGATCCGAGGCAGGCCTGATAAGATGCGGTGCGAACACGCAACCACAAAAGGGCTTGTGCATCCACACGTCTGCACCCCGTCTCTCTCGCCTTGATCTTACTGCATAGTGGTCACCTGCCAGGATGCAGTATGCGAACCCGTCATCTTTTGGGCCTGGACGGTTGCAGCGCTTATGAACATAATTGGTAGAAGACAAAAAGACAGAAAATAGGAGAAGTCGCGTCTTTTCTTGCGCGACAGATGAGCACGTTTGAGAGAGTGTTATAAGTGTACACATAAATAGATTACACTTGTACTTGTCTGCATGAACATGTATGCCTACGTCTGCGAACATAAGCATTGGTTCAAGGTCACATTGATGTCTGGCCTGGACAGACAGATACTACTGTAATGCTGAGAGTTCGCCCCTTCGTTGCTACTGTTGGGTGTGGGTGAGGTTTCAGTTGGTTTGTGTGGTTTCAGTGGGGGTGAACATCTCCATTCGTCTGATAGCGGGAACCTTCTTCGGGACAAGCCTCTTGCCGTAGACGGCTAGGCACGACGGGATATGGGGCAGCGGAGGGGCTTCCGCGGGCATCCTGGCTCCTGGTATTCCCACAAAAGCAGGAGAGGCACGAGCTGAGGAGGAGGGAACAGGCAGGCCATGTACTGTAAAGTGGCCCCGGTTTACCCGGTTCCCGGCTTCCCCTCACGAACTGGTGCGCGGTGCTCGAGTCATTTTCCTATTCCCGACCGTTCCCCTTTAATCCCGCCCCTCCTCGCTGGGGCCACACGGCCAGTCGGACTCCCTCATCAGCCAGACAAGACGTTCTCTCCCACCCGCCGCCCGGATTCTCCAGCTTGTTGCTTATCGACCTGCCTGCTCTGCCCTCATCCCGTCTGTCTCATCTCGTGCCGTCCGAACTCGTCTGGTCCGGTAGAGTCCTGATTGACGACAAACGACCTTGTTCCCAGCCAAGGCCGGTCGTGTCCGGTCACATGCATTGATTGAAAAGTAATTGCCCGGCCACAGAGTGGGAATAAGCTCACGGCGACCCGAGCAGCAACCTCCGACCCGAAAACACTCGTCGTCCACCGGCCCCCTTCGTCTTATTCCCGGCCTGCCACCGCCAAAGAGAAACCTCCGTCTAACAAACCCACGCGAGGATCCGAGGCCACGGACTCGGACTCGGAACGGCCCTGTCCTTGGCTCTGGGAGGGCTCG
The DNA here is from genome assembly GCF_014595645.1 of Diaporthe citri. NCBI lineage: Eukaryota > Fungi > Ascomycota > Sordariomycetes > Diaporthales > Diaporthaceae > Diaporthe > Diaporthe citri. The sequence continues at coordinate 231,613 of NW_025064846.1, forward strand.
TGCTACCTAAGGCGACACTGATTCATGATCGACAGAATTGAGTTTGCGTGAGTGGATAGGGCCAGCCGTCAAGCCGGCAAGCCTCCGCGATAGTACCCAGTGCCAGTGCCGGCGTCGCTGTCAGTGTCAGCACCGCACCACCACCAGCAACAGCACCGGGCGGTGTCACTGCTGCTGTCACCGTCACTATCACCTCCGGTGTCACCGTCCCATCGGGAATCTCCCGGCCATAAGGAACGATGGACCGCCCACACGCTCAAGCTCATCCTCATCCACATCGCTACCCCTCCCACTCCAAGCCAATACACTACAACAGGGTGCCCATTGGCGGGCCGGATCGCCCTCCTGTGACCCAGTCCCCCAGCCCAGGCACCATCTACGCGTCGCCCTCGGGCGGCAGGGAATCCTCCTCCTACCCCATACCGAGTAATGGCTCTCCTAAGCGAGAGCTCGGCAGCCCAGATATTAAGAGGGAGTCCGGGGCCCGGGATGACTCGGACCAGACTGCCGACCGCTCGAGCATAGCCACCCGCCGGAGCTCCACTGCCTACCCCGACGTCAGCAACGAGGAACTAAAGCCCGAGGATGCGGCTGATGAGCCCCAGAGGAAGAAGCAGAAACGAAACAAGCCGACGCTGTCGTGTTTCGAGTGCGTTGAGAGGAAGACAAAGGTAAGCCTGCTTTCCCCGGCTCGTTTCAGCTCGATTTCACCACCCGTGATGAGCGCTCTGCGACGCTTTCTCTTCTCACCTGCCTGTGCCCGTTCAAAACTATGATACTCAGTTGCTCTGCATACTCTGTTTGACCTGGCCTCGCACTCTTAACAGTTGCTCAATCTTGTCAAAAGAGCCTGTTGGAGCTGTTGCGAGCACGGAGAAGGCGGTTTGAGAGATGACGTGCAGTCCAGCTTGAGGGACCTGGCAGACGAGATCTTCATGATCCTACCCTCGGCAACACTGTCCTTATCTTGTTCATCAAACAGTCCACTATTCTTCTGTGTGCCCGCACAAGTCACGTAACTGATCCTCCTTTAGTGTGACCGAGGCAGACCTCATTGTCTGGCCTGCATAAAACGTCAGACTGAGTGCAAGTATGCCCACGTCGCCAACCTCCTCGAGGAGACCTCACGGTCACTTTCCAGCGGCCGACGGATGACCAAGCCGCCCAAGAAGAAATCAGGCCCGCCAGGAGACCCCAGGTCGCCCATACCAAACATCGCTGACCGTGGCGTGCTGTCCACCACCAACCATCTCTCCAAAGCCGCCGTCGCCCTGTCCACCGGCCTGCTCTCCACCGTGCCCTACTCCCTCGGGACAGGGTCAAATGTATTCGGCGTGGGCTCAGCGCACCCATTCGTGAACGTCTGGAGCTGTGAAGGGCAACTGAACGAGGTCGTCGCCATGATGCCCAGCAAGCTGCAGTGCGACATGCTCATAAGCCGATACTTTGAGTGCGTCGACCCCGTGTATCCCATGCTCGACCAGCGGTCTTTCCTCGAGGACTACGAACACTTCTGGTCCCTTCCGGAGGAGAAGAAGTACCAGTCTGATGCGGCCTTTGTCGCGCTGATCATGGTTATGCTGGCGCTCGGCACGCAGTTCCTCCAGAGCGGCCTGACCACCACTGCCGACAGGGCCGACGCCGCCGAGATGCACGCCTCTGCGAGCAACCAGGCCCTGCGCATGAGCTCCTACCTCAGCACCGCCTCCATCAGATCCATACAGACCATGGTGCTGCTGGTCTACTTCCTCATCAACGACAACCACGCCTCGGACGGCTGGGCCTTCGCCGGCATCCTGATGAGGCAGGCCTACGCCATGGGCCTCCACCGCGACCCCAACATCGTCACGCCGGGCGCGACCCCGGCCCAGAAGCAGGAGCGGCGCAAGGTGTGGCAGGCCGTGCTCCTGCAGGACACGTTCCTCACGGTGCTCCTCTCGCTGCCGCCCAACGCCACGCACACCGACGTCCACGTGGACGACATGGCGGACGAGGCCCCCGGGTACACAGCAGTCAACGCCTCCGTCTCGACGGACCTGGCGTACATCCGCGGGTCGTGGACGCTGGCGAACCTAGTACAGGAGAGCATCTGCTCCCCGCGCTGCCTGGACATGCCCATCTGCGCAACCCCCCGCCACAAGACGAAGCTGGTGGCCGACTTCCGGGCGGTGTACCGCTCCTTCCCGGACACGTTCCGCTCGTGGGACGCCGAGAGCCTGGCGGCCCTGGCGCGGACCAACGGGCGCGCGGCGCGCCAGACGCTGTGGCTGACGAGCAACTACTTCCACAACGCGATGCTCGTGCACGCGTCCGAGTCGCCCGACGTCCCCGTCAACGTGCGCGCCACCCTCGAGGCCGCGCACGACGCCATCAATGCGTTCTTCATGCTGCACGCGCTCTTCGAGGCCGAGGCCCGCACCTGGTGGGTGTTCAACCACCGCGCCTTCCTCGAGGCCCTCTGCATCGGGAGCGTCCTCCGCGAGACGGCCGGCGAGCCCGGCGGCGAGGAGGTCGTGAACAAGGACCAGCTCTTTGTCCGGGGCCGTGGGGATATCGGTACGTATATATATATGGATTTATTTCTTTTTCGTTTTCTTTCTGCTTCTTGTTTTCAATTAATCTATTACTCCAATGGATTGAGACTGACACTGATCTTCTTCTTATTATCACAGCCCGCCTGGTGCACATCATGACGCGCATGGGAGAAGGCGAGGACGGATCCGAGGTCGCCCGGACAAGGGCGCAGGTGCTGAGCGAGTTCCTCTGATAGGGATGAGAGAACCGAGATCTCATACCTCCGAAGCCGTATCTAATTTGCATAGCTAATGTATAAACCCTCTTTTCTCCACTTAACCTCACAGCTCAGGGATCTCGATCAATCTGTGCCATTTCTCATGGTGGGGCTGGTATATGGAACAAATGCTCACATAATGGCTAGAGGCAGCCGGGGGCCTGAGGAGCGGCTCTTAAGTGATGAGTGGGGTGATTATGGCAGGTTCATAGTCACCTGATTGTCAATATGTTGATATTCATTCTGTCCTCATCAGCAGCATGTACAAAGTCTTAATTACTTAAACATATTCTGGACAATTCAAGACATCTCACAATAACACACTTGCTAGCCATCATGTCTTCCTTCACGTCCAGCATATGCAGGGCACAGCACAGACTAACAAGGTCTTGAGATTCCGCAGAGACTTGCATCAAGCCGTGTTTTGATCATTGTAGTCATTCAGGTCCATAGGTCTCTATTATGCTCCCGGCGAACGACTCAGCACCTGGGTCAGGGGTTAGTATGTGCCAATGCCTTTCTCCCTCCCATGCCCACACCAGCCCTTAATTCTACATTCATATCACAACCCTACGAGAGTGGCATCCCATTCTCTAAGAAAAGAGCTTAGTCAAGGCTCCTCTATTTCGACTCTGATAAGAGGACCAGGAGAATCCCATGCCATATTCACCCCCCTTTCGTGATATCTGCCTTTCATTCCTTCAAGTCCTCGCCATCTCAGCTGCTTGACCGAGTGTCTGTCCGACTCGGACCTCCGGGAAGGAAGAACCGGTCCACGTGCTGGTTGTGTAGCAGCAGCCTCAGGTTCCCACACCACAGCCGCCTCCAGTGAGGTGTTCTATCAAGATTGTTTCTGGGTATTGGAGCCGGGCTCTGGATGCTATGCTGCAGGCCCCACAGGTTGCCACCCACTCACTTACTCCCTGGGCCACACCGACAACAGTCTATCCTCCCTCCCTATCTCAATAATAGAAATGACACAGTGCGCGCTTCGCTTCTGGAAATTCAGCCTCTCAAGTCCATAGTCGTGCCTGCCGGAAAGAAAAGTGTCCGGCTGAAATTAATGTGATTACTCTGTTTTGCTTCCGGGCGCTGCCCTACGCAGGGTGCTATGCTGGTAATCGTATTGTCCATAGTTGAGGACCTCATCTGGTTGAGCCCACCCCACAACCTCAGCCACATATTCATGAAGGCCGAACGAGCTAGAAACCGGCCCATGGCATCGGGTATTGAGGCGGACGGCGTCTGTTGGCATTCCTGGGGGTGGGCTGGCTGGCACTTCCGGAGGGTGGCTGGTTGGCCACGGCGGTGGGTGATCTGATGACGAGCCTGCCCTCAGGTGTACGAGTAATACCAGAAGATACAACTGGATATACACTGTACCCCTGGGAGGCATCGGATCGTGCATTTGGCGGAGGTGTTGCGAAAGCAGACATTCTACCTGCAACTCGAGGCTCCCCAGATGGCGGCACAATGAAATATGATCCAGTCTGGTAGTCGAGCTGGGGCTGTGTGGGCAATTGTATGGAGCCCGAACGTGCCTGCTAGGAACGACGTCGTCCATTATTGTGCCCACCGGTATTGCCGCTGTTGCCAGAGATGCGGTCCCTGATCCAACTAAGAGGGTTGGAGGAGCCTCCTGCGTTTCCGCTGGAGTTGTTACTGCCACGACTGGAGGGTTGTGAGTCACGATCTCCTCCAAGACCTGATGAATTGGCTCGGCCGAGTCTTGCTCGGGGCCCTGAGGGCGACCGATTTCTAGCCGAGGTCACGCTTGTAGGACCCGGGCTGGTGGGCGACCAGGAATCTCTTCGCTGGCCGCCGTGCCGAGACGAATCAGGTGCTGACCTTCCATAGCTCGATGGCCCCGCCAGATTTCTGATTGAGTTCAGGCGTCGCTCCCTATCCTCAGGAGTTCGGGCACCCCGCGTGTTGTGTTGCTGCGAGCCCGAGGGTGCAGAAGACCCTGATCCGCCCTGTGGTGACCAGGGATCGCCACCAAATAGGGCGCCAAAGGAGCCAAGGCGTGCTCCTGGGGTTCGACGCTGCTGATGGTTGCCAGAGTCATCGCCAGCGCCGCTGCCTCCGTTCCCATTGTTGCCACCAGCGCTGTTCTCGCCTCGCTTTTCGATGGGCGCACGACATATTGGGCACGTGTTGTGCTCCTTCAGCCATAAAACCACGCATTCGCCGTGGAACCAGTGCTTACATGGCAGAACCGTCACCTCGTCCCCCAGGTGCATCTCGTCTATGCAGATAGTGCACTCCACCTTTGCACCATCGCCCATCATCTGCCGATCCAACTTCTTCTTTTCCAGCTTCTCGATAGCCGACTCAGATGCGGGTGGTGCGGCATTGGACTGAGGGTTGGCTTCCATGAGCTGCGTGATGATCCGGTCGAGACCCTCCTGGGTGTACACCGCATCACCATGGGCAGCGTTTGGGCCTCCTGGGCCGAGAAGAAGGGAAAAGATGTCACCAAGACCACCAACAAGACCGGGGTTCTGTGCCCTCGGAGGCTGGATTCCTCCACCGCCCATGAAGTTGCTGAATGTTCTGGAAGGGGGATTAGTGTTGGAGCGCAAAGCGATGAGCGTAACCACTGGGGACCTGGGCAAACGGTCATCAGGGGGACGAGCGTACATATCGAAGCCATCATCATGGTCGACTCCTCGAAGCGGCATAGCTCCAGTGGTTATGGTAAAACTGGTATGACCCGATGGGCTGCGGTACGTTGTGGTGCGCATGCCAGGCCCGGCTGCGCCGGGCGCACCATCCGGTGGAGGAGCGGCGCGTCTGCCAGGTGGGCCAAAGGGCAGACCAGTAAGCATGTCGATAGTCTCCTGAAATCGCTGGAAAATCTCTTGTTCGCTACTGGGGTCGACTGGGCGAGGGTGGCGGGGGTTCCCACCAGGGGTGTCTTGCTCTCTGTCGGGGCTGCGATATGTCCTCTGTGACCACATGAAGCCCCCAGGCCCGCTGTGTACGTGGCCACGGGGGTCCATATAATCCTCTATATCATCTTCGCCTGGGTCAGAGAAGTGATCATGGTCGTGGTTGTGGGTGTGGCCGTGACCATGACCAAAGTCGTGGGGACCAAAGTGACTGCCGCGGAGGATATCGCTGTCGGGAGACTCGGGTGTGACATCGCGAGGATCGTTGTCAGCGGATATCTGGGAGAAAAGTTAGCACCACTGAGTTGGGGCAAGGGCAAGGTGGGACAGGGCAGGGGGAAGAGAAGGTATAGTAGATAGGAATCCTTACTATCTCGCAGACATCGCTATGGCAGCGAGGACACTGCAGGCCGTGCTCGTCGTTGTACCACTCGTGGTTGCAGTTGTGGCAAAAGACAACTTCGCGACCGTCGGCGAGGTCAAGATGGCGACGGCGAGGACCGCCGGGGCCAGGAAGATCCATTGCGGGTCTTGTGCCCTGCAGCTGTCGCTGGCGGCGCTGCGATTGTTGCTGGGCAGCCAAGGCGGTCAGTCCAAGGCCCACAAGGAGGAAGCCAGCTCTGAGCCCGTTGGATGCCACTTTGATGGTTGCGACGGGTTCTGTGGTACAGGAATATGTTGTCGTCGTGGGAAGGGAACTGGTGAGGGCGGCGACAGGTGCGCCCAAGAGGGGCTGCAAGCTGTGTCACCTTCTGGCGCTGCTGACGTTGGGTTGGCTGAGGTGGAGAGGGGCAGTGCTCGCCGTTGGTGCAGACGGAGAACACGGCTACAAAGCGCAATGAGCATTAGAAGCTGAGTGGTAGAAACGAGGAATGACAGGTTGCATGAAGGACAGGTAGGAAATCTGGATGAGATGCTGTTTGGTTGATGAGGAGGCAAGTCTGGGAATAGATGGTCTACTGCATAGGAGTTAGATGGCGACTTCGCCAGCATGGAACTCTCGGGTTCGGATTCCAGAAGGAAGCTGGAGATACCTATGGTGCCAGGCTAGGCCTTAACGTGCCGACAGGGATGATGGCAGACAGGTACAGGGTCGAGCAGTGCTGGTGGGGCTTCTCTTTGCCTGCGTCAGTAGCGGCTTAGTTGGTGGTGCTAAGGGAACCGTGACGTTTATGCCAGGAACTCACCAAATGAGTACCCGAGTGACCGGATGACTGACTAACGAGGTTGGCTGACTGAGATGACTCGGGTGCAAAGCAGCTATCACCAGAGCAGAAGACCAAAGCTTGGCTGTTCCTCTATCTGAGTGACTGATTGTCTGCCTGTGTGTGTTGCTGGGAGCTGTTGTCTTGACTGGGAGTTTGTTCAATCCAGCCTGCTGGGTGTTGTGCTGCAACTGTTTAGGCCAGCTCACCGGTGTAAACTGCATGTGGTCACTCATGGAATCGTCCCGAAGCATCTAGAATATTCCCGGACTGGGAACTTGCGTCAAGTGCCAATTAAAGGTGAATCTGACTATCATTCAAGATGTACTTAGAAGTGGAAGGGAATTGGGAAAGAAGGGACATGAGGTGACGGCCCTGCATTCCATTCTTGGTGTTCATTGACGCAGCCGTGGATTGACTGACTGATTGCCTTGCTTGTATACTCTTTTGTCAACTATCAAGGATGTCCCTATAATATACATGAAGACTAAGCCCAAATCCCGGCTGCGACAAGCCGGGCTTTTTCCAGCTTGTGAGACTGTCAAATGATTCCTGTACCAGTAAACATGGCCTCAACATGACCAAGTGGATTAACTCTTTCTCGCAAGCTGCATGTTACAGCTTAGCACCCTTTCAGGAAGCTACAGTTTCGCCCTGTTAGTGCCAGTGTTAGTCAAACCATGACAGTCGCATTCACCCCAAAGCCATGGCGGCGAAATCCGGGACGACTTCCGGCCAACCCACTTCCGGTCTCCAGACTTCCCCGGCCCTGCGGTCCCGGCGACGGAAGAGAAACTGAGATCTGGGTAGCCATTTGGTCATCCACATGGAGTCCGGGTTTCACTACGTGCTATAGATTTTTATACATATATAACAATTCTGAATGGTTATTAGCAGTCTAACAACACCCTCTTGCCTGGATCTCTTCCTCAACGAAACCGTGGAAACCCCTGGTTTATGAGATATTTGCCTACTTATACCACGTTTATCAACCTGCACTGAAGGATAAAATAAGCAGAAGCAAAACACCAGACACAGAGTGCACGATGGCCTTGAGTCCTACAGGCAGTCCGGTATTCTTAGTCAACATGTGCACAGACTCATATGGTAACGTGCTTGTGATTCGGGGCATAGATATTTGCACAGCCTGCATTATTCGGGGGTTACCCCGCCTCGTTAGGGGTGAGATCAAGAGCTGGCCCATCACGACCTTTCTTCCCCAGGATAGGGCCTTATTGGCGAGAAGTCAAGCACGTTACTCTATAGCGACGAGTATCTCTCTATCATACTTGTGACTATCTTGCCGAATACACGTATGACATTGCCGAGGGCATTCATGGCCGTCCAGCCAGCGGTACTGGAGGCTCTGCAGAGGACTGCATGGGGGCCAGCACGTCACGAGGGCATCACATTGCACTCTATCTGGTGCTGCTGACTGTAGACAAGATACCTCTGTCAGGACCAGGTTTGCATGGCTGACGAGGTACCCGCCATTCAAAAGTCCATGCAGACAGCTGGGCTGTGGGCAGGTTGGGTCCGCGGCAGACAAGCGCTCTGTAGTGTGGCTCTGGTGCTCAAGCGAGGGGCACAGCTTGCGAAAGAGATGGGGACGAGCTCCCGCTGTCAGTCTCCCTCTCCCTATCTTGCATAAAGTGGTCGCATGTCATTGATTCACCGAGGTGGCCGCGTCGACCTCGGTCTTGTTCAGCCTGATTCCTGCTCTTCGGTTCCCACTCCTTCACTCCCTCCCTACCTCCTCCCACTGCTTATATCTCTCTTTTCTCACGGGTCTATATCTCCTTCGCTCTTTTCTCATTTGATCTTCTGGGCGGGCAGCCAAGGTCAAGCAGGTCAGGTTAGGTCTGATCCGGAAGACCTCGGCAATTAACCAACGATTCGAGACGAACCACCAACATCATCTCAAGCCTCTCGAAGCCAGAAGTCGAATCAAAATGCCTGTCCCATTAGCGGCCAAAGGTACGTTATGAGCTGCAACATGTTGCTTCTTTGTGCACCGTTTCCTGTCAGTTGTCCGGAACCTTGCCCGCCCATTTCATCCAGCCATCTGTTCCTGCGGCTCCCGCCGCTGCTGCTACCGTTGTGCATCGTAATCTCGCATGCCCTCAAAGCCGCACCCGTGGGCGTGCGCTCGCACGTTCCGTGGCCCCAGTGACCGTTCGTTCAATGGCGCGGGACGCAGTCGCAGGTGACGGATGATCATCGTGGGGCTCGGAGTGGGAGACAGGCAAAGTGGTGCGAATCAAACGCCTGCCTGGCCGACAAACTGGGCCTGGAGGCCTGAGTGCCAGGGCCGATGCTGCGTCGGCCGCCCTCCAAGGGCGGGTGGCGACTCAAACATGCCGCGGACCACGCAAGCAATTCCCCATGTTCGCCCCTCTTCACTCTCGACGCCCGCTGCTCCAGACCGGCTCACCTTGGACAATCACCCAACCAGTCTTGGATCTGTTCTCGAGTATTCCTCCTCGAGATACTTCAAGTTGGCATCACTGCACCGTCTGGTTTGACCTCACTGGTGTACCTATTCTTCTGCTTCTGGCTTGGCCTCGCTTATCCCCTTAAACTGCACCGACCGCCCGTCGCCCAGTACTTGGGCACACTTACACCGGACGACCCCACCTTGTCCCAACCCACCTGCCAAACCGCCCATCCCGCCCTCCCCATCCCCTCACACCGTTCTTTTCAAGACCTGCGAACATGCCTCCTATTAACCAAGCCGCTATTTCAGCTGGCGTCATCGCCGTCAGCGTCGCCGTGGCCGCGGCCATCGCTATCTACGAGTCCCCCGAGCTCCAGCGCATGGCAACAGACCTGCGCCGCCGCATCGCTGTAGCCCTCCACTCGCTAGGCGACAACATCGGCCCCGAAAATGGCAACGGGGAGCCCCTGTTCAACAGACCCGAGGATGCCGAGGGCTTCCTCCAGTCCGGCGACGTCGATGCCGATGACGAGACCCGCAAGCGCCAGCGCGAGGAGCTGCTCTACTGGAACGCCATGAAGCTGAGCCAAGAGCTGGAGAAGCAGACGGCCGAGAACGAGAAGATCAAGGAGAGGGAGAAGCTGACCCGCTCGGGCACGACGTTTGACGACTTCCTGCAGGAGGACCAGACCGCCAACGAGAAGGGCACCTACGTCTTCAACACCGGAGCGGATGTGCGGAACAACGACGATGGTCTCGTGAGGCGGCGAGGAGCGTCTGAGGGCGTGCGGGGCCTGAACTCGTCCATCTACGCCAACCCCTTCGCCGACGAGAACGGCATCGACTACAACGAGTTGGAGGATAGCGAGATCTCCCCCGAGAAGGACGAGGTCTTGTCCACCGACGACATCTATACCGCTTCCCCCAGACCTGTCAACAGCTCGTTGTCCCGAACACTGTCCCCTGCGACAGAGTCTCTTCCAGAACTCGTCCCTGTCGAGCCAGAACGCGTAGTCATTTTCGACGCCACACAGCCTCAGGTCGCATCCACCCCCAGCGAGTCCGTCGCGGAGGCCGAGCTCGGACAGGACGAGTACATGACAGCCGGCCAGGACCGGGAGATGCAGCAGGACGAGCACGACGCCTACGCCTCCATCCAGGCGTGGGCCGAGCAGCAGCAGCAGGCCCAGAGGCAGAACCAGGAGTCGAGCCGCGACTTCTACTCGCCCCTGCCCATCACCCCGGCCGCCCCGCTCAGCGAGATGTCCGACGGCGAGATGGTCAGCGAGGGCCAGCTGACGCCAACGGACTCGGCCTCAATCGCCGGTTCCGGCTTCGATGTCGCCAACGAGCTCGCGTCCCAGAACGGCTCCGCCTCCAAGTACTACGACGTGCTGAGCGAGGATGAGGACGGCATCCCTACACCCGCGCACAGCTGGACCGAGGTCGGCAGCGTGGTCAGCGAGAGCGAGGACGGTGTCAGGCCTGCGGTTCGCTCGTAGGACGAGGTGGACGCTGCTAATGCTTGACTTGGTTGGAATTAGTTGTTTCTTAAGGTCTCTCACCAGGTTATGGAGTTCTAGTGGTTGGTCTTTCGGAGCAATAGGGAGGGAATTCTGTTCGGCTCGGCGTCAAGGGGGAAAATGCTCGCACGGTTCTCGGATTCAAGAGTCTCCTATACGCGTAGACACCGCTTCTCAGGAGTACATCGAGCAATAAACATGCTGAAAGTTATCTTTTTGATCACAAGCCGAAGGTTATCATGAGAAGCGAGAGTTTGAATTAAGCTATGTTATGGTTCTTGCTGAGAAGTGATGTCCATGGTACAGGTCAGCTTGCTAGCAATGATCTGCTTCTACTCACCAGTCTACGGTGTCGCCACCAATCTAAGGAGCTGGGTATTCCATATCCACTGCCCTCGCACCTCTTACTATAATGTCTACGAGTATTGACCCTCTTAAGTCATTCCCCCGGCGTCTATAAGCTCCTACTGCTCTGATCGCCCAAGTTCGATCAGCTTGAACGCACGCGTTTGCGGTCGCGACGGAGGCGCGGCGACAGCTAGCCCTGGCCGTCATCGTCGTCCTTCTTCAGCGTCCGAAGATATTCCTTCCACAGAGCATCGACATCGTGGCCGAACAAGCCGGCCCAGAACTCGGGCTGCTTGTACTCGCGCACCTGTCCCGGTTCCCCAAGGTCAGCTGTAATCCCGAGAAAGGGGATCCAAATCACCAAGAGCAGCAGATGGACCATGTCAACCAAAGCCGACCCGGCCTAGCAGAGAAGCACAGAAGTCAAAGAGAAACAACGGGGGAGAAAACTCACCCTCAAGGCCTCGTTCATCCTCCTCACGGTGCCCTTCCCGAACTTGCCCTCAAGCCAAGCCAGGAAATACGCAGTCCGCTCATAGCCCTGGTCCCACCTATCCGGCACCGTGTCCTTGCTCCAGTGCGGCGCACCCAGCCTCGCCTCGAGCCGCACCCAGTCCGCGACGCCCTCGACCAGCCCGCCCGGGCACTCACCACGCCCGTTGTACTGGTAGCAGTGGACCAGCTCGTGGACCAGGACACCCTCGATCTCGTAGGCGCCCGCGACGTCTCCGCCGTGGCCGCCGGTAATGGCAGTAGTAGGACCTGCCGGCGCCCTCCGGATGCCCTTGACGTAGCCCAGTGACAGGTGGATCTCCTTGTGGTCGCCGTCGAGGTCCGTGCCCTTGGTATACGCCACGCCCGGCATGTCCTCGAGTATGAGCGTCACGGACCGCGTCGGGGGTGGGGTGTAGTGCGGCCTTGCCGGTCGTCGGTGGGTTGTGGTCGTGGCTGGGCGTTGCAGTTGTTCTGGGGTAGCGGCTGTGTCGTTCTCGTCGGCATCGTCGTCATGGGCCTTGTGGTGATGAGGCGAGACGTACAGCAGCCGCAGGACGGTCTGGACGCTGCGCGACAGGAGGGCCGAGGCGTCCACGGCGGCGAGGAAGCGCGATGCGCCCGGGTGCGTCGCGTCCTGGATGTGCAGGCGGAGCTTGGGGAGGGGGAAGGTGTGGTCGTCATCGTGATCATCCCTGCGGCCTGAGTCCGCCTGGCCGTGCTGTTGTTGCTCTTCGCCCGCCGGTGGGCGATTTGGTAGAGGGGTGGGCTCGGCTGTTGTCGCCGTTGGCCGCCGCGCTGGGCCCGCGCTCGAGGTCGAGGAGGTGGGAGGCATGAAGATCGAGGACGGGCCGGGCACGGCGGAGGTCTGGGGAGGAGTATACCTAGTCATCGTGGCCTCTGTGATTTCGTGCGCGGTAGCTATGTGGGGGTGTTTTTAAATGTCAGTCTCACGGTCCGGATGCACTTGGGCGTCACAGGAAGTGCGGAATAAAAGCGCGTGCAACCAGTCGATCTGCAGCTTCGAGGTTGATGACCTACCCCATCCGGTCGGCTGAGCTGAGACCAAGCGTCGTTAGCTTAGACAAGGCGTCGATCGGCATCCTGCCGATCGTAACTGCTCCCCGCCTGCTCGCCTGCCAAGCTACCCTGGACCCGGTAGGACGGCTTCTCACCACATTGCATAAATGTGTTAAATATGGCCTCAAATAATCTATCACAGCATCGTCGCCCATGTCAATTCACTTTGCGCTACTGTACAGTATAGCACCATGGACCTGTTCTCTCAGCCTCTCCATCGGCCGGTCTCGCGCGCTCTCTCTTGGGCACAGTACTCGAATCAGCCTTGCGCATGGTGGCATTCCGTGTGCAAGACCTCAGCACACTAATGGCAGCCTCAAAACGAACATATTGTCTTTCCATTGCTTTTGAGGCTTCAGAGGTGACTCATTGACGCTACAATAATCCTGGCAGGCACTACCAAGCTCCATACCTGGTAGCGAGCACAAGACCGGCACCATTCTCCCACCCAGCTTGCGCCGTCTCACACTTGACGATCGCGCCATTTTTCATGCTCACATTGTGCATTTAAATTCTACCTTCCGCCACCTACAAGTCCAGCAACTTCTCTCTTCCCAACTTGTCCCCATCCTTCCTCCCCTCTTCCCTTCCCGCACAGCTCATGGAACATGCTCCCACCAGACCCCCATCTCGCGTCGTTAGCATCACAAGGCCTCTGGGCTTTGCGCCTCAGCAACGTACTGATCTTTTTACTGGGACACCATCCAAGGAAGAACAGTTACGTCCAACTGTGACTCGCCACGCCCTAGTTGATGTTCCGTCACTGCTCGAGTCGTCATCTCAGGGGAGATGCGTGCCAACCATTGTTGTCGTGAGCAGCAAGCATGGCGAAGACAAATCAGCGCCGGGACACGAGCCGGACTGGGTGAGAACAGCTGACACCGAGACAGCACAAACCTCGTTCGCCGCGTCGGACAAGCCGGCGATGGCGGCGAAGGTATGAAGAGGGCGAGGAACGGAAGAAAACGAGGAGATATCCTTCTTCACCTCGCCGGCAAGCCAACGATGGTGATGAAAGAAGAGGGGGGGGGCAGAAGGTGATTGAAAACGAAGAGGAAGACGACTTTTTGGGCGCCCTATGAGCCACCCATTCGTTGCAAGAACGAAGAGAAATCAAAGATTATCCGAAGCTGCCCTTACCTTTCACGCACCAGCAGCCCACGCCACCCCGGAGGGCTCGTGTCCCGTCAGGTCTTCTTGATCACCCGACAGATTCGGGGGTGGCACAACCACCGATGCCGATCTGGTGAAGAGAAGAGGAAAACGTTCTGAAAAGCCGAGACGCAAGGGTGGGCTTTTAAGGACACGGACTACTGACTGAACTCGCGTGCAGGAAACGGAAGAGCAGGGCCGATTTGCTTCCGTCAAGCCTATGGCGTGCTCTGCGCTGGAGGCTTGGACGAGGAGGGAGTGAAGATGAGGGAAGGCGCGCGTTGCTGACGCGGTACAGCACCCACAGCGCCTGCAGCATCCACGAGCAGAAGGAAGGCGTGGTAGAGCCAGCTAAGACGGTCGGCAGGCCGCAGGCAGGCAAAGCAAGTGGACACACGGACGAGGCAGGTTCTCCCACGCGAAGCCACTGCGTCTGTACTGCGAAGGAAGCGTCTAGCCCAGGGAGAGGGCGACTGCTGAGAGCAGGAACGTCACATCTTGGTGGTAACTTTGGCAGCCACGGTGTCTGTCGCTAACACGCAATGACTTGAGCTGTCCGCCTGGTGGAGCGAAACAGGTTTGAGGAGTGATGTGCCTCAAAATTAACATCACAAATATTTGTGCTGCATCCCAGCCGAGTGCTTTCAGGGGAAGACACAGCATGTCGAGCACTTGGGGAGTCGATGAGATGATAGACACACATGCACTGTTTGAGCCCAGCCGGGAGCCTGGAGGAAGCCCAGGATTGAGGCAGAGAGCGAGGAGATCATGACCTCATCTGTTCAGTCATGTTGGAAAATGAGCAAAGAACGGAAAGAAGCCCACACAGTCGTCAACTATTGTCTGTGACAGGGGCTGGGTTTGGCCAACTGATCAGATAGCCACCTGGGCACGGCCACAGCTATCATCTGTGCAAAGGCGCGCCTCAGCATCTTTGAGAAAACCTGATTGCTTCGCTGCAATACCTGAGTATTTCAATGTGCGTTCTACTGCTTCAGTCCTTCCTCAGAGATGCAATCGTTGCTGTACGAGCTTAAGATCGTGATAATTTAACAAAGGAGGGACACGGAGAAGAAGCAACGGAAAGGCAAGAGAAAGACCCTTTGGCACAACTTGAATCAGCGCACCGAGGTGTTCTCGCCTGCTGAATAGCAGCCCAAAATGTATTTGATCTGAATAAACTTTCAAACAAATATCTAGCACCAATTCGGTTGTACTAATTACAAGAATACGGAGATTCGCACCTGCAAAAACGGAGGGTACACGGGTACATCATCAACTCACGCCATAGCTACAGCTAAAAAGAGCACATTACCCAGGCCTAATTCACACCCACACACCCAAAACCTACACACCTAACACCTACACACCTAACACCTACACACCTAATACCTACACCTCTAACACCTACACACCTAATACCTATATACCTAATACTTATATACTTAATTTATAAAATTTAGGTATATAAATTAGGTATTGAGAGGAATTTTATTTAAATGCTGGTATAAATAGACTACTCAGCCAAAAGACTAGTAATTTCCAATCCCATGGAAATACACCTAGTAATTTATAAACCTGTACTGTATCACCTACTTCCGATTGCGGCATCGCCAATCAACAGAGGTGGCCGGCTGGGAAGACTCACCAATCCAACCAACCGCCGTTTTCGACCAGCGTGACTAGGAAGAGAGGCCATTTCGTAGTTCCGATATGCTCCACTGTCTCCAATCCAGACTCCTAATTAGACAAGATGGACCCTTTTTCGCTCCCAGGCCGCCCCAACCTCACCATAGCGTTCTGGTTCGAGGATTGGATCGGAGGGATATTCGGGATCGTATCGATCAAATCCGAACAAGCTGCAAACCCCCAGACGTTTGTAGCAGTCAAACCCCAATTGGTCTACTTCTCCAAGTCTTTCCAAAAGCAGCGCCTCATAACAGGGCCGACCTCCTAGATCAGCTTGACATATGAGAAGGTTGAATATTTGCCGCCGAGCTATGCGCTCTTTCAATCCGTCTAAGTTTTGATCCTCATCCCATTTTACTTCCCATCGTCTGGCAACCCCATTCTTCGGGACCGTCAGAAGCTTTAGCATGGCGACGGACTCGATGTCCCTCACTGAGTCGTCGCAGTTGACAACGCACAAAGGGCCTTCTAGGTGTATCCACGCATCTAGAACGGTAGAGTAGGAATCAGGTGGGTTGTAACGACAAAAGTAAGATACCACGCAGGTATCAAGCACTGCGTTACGGTAGCCGCGGAACCAGACCTGCTCATTGACGGAAGCCCATGACCACGAAGGGCTTTCGATGTTGCGCTTGTTAGTGGTAGGGTCCTTGGCCAACATCCACAAGAGTGCAATTGGCAAGTCTTCCGCCCAAAGACCCGCCAGGTAATGACCGTGGTATGTTTCCGCATAGCGCTTCGCGAGGCCATCCAGGGCAGGTAGCCTATCTGAGAAGTTCGTGATGCCTCTGGATGTATATTCTGCCAGTATGAGGTCCCACGTGAAATCGTCACGGCCCAGGACTTCAGGATTTCGTTGACGGCGCACTTTGGCCATGGACCTGGTGTTGAGCTCGTTTGCGTAACCTCCTAGACAGTCCCACAAGGTGAAGTGATTTATGTGTAGGACACGAGGGGAAAGCAACCACTCCTGAAACGTCCACGCCCGGCCCATCCAGGTTCTTAAGTCTCTGCGTATACCCATTTCCCACTCTTTCCAATCGGAAAAAATTTGAATGAAAAAGCCACTCGGATAATGAATTTCGTCAACCGCCCACAGCCACAGCACGTAGCGTTTGCCGGAGTCGTCCATCACGAGGAGACTGGCGCCGGGTATGCCCAATGCAAGTAATGGGTTGCCTTCTTCCCGCTTGGATACAAAACTCTCCGAAGAGTGCAAACATATCGGGGTTGCTATCGTCAAAGTCGCTTTGCTATAGATACGGCTCATTTGGGCAGCTTGGTTCATCCAGTCGTCCTTGTCGTCCTGTATAATGCAGAGGGAATCGATCCATATATACCGGAATTCCAGCTTTGAGCAGAGAAGAATAGCATCTCCAATCGTCTTTGGCAATTGATCCAAAGTAATGTTCTCAAGGTACTGAGAAATGTTGCTAGTCATCGTCCCGGGGTTTTCTGTGTTACCCCAGCAGTAAGAAAGGCACACGTACGGCACGTGCTTGTTCTGAAGCTTGTGAGTCTCCACAAGGCGGACATGTTGAGAACCTTCTTCGTCGATAAGTGAGATCTCTATCAGACGATCCGGAAGAGGCTGAAGGGACCCTTTTCCCAAATCATTACAACATCTATGCTGAGCTCGACATTCGTCCAGCCATTGGCGTACCATGCGAATGTGTGGCTCCGAGAGGACAAGTTTAGATGGGCGATGATCAAGTGCCGGATCAACATCATCGACTTTCCGATGTTAGACTTGATCAAACAACGAGAACAAGTAATTTCACACTCACCTGGGCTAGCGAGGAACGATGTTTCGCTTTCCAAGTGACCACTGCCGCAAGACTCGGTAGGCTTGCAGAAGACGTCCAGCTTGGCGTTTTGAATAAATTCATGATCAAGCCTCTTCTCCTGAAAAGTGAGAAAAAGCCGCGCCTCGCCATGTTTCTTTGGACTTAGTGACGCCATTACTAGCCAGTCTGACCCGGTGTTATCGCATACCTCGATCTGCATCTGCATAGCAGAATCCAAGTTGGGATCACTTTCGTCCTCATCGAGAACTGCAAACTGCGCTCGATCTCCATTACTTTGCAGTTTTTGCAGCCTCTGGGCTTCCAATCCCTGAGCCTGCTCCAAGAATTCATCGAAGTTTTTGTTGTTTGAGCGCAGACTGTGCGATAGCACATGACATGACCGGCAATGACCATGTTCTGCGGACTTTTGAAGCATCGCGAGATTCGGGTAGTGCATGTAGACAAAATAGTCGTAACCACGAAAGTCGCTCGGCCGGTACTCCTCTTCATCTGAAAACCCCTGGGATGCATCTTCATTTGCCTCTTCATCTAAGTCCTCTTCATCTGAAGACCTGTGCTGGTGCTCCTCTTCCTCTGAAGACTCTTGGGATGTATCTTCATTTGCCCCTCCATCTAGGTCTTCAGATGAAGAAGGCCTGTGCTGGTCCTCCTCTTCCTCTGGAGACTCCTCAGATGTATCTTCATTGGCCCCTTCACCTAAGTACTCTTCATCTGAATACCATTGCAAGTCCTCTCCATCCGAGGACCCCTTAGATACATCGTCGTCTGATTCTTCATTTAAAGGATCCGTAGTTGCCTGTCCATTTTCTCCTGAAGAATCCGAGGTTATGTCTTGATTGTAAGATGAGCCTTTAGATTCCCACAAATTTCTTTCGATTTGGCGTAGGCGAAACCGCCGACGGTGGCCTTCCTGGAATATTCCCTGGCATACTTTGCATATCGATGATGGTGCGCTGTCCATCGCTTCTGGCTGTGTCGAAGTTGCAACCATGGAGGGAGAGAACTCGGGAATGAAAGAGGAAGAAGACGCGACGCACCATGTTCTTGACGACAGGAATGCTTACGCCTATTATATAAGGCTTACGCACATACCCTCTTTTCCTACCCAATCCATTAAGGATCCACTCGTAAAATAAGAATCAGCGCAGGTGATTAGGTGCAGCTCCCCTTATCGGCCAGCCGGCCTGACTTGGCTGCAGGTCTCCTGTGGACCTAATTGAGGCACTATCTGCCAACTCGCCAGGGTCGCAAGTACATTGTCGACCTGCGCCTAGGCACGCCCCTGAAAAGGTGGGAAAGAGCAAGCAGTAAGAACGTGAACAGCCGTAAAGCAGATAAGACGACTGTTCGCGATACGCCAGGGAGGCTGGTGGGAATGCAAGGCTGTCAGAACCCCAGTTACATGTGGAACGCAGATATGTCATGTCCGTATAGATCAGAAATCGGGGATCAACAAAAATCACGCTTGCTTCATTATTCTCTGGCTACCTATGCCTCTGCCTGTTCTCTTGAGGCGAGCACTCTAGATGTAAGAACAGAGACCGTACACCCAGATTCTAGGACCCCAGAGTTAGTCCCAAAGCACTCGGCAGTCTCCAAGAGAAAACGTCTACTGTCTAGCAACATCTTGTCTACTCCCCCTTCACAACTTTCTCAGCCGTAGCCAGGATCAGTTCATACGCCGCCTTGACGTGCTCCTCCTCAGTCGTGATGTTGCCCGTCATGACCCTGATGGCGAACTTGCCCTCGAGCACCGTGCTCGTCACCCACAGCTTACCAGATCTGTTGACCTCCTCGTACAGAGCCCGCGTGAGCTCGCTCTTCCTCTCCTCGCTCTCGACCCCCGTGGGAGCCAGCCGAAACACGGTCAGCGCGAACGCCGGGCCCGTGATGATCTCGAACAGCTCCGGCCTCGCGCGGAGCCAGCCGGCGAACAGCTCGCCCTGCGCGACGCCGCGGCGGATGTACCTCTGCAAACCCGCCACGCCGTAGCTTCGCAGCACGAACCACACCTTGAGGGAGCGGAAGCGCCGGCCCAGCGGGATCTGCCAGTTGCGGTAGTCGGTGACGAGCCCGCCGTCGCTGTACGTGTTGCGGTAGACGTGCAGCTCCGAGCCGAGCGCCTCCTCGAGCCAGGCGCGGTTGGCCACGAACACGCACGAGGCGTCGAAGTTGGTCAGCAGCCACTTGTGCATGTTGAAGTTGAAGGAGTGGAAGTGCGCCAGGTGGTGCACGCCCACCGACTCCTGCGCCTCGGGCGTCACGAGCGCGGACCCCGCGTACGCGGCGTCGATGTGCACCCAGACCTCGCCCTTCCTCGCGGCCGGGGCCGTTGCTGCTCCGTTGCTCTCGCCGTTCGTGGCCGCACCGTTGGTGGCGGGTGTCTCGCTGAACTTGGCCAGTGTGTCCACGATGGCGCCAAAGTCGTCCACGGCACACGTGTCGGTAGTGCCGAGCGTCGCTGTCATGAAGAAGGGCTCCAGGCCCTTGGCTCTCAACGCCTCGAGCGTCGCTTTGAGGGCCTCGCCGGTCATGGCGAAGTTTGACGCGGAGGACGTGGGCACCTCGAGGTAGCGCACACCGAGGATCCTGGCGGCCTTCTTGGTGGACGAGTGGGCGGCGGCGCTGCCCAGTGCGACGAGCCTGCTGCGCTTGCGCATGTCGAGGTCCTCGAGCTCCTCCTCGGTGACTGTCCCAGGTGCCGGAAGGGTGTCGCGCAGGTACTTCTCGCGTGCGGCGACCATCATGGTGAGGACAGCCTCGCTGGCGGAACCCTGGATGACGCCACCGCCGCGGGAGGGGCCGGTGGAGTGGTAGACCTGCGGGAGCCCCAGGACCTGGGCGACCCAGTCGAGCACGATGGTCTCGAGCTCTGTGACGGCGGGCGAGCAGATCCAGTTGAAGCAGGCGCCGGTGAAGGCGGCCGAGTACAGCTCGCCCAGCAGCGAGGGGTACGAGGCCGGGCAGGGGAAGAAGGCGAAGAAGTTGGGCGACTGCCAGTGCGTCAGCCCGGGGACGATCTTGCTGTCGATGTCCTTGCGGATCACGTCCCAGGACTCGCCTTCCTTGGGCGGCGACTCGGGCAGCACCTTGCGCAGGTAGCCCGGCTTGACCTGCGAGACGACGCTGTGGTCTGTGATGTTCTCATAGTAGTCGACGACTGTGGTACGTGTCAGTGATTCAGCCGGTCGTTCCACGCCCGGAGCCAGGACTCGGTGACGGCGTCTTCGGGGAAGGTGGGCTTACTGTGATCGATCGAAGCCTTGGCGGCGTCCTTGAACTGCCGGCTGTCCATCTTGGTCGTGCGAATGTGATGTATGTCAGGTCCAGAATTCTGCTCGAGGCACGCCGTAGTCTGCTGGCTTTGAGAGGCTGTCGGTGAGTTTTGCCGCAGGCGAGACTCGCTTGTTGGTGAGCAGCGGCAGTCCAAAGCGAAGGCAGCCCTTTATTCTATGATGCGAGCTCAAGATATCTGTGAATCTCGTGAGAGTGACTCCCTTCTCGTGCGCAACAGAGCAAGAAATGACACCGACGACTGCTCCGTTCCCATCCCTTTGCCCTGATGCGGCAGGCAAAGTGAGAGCATTAGCGCCCGTACGACCTACGACCACACGGTGTTAGGTGTTACTGGTGGCCTAGGCGCGCTGCTAGAGGCCGGACCGAGTGGGTTTGACTCGCCTGGGTCCACCTGCCGCCGCCCCGGCTTCCGTTGCCGGACCCGTAGTGGGGGATTTTTGGGGGCCGCGGTGTGTCCCTCGGAACTGCAGTACAAACATACCTTATCTATATATCCCTGAGAACTATCATAAACAATGTTAAGAGAGATAATACTGCTACATTCGCACTTCAGAATAAATGTTACAGGCCCCTTGTCACCTTTGTTCAGTCTATAATGAGGCTTGAAAATTCGTGGTTCAAGCCACGGCAAGCTGAATACTACTCTACTTGCCAACTACCTCACCTCTACAGTCACCCTTTCTTTTGAGCTGTGCCTAGATCTGGAATAGCTATAGGGTCAGAATGTGACTGTGCTAAAGTCAGGTAGGGGTGAAGCTTAGTACGCCTCGGTTAGAATTGACCAGACCTATGGGTGATAGAAACTCACAACTGCTATGAATGTCCGAACGAAGACTCTGAATCCACTATACTCAAAATAAGCGCTTGATCGAGATGCAGGCCATATATAAATTTAATTTAGTTCGACTACCTGCACTGGAAAAATCCCCGCCTGTAGTCTGAAGCACGTTTTGGTCTCGGAATTGCGCAAGGATAAGCTGGCCCGTAGAAATGATGGACGAAGAGAAGACCGCGCATCTTATCATACAGTGTTGTTAATCCCCGGTGTAGAATCCCGTTCGAAGACCAGTTCCCAGTTCCGGCCAGCCCTTTATCCATTGTGACATTGGGCCGATAACCCGGCGCTCGGTTAGCCTTGTCTCGACCCAACGTCCGCTCGATCACTATCGGTCGCACGGCTGCCTGAGTAAAGATCGGAATTGAATAAAAAAAACGAGCGAAAGCCTTTCGATTTATACAGTGAGAGTGTATAACTTATGTTTACATGTGTGTGTGCGTTCAACTATCAGACCCGCTGAAAGCTTCTGGACGTCAGATCAATTGGGACATCATGGGCAGTTCGTTCCACACGACGAACCAGCAGCCGCTGGCCCCACAAGCTTTTCGACATTATCCACGTCGTCTTTCTTCACAACCCCTTGATTGACCAGTTCCCTCAGGACTTTGATCACCCATGTACGACAATTGTCCTTGATGTCTCTGGGAGTCGGCGCGCTCGGTGCCGGGATCGTATTGCAGACTCTGTCAACCTTTGCTTCCTGCTCCTTCGTAAGGCGCGTGTTCATAGGGTGATGGTCCTGATACGAGTCGGACGAGAGCAGGGGAACTAGCTTGGTCGCCGGACTGTGGTAGTATGTCATGCACTGGTGGTCCCCCCAGACCTGCCAGACCCTGCCCCCGGCCTTGTCGGATTCGTTCTCGTGGACAAACAAAGACCAGTGGGGCCCCTTTGGCGGTGCCTGCCTCTGACGCACGACGGACAGCGTCTTCAGGCCGTCGGATGCGCTGGAGACAACCTTGTCTTTGACCGATTCCCATGCTCCGAAAGCTTTTTTCGCGGTATCGTATTTGCGGTAGTACATATGGCCGTTGGCGTACGTGATATACTGCCTCTTCAACACCATGTGCACTTCGCCCACGCCCTCGGGACCCTCGGCGGTCGCCGCTCGTTTGGGACTGCCGCCTCGAGACGAAGGACGAGGTGCTGTTGCATTCGTTCCCCCGGAAGTCGAGGCCGGACCCTTAGAAGATGATGGACGCTGAGACGGCATTTTGATTTTAAAAAGCTCGCGATTATGGGGAGTAATTTATGGGTTAGGCTTGTATTGTATGTTTAGAGGATATTTGGCTTATCAGAGACGGTGGTATAGATGCTGATCTGAAGAAGAACTTCGAACATTCTTGTGGGAAGTCTGTCCTCGGTATTTGTAGTTCTTCATCTGCAAGTGCCAGCCACGTACAATCGTCTGCTCTAGAGAAGAGTGGATGCAATGACCAAATACCAGACCTTTCGGGCCGCATTTTGTTAGACCTGGATACTTTCTCGACACAACATAGCCGTTGTATCCACGCAGTCTCAGAAACGACAGGCGAAGCAGCCCAGCCTTGGATCAGAGTGCTGTTTCTTCTTCCAAGTCCCACTGGATAGTGACCGGTCCAGGGACATTTTTGGGCCATTTTTAGAAACCCGGGTTTCACGGGCGACCGCGTGGGTTTCGAGAGGTCCTGATGTTGAAGTTGATGCCGTTCCTATCTCATGCTATTGTTATTCGGGCACAAATAGTAACATTGGGGCGGTGCGGCAACGGTGGCGCAACGACCAACATGCCTTCTCGTGCCACGCAGGCTTCTGCAATTAGATAGAGATCCACTACGACTGGATTCCACGGTAAAGGATTTGTAGATTGCGGCGTTGGGCATCGGCGGCGGCGAGCTGGCCGCAAGTGGCGGGCCTGCAGACCCACGACGCCATCGTCGTACAGAATGGGAGTTCTTCAATCCTAAGACCAATAACTACCCGGACGAAGGCGGGCTGGCGTTCTGCAGATGGATACGTCACGTTTTCGAGGCAAATTTGATTGCATCATTTTCTTACGATCTCTGTAAGACGAATTGGAGGGCGATGCGACGAGGTATTTACTTGATCGGTTGGGACTGGGAATGTGTGACCTGCGCCGTATCTATGTGTTGGACCATCCACACAGTCCCCTGCAGGCCTGTCGGTGGGCTGTTAGCTCGGCAAGAATGCGCTAAAGCTCGGCCTGGCGTCACCACCCAATTAGGCTTAGACTAGTCGGGAGGTTTTTTACAGGTACGACCAAATATACGTTCCATTAAATACCCTTACGCAGCCCTTATACCGCCTGTCGGTAGCGGGCAGCCATGGCCACAGTAGTACGGTCCAAGTGGTCATCCCAAATTTAGATCTTTCACGTGCTCCACACACACACCCTCCTTATCCAATTACGCTCATGATAATCTTGCCAGCTACTTGTGTTGTTTCAGCCACTGTTTCTATAAGTATGAAAAAACAGAGGATTACAGTAGCAAACATTCGATTCAGCCTCCGAATAACAGCAGCTTGAACCGCCAAGCTAGGTTCGCTAAAAGGTATTGCCTGACAATTTGTGACTGCTCATGGATTGTTGGACAACCTTCAAATCCAAACACACCTCGCAGAAGCACCTGTCTGCCGCACCAACCAACCTGCCTGGCTCTTCTCAATTGTCACCTGGTGAATCGACTGGACCACAACAAATAAGAAACCGACTGTGAAACCATCTGCGACCTTGGTCCCGACAAAATGGAAACCGCCGACGATAAAATGAAGCCCGTTGAAGACAAAGCGGAGCCCGTCGAGGACAGCCTCGAATCCGTCGACGACGACCTCGAGCCCGTCGACGACGACTTCGAACCCTACACCGTCTCTGAGACCCCGTGGGGGTCCACGATCACGCGCATCGACAGCAATGTGGTGATGAAGACCAGCCCGCGCTGCCATCGCGGCGAATTTGCCGCGATGAGATACGTTGCCGAGCATGCACCCTCGGTGCCCATCCCCACTGCACACTTTGCTCAATGGGACCTCCCAGGCGGACAAGGCCGAATCATAATGGACTATGTGCCTGGCAAGACGCTTCACGCCGTCTGGCCAACCCTACCACCCGACCGCAAGGAACGTGTATGCAGGGACACCTGGAAGATCATTCAAACACTCCGGACGATCCCACGGCCAGAAGGGCTGCCCAGTCTCTACACTACTGTCGACGGGTCGGAGCTGTACCAGCCCCCCTTCACAGGCTATTCCAACGAGGCAGTACCACTCATTGAGACTGATGAGGACTTCCGGCAGGTCATACTCCGGAATTACGTTGAGCATAACGGGCTCTCCTATGCCGATGGCCAGGAGGTGCTGGACAAGTTTCCACGTAGCACGGCCTCTGTCTTCACCCACGGGGACATCAAGCCGAAGAATATCATCGTGGACGAAGAGGGAATTATTCTAACCCTGCTGGACTGGGAGATGGCGGGGTTCTTGCCTGACTATTGGGAGAGCGTGGGCATGTTCTCGCGTGTTCTTGAGGACCAGGTGGAGTGGGCGGAGGTCATGCAGAGGACACGGCCCCCTAACTGGGGTTTTGATGTCACCTGGGTGACGAAGGCAAGGCGGGTTCTACTCTGAGAGGCGAGCGCAGAACTCAGCAGCGACGATGGAGCTTTCGCATTTCGGAAGTGAAGGTCATGAGGCTTCAGCATAATGAGAAAGAGCCCCTCAAGTTGAATATGCTGCATATTCACACAGAAAGAAACGGATAGTATACAGATACATTACACACCTAGTACACCCACACCCACTACTAACACACCTACATACCTACACACCTATATACCTATATATCTATACACCTATACCTAATTCATATACCTAAGCCATTAATATGAGTATATAAATTAAGTAAAGGTGTGTAAATTAGGTGTGGGCGTGGGTGTTATGCTTTAATTAGGTTTAGGAATATTATTTAAGAGGTATTTGTGTACCATTTGTTTTTCTTCAGTGTGAATATCTGACTTTTAGGAGTAATGTCTTTCAACAGCACATAGTCTATTTTATATTCACTAAAACCTTAATATGTAATATAATATTAATTGTGGATGCTTCCCATCGGCCTTGCTCCGGCGCTGGGAAGACAAAATGCGGCCGACCGTTAGCAGTGGTAGCACTTGAGTTCACCCTCGGAGCCAGGCGTGACAATAGCTTCAGTCTCATGCAAGGCCCACCAGCCACTTGAGTCAGCTGTGGACTGGTCAAGAATCAAGGTATTTTCACCATTTTGGTTTCATGGCTGAGACGGTGATGCCCTCCGAGGCTTACCAGTATGTGCTCTGGATCAACCATGATATTAGAGTTGTTTCCCGAGGTCACAGCAATCATCTCATTCAGGATATTCCAATTACAAGTGCCATATCTCAAGCTACATCTGCCTCTATTTCCAAAATGGAGTCACCTGGGTCGGCAAGGGAAAGGTGCTAAATTAGAGCAAGCTCGACTACCCACTCGAGGCCTCTACACAGTACATGGACCCAAGAGCCTGGCTTTGTGTTTAGACGCCCAGCCGGGTGCGGTACTTTTGGTCAGGTATCTTCAGGGACCAGAAGCCAAACATTCGGAAGACCGCAAGTGCGAGACCGCCAAGGAGCGGCGTGCCCTGGTGCTGTAATTCGTTGCAGGAAGGAGTCTGATAGCGCCAACGCTGGGAACAACCTTGGAAGGTGTTGGCCAAAACAGAAACTGCACGCTTCCCATGGCTGAGAAAGACAAATGGGAAGGATGCAGACATAAAGACGCCTTCCATTCTCCCTCCGTCTTCCTTCCACTTCCAGTCCCCAGCCACAACACGGCAAATCTGCTGCATTAATTAAACCAGTCCAAGTCCATCCCATCCAAGCTGCTCAACAAAATAGATCGACACCCTCAAGCTTCGCATCTCATCCGAAGAGCTGCTCTCCAAGGGGCTTCGACTTGCCTACTGCCCACATCCTAGCTGCAATCAGCTCTGTTCTGCTACTCTTCGTCGCTTCTTGGCAAACCTCTACTCAGAGTACTCGGAACCCACGTCGACAGATCAAATGCCGTGCCCGTTGTGCCGAGTCCGGGCTTGGTCCAGACGTAAACTACAATCCAGCAGCAAGCCACGGCCACGCAACACTACACTCGCGCCTGTTCTCTCTCACTCACGAAGAGATTACGAGCCGCCGCCGCCGTCCGCGCCGTCCGAGCGATAGTCGTGGCTATTTCTACCTCACGATCCTACGCTGTTTTTATTGCTGCTGCCGCCGCGGCTGAAAGTGTCGCCTCGATCTGCGCAGAAGACCCTGTTGGTTGTGGCGACTGGCCACCTGAACTGGTTGCCCACCGCGTCCGAAATGACGCTCATAATGCTCTAGAGACCGCCTTGGGTCCCGATGCCGCGGGCCATGCCTGGCCCTTGGTTTTCGACGACGACGATTTTCACTTGTCTAGGTCACGGCGAAGAAGCCCATTTCCTACCGGTGGCATCAGTTCCTTCGAATCTAGTCCCGCGCGTCAAAACGCGGTGCTAGACATGACGAACCTCATCATGTCCATGTGTCAACAAACCATCTGAGCACGTTTCTCACCCCAGTATGCACAAGAAATTCTCTTGCTATCACGGCTCCCGATGCTACGACCGATGCTATGATCAACACCCAACTCTTCTACCCGACAGAGACGACACAATCCTCCGGGTCATCGCGGCAGCAGGCACTCTCATCGAATCACCCATCTTGCTGGTCCGGAAGCCGCCATCTCAGCCACCAACCCGGTCAAATACCACACTCATCGCTTCCCTGCTCAATCACTTCGTCAAAGATAATTAGATTGACAAATGGCCGAACAAGCCATTCCTCATCTTCTTGATCACCACAACGACAGATCAGCAATACAGCGTCCAAGTCTGAGGCTTCTGGTCGTCCACATGAAATCGTACATTTGCTGGGCCAAGTTGCGACTGATCATTCACACCAACTCGCCGCCGACATCTGCTCATCGTCTACACTAACTTGTCATCTACACCAATTCTCTGATTATTACTCAAGCCGATCCTTGCTGCCAATGTGTGTGCCTGTGTAAGTGCGTGCGCCATCTACGATCTTTTGTGTTCGCAGACTTTTTGCATCTCTATAAGGAGATTCGACCAGAGGGCATCTTCAAACTCCTGTCTCCTTATCAGGACCTAGTACTGCTCTGAAAACTCACGATGTTACGACCACCGCCTGCTGTATGTTCCAAGATTCTTTCATATGCTTATCACGTCCAGCCAATCGTCCGGCATCACATCTATACTCCTTTCCATAAGTGGGGAGCCTCTGAGGCTCTGAGCTCGCGACGCCTCCGGCGTGAATCCACCTAGAGCATAGCCGCGGCTTCTTGCGCCTCCCACTGAAAAGGTTTGAGTGACCTCACTGGCTGTCTCGTGCAGGCCCATGGCCGGAGCGTCTTTCTGCTCCTGCCCCATTCCAGAGTACCTACTGCGTGGCCACGGCCCGGCGCTCGGAAGCTTCGGAGCCGTCGTAGCGCGGCTGTTGGCGTGAGGTGACTGATGGCGGGATAGAAGAATTTCGGACGAGATTGTGTCGGGCGTATGATAATGCATCTGCGAAGGCACACAGTCTCGTCCCATGCTGCTGATGTTCCCGCTCGTAAAGGCCTTTGATCCTTGGTTTGGTGCTGGGAGTGTCTGTGTCTCAGTGTGATCAGGGACCGGCGCTGTGCCGAGCGGCAACACCTCTTGCGAGGCCCCATCGCTTTGAATTTGGACGTATAGCTCCTCTATCAGCCGCCACGAAGCTTCACGGAGGCTATTAGTCGGGTTCAAAAGTTTTCCGCGTTGGCTGCCTGCCGCGCGTGCCCTGAAAATGTCTAGGATCTCGCTCAGCAGATATTGTAGAAGCTGCACCCCGGCCGTCCCGTTGTACCCCTTCAAGAAGCTCAGTACGATCATGCATTCTTGGAGAGGGTCGATCTTTCCGGGGCAGAACCAGTTATACGGGGAAAATGCCGGAAGCCTCGCCATATCCAGATAGTTGCGGAGGCACTGAATGCAATTGGATATTTCACTGTGCTCAGCCCCAGTCAGACCCGTCCAGCAAGTGCTTTTTGTTCAAGAAAGGACTCACAGGCTCCAGAGACTAGAGCTTTGGTCTAGACTCGTCTGGTGGAGAAATTGGCGATTAAAGAGGACGGAGGCGTAATATTTCATCATGGAGAGCCAGATGCGGCAGTAAGCACTGAAGACCGCCGACTCGTGAGGGTCATCCTGGTACAAATGGCCATGTGTGAGAGGGCTCGCGCTAAGTAGCTGGGACGAAATCTGGCCGTGTTCGGGAAGCCCGCGGGCCTCGATCATGGATATGAGGCCGTCGATTCTTTTCTCGAAACGCTCAATGTCGTCAGCCACCCTCTCTAGTTGACCCTTCGGCGGCGGCGAGCTGCTGCTGCCGTAACATGTTTCTAGAATGCGTCTGATGATGCGAGTAAGCTCATACTTACCGGTGGCCACAATGTTGCTTAGGGAGGCCCGTGGATCCGCTTGATAAGGAAAGCTGCGACCTGACTTCTGGCCGCCGTGTTCGTTGGGGGCAAGCGTGTTGTATGAGTCTTCGCCACTACTGTGGGATAATGTTGTCCCAGACCGGATGGTGGCAAGAACATCCAAGTGGATGAGGTGGTGCCACACGTGTCTCCCGATGTCTCCCTCCACTTCTCCCATTGCAGCCAGCGTGTCTTCTCGGTGCAAGCCCATCGTTCTTGCAGCCTGAATCGACCGGGAGATGAAAAGAGGCATATCCAGGATCTGGTCGACAGTTGGGTCGCAATCCTCCGCCAAGAGTGAGGCCACCAGCCCGTTCAGAGTAGGTAGCTGGGCTTGACAACATATTTCTAGCGTCTCGTTCAACTTGGATCGTAGCCGGGAGAGGAATGCTGGCGTGTCACTAACCCGGAACTGTGCCTCGGCAAGGAGGTCCGGTGAGGCTGCCACGGCCCCGCAGTAGAGCACCGACCACAGTAGGCATGCGAAGGAAGGGTCTTCCCTCAGACTCCTGGTGGGTGGTGTGGCCGAGTGCCTGTCGCCGTGCCGATCCCAGAATGAGTCGTACTGCGTCTTCAGGGTAGGGACGTGCACGAGAGGTAGTATCGGCCTCACGCCGAGCAGAAATGACCGCAGCAGGACGTCGCACAGCCTTTTGGAGGGGAGTGCCTGCAGAACCTTGGAGAGCTCTGCCCAGCGCCGCTCGTGGAAGTGCTGAGAGTGATATTGCGTTATGTGGTTCTGGAGGAGAGCGGTGCACCCGAGCTTCTGCGGTTGCCGGGTCAGTCCTTTTCACTCTCTTCCCGATGGCTTTGCGAAATTGACATACGGAACTTACTTGGTTCCCAGCAAGGGCCCAGAAGGGACTGTCAACGTAGCGACGCAGGTGCCTTGTCACATCACTCAAGCATGCTGGTAGTTCCCAACCCGTCAGGCGATTGTCGGGCATGAACCTCAAAGGCCGAGATGCTCTTTGCCCAAAATCTAGATCTTGGGCTCCGAAGCAATCCGCAGCATTGGTTCTTTTGGTGGTAGGGACAGGATGACTCTCTATATGGTTGGCGACAGAGACAGGCAACTCCAAGGTGTTGCTGTCCTCAGAATTCGTTGAAGCGCTTGGATGAGTGGCAGCACGGACATGATCACGGGTGTCTGACAGCGGAGCAGAGCCATATGTGATCAAGTCGGTGGACAGAAAGAACTCACCCAGGCCGTTCGCGCTGCAGTTCGACGGGCCATCGGTGTCATCGAGAAACGAGAGGTCATCGTCTTCGGGGAGAAACTGCGTCCCTATATCTGCACCATGATGGGACGCCCATGACGTATCTGCTTCCGACGGCGCCGGGTTCTGGGACAAGGCAGGCTGCTGCGCCTGCCCTGGGCTCGCTAGTGATACGACGGGCACAGGGCGATCGCTTCCTGTTCCACCACCGGCAAGCTGGGATGCTGGGCCAGTTCTCTGTCTCTTTGGCGGTTGTTCCGAATAGGGCGGATCCGGTCCCGTGGGAACGGCCTCGTATGAACAAGAGACGCCTGTGCGTCTGCATTGCTGGCAGACCGGCTTTTGCTTGTCGCATTTCACCTGTTCGACGAATGAGCAGAAGCGCGGAACATCTCGCCGACATCAATGTAACACACCTTTCTCCGCTTGCACGGAATGCAGGTGAGGGAGGCCCGGACCCGTGTAACCGGACGGCCTTCGGTAGCCATTAAACTTTGGTTGAAGGCTTCCCCGGTCTGGTTACTGATTGACTTTCGGCCGGGTACAGTGGGTTTTGAGTCCGAATAATATATACATTACCCGAATTGGCCCCCAATGGCGAACCACTGGTTCGCCAACAGAGCGATCGTCCCACGTAGCTGTGTCTCCCATCGTGCCGAATTGTGGTAAGGCTCCAGAACTCAGGTGACTCCAGAAAAAGTATGCTGTACATGCACCTTTAAGCCTCAAGAGTTTAGCATGGTTTCTACTGGTCTTTTTGGGCATCAGTTGTTGACCGGTTTGAGTCTCCCTGCAGGTTTCTGTCTCGAAGTAGAAAGATAGCATCGCTATATGATAACGTCGCATTCAACCAAGTGGCAATGTGCATGTTGCACCACATAATGCAGACATATGTATGGTAACACGGAGACGCCAGATCTGTGGGCGATTCGCTGGTTTACTGCTTGTGTGCTACCTTATGCATTCCATCCTGGCTGCTGCACACTCCGTCCTGCTCCACCAATTCTCTGTGGCAGGCATCAACTTCGTGATTTCCACCAGCCTTTGAAGCACAAAAATTCCATTATTTTAGGCGATATTTCGCCCTTGCCCAGCTCTCGTGGCCATGTGAAGTTGTCCTTTTTACCGCAAGTCGGACCTAGTGTCATGAAATTGTCAACCGCGGAGTGCAGAGATCTGACTCAACAATTTCCGACGAGGATGGCCAGTGAATGAGCATCATAAAGAGCGCAAGGCAGGAGCAAGTATCGAGCATGCTAAGTTGAGGGGAGGAGGGTGCTTTCAAAAGTTTGATTGGTTTTTATGAAGGGACCATGATCCTTGCCAAGGTGGAAGTCTAGTACCCTTGCTCGAGAAAGATTTGGGAGAGTCAATTTGCGCTTGAGCATTTTAGTCGGCTATCAGAGACACAAGATGAGGTTCCCAGTGGGGCTGTCCTTTTCAGCCCTGACCTTTGTGGGCAGCCACAAACTGTGGCCAGCTGAAAACAGGTTGTCCCTCGGCCGGGCTTGGATAGATTGGTTCTAGATTGCCGGGCGTTACGTTACTCGGCTTATGGCTTGTAACTAAGACATTATGCTAAGCCCATGGCTTGATGCTTAGGTATGAAGCGGGCAAATAGAACTCCGTCATCAAAGGCCAGACGTGAAAAAGTCACCGAGATCCCTCAGGTGCAGCAACGCCTCAGCTCGAGGCGTCGGTGACTCGGCCGACCCATTGGCCCATCTCGCCGTTTCGAACCCCGAGACAACTTTGATGTACTGCTGGCATATGTACTTTCTCCAAGCCACTAGGTACCTACGGAGACATCGAAACAAAGATGGACGCGACCGTAGCTCAAGCAACATAGTGAGCTTGAGACACTTGTGCCTCATTAAAGTGGGCGATTGGAATGTATCTGTTTCCGCAATCTCTAATTAGTAAGCCCACCCTCTTGTCCGGCTCCCTTTGTCTCCAAAGCCAGAATATCAGCTGACACAAATTCCTAGTGCTTTCATGACATAAGATGCAATAGGAGCACATGAAAACCTACAATACCGGTCTGCGAGTCCTCGTTTCCTTCACTACGCTTACGAGACACCCAGCCATGCGCTAAACAAGAAAACCTGTAGCCATTCCACCTTCAGAACGCACTTCTGGAAGCAGTCATGGGCCAGCCTCTCATTCCCCCCACCCCAGCCGGTACAAGCGAGGCCGGAAAGACGATCATCGTCACGGGAGGAAATACCGGCTTGGGCTACGAGGCCGCTAGACAATTCCTCACTCTGGGCGCATCGCGCGTCATACTTGCTTGTCGCTCCATTTCGAGAGGCAAGGAGGCTGTATCTGCCCTCAAGGCCGATCCCGAGGTCCAAAAGGCCAACCCGTCGGCGACAGTTGAGGTATTTGAGCTCGACCTCGATGACTATCAGTCAGGGCTCAGATTTACGGAGAGGGTCAAGAAGGAGGTCAAGGAGCTAGATATACTACTAAACAATGGCGGCATGGTGGCCATGAAGTACGAGAGAAGCAAGAGCGGACACGAACGCATAATGCAAGGTGAGGGCGTCAACGCGACAACATGCCCCTGCACGGTGGGAAGCTTTACTCACATACTCTGGTTTCATATTATCTAGTAAATTGCTATACGCACATCTTGATCTGCCTCGAGCTCTTCCCCCTCCTCCGCTCCACCGCTGCAGCCCGAGGTTCTCCCGCGCGCGTCACCTTCGTCGGCTCGGGACTCCACATCAACGGACACACGCTGTCTAAGAAACCCATCTGGGGAGGAGAATCTGTGCTGGGCCACTTGGACGACGAGCAAATCTTCGACAAGATGAGCCGGTACGCGGACAGCAAGCTCGCAGTGGCCGCATACGTCAGGCGCCTGGGCGCCGTGGCGCCGACCGAGGTCACCGTCAACCACCTCTGCCCCGGACTGGTCCAGACAGGCCTGGATAAGCACCTGCCGTTTTTCTTGAAGCCGATCATGTGGACGTACCGCAAGACATCGGGCCGCACTGTTCAGGAGGGTGCTCGCACCCTGATTCATGCCTGTGCTGTGGCGGGCCCTGATACCAATGGTAAATTCTTGCAACATAACAAGATCCAAGCGTACGTCACACAAAAACAGGGAATCCGATACTGTGCGTGGACTAGATGCTGATGAGATCTTATAGTGGCGCTCCCTTTCTTGACGAGCCTGCGGGGCATGAGTTTACCGACAAGCTCTGGACAGAGACTGTTGAGGATGTGGCTGCTATTGACCCGGAGTTGCGAGTTTTTGCTTGACTGCATTGATGTAGCTAACGTTGATGTTAAACATTCTCTCTGTTATCTAAACAGGAACTTTGAATTCGACTCTTTTGAGTTGATGTCAGTGCCCAAATAATGCTAGTGCATAGAACGTGGAAGTTCGGGGAATGTATGAATAGTAGTTTCTTACAAATCAACTGGATTAGGAGTCAAGACAATGGAAAGACGTTATAACTACAGGGACTTGACATTCGTATGAAGAAACATTTTCAGATCAACGGCCAATTGTTGAAGATCTTGTATATATGAGACAAAGTCCTGTGTCGGCACAGGAAGGACATCGTCCTACCGCTCCAAACCACTCGGCCGGGTACTTGTGGGTCTAGGACTAAACAAGAGGTCGGCAAAACTTCAGGACACTAACTAAATGTCTAATCTGCTCTTCTCTTTGCTGTGAAAGTGAATTCGCCATGGAACCAGGCCACCACCATATCATCCCAGCGCATATCAGCATCGGTCGTATCCGTCTGGAAGTCAAACCGTCGAATGAGGTAGGCCAATATGAG
Source organism: Diaporthe citri (assembly GCF_014595645.1). Taxonomy (NCBI): domain Eukaryota; kingdom Fungi; phylum Ascomycota; class Sordariomycetes; order Diaporthales; family Diaporthaceae; genus Diaporthe; species Diaporthe citri. The sequence continues at coordinate 265,741 of NW_025064846.1, forward strand.
GTAGAGCTCCATATACGCTAGATTGATACCCAGGCAGGCGCGGGTACCTTTGCTGAAGGGCACAAGAAAATGATTCATCTCGGCGAGGCGCTCCGCCGTGTTGCCCCTTTGCTCAGTCTCCAGCCATCGCTCACTGCAGGGACACGAGTAAGCCATCAATTCGGAGATACAGGATGAACCGACGGTCGAAGAAAGAGGACTACTTACGGAATGAAGAGGCCGGGTTCAGGGAATATGTCTTTGTTGTAATGAATATGGTATATCGCCATGCCGACACGCGTCTCTTGAGGCAAAAAGCGCCCGTCTGGCAGTGTCACACCGCCCTTGGGCACCAGCCTAGGTGTGCGACTTGCAGCTGGGCTGGCATATCTCAGACTCTCTTTGATGACAGCCGTGAGATAGGGCAGTTTCTCGATGACTGTGTACGGTGCCGTGTCTGTCGGTCTTGGCAGCACGGATTTGAGCTCACAAAGCAGCCTGGTGTGGATGGCCTCGTGGCGGATGACGTTGAATAGACCTACCATGACTGATATCCCTGTAGTGTCGGTTCCCGCCGATATCATGGTCAATGCCTCATCACGTAAACTATCGTGAGAGGCACGCAAGAAATTTCTCTTGTCGGGATCCACAGTAAGCATCCGCTCCATCACGGTGGGAAACTCTGGCTTGGTGCCACCGTCGTACGCCGTGACAAAGTCGTCGACTCGGCGCCGAGTAAACTGTGTTTTCACGGAATAATTAGACACGCGGTCTGAACACGAGGGGAGCCACCCAATGGGCGTTTGGCAGAATCTCCACAACGTACTATCTCCTGCTCCTTGCCTTGAGCAACAGTCTTCGAAACAACTCTTGCCAGCCACAGGGGCAAACTTTCCGAGAGTATGCGTACGACGGGGAACGCCTTGATAACGTGCAGGCTATGCAAGTATGCACGGAACACCTGGATCGGTGCGCTCTTGAAGTCGTCATCGTATAGAGCACCGAAGCTTTTCCCAAAGACGAACTCCGACACGATGTCCAGGCTAAGGCTCTTGAGCGCCCACTCCACCGGCACGGGTCGGCCCTCGTTATACCTGTCGTCGAAACGTTCGCAACAGGTGTCGATCTTCGCCATGACCATGGGTTCGAGCTTGAGGATGGACTGTCGGGAGAACAGAGACTCCAACTGTCCACGACGCCTCTTGTGCGCGACGGGATCTACCTCGGCCAGGGTGGAGCTGGGAGCACCGAGGACCTTGTGCATGAGAGGGTCTTTGTAGTAGCGGGTGTTGAGCGAGTAGAGCTGGTGGTAGAACCGTGGGTCGTATATGTGGACCTCGTTTGGGCCAAGTCGGATGGCCGTGCCTGCGGCTTGTGTCAACTCCACCGGCGCAACCCCTGCCTGATATGCTTGGGTGGATGCTTACCGTATTCTGTGCTGCGGTGCATCTTTTCAAGCAGGAATAGAGTCTGTCCCCTATTTCCTGGCCTGGTACCAATGTTATGCCAGGCCTCCCAGCTTGTCAATCACACTGGTCAGCCACTGCCTCGATGTGCGTCCCAGTTTGGAGGCAAGAGAGATGTACTCACTACTCGGATAATGCTGCCCATGGGGAGCCGGGATAGACCGAAAGGGGGCTAAAGTAGAGTAGATAAAGCGCACGGATGATACAATAAAATACATAGGTAAGCACCATGCCGCCGGTGGCATGGATGATGTAGCTTTTGCTGTCCATTAGAGCAACCGCGTTTCTTTTCTCTGTCTCTGATGTTCGAGAAGGAAGTTGCCGCAAAATGGCATAAATTAATCTGAAATAACTATAATGCACCGCAAGAATCCTTTTTTTCCAGCTGGAAACAGGACGCCCGGTCGCAGTTCCATGCCCGGTTCAGAATGGCAGAGGGCCCGCTGGACTCGGGCGAGTCGGCTTATCCAACCGGCCGAGCAAAGGAGTGGGAGCGTCTGATTCCGTCATGTCAGACCATATTTTAAGGCATAAGAGGACTCGCATATTACATAGAAGGGAAAATCAACGGGTTCTTGTTTAAAACAAATATTCAAATGCCACGGTGAACTATTGAGAAGCTTTCAATGGACTACGTGGTGACCTGGCCGTCGTCGGGCCAGCCATATCCTGTGGTACAGGCGCTCCGGTCTTTGGCCCCGGCGACTGGACCGTTTGTTCCGCAGTACATTGTATTTGCAATGCTAATGACTCCTGTTTCCCTCATATTTCCGTCAGGTTCAACTTTCCGAAAGACGTCCTACTCTCTGCAAATCTACTTTATGCTATGCTCCTTCATTGGCCCGTTACCTCGACACAGCTCCCAAGCAGACTTGTACAACCTAGGACTTTTGGTGGGAGGATGGAGCGCCAGAATGATTGACCGTGAATACCTAAACGACCCCGAGCAAGATTTCCTGCGCCATGGCATTGACGATAAACCTGGGTCTGGCCCGCAAACGTACGGGCTCGTCGACAGATTCTTGTGGGCCACAGAGATGATTACGTCTCAACGAGGCATTGGGTGGAACTGGCAAGTCGGCGGAATACCAAAACCTGACATCTCCTCTAGATGGCCCTTCATCCGCAACAGACTGTACAAAATATGCACGACGTTCTTCCTCATCCATTTGGTTACCATTGTGGCCAATGCAATTCTTGCCGATGACACCGGGACTTCCAATGGCGCTTGGGTGGCTTTAATGCGTCAACCAATATTTCTGCGCATATTCATCACATCTGGATGGCTTACGGTTGTCTACGGACACGTGGGTCTGCCCGAGAATATTGCCGCCGTGGTGTGTGTAGGATCTGGACTTGGAGGACGGTGGTCCAACCCGACACAGTGGTCAGTACATTTGCATGGATCTCATCCCCTTATTATACATACATAAAGAAGACTTTTGAGAAGCAAAGAGTATCCAATCATTCTGAGACCACATCTACTGCCAGATTTCTCAACGCTAGAAAAGGGTATATCCTACTAACATCCTTCCAGGCCGCCAATGTTTGGGAATATCAGGGAGGCCTACACGTTGAGACGCTGCTGGGGGTAAGTCGACGACAGGACAGATGTTCTGAAATCCTGTTAGAAACTTACTCAATGTCCTGACGCTGTGCCGTAAAGGAAATTCTGGCATGCTATGCTGAGACGGGTGAGTCCTCAAGATGTAGACCACAACGTCAAACCCTCCTCCTTGTTCATACATCATGAACCGTTGACATGGAGAGCTTCATCACACTGACATAGATAATCTTGTCGATTGCAGACTACCAATGCTCCAGGCGAGTGGCTCGTACGGAAAGATATACTGCCTCGCCGCCCGGCACACCGCCTATCCCGAATTGCCAGGCGGTACAGCCTCCTTTTCCTCGCTTTCCTCGTTTCGGGTTTGATACACGCCAGCGGATCGTACATGGTGACGCGCGACTCCGCGCAGGGAGTTTCAGACGGGGGAGCACTTGCGTACTTCTTGGCGCAGCCGGCTGCGATATGCATCGAGGACATGATCCTCGCCAGCATGGGCGTGTCCGATGATGGGAGACCGTCGCGCCTCCGGAGAACCATTGGGTACATCTACGTCGCTGGCTTCTGGCTCTGGTGCTTTCCAACCCTCAAAGTGATGCCGCTAGCCGCTTCTCACGGGTTGAGCGATCCACGAGGCAAGATGCGGGGGGCTGTTCGTGCATGCAAGGAATTGTCTGAAGCTTCTCCATTCAATCCGGCAAAGAACATTGTAGATTACATTCTGAGGTAGTCCTGTAGGTGTATTGAAGACAAGGAATCCATTAGCGGTGGACTATGAGGAACATGTGGCCTCCTTTGATCTGCATGTCCGGCGTCAGATACATCCAACTGTCGAGCAACGACCAGCAGGTATTGTTGCCGTCCAGTCGATTTAAAATACAGATGGGTTTGAATATCTCCGTATTACCATATCACCCTTGACTCTAGTGAATTGTAGATTCGGGCTGTTTCAAATTGCCAACAAAACATGTCGATACTTTTGGGAACATCACATTCTTTCCGTATTCTGTATATATCGCTGCAGCTCTTGATTGTCTGCATCGTAGTCCTTTTTTAAAGGGAAAGAACAAAAACAATTAAACCGTTCCGTTATCGCTAATCTCCCATGCGCTACCTGTGCTTGTCTGTATGAAGACTAAGCGCCAGTTCAGAGCGCAGACAACCACGTATAGAATTTGGCATAATACTATCGATGGCCGTGGTGCGGCTGCAATCCTGTCCATACAAAATCAGCTCTTATTGGTGTATGTGAATTCCGTGATCTTGAGAAGGATTGGGAAGTCATACACGGGGCCGAAAATCCCATGATTGTTGTTTTTCTCGGCCGAGAATCTGAGCTCCGTATAGCGCCTGCGGCTGCTCCTGTTCACGACGCATGTCAAATGCTGATTGGCGGAGCTCTCGGCCGAGGATATGAGACCAAATGAGATGTCGATTCCTCTAGGGTGTCGGCCGAGAGATGCAGGGCCGACCTTGCTCCATCCTGTCTTCTGCACGGGTTGATCATTCGCGAACAAGCTCTTGATAATCCATGTGATTATCACTGATGAGGAGCCGCGGATATCAAATTCGACAGTACATGCCAAGCATCTTTGGGCCCGGGGAATGGTGAAAGGCTGTTGCAGGCCCTCGTTGCTGACGGTCCCCCAACAGCTGGACCCTCTGCTCTCATACCGTCAACGTTCCATAGACAACCTATACTAGCCAATCGGACTATGCAGGGCTTTGTGAACTTCTCGAAGTTCATTTTGCGTAATGTTGTATTCCATCCAGCAACATCGCTCGCTGCCAGTCTGAAGTCAGATATACGGCGGCAAGCGCCACTCATTGCTTATTATCTACCGAGTTAGTTTCCCTCTTGTTCATATGTGCGGCCATTGAATTTTGGTTGGAAGTAGCGCGTGTCAAAGGGCTGATTCCCTTTATTGGACGACAACGTGTGTGGTGGGTTCATAAACAAGGCCGAAGGTTCTCCTTCGTGCTGCAAGAAGTGGATAAAGTAGGGCCCATGGTATGATCCGCACACCACGTCTGTACATTGCTTCATCACAGATATTGTAGTGCCGGTATTGGCATTTCTGGAAGCCTTATTGTGATGGCCCTCCATACGATGGAGTTTGATGACGATATCTGCTCCATGTCCGTGAGATCTAGAGCCTCGACGCCCGACTTCGGCTGCTTCACGGCACGGCCGAGAGCTTTTCTCATTTAAATAACTTTGCCAGTCATGGTAGATTTCAGGATGATGTCGCCCCTGATTATCCACCGGAAAAAGCGAAGATGGAGCGAATTGATGTTCACCACCACTTTATCCCCGAGGCGTACATTGAAGGTGAGTCAAATCCAACCAGGCCGTCAAACACCTAGGCAGGTGTCACTAATGGATGAAAAGCCTTTCATGCCGGTGGTGGAGATGCCTCGGGCTGGACGCTTCCATCATGGAGCCCGCAAGCAAGCATAGATCTCATGCAATCGCATCAGACAAGCACTGCCATCCTATCTCTTACGGCCCCCGGGCCCATGGTGCTCCGGACGGACCTCAAGGCTGCATCTGCACTCTGCCGGGAGATCAACGAGTGCGCCGCCTCCTTATGCAAAGAACGGCCAACGAGATTTGGATTCTTCTCGACCCTGCCTCCCGTGGTCGATGGCAACATGGACGCTGTGCTTGAGGAGGTAGCCTATTCACTAGACATCCTAAAGGCCGATGGGGTCACCCTATTCACGAGATATGGATCCCGATATCTTGGGCACAAAGCGCTCCGTCCGCTGTGGGAAGCCTTAGAGAAACGCCGCGCAGTAGTCTTCGTTCACCCGACACACTCGGCCAACACAGACCTAGTCAGCCCTGCGCTTCCACAGCCGGTCATAGACTACCCACACGAAACAACCCGAGCGGCTGTCGACCTGATCACCTCGAACACTGTCAGGGACCACCCTAACGTCAAGATCATTCTTTCTCATGCCGGCGGCACCCTGCCATATCTGGCAACTCGAGCCGCGCATCTGTTGGCCGACGCCCATCTAAGCGCTCAAAGCCCAGATGAGATCTTGGACCAAGCGCGCTCTTTCTACTTTGATCTCGCGCTATCTGGGAATCCTTCTACGCTGGAATTGATCCTCACGTTCGCCAAGCCCGGCCACGTCTTGTACGGCAGTGACTTCCCTTACGCACCCACCAAGACGATCAACAGTTACGTGGAGATGCTTGATGCGCACTTGAGAACGATAGATGATGAGACTGCATACTCGATTGCTCGGGGGGCAGCAATCCGTCTTTTTCCAAGATTCAGAACTGCTGCGGACGATAGGGATAATACTAATTGATGGAAATGGAAACGGTACCGGAGGTGCTTTATGGCGGGTGCGGGTAACTCATCGCATATTAAGGCAGATGAGTTGTCCATGATACTTCCTTAGCATAGACCGCTTCTCGCTTTATCAGGTCAATTAGTGACAATATCCGGGCCTCTCGGCCGAAATCAAACTATTCTGTTCCTTGATACCCGTCGACTGAGCCGACTCAGGATTTATGACGTGAAGACTATCTGCTTTTATCACGTAGAGGAATGGGATTGTGAACGTTGCCCTCAAAGTCACATTTCATGACACCTCGCCATGTATTCCGTACTACTATGGATGCTGGGCGTAGTGCTTGCGCTATTCCTCGGTCTTTACTATGGACAATCCAGGCCACCGATTCCGGCACCAGCTGGGCCGCCCCGGCTTCCCATCATTGGAAACCTCCACCAGATACCCAGGACGGGTGTCCATCATAGGTTAGCTGGTGGCATCATTGTGTGGTTAGCTAGATTGCGTCGACGGCTTTGCTGACGAGCATATATCCTCAGGTTCACACAATGGGCCAAGATCTACGGTGGCATATTCGGCCTCAAGCTGGGTCCAGCCCGGGCGGTCGTAATTACAGACCGACGACTGGTAAAAGAGCTGATCGACAAAAAGGGTTCAGCTTACAGCTCCAGACCACCATCGTATGTCTCGCACGACCTCATCACACGAGGGGATCATCTCTTGGTCATGGACTACGGCGATAGATGGCGCTTGCTTCGCAGAACCTTGCACAAGTTCTTCATGGAGGTCATGTGTGCGACCAAGCACATGGCCCTCATAGAGGCAGAGCAAACTCAGATGATGCGGGACTTTCTGGTGAACCCCGAGCGTCTGATGGTTCACACCAAAAGAACGAGCAACAGCATCATCATGAGCCTGGTATTTGGCATACGGACCAAGTCCCACGACACGATGCACATGAAGAAGCTTTACGCCGTGATGGAGCGCTGGTCTGAGGTGATGGAGATGGGCGCTACGCCGCCGGTGGATGTTTACCCCTTTCTCAAGCTTCTTCCTGAGTCGCTGTTTGGCAACTGGATCCAGCGATCGCTGGTCGTTGGCAAGATGATGAAAGAGCTTTACAGTGGCATGCAGTCCAAGCTGCTAGCACGGCGCCTCGACCGAGGCAGCAGTGCCTCATTTATGGACCAAGTACTCGATCAACAGGACAAGCTGGCCTTGACTCCCAACCAGCGAGATTTCCTCGGTGGCGTGCTCGTGGAGGGTGGTTCAGACACAGTCTCGACCATGATGCTGGTGGTAATCCAGGCGCTGACGCTGAATCCGGATGTCCAGAGGAAAGCCCAGGATCAGATCGACGCGGCGTGCGACGACGAGAGCCCACCAACGTGGTCCAACTACCAACAACTGCCCTATATCAGCATGATCGTCAAGGAGGCGATGCGCTGGCGCCCAGTCACCCCGCTGGCGTTCCCCCGTTCCCTCGCCAAGGACGATGTCGTCGACGGCAAGCTCTTGACCCGGGGCACCACTGTCTTCATCAACGTCTGGGGCCTGCATCACGACGAGAAGAAGTTCCCAAACCCAGACAGGTTCGACCCAGAGCGCTTTGAGGGGAAAACTAGGCTGGCGGCCGAGTATGCAGCGTCGGCCGACTACGACAACAGGGACCACTACATATACGGCGCTGGCCGTCGCATCTGTCCCGGCATCCACCTGGCCGAGCGCGAGATGTTCCTGGGCACCGCGAAACTGCTATGGGGCTTCAGCTTCGAGCAGCAGCGCGACGGCGATGGACGGGCCGTCCCCATTGACACAGACCCCGTGACGGGATACACCGAGGGTTTCCTAATCTGCCCAAAGGACTTCGCCTGCCGGGTCTTGCCTCGGTCGGAGAGGCGAGCCGCGACGATCATGCGCGAGTTTGAGAAGGCAGAAAGGCAGGTCTTCTCGCAATATCGTGACTGAAGCCGGCTCTTGCTGGGTTATGTTGACCTCGGCCGGATGCTCAAGTTCTCGGCCGGAAGCCAACTTGAGAGCTAGTAAATGTTCGAGACAGATAGACAAGGCTTATTCGGAGCATTGTTCAAGTACCTAAAAAGACACGCTTTGCTCGGCGTAACCGATGCAGCGAAGCCATGCCTGTATGCGTCAGCTCCTGATTAGCCGCATACTACAAAATCCAATCAGCGGTTGCTAGTACTCTCGTTCATCGTTTGTGAGACCTCACGTGTCACTCAACATGGCTCCTGCAAAGCCCACGACTTATACCGCTGGATCTCACCCCGTGAGCAAGTGCGTGCATTAACGCCCCCCCAACCAAACAAGCACAGAGAAAGAGAGGCGTCACGGCCCTCTGACAGATTAATACAAACAAGCAGATTCGAGGGCGCCTTCGTTGTGACCAAGCACACGCCCCCGAAGGACCGCAACATCTACTTCCACGTGCGCATCGACCCGAACCACCCCCGGCTGCTCGCCCTCCAGGCGGCGGGGAAGAAGCCCCCGACGCACTTCCACCCGCGGCAGTGGGAGTACTTCAAGGTCGAAAGGGGCTCCCTCACCGTCGAGATCGACGGCGTGCCGCACGACTTCACCGCCGCCGACGGCGAGTACGCGCTGCGCCCGGGCCCGCACCACTGCCTCTACGGGACGCCCGGCCAGGCGCCGGGCACCGCCGTCGAGTTCTGGCTGAGCGCGTCGCCGTCGGGCGTCGCGGGCGAGCTGGACCAGGCCTTCTTCGAGAACTGGTACGCGTACCAGGAGGAGGTCATGCTCCGCGGGGCCGCGCCCGACCCCATCCAGGTGCTCAGCATGTTCGACGCGGGGGACAGCTACCTGTCGCCGCCCGCCTGGGTGCCGTTCCGACGCTTCTTCGGCCGGGCGCTCGGGGTCGTCGTGGGCCGCCACGTCGGCGGCCTCCTCGGCTATGCCCCCTTCCTGCCCGAGTGGACGACGGACTGGGATGCGGCCTGCCGCAAGATGAGTCTTCACTGGACGCAGCGGCGGTTTGCCGTTCCGGGCCTGCAGAAGGAGAGAAGGGCTGAATATCTCGGTCGAGGGCAGTCGATAGGGAATGAAGCGTTGTATGAAGAACTCGGTGGTTATGAGAACTGGGTGGCCAAGAAGACAAAGTGACGCGGCGCGCATCTGAGGAATGCGTAGCATATTTAAATTGTTTGAATCCCTGATGGTGAAAGGCAACCTGGGCCGTCCAACCCCTCAAATACGTCGGACAAAATCTCAAGCTATTCCTTCAAATATCCCTGATCAAAGTGGTCTCGTTTTTAGTCTGTACACATGTGCTTCTTAAGCAGTATGCATCCAGTCCCTTCATACAGTGGTAAACGCTTAAATATCCCTAATCAAAAACCCTTTGTTCTGCAGCTTCTGAAAAACCTGGCCCGGGTCGTACTTGGCGGCGACACGCTTGATATGATCGACGTTGCCGCGGCCAAAGCTCTGAAGCACCTGTTGCTCGGCGCTGGCGGTATTCATGAAAAGGTACGGCAGGAGCACACCCCTCGCCCTCGCCGCCGCTGTCAGCTTGGCCGTTATGGCAGCCCCCAGAGCGCGGAGCTGGTCATCGTGGGCGGCGTCCTCCCACTGGAGGTACCACTCGTGCCACTGCTGCGGGACGGCGGACAGGCCGAGCAGGTTGCCCCCGTTGCGCCGGCCCATCTCTGCGGCGGTCGCGCCGACGGCGATGGGGACCCAGGTCGCCTCGGCCCCGGGGGGCAGGTTGGCCGTCTCGGCGCGGAAGATCTCGTGGGCCTCGACCGCGAAGGCGGCGTCGACCTTGTGGCTGAAGGTCTCCCCGTAGGACCGGACATGAGCCTGGGGGAAGGCCAGCCTGCCCAATGCCAGCATTCCGACGAGACTGCCATTGGTGGGAGGCATCAGCTGCTTGTACGATGGTATGCTGCCAAATGCCCTGAAGGCCGGCGCGTGGGACACGGGCTTGAGGTAGAGAAGGAGGGCGGTGCAGGCGGTCGACGAGATGGTGAGGTCGACCCTGGACAACGGATCCTTCTGCCCGTCCAACTGATAGCTTGCGAGGGCCTGTAGGGCCTGGCGGCTCTGGTTGAATCCGTACTGGCGCACCTCATAGTTCAGGGGGCCAGACGGGTAGGTGTACAGTTCAAACGCGGTGACGATACCTATATTGATTCCAATGTTACTTCAAGTTGTGGTCAGAACAGAAACCAGTGGCAGTTGGAAATCATCTGGCACTTCCCATACCATACGTACCAAAGTTTGCAGCACCTCCCCTAAGCCCTTTGTAGAGGTCAGCGTATTCGGACGCGCACGCGGTGACGATGCGACCACTGCTCAGGACCACCTCGAAGCTTTTGACATTGTCCATCCCAAGGCCATACTGGCTGGTATGGTAGCTAACGCCTCCTGCACACACGGGTCAGCCACCTCCAACCTGCGAGCGACCATTGCAAAGAACCCTCGGTGCTGGATACGTACCACCCAAGAGGAAGCCCCCCACGCCGACCATGCCGACTCGTCCCCCGACAGCGACGAGACCTTTGGCGGAGAGATATGTGTACACGGCGTCCCAGCGGCTCCCAGCGCCTACGGTGACCGAGCCGCCGCCGCTGGCCAGGGCCATCGTGGTGAGGTTGGAGAGGCTGATGAGCACGCCCGAGCCATCGACGCTGGCGAATCCCGGGTTGTCGTTGTGGCCACCACCGCGCACCGCAAACTTGGTCTGGAGCTGTCCGATGATGCTGATCGCTCTGGCCGTCTGGCGCGAGTCCTTGGGGCTGACAATGCAGCCTGCTGGCAACCAGCAGGTCTCGGAGCTGTGCTTGCGAGGTCAGCAGATCGGTCGAACCCTCTCCACACTCACGCCTGCTGCATGCATCAGCCGTGACGACGTGCAGCAGGCGGGGAGCCTTACTAGTTTATCTCCCTGGCCGCGTCGTATGCGCCGCCGGAAGACGGGGAGACGACCGCGGTGTCACCTCCGCCAAGAGCTATGCCCAGTGCCTTACATGTGAAGGCGGGGTCATTTGTCGGCGGTCTTCCCGGGCCCCCCAAGGCCTGTACGACAGCAGGGTCATACTGCGTCGAGGCTGCATAACCCGCGTCCAATGCGAGGCCGCTGGCTTGTGCGACGAGAAACGCCGCCGCAAGGAAGACACCAGTGCGGATTTCTGCAAAGACTCGCATCGTTACACTAGAAACGGTTTTCGGTTATGCTTCGATTCAACTGCTAGAATGATGGCGTAGTCTACAGTCCATGTTTGAGTTCACGCGATAACCACACCAATTTATACATTGCAAGTTCACAGGAATGAACTGTTCGGCCCCCAGCAGCTCCTCCGGAAAGAAGCATTGAAGGCGACTCTCTGTGCCTCCCCTAGGCGTCACAGGATCACTAGTTTTCGATAGAATCATTCCATCCGAGCTCTTGGGGGTCAGAAAAACAGCCTTGAGCCTGGAAGGAGGGTTTCTGAGGAAGGAGGCACAAGGCTGACCATACCCTCATTCTATGGTCAGGAACACACGACCAGGATTACTTTGCTATGTAACCAAAATTGAACTTAACTCACAATGTCTCTGCCCAAAGGTCCAGACCCTGGCGCTAGAAGGTTCTCGCCCCAGAATTCTGCATCCGAAAGAGTGTTGAAGCTACGAGGCTGGAAATTGTCTGGGTTGTCCGGAACGGCTGGGCGCGACTACCAGAACAGGCAGCTGGGTACTGTTCGTCGGCCGATAGCAGGCACCTGTCCAGGCTTCACAGCTATTAATATGCAGTAAGGTCCTTTTGAAATATTCATTAGAAGGAACTGTGGCTTGTCTCACATGCACACGGAGGCGTTGTCACTCGTTCGACTGAGGCCTCTGGCGCACTGTAAGCACTAGGTGTCTCATGGACTATCGAAACCAAATGTTATTTTCTTCAGTAATATCCCAATGCCCTCTTCAGCCTTCTACATGATCCTTCCCTTGAGTGATGCAACCAGCTGTTGCAGATATGCGTGCCTGAATGCTAGCTCAGCCAGCATGACCACGGTCAAGTACAGCCCCAGTTTGATATTCGCCCTGAATATGCGGCCACCAGATTCTCGGTCGTCTAGATCGAGTGATCTGACATGCCGTGGAATGTTGACAGTCCAGACCCCGAGGCCCAGGACCCAGAATATTACTGACAGCCCCGCCCTGAAGCCAGCCAGGGCAAAGCAGGAGACCTGCAACACCCCAAGCGCGCCGAGGAGCAGGTGGACATGCTTGCCGAGAAGGACGGCCAGGGACTTGACGCCAATCTTGGCATCATCTGACGCATCCTGCGTCGCGTAGAATATGTCAAAGTAAATGACCCAGAAGAACGTGGCCCAGAACAGCGGGAGGGGCCCGGCCAGGTCGTCGACGCGTTCCGTGACGGCGGCCCAGCCGGGGAAGACGGCCGCGCCGATGATGGCGCCGAGCACCACCTGGGGGAACGGGATCAGGCGCTTCATGAAGGGGTACACGGCGCTCAGCAGCCACACGGGGATGAAGCTGATGGCGGCGGCGTCTCCGAGGGTGGCCCGCGTGGTGGAGACCGTGATTGGCACCCACGCTGCGAACGCCACCATGGCCTCCTGGACGGAGATGAGGCCCGCGGGGAGTGGTCTGGTCTTGCAGCGGTCGACGTGGGCGTCAAGGTTCCGGTCGCAGATATCGCTGTGCAGTTTGAGTGATGAGTCACGAGACTCCTCGGGCAAAAAGAAGTAGAGCAGACACGTGCAGCAAACCCCGAGACCCTCGGATTGCGGACTCACTTGAAGGTACAGAAAGCGCAGTGTGTGGAGGTGACACTCGCCCATATTCCGAAGAGGATCCTCCCCAGGGAGCTGATGTCGAGCGAGACGCCCCCGGACCCGCAGGCCACGCAGCTGGCCCAGACGGCGGGATACCAGCACAGCCACGCCTCGCGGGTGTGAAGCCGGGCTAGTTCCCACACGCCCCGGATGACATCGCGGTTTTGGTCTTTGCGCGCCATTGGAGCAGGCCGAGACGCTTCGCCGGGGCAGGGCTGTCAGACTCGCCTTGGTGGGCTGTTTCGGACGGTGTTGGCTGTGGTTCGTAGCGGGGGCCACCAGCTTGAGGCTCGAGATACACTCCAGGCTCGGCCAATATCTATAAGCTGTCGGCCTGTTGTTTAAGTAGCGATACTCGGGCGTGTCTCGGCCGCCACCTTTGTACAACCTCGGGAGCACAAGTTCCTGATGTCTGTAATAGTCCTCCTCCCACGACCAAGACAGCAGGGCGAATTATGACACTCTGAAGTGTGAGTGCGGCGGGCCTAGCGTAAACCACAGTCCGCCCGATTGGAAAGATTTCGGCCGAGGGTGTCTTGCAGGGTGTGAGGATGGGCAATGCTGACTATCTGCGTCGAATTGGTCTTTTGGTCCGTTGTACGCCTAGGAATTGGTTCGGAAACGTCTCAGTTTAGCAGATCTGACGGATGACCACATGTTCTCTTCCGTGGAACTGCTCTGTAAATTATGCAGACACGAAACTAGTTACACTGCCTGTGTACTCGTCACAACAGACAGTGGAAAACGCTTGGTCATAAGGCATATAGCGGCTGGGAGACAATGTAAAGCTTTGTATGTACATTCCACAGGAGTTAAGTCTTATGTCCTATGTTTATGTGGTCCGTAAAGGTCAGCATGCAAATCCTACTTTGCGGGGGACCATCTGGGAAAGCGAAGGTAAGCCGACAATGCTAAAAAGCACTATCCCGGCCGGGATATATGGTGCAGTAGCGAGGATAGTCTTTAAATACTGGCAGTGCAACTAAGCCCTACCCTAAGGTGTATAAGCAGATTCCATACATTCTTGTATAGCCAGACTCACCTAGGATTACTGAGCCAAGCGAGAGAGCACAACGGCTCGTCCTATTACTTCCTGCTGGTTTATTATTAGCAACTTCCACAGCCACCCGAGGGGCAACCTGGAACACCTGCGGCTTTCAGAAACTGATTACATTGTACCACGGATTTCCGCAATGCCAATGCTGCCATCCAACGACCCACCGAGCCCGGCGGCGTCCTCCACGTCGGCCGGCATAATCGTGGGAGAGCAGATTTCCTCTTTACCGTCGTCACCGCCAGACACTGCCTCTGGCCTGGCCCAGGATTTGATACACGACCATGAGGCCAGCTCGAGAAGCATAGCCATCATAGGAATGGGCTGCCGGGTCCCCGGCGGGATCAACTCGCCTGCGGCGCTGTGGGACTACCTGATGGCCAAGGGCGACGCCTCAGGCGAGATCCCGCCCGCGAGGTGGCAGCCGTACAGGGAAAGGAGCGCGCGATGCGCGGAGATCCTGGAGAACACCACGGCCAGGGGCTACTTCCTGGACCGGCTGGAGGACTTTGACGCCTCCTTCTTCGGCGTGGCCCCGCGGGAGGCCGAGCAGATGGACCCGCAGCAGCGCATCGCGCTCGAGGTGGCCTGGGAGGCGCTCGAGGACGCGGGGATCGCGCCGCAGCAGCTGTCGGGCACCGACGCCGCCGTCTACATGGGGGTCAACTCGGACGACTACGGCAAGCTTGTGCTCGAGGACCTGGAGGGCATTGGCGCCCACATGGGGGTCGGGACGGCCTACTGCGGCGTCCCCAGCCGCATCTCGTACCTCCTGAACCTCATGGGGCCCAGCGTCGCCGTCGACGCCGCCTGCGCCTCCTCGCTGGTGGCCGTCCACCAGGCACGCCAGGCGTTGCTTGCGGGCGAGACGGAACTGGCCCTCGCCGGTGGGGTCAACGCTCTGGTTGGGCCCGGCCTGACGCGAGTCTTGGACGAAGCTGGGGCTCTCTCCGCCGACGGCAAATGCCGCTCCTTTGACGACTCTGCGTCTGGGTACGGACGTGGTGAGGGAGCCGGAGTCGTTGTGCTCAAGCGGCTCGACCGGGCATTGGCCGACGGAGACCGCATCCACGGCGTGCTGAAAGGGAGTGCCGTGTGCGCCGATGGCAAGACGGTGGGCATCATGGCCCCGAATGGGGTCGCGCAGCGGCTCGTTGCACGAAAGGCACTCAACGAGGCCAAGACGCCGCCGCAGACCATCTCCTACATCGAGGCTCATGCGACGTCCACGCCCCTGGGCGATCCCACCGAGACCGAGGCTCTCTCCCAGGTCTACGGGCGAGGCGTGCGGCAGACGGGCTCAGAGCCGTGTCCCGTGGGCTCTCTCAAGCCCAACATCGGTCACCTGGAGGCTGGGGCCGGCGTCATGGGCCTGATCAAGGCTGTCATGGTACTGCAGCACGGCGTGGTTCCTGGCCAGGTCAACCTGGAGAAGCCGAGCACCAAGATTGACTGGCTTGAGAGCGGGCTGAAGGTCAGCAGCGAGGTCATAAAGTTGGCCTGCGGGTCCTCGACTCCGGCGAGGGCTGCCATTGCATCGTATGGCTACAGCGGCACGGTCTCCCATGCCATCATCGAGGCCAGTCCGGCATGCGTGCCGGGCTCACAACCGCTGGCCACTGATCCAATGGCAGATGAGTCGCCTGTTCTGCTCTTGCTGTCGGCACCCGAGCAACATCGCTTGCCTCAAGTCGCCGCCTCCCTTGCACGATGGTTGGAATCTGGACCCGGAACAGCCGCGCCGCTGCAACATGTCGCCACAACATTGGCCAGTCGTCGCGGCCATCACAAGTTCCGGGCCTCGGTAGCCGCAGGGGACAAGAGAGACGCCATCCATGCCCTGGACAGGCTCGCCAAAGGCGCGGCTGAGGACGACCCCTTCATCACAAACGGGCGAGTCACCCCCGGTGGTACGGGTCAAAGTCAAGTGTGGATATTCTCGGGCCACGGCGCGCAGTGGCCGGCCATGGGAAGAGAGCTGTACGAGACTCAGCCTCGGTTCGCGAGGGTGATCCGTGAGCTGGAGCCCATAGCTCAAAAGGAACTGGGCTTCTCCGTCACCGCAGCCCTCCTTTCGGGGAGGACCGACCACACGACAGATGTGGTCCAGACCATGACTTTTGCCATGCATATGGGCATTGCCGCTATTCTGCTCGACGAGGCAGGCCCACCGTCGGCCATTGTTGGGCACTCTCTCGGTGAGACAGCCGCATCGGTTGTCGCCGGCGCGATCACATTCCGTGAAGGCTCGTTCATCGTATGCAAGAGGGCGCGCCTGTACCGTGATATCATGGGCCGTGGTGCCATGGCTCTGGTGGCCGTGGGCGCCGAGGAGATGAGGTCGAGGCTCGGTACGAAGGGGCCCGGACATGTCGAAGTTGCCATCGACGCGTCACCAGGCTCCTGCGTGGTGGCCGGCCCCAGCGAGTCTGTGACGGAGCTGTCGAAAGAGCTTGCAATGATGGGCGTTCAGGTCCGTGCCGTCCGTTCTGAAGTGCCGTTCCATTCCAGCATGCTCCTGGAGCTCGCCGACCCGCTGCGGCGCTGCCTGGACGGTCTCATCTCTCCCCAGCCGGCAAAGATCCGCCTCTATTCGACATCGGACCCAGACGCGCGCTCAGCCAATGCCCGAGGCGTCGAGTACTGGATCAGCAACATGGTCCGGCCTGTGCTCCTGCGCCAGGCAGTCGAGGACATTGCTGAGGACGGTCACAGGGAATTCGTCGAGGTTTCCAGCCATCCCATCATATCACACTCGGTCCATGAGACGCTGCACGAGGCGGGCTTCACCGACAGCGTCGTGCTGCCCACCATGGTGCGGGACAAGCCTGCGATGAAGCACATCCTCGCCAGCATTGGGAGGCTTCACTGCCTTGGCCTTCCTCTGAGATGCGTCGAGCCGAACGCTCGCCCGTGGCTCCCAGAGACACCGCGGACCATCTGGTCCCACCGTCCGCACTGGCGAACCGTGACCAAGGCTCCCGCCGGTCCAGCGTCAGCCCATATCCCCAGCCATAATCACCTTCTGGGGGCGCGTACGACACTGTGGGGCACCGAAAGCGTTGTGTTCCAGACGCAGCTGGACAGGTCGAGCAGGCCATACCCTGGGAGCCATCCGCTCCATGGCTCGGAAGTCGTCCCGGCAGCTGTCCTGATCAACACGTTTGCATGCCGTGGACCGCTCGTCGTGCTGTCTAGAAAGGGTATCCCTCAAGGTCCCCGTTGTGGTCTCTCCTGCCCGTCATCTTCAAGTCCTCGTCGAAAGAGATCAAATCACTCTTTCGTCACGTCTCTCAGATTCTGTGGATTGTGAAGGCTCCTGGTTGGTAAACACCACCAGCATGCTGGCCCCTTCGTCGGGTGTAGCTACAACGCCTCGCTTGGACATAGCCAAAATGAGATCACAACTTCCATACCGACTCTCTGACAGCTTCTCTGCCGACTATCTCGCTTCTGTGGGTGTTCCGGAGATGGGATTTCCCTGGAAGGTCACAGAGCACATGGCAAGCGACGACGAGATGCTAGCCAGAGTGGAGGTGAACCCAGAGAATTCTGCCGGTGTCAAAGATCCTCTGGCATCTGCCATGGACGCCGCAACATCTATCGCGTCAACACTGTTCTATCAAGAGCCCCTGTTGCGAATGCCCACCACCATCGCCCGCGTTATCGCCCGCGGCAATACAGCCGAATTATCAGAGGCCTACATTTACTGTCGAATCACGAGCAAGTCGTCCTGTGCTGCCGATATTCTCGTTTGCTCTCGGGGTGGCGAGGTCATTGTTGAGCTCCGAGCCATGGCCTTTGCTGGCATCGAGAACAATAACCTCTCCAGGAGGACAACTAACGGCCTGATACACCAGGTCTCATGGACCCCGGCAGTCTTAGCAGAAATGCCGCTGCAGTTTCGTCATGTATTGTTCCTCCTGACGGAAACAACGTGGACAGACATGAAGTCATTTGAAGATCAACTCCAATCTAGGGGGTACACGACGTCCTGGACAACGAACCCGAAGGATACCGCCGGGCTCGATGGAGACCACATAGTCATACACATCCCGCAAATGGCGAGCTCAAAGCTGGAGGTATTTGACGCTGCCGCCAGATCTTGCGAGAGCCTGATCGCGGCCGCACAGATCATAAGTGCCTCGCGCGCAAAAGCCAAGCTTGTTTCCTTAACCACCCAAGGGGATGCAACATCACTTGCAAGGCTTGTGTCTGGCTCTCTATACGGGCTGGCTCGCATCATGAAGACTGAGCTACCGGAAATATGGGGCGGGCTATTTGACATTGACAACGGCACTTTCCCATTGACGGCCATCAAATACGTCCGCGGCCATGACGTTGTCCGTCAAGACGACGATGTACCTAGGACGGCCCGGTTGCGGCCATTCACAGATGCTGCAACAGGGGAGAGCAGGGCGGAGGGGCATGGCATGAAATTCCGACCCGGTGGGACATACCTAATCACCGGAGGGCTGGGTGCTCTCGGACTTGAAGTTGCCAGCTGGATGGTCTCGCGCGGTGCACGGAGGCTACTGCTTGTGTCCCGCCGACAATTACCTCCGCGCTCCGCCTGGCGCGACACCCACGGCATCGACTGCGAAATTCTGAAGAGGATACTGGAGATGGAGATGTTGGGGGCCACAGTCCATGTCATCTCTGTGGACATCAGCGCCCCCGATGCGGATACCTCGCTCTCTGAGGCCATCGAGCGGCTTTCACTGCCGCCAGTGACCGGGATCGTTCATGGGGCTGGCATTCTGAAGGACCAACTTGTCGAGGACATCACCCAGGACGCGTTCGCCACCGTCCTCGCGCCCAAGATCACAGGGGCGCTCCACCTGGACAAGCTCTTCCCTCCACGCACGCTCGACTTCTTCGTCCTGTTCTCCTCGTGCGGACAGCTCCTCGGCTTCCCAGGCCAAGCCTCGTACGCGAGCGCCAACTCGTTCCTGGACGCCCTTGCAGACCATCGCAGGCGGCAGGGTGACAACTCGCAGGCCCTCCTGTGGACCAGCTGGCGCGGCCTGGGCATGGCCGCCAGCACCGAGTGCGTCAGCGCGGAGCTCGAGGCCCGCGGCATCTCGGACATCACGAGGGACGAGGCTTTCATGGCGTGGGACCGCGCCGCGTCGCTCGACACGAGCCAGGCTGTCGTTCTCAGGGCCCTGCCTCTCGACGACGACGACGAGGACCCGCCGCACCCGATCCTCCAGGACATCTCGCCCAGGCGGCCGGCACCCGCCACCAGAGGGGTTTCGGGTCAAAGCACAGCCGGTTCCGGCACCATGTGTCCCTCGAGGCCGGCCTCGGGGCCTGCCCTGGAGCAGTATATCTCCGAGGCGCTCCGCTCCGCCGCCGCTGCCACGCTTGGCACGGGTGACGAGGATATCGACGCGTCCTCGGCGCTCTCTGAGTTAGGCATGGACTCTGTCATGACCGTTCAGTTTAGGACCAAGGTCCAAAGAAGCCTGAGGGTCCAAATGGCACCAACGCTGCTGTGGAAGTGCCCAACCCTCGCCCATCTGGTCAAGCATTTCATGATGGAGCTCGAGGCGTGATGAAGAAAAAGAAATGTCAGGCTGAGTATCTACTCAAAATTCTAGGAGGCGCACATGCTTCTTCAAGCTGTCTCCATATGGTGATGATGAGTCTAGATCACTCTCCTATTCTCCTTGGTTGCTTTCTCACCGAATACGAGACTCTATGAGCTTTGGGGGAGGATTTGATGCATATCATACTATGACCTATCTATATGGATTTGATGATATACAACAGATAAATGAGGAACACTTCTTACGTAGCACCGCTTTCATTGTTGATCCTGTCTACATCCAGCTTCTCCCATGACAAGAACGAGCACAACACCGCCGCCAGCCCAATTGATGCAATAGCCATTCCAAAGGCAACCCTCAGTCCCGCCATATATGCAACAAGCACCCCCTGAATATCATCTGGAAACACCTTTCGAAGTTCGGTCGCCCCGGTCGCCATGACCTGGGCTACCGGTAGGTTGGGTGCTGATGTGACGAGTCTACCGCTCATGATGCCAACGAAGCCCGACTGTGCTGCGCTGACCATGAAGGAGCCGCCAATAGTCTGGAAGAATAGAAGCGTGGCCGTGGTCGAGGCCATATCTGCCGGGTCAGCTCTAGCCTGGCCCATGATCATTGGGATCTGGAGTCCCATCCCGTAGCCCACGCCGGCCAGGACTTGGTAGCCGATCCACTTGGGCGACCCAGTGCCGATGTCGAGCGTGTAGATGAGGCCGGCTCCAACAGTAGACAAGCAGCTGGCGGCGAGCATAAATGGCGTTGCGATCCCGGTCCTGGACATCAGTGCCCCAAAGACGACGGAGGTCGGACTGCCGGCCAGAATACGCGGCAGGGTTCGCACTAGGGGCGAAGACGACTGTCAGTCAATTGGGTCCAAAATAAAACAAAACAAATTGACGCCCGATCCCGTTGCTTACCGCCCGATTCTGTAGCGCTGACGCCGTCGATGGCCTGGAAGTAATACGACATGTAGTAGACGAGGATGAAGTAGCTGCCGGCAAAGAAGAATATGACGACCGACGGCACAAGGACATCGCGCCGTAGTAGTATCCGCGGGACCATCATGGCCCGCTCTCCTTGAAACCACTCCCACAGCGCGAAGGCAATTGCGATGGCAACGAAGCCGACGAGGAGCCCAATGACGTCCCGGTCGTCCCAGGGCTTGGTCAGCCCTCCGTCCTGCAGAGCCAGGGTGTAGGAGGTTACGGCACCCATGACCATGGCGACGCCAGCAGGGTCCAGTTGAAGAAGCTTCTCGACCAGCTTCGCCTGCTGCGGTTTGGCACCAGCAGGGGCGGTGAAGAAAAAGAATATGATGACCCACGACACGCCACCGACGGGGAGGTTGATATCTGCAGTGTGAATGTCAGTACGGGGTGCTTTGTTTCCCCTTGACAACGTGTGGAACATGACAGACAGAAACACCATCTCCACGACAGGCGATCTGTCAGGACTCCTCCGAGCAGCGGCCCGACAACGCTGGCGATGGCGTAGGAGGCACCTAATATGCCGGTAAACATCGGACGTTTCTCTGGCGGGGTGGCAAAGCCGATGATGGTAAAACATCCGGTGGACAGGCCTGCGGCTCCCACACCCGCGACGGCCCGCCCGACTACCATGGCCGCTGATGTCGGGGCAACACCAGATATGAGGCTTCCGATCTCAAATATGGCTATACCACGTTATCATTAGCAGTATTTGGGACACTGTAAGCGAAATGCCATCGTCATCACGCAGTGATCGGCAAGAGCTTGTTGGACAGGGAAGCGACTGCACACATACTGTGGTGGTGTCAATTGGTTGTGTAAATAAGAACAGAGGGAGTGGGAGATCGGAAGCGCATGGTTTTGAAGTATGACGGTGCTTGAATATGTAGTTAACGTACCAGAGACTGACGATAAAGGTTGGCTTCAGCGGCCAGTACTTATATGCCTTGCCCCAGCAGGACTGGAAACCAGCAACCGTCATGAAGAAGGCTGAAGAATACCACGAGACATCCCTGATGCCCCATTCGTCGGTGATCTGCGGTATTGCAGCGGCAACAATTGTCTAGATTCCTCGCATGAAGAAGACGTCAGTCCACAACTTCAATAGGTCCGGGTGGCAGTCAGGCGGGGGAGGCTCACCAGATCCAGCGCCATCAAGAAGAGGCTCAGCATGAGAGCGAGCACTATCACCGCGAAGCGCAACCCGGTCGGGAAGCTGTCGACTTCATGGTCGGCGTCACTCTCGTCCTCCGCGCCGAAGACTCGGGTTTGCGCAGAGGACAGGTCGCTCTCTTTACTTTCTTTGCTTTCCTTGCTAGTCTTGACGGACGGGTTCGCCGTCTCCTCGCCATGATCATTACCAGTAAAGACGCGCTTATCGCCACCCTCCCGGCTGGTGGACCGTTCCAGGATGCCGAGCTCGACGGAGGAAAGATCAATGTCGACCGACGGCAAATCCAAGTCCAGGAGGTAGGGATGTTCGTCTCTTGCTCCCGCGCCGCGGAAACTAAGTCGGTGTGGAGACAGGCGCGAGGCTCTTGACCCAGAAGCGGACAGTCGGGAAGGTGTCGACGCCCGCTCATCTCGCGACATTCTTTACAGATGTTATCAGGTTCTTTAGTGTTCTGGTTTTAACGCAGGGTACGGGGGCGGCGAGGTGTTGCTGTAATCGCACCAAACTCGCTTTCCAGACATTATCTAAGGCGCAGGAGATTGAGCCGCAGAGTACAGACAGAATGCCGGTGGACACGCACAGTAGACATCCCCTTTGGGGGGGGGGCCTGTAGTTGAGACAATCCGTAGCTAAGCCTGGGGCACGAAAACGGCTTTTCAGGCAGGAGTCACTTGAACAGCTTTCGATGCCCGGCGACTACCAATAGGATTGTCTTTCGACCTCACAGAACCGTCAGGCCGGCTTATCAGCCCCAAAATGTACCACCTCCAAGTCCCCGAGGGCACCTCGATACACAATTCCCTGGCTGGTACATGCCAATACCAAAAGTACAAAAATGTACTTTGCTGGAGGACTTTGGCCAAACAGGTACTAGAAAGGTTACACAAACTGGCCGAGGCGCACGGCTCACGATTTCTCGGCCGAGGAAAGAATGCTAGCGGATCAGGTGTCTCGAAGACAAAGAAACGCGGTCCAACAATTCATCCGCCAACGGAGACTTCTTTTCCTGTGGAAATCGCGACTTTTAACATGTATGCCGGTGTAGATACTCGGCTTTGCCGTTCCTCGAGGCTCACAGCCAGACAGCATGGTTCACAATGGCACGGGCCGCGCACAATGACATAAAGATACGTACGTACATTCCGCCTAAGAACCAGGAGACAAATTCCATCCAAGCTTAATTTCATTAGGCTGACCTTCCAGTCACCGCTCGGGCAATGCATATCATACATCACCCGTCCACACTAGCCTCTATACCGCCACCGAACTTCAAAAACAACACAGCTCCTGCATCCAGCCATTTACGTAAGGAAACAAGGCTTATAAAGGATCTTATCCCTTGATTTAAAAGTTATGGGATTAAATAGGGAAGCATCAGGTTTCTAACTCACCTACCTTCCAACCACACAAAACCCAGCATACCCACACAAACTAAACATTTCTCACTTATTCCCATTCAGTCAATGTTAAAGCTATTAAAGTAAGTTCTCCTACCAATATATAGCATTCTCAGAGCCATAGATTCTACATATAGCAAGGTTTAAACTAACTTTAGATCCAAGGGTAGCAGCCCCATGCCAAAATTTCAAAGCATACGGACATTCCTCATCAACTAGGGCCCTATATTACATATCATCATTACACCTAGGTAGTATGGCATTATACCTAGTATGGTCGGTTCTAAGAGAAAAATTGTCTGCTCTCTTTGCATAGCGAAATATAAGTCAGCTGCATAGCATGAATACTTCACAAGCTGAGTAATTCCAGTTGTAATACACACTTGATCCGCGAGTATGGATACATCAGCTACTTAAGAAGAAAGCCTCAAAATCAATTCACGCCCAAAAGTGACTCGGAGCACCCTTGGTCTATCAGGAGTTACTTCTATATTTCAAACTTCTCTCTTTACTTCATATACTTGTATTTCCATGAAGAAACTAAGAGTTTCCATTTAAAAGTGGCCACCATGCTTTATTTTGGTCTTAGCTGCTGCTGTGTGGTCCGCCTTAGCATATAGAGAGATTCCCGTTACTGTTAGGTCTCTGAGTTTGGCCACCATTTTGGGCCAGTATTGCATTTACTCACCACGTGCTGGACCGTGCATAGTTATGACTTGAGTTATCCTTTCCCCTCCTCTTGTGCTACCCCAGCTGCAGTAGCATGGACTGCGGTCTGCTAGCGTTTTTGCACATTCTTGAGTCTATTGGATTGCGGATGGGGCTGTGCAATGCGGGCTATTTACGTCGTGGGCCAGTTTTCCTACTCCATGCTCCTTAAAAACGGCCTCTTCTCCTCTCTGGCAATTAATCATCAGCGGCAGATCCGGAAGAGACACAGTACTCCGCCCGCATTTAAGCACAGAGCCACGGCTCAGACAGCATCTTGACACTCATACTACACCCAGTGGTCAAGGGTACTAAAGTTAACAACTCTGTGTCGAACCGGGCTACTGATTGTGGGTATTCAAAGCCCTCGCCAGTGCAAGCATCGTGGATTCATCCTACAAATATAAGCGTCTCGACCTTGATACAGATGCCATACGACTTATCCGAATACTCAAAGGCGATACGGGCCCCATTGAGTGTGAAATTTTTGAGACTCGTCTCCCCACGGTCGAGGCTTCCGCTTACGAAGCACTTTCCTACGTATGGGGCAACAGAGAAGCAGCAGACAAGATTTGGTTGGGTGGCTGCCTTTTCATAGTGACTGAAAACCTGTTTGAAGCTCTCTCAAACCTGCGACAGCCCGGCCAAGGTTGACTGCTTTGGGTTGATGCCATTTGTATTAACCAAAGAAATCACGAAGTGAGTGATAAATCAAATAAATGATGTATAGATCCTTTCACTGAATTACTTATTCTACGTGTAATGGGAAAGTTCAACTATTGTACTACAATTAATACGGGTTTTCTGACCATTGTTTGAATTAGGAACGAGCTGATCAAGTTAGGAAAATGCATCGAATCTACTCAAATGCTCACAATATAATAATATGGTTGGGACCCAGTACCCAGGAAATCGACCACCTCTTCTACTGGATGGGTCGTCTCGACCACCAACTGATCGCAAAAGGTCGACCTCATCCTACTTTCTGGGAACCCCATTGGAAATCCCTCTGCCTGCAATTTGGAATAGATCCCCGATCTAGTAGTTTAAGAGGAGGCCTCCACGATGTCTTGGCAAGAGAGTGGTTTTCCAGAATATGGGTCATCCAAGAAGCAGCACTTGCTCAAACGGCAACTATTACCTGCGGTCGCAATAATGTCAACTCCCGGGTGTTTGTCGGAATGCCAACACTCTTCGACATCCGCTGCGACGAGAATGTGCAGGCCCGGCTGGAAATCATGCCCGGATCCCTGCGAAAGACATCGTGGTGGTCAGGGCCAAAATCCCAGGACCTGGGCATACTACTACAAAAGTTTGGCAAAAGCAAAGCCAAGGATGACCGCGACATCATATATGCACTACTCGGAATATCCAAAAGTGCAGATCAATCGAATGGTTTGCGCCCAGACTACCAAATCAGCGTTGAGAAAGCAATCCAGCGCACTGTCGCCTATCTCTTAACTCAATGGGGACATGCTGAACTTTGCCCAGATCCTCACAACCTGCCGATATGGAACATGGACCAGTTTCTTTCTGTTCTAAATGATTTGCCATCTCGAATTCACGCATGGTATCTGCATCACAGCAGAGCCTTTGTACCAAATCTGTCTGAAATTCACTGGGTTGACGGAGGAGAATCCCCTGAAACGCCCCCAAGCTGGATTCTAACTTATGACACTCCCTGGGTTGATATTAGTGAAGTATTGTCGGGCGGAATACCACTTCGACGTCAAATAAGAAAAGAGATGCCAGCTCACCTTAGGATGCAAAGCAAAGTTCAGGAAATGAAGTTTTGTGCAGTTTTGGGAAGTACCGTCACACCATTGACAAAAGGATCAATTGATGTGAGAGCTCGAGCCTTGGCTAAGAGAACCAGAGCCTTCTCTGAAGTATCTTCCTGCACAACGGTAGCAGTCTTTTGCGTGGGGTACGCACTACTAGATGTCAGGCAGTCTTTCAATCAGGGAGGGCGAGGGGGCGTAAGACAAGCAATGTGAAGATCGAGCAAGTATGCAAACACATGACACGACAGTGAAATGATCTAATCAGTCATGACAGGGTGTTGCGGTATGGACAGCAAAGACGACCGGGCGATGGGAAGCTGCTCGACATGCATCAGCACCCTTGAGCAGCATGAGAAAGAAGGGGGCCGTTTGATTTGGCTGTGCCAGTGGCCAATGTTTTCCCACCACTGTCACGGCAGGTTGCAGCACTAGTCCGCCTGCCTCCTCAAATTCGTCAGACACATTTGCTGAGAGCCCTGGGTTTGAGTAATTCGTGCCCCCCCCCCCCCGGGGGCGTTCGTCAATGACCAAAGAGAGTGTTCAGCAATGTGTGTCAAAGCTGCGCAATGATCGCGTGCGGATTAGGCCCAGGGCTTCATTTCCTGCCGTTTCCTACTCGGTTTGTCTTCAGCTATTGCCAATTAATGTCACGACTGGCTTATACATCATGGTTGGGGGTTCCATGGCTTCCGTTTCGAGGTTTTACAATACGTAGTCTGGCTATAGTGAAGACCCATGAGACTCGATTGTTTAAAAGATTTTGTCTCGTCGTAAGAAAATCTCGCGTGTTCGATTCAAACATTGCCTCTCGCATCGCTCGCTATGCATGTACTCAGCCGATCCAATAAAAAAAACCACGTAATCTTGTGTGTATCCTCAAAAACGCCCGAACAAGAATAGAGACCCCTGCCACCCTTTCAAACATCTACACGCCCGGAAACGAAACGCCCTACAGCCCCAAGAGGGATCGCGCATGCGTCTCAGCGGCCTCGGTGCCCTCGCCAGCAGCCCCGCCAGCCTCCGCCAGCGTGGGGTTGTAAAAGGCCGCGATGGCGATAATAACGTACACGACGATCATCAGGAAGCCCTCGAGGTAGTTGCTCTTTTGGTCACGAAGGAAGTTGCCCACCGTGATGATGGCGAGGATCAGCATGACGAGGTTGAAGACGTCAAAGTCGAGCCCCATGTCGAACTTCATGCCCCAGCCGACGATGACGATGAAGGGCCCGTTGAAGAGGGCCGTCTGCAGCGTCGCGCCCAGGACGTGGGAGAGGGCAAGGTTCATCTGGTTGTCCCAGGCCTCGTCGATGGCTGTGATGTGCTCGGCCGCCTTTTCTACTAGGGGCACGAGGATCAGGCCCATGAAGGGGTCCGAGATGCCGTGGTCCTCGACGATGTAGTGGATTTCTTGGACTAGGGCTATGGCGATGACGCTGACCAGGGCAATACTGAGGGCTGGATGTTAGCATCCTGTGTCCCATCTCCAGAAAGGGGTGATATTGGGGAGGCCATGGTGAGCATGGCAATGCCCTCATGCACGAGTCGCTGAGGGCTGTTGCGCAAAGGGGGGCAAATAGTACGCACGATATCAGTAGCGCAACCACACACTCAGTGAGCGTGAGCTTCGGCTTGTGTGCGTCCTTGTGGGCATCATGATCGCGCTCCTCGTCATACTCGAACACTGCTTCGTAAATACCATGATGCTATAGAAGATGCGGGTCAGTAGTGTGTCCCTGCAGAGGGTGCAGCGGTGGAAGTTCCATGGCTTACAGTGTGCCCCATGAACCAGACGTAGACGACGTAGGCGATGATCAGCATGACGGCCGTGGCGCGGGAGACCTGCAGCACAGTGCTGGCGAGGGCCTCGGCGGTCTGTCCTCCGGTCTTGGCGGCTTCATGTTAGCAGGTTGGCGGGTACGGAGACATTCGGCAGGGGGGTGGATTAGGGTATCAAGAGGAGCACCGAGGCTTCACATATGACGTCTCACGTGCCGCTGAAGAGCTAGGTAAAGCGAGCGAGAAGTAGAAGCGTCTGCTTACATTTTGGAAGGCCAGCGTGAACACGGTAGGCACCGCGAGACCGATGCCAGCCGTGAGAAGCAGACCGCAGCCGGCCTCGGTGATGGCCTCGCTGAAGTGGGACTCTTCACGGCGCATTCCGGCGGCCCAGAAGCAGAGCCCCAGGCAGAGCAGCAGGTTGGCCAAGATGGAACCGAGGATTGCGGCCTTGATAATCTCCTCGTTTCTCTCCTGGACAGCCAAGACCAGGAACAGGATGATCTCGACGATGGAACCGAAGGTGGTCTCGACGAGGACGCCGGCGACGGGGGGCATCTTGCGGCCGAACTCCTGGCCGGCGAAGCCGATGAGGTTGGCACAGGGGACCATGGCGATGTAGGCGAGGATGAAGATGGCGAGGTGCTGGTCCCTGGCGGCGTACTTGACGGCGATGGCCGCGGGGACGACGGGCCACAGGACGTTGACGGCGCACGAGGCCTTGCACGAGGACCTCCAGGCGATGCCGAAGAACTCGGTGCCGAAGCCCCGGCGGCCGCTCTCGCCGGCGGCCTTGATGTGGGGGGTCATGGTCGAGTAGCCATTGCCGTCGTCGTGCTTGTGGCGGACGGGCTCGTGCTGCGGCAGCGCTGGGTCGCGCGAGCTGGACTTTTCTGCGGTGGCCATGTTGTTGCTCCGCGAGGACGACGACTGGCGTGGCTGTGGAGCTCGCAACATTGTGTTCGGGCTCGTGGGACGGACGTTGGTCCGAGGCGAGACGGTTTAATAGGGACGACTGGCAGGAGGAGCCCACCGTTTGTTGAGAACAGCCAGTCGGTCTGTCGGTTTCAGTCACTCAATCGAGAAAACAAACAGTCAGGCCAAGTCCGGCCAAGAGTGGCAGGCCGCCCGAAATCTGGGGACAATATGGGGATAGCCAACGTCTGGTGGAGCGAGGGAGATGAGAGAAAGAAGTGTATACACAAAACAACGCACGCTCTCAGCCACAATAGAAGCAGTGCAGCAACAGCAGGTCTTCAAGAAGGGAGGGGAAATCTGCCAGTCACTCAATCATGACTGGGTGTGACACGAAATCAAGGAACAGACAATCAAGAAGAGTGATGAGAGCAAGCATGGAAGAGAAACGCTGCTGTGCCAAAAAACACCAGACCCTTTTCGGTGACTGGCCAGCGGCTGCCTCACGCACGGGGTGTCGTGCGCTGTTCCTCCCTGCCTCCCTGCAGTGTCTCCTATTATTTTTGGGAGCTGCAGTGCTGTACACCAGCAGACCACCGCAAATAATAATGCGTGTGACGGTCATCGCCAAGCCCGACCTCCCATCGTGGAAATTCCACAGGGCAAGAGAGCAGGAATTAATTGGGGCCTTGGCGGCTGTTTCAGTTGGCTGCTCGCGTCGACTCAGCAGGGGGAGGCTTGTTCATGCCCTGGCGCATTACGTCGCTGGCTTGGAGAGATGCGACCCTGCGGCCCTGAGTGGGAGGAATGTGGGCAGCGAGAGGGAGGGCGGGCAAATCGGCAATCCAGGACATGGGGGGGGGCATCTCACCGCCTGCATGATGCGGACTGCGCTGTCAAAAGGGCTGGGGGCCACGTTCCAGGCCCAGGCCCGTGTGGGGTCCTCAGAGTACCCGCCACAGCTCGTGAGGTGAGATTGGGCTGAGCTGAGCTGAGTCGAGCGTGCACTCACCATCTCTCTCGGAGCGAACACTGAAAGGTTGAGGGAAACACGCAGGAGAAACACCCAACAACTGATCTGGGCCGGGCGAGCTGTCCCGTCTCTTCTCCAACGGCCTGGTCCGTACCGATAAAGAGACGACGGGCCTGATGTCTGACCGCAGCGACAAGCATCGACAAGCAACAGCCAAGCAACAGCTTGAGCGACACCAAGCCGCTGGGCGGAAAGCTTGTCAACGGCCCGGGCTGTCTCTGGCTGACGCTTCGGGAACCTTGGCCTTGTCATCCTGTCGAGGAAAAAAAGGAGATCGACAGACTGAATAAGGTGGTATGAGGTTGCACTTTTATGAATTGCCTGTCCATCTCAACGATGCATTCACGGGACACAGAGTTAATTGAGGGCGATGACCTAAGAGGCATGTTGAGCTTAAATATATCCACACACGTCTATATTCATGGGCTAAACCATCCCTCACCAACTCGAGACATGCTATGCCACCACGGGTAACCAACCTACAACTAACAAATCAGCTAACCATATAATCATTCCACCCGTCCAGCTCGGCGACTCGCATCCCACAGCTCCTTGAACCGGCTCCCAGGACGGGCAAGCAGCTCCCGCGGGCAGCCCTCCTCAGCGACGCACCCCTTCTCCAGTACCACAACCCGGTCAAAGTCCACAATCGTCTCGAGCCGGTGCGCCACCGACACGACCGTGTGCGATGCAAAATCCTCCCGCACGACCCTCTGCGCCAGCGCGTCCGTCCCGGCGTCGACGCTGCTCGTCGCCTCGTCCAGGAGGACAACTCCCCCGTCGCCCCTTCGCCGCAGGAGCGCCCGCGCGAGCGAGAACAGCTGCCGCTGCCCGTGGCTGAGCCTGGCCTCGTCGAACTCGGCGCCCAGCCCGCCCGCATCCGCGACGGCCTCCCAGAGCCCCACGCGCCGCAGCACCGCCTCGAGGCGGGCGTCATCCGCGCCGCTGGTGGTGGAATCGCCGCCGCTCCCACATGGGTCCAGGCTCTGCCGCGTGGTGCCGGGGAGGAAGAACAGGTCCTGCGACACTGCAATTAGCCGCGAGCGGACCGTGTCGCGCGGGAGGGTGGCGAGGTCCACCCCGCCGACGACGACCGAGCCGCGCGTGCTGGGGAGCAGGCGCAGAAGCGACAGCAGGAGGCTCGACTTGCCGCTGCCCGTGCGCCCGCAGACGCCGACCTTCTCGCCGGGCCGGATACTCAGCGCCACGCCGTCGAGGGCCCTGAGCCCGAGGTCCTCGCCGTAGCCCGCCGAGAGGTCCCTGATCTCGATGCCTCCCCTGGCGGGCCAGTCCCGCGGCGGCTCCTGGTCCTCGCCCGGCAGCCGCTCGTCGGGCGTCTCCTCGCTGAAGTTCTTGATCCTCGCCACGGCGCCGATGGAAGTCTCGAGGGACGTCCAGAATTGGATGAGGATCTTGAGGTTCTCGGCGAGCGTGATCAGCTGGATGAGCGAGACGCGACGCCGCCACGGAGGCGGTCCTCACGCGGCCGAGGGCGCCGGGCTGGGCGGCCCACAGGGCCAGGAGCGAGAGCTGCAGGGCGGAGAAGACGGCGACGGCGGCGAGCTTGATGAGCCTGAAGGTATTGCCCGCCACCACCACGGAGGGCGACTTGCTGAGATGTCTCAGGCGGAGAGGGGCTGCGATGATAAGGAGGCACGCGGGGAGGATGGAGAAGAGGTACTGCTCGAAGGCGATGGTGAAGTCAAAGTCCCCCCTGCAGTCCTGGACGACAGGCCCGAAGCTCTCGTCGGCGGTTGGCCAGCAGGCCGCGGCGGAGGAGATGTTGCTCATGGCTGGTTCAGCAAGAAGGGTTGAACCGAGTCAACTGGTGGCGATTGGGAAACTCGAGTCCCTGCGTGGAGTAGAAGTCACAGAGCGCCCACGATATTCATTGCTCCATTTGCTTTATTGTTTGCAGCGATTGAGGCACAGTTCGTCCGCAGATGACGGCCTCAGGGGCACGGCGCGAAGGATCCGACAAGACGCGGTTGGCAGGGACCTTGGTGCAATACTGGCCCGAGTTGGAGCTTGGCTTTCCTCGAGACAGGGAGCTTCTCTGTCTGGTTTGTTTCCCCATGATTGATCCGGCCTAGACCCAGGCCCTGGGCAGGATAATGTGAGTGGGAGAGGCATGGTCTTCCACCATCTGCTTCACACCCGGATAAATGTTGAACGATTGATTGCAAGCGGAAGGCTCTATGTGAAATATATATACGAATATCATGTCAAGACGGACAGATGTGGACGTGAAGAAGTTGTAAGCTATGTGGGGTGCTACAAGTTCACCTGGGTAGCAACTTGGCCAAGGGGGGGGAACCCGGTGCCCTTGTGGGGAGCTGTTGTGGACCCCTGTGCAAGGTCACAAGGGTCTGACAGGGTTAATAGAGCACACAAGCCAACCGTAATAACTGCACCCCATACGCGTGGAAGCTCTGCCGACCTTCGGCGCCGGCTTGCGCTTTGCGCTGACCGACCCGCTCATCTATTGGAGGACGGCTGACTACCCTTGAGCATTGAGACCGTTATGTCGCTTGAGGGTAAGAGTTACATAAAGGATACTACAAGTATATAATTCCTGATGAACACAACACCTAAGCATGCCGAATCATGAGTAGTCAGCCTTTCAAGACTTCAAGGGCTTGGTGATTGTACGAGGAAATGACATGTCAAAACCCTGATTTATCAAGATTTCTTGGTTTGAGTTAGATGGCTGTTTACGCACTGAAAAGGCCGAACAGCCCTCAGATCTAAATATTCAAAAAAGCCTTCTCGTGTCTCAAGTTGTCAGCCCTGAGCTCCGGGATCTTGAGCCGATGACCCACACGGAAAGGATCCGATGGCCGTGTGCCCGGGCCGGCGGCCGGGGTCTCCTCTCACTTGGCCGCCGGCTCAGGCCCGACTGTTTGCCTTTTTAGTCTACCAGTGTGTCGATACTTGACCTGCCGTGGCTTCCCCGTCTTATGTACTTCTGCTCCTCACCACCTGGAAGCGTTAAAAGGTTGACTGGGTGATTTGTCGACCAGATTGTCCAAGCCATGGCGTGCTATTTGCAATGATGCCGTGGGACCACTCCGCCCCTCCAGTCACGTCTCTCACCAACGATATGCGGCCATGCCTAAACCACGGAGATGCTTTCGCTCTCGAGTGACACGCCGCGTTCTGTGGCTCCGTCGTTGGTGTGAATCACCGTGAGAGACGCATCTAGACCACAAGCTGCCCCGCCCCAGCTTCACTACGTGAACGACTGAACAAGAGAAAAGGAGAAAAGGGGGAAGGATGGACATTCTCGCACAGCATCGTCCCTGGAACCTGCCCAAGCTCATTTCTGCACTTACTGCATCTGCACCGAGACCAAGGATTTCAACCGCCAGGCTCTTCTTCAGAGGCTAGATAAGCACTTGTCCTTCTCCGATCATCTCTCACCACGAGCGTGGCTTTTCAAGGCATCGCCATGGCGACGGTGCCACCACCCGGGCGCATCACCCGGGTTCTCATAGCCAACCGGGGTGAGATCGCCGTGCGCATCATCAAGACGCTGCGCAAGATGAACATCCAAGCCGTTGCCATCTACGCCGACGCCGACGCTCAGTCCGCCCACGTCCGCGACGCAGATATCGCGCTGCGGCTCTCAGGGCGCACCGTCGCCGAGACATACCTCAACACCGACCAGGTCCTGGCACTGGCGAAGTCCGTGTCCGCCGACGCCATCATCCCCGGCTACGGGTTCCTGTCCGAGAGCGCCGAGTTCGCCGCGAGGGTCGACACCGAGGGCATGGTCTGGGTCGGCCCGACACCCGCGCAGATGTCCGAGCTGGGCCTCAAGCACCGCGCCCGCTCCATAGCCGCCGAGGCCGGCGTCCCAGTCGTGCCTGGGAGCAGCGGGCTCGTCGCCTCGGTCGAGGACGCACTGCGCGAGGCGCGGCGGGTAGGGTTCCCGCTCATGCTCAAGAGCAGCGCCGGAGGGGGTGGGATCGGGATCCGGCGCTGCGAAGACGCCCGAGAGCTCGAGGAGGCGCTGAAGAGCGTGCGGCGACTCGCGGCGGCCAGTTTCGGCGATAGTTCCGTCTTCCTGGAGCGTTACATCGCGAAAGCTCTTCACGTCGAGGTTCAGATCCTCGGAGACGGTACCGGCCGTGTCATAACTGCTGGCGACCGAGATTGCTCTCTGCAGCGGCGCCACCAGAAGTTGCTAGAGGAGAGCCCTGCTCTGATGGTCCCGGCCACGATGAGGGCGCAGATGAGAGACGCCGCAGTCCGGCTCGCGTCGGCCGTCAAGTATCGGAATGTGGGAACCGTCGAGTTCATATATGATTTGGACGCTCAATACTTTTACTTTCTCGAAGTGAACACCCGTCTGCAAGTCGAGCACACCATCACCGAGGCAGTCACGGGGCTTGATCTTGTCGAGGCCATGTTAGAGATTGCTGAGGACGGAGGCCAGCAGCTTTTTCAGAGATACCCCAACGGCATCGTGCCCATGATGGGTGTCGCCATCGAGGTGAGGCTGTACGCAGAGGACCCGCTGCAGAATTTCCACCCGTGCGCCGGCCGCATCCTCGAACTCGAGTTGCCCCCAGATCTACGCGTCGACACGTGGGTTTCCTGCGGTACAGAAGTGACGACCTCGTATGACCCAATGCTGGCAAAGCTGATTGCGAAGGGGAGTAACCGCCGTGAGGCAGTCGCAAGACTGTGTGAGGGTCTTGATGCGACCCGGATCGTCGGGATCGAGACCAACCTCGACTATTTGCGGCAGTTGACCGCTGCTCCCTTTTTTCAGTCCGGCTATTACACGACTAAGTCGTTGGATATTTTCCGCTTCACCTCATCGTCATTTAGGGTGGGAGAGCCTGGCAGTCTGACGACCATCCAAGATTGGCCAGGGCGAATGGGATACTGGAACGTCGGTGTTCCCCCTTGTGGTCCTATCGACGACCTGTCCTTCAGAATTGCGAATCGCCTCGTCGGCAACCATGAGAGCTGTGCTGGGCTCGAGTGTTATATCAAGGGCCCGTCTCTCACTTTCCACTGTGATGCCCTCGTTGCTGTAGTGGGCGCCTTGACCGCAGTCCACATCGACAAGCAACGCGCGCCTATGAACCAGGCTGTCCGTATTCAAGCCGGTAGTACCCTGACTTCCGGGTTGGTCGAGTCGGGCTCTCGTTTCTATATCGCTGTCCGTGGCGGCATCGACGTCCCCCTTGTTATGGGTAGTCGGGCCACTTTCGAGCTTGGCCAAATGGGAGGCTCAGCCGGCCGCAAGCTGCAGCGCGGAGATCTCATCCGTCTGGGGGACTCGTCCGAGTTCGCAGCTACTAAGGACGAGGCTCTTCTTGTCGCGCCGGCTGTGCCAGTCCCGCTACAGCCAAAGACAGAATGGACGATAGGTGTAGTACCAGGCCCGCATAGTGCACCGGACTTCTTCACCGTGGAGGGCCTTGCTTCCCTCTTTGACAGCGCATGGACTGTTCACTACAACAGCAACCGACTCGGCATTCGTCTGAAGGGGCCGAGACCCCAGTGGGCACGACAGGACGGCGGCGGAGCTGGCTTGCACCCATCCAACATCCACGACAGTCCGTACTCGATTGGAAGCGTAAGCTTCACTGGCGACGAGGCGGTCGTTCTGACGTGTGACGGCCCCAGTCTTGGTGGTTTCGTCGTTTTCAGTGTTGTGGCCTCGGCAGAGATGTGGAAGCTGGGCCAGGTCAGACCGGGAGACACCATCCGGCTTCAGCCCATCAACGTCGAGAAAGCTTCCGAACTGAACGCCAAGCTCACCCGTGCTATCAAGGATCTCGCTCCTCTGCCGAGGTTGGAAAGGCCGGGTGTTGGGCCCATTACCAGTATGCCTGATGCGACAGTGCTGGGTGTGATTCACCACAATGAGCAGCGAATCCTGGTCCGACAGGCAGGCGACTGTGCTGTGCTCTTGGATTTTGGTGATTCCAGCGGGTTCAGACTCCGCCAGAGCTTTGAAATCCTGGTCTTCGGCCAGCACCACCAGACGCAGAAGGCCATACCCGGCGTTGAAGAGCTCACACCCGGCGTCTGTGCTCTGCACGTGAGGTACGCCCCTGGCACCGCGCCCCGGACCATCCTGGACCGCCTCGCCCTACACGTGCAGTCCTATGCCGTCCCTGAGCAAGTGCCATCCCGTCGTGTCCAACTCCCGCTTGCCTTCGACGACACTGTCACTCGAGCGGCCGTCGAGCGGTATGCAGCCACGATCCGCGCCAGCGCACCATGGCTTCCCAGCAACATCGACTTCCTCACGCAGCTCAACGGGGTCGACCGGGCTGACCTACGAGGCATCCTGGAGACCTCGGACTTCCTGGTTCTGGGCCTCGGCGACGTGTATCTCGGCTCGCCGTGCGCTGTGCCACTGGACCCCCGTCATCGACTCTTTGGGACCAAGTATAACCCCTCAAGGACCTTCACTCCAAGAGGAGCCGTCGGTATCGGGGGGCAGTACATGTGCAGTAAGTTCGTTTCTTCTTCTTTCGTGTCACGTCCCCTCGACAGTCGCCGGCCACCTCTCCCGTCAAGGCTGACTGTCAAATGTCAAAGTTTATGCGGCCGACTCCCCCGGCGGCTATCAGCTGGTAGGACGAACCATCGACAACATTTGGGACCCTTCCGCCGCCGTGGGTACCACCAAGGGCACCTTGCAGCAGCAGCAGCAGCAGCAGCAGCAATTCATGTTCAAGATCTTCGACCAGATCAATTTCTACGCCATCACCGAGGCCGAGCTCGACGGCGCCCAGGCGTCCGGGACCCAAGGGGATCTGGTGCGCGTCGAGGACGGCGTGCTGGATCTCGCCGCGCACGAGGCCTGGGCGGATTCCAACCGCGAGGATATCGCCGCGACGGCCGCGGGGGGGGCCCGGGCGATAGAGGCGGCTCCCTTTCTTGGCGAGCTGACCGAGCCCCGCGAGGCCGCCGAGGACGTGGTCGGCGGAGGCGGGTGGCCGGGGGCGGAGGAGGAAGGCGAGGCAGGCGAGGAGGATGGGTGTAACAGGGTCAAGGCCGGGATTCCGGGGCGCTGCTGGAGGCTCTTGGTCAAGGAGGGTGACAGAGTACAGGCCGGCTCGGTACTGGTGAGTCTCCGATCATCCCCCATCTCATCCATCTCTGGCGTCATTCCTGTCTCGACCCGGGTCCTTTCCGTTGTTTGTGGCTCATCTTTTGTGGAGCCGGACTAACAGACTCTTGTCCCCGCCCAGGCCTACCTCGAGTCGTGCAAGATGGAGGTCAAGATCCCGAGTCCTGTGGATGGTGTCTGTTTGAAGGCGCGTGTGAAGGAAGGCGCTGTGGTCGACGCCCACGATACCCTGGTAGTAATTCGACCTGACCCAAAAGAAGAGCCGCACGACATCTGAAGTTTCTGGCCATGGTCGAGACGTCTATTCCATAGGTCGTTAACATACAAAGAGTTTAACATGTGATAATCTCAGATGGATTGCTGCCTTGCTGTGTAAGACTGGATCTCGTACAGGTTTAGTACAATCTGCAGGATGCTAGCACATAGAGAGGGGGGGAGAGAGCGCGAGATAATCGCAAGAAGGATTGTCTTCAAAAAGCATGACGAGACTTAAACGAAGTGCAAATTGAAAGATCGTAGAGCTATCACGGCGTTGGGGGGAAACGATAGGAGATACTCTCATATGCAATCAATCGTTCCATTTTGGCGCTAATAACCTACACATAACACCTCACACCCTTTTTCCATCACACTTCCATTTTTAACTATTTTTACCTTTTATATAATAAATACTTTTTTAATTTAATTATACCTTATATTAAAAAATAGCTATTTCTTTTCTGCTTTTTTTAATATTTATTTAAGGAAAGTAAAGAAAGTGTTATGGGTTAGCCTTAAGCATTTGTTGGAAGGTACCCAAAAGGAGTTATGAATTGCAATATTTAAGAAGTAAGTTAGCCTTAAAAGGGCCCAACTTTGGATTTATCTTTTAAGTATATGCCCTATTATATAAAAGGGTTAAGTGCAATATAAGCCCGGTATAGGCATGCATTACGGCTTAAGCAATAGCCCAAGCCCATTACATAGCCCCCTTCCCACTCTTACATTACGCATAGCAAAAATTAAATCTAGGGCTTTTGCAATCTTATATTAATTATATATTTGCCCTTATTATATACCTATTTTAGGGCGATATTTATTTACT
Source organism: Diaporthe citri (assembly GCF_014595645.1). Classification (NCBI taxonomy): domain Eukaryota; kingdom Fungi; phylum Ascomycota; class Sordariomycetes; order Diaporthales; family Diaporthaceae; genus Diaporthe; species Diaporthe citri. Next base: position 303,454 of record NW_025064846.1, read on the forward strand.
TAAAGAGTAATAATTATTTATTTTATTCTTATATTAACTATATTTATATATTATAAATTATTATAATATAATAATATTATTATTATATATATAATCTTTTATTAATATATTATAATTATATATAAGCTATATATATTGCTAGCCTTAAGTTATAACGCGCTTTTATTAATATATTAATATTGCTTATTATAATTATTACCCCTATATTATATTTATTATTGCTACTTAAGATAACTTCCTTATAATTACATTCCTCTTTATAATTCCTTTTTTTTAATATTATATTATTATTATAATGTATTTATTATATGCATTATTTTATTACCTTTATATAACTTTTTTATTATCCTTATAATTATTTCTTTATTTATATTAATTACCCTTCTTAGCTTTATCTTACCCTTAATTAAAAAGCCTTCCTTAATATAATTAATACTTATATAATCCCTTAGCCTTTTCGCAATTCAATCCTTTAGCTATTCTTTCTTGCGCTTATTATGCTTTTTTTATAACCGCCCTTTTTAATTAAAAAGCTATTGCCTTAATGCATTAATACCCTCTTAATTCCTTAATAGTTTCTTAATGCACCCTTTTTTATTTATATTATACTTATTAAGCATCCTTTCCTTAGCCTATTAATATTCTTTTAATCCCTTAATATTCTTCTTAATATTTACTTCTTTTTTACTATATAAAAAAAAGAATAATAAATAGCTTTTATTATAAGTTTTAATAATTAATATAGTAGCTTTAATATAGCCGCTGCTAATAATAATAATGGTAATAAGCCGCCTTATTACTTTAGTAATATAACCCTTAAGGTTGCCTTATTTTTTTTTTAGCATAAATTTATTATAATTATTAACTAAGTATAGGAATATTGTACTATAAAATTATATTAAATGCTTAGTAATTTTAATAATAAGGATTAATAGTTTATTAAATAGCTATCCTTTCTTTATAAATTATATATTAAAACTTTTTATAAGATTAGCAAGCTGCTTATTTATATCCTTAAAGATTATAATATATTTTATATTAGTTATTATTATTATAAGCATAAATGCATTTAATATATGCATATATTTATTAATTTATTATTATTATAAAATACATAACATTATTTAAAGGAAATAATTACTATTAATAATGGCTATATTTTTATCCTTAAGTAAGTTAAGTTTATTACCTTTATTTATAATAATATAGCTATATTTATCTTAGCCTTTAATTACGTTATTATTAATTTTTATAAGGCTATAAGCATTATATTAATAAAGTTACCTTTTATCACCCTTATTATTTACTTAAGTAGCTATGTTTATTTTTAAAATATAGCTTTAATTAATATCTTTACCAACCTTATTAAGGATATATTTTTAATCTTATTATAACTTGCTAATATATTTTTATTCTTTATTAATATTAATATAATTATGCATTATATTAATAGTATTAATGCTAATAATTATTAATTAACCCGCTTTACTTAAAAAGTAGTAAACACCTTTATAACTCTTAATAATAATTAAAAAGCTAAGGCTAATTATTATATTAATAATATATATACTCTTAATATAAGTGCCTTTTTTATCTTTTTTTTATATTTATATTAACTTAGCCTTAAATATATTTTAATGCATTTAAGGATTATTATTATAAGAAATTTAATATAATAATTAATGCCTTAAATACCCTTATTAATTAAGTTTTTAATGCTAAGTAGTATAGTTATGATTTAAATTATTATTATACTTATAATAAGTTTAAAAAGAAAAAGTAAAAAGATAAAAAGGAGGACTTTAAGGATTTACCTTTCTTTAATTATAATGCCCCTTATTATAAGTATTAACTAGCTTAGTTTATTATTATAATTATAATAAGTTTAAATAATTAAAAGCTTTATCTTTAAATAAAAAGTTTATAAATTTAATTCTTATTATTATTAAGTTATTATAGCTTTATTATTAGCTCTTATAACTTTTAATTTTATAATTAAATATTTTTAATATATTTATTTAAATAAATAATAATAAAGGAATTTAAAAGGGTAATATGTTTAATATAATCTTGCCTTATAAAAAACTAGCTATATAATTTAATTTTCTTTTAACTTAATATATTATTTAATTTTTATAAAAAGGGGATTTAATTTATTTATTAAGTAAATATATAATAAGTTTTAATTAATTAAAAGCATTTATATATAAATAAGGTTATAGATTTAAATTCCATTATTATCGCGCCTTGCTTAAGCGTAATAAATACTTAAGGCTTACCTTGCAACCCTATTTAAATAGCTTATAATAATATAATAAGATTTTATTTATTTTTATTTTATCCTTATTTATAACCCTTATCGCCTTATATTATATCTTTAAATAAGCTTATTAAGCTTAATATAAGCCCGCCTTGTAATTATTCTAAATAAGCAATTCCTTATAAATAATAGCATTTCCCTATTATGCTTTAAATAAATTAAGAGCTATTAATCCCTATAAATTCCTAAAAAGTTTTTATATTAATATATCCTAATCTTTCCATTTAATATAAACTTACTTTTTAAAGAAACCATTTTATAAATATCTTAGCATATTCTTAACTATTAAGATTTCCTTTATAAGGTACTCTTTATTTTAACTCTTATTTACTTTATTTAAGATTAGCATAGCATTTAGCTAAGTATTTATAAATATTTAAATAAGTAATAAATCCTTTATAATATGCTTAACTTAATTAATATTAAAAGTAGGATAAATTTAGCTTAATATATTTAAAATAATTATTTAAGGCATAAAAATATTTATTATAATATATTTCTAATATAGCTAATTAAGCTTCTTTATTAATTAAATAATTTAAAAATATTTTAAGGATAGCCATACTTAATTATTAATGCAAAATCTTTCCGCCATTTAACAGCGTTTATTAACTACTCGCTTTTCTTATTACTAAGTAAAAATAATAGCGGCCTAAGCAATATCCATTTTAATTTAAAGGTAGTTTAAAAATATAGCCGCCCAGCCCTTAAGACTAGCCATAAACATTATTATATTTAAGGGGCCTGGAATTACCCATATATTAAACCTATTTATTAATTAATTTAAGCTTTAGCCAATTATTATTAAATCCTTATTATTTAACGCTATTTAGCAAGCTGGAAAGTAATTAGCCTAGTGAAAACAAGCCACCTAAACAAATAGGGAATAGGTTCTGCTAAACCCTCTTAAGGATAACTTAAGAAAGAGCTTTAATGCAATAAAGAGGGAAAATAGGAATAAAAGGAAGCTAAAGAAGGGAAAAGGTAAGTATTTTAAAAAATTTTAAGAATAAGAAAAGCTTAATTAAAGCATTAAATATATAAAAAAAGAAAAAAGTTAATTTCTTTAAAAATATTTAAAATAAGCATAAAAGCTAGCTTTTTATAGCTAGCTAAAATTTAATATAATATTATTTCTTATATATTTCCTTATATTTATTAATATACTTTTTTTAAGTATTTTATAATAAGTATTATAAAAACCGCTAAAATAAAACCTTATTACCTTTAATTAAGCCTTTAAGTTTTAAAATTTACTTTATTATAATCTTAATTATTATTGCTATTTTTAATTCCTTACTTACTTATCTTATTATAACTTTTGCTTCTTTATAAAAACTTTAAATATTCTTAAAATTTACTTAATAATATATTTATTAATTATATTTTTTTAGCTATTAAAATTTAATTTAATAATTAATATTAATATAGTTATTAAAATTTTAAATATCTTTATAAAATAAAAAGCAAATTTATTTTTTCTTTTAATTATTATATTAAGTATAATATATTAACTTTATTAACTTTTATTTTTATTTTTTATAAAGCTTTTATTTTTAAATTTTATATTTTATATTTAATTACTTAATTAGCTTATTTATAAGCCTTTTAAATTATTTTTAAGCAAACTTTATTATTATTTTAATTATTTTAAGTTAATTAATGTATTTTAAATTTTATTTATATTTATTATTAAAATAAATAAATAAAAAAGATTTTTATATATATTAAAATAAATATTCTTTGCTAACTTTAAAATATTTTATAACATAATACTTAAGTTAAAAGCTTATTTAATTAAAGTTTTATTTAGCTAATTTTAAGCTATATAAAAGTTTATATCTTATTATATATTAAATATTTAAAATTAAGTTATTAAATTAATTTATATTAAAGGTATTATTTCCCTTATGCTTTTTTTATAATTAATAATAATTTTAGCATATTATATTTTAAATAGCTATTATTAAATAATTTCTCTTTATAATAAAAGCTTATTTCTTACTTTAATTATTTTTATATTATTAATCTTAATAAGGAGAATTAATATAAGTATTTAAATAGCTTTATTAATTTCATTAAGCTTTAATTAAATAATAAATATTTAAATAGTAATATTAATAATAACTTTAGGTATTATAAGGTATATAGTTTTAATTAAAAAAGCCTTAGCTTAATTTTATACTTTTTATTTATTCTTTCCTTAGTTTTCTTTAAAGTAGTTTTTAATAAACTTAATAATATATTATTTATAAAATACTTTATTAATTTATTTTAATTTTAATATAAATTTTTTATTAAATTTTATATTTTATCTTTTAAGGTAATTATTAAATATTTATAAATAAGCGCTTTAGCATTTTTATTTATCTTGCTATTTTTATCTTTTAATATAAAACTATTTTATAATAAGTAATAATTTTTTATTTTATTAAAAATTATTATTATTTAATAATTAAGCATATAAATAAGTATAATAATAAATTTATAATCCTTTATTAATTTATATTATTAATATTTTATAAATAAAGTATAATTATAATATAAAAGTTTTTTAAGTAAGAATATAATATTTTAAAAGTTAAGAAGTTATTAAGTTATAAAGGCTATAATATATTAAGTTTTTAATTTTTTATATTTATAAAGTATTTCTTTTATATTAAAGAAATTAAAGGCAAGAAAGGCTTAATATTAATTTATTAAATTTATTAATTTAATTAATTTTCTTAGCTTAAGATAAAGATTAATACTTAAAAAATATTTTTATATTATCTTTATAAGCTTATTATTAAATATTATTTATTTTATATTAAAGAATAATAGCTAATTAAGGATTTAGGATTATTAAATATTATTTAAGTAAACCCTATTTATAATAATTCTTATTTTAAAAGAATTTTTAAAAAAGTTAATATTTACTTTTTAAGTAAAGTTTTATTAATTTTAAATATTTATAATATTTAGGAATTATAATGCTTTATTAAGTAAGTTTTTAAAATTATTAAAGTAAAGAAGTTTTATAATTATTAGCATTAAATTATTTTTTCTTAAATTAATAGGCTTAATTATTAAAATTAAGGCATTAAGGTTTTAAAATACTTTATAATATAAGGGTAATTAAAATTACTTTTTTATTTTACCTTTTTAATTAAAAGATATTTTTAGCTTTTAATTATAAAGAAAGAAAATAAAGAAAATAAATAATAAAATAAAAAGTAAGTAATAAAAGTTAAGTAATAAAGAGGGAAGGTATAATAATGAAAAGAGCTTTATATTTTTAAAAATTGCTATATAAGTAATTAAAGTAAAGAAGGTTAAAAATAAGGAAGAAATATAATTAATATTTAGCTATAGCTTAAGGTAGCTTTTATAAATAATTATTATTTATCCTTAAATAAGAATTAAGTAAGAAAAAAAATTAATATATTAAAAGTATATTATTATTAAAATAATTAAGTAGCAGCTAATTTTTAATTTTTAATTAATAATAATATAAAGATAAAAAGAAGAAAAAAAAGAGAAAAATAAAAAGAAAGCTTAATTATAAATAAATAAATATAATAATATATAGGCTTAAAGCAATAAAAGCTAATAACTTACTATCTTTAAATTAAATAATTATATTAATTAAAAAAAAGGAATAATAAAAAGGCTTATAAGTTATTATTAAAAGCTATTAGTTTATTATTTTATTAATAATTAAAGTAAAAAGGGTATATAATCTTTTATTTTTTTTAAATAATAGCTAATTATAAAATACTTTTCTTTTAATTTATAAATTTATTAAGCATAAATTAAAATAAGTTACTTAGCTAAAATTTCTTTATAATAAAAAGATAAATAACTTCTTTATAAATAGGGAATTAAAAGTAAGTAATTTCTTTTAAATAATAAATTAACCTTAATTAAAAGCAAGGTAATAAATTACTTTTTTTAATAATAAGATAGCTTATTATTAGCATTGCTTATTTCCTTTTATTATAGCAACTTTATATATATAAATTTCCTTTCCTTTTTTAAGTTTCTTTTTCTTTCTTTTTTTTCTTAATATCTTTTTAATTTTAATTAGCCTTTAAGTTAAGCTAAAATTAAAGCAAAATATTATAATTTTTTTATTTTTAAATATTTTTTTATAATAACATTTTTATTATTAATTTCTCCTTAATTAAGATTAAAAAGTTTAATGCAAAAGGATTTCCTTCCCCCTTTTTAAGCTATTTACTATAATTTATAAGCTAAGTAAATCTTAATTAAGAATATTTATACTTTCTTTAAGCTAAAAAGCATTTTTAATAAAAATTAATTTATTAAAACTATTCTTTATAATGCTTTTATAAAAGATATTTATATATATAAAATTATTAATATTAAATAAAATTAATACCTTACTTAATAACTTGCTAATCTTATCTTTAAAAAGATAATTAAGAAATTATTTAATAAATTTCTTAATAAGCTATAAAAAAAGTAATTTTTAAATAATATTAAAAATTTAATTAAAAGCTATATAAATATTATTATTATTAAGGAAAGTAATAAGGCTCCTTATAAAAAGTATATAATAATAATATATAATTACTTTAATTATTACTATTAAGCAGCTTTACTTATAGCTTTTTATAATTATTAAAATGCTTTCTTTTATAAATGCTGCTTAAAGTGCATAAGTTATAACTTTTCCTTAATTATAAATAAAAACATTTTTATTATAATTTTTTTCTTTAATTATTACTTTTTATATAGTTTTTATAATAATACTTATATTAATTATATTTATTATATTAAGAAATTTAATTATATCTTATAATAAATATAATAATAAAGAAAATATAGAAATAATAATAGCTAAGTAGGTAAAGTTTAAGAGTATATTTAGCTTTATAATTACTATTAGCAAAATAGTATAACTTAAAGAAATAATTAACTTTAATATTATTTAAAATAAGAAAGCTAATATTATTTAAAGCTAATAATTGCAACCTTATAATGCAAAATTCTTATTATATTAATTATAAAAATAAGCTTTTAATAAAGTATAAATAATAATTAAAATAAAAGGAAAAAGAGAAAAGTAAATTAAGTTATTAAAAAGGAAAAGAAAGTTTTTAATTTTAATAAGAAAATAATAAATAAATATATAATAAATTTTATAATGCATTTTTTAAAAATATAATATTTTATATTTAAACTTAAGGCTAAATTTAATTAAATAAATAAATGCATATAAAAAGAAATTTTATATTATAATAAATATATATATATATATATAAGAAAAGATAACCTCCCCCCTTTAAATAAATACCTAAGTTAAGATTTAAAAGTATTGCTAAGCTAATTATATTAAGAATATTAAGGGTTATTTAATTAAAGCAAAGGAATATTAATAAATTATAAAGGCTTATTTTTTAAATTTCTTTGCTTTATATATAAGTATATTATAAGTTTAATATTTTAAATATTAAAGTTTAAAGAATTTAATAAATTTAAGCTTATAAATAATTAATATACTTAAGTAATAAATAAAAATATATTTAATTAATTTTAATAATAATTAAAGTTAAAGTTATCCAAGATAAGGTTAAATAAATTAAAATTTATTAAAATATTTAAAAAGGGATTATTATTATTTATAATACTTATAAGGTTGGTTTTTTAAAGTAAATAAAGTTTAGGTTCTTATATTTTAAAATAATTAATAAATCTTTTTAATTATTTTAATAAAAATATGCTTAAAAGGTAAATATCATTAAATATTTAAAGTTTATAAATATTATTATAATAAATTTTATAAATAATAAAAGGATTAAATTAATAATAAATTAATTTCTTAAATAAGAAATAATTAACCTTTCTTTACTTATTAATAAGTAAAATTAAATTATTCTTTTTTAAAGGAATAAGTTAAGAGAAATTATAATATATATTTTATTATATAACTTTCTTTTTATAATTAAAACTTAATTTAATTACCGCGTTTATATTTTATAAAAAATTAAGGAATAATTAAAGCTAGGAATGAAAAGTATTTTAAATAAATATATTTAAAGTTTAAGCTTAAATACATTATATAAAAATAATAGTTTTAATTAAAATAATTAATTTAAAGCTATAAAAAAGATAAAAAGGACTTTTTTTATAAAATTTTCTAAGTAAAGTTTAATTAATAAAGAAAGTATAAAGTAAAATCCATACTTAGCCTTTAATTTCTTTATTAAGCATTTTCTTAATAATAATAATAATTATAAAGTATTTATATTTAATAATATTATTAGCATAAAAGTTATATATTAAGATTATAATCTTTTTAACTTTAATTATTAAAAGATATTAAGTAAATTAATTTATATTCTTTTATCCCTTATTTATTACTATCTTTATTAAAAGCTCTTATTTAAGAAGGAATTTTTAAATAAAAAACTTTTTAATACTTTTTAAATTAGCTATTTTAAAAAGTATAGCTTTAACTTATTTTATTAAGTTATATTATTTTTTAATTAGCTTATTATATTCTTAATTAAAAAGTAAATATTAAATATTAATATAAATCTTAATAAATAATTAATTTAATATAATTAAAATAATTTTATTATTATAAATTTAAGTATTTTACTTATTATATTAAGAATAGCTAGTAATAGCCTTTTTAATATTAATATATATTTCTTTTTAATAATATATAGCTTAGATTTAAAAATAAATAGCATTTCTTTTATAATACTTAAAAGGAGTATGGTAATTTTTAATAATTTCTTATCTTTAATTAAGGTTATTTATAACTTATCATTATAATAAATCCTTTTTAAGTTATCTTTAAAGAATTTTTATATAAATAAAGAAATAATAAACCTTTTTATAAAAGAATAATTATTATTATAATATTAAGTTTTTAAAATAAATCTTATAATAAAAGTATTAAGCAATTTTAAATAATTTATTTAATTAAAAATAATTATTAAGTAGTAATAATTCTTAATTAAATAACTAAAGTTAAGATAATTAATTAAGAAAAATATTATATTAATTCTTAATATCTTCTTTAAATTTATAATTTACCTTATTTAATAACCTTAATGGCTTTTTAAAAAGTATATTAATAATAATATTTTTAAAGTCTTTAATATAATAAATAATAAAATTATATATCTTAATTATAGCTAATTATCTTAAAATATAAGTATTTAATATATTTAAGGTAAATTCCTTTAATTATTAAATTAAGATATTTAAATTTATTTTTAAGGTAAAGTAAATATTATAAATATAAAAGTATAAGCGCTTAATTATATATAAAATAGCTTTATATTTTTACTTTATTATATTATATAGCTTTTTAGCCTTTATTTAAATATTACTTTTATATTAAATTAAATATTATATTTTATTTTTAATTTATATAAAGTATATGCTTTATTTTTTTAAACTTATATTTATTATAAGAATAATTTTATTATTAAAATAATTAATATTAATTAAGTATAGCTTTAAAGTAATTATAATTTTAAAAATATTTATAGCTTTTTAATAATTTAAGGTTTATTAATAAGGTATACCTTTTTTAAAAAGGTTAAATAATAGCTTAATAATAATTTTATAAAAAGATATTTATGCTTTATAAAAGTTTAATAAGCTTAAAAAGGATTTAAGCTTAGTTATATTCTTATAAGTATTTTATTTATTAATTTTAATAATTTTCTTATTTAATAAAAATTAATTAAGTATTTTATAAATATAGTTAATAATATTAGCTTATTACTTATATTATTTTAATTTAATAATATTAATTATCTTTTTAGCTAGCTTAAAATTATAAAGAATATTATTAAAATTCTTAATATACTTAGCTATATATTTTTAAATTTTTAATAAGGTAAGTATTTTTTTATTTTTATAATTTATTTTTAAGCCCTTAATTATAATATTATTAAGAAAGGGTTTATATATTATAAGAATTAAATTATAAAAAATTTAAATTATATATTATATAAATTAAATAATAAAATTTATAATTTTTATAAATAAGTTATATTATTAAAATAATTTAATTAAAGTAAAAAAGGTTATAATATTTTAACTTTTCTTATTTAACTTAATTTAATTATATCTTAAGAAAAAGTTAAAAAAAGATAATATTTTATATATTATAAACTTTTTAATAAATTTATTTATTAATAATAAAATAAAGGCATTTTTAATTATAACTTTATTAGCTTTTAAAATATTATTAATAAGCTAATAATTAAAGTTCTTTTTTTTAATAAGAAATTATTAATTCTTATAAGCAGCATAAGATTTTTTAATAACTTTACTAGCTTATTAATCCTTAAGCATTTTAATAATTATCTTTTTTAAGGTTTTTAAAAGTTAAATTATCTTTACTTAATATGATTTATAAGGAATTATTTAAATAAATTATAATAATGCTATGTTAATATTAATTTAAATAATATAAAATTAATTTTATACTAAAGATTTCTCTTAATTAAAAAGTAAATAAATAAATATTTCTTTTTTTTACTTTAAAAAGAAGTTATAATTTTTTTATAAAAAAGCATTTAATTAATTAAGCATTAATCTTAATTCCTTATTAATTAAAAAGAATTTAAACTAAATTTAAACATTATATTTACTTTTATAATTCTTATTTATAATTAATTTTACTTCTTCTTTATAAGTAGGTTTTTAATTAACTATGCTTTTAAGAATAATACTATTAAAAGAATAATTATTTATAAAATAAACTTTAATGCTTATCCACTTATAAAGAGTTTTAATTAAAGGCTAATGTTATAAATGTGATAAAAATAAAACCAGGGGAATATTATTAGTCCCTTAAAGGTGTAAATAAACCTTATAGGCTAGCAAGACGGGCTTATAAGAGGAGGCATAACTTAAAAAATTACATAACCTAAATTACTTAATAACTAAGGCCATTAAATTACTTAAAGTAAGCTAAGTAAGCTAAGTAAGTAATAAGCTAAGTAAATTAAGTAAGCAGGTTTTATTAATAAGCTAAAGAAATAAATTATATAAAATTATATTTATTATTAATAAATAATATTAACTTAAAATAAGTTTTTAGCAATTAATTTAAGTATTTACCTTAAATAACTATAAGGCTTTTAATTCATTATTATTATATATTACTTAAAATATTATTACTTTAAATATTCCTTAAATATAAACTTATTTATTAAATGTATTAGCTAAGAATTAATTATAATTATTATATTTTAACTACTTTTATTTAAATATTTTATATAAACCTTAAGTAATAATTTATATAATTATTATTTTTACTTTAATATATCTTTTAATTATATTTAAAAAAATCTTTAATAAGAGTTAAATAATAATAACTTTAAACTTTTATAAGCTTAATACCTTAAAATAATTAAGGAAATTAAGAAACTTTATATTTATATTTAAAAATAAGTTAATTAAAATAATAAAATAAAAAAACTTAAGATTAAAGTTAAAATATTTTAAAATACTATTAATATTATTAATATTTTAATTAAACTTAAAAAATTTATTAAGCTTGCTAACTTAACTCCTTATAATAATTTCTTAAAATAATTATAAGCTTACTTTACTTAAGTTAAAGCTTATTAATGCTTTTATAATTTTAATAATTAATTTAATAAAGAATAAATTATATATATAGCTTTTTTTTAAAAAAAAATAAGCCTTAATATAATTTAAATTTTATTTTATAAACTTTCTTAAAAAAGATAAGTTTAAATAATATAAATAAAAAACTTAAGATATTTTTAATAATTTTAAGAATTATAAGCTTATTTTTAAATTATTTTTTTAAAACTTAAATAAGGAATAATAAGTAAAAAAAAGCTTATAAAACTATATTAAAAGGAATTTATTATTATTTATATTATAAAGTTTTATTAAATTTATATTAAAGTTAATTATATTAATATTATAAAGATTTTTATATTTTATAATAAATTAAAAGATAAAATAAAAAATAAATTATTTAAATTAAATTAATTAAATAGTTTTATTTAATATATAAAATTAATTATTTAAATTAATAATTAAATTTATAAGTATAAACTTAAAAAAAAGGGATAAAACTTAATATACTTTTTTTATTAATAAAATAAGCTAAACTTTAAAAAATAATATTAATTATAAATAATAATTAATAAATAATATTTAAGCTTAATAAAACTTAATATTATTTAAAAAAAGCTTAAAAAAAATATTAAATATTATAATTATAATAAGAAAGAATACTTTATATAAAATTATTAAAATAAAAAAAAGAATAATTAAAAATTAATATTAAAGTAATAATAAATTAGCTTAGCTATTAAGAAATTTATAAAAAAATATATATTTATAAGTTAAATAATATATTATAATAATAATTAGAATATATATTTTTTAAATAAAAAAGTATTAAAATAATTTTTTAAGATATTTAAGGGTTAAAAGATTTTTATAATAATAAAATAAAAGTTATTTATAATTATAATTAATATTAATTAAATAATACTTTTAAATTTAAAAAATTAAAATTCTTATAAATAAGTAAATAAAATACTTCTTATAATACTTAATATTAATATTATTTAAATTATAATCTTAAGATAAAATAAGAATATAATAATATTAATAATTTATAAAGAACTTTTTATGTTATTATTAATGCATTTTCTTAATAATAACTTTTAAATATATTATTAATATTTAAATTATAAGGAAATCTTATAAGCTTTATATATCTTTAATAAGTATAAAATGCATTATATAAATAAAATTAAGAAGGATTTCTTTCTTAAATAATTAAGTATAATAAAAATAATAAAGCTTTATAAATAAAAAGAATTATAATATTAAAGCATTTAATAATACTTTTTTAATTAAGAATATATTATTTTTAAACTTTAAATAAATTATTTTTTATATTATTTATAAAACTTTAAATTATAAAGGCATTATTTATAAATTAATTATTAAATATACTTTAAATTAAAACTTTAAAATTAATATTAATTTTGCTAACTTAATATAATTTTATTACTTAATAAAAAAAATATAATATTAAAAGATTTTATAATTATAATATAAGTATTAAAAGTAATAAAAAAACTTATATAAAGAGCTATTTAATAAATTAAGAAAATCTTAATAAAAAAATAAAAAATAAAAAATAATTAAGATTAAATTTAAAAAAGCCTTAATTAGCTATAATTAATATAAAACGGTTTCTTTATATAATAAATATTAAAAAATATAAATATATAAAAGTTATATTATAAATTAAATAATAATCCTTTATAATACTCTTAAATAATAAAGCATAAGGAAACTTTATATTACTTATAATAATAAATTAATATAAAATATTATAATAATAAAAAATAAAACCTTATATATTTAATATTATTAATAAATAAAAAGTACTTTATAAAAATAAAATTATTAATATAAAAATTAATTATTTATTAATTATCTTTAATAATTATAAAAAGATAATTTAATTTAATATTATAAATATAATAAAATATAAAATTATATTAAGGATTTTATAGCTTAGGAAAAGTAATTTTTAAATTAATTAAAATATTAATTAAATTTATTAAAATTAATTAATAAATAAAAAAGTTAAAAATAAGGAAATAAATTTAATTCTTAAGGATAATTATAATATTAATTCTTATATAAATTTATATAATAAACCTTTTAAAAAATAAGAAAAGAACTTAATTATTAAAATAAAAATAATTAATCCTTTAAATAAGTTAAATAAATAATAGCAATACCTTAATTTATTATAAATTAAAAAAAGAATAAAATAGCTAACTTAAATAATATAATAATAAATATAAGAAATTTAAATAATATTTAAATAAATATATTACTTATTAAAAATTTTAAAAATTATAATTATATTTTTAAAAAAAACTTTAAAATAAATAAAGAAATAATAATATTTAATATATTATAAAATAATATAATTATTATTTAAAAAGTTTATTTATTTTATATAATAATAAAAGAAAATAAATAATTTAAAATAAATTTTAAAAAAATATTAAAAATATTTAAAGCTATTTTAAGCAATATTTAATATTAAATTACTTAAATATAATTAATTAAATTATAAAATACCCTTAAAAAAAGGAAATTATTTTAAGTTTTATAAAATTTATAATTTTAATAAAGAATAGCTTAAAACGCTATATAAATACCTTAATAATAATTTAAAGAAAAAATATATTTAATTATTTATTTTATTTATAAATTACTTTATTTTCTTTATATTAAGAAAGAATAAAAAATTATACCTTTATATAAATTATTAATAACTTAATAAAATTATAATTAAAAATTAATATTTTTTTTTACTTATTAAGAAATTATATAATAAACTTTAAAAAGTATAATAATTTATAATATTAATTCTTAAGAATATTTATAATTTTATTAAAATAAAATATAAAAAAAAATAAAGAATTATTTTTAAAATAAGGTATAATTACTTTAAATACTTAATTATACCTTTTAACTTTATTAATATACTTATTTTTTTTAAATAATAATTAATAATATTTTATAAAAATATCTTAATTACTTTATAATAATTTATTTAAATAATATAAATAATATATATATTAAGTTTTTTAAATTTTTTAAAATATTAAACTTTTAATAAAATTAAAAAAAAGTTATTTTTATATATAAAAAGTTAACTTTCTTAAATATATAATTTAATTAAAAAAATTAAAATATAAGCCTTTAAAATTATAATAATTAAAAATTAATTAACTTTAATTAATATTAAGAAAATTAAAAGTTTTTAAAATTATATTAATTTTTATTAATAATATATTAAGAATTATAAAGAATTATTTATATTATTAATTAATTTTATTTATTAAAAAGATTAATTTTTTAAATAAAAAAAAAATTAAAATATATTTAATAAAATTAAAAAATAAGTTTTTTTAAAACTTATATTTATAAAAAAATAAACCTTAAAAAAATTTATAAAATAAGTATTAATATTTTAAACTTTATTATTAAAAGAAAATTAAAATAATATAATAAATAAAAATAATTTTATTTTATTATATTCTTTTTATAAAAACTTAATAAATTTAAACTTAATTACTTAATATATAATAAAGAATTTATAATAATTATTAAAATATTTAAAAAATAAAAATATTATTTAATTAAAATAAAATATTAAGTATAAGTATTTATAAATTATAAAAACTTAATATATTTTATAATTATTAAAAAGCTTAATAAATAATAAATTAAATAATTAAAATATTTTTTATAATTTAATATTAAAATTATATATTAAAAGAAATTTAAAAATAAAAAAATAAATATTTTTAATAAATAATTAAATTATTAATAAAAGATTTTATTTAAAACTTATATAATATTTTATAAAAACTTAAATAAAAGCTTAAATATAAAATGCTTAAAAAAGTAATTTATTATAAATTAATTAAAAAATAATTTATTAAAATAATAAATTATAATAGCTTATTAAATATAATTTATTATAAATTAACTTAATTAAGTTAAATAAAGTTATAAAAATATTTTAAATAATAAAACAAAGTAATTTTAAAATATTAATAAAATCTTATTTTATAAAAAAAAATATTACTTTTTAATAATTTTTTAAAAAAAAGTTATTAAAAAATTTTATAAAGTATTAATATATAGCTATTAAAATATTTAAATTATATATTTAAAATTAAAATAATATTAAAACTTTTTTAATATAAAATAAAAAGTTATTTAAGTTATTAATAAATATAATTTTTATAATTAAAGTAAACTTATAAAATATAAATTATATAAATTATTATAATTATTATTAATATTAAATAAGCTATAAAAATTAATTAATTTAAATTTTATTATTAAGCTTTTTTTATTTAAGAAATTAATAATAAAAATTAATTATAATAATATTTTAATTATAATAAATAAATTTATAAAATATATATATTTTATACTTTATAAGAAATTTAATATAATAAAAACATTTATTTATATATTTCTTAAAATAATTATTAATTAATATAAATTATTAAATAAAATTATATTAAATTAAAATAAATTATTTATATTAAACTTTTAATTTTTTTTAATAAAATAATTAAACATTAAATATAAATTTTTAATAATAATATATTTATAAATAAATAAATAAATAAAATAACTTAATTAAATATTAAAATAATATATATATTATTATATTAATTATTAATAAAATAATTAAGTATTATTCTTATTATTAATATAATTTATATATAATAATATAAATATATATATTATTAATATTTTATTTTTTATATTAATTATAAATTTAATTTAAATATTTATTAATATTTAATTTTTAATATAAAAATATTATAAGTTATTAATTATATAAAATAAATTAAAAATATTTATAAGAAAATTATAATAAATTTAAAGTTTATTTAAAAATATATAATAAAATAAATAAATTAATAAAAATTAAAAAAATTAATTTTTTAAAAAAAAAATATAATTTATTTATTTTATAAAAAATAAATTAAAATTAAGTAATTTAATAATAAATTTAATTTTAAAAAGATTAAATTATTTAAAGTTAAAAAAAAATATTAAAAATAAATTATAAATTTATATTATTAAAAGAAATAAAAATTTACTTAATTTTTTATATTTTTATATTAAAACTTATATTAATTAATATAATATTAATTATTAATATTAAGCTTAATAATTATAAATTAAAATATAAAATAAAATATATTTTAAATTATTAAATATATAAAAAAATAATAAAATATTTAATTAAATAAAAAGAATATAATAATAAAAATAATTTATAAAAACTTATTTAAAATTTAATAAATTATTAAAAAATAATTTAAATATATTATTAAGAAAAATTAATTAATTTTTATTTATATTAATAATAATTAACTTTTAATTAATTATATTAAAAGAATTTAAAATTTAAGATTTTAATATAATAAAGCTTTTAATTTTATAAGTAAAATGCTATAACTTTAATTTTTAATATTTTTTTTTATTTAATTTATTAAGAAATTTTAAATTAATATTAATTATTTTTATATTTTACTTAGTTAATAATTAATATTAAATATATAAATACTTTAAATAAAATAAAAACTTAATAATTTTAATATAAACTTAATTTAAAATCTTAAAAATATAATAATATATATTTTTTAACTTATTCTTTATTTTATATTTCTTAACTTAAAGCTTTTTATTTTTTATTATAATATAAAAAATTATATTATATATTAATAAAATTTATAAAAAGAATTAAAAAATATTTATAAATAAAAATTAATACTTTATAATTATTATATAAATAACCTTAATAAATATATTAAAAATAATACTTTATATTATTTATTATTTTATATAATAACTTTTTAAAAATATAAAAAATATATAATATAACTTTAAAATTAAACTATTTAATAAAAGTAAATAATTAAAAGCATTAATTATAATAATTATAATTAATTCTTAGCTAATAAACTTAATAAATAAGTTTATATTTAAGGAATATTTAAGGTAGTAATATTTTAAATAATATATAATAATAATAAATTAAAAGCCTTATAATTATTTAAAGTAAATACTTAAATTAATTATTAAAAAGTTATCTTAAGTTAATGTTATTTATTAATAATAAGTATAATTTTATATAATTTATTTCTTTAACTTATTAATAAAACTTACTTATTTAATTTACTTAGCTTATTACTTACTTAACTTATTTAGCTTACTTTAAATAATTTAATAACCTTAATTATTAAGTAATTTAAGTTATATAATTCTTTAAGTTATACCTTCTTTTATAAGCTTATCTTATTAATTTATAAGGTTTATTTATGCCTTTAGGGAATTAATAATATTCCCTTAATATTATTCTTATTATATTTATAACATTATTCCCCTTTTTCTTTACTTTTTATCTTAAAAAATCTTATTAATATATTTCTCTTCTTCTTTTCCATTTCCTTATTAAATTTTACTTAATATTTTTTTATTATATAATTTTTTTTTATATTTACTAATTATATCTTCTTATATAAAAAAGTTTTATTTTAAGAAATAAAATTAATACCTTTAATTATTTACTTTTATTAAGCAATTTAATTTTAAAGTTATATTATATATCTTTTATACTTTTAAAAAATTATTATATAAAATAATAAATAGCATAAAGCATTACTTTTAATATATTTATTAAAGTTATTTATATAATAATTATAAAATATTAATTTTTATTTATAAGTATTTTTTAATTTCTTTTATAAATTTTATTAATATATAATATAGTTTTTTATATTATAATAAAAAATAAAAAGCTTTAAGTTAAGAAATATAAAGTAAAAAATAAGTTAAAAAATATATATTATTATATTTTTAAGATTTTAAATTAAGTTTATATTAAAATTATTAAATTTTTATTTTATTTAAAGTATTTATATATTTAATATTAATTATTAATTAAATAAAATATAAAAATAATTAATATTAATTTAAAATCTTTTAATAAGTTAAATAAATAAAAATATTAAAAGTTAAAGTTATAATATTTTATTTATAAAATTAAAAGCTTTATTATATTAAAGTTTTAATTTTTAAATTTTTTTAATATAATTAATTAAAAATTAATTATTATTAATATAAATAAAAATTAATTAATTTTTCTTAATAATATATTTAAAGTACTTTTTAATAATTTATTAAATTTTAAATAAGTTTTTATAAATTATCTTTATTATTATATTTTTTTTATTTAATTAAGTATTTTATTATTTTTTTATATATTTAATAATTTAAAATATGTATAAAAATATTTTTTTAATTATTTAAATATTAAATTTATATTTAAGAAAAAGAGCATTTTTAAAAAGATATAATATAAGGTATTAAAGGCCTTATTATTAATAATAAAGAATATAGCTTTAATTTTATTTAAGTTAATATAAACTTACTTTTTTATAACTTTAATTAAAAATAAAGAATTTTTATTATATATTATTAAGTTTATATTATTAAATATAACATATAAAAGTTTATTATATTTATAATATAATAAGGGTAAAAAATTTATTTTAACTTTAATATTTAAAAAAGCAAGTTAAGGAAAGTAATTATTTATTTTTATATAAATTATTAAGTAAGTTAAATTAAAATATCTTTAATTAATTATATTTATAATAAATATAGTAATAAAATTAACTTAATATTAAATAATTTATAATAAATTAATTAAAGTATTAACCTTAATATTATTTCTTAAAAGCATAATTATATTAACTTTAAGAAATAAGTTTTTAATATAATTCTTATAATATATTAGCTTAAAAAGTACTTTTAATAAAGTATATATCTTAAATTATATTATTAATAAATATTTAATTAAGGTTAAATTAATATTATTAAGCATTAAAATATTTATAGCATTTATTTTAATAATTATAATTAAAATTATTTAAATTACTTTTTCCTTAAATAATAAGGATTATTAAATATATTTCTTTAGTTTTAAATTTATTATATTTATTAAGCTTACTTTTATTATAAGAAACTTAGCATTTTTCTTTAGGATTTAATTTTAATTAATAAATAAGTTTTTCCTTTTCATTACCTTTTTTTTATTTTTTAATTACAATTTATTATTAATAATTTAAAATTAATTATTATTTATCTTTTTAAAGTTTTTAAATTAAGCTTAATTAGCCTTTATAATTCTTATAACTTTATTTTAATTTTTAATATTTTTAATTATATACTTTTTTTAATTATAATAATATTTATTTAAGAAAGCTTATTATTATTTAAGATTATAAGCTTTTTTTTAATATAAATTATATAATTTATAAGATTTATAAGTATTAAAATTAAGCTAACTTTTTTTTAATTATTAAGCTTTTAAATTACTTTTAAGGCTTTTAATAAAGTCTTTTCTTTAAATAAAGAATTTATTTTAATAAGCTTATAATATTTAATTATATAAAGTAAATTAAACCTTTTCTTTTTAAATAAGAATTTTAATTAATTATAAATATATCTTTTTAAATTATAATTACTTTAATTATAATATAATTAAATATAAATAAGGTTTAAATATTTTAAAAGGCTAGCTTAAGCATTTTTAAGTAAGCTAAGGAATATTAATAATTTCTTTAATTTAAAAGTTATTAATAAGCTATTTAAGAAAAGCTACTTAAGTTTATTATATTAATATATATTATAATCTTAAAAAGTATAGTTATAATAAACTTTAAATAACTTATTTTTTTTAAAGAAAAGCATTAAAATTATACCTTATGCCTTATTATTATTAAAGTTATTTTAATTAAGTTTTATTAAAGGCTGCTAAATTAAATTTATAATTCTTAGCTTAATTATTTTAAAATTACTTTATTATTTATTATAAAAAAAAGTTTTAATATTTTATTAAAATAACTTAAATTTATCTTTAAACTTAATTAAATTAAGTTTTAACTTTATAAACCTTTTAATAAGTTTATTTATATTTTATAAATCCTAATTATATTTTTTAATAATATTAATATAATTAAATTTAAATAAAGATTATTAAGCTTATAAGTTTTTATTTTAAAGATAATTTAAAAAATTAAAATTATTTTAGCTTTTTTAAAGGAAATTTAGCCTTTTTAATTTAAGTAAACTTTAATTAAAATTATTTTATATAAATAAATACTTATCTTACTTAAAATACTTAAGTTTTTAGTTAATAACTTTTAATAAAGCATACTTAAAGTTTAATTAAAGAATATTTCTTATTAACTTATAAGTAATCTCTTTTCTTATTAGCTATTTTTTTAAATATAATAAAAACATTTTATAAAAAAATTAAATTATAATAAAAAAGATATTATTTATATTATTAAGTTTTTAATTATATTTTATAATTTTTCCATTTTATATTTTTAATAATTATAATTAAATTTATATTATAAATTTAATTAAATTTATATTATAAATTTAATTATTAAATTTATAAAAAATAAAAAGCTTTTTTTTAATTTTTTTAAATAAATTATTTAATAATAATGCTTTTAATTATTTTTATTAAGTTTAAAATAATATAACATTACTTAAGTAATTTTAAGATTTAATTATTTAAGTAAGAAAATTAATAAGCAATAATTTTAAGGCTATTTAAAACCTTAATAATATTAATTTTATTAAATTTTAAAGTATTTAAATTATAAATTATAAATAAAGCTACTTATAATAAAATTATTATATTAATAAAAAGTAAGATTTTTAAAATATTAATTTAAATTCTTAACTTATTATTAATAATAAATTATAAGGTTTAATTAAAGCAAGGTTAATATTTTAATTAATAATAAGTAAGATTAAATTTTTCCTTTTCTTTAATAAATTTCTTAAGATTCCTTTTTTAGCTTTAAATAAAAAAAATAAATAGTTTTTAAAGTTTAAAGGTATTTTTAAAATAAAAATAAATTTAAAAGGGCTTTAAGCTTAAAAGTATAATATATATATTATAATAATTTTTATTAAAATAATAATAAAATAAAAAAACTTAAAAGTAATAATATCTTTAATTAAAATAATTGCTTTTAAAGAATTTATTTTTAATATTATTATAAAATATTTAAATTAAAATTTAAAAAATAAAGGTATTAATAAATATAATAAATAAAATAAATTTAATAAAAGAATATTTTATTAAGAAATAAGAATTATAAGGTTATAATAAAGAAAGCCTTTTAAATTTATATTTAACGCCTTACTTATTAATATTATATTAAATTTTTAGTAATTTAAATTTAAGTTTAATTAAAGCTTAAATAAAGTTATATTTTAAGTTTAAGCCTTTTATATAATTTAATTAATATAAAAATATATAATATAATATTACTTATTAAACTTATAAGTAAATAAAGTAAACGCCTTAATTTTATATTATAACCTTTTTAATTTTAAACTTAAAATTATAATAATAATAATAAATATTAATTAAAAGTTTAAAGTATTTTTAATTAATATTAAGTAATATTTATAAAGTTTAAATTTATTATTTTAGTCTTAAGTTTATATTATTATTATATTTAAGCATAATCTTTAATAAAAAATTTAAAATAAGTTTAAAGCTTAATAATATATTAATATAAGATTAAGGTAATATTTTATTTAAATATTAAAAGCATAAGAGGTATTTTAAAATTAAAAAATAGCCTTAAAATATTTATAATATTATTATAAGTTTAATTATACTTAAATCTTTTTTATAATAAATTAAAAATAAATATAAGTTTTAATTAAAGCTTTAAGTTAATATATAAAATAATTTAGCAATATTTAATATAAAAATAAGAAAAGAAATAAAATTAATAAATAATTAACTTATAGTTAACTTTATGTTTTTCTTATTATTAATTAAAGATATATAAAATTAAAATTATGCTTAAGCTAAATTATTAATAAAAGCAAGCTATTTAAATAAATAAGGAATAGGTTTTGCTAAACCCTTTTAAGAATAACTTAAGAAGGAGCTTTAACGTAATAAAAAGAGAAGATAAGAATAAAAGGGAGCTAAAGAAGGGAAAAGGCAAGTATTTTAAAAATTCTTAAAAATAAGAAAAGCTTAATTAAAATACTAAATATATAAAAAAAAAAGAGTTGATTTTTTTAAGAATATTTAAAATAAGCGTAAAAGCTAGCTTTTTATAGCTAGCCGGAATTTAGCGCGGTATCATTTCTTACATATTTCCCTGCACCCGCCAACACTAGTTATCTTGCAAAAAGGTAATAATATTATATAAGTATTTTTATATTTTTTAATTTATTTATTTTATGCTATTATTTATCTTAAAGTAATATGCTATAAATAAAAGGCATTTCATGCCTACTTAAATATATAAAAAAGCTTAAAATGCCCTTATTTAATTAAAGCCTTAATTATTAATAATAAATATAAAGAATTTATAATAACGTTATTATAAAGTAATAAAGCATTATATATAGTTTTTTATAATTATAAAGTGCATTGCTTTTAAAAAAACCTATTTTAAAAGGCAATTTATAATAATTATTAAATAATATAAGCTGCCCTTATAAGCTAGTAAGTTTATTATAAAGTTAATAAATATTTAAAATTAATAGCAATTTAAAAGAAAGATAAGGTAAAATAAGCCTTACTATAATTATTAACTAAGCTAAATCTAATAATATATATTATAATTTTAAATAAAACATTAAATAGCTTATAATATATTATTTTTATAAAAGTTATATAAAAGAATTTAAAAAATTCCTTCTTATTTTAAATACCTTATTATAAGAAAGTTATAAGCTTATTATAGCATTAATATAATAAGCAATTCTTAATTTAAAAGTTATAGCTAGCCTTAAAATTAAAGCATGCTATATATATTAAAAGTATAATTAATAATTTAAATTATTATTTTAGCCTTCTTAAGGAATTATTATTAACTAAATATAACCGCTTTATAGCAAATTTTATATTATAAATCTTATTAAACTTCCTTATTTTAAAGTATAGCTAATATTAATTTATTAAATAGCTATAACCTTATAAATATAATAATATAAGCATTAAAAATTACTATTAAAATTAATTAAAGTATTTTAATTATGCAATTCTTCTTTAAAGTTATTTCATTTTATTTTCATTATAATAATGCATTAAAATACTATATTTATATTTTTAGGCAATATTAAAGATTATAGCAAAAAAGGAATAAAGTTTTAATTTATTAAGCTTATCTCTTTAAAAAAAGTTAAAAGCTAATAAAATATTTAAGGCCCTTATAATTTATAAATATTATAAATAAGCGGAATATATTTTAAAGCATAAGTAATTATACTTTTAAGGCCTTAATTATTATTAATAGCTCCTTATTATAAATAATATAATTTCATTATATTAAAAAAAGCTTTATAAAGTAATAAGTAATTAAATAAAGGGCCTCTTTTTTTAAATTAATAAGCATATATTAAGAGCTATCTTTAAGCAATTTACCTTTATTATTATGTTTAGGTTTAAATTTTATTTAGCTAAAATTAATATCTTTATAAATATTACCTTAAAGTAGCAAAAGGCTATATCCTTTTTACTTTCTTATTAAAAAAAAGTCCTTTTAATAATAAAATAAAAGAAAGAGTTAATAACCTTAAAAAAGTTCTTAATAAAGTTATAATAAAAGTTTGCAAACTTTATAAAGCTTTAAACATTATAAACTATTTATAATGCCTTTTATTTTTAAATTACCTTAACCTTTTTTAAGTTTACTTAAATGCTTATTTTAATTATAATAATAAAGCTTAAATACTTTACCTTTTTTATTATAAACTTATACTTATTTTAATTTAAGTTTAATTTAATATTTTATAAGCAATATAAAACCTTTTATACTTTCCTTATATAATTTCTTTTTAAGCTTAAGGAAAATATTAATATATTATTTAAGTATATTATTATATAATCTTTTAAAATATTAATTAAGATTAAATTAATATATTATTAAAATATAATAAGCGCATTAAATAAATTAAAAGGGTAAATTAATTATTTAAATAATTTAAATTAAGTTTAAAATGCCATTAAGTATTTCTACCTTTTTATTATTTATATTTAATAAAAGGCTGCATAAATATCTAGCTTTATAAACCATTAAACGTTAAAAAAAGAGCGTAATATCTCCTTAATAAAAGGGAGGGGGTAATGGTTTTATTAGGTTATTTTATTTAAGGCATAATAATTTATATAAAACCGCTACTCTTTATTTACCTTATGTATTAAAAGGATTAACGTTATTATAAGCAAGAAGCTAGCCCTTATTTAATCTTTATTATAAAGTTTTATAACTTATTTTTATAACTTAAATAACTAATTTTAAGGTATATTATATAATAAGCTTTATAGCAATATTAATATAAATTTATTCTTTATTAATAATAAATAAATATAATAATTAAATTAATCTTAATATAATAAAAAGGTAAAAGCTTATTCTTTATTAAAAAAGCTAATAAAGTTTTATACTTTCTTTAATAAAGGCTTAACCTTGCATTACTTTATATTATTATTATTTTTTTCTTAAGAAGCTATAGCTTAAAAAATTTATATAATCTTATTTAAGCTTATTTTTATTAAAATAATATTTATTATTTTATTATAAAATAAGTAATTTATTTATACCCTTATAATTACTTTAAAAATTAATTAAGCTAAACTACTTATATTTTATTAACTTTCCTTCTTTATAACTATCCCTTAGGCCGCATTAATTATTATATAATCATAAATTAAGTTTAGCAAAATATTATAATAACATAATTAAAATAAGCTTAGTAAAAAGGGTTAAGCTATACTTAAAACTATATAAGTTAAAATAAAGACTTATTATATATTAATATTTAAAGAAAGCCATATTATATATATAATATATTAACTTTATAAAAGATTAATAATTATCTTTAAATCTTTTAAGATAAGCAAAGCTATTAACTTTAATTTTATCTTTTATACTTATTACTTACTTATAATAATATAATAATTATACTTATTATTTACTTAAGTAATAATAATATACTTATAATTTATAATAATAAAAATTAAAAAAAAAGCTTATTTAATTTATTTTATACTTATTAATATTATTTTTATATAAATTAAGCTTATAAAGAAAGCTTATATTTTTAAGTAAAATTTTACTTAAAAGCTAATCTTTTCCTTTAAAGCTAATAAAGTCCTTTTTATAAGGTATAGCTAGCTTTATAACCTAAATTTAAGTTAATATAGCTATAAAAAAGAGTTTATAATTTACTATAAAGTATTCCTATTAACTGCAATATAAGTATGCCTTGCACCTTTGCTAAGCCTTTCTTTTAAATTTAAAAATTTAAAGCGCCTTAGCTTAGCCGCTAGCTAATTAAGAAAAAAAGGCATCTTAATGCCCTTATAGCCCTTTATTCCTAGCGCTTTAACCCTTTATTATACTTATTATAATTATATTTATTATTATTATATCTTAATTCATTACTTATTATCCTTAAGTTAAGAGCTTTAAAAGGCATAAAATTAAGCCTATATATTATTAATGCTTAAAGTTTTATACCTTTAACTTATAAGCAATTTAATAATATATATTTACTACCTTATTATAATTTATATATAAGATTAATACCTTAATAACTTTATTATAAAGCTATAAAAAAAGTTAATTATAAAAATAATTTAACTTTACTTTATTTAATTACTTAAGGCCCTTAACTTATATTATTAATTATATAAAGTAAATATAAAATTAAGTAAAGTTATTATAATTTTATATTTAAAATATTTTAAGCTTAATTAAAATAGCTACCTATTAATATAAATTTTTATAATAATACTTTAAATATTTAAAAAACTTATTTATATTAAAACTATTTTAAGGCTTACCTTATTTATAAAATATTATAATATATAATTATACCTTAATAAATAGCTAACTTTATAAAAATATTTAATATTCTTAAAAACCCTTAATAAAATTTATATTAATTTATAACTTATATTATATTATAATCTTTTAAGCTAAAAAGCTATCTTAATTATTATTAAATAAGAGTTTAATTAAGAGCGGCTTATATTAAATTAAGGGTAAGTTAAGAAAATTTATATATACTTTAAGCTTTATAAGTTAATAAAGTATTATTATAAAAAGAAATATAGTAATATCGCTATTAATATTAATAAGCATTATTATAAATAGCTAAAAAGGTTAAGATGCTTCTTAAGTATTTTTATAGCTTAATATTAAAGTAAGTTAAGGAATTCCTAGTTATGCATTTTATAAAAAGATTAATATTTTAAGTATAAAGTTATTTACCTTTATAATATAAGTATCCTTTTTAATATAATTTAAAAATTGCAATTTAATATTATAAATTAGCTTTAAGTATTTATTAAAAGGTACTTAAAAAGAGTTATAAATTATAATATTTAAAAAGTAAGTTAGCCTTAAAAGGGCTTAACTTTAAATTTATCTTTTAAGTATATGCCTCATTATATAAGAGGATTGGGTGTAGTGTGGGCCCAGCATGAGCATGCATTACGGCTTGGGCAATAGCCCAAGCCCATTACAGAAAGTATTAAATATATAAGGTATGTTAATATTTAATTTTAAAGAAACATTTAAAATTTTAAGGTAATAGTGATTTTAAATAAATTTAATTAAATTTATATTATTAAAACCAGTGATTTTAATATAACTCTTTAATTTTACCCCTTTTTTAATTCCTTTTTAACTTAAGTTATTTTTAACTTTAATTTAAATGCAAATTTTTCTTCTTTTATATACTTAATTTAATAATAAAGAAAAGAAATGAAATTAAAAAAGAAGCAGCTTTCTTTTTATATATATTTTAAATAAATTAAAGTAAAATTAAAAAGTACGTATAAAAAAGGTGTGAGGTGTCAAATATAGGTCGTTAGCGCCAAAATGGAACGATTGATTGCATATGAGAGTAACGCGGGATCCCGATCCGATCCAGCAGCAGGCAATGTCCCAAAGGACAGGGACTTGTGGGGAGCTGTTGTGGGCCCTGCACAAGATTACAGGGGTCCAACAAGGTCAAAGTGGGCGCCAACCTTAATAGCTGTGCTGAATACGCGTAGAAGCTTTGCCCGACCTCGGGCGCTGGTGCTGACCCGCTTATTTACTATGGAGGATGGCTGACTACTCTTGAGTAAGTTCCAAGACCGTCATCTCCCTTGAGCGGAGGGATGCAGACAGCTGTCGTCTACTGTCTGACTGTGTGGTTGTCGCGTGCCTGGCGGTGAGACTAGACTTGCCTACTATATTGCCCCACCCCTTCCCTATCCCACCTCCTTTCCCAAAATCTACTTCTTCCAGTCTGGCCACTACACGCGACAAGCCTGCACTTCCGAGCCCGCAATGCCTTCACTACGCGTCAATTGGGGCAGGCTGACCCTGGGCCTCGTCCTGTGTGTCGCCATAGCTTTCGTCCGAGCTGAAGGCGCCAAGGATGGCCCCCTGGACGACGTCACGCTGGGGCCGCCCTTGAGCCTCGAGGAAATCGAGGATCAACTTCAAGTGTGCAACCCTCCTCCCTACGTGGTGAAGCTGGCGAACTGATAATCCTCCTCTGCAGGAGTGCCCCGTCGTCCACACCCTCACCGCCCAGAAGCTCGCCCGCCTCTCCGGCAAGACCTCCCAGGTCGCCAGGCTCTTCTCCATCCTCTTCCCCAGCAGCTCTCCCGCCATCAATGCCCTGCTTGCCACCCTCTACATATCCGGCCCGCCCAACTTTCTTCTGGCGCTATGTCCTCCGAACATCGACCCCTCTTCTCTGTCCATCATGGTGGCCTTTGCTGTCGGCGGCCTGATGGGCGACACGCTCTTCCACTTGCTCCCCGAGATCTTTCTGGGCGAGGACGACCTCGAGAAGGCCCGCTTCGTCCTCGTCGAGCCCAACCGGAATCTTCTGCTCGGCGTCGCTATTTTGGTAGGGTTCATGACTTTCGTCGCCATGGACAAGGGGCTCCGCATTGCGACCGGGGGCGACGGGGGCCACGACCACGGCCATGGTCACTCGCATGCCCACGGGAACGGCAATGACGGCGCAAAGTCCACCGCGGTTGAGGGCGTCGATGCCTCTGGCGTGAAGTCTCGGAAGAAGACAAATGGCACCACGAGTGAGAAGGAAGCTGCCCCCGAGAAGGAGCTTAACCCGAGCGTCAAGCTCGGCGGCATCCTGAACATGATTGCCGACTTTACCCACAACATCACCGACGGACTCGCAATGTCAGCCTCCTTCTATGCCTCCCCCACCGTCGGCGCAACCACCACCATGGCCGTCTTTTTTCATGAGATCCCGCATGAGGTCGGCGACTTTGCGCTCCTCGTGCAGTCGGGCTTCAGCAAGAAGGCCGCCATGGGCGCGCAGTTCATCACGGCGGTGGGCGCGCTGCTCGGCACCTGCATCGGCATCGCCGTCCAGGAGCTCGGGGGCGGCTCCGCCTCGTCCGAGCCCCTCGCCCTCAACGGCGGCATCTGGGGCACCAGTTTGACCTACGGCGACCTGCTCCTGCCTTTCACCGCGGGGACGTTCCTGTATGTGGGCACCGTGGCCGTCATACCGGAGCTGCTGGAGACGGGCAAGAACAGGCGGGAGGAGCTGGTCAAGACGCTGAGCCAGTTCGCGGCGATCGCCTTGGGCGCGGGCATCATGCTTTACATTTCGTGGCATGACTAAGGGGAGGTTTCGCTTATCGGCCCCGGGCATGTAGATGATAAGAAGTAGAACGCATTTTAGATGTATAGAAGACTGCAATGTGAGGGAGGTCAGGCTGGTGAGGATTGCCGCCGGTCTGAGAGCATTTACGGGCTGCGGTCTGACCACCATGGGTGAACTCCAAGTTCGCAGTGGTGAACCCATAGAGGATACACCCCATCCAAGCGAGAGATATTGTGTACCAGGTTTTGGGAAAGCGGTCTCTATCTGGATTGATTAGCCTAGGCGTCATTGCTGAGCTGCCTACGTAGCAGGTTCGCAGTCTCTAAGTACATCTCAGATCAGTCAACTACTTCGAAGTCGCGACTCATAATATCATAAGGCCATTCATGGGCCTCCATTCGGTATTGTGGCTCGGGACTGCTCATTGCTATACTCAGCACATCTCATCCAGTGGAACTCACATCCACCGACGAATTGAATCGGAGAACAGACGTGCCGCCTACTACCATACAGTGTCAAGCCGATCTGTCCAAACGTCACTACCATTATTGCTATTGTTTTCTCCATCTTCACTGTTTCTCTCGGCTGGTCGCGCCTTATGGTATCAGTTCAAGGCGAAGACAGAGAAGAGAATGACCCAGAGGGGAAAAGGTCCAGCCTCACGAAGCTGTGGTTCCCTCGTTCGAGACATTGATACCACAGAAAATCTCCAATGCCTTGGCGGAAGACATCTTGCCAAGCGTGATTGTGATTAGTATTATCGTGCGCTACCATAAGCTCGGGTCATGTGGTCGCTCTTCGTTTCTCAAGTCTCAATCGCACAGGCATCCACTATCGGGTCACTTGAAGCAGTGACATGACAACTAGGCTGGCAACTTGTGTGATCCTAGAGAACTTGCAACCTAGCAGCCCAGTCATCTTGAACGCGAAGTGGAGGTCTACTGTGCCATTTCGAACATTATCGTGGCGGACGTGACGCTGCTGCTTGAGGCAGCCAGGCTGTTGTTCTATCCCCACTATGCCGCCTTGAAGACGACAGTCACGATGATGACTTGTGCAGGATGGAGAATGAAAGTGTAATACTGACCTCGTCTGCCATGGCCCCAGGCTGCGCCAAATCAAATACGGAAAAAGAAAGAAGGAGAAAGAAAGGGATGAGAGGAGGTGGAAGAAACCAACAACTCTTTTTTTTTTAGGAAAAAAAAAAAGGAAAGAAGGAAAGGGTAACGCCCACGGGCAAGACGGACACGTGCGGGACCCAACTCACAAGCAAGGCGACCTCCTACATTTCGTCGTATCACCAGACCAGAGCACGCCAGTCTCGGCCTGATCGGCCGCAGCCTATTCAGGGCTACAAGCAGAGTGCTCGAGCAGTTCTTCTTGTAGGAGGAAAACCACATCAAGGCCACACCTCACCACCACACGTACCTACGCCAGCCCCCAGCCCCCGGCGGGGACCAACACGCTGACGACGACCAGGAGGGGGACAAAGCCTGAAGGGCCTGGTCCTCGCCGCGGACGGCGTTCCTGCCCGTCCACCGCCGGGAGATGCGTGCGGGACTTCTGGAGGCAGACGAACCTTGATGAGCTGAGCTGCTAAACTGGGGGTCCGTGGCGAAAACGTTCCTGGGCGAGGGCCAGGGGGTCTGGACGCGTGGAGAGGGTCTTTGGAAGGGCGCAGGGCGGGAATTGATATCGTTCCGGGTGGTTTCATGTTGCTGTGAGTCATATTCTGGGTGTCTCCTCCGCCCGCCTACGACAGCCGCCCACATCCCTGGCGCTCTGTATCTTGTTTCTGTGGGGGAAAAGCACGAGTGTTGGAAATTTGTGACACCACAGTGCAGGAAATGCTGAGGTGGGAGGCAGGGTGAGGTGTCGTGGTAGTACCAGGGGGCATTCAGCCAGAGAGGAAGGCGCTGGAGGACTACATGGGCTGGCTATAAGTCGAGGGTGGTTCCGTACCTCCCATGGCGGATGGCAGGACAGTGATGGAAAATCTGGCCGAATGTGGTACATCTCGAGGGAGACCCGAGATTGGACCAGTTCAAGTGATCCGTAGAGAAAAGAATAAACAAATTGTAAAGGCAACACGCGTTGAACATGCCCTGGGTTCTTGAGAACCGGCTGTTGTTCAAGTATTCAGGGATCCACAATCACTGTCTTCAGCATGATAGTCATTGAACGTGTGTGTGCCTCGTCTTCTTCCGTTCGAATCTGTGAACCTACCTACCTACCACATCACTCCTTGGTTAGATGCTCTTACTGGCCGAAGTGATTCATCTGGTGAAATCAATGTTTCCGGTCTCCCTCCCTCGTAAATACGGGGGCGACAACATAGAATCCTTATCATAATTCTGTGCCCCCGATCCCATTCCTGAAATGCCCTCCTTCGACAAAATGATCTGGTCAGGCCCCAACACAGCTTTGCATGATGTCGTTATAACCATGACACACCCACAAGGGGCCCTAATTCCCTAACCCCAAATCAATTACCAGACGTTGGATCAAAAGCATCTCTGCTCTAGACTCATTGGAACAAAGATGCTCCTTGCTTAGGGCATTTATCCAGCCAGGAGATCACCCTGGAACAAGTTCACCGCACGCAGCTCCTGCATGCCAAAGGTTGATCCCGAGACCAGAAGCATATTACAAACCCACGTGCATTGCCAAGTCCAAGACAAACGAGCAAATCAAAGTCACAAGGTGGGCACCATCCGCGCTGGACACCTTACGAGGCATAGTTCAAGCTCAAGGGGGAGGGACTGGACAATCAGGATCCTGGGCGGCGAGCACAGTATTCCACAGTACCAAATGTCCAATCCCACGCCGTACCATCGTCAACACACAGTTAGAGTCATTCCGGCCCCTTGTTGGCTTGGCGCGGCGCTGGTCCCAGCTGCTCGGGAACCCCTAAAGGGAGGAATAGCCGCATGCGGAAATCCTTTTTTTTTCTTTTTTCTTCCACACTTCACACTTGCCCCTGCTTATGACGCTAGCCAATGTGCTCAAGTGCTTGGACCCATGGACTTGAGGGTGAAACTTTCGCTGCCATGCTGCCAGGCTGCTCGCGCCCGCCTTAGTGTGGGCTGAGGGGGGTCCTCTTGTGATCGCGGACTGTTGCTGCTCAGTTGCGCGGGCTCTGGCTGCTCAAGGACGTTGGGGCGCTTGGACCGTACAAGTGGGTGTCGTCCCACAACATGCTGGCAGCAAAACCTGGCACTCGCTAATTGGGGAGGCCAGAAGGGCGGCCGCGGTCTGGAGACCTTACTCATGGGCTAGCTGCGGCCGACCAGGTCCGGAATCGTGGTGCGTGGGATATATCGAGATTTTCCCCTGCGGCCGTACCGTGCAGCGCATGTGACGGGGACGGAGGGGAGTGGTCCTGTACGACACGGACGTAGGTAGCACCGAACGTTGTGGTTCGGCTCTCGGGCTTGCGACATCGGCAGCCGAAGTTCATCTTGTCAATTGGTCGATCACAGTTGCTCTGCTGTTTCTGTATTTTCTGCGCACATGATGATGAATGTTGAGCAAGTGTTGGCTATGGATACGAATAGGCCTCCTTGGCTTTGGTCCTTCAGGAAGCTGCATTCAAGGTCTGGAACTGGATATCGCCGAGCAGTCAGGCGTTTGTTATGTAAATTGTGGAGATCCGAAGTTGGGAATTGCCGTTTTGGCCAGTCACCGTGAGACCTTGCGCGTGTAAGTCGTCGACAGCTCGCAACATGCAAGGTCCGTCACCGGCGGAACTAAACGCCCAAATGATACAGGATTGGCTCCTAGCTCCGACTGTTTGAAATCCAGTGCTCACGTAATTCATTGATTATGCACGCGCCTGCGTCCTGCTGGCTGCCACACGCATCTGCGCAACAACTAGCTCTAGCTCTGGGGTTTCCGCGGTCTCTTCCAGGCCTGAGGAAAGACGATGCAGTTTCTGTTGGTAATTGCATCACGGGAGCCGGGCCATAATCGAAGCCAAAGGATCAACGGGCTGGTCTGGCTCGGCCACAAGACGCCATTCTGTGTCAGGCCATCGCCAATGTTTGCGCCAACCGCCCGAATCTTCTTTGTCGACACGTGCCCCGTGCCTTGGGCCATGGCAGCCAAGTTGTGGCTCGCTGGAAGCTGACAATCTGCAGAGCTATCGTGCCTGTCAGTTGAAAAGGCCTAGACTTGTCCTCCTGGGCAAGGGCATGGAGGGGCGTTGATCCCTGCCCGTCCAGTCTTCCCATGTTGGGGTTCGTAATCCACCAGCCGATGATCCACTGGCGCAATGCAGGGATTGCTTTGTGAGTTGGGGGAACGAGAACCTTGGTCCTGACCGTGCACGCCTTTCGGCCAACGGTAGGGCGCCGACCTTCTTTTTTTGTCCCTGGTATGGCCCTACGGACGTCCGCATCCGACGGCCGCTGCGTGTTCGACACAGGCGATAATGAACACGATTATCTATGATGGTTCACAAGTGACAGTCAAGACAAAGAGATTTCAGAATCGACGGGACCTGGATCTGATGCGGATCTGGATCTGGTAGATATTATTATACTCGTCGCTCACCTCACACACACTCAAGTCTCTCTCTCACCCGGGCCGGGTCTTGACCCTTGGCAACATGGTGCAGACGAATGAGACGCACGTCACAGACTACCTATCATCCAGATCCGGGTCGGCAGACGCCCTTCAAGCCGCAACGAGTGATCAATCCTCCCACACCACCTGGCGGGCATGGCGCCGCGCCCGTGGTTCGACCAGGTGGCTGGACTAATAAATAAGCTACCAACGCCCTCCACACAACATGCTCCCCCAGACTGTGCGGAGTGGTCCACCGACTGCTTGTTCCAATGCCAGGGATGCCCAATCTGCCCCTCCGCCTCGCTTCCCCTTACCATTAGGGATTTTTGGACGGCTCTCCTACGTCGGAATGACTCAGATATTCTGAACTTTCCTTCATTTCCAATCCAGTTGAGAACCGTCACCATATGTCAGCTACTACTGTGTTGTCTGTCCCCTTGTTTCATGCGCATTTGCGTCCTGCCTCCTGCATCCTGCCGGTTGTATAAAGCCCAGCGTCGGGCCGTTGCCACCGTTTGAAGATGGTGCCTGCTGCTCCTGTCATTGGCAGCTTCTCAGAAAGGGTTTCCAAGAGACCGTTTCTTTTTTATCAGATTGAATGATTACGGGCGACCTATCAAATCAAGTCTCATCGGGCTCTTGAAGTCCACATCACCACCGCCTGACGAACAAGCCCTGCTACCTACTGTGCTGCGTCCCCACACGTTGGCTCAGTAATTGTTTTTTCACACAGGCATCTGTACTAGACACATGTCCTTGGTTGACAACATCATCCTTGCCACAAACATGCCTGCGAGAGCGAGCATGTCGACCAGCCCCAGCGAGGCCAGCTCCTCCCTGTCGGCCCACGCCAGGAAGCTCGGCTTCCCAAGGTCCGATATCCAGATCCACCTCAAGAACCACTTCAAGACCAAGACGTACACTTCGTCTTCTGTCGTGGCCGGAGATGTCACCATCACCACCCAGAGGGAGGTGCGGTTCGACACCATCGAGATCATCCTGCTCGGCTCTGCCAGGACCAAGACAGATGGCTACAGTGCACCCCATGAGTCCACGTACACCTTCTTGAAACTAATCATGCCCATCCCCGAGTCGGTATACCCCGTCCCTAGGGTCCTCGAGAGCTCAAGCACGCTGAGCGTGCCGTTCCACTTTGTGCTGCCCAACTTCCTCACCCTCGGCGCCTGCACGCACAAGGTCGAGTCCGAGCACGTCAAGGGCCAGCACCTGTGCCTCCCGCCCTCGATGGGCTCCTGGGCCAGGGGGAACTGGGAGAAGGACGACCTCTCCCCCCAGATGGCCGACATCGAGTACACCATCAGGGCCAGGGTCTGGAAGCAGCCAGAGCTGCAGGCGCGGCCCACCAAGATCATGGAGTCCATCAAGTCGATCCAGGTCCTCCCCACCTTCCCTGAGGACGCCCCGCTGAGCATCACCAAGAACGACCGGCTGTACTGCATGAGCAGGACAAAGTCCATTCGCAAGAATCTGCTCTCGGCCAAGTTGGGGAAGCTCACAATCTCGGCGGAGCAGCCCAGGGCCATCATGCTCCGTCCGGATGGGCAGGTCTCGATTGGCACCTCCGCTCAGGTCGATCTCAAGTTCGAGCCTGTGTGCGCAGGCACCCCGCCCCCGAAGATCACGGCCGTCTCGTCCAAGATCACAGCACACACCTACTTCTCGGCCGGCCCCATCAGCGCCCCACCCAACATGGGCGACTTCACAAAGGCCGGCGTCTCGGACCGCCGCGGCGTCTACTCCACCTCCGTCAACCTCCCAGCCGCGGCGCCGCTGGAGAAGCCGACCTGGATCGCCCAGCAGGCCCGCCGCGACTCGGGGTACTTCACCGACACGGCGCCCGAGAACACGGCGTCGGAGGGCGAGGACGCCGAGGACGAGGAGCGCCAGCGCCAGCAACGCGAGCGCCGGCAGCGCCGCAAGTCCAGCACCATCGCGAACCTCGTGCGGCCCTCCAAACAACAACAAAACCAGCACCAGTCCCCACCGCGCAGCTCCCCAGTCTTCCACACAGCCACGGCGCACGTCCCCGTGGCGCGCCTCCCGACGTCCAAGAAGTTCTTCGTGCCCACCTTCCACTCGTGCATCGCCTCGCGCGCCTACACGCTGCACGTGTCGCTGCAGGTGACGGCGGGCGGCGGGAGCAGCACCCTGTCGCTGGACCTGCCGCTGCAGATCGGGGTCGAGCCCGAGCGCCCGGCGCTGGGTGGCGCCGCGGCCGGGCAGGGTGAGGAGCTGCCCAGCTTCGAGGCCGCGGTGGAGGAGGCGGCCGTGGACGAGTTCTTCCGGCCGCGGGTGCTGAGCGTGCCCGAGGTCGCCTTCACGGAGACGAGCGTGCTGCCTGGGTATGGGGCCAGGTGAAGGGGGGTCGATCCTCTGGACCGAAACTGACCGAATTTCAATTCTGGCTTTTTGGCGTCTCCCGTTCTATGGCTCTGGGTTTTAGGATGCACCAGATTGCATGTGCCCTTTTCTCCTTTTTTCTCTTTTTTTGTCTTGGTTACGGTTTAACTTTTGATACCCTCGTGCTCGGGTTTGTTGACCCCACGGAATCGATCCGGTGGCTGGTCGGACAGAAAGAAGCATGGAGTTTTGTGGTCCGTCTTTACTGTGTGATGCAGTGCGATGGTTTTTGGTTCTTGAGGTCTCGGAATATCCGACGAAGAGTCTTGTCGGGTTTGTGATAGGGTGCAGATTGTACCGTTAAGGAAAATACAAACACTTTAATTCTCAAAATATGCCTGCAGCGTTGAGCCTATTGCGGTGATAATGCAGTGCAACAGCGTGTGTAGCCTCTGCTACAGAATTCTTCAGCGATTTTCGCCGACATCAATGGCGAGAACAGACCCAGCACTTGCGTGGTGACCACCACGGGAACTTTTGGGGGAAGATTATGAAAGCAGGCACATATGCTGTCAGACAGGACTTGGGATAAGTGGGTACGGTTTGTGCATCGCGGCGATCATCTCGTAGGCCGGTATTTGTGCATGCGGTGGTGTGGCTGTCCTACGGTCATTCGGTGTCACAGCCTGCGGTTGGATCCATGTATCTATTTGTAGTGACTACGCCTGGTATTTGGGCGACACAATACGCGTCTGTCTGAAGTTGAGAAGCCTTTACATGGTCTTTGCATAAATTATTTACATAGAGTTTGAACCCAAGCCAATTGGCAGCCAGTGCAAACCAATTGGGGCGGAGGGGCAGAGCGAACAAGACTGCTCGAGGGAGACACGACGGCTTGACATACAGAAACATGGGTCAGCCCGCGAGATCTCTCCACTGATACCCGGGGTCCCGGATCTCTTGGGTCTTGGCTCGCGGATGTATGTGGATTTGATTGACTGGCCGATTGACTGTGCATCCTTGGGTTGATCGGTGATCTTCCATGTCTCTTGTGAACTAGCGGGAAGTTCCTGGCGTTGTTGAGCATCGCGCCAGGCGATGGGCTCCATCGAGGGTCGGAGACACCAGACTATGTCGAGAAGGGATTTCCAGTAGGGCTGGTGGAAAAGGAGACGTCATGACGACAATGAGATCTGCATGGCACACTGTCGGCAGTGGAATCTCGAGTGTGGGGACCCGGGCGTCGAAACACTCGCCTACGATGGATATTTTCTGTAGTGGGACATCATGTCGTAGGCTCGTGGGCCTAGGCACACACACACGGTGCGTCCCTCTCG
This sequence comes from Diaporthe citri, assembly GCF_014595645.1. NCBI lineage: Eukaryota > Fungi > Ascomycota > Sordariomycetes > Diaporthales > Diaporthaceae > Diaporthe > Diaporthe citri. Next base: position 341,344 of record NW_025064846.1, read on the forward strand.
CGGCGCAGTACACCTACCGGTGTTGTTGATGTTGAGGTTTGTTGGGGAAGAGGAGAAATTCTCGAACAAACAATAGGGCGCGTGCTAGTATCGAGGCCAATTCTCGGGCCGCAGATGCTGTGTCCGTGTGTGCTGCATGGCATGGCCTAGTCTACGTGGTGTCTGGACCAGCAGACCAGACAGAGGACGCGCAATCGCGGGCGTCCGAGCCACACGCCACTTACTCGCGGCGTGTTATGCCGCGTTGCCAAAAATGCTTCTGCTGCTGACGAAAAATCGACGAAAGCGGATGTTTCGTGGAGCTGCGACAGGTCTCAGGGATGTCTCGTCGATTGCTGATCAGCTGCCGTGATCGCATACAAAGATACACACAGCCAAACTGCAGCGCTATACATATCTTACGTAGAAGCAAGAGAAGAAGAAAAGAAGGAAAAGGGGGTCGGTCCCCAGGCCAAGGAGTGAAATGAGAAATGAGCGTGGGGGAGGGGCGGGTCTGGCCCCAATGTCAGTGTCGCTGCTGCAAACGGCCGACGGAGTCGGTCATTCTGTCACCACAACTCAAATGTCACATGTATTCAGAATCAATCGGAGACCCTCCTCTTCTTGTTGTAGTCAAAATCATGCCGTCTATGCTGTGGGGTCAGACGACACCGAAGCTATTGGGGCGAGGACGGTGTAAAGAAGAGGATGGCTGGATAGAGTCAACAGACAGGCGAATGGGCGTTATTGCTACTGTATTATTAAGGTTGGGTCCGCTGCGACGGTCCCCGTCATGCGACCATGCACTGCAGGCTGCAGAGAGATGCAGCCCAGGTTGCAGAGGGGACCCGCTCTTATCGACTTATACGACCCATATCCCGCCAATCGGGGGCTCATGGGCCGGGATCTGTGGGCTAAAGTGCCATAGCTGGGGGGAGGCGCGCATCTCGAATGTTTGGTCACGGTCGCCGTCCCCTGGTCTCCTTCCTACCCTTTCCCCCCTCCCCCCTTCAACCCGTCTCGCTTACAAGAAATACCGCGGTCAAAGGGGGTCTGGCCCAGTGGATTGATTGACCGATGAACTGACTGATTGATGAACGATTGATTGACGGATTGATCGACTGGCTTGCTGGCCTGCTGCTTGTTCGCTTGCCTGCCTTTTTGCTTAGTTACCTGGCTGCCCGCTCTTCTTTCCTCCTCCTTCCACCATCCCAACCTCTCGAAACTGCCAGCCAGCCGAAGCAGACCCAATTGCCCCGTCGCCGTCGTCAGCAGCACCAACAGGAAACGGCCCACCTCTTTTACTCGGACGTCCCCTGTCCGGATCAACTGTTTCGGTCATATTTTAAAGTCTTCTTCACTGACAGACTTTCGGACTCAGCACCAGCGTCCCCATCCGCCCTCCAGAGATCAGCATCAGCTTCCAGCACACCCGATTACGCACCACTGAGCCACATATACCCCGGACCTCTGGTCCAATTACACTCGTTCAGACCACCGCTTCTTCCCTGCCGCGTCTGCCTGCTGAGGCCGAGGTCATCCTACCCGTCGCAAGTAGAGGTACCAGCGCAACACCTTTGCCCGGATACGCCTTCCTGACCGTCTGTCAATCCGTCTATCTCCGGGCTGCCACGACCACCACCCTTCTCGGTGCTTCGACCATATTGCCGTCCTCGCCTGCCGTGAATCACACTGCCGTCAAGCCAATGCGCATTTCGGAGTAACTCCCCACCGAAGCAATATCTCGACGCCGTTCTATCTGTGCCTGTGCGCGCGGTTTGCTGTATTGGACGCGCCTTTAGATACACTATACCTACTATCGCTCCCGCTCTGAGACACGCCCCTTGCCTTTGCTTATCGCCCCACCCGAACGTCTTCTCGTCGCCCAGGGCTCTGCGAGAGCATAGCTTCGAACGCGGCCGATATTCAAGGGAAGGCCCACCGCTACAATGGCACCGACAGCGAGGTCAGGGCTGCTGAGAGCGCTTCTCTTGGCTCTCCTCTGGTGTCAGATCGAAGCCTTCTATATCCCCGGTGGGTTGTCCCGTCCCAAGTGCAGCGTCTGCCTCGCCTTGGTCCCTTTGTGCTGACATGCAGCTGCTCAACAGGCTGGTCAATAAAGTCATACGGCCAAAATGAGAACATCCCTTTAATGGTGAACAAAGCATACTCGGACAATACACAACTGCAATATGCCTATTATGACCTCCCCTTCGTCTGCCCTCCAACCGGCCACCACCGTCCGGGCGCAGGGCTGCTCAGTGGCCAGAGCATCTCCCTCAACCTGGGGGAGGTCTTGCGCGGCGACCGCATCGTCATTTCCGATCTCGAGCTGTCGATGATGAAGGATAAGGAGTGCAACATGCTCTGCAGCAGGGAGGTCTCCAGGCGCGACGTCAAGTGGGCCCGGGAGCTTGTCCGGGACGGATACGTTGTCGAGTGGATCGTGGACAACCTTCCCGGAGCAACGAGCTTCGTGACAGTCGACAAGACCCGCAAATACTATGCTGCCGGATTCAAGCTTGGGTTCACGGACACGTCGTCCGGCAGGCCACGCTACTTCTTGAACAACCACCACACTATTGTTGTGCGCTACCGCAGCGCGCCAGGCAAGGCCGGCGAGAAGGGAGAAAAGGTTATTGTTGGCTTCGAGGTCTACCCCAAGAGTATCGGGTCTGCCAACCGGAGGAACAAGGATGGGTGCCCCGCGGATCTGCAGAACATTGAGCAAAGCTTTGAGCTGTACATGGCCCCTAACAAAACAGTGTCTGAAGCCGCCAACCAGCTATACTCACAGTCGTCATACCAGCCCGAGATCGACCAGGAGGACCTCGACGACGACGCCAGGATGACTATCCCCTACACGTATTCGGTCTACTTCCGCGAGGACAACACGGTCGAGTGGAACAAGCGCTGGGACCTCTACTTTGTTAACCAAGAGGAAGGCTCTCGGATTCATTGGCTGGCCATCGTCAATTCCTTCATCATCTGCGGGCTCCTGACGGGAATCGTGCTGATAATCATGGCCAAAACGATCAGGACCGAGATCAAGGGCTACAAGGACGCTCGCGCTGAGGAAGGCAAGCTTAAGCTCAAAAGAGGTGGCGGACAGCGGTCGCCGAGGCTGTCTGAGAAGAAGGCACTCGGATTGCTCGACCAGGGCGGCGACGACAACGATGCGGATGCCTCTTCCGACGACGAGGCCCTGGAGGACGTCACGGGCTGGAAATTGCTACACGCTGATGTCTTCCGGGCTCCTCACTACGGCTGGATCCTGGCTCCTCTGGTTGGGTCTGGCGTCCAGCTTCTTTTCATGGCTGTCGGACTCGTTCTGCTGAGCGCGTTGGGCATCCTGAACCCCAGTCTCCGCGGCGGATTCATCAGCTTCGGCATTGGTCTATTCGTCTTTGCTGGTCTGTTCTCTGGGTATTACTCGGCTCGGGTGTACAAGACCTTTGAGGGACAGGATTTCCTGCGCAATGCGGTGGTGACGGCTTTGCTGTTTCCCGGCCTGGCCTTTGGGCTCATTTTCATCCTGAATCTTTTCGTCTGGGCCCAGGCCTCGAGCACTGCCATCCCATTCGGGACCTTGGTCGGCCTGTTGCTGTTGTGGCTTTTCATCCAGCTTCCCCTCGTCTACGTTGGCTCCCGATATGGCTACAACCGCGGCGGCGCGTGGGAGCACCCGACGAAGACGAGCCTGATCCCACGACAGGTACCTCGACAAGCCTGGTACATTAAGCGCACGCGGTCCGTGTTGCTCGCTGGTCTCATTCCATTTGCTGTCATCTTTATCGAGCTGCTCTTCGTCTTCCAGTCCGTCTGGCAGGACAAGTCGGGCTACTACTACGTCTTCGGGTTCCTCTCCGTCGTCTCGCTCATCCTGATCGTGACGGTCGCCGAGACCACCGTTGTCACCGTCTACGTCCAACTGTGCAGCGAGAACTACAATTGGTGGTGGCAGTCGTTCCTCGTGGGCGGAGCGAGCTCGGTGTGGGTGTTCGTGTACTGCATCTGGTACTACTTTTACAAGCTGCACATCACAGGGTTTGTGAGCTCGATGCTGTTCTTCACGTATAGCTTCATGGCTTGTCTGGTGTACGGGCTTCTCACGGGCACGGTCGGCTTCCTGAGCGCCTACGCCTTTGTCAGGAGGATATATGGGTGAGTGTGCTCGAATCCGCTTGATAGTTCCTGAACCGTGAGCTGACTGTTGAACAGTGCTATTAAGGCCGATTGAGGGGCCGGCCATTGCTTGACCGGGGTGATATGGATCGCTTCCGTGATCTCTCAATGACCATCAGAGATAGATGTGACACGAGCATTGCGAAAAGAACAAAACTTCAACGGATTGATAATGAGTGTGCTTGACTGCATCGGACCCGGCGTTTCACACTGCAGGGATTCTATTAGGCGCGAATCAAACCCAGAGCTGGCGTTCTTTATCATGTTTTCGAGGGATGGTGGTAATCTGGGCTGGGGGAGAGCGCGAGCTTCTGTTGTTGCCCCCCGCCTAGCGGCTTTCGATGACATCGAACGGCAGGTGGTAATTGTGCAGCCCGGCTTCGCGACGGCGTTTCAATTGGGACTTGAATTAGGAAAGCTGGAAGGCATTTCTTGTGGGTTGGAGGGGTTTCAACGGCGAGCGAAGGTTGCGAGTACCTAGACCTTTTTTCATATCGATATTGGGAGTGGTGGATGCGATGTATAAAGTTGGAATACCTCTTACATACTTTCTAGTCTCTAATGACTCTTATCATCTCACTTGGTCAGGCTGTTCACGTAACTTGTAGTGACTGTGGGTGAATAGTGGCTTGCAGGCCCAACTCCACTGCGGGTCTTGCGGCGCATCTGCCTATTTCTGTCCTTGTGCTTTAGTCTCCCTGCCACAACTTCGGATATAGAAGACTCTAGGTTCGCTGCACGTTGAGTTTTCCCGTCAACCCCACCCAGCTTAGCAGACAGCTATATCATCTGTCTTCCTATCCGTCCACTCATCATATTAGCGTACTGGTCGGGATTTCAACATAATCTTTGTGTCCTTCCTTGCTCAGTCAGTCCTCGACTATGACCACAACGAAGAACGGTGAAGCGACCACCGCGCAGCCAGTTGAGCAAAATGCTCCTCAAGCGGACCAGGACGACCAGCCCCGGTATCCAAGTTCTGACATGTCACATAGCCAGTTTATGGCCAGGGTTGCCGAGAGCAAGGCGAAGGTCGCGGCCATGTCCCCAGAGGAGCTCGATGGTGAGGATACTGGCAACTGAAACCCCCAAGCATGTAACAGCCCCAAAACTCCCAACTGGTCATAGTCATAGACCTTTTAGGCATGGGTGGCCCCTCTGAAGGGGTCGGGCCCGAGGAAGCTGTGAGAAGACTGGAGGAGATTGAGAATGGTTGCTACGACAGCGACAGTGAGGAGGATGACGATGCTGAGAAGTCCGGAGGGGCAGAAGTGGGAAAACCGAGGGTGACCGATGATAAGCAGGATAGCAAAGGCAAGAATTGCCCAGAGGCCGGAGGTGCCCAAGATGACAAGGAGAAGGCGGCGGAGGAAAAGCAGGGCTAGCGAAGATCGGCCCGCGTCCTGAACTCAGAAAATCCCAAGCATTTCCTAGGCGCTGTATCTTGAAAAGACTCGAATATTGGGCTGTGGAATTGCCTTTTGCGGCGCCGGAATTCCCGGCGTCCAGACTTTGTGGCTTTGTAACAGACACCACCTCATCACCGACTTGAAATACATGGCGATCCTTAAGCGCTATGCGTAGCCTTGTCTATGGCGCAAAAATACTACCGTCAGCTCTGCGTGTTGGTACACAATAACTTCCGCTTGAATTTGTACGGCGGGCTCACATGCCATCTTCATATTTTGGAATACTGTGACTATACTGGTGTTGTATCGGTGATATTACCTATAAATGCCTCTTCCTACCCTGCACTGTCCAGCAGCCTGGCTATTGTCAGCTACCCCATTTCATTGTACCTGAATTATGGATAGGGCACACGAGAAGTGATGCAAAGGTACTTCGATGCGGCCAGTTCCAGGTGCCTTTTTTCTTCAGCGGCCTAGTCTTGGGACAACGTACCTGAAACTCTCTCACGACTCTGATTATTGTAAGTGAGGCGTGCCCTATCGATTGGGTAGACGTGTTGCACGAGTTTCCTAGATGTACGCGAAAGTCTTTCGTATTGGTTGCCTTGAATGCAGTCAGCCGCACGACCACCTCCACTTTGCAGGCTCCGAGGCATAATTGACAGGAGGCTGATCTACTGAATTTCCTAAAGAAATGCCATCCCTTCAAGAACACCCAGCATCATCGTCTGCAAAGCAGTATTCAATTCTGGTTCTCTCGATATGACAATAAACGCTATGCCGCGGAATCAACGAACTAATATATATGACCCTCTGCCGGATGGTGCATATATCAGGCTCCGATCTTGGAGCCTGGAAGACGCCGGCAGCCACTACGCTGCCAGCTCAAGATCGTGAACCTGGAGGAAAAGCCAGACTTTTAGGCAATATCGTACGTCTGGGGGCGTGGGATCAAGCGCAAGAAGGTGGCATGCAACGGAATGCGTGTCAAAATCACGGCAAATCTCCTCCAGGCCCTGGTGGCAATGCGATATCCTTCGAGACCGCGCGCCGTCTGGGCCGACTCCATCTCCATAAACCAGGCCGATAACGAAGAGAAAGGCCGCCAGGTCGCCCTGTTGGGCCCAATATACAACCGGGCGCGGAGGGTGCTCGTCCACCTTGCGGGTGATGACGGCGGGCACGCTCATCGGGCGGCGACGTTTGTATCAGAGAAGCTGGTCATGATCCGTCAGATGCCCGGCGACAACCTCGCGACGGCCCCGTACCCATCGGCAGAGGAGATACAGCTGGTGATGGAAGATCCCAGATTACAATCAGTGAAGTGTCTGCTGGACCACCAATGGTTTGAACGAGGCTGGGTCATCCAAGAGGCAGTGCTTGCGCGGGACGCAGTCGTTATCTGGGGCTCGCGCATGACTGCCAGGTTCAACTCGTTGATGATCTGTCACGGCTGGCTGTTCCGGAGTTTTCGGGGGATGTACGCCAAGTACAACGTCAACCCCCTCAACGTCCTGTTAAACCTATACCGCTACCGCTTCCGCCAGGTGGCGCGCTGCCTCGGATACAGCTTGGAGACTCAGCCGAGCCTTCTGAGGGTCCTTGACTTGGCGCGCCCGGCAAAATTCAAAAATCCGAAGGACCGCATATACGCCTTTCTATATCTCGATGGTCTCGACCAGCTCGAGACTGCTGTGATGGACACGGCGCCCAGGTTGGCCATCCAGCCGGATTATTCCAAATACGTGGCCCAGGTGTATGCCGACTTCGCGCGCCATTGTTTCAAGACTGGGCAAATTCACGAACCCGGATTCCAGCATTTCACGCATTCGCCGAAGGACACTGGACGGACATCGTTGCATGGACCGGCACCATGAAGTCCTCAGAAGGTCGCCACTCAATGAACGAGCATGGGCCCTGCAAGAAAATTTATTGGCAAAACGAATCGTCCATTTCACCGAGCGCGAATTGCTGTGGAATGTGTTGAAGGCCTGAAGTGCGAGTGCATGGAGGTGGAGACTGATGCCAGTCCTACCGGCAGGCCCGCGGACTGGCTGAGGAAAGACCAATTCCTAGTCAGTCTTCGTGACGCTGACGAAACATCCAGCCTGCAAGAACTTTGGTCGAATCTGTCACATCGATACTCCACTTTGGCTCTTTCATACAAATCTGATTTACTACCACCGCTGTCGGGATTGGCAAAATTGTGGGAGTCTCAAGGTGCCGGAAAGTACTTGGCTGGGTTCTGGGAGGGAAATATCCTTGAGTCTATGATATGGAAGCCGTTTTGCAGCTCAGTAGGCCAGCGTTCAAGAGAGTCCCGATCACCTTCTTGGTCTCCATTTTCACTAGAACGCGAAGACCGCTGGTGTTCCGACGGCATGGCGCACATCGAATTCCACCACCCTTTCCGCAGGTTGACGAAAAAACATGCTGTGGTATTGGACGCAGGAGTCACCGCGGCGGGAGCAGATCCAACTGGGCAAATCAAAAGCGCATTTCTTCAGCTTCAAGGCCACGTAACCTGGGTCGAAGTCTGCCCTAAACCTGTGAACCCGAGGAACAGCGCCTCTCAGCTTGGCAAACAGAATAACAGCGCGTGCATCCAATTCGACATCGAAATGGACCATAGCAAAGGACTTACCCTACTTCTTATCCTCATTGGCGACTCACAACGCGGCATTTCTATAGCACTTGTTCTGGAACGTTCAGGGGATGCTTATCAACGAGTTGGTATTGTTGAGGCTTATGATCAAGACGATAAAGATCAACTTGCAGCTGGCATCAAGGAAACCGTCGTGATTATCTAGTTAGCTACATCATTCATTCTATCAAAGTTTCCAAATGATATGACCTAAGACAGAATAAACAGCTTTTGATTACAACTAACAGACCCTTCCTAGGCTAACACTAATTACGGCTTTCCCAAAAGCTGGCCTTTCCCAGTACAGCCTCATATAGTAGCGCAAACTGAGTTGGGTGCGAGAGGTCCGGTAGCAGTCAATTGCTAACAATGATTAGCCGGAGGGGGGCTGTACGGCAGAGATAGTCCTAATTCGTGCCTGTATAAAGTCGCCTAGCTCATCACCACAGCAGTGCAACTTTACCTAGGTAGCCGGAGAAATAGGACGCACGGGTGCCTGATGACTGTCCGGAAGTTGAGAAAGGTATCGCAAGCCCTGGCAAACGTCCAGCCGCAGGCGACTTGTCAGGCACCATGTGGAATTGGTCATGGAATGCCCCAGCCCAGCCAAGCCTAGCCGGTAGCGGTTAGCGCAGCCTGGACCACCTTCTAGATATACCACTTGATCACCCAATTCCTAGTCAGACGCTGCAGTTATTGGCCTTGTACGCGATGGCGTGCTAGAGCAGACTTTGGTCTCATCCTACGCAACGGCGCCCTTGAAAAGGAACCCCATGGGAGCCTCCTCCAACATGCGGTGCCTGTCGTCGCCTGGGCAGCCTCTGAGCTCGTCCTCCTCCTCACCCTGCCCCTCGCCCATTTGACGAATTCGTGCTTGTTCAGCAAACACTTCTTACCAGCATGTCCGACCCCGGGAAGGTCCCATACGACCATGAGGCCTCGCCGGCCTCGCTCGAGGACCACCACGGCCATGTCAACGAGGACAAGCTTCGCCGAGCCCTCTCGGCCCGCCAGGTGCAGATGATCGCCATTGGCGGCACTATCGGCACGGGCCTATTCCTGGGCACCGGCAAAGCACTGGCGACCGGCGGGCCTGCTTCGCTGCTCATCTGCTACGCCATCATCGGGGCCATTGTGTTCACCACCATGCTCTGCCTCGGCGAGATGGCCGCCTACGTGCCCGTGGCCGGCTCGTTCTGCACGTTTGCGGGCCGCTATGTGGACGATGCATTTGGGTTCGCACTCACGTGGAACTACTGGTTCAACGACGCCGTTTCGACGGCCGCGGACCTGGTCGCCCTGCAGCTGCTTCTGCAGTACTGGACCGACTCATTCCCCTGGTACGCGCTGGGCCTGATCGTGTGGGTGATTCTTGTGCTGGCCAATATCATCAACGTGAGGGCGTACGGAGAGCTCGAGTACTGGCTCAGCCTGCTCAAGGTCGTGACCATTGTCATATTTATCATCCTCAGCATAGCCGTTAACGTCGGGGGCAACACGGACCACGACTACATCGGCGGCCGCAACTGGCATATCGGCGACGCGCCCTTCGTGGGCGGCATCGGCGGCTTCGCCTCGGTCTTCGTGACGGCGTCCTTCGCCTACGGCGGCACCGAGTCCATCGCCATCACGGCGGGCGAGACGCGCGACCCGGCCCGCGTGCTCCCGCGCGTCGTCAAGAACGTCTTCTGGCGCATCCTGCTCTTCTACATCCTCTCGGCCCTCATGATCGGCCTCAACATCCCGTACGACTACCCGGGCCTCAACACAAAGTCCACGCACGCCTCGCCCTTCACCATCGCCTTCACCATGGCCGGGTCCAGGGTCGCGGGGTCCTTCGTCAACGCCGTCATCCTCACCAGCGTCATCTCCGCGGGAAACCACGCCCTCTTCGCCGGGTCGAGGCTGCTCTTCACCCTCGGCGCCAACGGGCACGCGCCCGCGGTGTTCACGTCGCTCACGCGGTTCCAGGTGCCCTGGGTCGCCGTGCTCAGCACGAGCCTCGTCTCGGGCCTGCTGTTCGGCGCGTCCTTCATCGGCGCGGGCCAGCTGTGGACGTGGCTGCAGAACATCGTCGGCGTCTCGAACCAGCTGTCGTGGATCTCCATTGGCGTCGCGTCGCTGCGGTTCCGCGCCGGCCTCAAGGCCCAGGGTAAAGAGCATCTCCTCCCGTTCAGGAACTGGACCTACCCCTGGGGCCCGGTGATCGCCGTCGTGCTGAATAGCTTCCTCGTCCTCGTGCAGGGGTGGAGCAGCTTCAAGGGCGGCTTCAGCCCCGTCGACTTTGTCAGCTACTACATCGAGCTGCCTGTCTTTGCGATCATGATTGTCATCTGGAAGCTGGCTAAGAAGACTAAGTTCAGGAGGGCGCATGAAATGGACCTGGTCACGGATGTATATACAAAAGAGGACATGGAGGTTGAAGAAGACGGTTGGAAAGGGAGAGGGAAGAGGGTCGGGACATGGCTATGTTTCTAAGAAGAAGTGGCATATAGACTTCGTGTCTTCCACCTGGTCACCATAGAGCCTTGAGTAAATTCTATAATTCGCTAATAGGGGGGTATCTTAAAATCACACCAGATCCATCCGTCTAGTTTTCCTCCCTTGAAATTCGTTGTAAACATGCACGCCGTCGTTTAATTCCATCCCTGACTTCCATGTCCTCAGCTGCCAGGAAGTCATCCCAGAACAGCCGCCGAATCTCCACTGCAACTTTCACCTCTCAAGAGACAGCAAGAACCCCGGCCGACCTACGCACCAGGCCCCAAGTACCGCTCGAGGTCAACCCGCCCAAAGAGCTCCCGCTGGAGCCTGTCAGCCCGCTTCCTGTCCTCGGCGGCCATCTTGCGCACCTTCCTGGCGTCGAGAAACTTGGGCCTCTCCTTCTCCTTCTCCTTCTTCTTCGCCGCGCCATCCTTGGGCACCACGACCCCGACCCCCAGTCGGTCCTCCTTGGGCTTCGCCTTGAGGGGGTACTGCGGTCCCTGTCCCGCGCCGAGGCCCGCGCGTGCGTCCGGGTCCCAACCTTGTGCCGCGAGGACCGTCAGGCCCATGCGCGAGCGGTCGAGCGCCGAGGGCGGGTGTGAGTGCGCCAGGCACACCTGGTGGGCTATCGAGGCCTCGTGGGGGCCGGCGAACTTGCGGCTACTGGTGCTTGTGCTTCTACTTGCGTTATCGTCCGAGGGAGTGAGGGGCATGCTGCATATTTCGCAGACTGGGGGTTTGGCTGGCTCCTTGTGTGTTACTGCGGGCTCCGGCTTCTTGAGGACCATGCTCAGGTAGAAATCGCTTATTGACTGCCCCTTCGTCTTGTCTCGTTGCTGCTCTTCCGCCTCTGCGCCTTCATTCGAGGCAGGGACGAACTTGATCTCATTGCGCCTCAGCCCTGAGCCGAAGGGCTTCTTGTGCTGAAGGGGGACATCGCCGAAGTCGTCGAATCCATCATCGTTTTCATCTGCCGTCATCCTGACAGATCTGCGGTTGCCGGTGGCATAAGCAGTCCTCACTCTCTTTTTGTTTCTCTTTTTCGGGTGTTTGTCTAAACAGCGAAAGAAGTGTGTTTGAAGACACGGCGGAGTTTGTGGCAATGATAAGAAGAAGGAAGAAGACGGGCTGAATTCGACGAAGAAGTTGAAGGTGAAGTTGGAAGTTGGAGCCTATTAAGCGCCAAGGCCAATGAGCCACCAAGTCCCGCCACCCCCGGCAGGAACCGAAGCGTTGGGTCCAGGTGCAGGGCCCTTGTTCAGTGGGGGTTCCAAATTTGGGCCCCTGACGCAACAGGCAGATGGAATTCGTGTTTCCCATCCGGCCTGTTTGCGCAGAGCTGTCTTTGCTCAAACCCCTATTCCTTCCCACCGACCTCGACCACTCCCACCACAGAAGCTCCAGATCGTGCGAATCGACATGACACTGCAGTAATCAGTGATCACAGCCCATCCCCCTCGTCCTCACCCACCCGCAGCGCCCGAAAAATGCCGATCCCGTTCCTCATCCACGCCTACAACTATGGCCTGCCGGAGTGGTTCCCGGACCCGTGGAAGCTCGCCGGGGTCACGGGGGCCGTGGGCGCCCTCGCCATCACCAAGCGCTACTTCAACGGCGCCCTGAACCTCACCGAGCGCAACATGCACGGCCGCGTGGTCATGATGACGGGCGGCACCTCGGGCGTGGGCGCCGCCGCGGCGCTGGAGCTGGCCAGGCGCGGCGCCCAGCTGGTCCTGCTCACGCAGCTGCCCGCCTCGGACCCGTTCCTCGTCGAGTACGTCGACGACCTGCGCGCCAAGACCGAGAACCAGCTCATCTACGCCGAGCAGGTCGACCTGGCCGACCTGCACAGCGTGCGCCAGTTCGCGACCAGGTGGATCGACAACGCCCCGCCGCGGCGCCTCGACATGATCGTCCTGTGCGCCGCGACGCTCACGCCGCCCGGCGGCAGCCGCGAGGAGACCCCCGAGGGCGTCGAGCTCACCTGGATGGTCAACTACCTGGCCAACTACCACCTGCTGGCCATCCTCAGCCCGGCCATCAAGGCGCAGCCCTTCGACCGCGACGTCCGCGTCATCATATCCACCTGCTCGAGCTACATCCGGTCGCCGCCGCTGCGGGACGCCCAGGCACACGCTCTGGACAAGAAGGGCTGGTCGCCGGCCGCCGCGCACGCGAGCAGCAAGCTGGCGCTCATGACGTTCGGCCAGGCGTTCCAGAAGCACCTGGACACGTACAAGAGGCCGGACGGCCTGCCCATGAACGCGAAGGTGGTCTTCGTGGACCCGGGTTTCGCCAGGACGCCGGGTATGAGGAGGTGGATTACGAGGGGCTCTCTGTGGGGGCTGTTCGTCTACCTGATATCCTACTTCCTGTGTTGGTTATTCCTAAAGAGCCCGTTCATGGCCGCACAGTCTATTTTATTCGGGGCCTGGGATGGGAGCGTCATCAGGGACCCAGGCGGCAAGATATTCAAGGAATGCATCGAGGTGGACTGCGCGAGGACAGACGTCAAAGACGAGGAGGTTGCAAAGAAGCTGTGGGAGTCGAGCGACAAGCTCGTGGAGACGGTGGAGAAGCAGGCCGCGCTGAAGAGGGCACAGGAGAAGAAGGCACGTGAGGAGAAGGAGAAGAGTGAGAAGGCCGAGCAGGAGAGGAAACAGAGGGCAGAAGAGATCGAGGCGTTAGTCGACACTATCAAGAAGGGAAAGGCCAAGGAGAAGGAGAAGGAGAAAGAAGCTGACAAAAGGACCAAGTACAGAAAGGCCAAATTTGGGCACAAGGCTGTCCAATAATTGGGTATATAGACAATGATATTATTAGCGATGCGAGAGTTCTGCTTCATGCCCTTGTCATGGTCAGTCGTCCTTGAGCCTATACGCCTGGCCAGCGTTCATTGGACGTGCTGTGAATCGAATTGAATTGTGAAAATCCTCAAAGATATTATCCAATAGGACCGTGTTCACAACAGATTTCGCAATATAATGTCATTGACCATGTTTCTCACGGGACCTAGTGAATCCCTGGGCGAGCGATGATGCCGTAGTTACCGCGGCCTATCAATTGCGGGGCTACTAAGATGGCAACACTGAAATGGCTAGGAAGGCGATGAACAATCTCATACACACCCAGGGACACTCTTGATCTCTCACTTGAAGACTGTGAAGATCGTCTGAAAGCAGCTCAACGAATTGCATGACAGTATTCCGAATCGCCCCAACGCCTGGGATTCTCTGCAACGCTGGAACAAAGAAGCACCATCCGCCCGGCGCCATCTACTTCTCACCCATCACAGCATCCAGACCAGAGCCATGTCACAACCCAGACCGCCACCACCCGGCAACATCCTCCCAGGAGGAGCCCCCGCCCTCATACCGCCACAGCTCGTCGCGCCCTTCCAGGCGGCATGGGAGAGGCACGCCCAGCAGGCCCATGACTCGGCCCACCGGCACCCAGTCTTCTTCACGGAGAGGCTCATGCGGCCGCCGCCGGCTTTCGGCATCGGACAGGCACCGAGCTTGGCGATGAGCCCGGTGGCGCAGGGGTACGTGTACCAGGAGGGGCAGGCGAAGGCCACGCACGCCTCGAAGCTGTGACGGTGTGTTGGCAGGGGCGCACGGTTTATTATTTCGAGAGGGCGGTCGAGGGGCTCATCACGTTCTAAGTGCATTCATGCCCCCATTTCGGATCTGGGGGGAAACTGTGTTGGCATGATTCTACGGAAAGATACAATGCATGGCAATGAGAGTGGTGTCGATTTGGCAAAGACAATCATATTCCAGCTCTAGGAGGAGGGTGTTTGGTGCGGGTATCGTCAGGGTGACTGCGGTTGCGAAGGGACATCAATCTGCCTGCGAAGGCAATCAAGTGCTTAAGAGTAAAAGTAATACCTGGGTAGAAGAAAGAGAGTTCCTTTTCAATCCTCAACGGATGTACCCCAGCCATAACGCCAAACCTGCTTAAAAAGGGAAAAACGAGAAAGCCCAGACCAAATCACAAAATGTACAGCGTTTGTAACAGCACCGGAGCAGCCACGGCGTGAAAGCACCCTCCCCAGATCAGACCTTGACAGCAATGATGATGGCCACCACGATCAGGACCAGCACGAGGACCAGCAGCGCCATCAGCTTGACGTTCTTCCACCACATCTCCCTCTTGAGCCCCCTGCTGCGCACGCGGAACTCCCTCGCGGACCCGCCGAGGCGGTCCGTCTTGTCGACAAGCAAATCATGCGCTCGCCGCGCTCGAGCAGGCCCTCGATGTTGCGGGTCATGATGCCGCGGACGTCGTCGATCTCGCGCTGGGCGGTGGTGATGGCGTCGTCCCGCCCGCCGCTGGTGGCGCCGTACTCGACCATGAGCGACTTGAGCTCGGCGTTGAAGGAGCCCGCGCCGTAGTTGGGCAGGTCGTCGTAGGCGGTCGACTCGGGCGGGAACTGCGACAGGAAGCGCTTGCGGATCTCGAACAGGTACCCGAACGGGATCCGCCGCCCCAGCGACGACTCGGCCACCACCAGGAAGGTCAGCCCGCCCGCCGCCGGGGAGGACGAGTGCTCCGAGGGGCTCTCGGCGATGTAGTGGATGTGGTGGTTGCCGTGCGTGTACGTCAGCTTCTGAGGGGTGTCATGGTTGATCTTGGGCAGGATGAGCGACGCGAGGGACGAGGTCTGCGAGGCGGCAGAGGTGGTGCACTCGGCGAGGATGGTGGTGTTGTGGGCGATGCATGAGCTGTGATTTGGGGTCTTGTTAGTCTCGCATGAATTGAAGCCATCACCAGGCCGGAGGGAGGCAGGAAGGGAGAGGGGGGTTACTACTAGAGGAGTGGCGTCGCAGGAGTCGATGAGGAAGCCATTGTGAATGTTGCTTCTGTTCCAGCAGAGTAAGGCTATGCAGTGCTTGCGCCAAGAGGAAATTCTTTGGAAGGGAAGAATACGGTGGGAATAGATCGTCGCATCCGACGACTGTGATGAGGGTTGGGCAATGCTGTTGCTCGCTCACGTAGTGCCCGCCCTGGTTCATGCTCAGGCGGTCATTTAGGCCACGGGGAACAGGGGTCAAGGCTGCACCGCATCAGTGCTCCGTGCTCTGTTGCGATGACGACAACCGTTAATCCCAGCATTATTAGTGGCAGGCATTAGCCATTCCGGGTGTCGGTGACGGGCGGCAAAATCCAAAAAGTTCTGAGGACAAAGCCTCGGGAGCCAGACTTTATTCTGCTTCAGCCTCGCGACGCGCCGAGGTATCATTGACGTACGCCGCAAGGTCTTTCTTTCCCTCCTCTTCTGGGAACACTATGTTTCCGGTGGCCCTCTCACATTACGGCCATGAAGTCCCTTTGGAGAACCGCCTGGGCACTTGAACGCAGATCGCCTGCTCTCCTTCCCGTGCTGTCTGCGGTTCCCATCCCAGCTACCAGGCGAGGTCGGGTTGCTCCGTCCGGACCCCCCAGAGATAGGGGAGGAAATGTGAGTTGGAACTGCCGCCCATCCCGTTAGCCTGCACAACTGACATCCTGTAGCAGCGAGCTCCCGGTTCGCCATCCTACTTGACGCGCCAAAGCCTTCGTTCGGACCTCGAGTCGCAACACGACCAAGATGTCCCCACAACCAACACCAGCCGGTCTAATCAGCGAGATCGGCCTCGCTACTACAAATTCAAGCGTCTAGTTCATTTCCGTTTCGATCAGATGATACGAGAGGATAATTTCAACGACCTAAAGTCGCTTGGCATCAGATCGCGCGAGGATTTATCAAAGGAGGCATCTCTCTTCCGAAACGTGATCGACAAGTCACTCGATTTGGCCACACGATCGGGACGTATAGGAAGACAGGAAAACCCGTTCTTCTGGAGCTGGCGAAATGCGTTCGTCGCCGACGACATCAGGGGCCTCTCAACTGAGCTTAGGTACTCGTTCACCAGTTTCATCGTCAGGCAACACCTGTCAGAAGAGGCCATCGCTTGTCACGAAAAGATTGCCGATTTCCGCAACCCTCACGAATGGTTCCCGGCCACGAGGGCTATGCAGAGAACGATACATCTGCATGTGGGCCCAACAAATTCCGGAAAGACCTATCACGCCCTGAAAGCATTGGAAGAGGCCAAGACTGGCATCTATGCTGGACCGCTACGGCTTTTGGCTCACGAGGTCTTTTCACGGTTCCAGGCCAAGGGCAAGCGCTGCGCTTTGATCACCGGAGAGGAGCAGAGGATTCCCGAGGGCGATGAGAGCTACTTCGCAAGCTGCACGGTCGAGATGACACCTCTCAATCAACGTGTTGATGTTGCCGTGATCGACGAGATTCAGATGATCGGGGATGAAGAGCGAGGGTGGGCCTGGACCCAAGCACTTCTGGGCGTCCAGGCAAGAGAGCTGCATCTGTGTGGCGAAGAGCGAACTGTGCCTCTCATCAAGTCCATCTGCGCTAAAATCGGAGACGAGGTCGTGGTCCATAAATACAAGCGTCTCAGTGGCTTGAAGCCCATGCAAGATAGTCTGAAAGGCCGCTTCGAAAACCTGCGCAAAGGCGACGCGGTCGTGTCCTTCTCGAGACTCAACCTCCACACACTCAAGGCTGGCATTGAAAAGGCAACCGGCAAAAAGTGTGCCATCGTCTACGGGTCTCTACCACCTGAGATTAGAGCTCAACAGGCTGCCCTTTTCAATGACCCCGATAACGACTACGACTATCTCGCCGCGAGCGATGCCATCGGCATGGGGCTCAATTTGGAAATCAAGCGAGTGGTCTTCGAAGCTGTTGCCAAGCACGACGGCACAAAGGTTCGAACGCTGACATTGCCCGAACTCAAGCAGATCGGCGGCCGCGCAGGGAGGTATAGGACGGTAGCGCAGGCAGCTCAAGCCCCTGCTGCTACACCGACATCACCTACGTCAAGCGAAGATCTGGCATTTACATCAAAGACCCCTGCCCCGAAGATGGGACAGGTCGGCCTCGTGACCACACTGGAAGAAGTTGATCTAGAAGTCGTTCATGGCTCGTTCGAAAACGAAGCAGAGCCTTTGAAGACGGCGGGGCTTTTCCCACCCGCCTCCGTCATCGAGCGCTTCTCTTCCTACTTCCCAGCCGGGACACCATTATCCTTCATACTGCTTCGTTTGAGAGACATTGCGCGGCTCCCACCTCATTATCACATGGCCAATCTCCGGAATAACTTAGGGATCGCCACCCACATACAGCCCATTCCGATGAGCGTTCGTGACCGGATCATTTTCCTGAATGCGCCAGTAACGCTGAAAGATAATGGCATGAGGGAGTTCCTCAAGGCTCTGGGGACCCGCGTGGCGAATCACGACCCCGGCAAACTGCTCGATTTCAAGGAGCTCGACCTGGAGATACTTGACTACACCCGCCAGAGCTACCCACACGGTCGCGTCGAGTACCTGAAACATCTGGAGGCCCTGCACAAATGCCTGACGCTGTACTTGTGGCTGAGCTACCGCTACGTTGGCGTCTTCCAGAGCCAGGCTCTTGCTTTCCACGTCAAGTCGATGGTGGAAGAGAGGATAGACGAGTATCTAGCCAACCTGGACTACTCGCCCGAAGTCAGAAGGGTGCGGGTGCAGCAGATGCGGATGGAAGCTGCCAAGAAGGCACGCGCTGCGAGACGGGTTTTCGATGAAGACGGGGACTCCGGTCCCGAGCAACAACAGCAGAGAGTTGGTGACTGGCCTGCGGAGGGCCATGAGGAGCCGCTCCTCAACGGCTTGGGCGAGGCGGAGAAGATCCCGCCTACGCGTGAGGTTACTCCATGAGCCGATGCCCACTTCCCCTGGCCGCATTGGCATCAGTGAACGGATGGGAGCATATATGTTTGCAAATTAGATATGTACGGCTTGAATGGATGGTCACGACGGAATAGATGAGGGGCCATACCAGCACTGTATTATATACATCTAGACTTTGCAAATGAGAATCACACTTCAAGGTGATACCCTGAAATAGATATGAAGGAGCATTTCATCGTGACTTGTTCTGAAGTTGGCAAGCACTTCGTAGGTGAATGGACTTCCTTATGCCATGGCTCACGAGAGAGATCGCCCACGCTGGATGTCGCAGCGGTTGCAGAGTGCCGACGCGCATGAGACGCGACTGCCTGGATTGGTGGGGCACCAGTGTAAGTGGTATGAGATCATCCCGCAACCCCACCAAGAGCTTGGAGCTTCCTCTCCTCCATCTCGAACCTTTGACAGTCTGGGGAACACAAGCAACTACCTACTTTCAGTCCAACCCATCACAAGCACAAGTAGACACAACGACCCCACTCCCCAAAACCAAAACATGGCAGAGACAACACCAGCAGGTGACGTCGGCCGCGTCGCCTTCATCCCGCTCGAGGCCAACCCGCAGCTCATGAGCGACCTGCTGCACAAGCTCGGCCTGTCGGCGGAGCTGGGCGTGCACGACGTCTACAGCCTGCACGACGCCGACATGCTCGGCTTCGTGCCGCGGCCCGCCCTCGCCCTGCTGCTCGTCTTCCCCGTCTCGGCCGCGTACGAGAGCTACCGCCTCGCCGAGGACGCAACCATGCCCGACTACGCCGGCAAGGGCGACGGCGAGCCCGTCGTGTGGTTCCGCCAGACCATCCGCAACGCGTGCGGCCTCATGGGCCTGCTGCATGCCACGGCCAACGGGCCTGCTAGGGAGTTCATCCGTGAGTGCCACATGCCTCCCTGTCTCCCTTAAACCCCCCTCCCCCTCTCACATACAGCCACATACTGTGAGGCACTGACGCACCACCCGCCACAGAGCCCGACTCGGACCTAGACAAGCTCCTCAAGGAGGCCGTCCCCCTCCCGCCGGACCAGCGCGCCCGCCTGCTCGAGACGTCCCGCTCGCTCGCGCAGGCGCACCACTCGGCTGCCAGCCAGGGCGACACGGCCGCGCCGCAGGCGACCGACGACGTCGACCTGCACTACGTCTGCTTCGTCAAGACCGCCGACGGCACGCTGTGGGAGCTCGACGGCCGGCGCAAGGGACCGCTCGAGAAGGGGAAGCTGGAGAGCGGCGAGGATGTCTTGAGCGAGAAGGCGCTCGCGCTGGGGCCGCTCAAGTTCCTGGACAGGGCGGGCGAGGACCTGCGGTTCAGCGCTGTGGCGCTTGCGGGGAGTGTGGATTAGGGGGATATGCTGTTGTGTTGGTTTTTGCTTTGCTTCTTTTTTTCTTTCTGTTTTGAGAGCGGCGGTTGCTTTGGTACGACGCGCGGGTACTACATTTGTGGCCCGGTGGGATGGCTGTCCTCGATTTCCATCAATGAGGCGCGAAGGTGGATGATATGCGTGCGGCGCTGGCGGTATATGCAGGTCTCGATGATCTGCATGCTGTGCTTTCGAGTTCATTGGAGCGTCCCCGGCGTTAATAGGTCTAGTGGTCATGGAAAAGACAACACCTGCGACATTCAAGGGCCAGACGGATGGTCATTCTCGAATTACAATATCTACCGAGACCGAGCTGACTCTTCTCACGCTACTTCTGGAACCTCTTGGTGAATTTCTGCTGAACTCGCTTGCGACTGGGACTCAGACAGAGGAAAAGCAGCACAAGGGCCCGCGCCGGAGGCGCGGATCGGAAAAGCAGAGCTCGACGGAGATGACGGCTCCGGACTGCACGTTGCAAATGGAGACACTCACTAATTTGCTTTTCTCAAGCATGGCACGCGCCACGCCTTTTCAACATGGAGAAGTAAGCAGGGATGGGTGGAAAACGTTCGATGAGAAAAGACGGCCTAGGTGGTGAGGTTACCGGTACAACTGTGGAGTGTACAGGGTGAAGCTCAGCCCATCAAGTCTTTGAATCACTTCCAAGCCAATCCCGACAACAATCTTTGGTCTCGACCCGTCCACCGTCCCCAAGCGCACCCATCCCACTCCCATCACCCCGTCCCAGCGTCTCGCCCGGCGGCGAGACTGCCCCGTGAAACGTCGCGCTCCGGCCCAGTGGTCTCGCCCTCGTCGTCCGCGAGCGCCGGGTCGGGGGAGAACAGGCTCGACCGGCGCGGGGAGGCGGACCTGGTGCTGCTCATACCCGAGGTCTCCTCGGACGAGTCTGTCGTGCTGTAGTTGCGGCCCACTACTGAGGAAGGGGTCGGGGGCTTCGAGGGTGCGAATTGTCGCCGGAGAGAGGGCGGTCGAGACGGTCTGGGCTCGTCGCTTTCCAGAATGTCATTTAGGGAAACCTGTCGAGGTGATATTAGACATGTGATGCCCTTGGCCTAAGGGGAGGAACTTCCTGAGGGTAGTACTTCACTCACAGTCGCGAAGGGCTCCGGGGTGCGGGCGATGCTGTTGTGTCTCCGGGCCGGAGGAGGTGCATTACCAGGTGGTGTGAAGTTCGGTGACACATGGCCAGGCTAGGACCGTGGTGGCCGACTTGATCCATCTGGTCCGTTCTTCTGTTCCGGGATCGCCATGGCACTCGATTCTCTAGAGGTAGGGCGCGGTGTTGTCTTGTCAGTTCTCTTGGCTGGCTTGGAGTTTCGCCCCAAGTACAGCGCTCCAGAGAGGTGCATTTCGTGATATGGATTCTAGGTTTAGGGCGATATGCATAAAAGTGAAACTCTAGGTGCCCAGTTAGGAAATTTTAGGTTCAGGATGACATCAAGGGAATGTTCTTGAAGAAGACATTGTGTTCTAGAGTTGATTGTTGACATCTCACCTGTCCACTGAGACGTTGAAAGCCATTCGAGAGCCTGCACTTGTGGAAGGAGCCTTCCACACACTAGAAAGGCCTACTCACACGTCTCGAGTGACTCTCTTGATGCGATACATGCTGCAGTCAGGCTGTGAGTCTCGGCACCTTTCATCGTAACAGTCATCACGGATCGCATTTTCCAGACGATTTCGCAAAACTAGCATCCGAGTATGTAGTCCTGAGGAGCAACTTGAACGTTGAGGTAGTATCACACAGTGCTCGGATATATGACACACCACTTTCGCTCAGTCACTGGGACAGTGAAAGTATAAAAGGTGACGGAGAAGACAGGGCTCAGACTGCTTAAAGGTTCATCCAGGGCATCCCTTTGAGTGATTGATTGTCAAACTCAAACGGTTCGGGAGGCCCCGAGGCAAATAATAGACCAGGTGAGACATCTTGGTGAGAGCCTTCGGTCTTCGACGGTGACGAACTTGCAGCGGTTTAAACAGTTGCCATCCAGGCCCAGGAGCTTGTTGACGAGCCTCCCTGGCCCTGCGACGCAGGTGTCGGATGTTCATCCCGAGCGTTTCTGCCCAAGTTGATCAAGATTTAGGGAGCCAGGCTCGCTACCGAAACTCGATCTGGCTGCCCGTCGACTACGAGAATACGACGCTGTGGTCGTATCGCCGTGGATCCTTCCCGCTTGGTGGCCTACGTAGGCGACACGGATGTTGACGAGCTTTCCGGCACGATGTAGCGACGACGTTCATCCCAAGTCGAGAGGACCAGGCCCTGAAACGCCTGCCCATCCGTGTCTACGGGCGCTAATAGTAGCTCGATGCCATCACATGTTTCGAGGTTCGACAAAATGTGGTTGAGCTCGGACGGCGGCGACATCAGTGCAAACGGAAGCGAAGTTTGCTCATGACTAGTTGACGCAGATAGGCATCCAATTGGATCTCGGCCGCCACAGTGAGGTCGCGCTTGCGATAGTGGCTGTGGATAAGCCGTGCTGGTGCGAGCATCTCGTGCTGCGCTCGAGCTGGGCTTTCGGAACCGGCTGGTGAGAAACAATGGACTGTGCTGCTGGATAGTTTGTTGCGCTCGAGCTCTTGGACGTGAACCCACGTGGCAAGCAAATCAAAGTTTGCAGAAAGACTTACCCGAGCTCCTGGCTAATTTCCCAACGTCGGTGAGGTGGTTGGGAGAAAGCAAGTATGGAGTACATGGATAGGTGAGCGTAAGTTCACGCAGCAGAACGATAGGATGGGGGAGACTGCTATCCCGTGTGCTTGGGCGCGAGGACATTTGATTGAGAAGAATCACAACTGCTGTCGAGGCCTCAATTGTTTTTGTTGATGGCATGCAGGTCTTCGCGTCTTTGAAGCGGGGCTGCAATCTGCTTTTCGTTTTCATCTCCGGTAGCCTCGAGCTGACAGGTTGGATGGCTTCGTTGACGGCCGCCATTATCATGACCAAGGCTGGGAGGGGCGGGCTGTACTACCCATGAAAATCTGGCTGACCTAGCTGTGCGATGTCAAGGTTCGGTTGTCGAATCATGGGTTCGGTTGTCGAATCATGGGCGAGGATACTTTTGCCATGATCGGGAAGTTCTTTGCGTCTTCCTCGTTTGTGCCTGGTTGCGGACAGCCTAGCAGCCAGCCCAGCAGCCACAGCCTCGCTACTCGTTACCGGGTCGCTGGTTTTGTGTGCATTCTGCGCATCAGCTGTGCTTGTGGTGCGCGAGACACGAGATACAGAGGCAAGAGTCTGGCTCGCTGGATATGCAGACTAAGGTTGGCCTGGTCGTGAAATCTGGTTGCATTGTCAGTTTCATCTCCATGCATGAAGTCTGATCAGAGTCTCGCTGTCCGTCGAACTCTCTACCACGGTTCTGTGCTGTGGGGAGTCCAGTAACAAAAGGCGAGTTCAGGCCGGGGATCCAACGCCGTCCTGCGAATCGGTACGTTGAGAGATGCTCGTGTGGAGTGGGCCGTGGCCTTCCCTGCTCATCACGTTCACTGCTCGGCCAGCGCCCCTGTCCCTGCACTGGGGAAAGAAGCAGACGGAGACGCAGGCGCGGTTTGTGGACTACAGATTGTAAGGATGGAAGCTTCTTCCTAGCCCTTGCGTCAATCGTTAATCGTCAATCGACACTCGATCTCCGACGATCCAAGCCTTACCAGATCGGTGGTAGCGCAGGGATGCGAATGCCCTGGCCTTTCTGAATGAGGAAAGTACGGCCTAGCGACGAGATATTGCACACGAACCTCCTTCCTCGTTATGGACTTGAAGTGCACAACAGGGTCGAGGTGAGAATTTCTCTTCCATTAGTCAACGAGAAGAAGGCAACGAATGGGGATATAAATCAATCAACCGTCGATTCTGGCCTCGCATTTGTACTGTGGATGGCAATCAAGACAGGAAACTTGCTGACCCAGACACGCAGCGACCGAATCAGGCAAGCCAAAGTAGGTGGGTGAGGTGGGTTTCATGGAAGGAGCAGGACGGCATCAATATCAGCATCCGTCCATCCCTCCTTGTTGCCCAGAGACAAACAGGGCAGTTGCCTAGTCCAGCAGAGATTTCTCCGATCGAATCTTGGGTTTGGTTGCAGAGGAATGACTGGCGTGGTTTCCCAAGGGAGACTTTTAATGACAGCTCACAATCAGAAGGTCATCCTCGGAAGAGTTCCAGGTCCGAACACGGCAGACTTCACAATTGACACTGTAAATGATGATAGGCTTTTGTTTGTCTACAGACCACACTCGACCTCGAATCTCCCCGATGCCGAGGCCTGAGGCTGAGGCTGCACGACACCGGCACAAACACTGGTGGCACCTCAGAATTAATGTTGCCCATGCATGATTTCTCTACGATGAGGTCTTCTGGTGGCTGGCCTGAGCTGTTTTTATCCGTGGCTGACCTAGCGGACAACGCTGCCTTACAGACGTTGGTGGGGGGGAGGGGGTGTTCGTGCCAGCACGAACAACGTGGCAAATGAACGACCACTATTTTTTTCTTCTTCTCTTCTTCGCACTCTCCTGCTCGACACGGGACGGCTATTATTACCAGGGTGGGACTTCGCGTCGACACCATTTGCGCATCCGCGCCCCTCTGAGACAGGATAGGGCTACTGCAGGTCCGCTGCCGTCGGGCGGATGCGACCAGCACCGCTTCCTGGTGGATTGCAGCTCACCCACAAGTCTTCCTCTCGTGCAACCCACATCAAGTCGACGGAGGTTGTGTTGCCTGCAAAGACGCTCAACCATTCCAAGTCCAGCCTGTCACATCGGCTGGTCTTCGCAATGCTGTGCAGCAGCAAAGGAAGCGATGGAAGGTCCGAGGCAATGAATGCAACGCTCCTCCGCCTGCAAGCAATCGCGCGACTAATATCGTGTCGGGTTACACCTTACCACCTCGCCTCTGCATCACGCACTGCAGGCCGGGGGCGATCAGGAGCCATTACCACAGTACTCGCGTTTCGTCACGGTCCACAATCCACAATCCAGCCTTGCTGCCCTCGAGAGTGCCTTGGACGGGGCTCCAGTGGCCATCGGGACTTTAGTGGGCACGGACTATGGGGACATCACATCTCATCACAGGCCCATCCGCCTCCTCTTCCCGGATCGCCGTTGGCATTCCCGCGTGCTCTGCTGCACAGTCTAAACAAGCGCACCTGGCAGGACGGGCGGTGCGAGTCAGACTGGGAAACCGCCCAGAATTGATGCAAGAAAACCTCCTGTCATCAACACGGAGTCTGCTGTGGGGCAATTATTCTTCGCTTTTGCTGCTTTGCGCATTCAGGAAGGCCCAAAGACAGAAGCGATTCCTGCCGTAGCACCCTAATGGCAGTCTGATCTCATTGCCCCTCGGCCCCCTGTCCTTGGCATGTGTGGGTGGATGGGTGAGTCTCCTCCTCCGACCCCAACCAACATGTCACTTTCTGGCCCCGGATCCTTGTTCCTGGATCTGCAATGAGGCGCCTCGGCCCCTGTCCCACACTTGCACTCCCGGCGACAGGTCCCCAATGACCTCCCTGCCTCCTCTCAACCTGCGGCTTTGCGCCTCTCGACTTGCACCTGGCGGCCGTGCAGTTCAAATGCCGCTTTGCCGGTGCGCAAACGCTCCCTCTTGGGGGCTTCTAAATGGCCAAGCTTGGGCTGGGGCTGGGTGTCCAGCAGCGAAGACCCCTGGTTGTTCTCGATCACCTGGGAGATCTCGGTTGCGTGCGTGCGCTGACCCCTCTACCGAGATAGCTGCACTTTGACCTATACCATCCCCCCCTAGGCTGGAGATGGTTCCATCCCGGCCCTCGCTCCAGCCTGTTTCCCTCTGGCTCACTTGCGAATCAGACCCTGCAAAAGCTGTCAAACACGACTCCTGCCCCTGCAGGAACGGTTGGACAAAGGGACCCCTTCCACACCAGCTGGGAGATCCAGGTCGCTCATCTCATAGCTATATATCACCGGGCCGCGCCAATGGTGCTATTTGTGGTACTGAGAGCTGCTCCGTTTGTCGTAACCTGCGTATCCTTCCCGCCCGAGTCGTCGTCTTGGGACCCTTTTTACGCTCTAGTCCTATACTCGACCAAACTCGGACTCTTCGTACCCTTAGAAGCAACTGAAATTTTCCTGTCTACCTGAGTTTTTTTGTCCTATTTTCAGCTCGGTATCCGTTTGGCATGATGGTTCACACATTTATCCGTCATTAGATCGCCGTGTTCTATGGAGCTGGTACTTCCCAGGAGAAAATAGGCCGAGGAGCAGGTAGCCTCCCTCTTCCGATAAATTTATTCCGTTGGCTTGCTTTTTCTCTCCGCGATTTAAACCTCCTCCTTGCGCCAATATTTTCTTTCCACCTTCCTCTTGCTTGACCAGAAGTCCAGTCATCTCAAAGTCACGCCTCACGCACGCACATTCAGTGCGTCATTCTCAACCCACTCGTCACTCAACGGAATTTCTCGAAGGGTATTGCTTGAGGCTGTCCTACCTGGGCCACGCCTCTCGTATTGGCCTAAAGTGCCTGAAGTTGTGACCTTCACGGATCGCCCTCAGGCCGCGTACATGGCCTGTGTCTGCGACCATGGGTCTGCTGAAGATCTTCACCAGGAGATCAAGCAAGGCCAAACTTAAAGGACACGATACGCAGTCCCACGTGGAGATCCCTTCACAAGGTCAGTCATCGTTTTCTTCATTCTCCCTGGTGTCTGGGAAAGACTGCTCACTCGACACATCGCACAGAACCTCAACATGCACTCCAGCATGAGCCAGACGTTCCAGCCACTTCATCACAGCAACAGCCAGACTTGTCACCAAAGGCCCCGGACCCGTTAGACCAGTCCGAGACATGGGACTCTGCCTCAGCCCCGGCTCCTTTTGTTCCTCGCCACCCGAGCCTTGTTGTTGAAGAGCGACCGCGGACTGCAGCTAGCATTCGAAGTTTGAGTCGAGATTGGTCACAGTTCCCAACCCGTCCGAAGCGGGAGCCGAGGAGACCACCCGTGTCCTTCAAGAAGCCCAGTCCTTTGGCCTCGATATCCAATGCCTACGAGAACACAGCCCAGGCTGGGGAGCACGAGACCGATATCAACTCTCTACTGAGGCTGCGCAGAACCAATGTCTCGAGATCCAGCCTCGGGAGCATAAAGTCAAAGGACATCCTTGATGCTCAAGAAGAGATACGCCCAACCGATTTCCGAAGCCGGGTGCAAGCGACCGGGGCACGGGACTACGGAGAGGATGTAGCGGATCGCAACATCACTCGACACAGGGATGGGACCCTCAGTCCTACACCAGATCCTCGGCAGATGAGCAACCGCACTAAGTCGCTCAGCTCCTCCAGCATCTTCCCCCGTGTCACCGACCCCCGTGATTTCCAGGCCCTGGGCCCCCCTTTGACGGAGGTGTCGTCGCCAGAGCCTGTTGAGCTACACTCATTCTCGAGTCGCAACAAGCGGCGACTCTCCTTGAACACCTACGTCCCTACCGGCATGGTATCACCACACGCACCGATATCCGTCACGACATCTCCCAATTTAATGGACGACGTTGCTTCCAAAGACTTTGCGCCTCCGGCTGAAAATCCAGGGACAGAGACTGTGGCTCGACCAAAGGACCTGTCACCGACAACGAACAACTTTTCTCGCCCACGGTCACCCCGAAATCTTCAGATCGCAACTACGCAGGGGAATATAGCACCTTCTCATAGGGACCATGCCTTCGACGGCAAAATTGCCGAGGTTCTAGCATCTGGCAATGTCAGTTCTTCCGACATATCGAGCTATCAACGGACGTCAAATCAGAGTATTGGCCACGCCTCTCTTCCTAGATCGCCCGGGAGGCAGAGCTACCAAACCCTCAGATCTTCCTTCGCTTCATCCATACTAAGTCGCTACCCGTCCACCGATTTAACACCTCTTGGCTACCCAACCGCAAAACAAGCTGGGACCCACGTCGACCCCAACGTGGCTTTTGGTGACATTGACACCACGGACGGGAGAGCTCAGTCCTCATGTAAGCACCAGGTTGTCATCGTCCTGATTTGAAACGTACTGACCTTTTTAGTTTCGCACCGGCACTCGAGATCCAATGACAGTGAAGACCAAATAAGCTACCACAGGACCAAAAGCCTGGGCTTTTTGTCTTCTCCACTCGAGGCTGATGAACAGAGCACTGTCCAATCTGGCAGTGTACGCAACTGGTCTCTCTCGGAGGCCTCAAGATCTGATACAACAGGCCACTCAAATGTATTTTCTGCAGCCAGTGGTCGATCCCATTCCAGACACACGGCAAATACGTCCCTCGATTCCAAGAGCGCAGAGAGTTTCATCACGGCCAGCAACGGCCAGCACGGCAGTGACTGGTCCCCGGTCACGAATCGGTCCAAGAACTTCAATATCGATGACTATGTCTCTTCTGACGACGACTCCTTCACAACCGAGACAAAGCGGGCACGATCTACCGCTCAAGGTGAGGAGGATCTGCTGTTCAAGCCCGGATATGGAATCACGGGCGCAGCTCTGCCGGGCTTGGAAGCTCTCGGAGAGGAGGATGAGTATTCCACTGTCTCAACAAAGAACAACAGGAATAATTCAGTATCATCGGATGGTTCAGTTGCCGTGGCATCAAGTCCAAAAGACAACAGATATGGAACGCACCAGGATTTATCACCAGCGCTACGTCACGTGCGGAGCGATCCTGAGGAACTTTACATGAGCACCTTTGGGAGGTTTTCCATGCGAGACCGTACGAGGCCCTCGACGGCCAATCCTTGGGCGGCAAACGATGAAGATACAAATGCAGCAGTGGATCTTGACGAGTCTTATACACCATCTACGAGCAGCATTGACAGCGACGATCCTCGTTCTGACGGGGACTTAAGGTCCACAGTGGGCAGCCTCGGGGGTTTTCGACCACAGCGGAGCGAAAGCAGCTTCAGCGTGTATTCCATCGGCGGCACCGTTACGACAACCATCACTGGCGGAGCCAACGCAATGGAAAGAGATACCTACGACGACGTGCGCGCGCCGCGACGAGGTCTGAAGCGACTCTCGGCGCTGGGGACCCTCTACGGAAGGAGTATGGGCTCCTTCGGCTCGGCAGACCGGAGGCCCGCTACCACATCAGACGGTGCAGCCAGAGGGGAGATGAAGACGGCCGACATCATCAGACGGAGGAAGGAAGACAAGACAAGGAAAAGGTCAGACCTCGGTCTGAGGAGTATCCGGGAAAAGAGAATGACCGAAGCCTTTGGTCGTCCCGACAATGATGGAATTGCGAGGCTGAGGGAGCACTTGAGAGACGACGAGGAGATGTGGGAGCTTGAGAGCTAATTTAAGACCTGAGTGACGAAAAGGGACTCGGAGGGGTGGTCGCAATGGACCATGTTGAAGTTGTCCTTCACAGCGGAACAACCTGGGATAAGGTGGTTCATGCACGTTGACTTCAGGTTTGAGAGCTTTGCTTTCCACGTGCGATTGCGCTTCCCGGATTCAAGGACAGTAAGGGCCAGCATTGTACGATAAACTCTGCTTCTTTCTGGGAAAATATGGCTGGCAAGCGTTGGCGTTTTGTGCCTCTTGAGTAGGATAGAAAGGAGGGGTACCGATACCTTGATGAAGGAAGGGGACGTAAAACTGGCGTTGGGGTGTCTTATGCCGACCATCACTGGTATGCCATTGACGAATTGAGGAAGTTCAGCGCACTACGCACCACGTTTCACGCCTCACACGCGATATGAGAGGGTTGCCCGACGATTTAGAAGCACGCGTGTCGGCTCTATCACGCAGTGATAGTGATACTGATCATGCCGTCCCCTCATTCCACTGCTCCTGTAGCACCCAGCTTATCCAGGACGATAGTTGCACAACTTGCACAGTCTACACGAGCTCACATTTGGGAAACATGAAAAATTCTCGTTCTCTTCTCTCCCTTCCTTTCGTTGGTGAACATCATGCCCGTCTTCCAGCGATAATCTCTCAAGAAATTTAAGCACAAAGTGGTATTTACTATTACAATATTCTTATGTGTGCATTAATTATTTACACTATTGAAAGCTGCCACTTGCAGATGGTCCAATGTCATCTATTGATCCGCCCAGACCCACAACGCATTCAAACTCTAGGCGTTAAAGTAGCAGGTGGCGTCCTCAGTGCCGCCGAAGGGCTGGTTGTTGATGATGTGGCCGCAGGTGGACTGGCCGCTCCAGGTGTTGTAGTCGTGGCCGTTATAGGAGAAGGAGATCTGTGGTGCGGCGGGCGGGCCCCAGCAGGCCTTAACCACGATGTTGGATTTGAACTGGCCGTCGGCGACGGTGCATTGCTGTTCGGCCTTGTTAGCAACGGGGGAGAACACCATCGATCTCCAAAAAAAAAAAAAAAGGGGGGGGGGGACAAAAAGGAAAGGGTGTTACTTACGTAGCAGTTCTTGTCGGTCCACGGCTGCGTGCAGGGGAGGTCGGTGTGGTCGACGCCATCCGGGCCGCGGTACTTGAGATTATTCTGGAAAAATGCTTCGCTCGATTCGGGCGTGTTGGGATAGGTGCCGGACTGCGTGTGCAGGACGACGTAGGAGTTGCCCGACTTGTCAGAGGGGTCGCGGGCCCGGAGCTGCTGGCCGGCGAGTGGGGACGCGGCGGCGATGGCGGCGCCGGCGAGGACGAGGATGGAGGACAGATGCATCTTGACTGGCTGGGAATCAGAGGATCCGAAGAAGGTGGATATAAAAGAGTGGGATGCAGGGTTTGTTGTGTGGCTTGATTTATGAGTATGCTGAAGTGCTAATGATCAACTTGATCTGCTTCCAAATGATCTAATGGATTAATGAGAGACAGAAGGCCTCTTTATAAGCTTCATGTCCTCTCAGTTATTATCCATTGATAATTGATGTACGGACTTCAACTCCGTGCCCATCGTTCGAATTATTTCCAAAGCGGAAGATATCTTGAAGCCTGCTGATCCGACCCGCTCATAGAATCCTACAGTTCGTGACATTGCTCCGCTCGACGGGACTAAGCCACGTCGAATCTACTAGTATACTGTGGCAGTACTGTGGTAGGCAGCAGGCTTCCAAATTATCTGTCACTTCCGCCAGTTGACGGCGACATGAATGTTAATGATCGTGTAGTATGGCGGTAAGGGATACCATGTCCTAAAGGTGTAAAAGGCCATAGCCCATAGGAAGAGAGTTAGTAGTATTGAATCCAGTCCAGAATACTATGTGTACTGTAACGTGTATAGCAATCAAGTCAACTTCATGCAATACCGGCGCGATGCATAACGTCCACGCTTATGGACTTGATGAATTCACAGCAGAAGAAGTCCTCACCACAGTAAAAGGAAGCCTGCCCCGGATTGTTTCCGTGAGCGTGGTCAACAGGAATTGTTTACACCCCTTTTCAGAAGTGGCGGAGAATGTTGAAGGCTTGGTGGCTCCATTGCGGAGCTCAACTGAGAGACCAATTTACCATGGGCAGTCCAGGCTGCCAGGGAGGCTCTGTTTTCTCCACGACAGTTGCTCCAGTGGGGCTCAAAAAGTCTTAACACACTCGAATGATCACCACCCCACCCAGACGATCACCATTGCACTATAAACTAGAACCTGCAGCCTGATGAATCCTTTGAGGCAAAAGCTACAGATGGGAGAGGTTGTTTCTCGAAGGGGTTAAGATTGTATCCGAAAGTTGCTTACATCACTCTTCCTCCTTTCGCTTTCCCCGAAGATGGTAGCCCTTGTGTGATCCCCTCTGAAGAGGTAGATATATTGTTGCACCCACTGAAGAGGTAGGTGCTGGTTCAGCAAGCCGGTATTGGTCACACCCTTTCTGTAAACTTCGTCCGAAGATATGATGCCAAACGCCCTGAGATACATGCTTGTTTGGATGGCGGGTTGTGTCATCTGCAGCGGCACCGTAACTCACATGGTAGATGCCCGCCCAGTTTCGTAGATACAGCGCCTGAATTCTTTGCGTTGGTGAAGTCCGATATGAATGCGTGCTGCTGAATGGGAAGCGGCAAAAATCATCCAGCTTTTGGAGTTGACCTCGGCCTCATAACATATACGTGAAGAGCATCTCAATACCGTAATGTGCTCTAAGGCAAATGAGAGGACATGATTGCTATCGAGTTCGACTCTAGAAATTTTAAAATGCCATGGCACAGGTCATCAAGAACCCATCCCATCAGGACAACGGGACAGTCCTCGTCCTCGCATATACATAGATTGGAGGCAATTCGGTCATGCTCGACAATGCCAATTTGACCACCACTCACTTCCCTGTCAAACGAAATTGTCCAGGAAGAGGTTTCAGGCAGGAGACGGACATTCCAGGGCTTGGGAGAATTAGCATGGTACCTGCGGATTCCTTGAGATCCACTGAGCAGATTTCCAAGTTCAGTGATCCAGGTTCCAGAATCGTCACTGCTCAAATAACAATATGAATGTGACACGGCTGCTTCCGCGTCACTGCCATGTTTTTCAGTTAGTTCCGTGTCGTGATGAGTCTCCGGAGCTCGCCGTGCTCCTTTTGAGGCTTGCCGGAGAAGAAGCTTAAGCCGGCTTGCTCCTTGACGAGAAGCGCGTCGGCTCTGCGGTATTAGCACTAGCACAGTAGGTGTTCACATTCCCTTGCATAAAGGTGACAACGCTCATTTTACTGGGCTATGGGCGTTCAGGCACTGGAAGTCGCCCATATCAGGGGTATGTTAATAGCTAGAACAACCGGTGAAGGGGTCCAAGGCATCAGGAAGCAGGTAGACAATCCGCCATCAGTCCTGAAGCATTGTATCCGCTGATGGCTTTCTCAAACACCGCCCCCTCCCCACCCTCCCGCGGCGAAGACTCCCTACGAATGTGAACATATGGGAACTGGCTACTCTTGGGCCGTGGTGGCTAGTACCCTTATCGTAGAGGCTCAAGTCACCGCCTAGAGAACCAACAGAAAGTGCCCATGGTGTTTAAGATATAAGCTCCATTTCTGTTGTGCAAATATTGGCGTCACCTCTTGGGAAAAGAGTGGAAGCAGACCTGATAGTATAACTGCACATGCCAACAACCAGAGCCCACTGTCATTTAATATGCTTGGTCATCTGTTGCGCCTCATTTGTGTAGTGTGTTTATAGCCCAGAGTAGAACCAAATTACTCGAGATGATCATGTTTTTGAGTAGTGTTGAGGGGTATTCTGACTGTTACAGGGGACTTACTCGGCAGCCACGACAATAAAGTAACAAAAACGCAGGCCTCATGGTATTTCCTTCTCAGCCCCGATGCAGCCCCGTCTCCAAGATACGCCACATGCGTGACACCCCCGTTTCCCGCATCCAAGTCTCCCTCATTACATCCTCACCAACCTAATCCGCAGATCTCCATCTCACAACCAAAACCCCATCTCGCATGCGGCCCTCCCTCTACCGCTTCTTCCCCAGATTTCTAAACAGCACCCCTCCTACGACGCCGGCGGCGACCGCGAGGCCGCTGACGATGGCGACGCCCATCAGGCCCTCCTTGGCCACCTTGTCGTCTATCAGGGCGCCCAGGTCGTTGGCCTGCATGTTGGCGGGCTCCTTCTGCAGCAGCAGGTCGTTGTAGCGGCGGGCCTCGGCGTAGTTGCCCAGCTTGAAGTTGCCCAGGGCCAGGTAGAAGAGGCACTCGCGGCGGCGCTCGGGCGAGGTGCGGAAGATCTCGGAGAGGAGCATGGCGCCGAGCTGCTGGTCGTCGCGGCGGTTGGATTTTACGAGGCCCTGTGTGGGAGGGAGGGAGCGTTAGTACTGTGCATCACCTTCGCCAGAGGGACCGCGAGGGCAGGGGTAAGTCGGAGGGGTTCGGAGGCGTGGCTTGACTTACCCATGCGTAGTTGAACTTTGTCTGCACGCCGACCAGCTCGCCCTCCTTCTCATATTGTGCCCGCAGGACCTGGAGCTCTGCTGGGTTGAGCGGCGACTCCGCGTCGACGGCGACTGTGCTGGTTGTCAGCAGGGTTGTGGAGTGCAGGGCACCCAGGAATATTTGGTCTCCTGACTTACACGGCAAATTTGAGCCCATCGTAGATGTGCCCCTAGGGGTATCTGCTTGAGTTTGATCTAATACTTGCTGTGTATTGGAAGAACGGAAAAGCTTGTTCGGTTCGTTTGTGAGTGTTTAGGTGCTCGTAGGCTGTCGTCGAAAAGTGTCCGTATGTACAGGTGAAGGCGTTGTCGGAAGGCGGATCTATTGATCAGGCCTCCATTTCGGCGGAGTTCTGCCTCCCCTGCAGTGGCCAGAAGCTCGGGCGCCCGATGACGACGGTCAGCAGGGGTCCCTGCCCAGCCCGATAAGATAAGCCCGCCCATTGTCCCGGTGATGAGCTGTGACCCCAAGGTTTGTTTGGAAACGGGAACCCCTGCAAGGGCTCTCTCCAACTTGAATCTTCGACTTCTTCAACATCTTCAAACCGAGAAAGCACCCGACGCGACTACTACTACTACGCGAGAATAACACAGCCGCACACAGACACTCTCTCAACACCAGACAATAACAATCCAACTCTAAGAACGAGCCAAACAAATCAGTCAAAATGCTTCTCGAAGAGGATCCAGCAACTGTGAGGTCCCCTGCCCACCACCCTTGAAGCCCAAAACAACAACACACTAGAAATGCTAACGAAGCAACCCCCCAACCCAGCTCATCCACCACACGATCCAAAACTTCAACATCGGCCCGGACAAGGTCGCCGTGGCCCGCATAAACGACTCCCTCTCGACCCTGCAGCAGGCGCGCGACCTGCAGCGGCAGGAGGCCGACTCGGCGCTCAGGAAGCTCGCGCGGCAGCTGGGCACCCTGCAGGCGCAGCACAGCGAGCTCGTGTCGGCCCACTCGCCCGCCGAGCACGCGTCCGAGATCTCGCGGCTCGACACGCAGAAGTTCCGCACCGCAAAGGCCGCCTCCGACCTCGAGATGGAGACGGAGCGCCTCGCGGGCCAGCTGGCGGACCTGGGCGCGCGCCTGCAGGAGCTGGAGCTGCAGGGCGTCGAGGGCCGCGGCGGGGACGGTGGCAGCCGTGATGCCGTCGAGGACGAGGTCCTGCTGCGGCTTAGGGTGTATCGTAGCTTGGGCATCGATGTCGAGCGGGATGAGCGGGATGGGGAGTTTGCGCGCGCTGTGGTGCGGAACGATCGCAAGGGGGATGTGCATGTTGTCAATTTGGACAAGAAGTTCTCGCGGTTCTTTTATGCCAACTATTTCTGGCAGACTTTGTGAGCGAGGCCGGGTGCCCATGAAGGTCAGAGTCAGGGAGATGGTATGGGGCACGAGGGGGCGGTACTGTTTTGCATCGTCGAGGCGGGAGGTTTACTATTTGGGTCGGGCGGGGCTTTGGTCATTGAAGGTTAGGCGTTCAGGATAAGGTGGTGGCTACCACTTTGGCTGGGTTGGAATATTTATGTCACTTGACGAACAAGACATGAACATCACAACGAGAATAAGATGTCATGGCGTTATTCAATCATGATACCACGTACCGAGGCCGTACGCTGTTTTCAATTCGAAAAAATATGCCTTGCACCCATTTGACTATAATGCACCGCAAAGCCCATGAGTGACTCCCAGGCATTACCTTGGCCCCGTCCATGCCGTTCCATGCCCTCCCATGCCTTCCACTTCCTTTTTCTCAACGCCGGAAATTTTGCACGCTTAAGATTTTGGGAAATACCCAATAAACGGAGGAACGAACCTCCTGCCGACAATATGAGATAAAACGGCCCTGTTTCAGCCTTTGGGCAGACGTGGAAAATATCCGTCTCCCTCGGCCACCGTCGTCAAGGGCGGTGGCATTGTATTCGTGGGTGTCCTGACCCTCGAACTATTTGGCGACATGACAATAGGGCCACCTAAAATCTTCGCACTGCCGCCGTCCTTGTCCTTCTTGTCCCTGCCCCTCTTGCCGCCCTTCTCGGGTGACCGTTCCTGCGATCTCGCCGACGTGGGGCTCTTCATCATCAGGAACTCGCCAGCATTGCCGCCCCCGGGGGTGGTCGCGCCGCCGCCGGAGGGCGACCGCTGGTGGTGCTTTCTCTGGTAGTCGAGGGGCAGCTCCAGGCGGGAGTTGATGTGGGTCCACGCGTCGTCGTCGTCGTCCGGGTTCCTGCCGCCCAGGCGCCAGCCGCCGACGCCCTCGAAGTCGCGGTCCATCCCGATGGACGGGATCATCATGAAGGAGTTACGCTTGCTCCCGCCAATGTGGTCGTCGACGGGCGTGATAGACCCGACCGAGTGCAGGCTTGCACCGCTAGTCCGCCGCCTGCGGTGGTGCCGGGCAACCTGCCTGCTCGTGGGGGGCGAGCTGGTGCCGCTGCCGACCGGGGAGGGCGGCATGTTCGACGAGGCCTCTGTGGTTGAGAGGAGGGCGCTGGCGTAGCCTCTGGGGAAGGGGTAGACCCGCCGGCCGGTGAGGTACTGCGGTACCATGTTGACTGCTATGTCGACATATACGACGGCGACCCGGAACATGAGGACGGAGAAGGCGAGGGTTGTGGTGATTCCGGCGAAGATGGCCAGGGGTATAGTGAAGACAAAGAGGAAGGGCACTATGAGTGCGTAGACGGGGTTGATGATAGCCATTGTGGGGGTTCTCGTGGAGGGTGTGTGGCTTGCGGGCTTGGTGGGATGCGTGTGTGTAGGCTTGATATGTTGTTTCACATGGCGGGAAGAAAGGGCGTCGAGCTCGTGGGCTGCGGCTTTCCTCGTGGATGGTGTCGTCGTTGTGGGATGTTTCTGTGGCCCTGACTAGAAGGGAGACGCCATCTGGTAGCGTTCAGTCATGGGGGGTAAGAGCTGACAGACGATGGATGACTCGGTATCGCAACACTACTGTATCTCTGTCGTCTTGGACGGGGAGGAGGGAGGACGAAAAGAGGAGGGAAGCTAGATAAGAGAAGGGTAGGGCAGTCAGGGTAGCGTCGAGGTCTGAGCACGGGAAGCAGGGTTCCCCAGGATCGCAGAGTACGGCAGCATGGGGAGAGCTAGGGGAGATAGCGTCGCACTGACACGGCTGCAAACATGTGAAAGCCAGCGGGAGACCCCACCGCCTGGGCAGGGCACGGCAATTGGCTGGCTCGGGCCTGGCGGGCTGCAGTGGCTTCCCAGGACCAGGACTTGCAGGCATGCGTCTGGGGCACTTGGGGGAGATGACGGATTCGCATAGAGCAAGTCGGGCGACCTGCGACAAATCACCTACTCGGTAGTAGAGCACCTCGACTTCCAGACTGACTGCCACATCCCTAACCTCACCACCGTCAGCAGATCGCCACCCAATTACGGCGAGAGCCGGCTGCAGCATGGCGCCATGGATCCATCACTGAGGACTCTCTCTCTCTCACGCAGTCTCACACGCGCTACCAAACTTACTCTCAGATTCCGGCCGACGTGCATGAGGTGCCGCATCGGACCAGCCCAAGCGGGGGTCTGGGCCTCGTGCTTACCGCGAGGTATTCACGTACCGTCTTCCAACGGCGCCGGGGAATTACGTCGTGCTCGTTCAGCACTGCATTGGCGTTTTGTGGCACGCACGCAGCCCGGGTGCTCGGGTCGTGGCCGTGGATTGGAGTCATTGGACCCTGGATTGGGAAACGGCAGACAAATGAGAATCGGATTCTGCGCAATCGCGGTTGTTAAAGCTGTGGGTCCAATTGAATTGGCTCGGCTTGACCTGGCTTGGGATGCGAACTCTCTTGGGTTTGAATTGACTCATTCATACTGCCACGTCTGTCACGCCGTATCCCGCAGATGCGCACAACCGGCGAGCACTTTTGACGATGATAACATCTCAGGTACTTCAAAACCCAATTGGGGGTGAATCTCGATGTACGTATATGGGGACACCCTGCTGTTCACTCAAAATGAGTTAGATAGTAGCTTCCCCTCAAACATAAATCAAATACAGAAGCGACAGCCGACTTCCGGCTTCGTCTGATGGGCAAACACGCTAGCGTCGTCTCCCAAACCCTCCGTCGTGAGCCGCATCTGCCTCTTACATCATACCCACTGCAAATCACTTGCAAGTGTTGTGCAAGATCTACCTACGTGCATGCAGTTGCATATCCTGGGTAGACGTCAACAACGACAAGACTGACAGCTGAAGTCTAGGCGAATGACGCCCGCCGTCAAGGACGCTCGCTGAGACGACTGGCTTGTCCCATCCCTATTCACGCTGTCACATCGATCAGCTCAGCTGGACCACCATCTTTATTAGTCTCCAATCACACAGTCCACTATGGGCGACAAACTTAGCGAGGGCGAGAGGGAACCGTTCCCCTGGGAGCTTGGCATTTTTGACGCCCACTGCCATCCCACAGACACTATGGACTCCATCCCATCCATAGCAAGCTCCATGCGGGCCCGCGCCCTGACTGTGATGGCCACCCGCTCCCAGGACCAGGACCTGGTTGCACAGGTAGCTGAAGAGCACGGCCTTACAAGTCGTCAAGCTATCCCCCCTAGTTCCCCTTCCAACAGGCAGGACCCCACCCACTTCCCTGACAAGATCGTTCCAGCCTTTGGGTGGCACCCCTGGTTCTCTCACCAGCTATACGACGACACCGTGCCCGGAGACCAAAACACCTATGATCCGGCATCACCCGACCTGGCCAGCGAGAAACTGCGGCATTACAATGCAGTCCTCGCCCCTTCACCCAGGAGTAAAGATGACGAGAGCTTCATAGACCAGCTCCCCACCCCTCAGCCGTTGTCGAGAGTTCTGTCACAAACACGGGCCTACCTCGAGGCCCACCCTCTTGCCCTTGTAGGTGAGGTTGGCATCGACAAAGCCTTTCGTCTCCCCAGCCCTGGAGTTTTCGTGTCCGATCCAGAAGCCAGCATGACATTAGGTCGACGCAATGGCGAACGGCTATCACCCTACCGGGTGAATATGGACCACCAGAATCGCATCATGAAAGCTCAGCTGAATCTGGCTGGCCAGACCGGGCGGGCCGTGAGTGTCCACGGCGTACAGGCTCATGGTGTGTTGTACAACGCAATAAAGTCCACGTGGAAAGGCCACGAGAAGCCAGTTGTCACGAACAGGGAGAGGAAAAGGATAGCTAAGGGCGTCAATGAGGACTTTTCCTCGTCTTCCGAAGACGAGGATGAGGACGACGAGGATCATGGACACGGCACCAGGTTCAAGACAAAGAAGCAACACAAGCCCAAACCATACCCGCCCCGAATCTGCCTGCATTCCTTCACTGGCGCCGTCGACACCATGAGGCAATACACGAGCGACCGCAGCTGCCCGGCCAAGACCTATTTCTCCTTCAGCCTCTGCGTCAATTACTCCACCGGCGGCCATGAGCGCGACAGGAAAAAACACCTTGCCGACGAGGTCATCCGCGCCTGCCCTGATGACAGGATCCTGGTCGAGAGTGACCTGCATACCGCTGGCCAGCTGATGGATGACATGCTCGAGGAGATGTACCGCAAGGTCTGCGAGGTCAAAGGGTGGGGGCTGAGGGAGGGCGTGGAGAGAATCAGGAGTAATTACCACGACTTCATATTCGGCTCAATGACTTGAGTTTACACTCGTGTGTTTTTTTTTTCTTTAATCAGGGTCTTCCATGAGACACCATCAGCATGTCAAAAGAAGATTAGAGCGTGGAGCATCTCAAGAGTCACCGCTTAGCGATATGGAGAAGATACGAGAAAGAACTTCCAATCCAGGTCGGTGTATATGGGGCATATTAGCGAAAGAAGACTTTGTAAGTACTTCGTTTACACTGTCCATTAGCAAGAATTATTTCCAGAGCCCACACTCCCCTCTCGCCTGGTCTTGAAGACACGTCGAGTCGCTGCAGCTTCCCGGACTGTTCCCTTGGCATGTCACTGCAGCTTCCCGGACTGCTTTTGGCATGTCACTGCACTTGGTCTTCTGCCACCACGCGCCCTTCTGAATATCGACCGGTATCATCTCTGTCTTCGACCTGGTTGTGCAGCCTGATGCTCTTCCATCGTACCGACATCGCGGTCCCATGAGTCTACCAGCTGACCGAACACTCTCCCCTCCGAATCATACAATCTTAGGAGCTTTCCACTCTGGAGCTGCGTTTAGCTCCTCACCGTGGTATTCATATCGGTTGTGGATGCGAGCTCGAGTCTTTGTGTGACCAGATGGCTAGGATCCCGTTGGCCGACCGCTACTTCTTCCTTATTCACTTGCACTGGCGTCACGGCCGCCCAGTTCAGGCGTGCACTTCAGCGAGATGCTGAATCTGTCGGAACCGGCGATGGGACCGAGGCGTTCTGAGCTCGATTTTTGACGCCTGGGAACGTTCAGCACACGAATCCATTGTCAGCCCAGGGCAAGTGCATGTTCTGTTTGGACAACCTGCAACCCCGCCCCCGGTCCCACCGGTTGCACATTTCCTTCGAGCAGCAATATGGCCGAAATCATGCTACCATACCGCATGGATATCATTAGTACAGCATCAGACCCAGTAGAGCGGAGAGTTTCGTGTTTGTAAAGGTGACGAGGAGTGTAACCACGTTCAATCTGTTGCATTTGCGACCTGGGGACGACAGAGGTCCAGTCAGACAAGTGTGACTGAAAATTGCCCGGAGTCTGCCTGCTTAGTGTCAGGCAGAAGGTCGTAGTTACTCGTCGCATGCGCGTTTCCTTCCCTATCCAGGGATGAACGGGACAGTACTCGAGTATAGAAATGTCAAGGTGAAGGACCCACCTGCTTCTTGTACCTTCGCAAAGCCGCAAAAGATCTGTGATACCATAGCGACAAGGTCGAAATCAGCCATGACGACAACTCCTGATGTTTGAATTGTCTACTCCCTGCGCTTGGTTTGCTTACATACCTGGGCTTCCGTGATCTCAAATCGTCTGGATCACTCCCCTGCGAACTGTACGGGATCATTTGGCCTCGAAGGCTCACTCGCTCTGTCTTCTATATGTGATACCCTGGAGCAGTCCACTTTGAAAGGAGGAAGGTATTATAATTCGCAAGTATGTAGCTTGCCGGATTTGTGGCCAGAATCCCAGTAACTGGCCCTGAACATCAGATGCTGCTGCCAATGGTTTCTCTTCCACGCGGTTGTCTGTTTGGAAGCCTGTTGTTATAACCGACACACTGCGGTTTTCTGTTCATGCACCGCATGCCATGCAGTTGCACATGGACAATTTTGTGTCTCGCGGCGATGCGGCCAGGCGCTCAGGAATCTCACTTGAGCTTGCCTGACTGCGCCTGCATCGCCCCTGGGCTGCCGTGAGATCTAACCCCAATTTGTTTTCACACATATCTTGCCAGCAGCAGTCTCTTTGGTATAAAGCGACAATGAACTCCCCACGAAATCGCCAGGACCGACATCGTCCGGTGGAGTCTACTGAGATCCAGATCTGTGAGCAATGCAACCCTACCTGAACCGTTTAATCCCTGCCTGTTGATACATTCTCCTTCGTCCGGTCAACATGACTCCGGAAATTATTTGCTCGATCGTGTTTGGGATCATTGCTTCGGTGCTGGCTCTTGTGACCATCCTGCAGACTCATCGCAGGAGCCGTGTTAGTGGTATTGTTGGCAAGTACGACCCTCGCCATTAGGAGACTACTTTAGTTATCCCCCTCGGGGCACGTAGCCTCTCAGAACTTAGACAGAACAACACCAATACACGATTGCTTCCCATACGATTATCGTACGTACGAGAGACCTACCAACAGGTATGGTTACACGTCCCTGTGGTAAAGGGAGGCCACCAACGAGCCAACTCTAACATGCGACGCATCAGAGATCAGCGCAAATTCGCACCGACACTGGCACGGCCAGACGTCCCAGTACCTCCTATCCCGCAGCTACAGTCTGCCATCTTTTGGGTCGGGCGCCCTGACGCCCTTGCCGCCCGCCGCCCAGTATTATGCCCATGGCCGAGACTACGCTTGATAGACCATGGTATGGAAGCGAGGCAATTTTCACGATTGCGCAGGATCTGATCCTGCGTGGATGTCCAGTCTGGTAAGGATGGATTGATTTACCATGCCTCAGACAAGTCGAGTGCTAACTCCCCAAGAGAGATCTAGCACCTGGCAGTACGGTCAAACTGTTCTCGAGCCCCACCAGTTTGCAGGAAGCTGTACCTGTTACAGTACGCATATAGGTGATAGCCACGGTAATGCTCTCGGCATTACAACGTCCCTCTTTTGGGTGTTTAGCGCAATAGGCTTATCTTGTGCCGTAACAGTACCGACGGAAGATAGCCAAGACAGGTGGCTTGCACCTGTGTTACCAGCAGCGGGAAATTATGGCCATAAGATGATGTGGTGGCGCTGCCGTGGTTGACCTCCTCCGGATGGGGCCCGTACAACACCTGCCAGATGGGATCCGTACGACCGCTTCCATATATCCCCCAGCGACACCTAGCAGGAATGTGACGTGGGTGGCCAGGCTGGCGCAACAACTTGTCGTCGGCACACCAAGAGCAAGCTGCACTGTAGTGACCAGCGTGGTGGGGGAGCAACAGACGGTCTGGTATTACGTCCGGTAATCTTTGCTGCGCCTCCCTCTGGACATCTGGATGGGATGTGGGGTGGACACAATGTACCTCCTGTACAACGTCCTAGACGGGGAGGAGCAAGTCACCTACAACGGTAACGAGATTCGTCAG
Source organism: Diaporthe citri (assembly GCF_014595645.1). Classification (NCBI taxonomy): domain Eukaryota; kingdom Fungi; phylum Ascomycota; class Sordariomycetes; order Diaporthales; family Diaporthaceae; genus Diaporthe; species Diaporthe citri. Next base: position 383,822 of record NW_025064846.1, read on the forward strand.
GCTAATTCAGGACGTGCGGGATTCCGCGCAATGATGTGCAACACGTGCAGGTTATCATTAGGGAATGCCTGATGAAAAGACCGAGGCCGGATCAGAGTTCTCACTGGACAGCCGAGCAGTGGACAGGTCGAATACAAATCCATAAAGAGATCTTGGGTAAAAATTTCGAGTATGCGAGGATCACAATGTGGGAGTTGCCAATCCCGATTCACGCAAAACCAAGCCCAGGACAGGCATTGCCCAAGCTACACATTTCCAAAATTATAAACAGTCAAACACACAATGAGCCCGCGTTTAAAGTAGCGAGTGGCATTAGCAGCAAGAAAAACACTCATTGTGTTCGCCATTAAATACTCTTGTACAGCCATGCTGTAGAAGCGAGCTATTTGCAAAACATTGTTATTTTGAAAAGAAGCAATAGGTGAATTGTCGACTCTTATTATACATGGCCAGGATCGAAGCAATTGATCCATTTTGGATGCTGTGGGCATTTTGATATGTGATTAATGTGCAGGAGGGTGGGAGGTATATTGTGCATGCCCCGGAATCGTCGGCCTAAGAGCTGAACATTGAGGCTTTCATTGCATGCACTTCTGCAAGCATATCGAGCATCTATCAATTTGGGTTGCTCTCCTATGGAAAGATGGGGCAAAAATTTACCATGAAAATGTCCTTGAACCTTTCTAGGGAATGCCACATATCAATAAACCCTGTCCTGATTCGAAATGAGGGGCCAAGAACGCCACAACGCGTGATGTGGGAGAGGGTTCCATGTCCAAACCCTGCAACCGCGGGTGTCCCAGCCATCAAACCAGTGCCGGAGACCTGGGATGGACCGATTTGCTGCCGCGCGTGTAGAAATTCACGTAGGTGCCACACAATTCTCAAAAATTCGCGCGCGAATTGGCCTTGCGGCAGCATAATTGTGGACCCAGCATATCGTGCCGTGACATAGTCTGCTACCGCTATCCTCGCGCTCCGGCAGTGTCCACTCTCGCCTGCCCGCTTGTGAAAACGTCGCAAGGACAGCTCACCGCCTTGTCGAGCTCACATTTAAGCTCACCAGCAGCACAGGAGCCGCGAGGTGAATCCGCATCGTCCTCCAAACCCGGCCACCCAAAGCAACAATGTCTTCGCAGAAAGCTCCCGGCGAGGAGCTCGAGGGTGACATCACCTTCATCGCGACTCCCCCGCCTGCGCCGCAGAAGTTCGGCACCGGCGTGGACTGTGGCGTCGAGGTCACCAATGTGAGCAAACACCCCCCACTGAGCGCCATTGAGCTCTCTGCACCGCGTCGATCGATGTCAATTGACTGCCGTCTCACTCAAGCTGACGCACGTTGAAGGTCCCTGCCATCCACAATGCTCCCCTGCCGGCCGAGGGCCCTGGAAATGAGTCCTTCTCAAACTACATCCTCGGCGGGCTGCTGCTGGGCATCCCCATCTTTGTCGCCCGCAGCCTCGGCGGCGGCTTCAAGACCACCGTCTTCTTCTTCCTGGTCCTGCTCTTCCCCATCCTGATCGCCGTCTGGACCGTGGCCTCGTCCTACTCGCCGCGCATCAACGACAAGGTGAAGCTGCCCGGCCGCCCCGTCGAGCACTACATCACCTTCAAGAAGCAGGAGGACCGCCAGCGGTGGAGCGGCCGCAACAAGATCCCCATGAAGACCTTCTACGAGATGTACTTTGACGGCGACGTCGAGTTCAACGGCGACTGCCTCGAGGTCATGGAGTACCGCCACGACTGGGCCAACTTCTCCTTCACCTGGCCCCTGTTCCACTTCATCATCTTCACCTTCTTCCGGGACGTGCTCTTCCACTCGCGCGAGCAGGACGAGGAGCAGGTCCGCCCCAACTACGACCGCGGCAACGAGCACTACGCCTTCTTCCTCGGCCCGCGCATGGTCTACACGAGCGGCATCTTCTCCGACATCACGCGCGAGGAGTCGCTCGAGGAGATGCAGGACAACAAGATGGCCATCGTGTGCGAGAAGCTCGGCCTCAAGGCGGGCGAGTCGATGCTGGACATCGGGTGCGGCTGGGGCACGCTCGCCCGCTTCGCCAGCCTCAACTACGGCGCGCACGTCACCGGCGCCACCCTCGCGCGCAACCAGGCCGCCTGGGGCAACGACGCCCTCCGCCGCGCCGGCATCCCCGAGAGCCAGAGCAACCTGCTGTGCATGGACTACCGCGACATCCCGCAGCGCCGCTTCAACAAGATCTCGCAGATCGAGATGGGCGAGCACGTCGGCATCCGCAGGCTCACGACCTTCTTCCGCCAGTGCTACGACATGCTCGAGGACGACGGCGCCATGTACGTCCAGCTCTCGGGGCTGCGCAAGGCCTGGCAGTACGAGGACTTCATCTGGGGCCTGTTCCTGAACAAGTACATCTTCCCCGGCGCCGACGCCTCCACCCCGCTGGCCAACTACGTCGGATGCCTCGAGAGCGCCGGCTGGGAGATCAAGAGGTGAGTCCCTTTTCCCAGAGCCTCACATCACGGAGAGTTGTGTGAACGCTAACCCTATCCTGCAGCGTCGACACCGTCGGCGTCCACTACTCGGGCACCCTCTGGAGGTGGTACCGCAACTGGCTGGGCAACGGCGAGGCCATCAAGGCCAAGTACGGCCAGCGCTGGTTCCGCATCTGGGAGCTCTTCCTGGCCTGGTCCACCATCGCCGCGCGCCAGGGCAGCGCCACCTGCTTCCAGATGGTCGTGGTCAAGAACCTGAACGCCACCCACCGTGTCAAGGGCTTCTCGTCCCAGTTCGGCCTGTCTGGTGCCCTCGCCGCGGCTCGTGCTGCCGGAAGGGCAGTCCTGCCCCAGTAAGGAGATCATGTGTGCTTGGTTGCGGAAAATGGTGCTTCTTGTAGGATTTCGAGTATGGGGGGAACCGAGGACGGTAGGGAATGAGACGGGAATTTAAAAAAAAAAATCCGGGGCTGGGTGCTGAGAGGGGTATAGAGCTGCGCTTGTCCATAGACCCGAGAACTGTAAACACGTGTGGAAAAGGTCTCGTGATTGAGGCTTGAACACTTGGCAGATATAACAGGCACAGAAATACCATACGATATGCCACACGTTGCTGTGGTTATTGTGGAAATCGTGGCTAAGAATTGAGTGACGCTCGGCCTCGGCGTGTGCTCGGGGACACGGGGGCTTTCGCTCCATCAATACCTTACACACCGTTGGTCCGCCCTGTCCGTTGCGTTCCCACACACAGGCGCAACAAATTACTGTACCGTCTGTGTCCATGTCCTGTACCCCCACACCCAGAAGCAGGAACGTGAGAAGCCGGGACGTCCAGGAGACGTCGGGAGTGGGCTCTGCTGGGTCTTGAGGCTCAAGTTCCTCCTTAGCTGATCCCTGTTGCCGGCGACGCTTTTTCCGCGGTCGCTTAGCCTCCCGACCGTCCACGGGCGATCCGAGCATCTCCGCCAATCCTCATGGGGCCCCTTATCATGCGACCTGATTCGGCCGCTCGAACCCCCCCCCCCGTTATCTATCTCACTGGGAGCTCGCCCGGCGCCAGCTGCTGATAACAGGCATTGAGTGTGCGTAACAGATCAGGGGAGACCGGCGCCCAGGCAGAGAGAAATATGCTGGGATGGGCAGGGCCGCCCGACATTGATAACAGAGGTGCAGAGCGCGCGTGCGCGAGAAGGGTGGACTGAAGAGTGCAAGTCCGCGGAAGATGGCCCACGAAGGTGATTGTGAGGCGCGAGTGGGATGATTGACGGGCGCATCTCCTCGCGCGACACAAGGAGATCTCAACGTCAGCACCAAGCGCCAGCCCCAGGCTAGGAGACGACCACGTTGTTGGTCAATTCTGTTTCCTAAGCAAGACCGGAGTTGGGGCCATCCCTATCCATTCTCACCCACTCTCTCTCTCTCTCTCTCTCCAAAGCCGGCTTCGCAAAGTTGCGAGCATACAGGGGGACAGACCAAGGCCCGCGGTGGTGCAACACTTTTTGTCAGTCCGGACGGATGGCCAGTTCTCTGTCGTGCACCCGATGGGTCTGCCCATTTCTTCTTGATGACCTCTAGGCATGTGTCTATGCTCTCTTTTTACCAAGCCCGTGGAGTGGCGCTGTCACAACCTCGTCTCTGCCCGTCCTGCTGGAATCAAACTGCTGCTGCTTTCTGCCTCGACTGATTCATGGCCTGACAGTGGAAATATCTCTCTGGCACTTGCACATTATTTCCCCTGGAGAGAGTGAATTCGCCGCCTCTTTGCTTTTGTTTGTCCAACCTACCAGATCCGGTAGCTAGCACAGCATATACATGTCTCATATCCCGCAGGCCAGCCCTGCACGCCTCCCACCATGGCGGCCATAACCGCAAGCAGTATCACCACAAGCATGCCGGAACCACATCATCAACAAAACTTCACACAAAAGCAACTCGGCCTGCCCCCCAGCCCGCCCGCCACCGACAAGGACCCCGGCTCCCGCACGGAGAGCGTGACGGACTTCCAGATAGGGGAATCCACATCCACAACCACCACCCCGGAGCCCGAGTACCACCGACCATACCCCCTCCCCCCCGAATCAAGACCCAGCCAGCGCGTGCTCCCCGAGGACCTCAGGACCCCGGACAAGCATGTGGCCCGGGACCCGCGCCTGCTGCGGCTCACGGGGGTGCACCCCTTCAACGTGGAGCCGCCGCTGACGGAGCTGTGGGAGGAGGGGTTCATCACGACCAAGGACCTGCACTACGTGCGGAACCACGGCGCCGTGCCCCTCGTGCACGACGAGGACATCTTGGACTGGTCCTTCACCGTCGAAGGGCTGGTGGAGAACCCGCTGTCCCTGACGCTGCGGGAGCTGCTGGCGGGCTTCGAGCAGCTCACGTACCCCATCACGCTCGTGTGCGCGGGGAACCGCCGCAAGGAGCAGAACGTGGTGCGCAAGACAAAGGGGTTCTCGTGGGGCGCCGCGGGCGTGTCGACGGCGCTGTGGACCGGCGTGGCGCTGGACGTGCTCCTGGCGCGGGCGAGGCCGATCCTCCGCGGGGCGGGCGGCAAGAGGGCGCGCTACGTGTGCTTCGAGGGCGCCGACAGGCTGCCCAACGGGTACTACGGCACGAGCATCAAGCTCAACTGGGCCATGGACCCGAACCGCGGGGTCATGGTCGCGCACGGCATGAACGGCGAGGTGCTCCCCCCGGACCACGGCAAGCCCCTCCGGGTCGTGATCCCGGGCCAGATCGGCGGGCGCAGCGTCAAGTGGCTCAAGCGGATAATCGTCACCGAGCACCCCAGCGACAACTGGTACCACATCTACGACAACAGGGTGCTCCCGACCACGATCAGCCCGGAGGAGAGCGCGGACCTGCCCGAGACCTGGAGGGACGAGAGGTACGCCATCTACGACCTCAACACCAACAGCGCCGTGGCGAGGCCCGCGCACAACGAGCGGGTCGTCGTCGACAGGGCAGCATCAAAGACGTTCAGGTTCCAGGGGTACGCGTACGCCGGCGGCGGGAGGAGGGTCACGCGCGTCGAGCTGACCCTCGACCGGGGCCGGTCGTGGCGCCTCGCGGACGTGTCGTACCCGGAGGACGAGTACCGGCTCGCGCCCGAGGGGGAGACGCTGTTCGGCGGGCGGCTGGACGTCGGGTGGCGCGAGTCGTGCTTCTGCTGGTGCTTCTGGTCGCTGGACATGCCCCTCGCGGACCTGGACCTGGACCTGGACCTGGGCGGGGGCGACGTCGTGGTGCGCGCCATGGACGACGCCATGATGGTGCAGCCGCGGGACCTGTACTGGAGCGTGCTGGGCATGATGAACAACCCGTGGTTCCGGGTGGTTGTGCACCGCGAGGAGGGCGCGCTGCGGTTCGAGCACCCGACGCAGCCGATCCTGAACGCTGACGGGTGGATGGACCGGGTCAAGAAGGAGGGCGGGGACCTTTCCAACGGGTACTGGGGCGAGAAGGCACCGGGCGAGGAGGGGAGGGCCGCGGCGGTGGTGGAGCCAGCCAAGGAGATTTCCTTGGTGAACAAGGATGTCAAGAGGGAGATCAGCCTGGAAGAGCTGAAGGAGCACGAGGGTGAGGAGGAGCCCTGGTTTGTGCTGGACGGCGAGGTGTACGACGGGACAAGGTTCCTCGAGGGCCACCCGGGAGGTGCAGCTTCCATCATCGGTGCAGCAGGGCAGGACGTGATCGAGGAGTTCATGGCGATCCGTAAGTCTCGAGATCTCTTGTCCCGGAATTGGTCAACCACCAAAACGCTAACACACCCACCCCCCAAAAAAAAACAGACAGCGAGAACGCAAAGGCAATGATGCCATCCTACCACATCGGCACCCTATCCGCAACATCAAGAAAGACCCTCGCAGCAGGCAACGCAGCAGAAGCCACCGCAGAGGAAGAACCCCGCCCCGCGTTCCTCCACCCCAAGCAATGGAGGAAGGCCCGGATGACGGCCAAGACCCCCATCAGCGCCGACACCAAGATCTTCACCTTCACCCTCGAGCACCCGTCGCAGTCCGTGGGCCTCCCGACGGGCCAGCACCTGATGGTGCGGCTGCGCGACCCCGCGACGCGCGAGGCCATCATCCGCGCCTACACGCCCCTGTCGGACGCCTGGTCCGAGAAGGGGAGGCTGGACGTGCTGGTCAAGATCTACCGCAAGACGGCCGCCCTCCCCGGCGGGCTCATGACGCAGGCGCTCGACTCGATCCCCACGGGCCACTGGGTCGAGTTCAAGGGCCCCGTGGGCAGGTACGAGTACCTCGGCCGGGGGCGGTTCGCCGTCGGCGGCGGCAAGGTGAGGCAGGTCAGGCGGTTCGTGATGGTCTGCGCTGGGAGCGGGGTGACGCCCATCTTTGCCGTGCTGAGGGGGGTGATGAGGGACGAGGCGGGCGGCGAGACGCCGCGGTGCCTCGTGCTGGACGGGAACCGCACCGAGGGGGACATCCTGTGCCGCGCGGAGATGGACGCGCTCGCGGCCGGGAGGGGGGAGAGGTGCAGGATCGTGCACACCCTGAGCAACCCCGGCGACGGCTGGACCGGCGGGAGGGGCTTCATGGACGCGCAGCTTTTCGAGAAGGAGGCCGGCCCGCCGAGCGAGGCGCGGGATGAGATGGTGTTGGTGTGTGGGCCGCCCGGGCTGGAGAAGAGCGTGAGGGAGAATTTCACAAGGATGGGGTGGAGCGAAGAGGACTTGGCTTTCTTCTGAGCGGCGTATATACAAGGCAACGAGGGCGCATCCGGTGCTGCATATACCTACATGATGTAAATAATGCCATTTACGACAAAATGAAACATGTGAACTTAAGTACTCCTGGTTTCGTCTTGGCGATAATTGGCTGTTGTAACGCCCATCTAGACATTAATGCGATGAAGGGGCTTGGGGTAAATTTCACGGAAGATCTAGTGGATGTTGAAGGTGAGAGATATCCCGTCTCGGAGAGCCAGATTCTCATCACGAAAGTAGATACTCAGTGTAGTATGTCCCAGGTATATATGCCACCGTTCCTCCAGTTGTCTGTCACCCAAATCTGCACACCCTCCCCTTTAAGACGAAGAAGCCATCTCCTTAGACCGACTAACATCATCGTCCACCGCAGGCTTCGCAGGGATCTCAACCCCAAGCACCTGGTACTGCATGCCAACGTACCCATCGCTGACCACCAACACATCCAGCTTGCTCGCCCCTCCGCCCTGCTGCAGCGCCTCAGGGACCCTGATGCTCGTCCTCGCAGACGGCCTCGACCCGGCGGCGCCGGCCGACTTGCCCGGGCCACCCTGCGCCCACCCGACGCGCTTGATGGCGTACACCTCGTCCCTCGCCATGTCGCCCACGACCACGAACCAGCCCTCGTTCTGCGGCTTCGGGAACCTGGGCGCGTAGATGCGCGCGTCCCGCTCCACCAGCGCGTTGAGCCGCCTCACGACCACCGTCACCGACTGCGCCGTGACGTCCTCGACGGCCACCTTCACGTTCGGCAGGATCGAGGCCGCCCTGAGGAACCGCTGCTGCGCGCCCTGCGGCACGTGCAGCTCCCTGGCCAGCTTGCTCACCTCGCCCTGGCCCATGGCGCTGAGCTGCTGCAGCGTGGTCCTGTTCTTGGTCCTCTCGGGGTCGACGCTCGGCAGGATCGACAGCGGCGGCTCCGTGGGCCAGCGCGCAGACTTGACGGACTGTAGCACGTTGATCATCTGCAGCACGCTCGAGAGGTACCCCGACTCCGTGAGTACGTCGATGGAGGCCTGGATGATACGGATGGCCTGGTCCAGGACGCTGGTCTGGTCGCCCACGTAATCCGTGATGGGCAGGCTGATGCGAGACATGTGAGCCTGGAGCAGGAGGAAGGACTTGACGTGTGGGTCCCACATGGGCAGGCCGAAGGAGGTGCCGGGGAATGTCAAGTTGCGGGACAGTTCCGCGTTGATGAGGTCTTCGTTGTGTCTGACGGGCAGCTCATCGTACTCTGTGGCATTGCACATCCAGGTCAGGACGTCGAGGAACGAGGCCTGTGGTTTGGCATGCTTGACCAGGTAGCGAATGGTCTTGTGAGAGAGATAGTAGTAGCTCATGATCTTGCCCACTGGTGTCGGGTCAACATCACCGTTAGGATAGACTTCCACACATTTGGACTGTGCAAGCTCGCTGAGAGACTTGTCGACCATCTCGATCATGAAGTCGTTGGCAAGCTGCTGGGCTGCAATGCTATTGTGCTCGTCTGCCGCGATCTCGAGCCCGTAGTAGGACGGATTCTTGTGCAGACGCCGGAAGAAAAACGTCCACGTAAGATAATCCAGTGCATCTTGCTTGCTGATGACAGTCTCTGCAGAGACTTCGGCGCAAAGATGGTTATCGAGAACAGTGTGCAGTGAAGACTCGACAGGGAATCCAGTGTGCAGGAAGTGTTTGTAAAAGTCCTTGGATGCCTCCTTGGTGAAGATTCGAGCAACACCCGAGTTGTCGAATTGAGGCCGCCCGGCTCGGCCGAGCATTTGCAGGACATCTGTGAGATCCATGTCTCTGTAGCCTTCAATCTTGGCATCGTAGAATTGGGTGCCCTTGACGACGACCAGATGCGCAGGAAGATTGACACCCCATGCAAGCGTGCTGGTCGCGATAAGAATTTGAATCTTGTTGTTCAAGAACAATTCCTCAGCGAGTTGTCGATCTGACTCGACGAGACCGGCGTGATGAAGTCCGATGCCGAAGCTGATGGCTTCCTTCAGTGCGTCGTCCTTGACCCTAGCAAGGTTGAGCTGAAGGTCTTCCTCTTCCATTTTCAAAAAGCGCCTTGGATTGTCTTCCATGCCACAGAGATTGATGAGGTCCTTGGCTGTGAGGCGGGTCTGTCTTCGCGAGGGCACAAACACAATGACTGGCTTGTCGGGGCTGTGGTTCTTGACAGCCAGAAAGGTCGGCCTGTTCATGGACTGCATCAACGGACAAAACCCTCTGACTTCGGGGAATCCATCAATGTAAAGCTCAAGAGGCACAGGACGGACGGAATGCCTGAAGTTGAAGAGACCCTCCTTCACGCCCAGCCAGTTGCCAAGGTCGGTGGCATTGGCACAAGCAGTCGACATGCCGAGCAGCCTAACCGAGTTCTTGATAGATGAGGCGATGTAGTTCATACGAGAAACGATGATCTCGAGAATAGGGCCACGATCCCCCGCCAGCAGGTGGATCTCGTCGATGATAACGAGACTAACCTGGCGGACATAACCTCTCGTTTGCCAACTACGAGAAATACCATCCCACTTCTCAGGCGTGGTGATGATGACGTCGGCATCCTTGATGGTCCTCGTGTCTGGTGTATTGTCTCCAGTCAGCTCGACCAACTTCAGACCAAGCGGTTTCGCAAGCCGAGCTCCCCAGTCCTTGACACGCTCTCGTACCAGAGCTTTCATGGGTGCAATGTAGACGACCTTGGAGCCTGGCTTTTCACGGAACGCCCACCACATGGCCAGTTCTGCCGCCACGGTCTTGCCACTGCCCGTTGGTGAGCCTAAGAGAACATTTGCAGGGGTGTTGTACAGCGTGTGGAAGATCTGAGTCTGCATAGGGTTGAAGTATTGGAAGCGTTCCGCATATATCGCTTCGAGCCCAGGATTCTTGAGAGCGGATATCGGGAGGGGCTGGAGGTTGAGAAGGTCGGTGTACACGCTCTCCGTGTCTGGTCTGATAAGATGCTGGAACGACACGGGCGTGACCGTCTCTGCTCCAAGCCAACGATCCGAGACAGCCCGAACGTATATTTGGTTGGGCAGGGGATCAGAGAGAGGAATTGTGAAGTTCATCTCATGGTCGTCATGAATCTTTCTACGATTCAGGAGGAAGAACTCATGATGGTAAATCTCCGAGGTTTCCGAATTTTCGACCCAGACGTAGTACGACTCTGAAGTACCATGTACATGGTCGTTCCACTTGAAGTCAGGGTAGATGTATAGCTTCACCCTCAACACGTCACGGTTCAGAGGCGCTATTTCTGCCTCCACGCTGACTGTTGGAAAGTTGTTGAGGATCTTCGCAATCTTAGTGCCAGCACCGTGGTTGTGCACAAGGCTGCCTATCTCGGCAGGCTCCATGTCGCGCATGGCTTCGATGGTCAGAGACTCCCTAGCATCTAGCTGGTTCAAGATGGGTTTAGACAACTCGAATTGGTGAAGAGGATGCTGGAAGGGCCAAACACGCTTCTCGATGGACTTTGCCAGTGTCAAAAGAACCAGACACTCGTGACCCCATCTTCTGTTGAGGGCAATCATAAACAACGCACGGCAGATTCGACCCGCCTGCTGAGCAACGTAGTTGAGATCGTTGGTCAGAGCGAAGTCTTCTGGTTGGGCCTTTGAGATGAAGGCTTGGAGCAGAATGTTGGTTTTGGTTTGGGCCTGGTCGATTCCACCGTCGACGTCGCAAGGCACGACGTGCTCATTTTCTCTCATGCGCGATAGTTCCTTGCTCTCGTTGTCTCTTGACTGGATGTTGTCAAACTCGCCACTCATGGCGATCATCTTCAGGATATCCGCTTCCGTGGCAAACGGTTGCATCATCGTGTTGAATATCTGGATACTGGTGTGCAGGATGTAGTACTGGCTAGCGATGCGGCCGATGTCCTTGCTGCGAAGCTCTTCTGTCGTCTCGTTGAATATGATCATCTGGCACTGTTGAAGGGTTTTTGCAGCTTGTATAGCGAGTTGACGACGGCGCTGAACAAGTGAAGGGTCGTCCTGAAATTCATTCCAGTCTATACCGTATGCCATTGGGTTCCTTCTCATACGGACGAAAAGATACGAGTAGCCAATCCACTGCACTGCTTCTGGGATGGATGTCACCGTTCCCAAAGCAACTTCCGCGTTCAAGTTGTCCACAAGTTTTGCCGAGAATTTCGATTCGATAGGTAGCTGATCCGTGACGGCGGTAAGGTAATGAGCCAGCTTGTCTTGAGTTGTGCAGATCATGCCAATACCGGTATCTTCGAATTGTGGACGACCAGCACGTCCGAAGATTTGGAGCACGTCAAGAATACCCAGGTCGACGAATTTGCCGTCCTGTGCACTGTAGACCTGTGTGCCTTTGATCACCACGGCAGCAGCGGGCAGGTTCACACCCCAGGCGAGGGTAGCTGTACAACAGAGAACCTTGAGGACGCCTTCGGAGAAGAGTCTCTCCATCAAGTTTCGATCTGATCTGGCCATGCCTGCGTGGTGCACACCTAATCCTTTAGGTAGTAGATCTCGAAGCTCCTTTGCCCTGCAGCTCTTCATGTCCCTGACAGCGGCGTCGTACTTGGGATGGTCAGATGGGTCGAATAGATCGACGCAGACATCATCAACAGCCTTCTCGTAAAGCGTCTTTGCTGTTGCCACGGTATCCTTCCGGGAGTGCACAAAGACCATCACCTGGTGGCCGCGTTCCAGCATCTCTCTCACCTTCTCGAAGGCCACCGTATCGATGTTGTCTCTGGACTGCCTTGACCCGGCCTTTCCTTTGACACCAATAAAGTGCTGCTCCAGAGGCACTGGGCGGAAAGAGGCGTCAAAATAGAATAACCCAGCGTATCGGTTGACCTTGAGGAAGTCGGATACATCGATGTAGTTCGGAAGCGTCGCACTGAGACCGACGATCCGAATCAGAGATTGTGTGCTCTCGACCTGTCTCTCCGTACGAGCAACCAGGGATTCCAGGACTGCGCCACGCTCATCGTGCAGCATGTGCACTTCGTCGATAATCAGGAGTCTAACTTTCTGGACAAGCTCTGTGTCTCCAGTGCCCTTTCTTGTGACCACATCCCATTTCTCCGGAGTGGTGACAATAATTTGGGTGGCGACGACCTCGGCTTTGGTCAGATGCATGTCACCCGTGTACTCGCGGCAGCGAATGCCAAGCCATGACAGACGCTTGTTGAACTTTTCGGTGATTTCAGCGGCCAGTGCTTTCATGGGAGCCACGTATACAACCTTGAAGTCATCTGCGTCGACGGCGAAGTCTGTTGCAGCATGATCGTCGAAGGGGTCAGGGGTCAAATACTGCCTGACGGTTTGCAGGATGGTCAACATCGCAGCGTCTGTTTTACCCTGTGGATTGTCAGCCACCGCATCCGCACCCATACCACAACCACGCAGAACTTACAGCACCGGTAGGAGCGCAAATGAGCATGTTTTCGCTTGACTTGTAGGCCACTGGATAGACAAGACTCTGCATTCGATTGAGAGTCTTGTAGCCCTTGAAGGTGTTCCGACAGAGACCATCCAGCTCTTTTATCGTAACCAACTTCTGGCCAGGCCACAAAGTCCCGGCCTTGCCTGCGGGAATGGCGTACTCCTCATACTTGTCGAATTGAAGCCGTTCACTACCAACAGGAAGGGCGTACCTCTTCCCAGCATGGTTCAATGAGTTGCCGGCAGAGAAGGTCTTGTACACATGAGGATACTGCGGCTCCTTGGCCGTGGCTGGACCAAGCGCGGCGGTTTTGTGACGCATATCCTGCCTTCGGAGATTTGCATCCCTCTCAGCCTTTGTAAGAAGACGTCCCGAGGGATGGCTATCAGCGACGTGCTGTTCAACTTGTTCCATGGCGACGGTGATCTCATTCCTGTGTGAGATGAGTTCAATGACAAATTCCAGGTCATCGAAGCCGACCAGGTCCGTCAGAAGGGACTGGAGTTCATCTTCTCTCTGATTGGACTTGAGGGCCTCCAGAATCTGCAACTGAAGGGTTTCGGCAGGAAGCCCGTCCCTGTGTGACGAGACTGCTGCACATCTCTCGAGGAACCACTGAGGCCCGTAGGGAGGCTCTTGGTCGAGCCCATCGGTCCCGTCCATCAAGTCGCCGCTGTCGAGGCCGAGCTCGTCCAGCTCTGAATCGGAGATAAAGTCCCATACATCGTGGGTCTCGCCGCTGGCAGAGCTCAGATCGAAGTCATCGTCATCGTCTCCACCGGCATTACTGACTGTCGTGTCGCCGTTGGGTGCGTTGCTGGGCAGCTTGAGCTCGGCAATCGCAGCCTTCATGGCGGCCACTTGGGCCAGCCACTGCGCTTCTGCGTCGGTAACGGAAGAGGGGGCCATGATGGTCTGCACCAGGTGCTGTGTTGTCTTGTTGGATCTCGATCAACTGTTTGCACAGGCTTGGTCAGACCAGATCAGACAGGCCCAATAAATATGGCTGCTGCCGCCTCTTGATGAGCGAGTATGTGGTTAGTGGTGGGCATATCGACTCGGTATGGCTCATACCGTCTGTCTGTGATGCTTACATGTACCTAGCATACATTGTGGTACCTGGGCCCACTTATCCCACAAGGGTGTTTTAGCGGCCTCCTTGGATACCCAGGTACTTGATTAGCGCCTGTGTTTGCCTGCAGCCTAGGCCATCGGGGGACAGCGCATGTGACGCAGTGTGCCCATTTGACAAGTGGCGGCCAGGACGGACCAGGAACTGACCGATTTGGGGACCAGACTGCTAAGTAGATCCCTTCCGTGCCTCTTAAGTTTCAGCCTTTCTTCCCATCCACGAGCCCAATCCTACAAACGTCCTGCCGAACGCCCTTTGACAAAGCGACAATCCGACCCCGAACCCCTATTCCAGATCCACACGAGCAATCCCTCGAACCAACCAGCACGACAGCACGAGCACACCCGTCACCATGAAGCTGCATTACATCGGCGTATGTATCTTGGCACGCCGGCGATAAAGCAGTCCCTCCCACGGCCGCTGACGATGGTTTCGATGTCCAGGTTATCCGGAACGAGGGCACGCCCTCTCACGAGCTGGTGTCCGAGAAGGAGCTCAGCGCCTACTCCCGCTTCACGAGACAAAACTATGGAGTATGCGCATCATTCCACAATAGCACGATGATCACCTGCTGACTACGAGGAGGAATTCATGACGGTCTTCGCCAAGACGGTGGCGGAAAGGACAAAGCCCGGTCGTAAGTGGCCCTATCTTGCAACCCTCTGTGAGGACAACGCTGACGGCTCGTAGAACGACAGGACGTCGAGGAGCAAGGTACGTGTAACCTGAGGCGCGCGAGAGCCATATTTCCTTCTTTATACAGCTCTACGACCCGGAAACCCCAAGACAAGCGTATACAGACAGACGTCTCGAGTCCAAGTGGAAGGCGGTTATTCGGGAGTCTAAGATCATCGTATGGGGTCACCACGACACCGCCAGACCCAATAAGGTTCTCAATGTCCAGGCGCACATCGAAGGCCAGCAAGCAGCAAGCGCATATGAACGCTCGTCTTCTGGCAGGCTCCTCAGAGGGTCACCCCCGGGTTATGATACCACACCAGACACGAAGATCTGGTGTCGAAGCATACGACATGGACGACATGGACGACATGGACGACATGGACGACATGGACGACATGGACGACATGGACGACATGGACGACATGGACGACTGCCGGCAACACTAGAACATTTCTTTGGGAAACCCACCGCTATCGGACGGCAAGAATGAGTTTCCAAACCTACAAACTGGGGATGTGACCGGAACGCAAAGAAGAGGAAACAGTAGTCCGACTAGAACTGAGGAGCACGTGCTTTTACCAGGGCCAATAAGACGGGCCCGACTTCAGGTTTTCTGTTGCCCGAGCGGCTCTTTCGGCCTTCTGCAAAATGACGAGGAGCGTCGATCCATGACAGATCACCCTTGGACGTCGACCGCTAGGCCGCTGAAAATGGGTGGACCCGACGGCTAGTGTCGTCTGAGGCGAGATCCCGCGGTTCAAGGAGACCGGCGAGCGCCATGAACGAACTTGAAGGACAGGACACTGACAGAGCCACAGACTTCACATTCCACGCCTACGGTCGATCCGAGGGCGTTTGTGGAATCATCATTTCCGATCACGCATACCCAGCTCTCGTGGCTCACCAGCTGCTCTCCAAAATCGTCGATGAGTTCCTCGAGGCCAACCCACGGTCCTCATGGGTAACGGGACAGCCCAAGCTCGCGATGCCACAACTGAAGGAGTACATCGATAAGTACCAGGACCCGCACCAAGCCGACAACATCCTTAAGATCCAGAAGGAGCTGGACGAGACCAAAATCGTGCTCCACAAGACGATCGAGAGTGTGCTGCAGCGAGGCGAGAAGATCGACGACCTGGTCCAGAAGAGTGATGGACTGAGTTCTCAGTCGAAGATGTTTTACCGTAAGTTCCTTGACGACGCGTTCAAGGCACAGGGCTGGTGCTGACATCTTCCTCCAGAACAAGCAAAGAAGCAGAATTCGTGCTGGTAAGTCATGAGAGAAGCGAGCTCGCTTGTCAAAAGACCACGGGCGATTCCCTCCTGTTGGAAGCGGCCACTAACCTTTTTGCGTACAGCTTGGTCATGTAATTGCTGCTGTGCATCGCAGTTCCTGTCTTTATCGTTGATCCCTCGACAATTGGGTTGGGTCGTTCCTGGGTAGTGGAGGCTGCTTTAGTTTGAGAGAGCAATCGTCTGCGCATTCATCGGCAGTAATACACGTAGGCGTTGAGATCCCTGGCCCGAGTCGCCCATTCGTGGACCTATATAATCAAATTTTCCTATGATCTTCCTCACCGAGACGAGCACGCGGATTGGAGTGAACTAACACGTTCGACAATTCCCTGCCCGCCACGTTCCGCCGAGGTGGCCGTTCCTGTTGTTGGTGAATCAAGCCACATGCGGCAAGGAGCTCTGCGTGCCAATGCTGAAACAGTCGCAGTCGACAGGGCAGGGGTAGGTAGTAGGTAGTAACACCAGAGGTTCGATTTTGCCTGCCCCAACGCGAAACTCACCGCCGACGACGCTATCACAGCCTTATATGCCACCGAGCGCGTGACACGTCGTGAAGGATGACAGCGATCAATCAATGATGGCAAACGCACTGCCCATATCACACCCCTTTGTAACAGGGCGTTGCGTAAACCTCCGCTGGACAATGCTACCCTCGCGATTCACGCTTGCAGCTGTCACGTTTTAGAGACCCCCCACCATCACACAGACACAAAATGCACGCATGTGAAAAGACTTGTATGACGCCGCGGAGAAATCGTCATTGTCACAAGAGAGGGCGATCATTGGGCGTTTGTCCGTCCTGAACGAATTCCGGGTTTTTGAAAGTGCCTATAGACCGGGCATGGCGACATATGATATGTCTAGTCTGTATCCAGTCCCTAAGCGTCCGACCTTTTACCCCACAACCATCCTAGTTCACCACATCCGTCCCGTGGTGGTCGCTAGATACCGAGCCTGCCTATCCTGTCCTTGTCCCAAAAGTAAAACTTCCATCCGCCCGTCCGACTGCCCGTTCGCTGCCCCTCCCCGCGTGCTCCTTCAAAAGTGGCTTTCGTAAAACTTCCCCAAGAGCCGAGGTATCGATGAAAGGAAGAACAAGAAATGTTGCGTCACAAGCACACACGCAGGGGGTCTAGAAACCGTCGAGGCCCGTCCCTGGTCAAGGTATGTACAGGGGAGCTATTAAAGCTGGAAAAGGTCTTGTGCAGACGAAAGGAGGGAGGTTTGCTTGCCCTTTGTAGGCACGGTCCCGCTCGCTCACTCGCTCGCGCCTGCAATGTGGTCCCGTGGAGGACGGAGAAGGCAATGGCAGAAAGGAAGATTCACATAGGAAATGAAAAGAAGAGATCAAGAAAAACCAAGAAGAAAATGTAAAATAGAAGATATCGTATCCGCTGTGTTCAAACAGTTGAAACGCCAATCTCGCTTCCCAGAAGCAATGCCATGAACAAGCACCGCCTGTGCGCCTCCTGAAGTCCTTCGCTAGTAAGGTGAAAACCAGTCCGAAATGCGATGTAGAAGTCGTCAAGTTCCTAAACTGCAAGGTTGATGTGTGAAAAAGAAGAGAGAAAACCAAACGTCATCACCCCTCCTCGACCACCGCCCACGAGCTCTTCCTGTTCTGAGCCAGGTGCGCCGGGTTGACGGGGGCCTCCCTCGGGTGGATTAGTGTCGGCGTGCTGCTCTTGGTTTCCTTGATCGCCTCTTCTTCCCCGAGCCGCCTGCTCGGCGTCGGCGACTTGACAATCTTCACCCCGAGCGGGCTGACAGACGCGCTGCGCTCCCCGCTGCCGCCGCCGGGGCCCCTCCTTGTCTGCAGCGGCCGCAGGAGCTGCCGCTGCTGACGTGAGATGCTGATCTGCCGCGCGATGCTGACCTCGACCGCGCTCTGTAGCGCGGCCTCTGTCTCGTCCAGGACGCTGGATGGCTTGGTGGCATGCGTGTGTGTCGTGGCAGAGGATGCTGCGGAGGGTGAGCGATGGCCCGGCCCGCTAGTTGAGGATGATAACACTGAAGGGGCCGTAGAGGATGCCGAGACGGATTGTGGCGAAACCATCTGCCACTGTGGCTCGTGGAGCGTGGGCTTAAATGGCTGGGAGATGACGATTTCCTCGCCGGGAGAATCTATCTCGGTTGGTGAGTCAAGTATGAGACCCGATTTGTCTGGACCAAACTGGAAAGTTGTGTCTGTGGGGTAGATAGGTTCAAGCTCTCGCTTTGCTTGCTTCCTCGGCTGTGGCGGAGAGTTGTCGAAGGGGTTAGGTACGACTAATGTAGGGCCATGGCTTGTCGTTGCTGCGCTTGAAGTCGGCTTCTTGTCGAACGTTGCCTGCGTCGGTGACGGTAGTCTTCCTGGTGAAGTGTTCGACCTCAGTGGCCGAGACCGACTTGTAGGGGTATCCATAGCAGGGGTCACACGGCCTTCTGATGGCATTGGGAATAGCCTCAACTGGGGTGTCGCGGTTGGCTGTGGTGAGGTAGCCCTTCGCTGTCTTGCACGTTCCTTCTCCATCTCCTCTGCCTCGACCTTGTCGTCGATCGTCTTCAACCTCTGCAGCGTTGCTTGTCGCCTCGACAATAGAGATCCAGAATGTTCCTGCTTGGGCTGAGGGTGGCCGAGGACATCGCTGAACATGACGCTATATCGCTCCAACTTGGTGTCGGGGATATTCACATCAAGGAATGACGGCATGGGAGGAAGGTTCCCTTGCGGCTGCCGATATGCATTCCCTTGGCGGCCGGGTAGCCCAGCACTTTTCGGCTGGGTAGGTGGTTCGTCAACGTTCTGAGGCATCGTATTCGATCGGATCATGATCGGCTTGTGCTTCGGTACTTTTCGCTCCGCCTGTGTATTGCTCCTCGTGGGCGTTGGCTTTGCAGCCACGTTCACAGACGACGTTGACACTTCAACAGTTCGAGCGAGCGTTATTGTCGATTTTCCGGCATCAGTCTGCGACAGGCCCTGCACGTCTTCCCTTTTCTTCCCACCACCAAATAGTCCAAACAACTTCCGCCTCCCTGTCTTTTTCCTTTGCAGAGATCCAACGGGAGCCGCACCGGCGGATGAGGGTTCCGAAGAACTGGTAGGTTGAGGGGAGGCCGGTGGAAACTGAGCCTGCCACCTTGAGGGCGAGGGGTCCGGTCGTGGTGGAGGGCTTCCCAATGCCATCCCTATTGGAATTTCGCCCGAGGTAATAGACTCTGGAGTCTGCACCCTGATCGGTATGGACACCTCGTGTATTACTGGGAAATTCGGGCTGTGCTCTGGGGTCAGCGCCGACCCCCGGACAGGCACGTGGTATTGAGACATCTCTGCCATGCGGCCCCTGATGTACATGTCGTCCCTGGATATTCTTTTGTCGAGACCCTGTTTTTGTCGCGCCGTTCTGAAAAACATGTCGTCTTTTGACATCCTTTTATCCATTCGACCCCGTGACGGCCCCGTGGCCGTCAAACTCCCAGACGTGCTGGGTCGTGCTGAGGCCATGGTTGCCGGCGGCACGGAGTGTTGTGGTGGTGACGGTATTCGAGGCAACGGGCGGTCGAAGAAATGGAAGTTGTACCCGGCATGAAGTTTGTTAGGGGATGTGCCAGCATTTTGAGGAAATCTGCCGGTAGGGAACGAGTTTAATGACTGCAGGGGAGGGCCTGATACACTTGCTGCGTCTCGGCCGTGCATCTGTAGCCCACTTCCTTCGTCCCTCCCATGCCCCATCTGAAGACCCAGCGCAGTCCCGCCAGACTGGAGCTTTCCGGAGCTGGGACCACTTTGGACGATTGTCGATCCCCGTATTCTTGGTACAATGTACTCCGCAATACGGGAATCAATCAAGATGGCCAAATTCCCGGTCACCGCAGATGAGGAGGACTGCTTCGGTGTAATGTGGGGACGGGTTTCGAGAATATGAATGACAACACGCGACCTGCATGTAGGGGTCCCTATAAAATGCGCTAGGCAATGATAACATGAATAAGGACGAGCGAGGCCTGCGTCCACGAGCGAAGCACCTGCCGTCGGGCTGCCAAGACTCCCACGAGACAAAAGGCAGATGTCGGTGCTGAAGAAGCTCGTGAGAGCATGGAAAAAGCAACTCACTCAGACATGCTGGAGATCCCGAGTTGTTGATTGTATGTATGTGTTGCCAGCCACGGGGCAGATAGATTCCCTGCGAGGAACCTGCTTGTGTCCCCAAGCCTCCAGTCTTCTATGGTGCGTTTGAGATTGGAGGGATGGTTTATTTCGAGAGAGATCATCGACATGGGTATGTCCTTGCAAGGCGTACGGGGTGCCCCGGACGAGGCCAGGGTCCTGGGTGGAACAGACCGGCGGGCGGAGGATGCGACCCATGCCCTAAGCCATCAGACTAATGTGGTAATGAGGTCTTTTGCAGGGCAGCACGGCGAGGGTCGCACCGCTGGCTGCTTTGTTGAAAGATTACTGTTTCGGAAGTTCGAGTCAAGACGATGGCTGCTACTCCGCGCTGACGGCCCGCCGAGCGAGCCTCAGCCTGACTGCACTAAGTGCGTTCAAGTGTGTTTAATGAGGCGCTGGGATGTGCTGCCGACCTCTCCTGCGATGACGTCCACACATTGCCACAGCTAATCAAAGTCGGAGTGCATAATGGCTCAGTCATTCGCCGCGCACCATCGGCATCTCGATGAAGGTGCGAGGAATCAGCTTCGGCCATCATCTTGCTCAGCTCGTCGCAAAGCCAAGCTGAGCTTGAGTTCTTGGAGGTGCCGCCCGGCTGGGGCCGTCGAGACGACGTGAGTGGATGTGACTTCAATGAGGCTTCAGGCTTGCAATTATGAGCTGGTATTGCCGGCCAAGCAATTGGTCGCGAGAATGCGTGCCAGCAAATTGGATGCCACTTGTACCAGGACTAGTCTGCGAAATTGCTATAATAAGCCTGCACTTTGAAATGAGTGAACACCTCGATGCTGATGAAGATGGAGTGCAGCCGACGTCCAACGCTGCTGCAAGGCTAGCAGCGTTGCATTCGGCTACCAACTGCAGAAGCTGCTGCAAGTAGCGTTGTCACCTCGACTTATAAGGAAGAGTTGTATAGTGGCCGCTCCAAGTGTCGTCGGTCGTGGAGCAGGTCGGCGGCGCTCAGACGTGCCCACGCTTAGGCGATTATTCGCCCGTGACAGCCAGATCATCGTCTCAGAATTCTTCCGGGGCTGCCCTGTGGCCCAAGCTGCGTGATAGGTCACAGGTGATGGCCCTCAAGGTCGAATCACCAGGTAAAGCCTGAAGACTATCGTCTGCCAAGAGCGTCGTTTCACCCTACCGGAAATAGCATAGCTTATAATGTCTCATCAATGCAAATCGTGCGAGGCAGTGGCTGAAACTTCTGACTTGGACAGGAGCCCCTATCCCTGGAGAGGTGACTTCGAGAACACTGATAGAAGAAATAAAGTCGGATGAAAGGTTTGTGACAAACGTTGGAAACCTTCTCGGAGGAGCCGCGCAGCTGGGCTGGCAGGGCAGCGACGCGAATTTCGGTAAACCAAGAACAATACACAACAAATCGTATACGCCAAGAGAATGAGATAACGGCTGCCCGCTCGTCCAAGCTTTGAAGCAACGCCGCATCGACAGCGGGCAATTTTGCAGCGGGCTGAGGGGCCATCTGGTCTGGGGAGCGGGCGTGAACTCTTATCCAGACGCTCCGCTTGCCGTACGCGCACGACAACTCATGGAATATAACAGCATCGTCCCAAAAAGGTCGTCGAGATTGTCGTCAAGGTGTCGGGAGACGCCGTTAAAGCTCGGACCGATGATCTCGTGCATCTCCCAAAGTCGAGACCATTCCTCCATGTGATCTACCACACCATCGGATCGCTGGTCTAGGCAAATGTGCGAAATTCGAAGCAAGGAGTTTCCCTCTGGCAGATCCCTCTACGCGGCGTGATCTGCACCCGACATGAGATGCCAGCAACGTTTCAAGGCTCGTGGATCTGTCCCAGAGGGGATCGGCTAGGACAACGTTCGGGCTGCCTGCCCGACTTGTGCATTTGGGTTTTGAGTTTTGAGTATGCCCGAACCCAGACGTCCAGATCCTGACGAGCAGTTCGTCCAGATGCCTGTATCACAAAACTGGGGCTCTCCCCAAGATCTGAGGGCGCCCATTCCGGGTATCGTTCCGTTTTCACGAGCTTGTCTGTCTCCTTTCCGGGAGAGGGCCTCCTCCGGAAGTGGTTGCTGCAATTGTTAAAGTGTCGAGCATAACCTTGGTTCGCAATGTTTCGATTCCTTGTCTACCGATGAAACTGAGTCGAACCTCCTGAGCGCAGAGGGTCACAATGCAAGATGAGCTGCTCAGGAGAGACTGAGGGTTGGCATAGCACATGATTCAAAGGGGTATATGTGCGAGTTGTTCAAATGGGGGAGTTCGTAACAGACATTGACGAAAATCCGGTATTTAAAATGAGTCGCGCCTCCAGATCCAGATCGCAACAACCCGAAGTGGCCTGAAGCGTGTTGATTTCCACTGCCAAGTCGCTGTGAACCAGGCATTGGAATTTCGGGTTTGCTGATTGAAGAGACCAGTGCACGGTGGGAGATGACGTGACGGTAGCACTGTGGCCCCGTTGTCTTTACCGCTTCGACTGGTTGATCCACGGCCGTCTATGAGGAGACCCATCGAGAGCGGTCTGACGCTATCGGTGCCGGTGACTTGCGGTCGAGGCTGCCCTCATCCGCGAGGGCGTCATACTGCACACTGCACAGCAGCCACAAAAGGGTGCGGCGGGTCTGACGGCGCACCCGACAAATGGGAGCCGCACCCAGGATGCATGATCCATCTCGTTGCTCTCGACGGCATCATTTCGTCCAGGTGGCCAAATAGACTAGCATGTTCGAGAGCTGTCACGGGATCGGACCTCCCAACAGAGGCGTGTAGGTAGATGGTGGTAGAATGGCAGCGCTGGCAGGAAGGCTGCCAGTTGTAAGGTGTTGATCACCCAGCACGGTTACTCACCAGAGATTGGAAGTGGATTGGTGAGACCCGCTTACTTAAGGTGGCATGGGTGCCAAAAAACCAAGCAATTCGGGCAGCGGGACACTTTGGAACTCCAAAACAACCACATCATACCCAGACGACAGCTTCCGCCACCAACCTTTGAAACCGTGTTCCCTTCCTTTGCACAGAATCTGTTCTAATCCTTCGTACCTGGTATCACACAACCCAAAACTCCAACAAGATGTCGTGGCAAGGTATGGTAACAGCGATTCCTCCTCACCTCGGCCCCCTTTTGAACCCCCACCTTGGCGCCGCGGTGGTGAAGCTAACTCTGTCACAGCTTATGTCGACTCCAGGTAACGACAGCACCTCACCACAAGCACGCAGAAAAGCCCGTGGTCAGCTCCGTGTACTGATCTTTATTGCAGCCTCGTCGGTTCCGGTCATGTGGACAAGGGCGCTATCATCAGCGCTGCCGGCGACAGTGCCTGGGCTACCACTTCCGGCTTCACGGTACGGAATTACCCCGCCATTTCCAGGAATGAGGCCATGTTATGCCCACCACCCAACCTCGAGTCCCCTCACAACCGGTCCCGGCAGATTGCATGTAGGACGGTGCAGCTAGCTAACATGGCGTGGCAAACGGACAGATCAGCGCTGAGGAGATGAAGAACCTCGCCGACATCGCCAGGGGCGACTCGGCCGCTGTCGACAAGGCACACGCCGAGGGCATCCACGTCGCCGGCGAGCGATTTGTCGTCACCCGCATTGACGACGGCAACGTCTACGCCCGACAGGTAAGAATTTCCCCCCTGATGTGAAATTCCGGGTGCGGGAACAAAGGAAGCAGCGTCCTGACTTGAGTGTCGACGTCCAGGGACGAACCGGCATCGCCGTCTCCACGTCGAAGCAGGCCATCCTGGTCGCACACCACGGCGAGACCCAACAGGCAGGAAACACCACACAGACCGTTGAGGCGCTGAAGGACTACCTCGTTGGCCAGGGCTACTAAGGGTTGCAACACGGGGGGATAGGGATGCCATGGAGAGACTCGAAGTGGATATTGAAGAAGGGGGAGCCACCCACCTAGACACGTGGCAGTGCGTTCAGTCTATAGAACAGCGCGGACCATGTGGGAACGCCGAATTTTGAGCAGCGAAAACTCGTCGTTGATTTTCTGCATATCCGAGGCAACGTCGTACATATCGCCTTTTGACAGCCAGCAATAATTGTGATGCCGTGATCGTGTTCCTTGCACGCAATAGCTTACGGAGACGGTCCCAGATGCAAGACGGGTATTTCTCCATTTTGAACGCCGAACTATGTCTATGAGACAGTACTTTTAAAACTTGCTTCTGCCATTATCCTAAACAGCCTAGCCAGGCCGTGGTCTTGTCCACGTCCATTATTACACAGAGTCATCAAGCATGCCGCCGAGGTGAGTTCAGACCGGCAGCTCCGCATTTCTCCTGCCACCCATGCCGAGCCGGTCTATCACGAGGCCGATATACGGCCCGACGACGGGCGCGCTCCTCGCAAAGGCGGCGATGGTGCCGAAGAAGTCGCAAACAGCACCATGATGCCGTACAGCTCGACGCAGAAGCCGATCAGCGGCCACCGCAGCAGTATGAGGGCCAGCCCGGCGAAGAAGGCCGCCGTGCCCTTTGCCTTTTGCTTCCTCGCGAAGAACAGCAGCGTCTTCTGCGGCCCGATTATTATAGTGAGTCCGATCAGGAAGAGGATCTGTCGTCGAGGAGTGGGTGAGGTTAGGCACGGATCTCGCAAGCAACGGTTCACCGCAAGATCGGGGGTGTTCAAGGGGGGTTTCGCATACATTTCCCATCGCAAGCCTGGGCAAATCCAAATGTCAGCCCAAGAGTCGCCTCGCCAATGATAGCAAGTAGGTTTGCGACAACTCACATGGCCCGGTCAAAGAAGAGGAACACTCCTCCTATCAGGAAGAAGCCACCTATCCCGCCAGTCAGCCACCGCGACAGAACCGCGACCCATCCGTCGTCACTGAGGAAAGTAGAGCCGTACCGCCGGAGCAGAAGGCCACTCCGATTTCTGTCGCAGAGAACACCTCCAGGTCAGCCTTTCATAGTCCTTTTCCTTCTCCCCCCCGGCCGAGTCGCGTGCGTGTGTGCATGCGACGCGTCGAGGGGCAGCAGCTGTTGGGGAAATCGCATGGTATAGCGTACTCTGGGCGTCCGACAGCCACATTGAGGGCATCTTGACGACGTTTCACTATAGATTCGAGGGGATGCGGGGTGGTTGAATTCCAGAGGATGTCGGCAAAGGGGTTGGTCTGGCCCAATTCAACGAGCACATCCGTGTAGCAGCTGTCGCAAAAACGGTTCGGGATTGTTGAAAAGTGTCTCGTTGCGACTGAGACAGGGGTGCCTGCACTTGCCGGTCAGATCTCAGAAAGCTACCCACCTCGGCCTACCTGAGGTAAGCCAAGGCAGGGTAAGCTTCTCCTGTGCTCCCCCAGGGCCCTGTGGCACAGCGGCGATCGCTATGTCGGTCTGCCGGGTGCGGAAGCTAAACAGGAACGGCCATAGGGATTCCTAACAGGATTTCGAACTACCCCTGCGCAGTAGCCAGAAGCAGACAGGTAGACAGAGCACTGGGTTTACCTACGAGATAAGCTACAGACAGACTCTAGGCAGCACTGCATTCTTCCTTACAACCACGATCATACTCCGCCTACGCGGATTGGGACATGGTTTATAACTTTCGAGTCTGGCTATCCACTTACTAACCATGCCCCTTACTCAGCACTAACATACCCTAAGTTTTGCCTCCGCAATAATAACGTCGATGGTTGGATGGGCATCGTGATGCTGCGGATCCCACAAGATGCTAGGTCCATAGTGCCTCTTGGATCTTCCTGCAATGACTAGTCGCCGGCACCTTCTGCAGTCCTGCGGACAGAGAGCCCTGGTTTGGACAAGCCCGAGCTTGACAGCTGGCAAGCGCCGGCCAGGTATTGTATAACACGGAGGATGTGTCAACAGATGCTCTCTGCGCGTTGCCCGCTGCCTTCATCTTCCTAAATTCCCTACATCAAGAATCTCACCAGCTTGTACTCAATATGGCTCCAGGCAAAGTACTCCTCACCGGCGCGACCGGCTTCCTCGGCTCCACCATCCTCATCGACATCCTGAAATCCGGTTACACAGTCAACATAGCCGTCCGCAGCGAGGACAAGGCCAAGCTGATCCGAGAAGCTCCCGCCATCGCCTCGCTCGGCAAGGACTCAGCATGCAAGTTTTTCATCGTGCCTGACCTCACAGCAGAGGGATGCCTGGACGAAGCCACGGCCGGCACGGACTTGGTCATCCACTGCGCCACCCCCATGCCGTTCACGGACGGAGACATGGAGCAGGACGTCATCATCCCGGCAGTCAAGTGCACCCTGCGAGCTCTGGAGAGCGCCCAGAAGGCCGGCACGGTGAAGAGGGTAGTGGTGACGTCGTCACTCGGCGCCTTCGCCTCGCCCGAAATAGTTGGGGGCACGTATGTCCCGCCCGAGGAGATATTCCTCGGCGAGAAGCCCAACGACGACTTCGGGCCACCGTTCTACAGCCCCCTGGTCGGTTACTGCGCGGCCAAGACCGCCGCCCTGAAGCGGTCGCTCGAGTGGATGGACAAGGCCGTCGCGGAGGGCAGTATCAGCTTCGACCTGATCAATCTCGCGCCGTGCTACATCTTCGGGAAGGTGCCGCTGGCGAACAACACTAAGGACCTCTACGCGACCAGCAACCAGGTGCTCCTGCGTCTGGTGACGGGCGCGGGCCGGTCGCCGGACGGGAAGCCCGGCCCTGCGACGCTGTGCGGAGGGCTGACCGTTGACGACTTCGTTGAGACCGTGCACAGGAGCCTGGACCTGGATGGTGTCAAGACGCCGAGCTCAGGGCCCAGCAAACACGTCGTCACGTATGTGTATTCGCACAGATTCGAATGGAACGACATCTTCCCGGTCATTGCGAAAAAGTGGCCCGAGGAGGTGAAGCAGGGAATTTTGGCAGGGGAAGGTGACTACCCCACAAAGCCGAACATCAACTTCGCCATGGACGAGTTCACAAAGACATATGGCGGTTTCAGGCTCAAGGGCGTTGAGGCTTTTCTTGACTCGCTGGTCCCCCAGTACCTGGAGCTGCTAGAGAAGGAGAAGGCTGTGTCGGTGTCCGCTTGAGTGGTTGGTCAGAGTAATCTATCCCGAAGCCCAGACTCGTTACTATACGGTCCTGTACCTTGAGAGCATGACGTAAGCACGCACGGGCCATTATAGAGCTACCATACAAAACCTTTGGTTCGAGAAAGTGCAGACAGCTCTTCTCTGCACGATGCTTCTATCACTGTCAACGAGTCACAGCTGTCTGACTTGCGGCAGACCGATGCTGGTGGTGCAATAGTCTGAGTTGTAAGATGCTCATCCTCCCAAAATGATTATTCTGTCCAACCACGCAGGTAAAGGGCCGTGTCACATTGTTCAGACACTCCCAAAATCTCTTCAGTGTCTCTTCTCTCTGTTCCCGCACACCCAAAATGCCCCGACGGCCAAGCTCTTTCGCTTGGTAACTGAGTCCTGTCTCTCCCCACGAGTTCTCGGTGATCTGTCGGCTTTTCTCTTTTGAAAAAGGCAAACAGCAATCGATCGCGATTAAGCCGGAGCGTCAGCTGTCATCCCGTCGTCGAGAGACTTCGGGTGCGTAGTTGGGGTTTGACTTTGACGGTCGTACATATCCCCTTCCTTTTTTTTTACCCTCTTGTAGATGCTGTCATGCGTGCTTGCATTTGGATTGAGTCCTGCACCAATGCCGCCGTTTCTCGGGCCTTCCAAAAACGCCTGCTTGCCATGTCTGGCACCACGCGTGCCGTGACTTGTCTGCTCCTCGAACGCCGTCGCCGCCATCCCATATTCGTAGCCATAAAGCAACACCCTGAATTCATCCTGCCCCGTGCTCATGTAACGTAGTCGCCCACACCCACAAAGACAAAGGTATCTCAAACAGCCAGCCCCCTCACTTCAGGACCGTGTGCGCGCCGCGGGCCTCCAGGTACTGCTCGGCGTACCCCTGCGGTAGCCCCCGTATCATGGCGAAGACCTCCTTGTCGTGGTACCGCAGCCGCGTCTTGGGGTCCTGGTACGGCGCCGGCAGGCCCGTGACGTCGCAGTACCGCTTCTGCGGCGCCAGGCTCGGCGCGCTCTCGATGTTGGTGTACGTCGCGCTGGGGGCCCCCGCGCCCCCGCCCGCCAGCGCCCGCCGTCATCCCCGCGCTCGCGGGCCGCAGGCTCTTCTCCAGCACCAGCTTGGACAGGCTGCGCGACGCCTGCGCGAGGTTGGGCTGGGAGGAGGAGGGGGTGCCGCCCGCGCCGCCGGGCGTCGAGGACGCGTCGTTGGCTGGTGTTGAGGTCCCGCTCGTCGAGAGGCCGTCGTCCTTGTCGTCGTCGCGGGCGGCGTCGTTGGGCGTTGCGGCGCCTGAGCCGTTGTCCATCGGCGTGACGGCCAGGGAGGCTTCCCTTCTGGAGGCATCGCCCAGGATTGTCTTGATGTTCTTGTTTCGCCGCTGATTGGGCCGCCACGAAGGGTTCCGGAAGGACTTGTGGATGGAGTGGATGTCGAGCTGTTCGATCAGGGCGTAGTGTGCCGCCTGCTCAGCCTCTTTGGCCTCTTTTGCTTCGGCGCTGTTCATCTTGTGTATGGCTTTCTGATTTCTATCAAGGGCGAATGGAGTATAGGGTGATTGGTGAAGACGTTTATTGAGTGGTTCGGTCGGCGATGAATTTTCGAGAGAGTCGAGTTGTAGTGGTTGAAGTTATCGCCGTTTGTGAGTAGAAGCTCCCCAGAGCTGAGCGCAGCCGCGGCCAGTGAGCCTTGCAGGGATGACCTTCCCAAAGCACACAGTGCTGTAGTTTGGAGCTGCTTCTCATTCAACACTGTTTGCCAATTGAACCCCAACTTCTCACAGCGCGGTTGCAGACGCGCCCAACCCTGAACAACCCTCATGGAAAGTCAATATTGACCGCATCTACACCTTCGCCGCCGGATCGCCAACATGGTATGTCTGCAATTGTAAAGAATCTAGAACAAGTCGCTGATGTGATATTAGGAGAGCCCTCATGAGCACCAGCAGAACCTCCTGCTGTCCCGAGTCATCACGAATGTGGTAAGTGCCCCCCATATTTACAGTCTGCGCACCCCGGGGATGAAGCGGGCAGCGGCTGACCGCTCCTGATAGGAGAAATTGAATGAAGCAGTGATGGTTATGAACAAGACTCTCCAAGTAAGGTTTCATCTTCAAATTCGGTATTTGGGCCTTGCTAATACGTCAAAAGGAGATAAACATCCAGAACATGAACATCGAGCTTGTTGCACAGATGTTCAAGAACTACCAGTCCAACGTTCTCTTCCATCTTGAAGGTCCGTGACAGTCAAGTAATCAATGGGAAGAAAAGGCCAGGTGACTGACAAGCTTCTAGCCACCGACAGTCTGAAGGACCCATCTTGAAGGAGTCCAGCGTGAGAAACCTTTGTGGAAGGGGTGGGGGACGGACGATGATGAACTGAGGCATCTCGTTTAGAAGCCATTACTCATTCACATGAACGCTCATAGCATACCGTTGTTTCTTGAAGGTAGTCTTTCATGGAAACAGTTCGTCAATCAAGGCGAATGAGCATGAGCTTATGAATATCATGACACACATGTCAGGCGTACTCCGAGACGAGTCCAGACAAGCTTTGTCAGGCATAACAAATGCTAACACATGGGAACAAGAATTGACTACAGAATCTTGAGGTGCGTGAAATTCTGTCAGGAGCGTCTTCGTAGAAGAACAGCCGTGACCTGACAATCTGTACCTCGTGTGTGACTTGGGAGCACATCCTGTACGGCACAAAGTGCTTGAATACCGGGTTGCATAACCCGTCATATGGTAAGTGGATGACCCCCAAGGGATAACGTCCTGTGGGATAAGCCCCTGCGGTATAGCCGTTATGGGACATCCGGATAACCTCCTCTGGGGGAACCTCCCCTGGGACAACCTCCCCTGGGACAACGGGATGACTCCTTATGGGATAGCCTGTCACGGAATAACCAACTAAGTTGTGGGATAAGCTCATGTGGTATAACCTTCTACCTAACTCCTGTAGGATAACCCACCCCCTTGCGAGCGACTTTCTAGGCGAATTGAGCCTCCTTGAGGAATTTGTTCCTCCATACCTCGTACGCCTCCAACATCTCCGGCGTAATCATCCGAGGCCTCGTCCTGATCTGCTCTCTGAAGTCCTCCATCGTGACGCCCGGCCGCACGTCCATCTCAGAGTCCCTCCAATAGGCCGCCATCCCCGCCCCGTCGCAGATAGCCACTGTCTCGGCGCCCGAGCAGCCCTCGCTCTCCCTCGCCAGCTCCCCGACGTCGATCTCCTCGGCGCACCGCCTGTCCGCCAGCCACTTCCGGAAGATGGACGCCCTCGCCGCCTCGTCCGGCGGGCCCACGAAGATGAGCCTGTCGAACCGCCCCGGCCGCAGCAGCGCCGGGTCCATAGCCTGCGGCCGATTGGTGGCCGCGAGCACGAGGACGTCCTGGAGGAGCTCGAAGCCCTGCATCTCGTTCAGCAGCGTCGAGAGCACGTTCAGGCCGCTGCTTCCGCCGCCCCCGCCCGACTTGGTCGACCCGAAGCCGGACCTCTGCCCGCCGATCGAGTCCATCTCGTCCAGGAAGATGATGCTCGGCGCGGCCTCGCGCGCGCGCTGGAACAGCTGCCGCACGTGGCGCTCCGACTCGCCGACGTACATGTTGAGCAGCTCGGCGCCCTTGACGGCGAAGAAGTTGAGGTCGCTCTCGGTCGCGAGCGCCTGTGCAGCCATGGTCTTGGAACAGCCCGGCGGGCCGTACAGGAGGAAGCCCTTGGGCGGATTGGCCATGTAGGCGAGGAGCTCCTGTTTGGACGCCTTGGACAGGGCCAGGGCTCGCTGTAGCGTCTGCTTGACCTCCTCCTGGCCGCCGATGTCGTCCCAGTGAACTGGTGGAGGTTTGAGGTCGATGTCGTGCATTGTAGATGGACGAACATTTTTCATTGCCCGTTCAGCAGTTTTTTCCGAGACAAAGTAGTCATCCGGTGAATGGTCCAACCCGTCGTCCTGGAAATCGTCTACTCTATCCTCGTGTAATTCAAGGACTTCTTGATATAGAGCCATCAAATCATTTCCGTTGTAGGCGTGTGTCTTCTCACTCATGCTGGCTAGAACACTATCCCCGTTATCAGGAGACAGAGGCAGATTGAAAGACGACAGGATCGCTCGCCTCCTGGCCTCGTCTGGGAGGGGGAGGTTGATGTGCCTGTGGAAGCGTCCAATGGCCATGAGCTCCTGTGGCATTTGGGCTGAGTAGTCTAAGCATGTAGCGAGAACCAGGACTTTGGGACGCTCGTTTTTTGCTTCCGTTTCCGAGGCCAGTTTGTCAAGGAACTCTGCCAGAGTTTGGATGACAGCGTTCCTGTTGCTGCGATCCTTGTTGACGAGTTGTCCGAAGTCGTCCATCACGACAATACTAGGCTGATTCTCTCTCGCTGTCTCGAATATCTTGGCGATGGAGGCGAGCTTCTCACTCGCCTGGATGCGGTGGACTGTTCCCCAGCCCGTTTCACAGATCTTGTTGACGAGCATGGTCTTGCCGGTTCCATGGCCGCCATCAAAGACCAAGCCGCACGACATTTGGTATGCGGGAGATCGGAATGGCTGACACCACCGGCGGAGCTTCCTGTTGAGGTCTTGGATCTGGGGCTCGAGGCCTGGTATCATGTCCAGTTTGAGAATTGCTGGTATTGCAGCCGGTGCTGCGATCTGTGGGTCTTGTCCGGTGCTGATACGGATCTTGGTCGAAGCGGGAATGAATCGAGCATTGCCACTCGTCGAACCATTGACGCTCGTAACCTTGAAATTCCTGAAAATGCCCTCCCCAGCTAAGCGCTTGACCACCAACCCGGGAAACACGTCATCCAAGCCCATCATGTTCCCCTTGAGTGTCCACTCCCAGAACATCACAGCCTCTTTTTCGATGGCGGGCTGCGCGGTAGTGGCATCTTCCAGGACAACCTCTTCAGCCTCGGGTACTGCCTGGCCGTCAGTGTAGATGACCTTGACCTGGTCCCCGAGCTTGAAATCGCAGGCGTCTTGAAATGGCTTGCTCATCTGGACGATGCCACGGCTCACTTTCGGGTCTGCTGCTGCCCATAGCGAAGCTTCTCGTGTAGTCGCCTTCCCATCGTCCAGGATTTTTTCGACGTAGCATCGTTTCCCATTCTCTAAGGCCGTTCCTGTGAGCTCGAGGAGGACCTCTTTGTTGACGTAGATCCGTGATGCGCCCTTCAGTGTTTTGTCGCCACTCTTGTCCGACGGCGACGGCACGGGTCTTATTCTGACCTCGACGAACTTCATGGTAGGCGGTGCTCTTCAGTTGCTCTCATGCTCTCAAAAGTGACGAGTGCCGACAGGTCTGGGTGCATGGGTGCATTGCCGCAAGATGGGTGTAAAAAAAGTTTCGTCCTGATTAGGAAATTTTGGCTTGGCGCTAAGTACCTCCATACGCGTATCTCGTACCGGCTATGTCTCTCTTCCTAACCACCTGCCTACCTCGAAATGACTCACAATGGGATGCCCTACCTAGGTACAGCTGGAGCTCTTCCAGTAGGATACTCTGGTATGGGATACCCTACCTAGGTACTGTGGGATAGCCTCCAGTAGGACAGCCTCTAGTGGGACAGCCTGCCATGGGATACCTTCCAGTAGGACATCTTCCAGTGGGATACCTTCCAGTGGGATACCTTCCAGTGGGATACCTTCCAGTGGGATACCCTCCAGTGGGATACCCTCCAGTGGGATACCTTCCAGCGGGATACCCTCCAGTGGGATAGCCTACTGACACTGTAGGCAATTACCAGGACCTAGATAGGATAACCTGTACCTAGGTATGGGATGCCATACTATGGGATAACCCCCAGTGGTATAATTTCTAGTGGGATGAAATACCCTAGATTAACCATCTGCAGGACAATCTCCGGTGGGATAATCTGCTATGGAGGAACACAAATAAGATATCCTACCTATATACCTAGGTACCTAGGACACTTACCTGTTTGCTATGGAATCCCCCAGTAGGATTCCCATGGACGAACTGAGACAGTGTCAACTCAGCACCTGTGGATCTTTCCCGTAACGTACTGGCTCCCGAGGTCCCAGAGTGGCTGGCGCGCTTTTGGGGAAACCCTGTGCAGTTGGATCGATGCACCCCTGTGTCTACCTACCTAGGTAGGTACGTACCCCACGTAAATCGAGTACCTGCCGTGCGCCGACAAGCTTGGAAACTTTTCGCGGCTCGAACTTTGATAGCTTTCTCTTTCCCACCACCGTCGCACACCTGCAAAGCTCCATACAGGCCTAAACCCGACCGACACGAGGGCCCAAATGTCAGCGACTTCGCTCCCCACGACACGAATGAGTCGGATATAGCAGCTCGTTGCATTGATGCTGCGTGCGAGGCGACTGCCATTGCCGCAGTCTCCGTTGTCACGATGGAGGACCACAGCACCTGCACCTGCACCTCGACTGCGCCGCGCGCCATCGGCAGCTTCCTTCTTCACCGCGACCGCCACACGACGCAGCGACAATGGACATGACGAGCAGCCCGCGGCGGAATCAAAAATAGAGGATGGCCAAGCCATGCAAGGCGCGAAGACAAGACTTCGTGTACACAAGATCGGGGTACGCGGTGATGATTGGGCATTTTTCCAAGCGAGACGGAGCACCCAGCCCACGACGGAGCACATTCGATTGAGTCTGCAAGGGAAGAACCCTTTCGGCGATCGCGCTTATGAGTACGAGCGACACGTTGCCAAGATGAACGCCAGGCGGCAAAGCCTCAATGCCCCAAAACAACATGATCAACCCCAGAAGGCCAAGCAGGCAGAGGTTTCTCACTTCCAAAGTCTTTGGCCCCGCCCTCATGAGTCCAAGGCGGTCGAGCGACACACGGCTGGAATTAACATCAGGCATATTCGCCAACGGGCTCCTAAACCCCGCGATGTACCTCAAGAGGCTGAGCAGGCAGAGGACTACCACTTCCGAAGACTTTCGTCCCGCCCCCATGAGTCCAAGGTGCTCGAGCGACACATGGCTGTAATTGAGACGAGGCGTCTTCGCCAACATGCTCCAAAGCCCAGCGATGTACCTCAAGAGGACAACGAGGTGGAGGATTGGTACTTCCGCGGGCTTCGGCCTGATGACGATAATAGTGTGATCCAGCGGGGCAAAAACATTTATCTGCGAAGGCTTTGGGGCCATGATGATGCGCCCAGCGAGGTGGCCAAGGAGCATCATCAACTTCCGCTACGTCGGGCTCTGCAACTTGAAGACAGCTCCCAAGGGGACCGCCAAGAAACAGTTCGGACGCCAGCCGGTGTAGCCAAAGACAGGTTGCGTGATGAACAGCTGTCAAGCGAGGCGCCGGCATCCACTGAGGGAGGGGCAGATGTCGCAACTGACGTGCTCCAAGGTTCTACAGCTGCTGAACCGGGCCGGCGAGCTTCCGATGGGCATCGTCCCGGGGCTGATCAACCCCAGGGAGCAAGAGATCCTAGAGTAGAACTCGACTCGTGGACCGAGATTTCGCCCAGAGTCAAAAAAGCCATCA
Source organism: Diaporthe citri (assembly GCF_014595645.1). Classification (NCBI taxonomy): domain Eukaryota; kingdom Fungi; phylum Ascomycota; class Sordariomycetes; order Diaporthales; family Diaporthaceae; genus Diaporthe; species Diaporthe citri. The sequence goes on from NW_025064846.1 coordinate 418,228, forward strand.
CTCGCCAGCACGAATTGGTGTCTTTCGAAAAGAAGCCTCTGTTCAGCTCCAGGCTGTCCGTTGCTCCGGAGGCTCTATTGCTAGAAGCACTACATCAGGCGAAGCCGGTCGATGCAGCACAGTACTCCGGTGAACTTCCTGTCGCTGCTGCAGACATAGGCCCGGCTGAATCCCTCCAGAGATCATTCACTGAGGATCCTGTTCTGATGAAAGCTCATTCGCTAGCGGGCATGCTCCCGTTCTCTGTGCAATCATCCTCGCCGAGATTTCGTCTTGTGCCTTCCTGGAGATCGACTCCTGGGAAGATTCCAAGGAGCCCACAGCCTTCCGAAATCAAATCCAAATCACTGGAAAGCCATATGAGCGAATTGCAGATCAAAGACGAGACTGAGTTGCAGCCAGAGCAGCCCCAGGAAGGACCAGTCGAAGTCTCCGGCTCAATTCCGATCAAGCCTGATGCCACAGATCTGGAGGAAGGCAAAGCGACGAATGATATGGACCTTAAGGCACCGCAAGATTCACTCCAGGTAGATATGCAGGATGCGTCGGCCTCTAAACATGACAGTAGCAGGCTTGGTGAACCGACCCAGCCTCCAGCTCCAGACAATCGCTCCATATTTGAAAAGCTTTTCGAGGAGCAAGAGCGAAAGAAGGGTGCTGGCTTTGGGCAGCAATACTCCAAACTAAAAATTGCCGAGAAGGCAGCGAAAAGAGGAGAGCCAAGCGCCGTGAATCAACGTGATGAGCCGGAGATGGACCATCAAGATGGTCTGAACTCCAGACATGACCAATCAATCTTCCGCCAGCTTTTCCCAGAACAGGCGGAATCAGAGACGGCAAACATTGAACAAGAGTTGCCTCGCGCCACGCATGAGTTACTACACCCGCCTGAGGATTCTGTCATGGTCTCCTTGCGGAATCAAGTCCGCAACTGGATGTCGGAAGAAGGGCAGGACCAATCAAGCGGGCCCAAACCTGGAGAATACGGATCCCACTCGACGGTGGTGGTGATTTCCGGGACGAGCCCGTCGCTCATGGATACAGACTTCTATCGCGTCGCACCCGAGGGCCAACACGTGGAAGGCTGGGCCGGCGGCCTGGTCAAGGTCATCCAGGCCCACGACTCCATCAGCTACGAGCCCTTGGGCCAGTATTACCTCATGTTCCACACCCGACCGTCCGCACTAGCCTACGTGAACGAGGTCTGGCGTCTCCACGAGCTGAGCCGCAAGATGCTCCACGCCCCGGCCGACTCGGGCCGGGAGGTCGCCAAGGGCTCCCTGGACCAGGCGCCCGCGTCGCCCCAGCCCTTCCTGACCGACGAGGAGAGGGCGGCCGTCCGGTCCTTCACGCTCTGCTCGCCGCACATCACGCCGTCCATCAGCGTGCGCATGTGGAACACGCAGCTGGTCCGCGAGCTCGCGGCCAAGTCCAACATCGCGGACGTCCTCCCGACGCTGCGGCCCGAGGGGAGCACGCCGGCGCGGGTGCTGCTGAAGCTGACGTCGCCAGACGGGCAGCACGGCGAGGGCCAGGGCGGCCTGACGGCCGACGAGCTGTGGCTGACGCTCAGGGACGACGGGCGCGAGCGCAGCGCCCCCTGGATGCTTGCCAACCTGTCCGAGGGCATCATGCCCGTGAAGCCAAAGTTCATCTCGGAGCACTACAAGATCACCGTCAAGGCGGAGCCCGTGCCCGTGGCCCTGGAGCTGGACGACGGCGACATCGACGGCTTGCACGAGGAGCTCGCCGGGGCCCCTCTCGCCGCGCCGCCGCCCCGCAAGGACGGCAGTGGTGATGCGGGCGTGGACCGGAACGAGCGCTTCAGGCGGTTCGTCCTGACCTTCACGCAGCCTGCCATCGCGAGGCGGTTCGTCAGGTGCTGGCACAAGCGGGTTGTGTACGATGCGCTGCTTGACAGGAGCGTTGTAGTTGATGCTGTGGCGATCATGTGAGAATTTACGGGCCGATCTGTATATTTTTGATCTTTTTTGTAGACCATACATGCATGAAACGGGACGAGATACCCCCCAGATATACAGGCAGAGAGACAGAAGCGATCCTTTTCGAGTCATCCCAAACCGTGCGGACCCTCCAGATGCGATATTTCGGAACATTGCGCACTGATGGTGACTTGACGCATACGATGCCTCTCGGCCAGCCGATACGGTCTCGTTCGAGAATTAACCACCACTCAAATCTCCATGAACTGTCTCGCAAGACTCCGGTTGTGCTAAGACCGGGCCCCGACCTCATAAGCTCCTGGTAGCCGCTGCTGGTAGCCACTCCTGCCTAGTCTCGTACCTCCCCGAGCCTGCATTCAGCACTGGCTTAGTTGCTCCCAGCATCAATCGTCACAACACACCCTGCTACATATGTGGTGACGTTGCCAAACATCACGATCAGACAATCACTTCAAGACACCAAGCACAACACCTCCGAATACCTGATCCAGAGCGACGACCACAAGCAACTCGTCCGGATATCCTTCCGCGGTATTTCATCTCTTTTTTGGAACAAAATGTATTTGCAACCCAGATATAGCCACTAACTCCGTTTGCTTCCGAGTATAGACACTTGCCATTTGCCTCCGCGGGAAAATAAAATAAAAAAGAAAGAAAGGTGGGTGAAGGTGACTCTTCTTTCTTTGCTCGCTCGCGTTCTTTTCCCTTTCTCTCTCTTTCTCTAAAGGAAGCATCGAGTTCCGCCGCTCTGACCTGGGCCCCCTATTCTGGACCCCCACACACAGCCCCTGGCCATCACCGACTGCTCCGTGAAGAGTGGCGCCTTTGTAGCGCTCGCGGGAGCGCCCTCTGTCCGTTGTCCGTCTCCTGCCCCGTTCCCAAGGGTCCGTGATTGATCTGTGCTGTTCTTTGTGTGCACCCGCCCCGTTCCTCAGTGCCTAGTTGCATCGAAAAAACGCAGGCAGGCCATCATCGACAGTCCCTCGTATCTCTCAACATCGCAATTCCACCGGCAGTCCTGTTGTTGAGCTGTTCGTCCCCATACGCTGGTCAGCAAATAAGCGTGCTCCCCAGTAACATGCCGAGCCTTCTCGAGCCCCCGCCGCACCCGAGCATCCCAAACCGCCGTACCGCGTGCTCTAGCAGCACTTGCTCCCGGAGTTCTCAGAGCTGCCGGCCACGTTGACGCCGGCGCCGCCCGTCGCGACGTCGTTCTTGGACGTGTCGATGATGCGCTTCTTGATGTCGGAGGCGAGGCTGTAGAAGGCCTTGTCGATGTTGATGTTGCTCTTGGCCGAGACCTCGAGGAAGGGGATGCCGAGCTCGTCGGCGAGGGCCTGGCCCTGCTCGGTGGACACGGCGCGCTTCTCCTCCCAGTCGCACTTGTTGCCGATCAGGATCTTGTTGACGCCCTCGGTGGCGTGCTGCTCCACGTTTGCGAACCAGGTCCGGATGTCTGTACAAAATCCCCACGGTTAGCACTGTCCCCGTCTCATGTGTGCAGTTGCGTGCCAGACGCCCCACGGTGCACACCCTGATGCATCCCCCCCTGCTCAGCTGCACGTACTGTTGAAGGACCTCTCGTCGGTGACATCGTAGACCAGCAGGATGCCCATGGCGCCGCGGTAGTAGGCGGTGGTGATGGTGCGGAAGCGCTCCTGGCCGGCCGTGTCCCAGATCTGCAGCTTGACCCGCTTGCCATCGAGCTCGATCGTCCGGATCTTGAAGTCGATGCCGATGGTGGTGATGAAGGACGGCGTGAACGAGTCCTCGCTGAAGCGCAGCAGGCAGCAGGACTTGCCCACGCCGGAATCGCCGATGAGCAGCAGCTTGATCTGTCAGGGGTAGCAGAAGGTCAGTCGGGTTGGGTGCTGGAACGAGGGTTGTTTTGGAGGCATGATCTGGTTATTGTTGACTGGAAGGCCGAGCTGACTCGCTGAAAGAGCCTAACTGTCTGACTGTCTGTCTGGTGGTGTGCTCGTGGCTGGAGGGAGGGAAAGGTGTCGGCTTGTCACCGTTGCGCTTATCGCATTCGGTGACATGTGGGTGGGACAGAACGTGGACGTGGCTCTTTCTGGACTGCGGTGGACCCAGGGTCACATACCAAAAAGTCATAATTCCTGTTGCTCGCCATTGTGGAGGACGTCAGAGCACCGCTTGGGATGCTGTCTTTCTAGGGAGTGTCGGTCGATTGTTGGAGGAGGAAGTGAGCGACGGACGGAGAGGAGGGCAGGCAGTTGGCAGTTGGCAGTTGGCGGTTGTGCAAGGAGGGATGATGATGGATCCAGGATAGGATGGTCTAGCAGTAGCAGGCAGGCCAGGTGGGATGGGTGGCCCTGGTCTGTCTTGGCGTCCCTTTTGCCTTGTCGGGTTCGCTACCAGCCGAAACGGCGTCAGCAAGAGAGAGACTGATGAGAGACGGTCGTAGGGAGTAGGTACTGTGTGGGACAAGGTTCGGGGCTCGCAGATGTTGTGCAGGAGAGAAGGTTGTGAGGAAGCCTCAGGGCGGACGAAGATGGCGGTCGATGAGAGATGCCAGGTTCCAAGTGTTCGGTGGATGTTGCAGTGGAGGAGGCGCCTGCCGCTTCGGAGTACACGAAGATGGGTGGATGCGTTGGGTTGCGGTTGAGCCGTGTCACTTGGAGTTACGTGTTAGTTAGCCTTGGGGGGGATGAGTCTCCAGAATCTCCATTTCTCCATTCTCCATCTGGCTTTTGGGCACAGGGGTACCCGTACATAGCCAACTACTGGCCACCCACCAACTGCAACAAAATACACACAACTCCTGCTACTTTTACTGTACTCCCGACTCTGAGGTCTAGTCCAGATCGACTTGTGCCCAGGACCTCCCCAGGACAACATAGGTACCGATCCAATCTCCCAAGGCAGCCGCGGTCACCCTTCCTGGCCCTTGTCATGTCAGGACGGCCATTTGAGGCGTACCCTTCTACCGAGGCCGGCCATCCAAGCCACTGACGCCACGCGTTCGACACTCTGAGCGGCGAGCCCTTGCGAGCTTGGTTCCCATGACCAGACATGCTCTGATCGTCAAAAGTTTGAAATAACCGTTATCGCTAGTTCATAGTCTACGGTTGCTGTACCTGTGAGGACAGAGGGCGAACAAACATCACATGCCAGCACGTTGGGTGGCAAGCAGATCCCAGCATCCAGTGGTCGATTTCGCAGACACATCACCATGGGAACGTATGGTTCTGTCTGAGTCAGTTAATTTTCGTTGCAAGTAAATATTTGGCTGCTGCCATATTTCGATAAGAACATGCGCGTTCGAGTAAGTCCTGGGACAATAGGGGCAATTCTCCCTTGGACAAGTGAGGGCCGAGGTCGTGATACCTGACAGCAGAGCCGTAGTGTTCAGGCACTTGAGAAGCAGATAGCTGATTGTTGTGTATTGTTGTCATGCTTGTGTATTGTTGTCATGCTTGTGTATTGTGTCATACATCCTCTACATATTTTCTTTGGATCTCCCCTGTGTGCACCCACACCTTCAACCCACGCTCTGTAACAACTGCAGCTCGCCCTTGGTAGTCTGTCTAGTTGGCACGCAACCACCTGGCATAAGCCCACCGGATCCTGTCCAGCGCCCTGACCTGGATCTGGATCCCCTTGCCGTTCGCCACGTCCTCGAGGTCCTCAAGGAACTCGCTCTCAACCTCACGGGGCATGAACCTCCCGACCCGCACCAGGTTCCGCAGGGTGTGCACCTCTGTGACCAGCAGGCCGTGGTCCTTGTATCCCAGGATGCCGTTGACGGGTGTCGCCTCGGTGAAGATGCGGTCGATGTTGCGCAGCGTCCTCACGCACCGGCCAACGCGCTCGCCCTGCTGCCGGATGCCCCTGCGGTTGCTCAGGAACACGCCACGCAGGTACGAGAGCACCGTGATGGAGACGAGGATACCCGGCGTGAGGCCCACGAACCCAAAGACCAGCTCCTGCGACTTGAGCAGGGCGTCGATCCCGCTGATAGCCACCTCGAGGTCGACCTTGGTCTTCTGCACCTGGATCAGGAGGCTCCTGACCAGGTCGCCCTTCACAGCCCCGACAAAGGGCTTCCGGAGGTCTCTCTCGTACGCTTTGAGGACGGGAGTAACATCGCCCTCCTTGACCTTGTCGCGGATCTCGGCAATCTGCGTCTCGGTGAGGGGGGAAGAGGATTCCGCAAGGCTGGGCTTGTCGACCGCGAAGTCCACCACCATCCGCTCCAGGCTCTCGCGGTCGGCCTTCAAGCTGTCGCGGCTCATGATGGCGATCTCGGATTGGGAATCATGTCGAATCGTGCCAACTACCTTGCGCACCGGCTCGACTACCCAGTTGAACCAGAAGTCTCGCGTTGTTACGCCGAGGTCTCGGATCCAGTCGATGATGTCGGCTTTGCGGTTGGCCAGAATGCGGAGGAGCGTGGAGGATGATACCAAGAGCAGGCCCATGGGGAGCCAGTACCTGACGAGTCGTGACGGACGGCCGTTGGCGGCCACGATCTTGTTCGTCTCTACAACGTGTCCCGGAATGCGGTCCTCCAAGATAGAGAGCAGCCTCCTTGCCACGATGGCAGGTTTGTTGACCATCTCATCGGCATGAATCGACAAATCAGGGTCCTCCTCGATTCCGGCGAAAACCTTGTCCTCGAACTCTGACACGCGATGTTCCAGGTTCGATGCATCTCGGAGTACCAGGTCCATAAGGGCGACGCTTCGCTCCACGACACCTCGTAACTCGGCGCTGTGGTCGCGGACGTCGCTCTTTTCGTCGTCGATTTCAAAGTTAAGACCTTCATCCACCAAGACGCCCAACCCGGTCGCCGTCATTTCGCGCAGCCTCTTGAGTTGTAGCTGCTTCTGCTTGGCTTCGGATCGGCACAAGGATACCGTAGAGAACATTTTGCGTTGCACATCTTTGAGGGACCGCTCCATCACGGTCTCTCGCACGATGGAATAAAACCGGGCCCATCGCTGGGCCAAACCGTCGTTGTCCGACTGTGGTGACCTGCTGAACAAGCTGGCACGCCGCAAAAAGGTTGAACGTATTCTGCTTTCCTGATAGACGTCCTTGCCCCATGTCCACCAGCGCATGGGCGACGTCTGAGCAGCGTAGAGACTGCTGTAAGTATACGACCCTAGAACCTGGTCCCAGTACCAGATGTCATGACTGAGAGGGATGATCTGGTCCAGGAAGGTGTTTAAAATCAATCCATAGGTCTGTGTGGTGGCCTTGCTGACGAGTAGCCACTCGACCTCGTACTCGTACTGGCTCTTGGCCTCGAGAACGTCTGGACGCTCATCGGCAGTAGCGAGGCCGGACTGGTGAAGAAGCCCGGTGATGCTCGCAGCAGGCAGTATGATAGTAGATGTTGTTGAGAGTCGCTTCACGATGCGCAGTAGATCGTTCACCCTCGGGGATGAGAGGTCGGCCGCGGCTGTGCTGCGGGCGCCGATCTCGGTGCTACCGTCATCCTGCTCCTCAACAGCATCTTCCGTATCAACCAGGGGATTCAGAAGGATACGGTCTATCTGGGCGTCGACGCGCCGAACTTGGCTGCGGAAGTGTCAGAGACGGGTTGTACTGAATGAGATATGCAGGAGACATGCAGCATGGAAGCTGCTAGCCTGGCTGGAGTGAGGGACTTCTCCATGTAGCGAGGTGTCTCGGGATACGTGATGAGTCTTGGCCGGGTTGGGCACAGCTTCGACTTACTCGGTCACAATCGACATCTTGACCTCAACGGTACCCGTAAGGCATCACCGGAATGTGCTCCGTGCTCCTGCTCCTGCTCCGTGCTTTCGTAAGGGTGTGAGGCTGACGGCAGATGGATGGGCGGGCTTGGGTCCTGCAACGCGCGGAAGGTGGCGATAGGTCCGATCAGGCCACGCAAGATTAGCCCTCGGAAGACAGCACAACCGAGGAAGGCAAAGAAGATCAATGGAAGGAAAGAGTGGGTTGCTGGAGAGGCACCTCCCAGGCCTCGCTCATCCGGTGGAATGGGAGCTCAGCTTAGAGCGGGTCTCTTGTGACCTCAACCGTACGTGAATGCTCCTCAGCTGGGAGCTTTGACGCGGTCAACAAACAGCAGGAACAACCGGATGCTTGCTTAGAAAGAAACCACACAGCCTGACAGGGACATTAATAAGAAAGACAACAGGATCTCCATAGATCCATAGAATGAGGAGATTGTTGGGCTTTTCTGTGTGTTTGGTTTGTGTAATGTGGGCCAGAGCGACGTGGTCTGGTCTGGCGCTGGCAAACAGCTGGCAAACTTTCAAGGGGACGAGAGACGGACGGCAGACGTCATCAACCTCCAGCAACGCCGCAGAGCCTCACTGCACACCTTCTTTGACGAAGGTGGCCACGGGCGGGTTCTGGTTGGCTGGAGAAGATGGGACAAGCCACCACTTCTCAGAAATAGGACAAAGGGTCTGTGTCTTTGCCTTGGTCTTTCTACAGGGCAGTTCATAGACCAGGAGAGTCTTGGTGTCTGGATCTGGTCTAGGCGGATATGGAGTAATTGCAAACTTGTCAAATCCAATCTGGCGGGTCGGACTGGTTCACTGGATGAGGAGGACCACAAACATTCGATCGCAGGGACCTCAGTCGAGCCGGAACCTTCACCGCCCGGCAGCTGCAGCTGCGGTTAGCAGCGCTGCAAGAAGATTTCGAACCGGCGCGAACCCAATTGAGCGGCTCATCGAAAGGTGGTGGCATGAAGCAGCCCTTTTGGGGGAGCGAGACAGGCTTTTCCACTGCCAATCATGGGCCCAAGATTGCTCCCGATCTGCAGGTGCCAGGCTGTGCTGGGGGCGAGAAGGACGCCAGAAGCAGCACCAGGATGGATGTTCCTGGGGCTAGTGCTGGACGGAAGACGGAATCGCACTCTGGGCCATCTGCTCATTCTGAGATTGAGTGGGTCACCATTGGCTGACCCCCCCCTCCACCCCGGCCAGCGCAAGCTCCGTCGCTAGCTAGCAGGGGTCCCTCGGGCCCCAAATAATAAAACGCCCCTGGCAGAACCTGTAGGTTATCTTCCTCATCTGCACGGCTCGCCTCTACAAGTTCAGGATTGTTGAGGACACACAGAACACCGCCTTGCACCTCGAACACGACAGTGTCCCTTCTTGACCTGACCTGACCCAACTCATATCTTGCTCTCTTCCAGGCCGCTCTCTCTAGCTGAAGAGAACACATTCACCATGGCCACCGTCGTGTAAGCATCCCTTCGATCCGAAACTCCGAAAGCGCGCACGGGACTAATACTCAATGCCTCCACAGGAGCACGACGCTCTCTGCCATCAACTCCACAGTCGCCAGTGGGTTGAACTCGACAACACCAGCCGACTACTTCTCCGTCTTCGAGGAGGTGTCCAAGATCCATGTCCAGCTTAGCGTAGTAGAGCGCCTCTGGGCCTCGTGGTATCTGTACATGCAAAATGACACCCTCGCCACCGGCATCATGTCCTTCATGATGCACGAGATCGTCTACTTCGGCCGCTGTCTGCCCTGGGTCATAGTCGACGCCATACCCGCCTTCAACAAGTACAAGATCCAGAACGTGAGTGTGCTCCGAGCAGTTTGTGGTCGAGAGAGAAATGGCCTAACATAACTAACCCGCGCCCACAGCAAAAACTGCCGACATGGAAGGAGCAGTTCGACTGCGCCGCCCTCGTCTTCCTCTCTCATGTCACCGTCGAGCTCCCCCAGATCTGGCTCTTCCACCCAATTGCCACCTTCTTCGGCATGGACTACGGCGTGCCCTTCCCCAGCGTCTTCAAGATGGCCTACCAGATCGCAATCTTCTTCATCATGGAGGACGCATGGCACTACTGGTTCCACCGTGCCCTGCACTACGGCCCGCTCTACAAGAACATCCACAAGCTGCACCACACCTACTCCGCGCCCTTCGGCCTCGCCGCCGAGTACGCCTCCCCGATCGAGGTCATGCTCCTCGCCATCGGTACCGTCGGTTCCCCCATCCTGTGGGTCTCGCTCACCGGTGACCTCCACCTCTTCACCATGTACGTGTGGATCGTCCTGCGTCTGTTCCAGGCCATCGACGCGCACTCGGGCTACGACTTCCCCTGGAGCCTGCGACACTTCCTGCCCGTCTGGGCCGGCGCCGACCATCACGACATGCACCACGAGAAGTTCATTGGCAACTACGCCTCCAGCTTCCGCTGGTGGGACTACTGCCTGGACACCGAGGCCGGCGAGGCTGCGAGCAAGGCCCGCAGGGAGAAGAAGCTGGCTGCCATCCGTGCCAGGAAGACGCAATAAGTGCCTCACCAAGTTGGAGTCTTTATCCCGCCACGTGCGGACCATTGTCGACTTCATATAAAGGGAAATTTGGCATTTCCTCCACAGGAAAGCCACGCAGATGGACGTGTTGAGCACGTCACACGACGTACTGGAAACGAGGATCTAGAACACATCTAGAACAACGCACGACTCAGCCGAATGACTGCCTCCGTCGCGGGGCAACACATATGATCGCGAGCGTGATAGAGAGGGTGGCGTCCTCAGGAGCTTAGTTCCGCCTGTACATAGCAGTTAGCCCGCCGCCTCTCGCTCGGCACCGCTTAGAATAATACTAGTAATACAATGACCGAAGGATACACAAACGCAATCCATCAGGTAGTCTGTGATCCCCTGTCAAGTACGAGGCCGCCCCATTCTGGTTCTCAGCTCGACTTCTTCGGCGTGCAGCAGTCCCCGGACGTAGATGCGACATGGTCTGCCAGTCCCTTCAGTTGACAGCTCTGACCGTCAGACGACGACGACGGGGCCGCCGCAGGCGCGGCCTCCTCCTTGATCTCCCCGAAGCTCTGGGCGTACCCGTCGCAGAGGGCAGCCAGCTCCGTGTCCTTGGCCGACAGGCCCGGCGGGCTGTGCGTCGTCCAGCGGATGAACGTTGTGTTGTAGACCTATTACTCCCGGTCAGTTCATGATGAGTGCGGGTGTCTTTCCCCGCCTGCCTGGGAACAAGAACAGGCTTGGGATGGGTGATGCCCATTACGCACGTTCGACCATTCCGGGTGGTGGTTCTTTATCTTGCACTGCAATGACACGGCGGTCATGAAGTCCTGGAATTATGACGTTAGTTTCCCGCGAGTTGAGCAAAACAAAAGGCAGGCAGGCTCTGGTCGGGTCCGCCGTACCCATGTCTTGGCGAACGTCTTGAACTTGAAGGACCGCTCGATGCCCTGCCCATCTGCCGTGAGGTTCCACCTGCTGCTCAGGAGCCCGTCCAGCTCTTTCGTCAGGCGCGGCTCGTCCGAGCCCTCGGAGAACTTTGGCGATGCTGCCATGGCGGCTGACCTGGAGAATGATCGGGTAGGGATGGTGGGCTTCAGTTGTTGGGATGGTCGAGATACTGGCCTCAGGATTCTGAGTCCTCTCATTGTGATTTGACACTAAAGGTCTATGATAGCCTTTTGAGCCTCTTGGGGTCCTCTTGGATGTAAGAAAGTCGGAGCAGGTGAGATTGATGATGGATGTTCTGAGGCGTGCACGCAGCATTACGTAAGAACCTGGGCAACTTCATCGGCTCTGAAAGACAGGTTCACAAACTTCACAAGGGCACAATAAGTCCTGATACGTCAATATCAATTAGGAACTGGTACTCATGGTCCCCTCCGAGTCCGTAATAATTACTGTCAGTCCACAGCCTTCAAAACGTCAGCCTGAGTCTTCCACAGCCCGACTCACACCACCCTTGTGGGAACATGTCCTTGTACAAAGCTGTGCCATGCATCCCTCCTACTTCATGCTACCATGAATCCCGCTGCATGTTTAGTTGCTTGTACCCCGTAAGTCCCACAAGCCTGTGCTCTACCTGGAGCTTTGAGCCTGGTCACGTCGCCGAAGGAAGTCGCAAATGGCGAGGCCAGCTGTGAACGCGAACAGGGCCCACACGAGGCCATGGTCGGCCTCGCAACGCTTGCAGGTATTCGTTGCGAAATCGGAATACCAGGCATTCGAGAACCGCCACTTCATCCTGCTGCAGGAAGCTGGTATCTTGCTGAGATTGACTATCCAAGCGATGCCTCCGGCCAAGTAAAACAAGGCCCCAATGCTGTCTCCGACGAGAGGGACGATCATGGGAATTTTCTCCACGAAGAGAGAAGCAGCACCAACGGAAGCGATTAGGATGCCGTATATACCCAGAAAAGTGCAGTAGCGAATCGTTCCGAGTCCGAGGTTTTCCAACACAAGGATCGCCTCGGCGGGTAGGCAATAGCCCTCTTCTGAATTACAGACTTTGTCGCTAATAATGCTGGCAGACAGACCGAGGATCGCAATGGCTAGAATCATCTGGAGGTGTTAGGATACCTTGCTGAAGCATGCGGAGTCGAGCCGAGGTACCTGAAGGCCACGCAGACCCAGACTGATGGTTGATAGCATCTTGCTGGCTCTGGCAGGTCAGATGCTCGAGGGTTCGAAGACGAGCGGAGGTTCGAGGAATTCAAGCGAATGGAGACTTCGAGAAAGCGAATCGGATGGGCTTTGGGATTTTTTTTCTGGCCAAGTGGAAGCGATTATCGATTCGACGGGGCTGAGGAGATCAAATAAGGCCCGGTACTCATCGACAGGCCAGACACACAATCCGTGGCTCATACACAGGTCAGATAGGTGTTGTGCCCATGAAGATGCGAAAACTCAGAGACAAATGAGGAGGAATGGGAATGAAGGGCGAGAGAACGATAGAAGCCTTAAAAGCAAACTCAGGATGGACAGCCCGGGGCCGATGTTTCCTTCTGGCATGTTCAACCTGCCCCCTGGATGGCTCCTTCCATTAATCGAGGCAACACACATACTTTCAAGTAAGGAGTTTTTCGGTGCTCACAGGGGATGGTCCTATTAAATGTGAGGGTCCGACCATCCAGTTTGCTTGGTTACAGCCGAAGGTCCTGAGCTGGCTGGCCTGCACACACACCGACGGTCCCGGGTTCGTCTGGTCTCGTCTTCGTATGGACCTTGGTGGTGCACAGGACGGGAAGGGACAAACACAATTGAGGTGCTACCCGAACCGGAGCCATAACAGGTACATAATGGACAGACTTGAGCCTTGAGACTTGCAATACGGGTGCACTATGCACACATTGGTAAAATTGGGTAACACTGTCCAACTGGAGTTGAACGTGGGTTCCGTCAAAAACCACTCAAAATGACCGTATGGTTTGCAAATTCATTCTAATAATTTGAAGCGACCCGACCCGTAATACAAAGGGCCGAGTTGGTGGGCCAGAAAACTTCTCGGAGCCAATTCGAATATTTTACCAGCTGGTTCCCATGTGGTGACCAGCTCCACTGCTCGGAATGAAACTGGCTCAGCCAGAGCAAGTATCTTTACGGGAAGGATTTGTATCTTGATTCGAATTTGGTGTAAATAACTGGTATAATATGATCATATTTTGCTATACTTCTTATCAGCCCAATCATTACCCAGGTAGGAAGGACATATGCATATTTACCACTGTGTGTAGGTGGTTATCATCTTGTGGGACGCTCAGGTCTTGCTCTTAACTTCAGCCGAACAGAGAAAATAAGAATCCTGCATGGAGCAGACCAAGAGAGTGTACTCTTCTTGTTTACAACTACATCTGAATAACGATTCTTGAAAAGTTCGCACACAGTAGTAAAAAGCCAGGTTTTCTGCTTCTTCCAGTAAAGGTTGGGTGAATCCTGGTTGCTACTATACATTAAGCATTACCGGGTGTCTGCAGGGCTTCGTTGGCAGACTCTTTGGCAAAGAACCAAGATATTTTTTTCTTTTTTTCCAAGGTTTTTACAAACAAGGCTTGAAAATGCATTGAAATTCTCATTTTTCTGACTGTGAAGCTGGAAAGAGCCTGGTTCGAAGCCATGTTGATGTTGCCAGGGTTAGGTTTGGGCTGTCTAGGGATTTACACAGCGGGTGCTGTCCCCACACTGGAGCTGCAGCTTGTCACCCCACAATGAGCCTCACAGTGAAGACCAAACCGCCGACCCTTGGCCGCCGTGAGGACGCGCCCAGCCTTACGGTAGCGGCAGGCAGGGGAGGCAAGCTTCCAGCTCGCGCTCACCATCAACAAATACTCGGGCACCTTCCCTCCAAGCTTCAACAGGTCCCAATTCTGCCATTTATCTCTCCAAATATGTCCCAATTCCTTTCCTCTTTTCTGTCGTGATACCCTGTGAACTCTGCCGTGGACCACAACCCGTTCGCAACCCGTCGATATCGCAATGGCGCCCTCAGCGATCTACGAACCGCTCCCTGCGACGAAAGGGCCGAGGGAAGACCTCCCACCACCGACGACGTACCATGTCAAGGACCTCAAGTTCGAGAAAATCATACCGCCACAGCCAGACGGCCGCGAGAAGGCGTTACAACAGCCGGAAGGCAGCGCTGCAATTGTAATAGATAATGGTACACCACCTCATGCCTCTCCTCCGTTTGCGCGACCTGCGCCGGGGCTACACTGGCACTGACACTGACGATTGGGAACAGGGTCCTCCTCAGTCCGCGCAGGATGGAACTTCGAAGACACGCCCCGGTTTTCCATACCGCCCATCATGGCCAAATACCGCGACCGGAAGCTGGGAAAGACATTCTCTTTCGCCGGGCTGGACTGCTATTCCGACACCACCGCAAGAGGTCACATACGGAATGCGTTTGAGCAGGGCACGGGGGTGGTCAGCAACTGGGATGTCATGGAGCATGTACTTGACTACTTGTTCCTCAAGCTGGGAATGAATGGTGTCGAGGGAAACATCGACATGCCCATCGTCATGACCGAGGCGGTTGCGAATCTGCCATATTCGCGGAAGTGTGAGTCTCTGGGGCCAGGAAGTGCCCTGCAAGATACACAACACTGACGAGGAGGCAGCTATGACCGAGATTATCTTCGAATGCTACGGCGCCCCGAGCTTGACCTACGGAATCGACTCCTTGTTCTCGTACCGACACAATGGGGGCAAAACCGGCCTTGTCGTGTCGTCTTCATACAGTTCCACACACTTGATACCAGTCTACAGCCAAAAGCCGATGCTGGCTCAGGCTATCCGCCTGAATTGGGGTGGCTACCACGCTGCCGACTACCTGATGAAGCTGCTACGCCTCAAGTACGACCATTTCCCCGGGAAAATGAACCTCTCCCAGGCGGAGTTCATGGTGCGGGATCACTGTTACCTCTCAAAGGACTACGACAACGAGTTGGCGACATACCTCGACTGGACAGGTCTCGAAGACCGGGAACGAATTATACAATACCCATACACGGAGGAAGTCATCGTTCAAAAATCGGAAGAGGAGCTGGCGAAGATCGCAGAGCGCAAGAAGGAGAGTGGTCGTCGACTGCAGGCGCAAGCCGCTAAGATGCGGCTTGAGCGGTTGATGAAGAAAGAGCAGGATTTGGAGTACTACAAGGATGTCCAACGACGACTTGTCGACCAGAACAAGAAAGAGACAAAGCGTATCCTGGACGACGCCGAAGTGAAAGACGAGAACCAGCTTGCGAAGATAATCAAGGAGCTCGAGGGCTCTATCAAGCGAGCCCGACAAAAGGACCTCGGCGGAGAAGTCGAAGAAGAGCAAGTCGAGGAGCCTTCGTACCACCTGCTCGAAGTTCCCGATGATCAACTAGACGATGCAGGACTCAAAGAAAAGCGCCACCAGCGACTTCTCAAATCGAATCACGAGGCAAGAGCGCGGGCCAAGGCAGAAAAAGAGGCCGAAAAGGCTCGAGTTGCGGAGGTGGCTCGCCTGGACGAGGAGAAACGCACCAATGATTTGGAATCCTGGTTAGATGAGCGACGACAGGCACGCCTCGAGACGCTCGGGAAGATTAAAGACCGTGACCGTCTCAAGCAGGACCTAGGCAACCGCAAGTCCCTCGCCAGCCAGATGCGCATGAAGACGCTGGCCAACCTCGCCTCGGATAATCCAGCAGCCGCCACAGGCCGCAAACGCCGGCGAGGCGGAGACGACGACGACTTCGGCGCGGACGACGCGGACTGGGGCGTCTACCGCAACGTCGCAGTCGGCGCCAACAAGGGCGACAGCGACGACGAGGACGAGGAGGAGAACCTGGACGTCACCATCAAGAACCTCGAAGAGGACCTCCTCAAGTACGACCCGAACTTCACTTACGAGCACACCCTCGAAGCGCAGAATAACTGGACAAAGTCCATGCTCCACGCGTGGCGCTACGGGCCGCGGCCGGACAACGGCACCCAGGCGGAGCGGAACCAGCTGCACCTGAACGTGGAGCGCATCCGCGTGCCGGAGGTTGTCTTCCAGCCGGGGGCCATCGCGGGCGTCGACCAGGCCGGCATCGTCGAGATCGCGGGGGACATCCTGACGCAACGACTAACGGCCATCCCGGGCATCGACAGGAACGACTTCCTCAAGGACATCTTCCTCACGGGCGGCGCGACGCTCTTCGAGAACTTTGACGAGCGGCTGAGGGGCGGCCTGCAGGCGCTGCTGCCGGCCGAGTCGACCATACGAGTCAGGAGGGCCAAGGATGCCGTGCTCGACGCATGGAAGGGCGCGGCGGGCTGGGCCGGCACCGACGAGTGGAAGAGGGCGAGGGTCACGAGGGAGGAGTACCTCGAGAAGGGGCCGGAGTGGTTCAAGGTAAGCAAAGATTCCTCACGACTTATCGTACGTGATCAAATGGCGGTGTGGCTTACGTTCGCTGTACAGGATCATGACCTCGGTAATGCATTCTCTTAGTAGACCGCCCGCGTGACGCTCGGTGGCGAGAAAGGCTGAAGGAGACGCCGGGAGACAACAGTGTGCTTTAAGAATTTGCTGATAGCTTAGGGGGAGGATCGAACGACGGAGAGATGCAGGCTCAATGGGATAGAAGTGCTAGACAATAGGGCCGTGGCCTGTTCATTGTCGGGTATGTGTGTTGGTTAAGAGGAAAAAAGGAAAGGAAAAGCGGCGCATAGAAATTAATGGAGAAAGAGAAGACGAACATTTGAAGCCCTACTACGGTCGACACTGTGTGGCCGTCTCCTGAAGGCGTCCGTCCGCTTCTCGCATTTCCCTCGGCCATGGTCTCTTGATTGTATTTTCATGACCAATGTTCGCCGCCTCGTAGATTCATTGCCATCCCAGCCCCGCCTGCTAAGTCGCCCTTCCCCCTCCTTGCGGCAACGGTTTCTCGCTGCCATCGTAGACAAGGCCAACACAAAGCCACCAACCGCCCAGAAGAGAAAATCAACCCAACGGGCGAGGGCGAATTCTCTTGGTCGCAAATATGGCCAGGATGCCTGCGCTTCGGTAACTTTCTGATGTTGAGACGCAGACAGGCAAGGCTGCGCGCCCGCCAGCCACTTCGAACCCGAGGAGTTCAACGAGACAGCAACCGTTCCCGTCTCTGGGGTGTCTTATCGGGGGCTCTCGTATCTCTTTCTTGACCTCGCCAATCTTTCCACGTGCAGCCAGAATGTGTCATCAGAGCCGCGAACGAAAGCGGAGTTCATTACTCATTCTGACGCTTTTGTATGTGGTGAGATCACATGAGGGGCCTGTTTGGGGCAAACGTGATGGTGAAGAGGATGTGGCACCCCCAGGCGCGTGATCTTTGCCCTTGCCAGCATTTTGCGTCAGGAACTCTTTTGGTCCTGGGACAGCTGCGTTCTTGAATCTGAGGGGCGGACATGCTGCTCATCACTAAGCCCGTGGAGACAACGCTTTGTGGTGGGTGGTGGTATGGTTAAGCAGCCACCTTGGTAGACTGTCCGCCAATGGCCAGCACCTATAGGTGCCAAAATTGCAGCGTCCCAACCCTTGGGAAGACCCATGTCCATCTGTGGTCGGAGCACATTTTCCATGCAGGATTGCGAGTGCCCCTACGGCACACGAGATCGATATACTTAACAAATACAATTTCTGCTATGCTACCAGCAGACTGAAGCCAGACCCCTCACCCGCTCTCAAACTGTTATCAACGAATAAGAGAGCTGCATCTTCTTCCGTAAATCGTGCTTTCCCCCGTTCAAAAAGTCAAGAAGTTTGTCGATACCCTTCTTACCTCACATCTGAACACCGTAAACACCACAAGCCCTTGTAAAGAAAAAAGAATGGGCATGCTTCTAAGACCATGTTGGTAGCCCTCGCCCCCACCCCCAATGAGAGAGTTTCATGGCGCAAAGGGCAGGTAGAGACCGTCGACTCTTGCCTGCCTGTTGGCCTGCTGATACTCTCCACGCAACTCCGGATTGATAACGTAGCCGCTGGCGTTAATCATGCCCTACATGTTAGCCGCCGGAACTGCTTCCGCTTGCTGCAGTTGTCTCGATATTTCCTCTGCCGTGCGTGCGTCCTCCGCAGCCTGCGACTCAGCCGCTGTCGGCTCGGTCTTGTAAGATGCCGCCTCGGACCGGCTCAGGCTCTGGACTGCTTGCGCAACGGCGTCTAGTGTCGATGCTCCGGTAGCGGCCCCGGTGTTGGGCGTAGGATCAGTCATAGGGGCATCCTCTTGTGCAGGCACAGGTGCCGGTTGTTCAGGAAGGCCATGACTTGGGGGCACAGAGAGATTGACGTTCGGGGGGCGGCTGAGGAGGTTCGACTTGGGCATCCAGGAGTCGAGACTGCAGGTGAACAATGTACTCCCTCAGTGCATAGTTCTCTGATTCAATGTTTTTGTAATGTTGCTCCAGTTCACCAAACTCGCGAACCTGTTGCTCCAACTTCTTGATATAACCTTCCTTGCGTTGACGGAATGCTCGCTATGAAAACCGGGTTAGCAAATCCAAGTCCACGTGCCCGGTACGAATGGACATATAAATTGATGTAGCATCGGCGGCACGACTCTCGCGCATCTACTCGCTGGCGCATGGAGCAGTGTGAGTCTTACCTGGGCAGCCCTATTTTGGGCAGCGCGCTTTGATTGCGACAGCTCCCGCTTGGCCTTCCGTCCGTCTGCATTTGGGTCTTCGGCATCAAGTGGAGCGGACGAGTTTGGCGGCATGGGAACCGCGCTGGGATGCTCGGGGGGAGGTTGAGCACCGCTTGGCATCATATTTGGCGTGGGAACGTAGCCAGGACTCCTCAGTGTCGGGTGGATGGACAATTCAGGGTCGAGGACCGGAGCAGCTGTGGTTGGGGTTGTCGCGTCGCTGAAACCATGCGACAGCGGCTGAGTAACCGACGAGACCGGCGCCGGCTGAGGCCGCGGGACCAGCTTTGGATGTGAATTGGCGGCAGCGACCGATGACCTTGCGGCGTTACCGTTGCTGCTCGAAGGCGACGATCCGCCCTGGCTGTCCACGTGTCTCTGCTATTGCACCTATGTCAGCGCCATGGCAGCAGCGTCTCAGGGGGCAATTGTCTATATGAAGAGAGCGGGCTGCTTAGTCCAGCGTCTCCCGTGCTCATAGTGACTCAGTCTAGTCATCCTGAACAGTGACTGCTAGATTCTGTTGGTGCGGAGCGCACGAGGCAGTGAGAGCAGGAGGCGTCTTAGAAGGACTGCGCATTGATCAGATGTCCCGGTGTGGGGGGGGGGGGAGGTTCGTCAAGCACAGGTACGGGGTCGGTTATTACCGTTTCAGGAAAACGGTCGGACGCTTGTCGCCTGGCCTAACCGCAAAGAAGTGCAGCACACAAGGGAGTGAAGGGGGACTCAGTAGCAGCTGAGGTAATATGGGAGAGGGGGGATGTTGAAGTGGTGATGAGGTAAGCCGGGATGGTGTTGACGGAGACGGGGCTCGTTTTGGCGAGTACATTCAACAGGCAAGGCGAGAGAGAGATGAGGCTGACTCTGATGCAAGCTGGAGCGTAGCAGTAGCAGCGAGAGATCGGTTCGGATCTGATCTGCAGTAGAGCCCGGTCCAGATATAATGTCGGGACGACAACTGGGGCAGTATGGTGAAGGACGGGCTGTGATTACTTATTGTCGGTGTTGGCGGAGAAGGAAGACGCGGTGGGATAGTACCGTCAAGGTACCCTGACGATTCGTCGCGTAGGAACGGTGGAAGGGTGGATGACAATTATGTAAGAAGTGCTGGTTGGATAGGTATAAGTGGACTGAGTCCTCTTGAGTCGCTCGGACGCGATCTGCTCACACAGCAATCTTGATCTCTCCGTTTCTCTTTCGAGCAGCGAGTGAGTGGGAGACAGACTGCACCAGCAGCAGAAGCAACAGCAGCATGTCCAGGGCCCACTTGACACCATGAACATGAGGGCACAGAGAATGGCATGACCTGGGCAGACCCCAGCTGGCGGAGCTGAGGAAACCGAGCAAGTGCCAGTGGAGTGCGAGGTAGGTCGGCTTGCTCGGTGGTGGGTGCACTGGGCTAGGCCAGGAGCAAATAGGCGTTGGTCCCCGTCTCGAGGCAGGCAACAACTTAGACCGCAGACAGTAGGCTGCACAGGACGAAACGGGACAGTGCCGAAAGGAGATGGGTGAGATGAGGAGGTGAGGAGGCGGATACATGAATACATGAAGGGTACTCACCAGGTTTGTTGTTGGCAGCCTGCATCTTGCGCAGCGCTGGACTTGCTGCCAAAGTCGAGATGCAGTCTTGTGCTTCGCTCAGCTGGCAGGCTCACTCTGACTCAGCAGCAGCAGCAAGCAGACAGACAAAACCGGGGCCAGGATCGGGACCAAGGAGTCAGGAGTCAGGACTCAGGACCAGGACTGGGATCAGGACCAGGACCAAACCGACAAGAGCCCTGAGAAGTCAAATAAATACTGTACCTGTCGGCGACGATACCGACTGGGGCAGCTTGGGCCAGGGAGTCCGAGAGGGTGCGAGCAGTGTGATGACTAAATGAAATGCAAGTGTCCAAGAAGGCGTTGTCTGGGGGGAGGGATGATGGTATTGCCGATAGGGCCGAAGACTGGGGCCAAGTGAACGGCGACTGATTGAGGTGATAGATGCACAAGATGAGTCTGCTTTCTCGCCTGGGTGCTGCGAGTGGATTTCGAAGAGCTGACAGTGCTGGCAGTAGCAGTAGCAGTGGCAGTAGCAGAAGCAGTTTGGCAGTCGTCGTGGTGGTGACAGGCGACTGGCTCAATGGTCATTGGGGCCGCTTCAAGTACGACCAAGAATTGACGCGTGGTCTCCCTCGCTCGCTCGAGACGGGCGCGTGGCGCAAGACAGACTGATGATTCAAGCAGGTGTTAGCCAATGTTAGCCAGTGCCATGCTGCAGTGTGCTCTGCGAGCCTGCACAGGAGCGCACCGTGCCGGAGGGCGACGACGGCTGGGATTGGGTGAGTGGTGATGATGACTGATGACTGATTGACAGCCGCAGGCCACTGGGCAACTCACCTCCGAAGGACGACAGCTGGATGTCACTTTGGCACGGCACCCTGAGTCTTGACACTTTGACTGGATGTGCCAGTCCTTGCAAGGCTGCTAAGTCAGCGGAAGGGTCGGGAGTGGTGTTTATGTAAGATGGATTTCCGGTGGGAAGAGGGGGGGGAGCGCAAAATGGAGTTTTTAAACGACGGCCACAGACGCCAAGGTGGCCGGCCGCTGGAGAGGTGGGGAAGGTCGATTACGTAATTGACACCCGTTTGTTCGTTTGTTCGGCAGCGCCATTCCCCTTCCGTCTCCGTCTCGGTCTTACTACCTCAGTTTCCCTTCAGTCACAATCCTCCCTTTCATGCCTCAGCTTTCAGCCTTCAGCCTTCCACCCGTAGCCGCCTGGTTCTTCCCTCTGACTGGACGTGCAAGGCAGCGAGGTATCTGAATAGGCAGGTGACTCCAAGTCTGCTTAGCGACTCACTGCAAGACCAGACCACGGAGGGCTTAATTTCAAATGTAGAAGTAGGCAGTGATTGATCGATCACCTCCTGCAACCGGCGGCATCCCCGTCACCGTCGAGATCCTCGGCCGTAAAGTAGCGTATACCGTCTACTGTGCCCCGTACCCACCTTTGATGTTTGTCAGCAAACACATTTGACGCGGCGGGGCGGGGTGGCGGCTGCTGGGGTCGTACAAAGCCCGATCATACTTTCCTCTGGTGACTAGCAGATAGTTTGCCATGCCCTGTGGTCCTTTTGCTGTAAAATTCCCCGACTTGGTAGATACATGACTAGACACAGTCTACAATATTGCCCTCGCTTTGCTGCCTTTAGTAATCACTGCCAGTCTCTTCACTCAGGCGACCATGAAGACGGTAATCAGCCATTTTGCCCCGTCCAATCCTCTCTGCTTGGTCTTTGCGCGATGCTGTCTGAAGGCGCCTGCTCGTAGCCGACAAGGAGGCTAATGTGATACCGTACACGACACCCGAATCCTTTAGAGATCCGCCCTAGTCTCCTGGTCGGGTGTCACAATCCTCCGAAGCACCCGGACATGGCTTGCTTACCGTATGCAGCTCCTGCCGTCGTACCGTAAATCCCTCGGTTGGGACCCTCCCCCCCCTTCTCGCCCCGAGAAGTGTGCAACTACATGCTGGCATCAATGAAGAAGGCGAATCAGCTGGGCCAGTCCACCGTCGAAAACTGTCAGAAAACGGAAAATGCTTGCGCAGGAGCTGCACACCACCATGTAATGAGCCCTATCTCCGACAGGCCAGCCACGCGGTGTCGCTTCTGGGCTTCTCTTTGTGGCCGCGCCGGCCACACAAAGTGGCTGGCTGTTTCATGATGACAAATTTCTCAGCAATTCTCAAATGGGATCATGGAAATTCCCATATCCACCCGGACCGATTTGTGCCAATTCAATGCCGTGCCTGGCCGTTCTCGTTAACTCCGAGCACTCCTGCTGATGCGCATTCTTGGCTATCTACATGTAGGTACGCTCTGCTGGCCGGCGGCTTTTGACCCTCCAGCCTGGCGCACACCAGCCGCTGGCAAACACCCTCTTGCTTTACTTGTCTGCGTACCAATGATGCCTTGCCTGATCATCATGGGGATCCTGCGTTGTAGTCCCCGCTAAGTCTCGAGATTGGCCGTCTTGACAGTTGTCACTGCCCCAGAGTGTCGATGCTCGATGAGGAGCTGACCATCTTCCAATAAAATGGATTCGGGGCATTTGGCTTGGCTGTGTGATTGCTTTGCAGTTGATATATAGGAACAACGCTCCCGTTTTCCGCAAGTGGAAATAATCAGCACAGATGCTGACGCCCACCTCTCAGGTGACGGACCAAGCCATTCAGGATCTACGATCCATAGCAACCACGTACCATTGCTAACCTATGCGATTAATGTGCATCCGCTCCCTGTCCCAATTCCCGATCCATGCTTGAGGCCTGCATATCTAAGGTCCTTGCAGATAAATCCAATATTGCGCTGCGAGGATGAGGAACGAGGAACGGACAGAACTCCTTGGCTAATGAGCACACGATGGTTAATAAATCCAACGGATCTGAGCAAAATCACCGACCAATTTGTTTATCCCGAAAGGAAAAAGAAGATGATATATGTATAATTTCAATGGCTATTCTACTCGTTTGCAAGGCCAAGGCGATCGATCTCCAGCGGCTTCCAAGCACATTCGGGGTTTGGCTGCCCCTCAGCAAGACGACTCATTGAGCAGCCTCGCTCGTATCTGCTTACGCTTCCCTTCATTCACCGGTGATTGATCCATAGAATTGACATCTGACTGCATGTTGACGTATCATTGCGGAGAAGAAGGTCCCCGGCACGCTGCCCGGAGTTGGGTCATGTTTGATGAGGTTGGTGTACTTGCCACGCATTTCACCGTGTTATCTTCACCTCAGTGATCTGAGATAGCCATGAAACCTGAGTAAAGAGGTAGCGGAAATAGTCATGGGGTCCTTGGTTGGTTTGGATTACTTCACATAAAAAGAAATGGAGTACCATTGTGGATCAATCCCGACAGAAGTTGCGCGTTTGTCAGACGGCGAAAAGGTATGCAACGTTGATTTCCGCTCACGAGGAATTCCTCTCTTACAGGTTTAACGATCCATGCCATTTATAAATCAGTCAGTGCATGAATTTTAAAATATTGTGCTTATTGATCAGGTTGATTTTGTGCGGCGGATGTTTTGAACGTACACGTGTGTGACTGCCTACGTGAGTGATTCCACAAAAAAAAAACACATCTTCCAGCCACGTCGCTAACCTCCCCTCGTATTCCATAAGTCCCATGGGGTTGTTCTCATGGACATGATTAATCACCCTCATGTAGTGATGACGAAGAGCAACGCCGAGAATCTCCGGAGGTGAGATCTTCCGTTTGGGGATAGCGCTCAGCGCCACATGGCCGTGGCCCCAGAAGTCTCATGCATAAGTCCCTCTCCAATTCGTTCACAGATACAGTTTTATTGGCCTGGGATTTGGGCCTACATGGATTCGTTTTAGGAAATCATATTGCTGACATGCTGCTACTTGTACCTCAACGAAAGTCCACCGCAGCGGTCGACGCGGCGGCCATGGTAAGATTCTGAGATTGATCATCATCATATAAGTCACCCGCACGGCCTCGCAGAAAAGATTGGCCACCCGGCCGTTCCGGCAAAAGAATTTAGAACTTAAGCCAACTTCGTGTTCACCGGGCGATCATTAGGGCGTTGTTCAGGCGGAGATCTCAGCACAGTCAGGGGAGGTTTGAACACGACCCCAGCCCAGGGGTAGGAGATGGACTTGAATTTGAAATTGGTGGAGTCTACTGAGCCCATGCTCAAGAATTCCTCCCCTGAATCCACGCTGAAAGATAGTAAAATCGAATGACTTCCGAACAGACTTCACTTCATAATCATCCAGTAATGAAGAAGGACTCACTGAGGATGAATCCCAAGCGAAGCTGCTACCGAGAACTTCTATCACCAAAAGATAGTCCGAAAAGCAGTTTCAGTCTGATTTTGCTGAGGGCGAGAGCATCAGTCGAAGGACATCGGAAATGGAATACATATGCTTCACAAATGCCATGTCCTGCAGAATTCGACCGACGACTATGATATGTCTCATGCTACGAATGGGATCCTTTTGCTTCAGAAGGTTGAAGGTATTTACATGTCGGACTTTTCCCATCTTAGAATTCAGTAATAAGCATGAAATTGGACTGGAGTCACGTATCTACATGCACAGCACCGCCGGTCTCGCGCGGCTGTTTTGGTCACACAACCCCTTACGTACTAACCACAGAGCATTTGCAAGCTGACATCGCCATTATTCGTTCCATTCAGAGGCCATAGAATTAATTCTAACCATCTGGTACAATCACGCAAAGTTTCGCAGGAAGGATGTGCTTATCGTGAGGATACCCGCTTACGGAACACCTTATTAAGACGTTCAAAGTCCCAAGTGCTCACACATTCAACCAGCATAAACGTCTTGCATGCAAGATAGCCTGCCAGCATAATGATGTCCATCGCTTGTGCCCTTGGACTCAATGACAAGTTACAATTCAGGCAATATCTCCATTCAATTTAGCGCCACGAGATATTGATGTGTTGGTTACACACATCTTCCGTCGCAGTTGGTGTCGCATGTGGGGCTCCTTTCTTTAAATAGGACTCTGCCTCCTTCAATAACATATTGGGCTAACTTCCGGATTGGCCTGGGTTATTGCCCCAGAGAGCCTGAAGATATTTCTTGCATGCTCCAAGCGCGTAACTTTCATATAGTCCCGCAGGTGCTTGCTATCCCAGCATCGTTATAAAAGCACTACCTCCTCGCACTGCGGCGAGTTACTCACAATGTGGCCTCAGTCTTTCCCTGATCGAGACAAAGGGAATCCAGTAGAGTGTAATCACGAACCTGTACAAGGACACCGAGCAACCCCCCAACGCAATTTGAATCTAGTGTGGGACCAAACTTCGATTCAAACAGAGTCATAACTGTGTTGTAATGGTTCAGTGCTGGTTTGATTGCAGCAAGTCAATCGCTCATATGGTCTTGGAGCAGTGCCTGCAAAGCTTCCGAAGAGTGCAAGGTGTGCATCTTGGGGAGGTCGCTGGGCTCCAGCGCCCTGGAGCGTTTAGATTTCTCCATGGTGGCATGCCAGTGACTGGCAAGGAATTGTCTGCTGTACATGCGTACCAGAGTGGGCTTGGATCAGGACTCAGGCCAAAAAGGGAAAAAGGAAATGGTTACTCATAGGGTCTCCGTGTTCATCTTGAGTCTTAGTGACGGACTAGCTCAACTATGTTCAGAGGGAGAGTCGGTGTCAAAAGTCAATATGAGAAGGAAGAAAAGCAATTTTCTTCCGATCTAACAGCTAGTGGGGATGGGAAAGAAGCTTGAAATCAACGGCGTGGGAATTCTCTTCATGTGAAAGTACACTGGTCTTGTTTGGACGGCCGTTTGATGTCTGTTTCTTGAGAAGGCCTCGTAATCTGATGAAGCCCAATGTGTGACTAGATATAAACCACCCAGAAATGTTCACCGATCCATGCTGTGTGACGTAGATTGGCTAGATCACACATTAACCAGTCGAGCACATTCCACAATGGGAATCTGGCAATTGCACAGAGTGGCACATCAAGTTACAGCAAGCAACTGCCACCAGAAAGCTGCTACTGTGGAAGTACAAGTACTCTCTTCAGGGCTGTATCACTGACACACGGTCTTGAAAGGAGATAGAAAAAGTACGAAGGGAGACGCGTCCTCACCGGTGAACATTACTCACTCGGGTACCGAAGGTACCTACTGGTCATCGCACAGGTCACTTTCAACTACAAGTCATTTCAGACAGTGAAACAACCAACAAAATCAGCAGCGCGGCGGTCAACATTCCCGGCCAAAGCCCACTTCAGAGGTCCGATTTTATCTTCATCATTCGTGTGATTCTCTAGCTTTTGGCCACAAACGCCTCCTGTTGAAGTATATAGGTACCGAAATTGCACGGCAATTGCAGCGTCGCTTTTGTTCAACAGTTATGAGCCGGTTCGCTGGCCTAGCGGTACAAAACCCTGGGATCCCTCACACTCGCAACCACGCTAGCCTTATATTCTTCCACTTTAGCAATACCAATCTACAAAAAGGTTCTGAGTTCGACCCTTGTGCGTAAAAACTTACGTCTTGGGGCACATTTCGGCCAGTTGGATTCTGCCCAAAAGGGTGGGAGGGGGTTGTGTTGAAGTATATAGATAGGTACCGCAATTGCACGGCAATTGCGGCGTCGCTTTTGTTCAACACCTCCTCCATCACCTTGAGCAATAGAAGAGCCAGAATGTCGAATCAAGGCGCCCCTACCCATCAGCTGGCCATCCGAGAAGCCTTTGATCGCCTGACAGATCGGCAAAGGTTCTATGCTCACCATCTAGCCCAATCTGCTTGGTATGGCCGCCAGGATTATTATGCGTCAAGTCTCGCCGGAGTCAAACCGCATTTTCGACCTTATCATTGAGCTTTATCGGTCATGCTCTGGCCAGTGGGCCATCTTTGTTGATGAGGGATCTGTGTCAGAGGAAGAGCTCTCGGCCTGTCTTGACTACGCTGCCCTTTTTCTGAGCAATCTAGGAAATTATTTTGTAAGTAAAAGAGTATGACAACAGTGACGTCAGAAGGTTGAGTTATTGACGCAATGGAGGCGGATGGGGGTAGCAAAATCCTTCCAAGGGTCTCTGCAGAAACTCTCTAGGCTGGTCAAATCTCAACCAAAAGCTGCAGCCATACTCGACGAGCTTGCTGGATCCATCACTTCGACAGCACCCTCCAGTTCCGGGTTGCCCAGCAAGACTGCCCAAGCGAACTACTACCCGGGAAGCACGCCGGTGACTCGAGATGATGTCACCTTGGTCTCACAGACATTGAAAGTATACGGCATCGAGCTGGAGAATACTCGGGTCCAGAAGACAGTAGAAAGGGGAAGGTGTACGTTACAAGTCCTGCAAGCATCCACCATCGTTGGAGTCATCCAAGAGTGGGAAAATCTGGACAGGCATGGAACAACCGTCCGTGTCGAAGGTGGTGACCACGCTGGAGAGTTGTCAAAGACCTGTGTCTCGCTTCTAACAGCAAAAGAATACTCCGAAAATAACATACAGGCTAGGACAATTGTCACAAAATATAGGTTAGCCAGTGTACTACACACTGGCAGCTGCTTTTGCGCGTCACAGTTATGAGCCCGGTAATTTAGTGGTTTAATCCACACTCACCTAAGTTTGTGATAATATACTAACTAGCCTTATATTTACGCCCTATACATACTTTATTAAGCAAAAGATGCTAAAATACTATAAGTTAAGCGCAAGATAGCGCTAAGTTTAATCCCATACTGGATTATTTGCCTAACGGGCTTTTTTAGTCCGTAAAGGAACGTGCTCTTCACTCCTAAGCCTCTTTACGAACTGGGGGGTGTGTCACAAAATATAGGTTAGCCAGTGTACTGCACACTGGCAGCTGCTTTTGCGCGTCACAACAGTTGACAAGTACGTGGATAGCTTCAGGTCTGGAAGTCTTTTGGCATACCGAGACTCACAGAAACTTTGGGTCACGGATAAGTACCAGCTGTCGAGACGTTCATCGGTTGTGGAGCCCTACAGAGACCCCCACGCGTCCGAGGCGAGTGGCAGGGCATTGTCTGCATATCAGACCCAATTAAGAGCTCGCAACTGAAGCAACTGAAGCAATTGATGGAAAAGTCAGACACCTTTATACATCTTTTTCCTTGGCCTGTCCCTGAGTCGAATGATCATGAAAATTTGGTACCCGTCAAGGTTGAAAACAAGTTAGTCCATCAAGGTTGAAGTTATCTCAACCTAGGACGATACCGTTAAGGGACGATGGTAAAGATCCGTCGCCTCATAACTCAGGAGGCCTATACGAACACAAATTCTCAACAAGGACAAACATTTTAATGCTGCTATGCTAACCTTTTGAATCCCTAGCCATTTAAGTTCTGAAAAAGTCCATATGTATCTTGGGGCCAGTGTTTATGTACGTATATAAACTCAACACTGCCCTAGATTGTGGACTGATACATTCTAGCCTCCGTCCAAAGTCCCTCGTATCGTTCATGTACGTGCATCTCCCACGCGGATCACAGCTAGTCATTAATAGCCAATATATGATATGAGGGATGGTCATACAGTGCGTGTTATCCTGCGACTTTGTGATTGTAATTCTGTCTTTGCATAGCCACCAGTATAAGTCGAACAGATCAATGCATATCCTGTCTGTCGGAACAGTCTCAAGCTGATAAGATGATAATGTTACACCGATTCCGATGCAGTGAAATTCCTCGGGGTTGTGGGGCGAGGGGCGCCCGATGGCATCGAACTGCTCGAGCCTGAAAACGACATCTGTAGGCTCGATGTCGCTTTGCGACAACACGATACGCCATGGCGACATGAATTGGTCGCCGGGATACATCCTGCTCGGGTCGAACTGAGCATTGATAGCAACGTCGTTAGTTCCCTCCCGAACTCAATTGGTCTTTCGGACGCACAGAGATCGATGACTTCGAAAAAAAGCTTGGCCCTATCGCAGGTGTAGTCCGGGACGAGAGGGGGTGTTTTGTCCCTACTGGCAAGTAAAGCCTGGTAATCAGTTGCCACCGACAATAAGGCGAGAACTCGATCTCTTGAGTCCCAACAGTACCACTTCTTGTATTGTAGAAGAAGGCCTTCAAGGTTGGACTCCACTGCTTTGGAAGGAGCCCCAGCGTGATCTCGGGTCAACCGTCTGGCGAACAACATGCCCGCAGCAGTCTGACGGAGAGCCAGCCACAACAGACCTATAGCTTCTGCGGCAACCATGGGTTCAAAATTGTTGCTGTCGAACTCGAGTGCCTCACTTGGTACGAAAGATGCATGTCCTTGTGATTCGAACCCGAGGTGCCGCGATTGAGGAAAATTGGGGTCAACCATCACTTCAGGACGCCAGCTTTCATGACCTGGAAGGCGAGAAAAGGGCAGGAGAAAATAATATGAGGTGTTATAGCTGTAAAGTCGGAAAGGCCTTTCCAATGAAGTAGAATCTGCGTCTCTAATCCAGGTTCCCAAAAATTCATGACCCAAGCCGGGAAGGCCCGTCCATGGATCTGATGGTTTGAAACCGGGATCAAAGTCTGCACAGTGCCTGGGCTTGTGGTCTTTCATGTGCAGCAGCCATTCGGAGCACAGAGCAGCAAAAACTCTCCAACCAACATCTCGAGAGCCGCAGATTATCCTGATGTCCTTGGCTAGGAAGACTTCCTGGAGGATCCAGACGCGTTGCCAGTAGGGCCTAGTATAAAGCTTGAGAAGAGGCTTCCCGACTCGCTGCCTGTACACTTCTCTGACAATATTGTTGCGCTGCTCGTCCATGGTCCGACCACTTCCCTCAATTTCAAGCAACAAGTCCATGGCTTGGTCGCTGTTATCCGCAGCCTCGCCCAGCCAGACCTGGACATCGCGGGCTGATCTGTAGATATCTCCCATCATGGCCACCTGGTGACCCTTTTCAACGGGGTTCTCCTGGTCGATGCATATTGCATCTATCCATATGACACAGGTTGATTTGTCGTGTCGGATTCTTCGGAGAAAGTTGTGAAGATTGGGCCGGACCATGAACAACTGGCCGTCGAGTTCGATCTCTTGTCGCGGTTCCTCCAGACCCCAAGTGTAGGAGAGCGCGGTGTATGGCGGTGCTCTGTCGACTGGGTGGACTTCAGTGACACACCGAATCTGCATGCTGCCGAATCCCGGCAACAAGTTGAGGATGCGAATCAAGGCTTGCCCCTGGGACATAGGGAGGTACTTGTAGGCAGGTTGACGATCTGGCTCTAAGGCCATCATGGATATCTTGCACTGATGGTAACGCTCTGGGCAGGGTTCATATAGATTCTGTTATGTTCAGTCTGGATTGTGTTGACCTAGCATGAGCTTTTTGATCGCAGAACAACATGAATTTAAGTATTACATATGGTGCGGCGATATACTTGGTGTCAGCAAGAGAGAGCACTCAGGCACTACTGGAGTGCATCGGGCGCCAGGCAAGCATGTCAGATTAGGCCACTCTGCAGAAGGCATGCATGGTGGTATCTCTTAATATGAGGTTTGCCAGCGTGGGATTCGTTCATCCCCTCAGCCTGCTGCCAGGTAGCCCACCTTCTGATACTTATTGCCTTAATCATCTGTATTGTTCATATGATTCGTGGGTTCATTAGGTGGCCAAAATGCTGGCTTGCTCACCGTGACATGCAGCTCTTGTCATTGTCCAACGTCGGCTGCATCTGGGACACAATGATCTCGACCTTGGAATGAATGAATTTCATCACATGCAAGTAGGTCAACACAAAATTGAAGTAGTATTGGTTGAGAGTACAGCTGGGGAATCACAACATACATTGATCGGGGTGAGAACAGGCCAGGTTCTCGCCTTTCGCACCGGTGAGGCTCTACTTCGCCATTGATGTGCTAGGCCCTTTTTCTTTTTTGAATCCATGCCAAGAAATTGTTGAAGGATGGAAGGCTTGATCCGTTAATGGATTAAGCATTTGCTTTTTCCATAGTTTTAAGCCCTTGGTTTGTTTATATAGCGTGATTAACTGCTATATTCCCTTAAATTATGCTAATTTAAGAAAGGTCTTTTAAATTAAGTCCCTTATACTCAAGTTTATAAAGATTTTAAGTTTAAAGGCTAAAAAGTTTATAAATTTAAAAATTGCTTATTATATAAATATATTAATATAAGTATATTTAAGGTATATAATCTAAGTAAAGCATTTCATAAGTATTAGGGCTACTTTGGCATCCACTTTACTTAGTGGGATCCACCTAGCAAACTGGGGTGTGTGTTAAAGGATATAAGGCTTGATCCGCTGATGGATTAAGCGTTCGCTTTTTCCACAGAAATCTCAAGTGGAACTGCAAGCCTGCATGAGGGGAGCTCGATGCTCTTCACAGTTACACGCGGCGGAATCTTCTCCCGAGGTCTCATTTGGAGCATTACAAAGTCCTGCTCGGGTATCACAGCATGAATGAGTTGGTCAAGACTTGCTATCATGGAGTCAAAAATGCATTCCACTCATGCCCCTCCATTGGGGTGCAGATCGTTGTTCAGCCACGGTGCAGGTAGTTGCACTACAGAAGAATATCAGCAAGCAAAGACAATCAAGTTTTGCCACCTAGTAATTTCTGCTTGGACTGACTCTGAAATCCATGAGCTCATTCATTCACTTTTACGTTGTTTTCTTCAAGATCCTACCAAAACCTTGCAATGGTCCTGGACACCAGTGTTGCCTATCTGGTAAGTGTTGAACAAAAGCGACGCCGCTAATGCGGCACAATTACACATACCTATACTTCCACAGTAAGAGATACGGTACTATCCTTGACACCGTGAAGGCATTCGATACCGACTTCCCAGTGGCACATGTACCAGGAGTACAAAGAATAAACCTGCGCTTGGACGTGAAGAATGTCCAGGCCCATGAAATCATGCTAGACTCGACTCGCTGGGATGTAGATATCCACAGACTCTGCGTAGTTTATGCAGACCTTACCTTGACCCTCAGGTCGTGTGGTCCCCAAAAAGCAGATGCAAACGGAACATGGGAATCAGATTGAGCGTATTCTCGAGCATGCGTTCCCTCAGTACTCCCGGATTTAATCCTACGACTTAACTGTGAGATTGTTCTCCGACGTGCCGTGGGATCTTGGTACTCGTTATTTCGTCCAACATTCAGCTGCGGAGTAGAGATGCCGACTTTCCTAAGAATCCAGGTGTCTACGTGGATAGCCACGAGCAGCCTGCAACCATGCCCCCATGCTGATGTCTCCCGCGGTGGAGCAGAGACTGGACTCAGCCATGTTTTCCCAGCGCGGAAAGGATTACGATATTATCAAGTGAGTAATGGCCCCTCTTGGTACCTGTCCCCTGGGTTGAGTTTCATAAATTACTGCTGATTTCTTGAAGTGTATGGAGGCTGTTAGAGGCACCAAATGATGATTGACCTCTAGCAATCTGTTACTGGACGACCGTTGATCAGGAGAACAACATCCTACTCAGCGATAGGATCAGACGGGACAGAGTGGATGAGACTTCAATATTGCATCACAACGCGAACCACAAATGGTATTACATCAAGGATCAGACACTGGAAGACCTCTTGGTCTTTCGGAACACGGATTCGCTCGGACATCGTGCACGTGAGTTCAATATCTGCCCTCTCCACTTGAACGCTGAGTACCTAACACGACTAGGCGGGTTCCACTGTGCTGTCTTTAATCCACAGGCATCAGGGCCTCCCCGGCAAAGTGTTGAAGTTAGGCTGGTGGCTTTCAGACATCTCAAGTAACGTATTGACGCCTAAAATATTGAATGTAAGATACTGGGGGAAGAGAGAGGTTCTCTCAGATGTCAGAGCGAAGTTGACTAGCTACGACTTCAAGTCTCTGCAAACCTTTGGCCTAAGGATGATTGAGGAAGCAACTTGGTATGCAAGGCTCACACGTAGTGAAGGCGCTTAGAATAAGACTTAGGACCTTGGACCTCAGGGAAACCCTCTTCACAACCCTTAAATACACATACACAGAATTAATTTCCCTCAGCTTCTCTCCACAGAGCCAGATTTAAGTACGTTCTTCTCCAAGCCTTACCTTTCAGAAGTGCCGTTCAACAGACTGCCGCCGCCGTACAATTTGATGAGGATGGATCTGGTGGCCCAGTTTAGGGAGATCTCAGTTGACTAACAATCCGCTGTACCCGGACCGACCTCATAGAAAGAGAATCTGAAGATGAACAGACCATTCGCAATCCCCAACGGAAGCGCAATGGATGGGAGTCTGTCAGATGGCCATATCTTGAGTCCCTCAGAGTAGCCAGTCATTTGGATTATGGCATAACATCGCATCTTTTCACTCGCTGACCGTCGCAAGGGGCTGTTCCCGAGGGCTCGGACTAACACGCGTGAGGTAGCAGTTCAAAGGTATCCTCGCCCACAGCGCGTAGCTCCTTTGCCTTTCGATCCATCTATGGCTGTCTTCGGCAAGTCGCAGGTCGAAGTTGTAGATGAGGCGTGCTAGAATTATTCTCATCTCGACATAGGCCAAGCTGAGCGGTTGCGTTTTTGTTAGTGGCCACATAATCCACGAGAATAAAGCAGGACGAAGGGATTACATGGGTGAGATACGTACTTGCGTCCGATGCAATTTCTTGGGCCAACACTGAAGGTACCTTATGTCAGCACCTTACCGAGGAATTTTACGAGCGAGCGTAGCGAGCGATCGCAGCGAATTGTCACCACTCACCTAAAGGCTTGCAGGGCTTCCAGCTTATTCCCTGGTATTTCCTCCAGGAACCTCTCTGGCTTGAATGCCCACGGATCGTCCCAGTTCTCCGCGCTGTGGTTCATTGACCAGTGTTGGCACTCGACCATTGTCTTCCGAATCGTTAGCAGGTGCTAGATCATTGTGGTAATCCAGTGTAAGGAGGAAAGGCAGTCAGGCCAAGACTTCTGCTTACACCCTCGGGGACCCAATGATCTGTGATCATATCACCACCAGGGGGCACGACCCGCACCAGACTAGATGTCACCGGCGGATACAGCCTGAGTGCCTCGTTGAGGACTCCGAGCATATACGACAGCTTGTTGACGGAGCTTGCCGTGATCTCGCTCTCGCTCGCAAATGCCGACCGGACCTCATGCTTCAGCTTCTCCATCTTGTCCGGGTTTGTAAGCAACAGGTAGGTGCAGCCCGAGAGCAGCGTCGCTGTGGTCTCGCTACCAGCAAGCACGAGGATCTCAGCGTTGGCCGAGAGCTGCTCAAAAGACATTTTCTGGTGCACAAAACGGAGTAGCCGTCAGCGGGGTTCTCTTCTGGTCCGCACAGTGACAGCCGAGCAACAGAGATAATTACTTACCCATTCAGCTTGTTTCTTAACAATCCCCTCAAACAGATCATTCCTCTCCTGGGTCAAATTAAGCCTCGAGACAACCATTGCGTGCGTGTACTTGTGTAGCTGTTTTATGCTCTTGCTCCCAACAAAGCGGAAGAACAGCTGGACAAAAGCATTCAACCCCACGTATATCATGCCCGACATGGTGGCGCCGTACTTGATGCTCGCCAGCATGGAGTGGACCCAGGGGTTGTACCGGAACTGGTCGAGGCAGCCGAACGAGAGACCAAAGACCAGATCGCCGACGACGTCAAAGGTCGTCCAGTTGTACCAAGCCTCAATGTTTAGCGGCTTCCCCTCTTTGCAGCGGTCCTTCAGCCCAATCATCAACTTGTCGACGTACTCCATGATCAGCGGCTCCTGCGACCGGATGGAGGCGTCGCTGAAGCCGTGGCTCAGCGCCCTTCTCAGGCGCTGGTGCTCCTCCTTGTCCGAGTTGACGATCGTGGAGGGGAGGGCATCAATCGGGGACGAGGTGACGCGCGACTTGGACATCTCCAGCCGGTGGTTGCCATCTTTCTCGCCCCCGGTGCGGTGGCCATAGATGTCCTTCCACGCCCTAGGGTCGGTGAAGGAGAGGTGGTTCGGCCCGATGCGCACCACGGGCCCATACTTCTCGTGCTGCCGATGCGTGTAGAACGCCTGCACCCCGACGGACTGGCGGAGAGCCCACGGCCATGGCGTTGCTCGGGACAGCAGAGGCCCCGGGATGGCGCGCAGCGGGTGGAAGAAGAGGTTGTAGATGATGAGGCCCAGTTGATGGGTCAGGATCTGCATGTGCTTTGCTCAGCCTGGTTACACAGAATATCTACTTTGTCTACCAACGGGAATCTTGGATATGCTGAGGGTGGTCAGATCTCACCGCGCCAAGGATCACAACGACAACTGTCCCTGCACCGACGGGGGACCCTGCATCCACGATACTGTTTAGGATAGCCATGCTGTCGTCTGTATCCTCCCTGGGTCGGTTTGAAGATGATATTCAGGACACTGATCTTGAATTTGTAGGTCATGAGGGTGGCAAGGAACGGGTTCAAAAGGATGTCCGACGACCTCCAACGTCAAGGATCTTGTGCGGGGCATCTTGACGAGAAAGCAACAGACACACTGCAGAATGAAACGCTGCGTCAAAGATCGGCCGCAGCGGAAACGTGCCTCCCGACGAGCTTAAAACATAATACTTTACCTCTGCTCTAATTTTAACAGCCTGCCACATATATTAAGTTAAACCTATCAACTACTCTTCACGCAATCTCATCAATCCCGGACAGAGTTGTAAATATTGACTTAGAATCATGGGGTCGGGGCCCAGAACAGGAGAACAAAAAGCACATTATACGCTCCCGCACTGGAGGTTTGGCGAGGTTGCATTTCAATGCAGACTGCCCCCATGCTGTCATCGATTGGTCCAAACCTGACGCACGATCACGCCCCATGTTGCCGTTACGCGGAGGCAGCTGAAAGGGTAGCGGCCGTTGGGCTGCTTCTGTCAGCCCTAGCATGGCAGGACAGTTGCCTCACTTGGACTGCGCCCGCCGATCTCCGGTGGCCTCCCTCTTGGAAAAGCTCCCCAGTTTGTTCCTCGCGACTTCGTATGAACATTCCGAAAGCACAAGCGAGCTCGACCGTAACCCTTGGCATGGTGATGTGGAGGATGTCATACAGCCACCCGGCTCCTCGTGGTTGTGTGACTATTCCTGGGCGCTCTTGTCGTTGAAACTCCGTATTCGCAATCATGGATCCCTTGTCAATCATAAGCCTCACAGGCAACATCGCCCAGTTTATCTCCCTCGGCTACGGGATAGTGTCGACATCCCGGGAGATATACCACTCGGGAACCGGCACAAGCGAGAAGATCCAAACCTGCACGCTGCTGGTGGAGGACATGAGGCGGTCGATAAGGACCATATCCAAGCACCCCGTGCTGGCGGAGCCGCCG
Organism: Diaporthe citri; assembly: GCF_014595645.1. Taxonomy (NCBI): domain Eukaryota; kingdom Fungi; phylum Ascomycota; class Sordariomycetes; order Diaporthales; family Diaporthaceae; genus Diaporthe; species Diaporthe citri. The sequence goes on from NW_025064846.1 coordinate 454,880, forward strand.
GGCGAGGACACCAAGATCCTGCACGCGATCGTCGACGAGTGCGACAGGCTGGCCGCGAAGCTCCTGGCGGAGCTCGACACCCTGCGCGTGAACCGCAAGGCCGTCTCGCGGCACATCGAGGCCCTGCGGGTGTCCGGGACGATGTGGTGGAAGAAGAAGGACATTGACGATGTCCTGTCGAGGCTCGCCATGCTGGAGGCGCGCCTGAGGGCCTGGTGGGACGTTGCCTTGCCGCTGTGAGGCCCTCATTATGTGTGCCTGATACCTACGTATGCCCCCTGCTGACCACCGTGCAGGCCGAAAGAGGAAGACCTCTCAAATCAGCTCCAAGAAATTAGAGCTGGATTGTCTGTAGACCAAATCATGGAGAAGCGGCGTGGGAATGATGCGAGGGAAGCAGCCAGGCGTCCTTCCTTGATTCAGTCGGACCTCAACCTGCTTAGGGACACGGCAGAGAAACTCAACACGCCTGAGCGTCTGCTAAGTGTGGAACGCAGAGTACAGAGTTCCCACAGCGCCTTGAGGGAGGATGAAAAGCTGGTAGAGCCACAGGCTCTCGACGCAGAGGCTCAAAAGAAGGTCATGGAGGAGGCGGCGGCAAGCCTGGAAGCCTATGCCAGGCAGGCAGAACGCGTGAGGAGGCAGCATCGTGTCCTGAAGACACTGGTATTCCAAAGCCTCTGGACGCGGCACGAAAGAATAGAGGATGCGTACGTGGAGACTCTGCAATGGGTTTGGGACAGCCCGATCACGAAGTTTGGCAACTGGCTTGAGAAGGGCGAGGGTGTCTATTGGATCGAGGGCCTGGTGAGAACAAGCTCCACGATCCCCGTTCGCGCTCGTCAACAGTGCCACTAACTCAGAAGTCCACACGCAGGCTGGGAGTGGCAAGTCGACCATGATGAAGTACATATCATCACACCCATCAACAACTATCTACCTGAGGAGGTGGGCCAGTGCCATGAAGTTCAAGATGGGTTGGGACCCCAAGGAGGAGCCCGAGCTGCTCGTCGCGAGCCATTACTTCTGGTATGCCGGGACCGAGATGCAGAAGTCCCACAGGGGTCTCCTGCAGACGCTCCTCTTCCACGTCCTACGGACGTCCCTCGAGGTGCAGAGCGCCATCTGCCCGGACCGCCTGTCCAGCCAGCCCTGGAGCCTGCGCGAGCTCAAGGACATCATCCACGAGCTCAAGAGGGCGGACCTGCGCTGCTGCGTGTGCTTCTTCATCGACGGGCTGGACGAGTACCTGGGCGACGAGGAGGAGATCATCGAGGTGGTCAAGGACCTCGCCGCCTGCCCCTGGATCAAGGTGTGCGCGTCGAGCCGCCCGTGGCCGGCCTTCTTTGCCGAGTGGAACTCGAGCCCGCTCACGTTCAAGATGCAGGAGTACACCAAGAGGGACATGGCCAGGTTCGTCCACGGGTCCGCAAGGTGTAGGTCCACGGCCGACGGGACGGGGGCTGAAGTCGTGGGTGGTTTCTATCTTTGGCATGTCAGAAGCATAGGACGTTTGCAGCTAGACCCCATCGCACAGGGGGACTAAACGGTGAGAAACTGGGACCTGCTGCATTAGAAACTCTCAGATGTGTCACCCACACCTGCTCATGTCGCCACACATGTGCCCCGGCCGGCTGTATGAGAGCCAGGGCGTCAACCAACTCCGTCACATCCACTGGGATCTGTAGTATGATGGGGTGGGAAGTCCGCAGCCATCAATGTAATTAGGTTAAGTAGATGGGGTTCTCCAGCTTATCAAGGGAGAGGAAGGGGGAAGGCACGAGGTAGAGCCACTAGTAAATATCTATAATAAGCAGCCTATTTAATAATTGTGTAGTAAGTAGAGACAGTACCTTCTAAATAGAGGCCGCCGATTGGGGAGCAACTTTCTTCGAAAACCAAGACTTTCAGTAACCAGCGTCAGGCTTCACAGACACAGAACTGGCGACTTGTCGAGCTCACAAGCCTCTACTAGTAGGAAGGAGTTACCAAAGAGTGACCTGGTTGCGAAGTCCAGGAAAACCAGCCGGTGTGCTACGCTGACCAGGGGCAGCTGATGACGCGAGGTTTCCGAAAGCCAGAGCGGCTGCATGTTGCCCGCGGCTGGATGAGTACAGAATGGCGTGATGCTCGAATGGCCATCACGCCGGTCAGCTTATACGACATGTATGTAATCAGGAAGATGCTCCTCACCGATTAATGAGGGCGCACAAACGGAAAGTCTTGGAAATGGAGTGTAAAGAACTCCCTTGGTGACTGTTTTCATGCGCATATGCTTTCATGTGACGGCTACTGGGATTGATACCTTGCTTCCCTTCGAGCAGCATTTCAGTTGGTAATAGATTAGCCTCGGATTATCAAATGGTTCGATACAGGCCTGAGTAAAAATGGGAGATCCCTGCTTAATAACCAGATATCTAGGAATCAAGATCTGAGTAATGTCACAAGAAGCTTAAGTTAGCCGCCCCTTCCTCCCTGCTCCATTTCGTCTGCCTCCAATGTTGATTACTTCACCTCGAAGGTCTATGGATTATTCAGCAATTAAAGCCCTGCGTATACGCAGACCTGGTAGTATGAGAACTTCGTCAATACTGCGTCTAATTTTGTAGTGTTATCTGTTCCCCCCCCCCCCCCTCTTGCTTCACAGTTGATGGCACGTGGGACACAATTCCGTCGGGTCTCGAGGCGGACATGTCACCACAATGAAACATTTCAGCACCGGCCTAAATTTGAGAGTTCCTATTTGATACGGGCAGTCGTTGGTAAGGTTGGATATTTCACTCGTATTCGTCCGGATGAGCATAGATACGTCACACGACCAAAACGGTGAGGAAACGCTCGAACAAGTACCGGCACACGGAATCAGTATTTGTCTAGGCTCGTGGGGCCTACACCGTGCTCCACCAAGTCTGCCCCCTCCTACTAAGACTTGAACAGCTTGCCTCCTTTCCACACATGAGTCACGTTGCTTGAATCCGTGAGCACTTCGATATCGTCGAGGGGGTTCTTGGAAACCGCAATGAAATCAGCATCAAAGCCCTCCTTCAGCTGTCCTGCCTTGGGACCCTGCCGGCCGAGGGTCTCGGGCGGCGTGGCAGTGGCAGCCTCGATGGCCTGCAACGGCGTCATGCCAGCGACCTTCATCCAGTGCAACTCCTTCGCGTTGCGGCCGTGGGCAAGGGGGCTCTGCCGGTCGCTGCTGTAGGTGTCTGTGCCGAGCGCGATACGGACTCCTTCAGCGACAGCGAACTTGAAGCTGTCCCTGCTGAGTTGGGCTATCCGGTGGAGCTTTTTCAGGATCACCGGCGGGAGGTCCTCAGACCCCGCGGCGAGGCTTTCGACGATGTGGCGGGTGGGCACCAGGATGGCCCCCTTCTCCTTCATGAGGTCCGCGACCTCCTTGTCCAGGTACATTCCGTGCTCAATGCTCTTCACCCCGGCGTGCAGGGCGTTGATGATCCCGGGCTTCCCGATCGCGTGGGACGCCACCACCCTGCCGCTCCTCGCTGCCTCCTGCACGATTGCCTCGAGCTCCGCGGGCGAGAACTGCGTGTCCTCGGGCTGGTCGTTGATGCTCAGGACACCGCCGCTGCTGCAGATCTTGATGACCTTTGCGCCGTTCCGAACAACTGACCTCGTCATCTTGACGCACTCGTCCACGCCGTCGCACAGAGCGATTCCGTTGCTGCCGTCGTTCTCGCCTCTGACCAACCCCAGGGGGCAGTCGTGTTGGTCGCCATGGCCGCCAGTGATACTAAGTGCGCACAGAGAAGAGTAAACGGTAGGTCCCACGATGGCGCCTTTGTCGATGACAGGTTGGAGGTAGCCTGCCATTCCGCCCAGCTCCCGAACAGATGTAAACCCGGCCATAAGAGTGGACCGGAGGTCGTCCACAGTTACGGCACCAACTTGGAACTGAGTGCCTGGCATGAAGGGCTTGACTGAATCCTCTAATCCGCTCACGACGTTGGCTCCCCCGAAATGCGTGTGGACATCCCACAGACCAGGCATTAGCGCGCCGGAGTGCTTCGTGAAGGATACCTGGCTGTACTTGGAGGGGAGATCGGCGTGGGCTCCGACCCAGATGATAACCCCTTCTGAGACTGAGACTACGATCCCGCCATTGGAAATGGGTTCGCCGCGCCCGGGGATCAGGACGTCAGCACGAACACCGAATAGGTCTTTTGAGTCTGGACCTCCGCCCATGGTGTTGTCGGCGTCGTTGATCGGTGTCTCTTGCCCAGTCGGTCTGTAGGGTATTCTCATGTTGGGAGGCAGTTCTATCGCACTATGAAGGGCCGAAAAAGATAGTACGAGGAGAACTTGAATGTGTAAGAGACCGTAGGATGAGGTACGCAATATCTTTTATGTACGCGTATCAGTGCATATACAAGTGTGATCACTGCATCATTACGGGTAAACCTTCACTCCGCACACTGAATTGGCGTGTGTGATAGGCTTAGGCGCCCACTACCGTGTTGACCTTCCAAAGGCGGGTAAGTTCTGATCCTCACATCCTCCGCCGGCAGACAGGCCGAGAACGGCACCGAGGAGTAGGGCCTCTCAAGATTGTCCCAGCCGCTGCACGTACTTGGCCTGTCTTTATACACCAAATTTCTTCATGTATTTGCATGATTGATACCGTGCAATTGACCATGAGAAAGAATATGAAGGAGGAGAAAGAAACGAATCCTTACCATCTCCGTTGTATACCACTCCCCGTCTGTGAAGAATGCTGGAGTCTGAGTTAACGCATGCTTATCCTTCTAATGAAGCAGAGGCAAACACTTGCGCTCGTACCCCTTCATTTTTACCGGGGCTTACAGGTATATCCCTTACTTGGGAGTGAACACAGGCCTCTGCAGATCAATTTGAGCTATTCCCCATTGAAATGCATAATGCAGTAGTCAGCACTCCTGCATGCGCACAGTATTCCTCGGTAAGCTTAGCCAATATGCAGGTAAACAGGCGGGGCCAACACATCACCTCCGCAACGAGAACTTCTCCAGCTGCATCAAAGGAACCGGAGCCAATGCAGCAAGCGGTTTTCATGTGCGGTCGCCCACTATGGAAGCCCTTGCAGCGATCAGATTGGCCAGCAATGTGGCAGAATTTGTTGAATGTGCAGTTCAATTCACCAAGCTCGCCCACAAATTTGCCTCGAGCGATAGTGGGCCCATCGGCGAGCATGAAGGCATCGTTGCCATCACAAATAGTATGGCCGAGGCAATGAAGGAGATCAACCAGGACAACACAGACGCAGCACTGAACAGTCTTGCAAGCCAATGCCTGACTGTCGCCGCCAATGTGCAGAACATCGTCAACGAGCTGTCGAAGAAACCAGAAGATAGCTTCATCAGCAGCCTTCACAACTTGAAGGCTGGGAGGACGGTATACAAGCAAAAGGAGATCCAGGAGCTATCGGACTTGCTCTCGAACACGGGTGCTCAAGTCTCTCACCACTTGTTAAAGTTGATACGGTCAGTTCCTGCTTCATGGCGGCAGATGGGTTGGCGCTGACTTCGGATGCAATGAAAAGCGCGCAGCAGCTTTCAATTGGGAAAGCACTGGATACCTTGGTGTCACCAAACGAGGATTACCGCGAGCGTTTTACGAATTCCTTGGAGTTGACTGTTAATATTCTCGATGGAGTCTCCCAGAAACTTGACAGCAGACAAAAAAAGCCAGGTCCAGGTCATAAAGGCCCGTCAGATATTAGCATTTCTTTGACACCATCAGGTCTGGGAGCCGCGGCCCGAGACCACATTACTCCGTATATTATGGATGTAGAGAAGCTCATCAGTGAGAAACGACAGTCGATATTACGGAGCCTGTACTATGAGCAACTGAGGGAGAGAGAGTTCGCCATCACGGATGCTCATACGAAAACGTTTCAGTGGGTGTTTGGCGACAACACAACCTTCAAATTCCGTGAGTGGCTCCGGGAACAGAACGGGGTCTACTGGATCACCGGCAAGGCAGGATCGGGGAAGTCGACCTTGATGAAGTTCATTATCGAGCAGTATGCTACGAGCATAGCTTTGCGTGAGTGGGCAGGCGGCGATGATCTGATCATCGCAAAGCACTTTTTCTGGAGCCCGGGAACGGCGATTCAGAAATCCCAGGAAGGCTTGTTCCGGGATCTACTATTCCAGGTTCTCAGCCAACGCCCAGAAATAATCGACAAGGTCTGCGCAGAAAGACTCCATACCTCTTACGCCGAGGGCTTTGGTCCTTGGAATCGCCGTCAGCTTTTGCGGGCGCTGGACAATATCGGAGCGATAAAGAATCCCAAATTCAAGGCTTGTCTTTTCATAGATGGTCTTGACGAGTACCAAGGAGATCATGCGGAACTTGTGCAAGTAATCCAGAGAATCGCCAGCCACCACCATCTGAAGATATGCGCCTCGAGCAGACCTTGGCTGGGCTTCATGGACGCTTTCGACAGCTCTCCGTGGAAGCTGTACGTGCATGACCTGACACAACAGGATATGTACCATTTTGTCAGAGACACTCTTTGCGAGGACTCCCGGTTCAAAAGGCTTCAGTCAAGCTACAGATCCGCGACTAACGTCCCCGGCCCAGATTCGGCCCACCCCCTGATTCGGCCCGGCCCACATGCGCATACGCGCATGCACGCATCTAAACCCACCCTATAAACACTCCTTAATATCTTTACAAGGGATTTTCTTTAATTACTAAACTTTTCCTTAATATTAATTTAGTTATTATAAAGATATATTTTAAAGATAATATAGTAAATGCCATTATTATTATTATTAAGGGTATGGGAAAATAAAAGGCTTTTAAAACTTAATATATACCTTATATAATACTTTAAAAATATCTTTTTAATATATAAAGTTATTATAATGCCGCCCTTTCTTAAAGACTTTTTTTTAATTATTAAGAAAATTAATTAATTATATTCTTAATTAATTAAAGTGCTTTAAGGTTAACATTAACTTAATATAAAATAAAGGCTTTGATAGTGTGGTTATGGACGTGCCATAGGGGGACAGCAGCACTGGGCACGATAGGCACTATGGGCAATTGGCACTAGAGCACCGGCAGGCAAGGGTCACGTGCGGCAGCACGTGACCACCCCTAGATAGTCTATAACCAGAAGGAGGTTCTGCAGCCTATGGCCGCAACCCTCCTTCCTTCTATATAGCCAATTTAAATACAACCAGTCTGCTATTAACCAACGTACATTAACCCAACCAACAGGTAGCTTAATTAACCTTTTTAAATAAAAATTATGCTTTTTTTAAAAGGAAATAGCTTAAAGCCTTTTTCTTTTATTATATTATACTTTAAAATTAAAAGAATTAATATATAAAGGTTATTAATTTTTAATTAATAATTAAAAAGAATATTAAGTTATAATTTGCCTTTTTTAAATTACTTATTATAAAGGAAATTAAATTAAAGAATTATTAAAATATTAATAAGAGAGGGTTAATAAAGGGTTGCTTTAAGAATGCCTTAATAATTAGCTATTTAAATAATAACCCTTTTTTGCAAAAAAACTTTAATTTAAAAGCATAAACCTTTTTTATAAAGTATATCTTTATTATTAATAAGTTTCTTATACCTTTTATTATTTTTAAGGGACTTAATATATAATAATAATGATTTCTTATTATTTTTAAGAATTATAATAGCTAATAATTTATAATAATAAAAAAAAGGTAAATAAAAAAGAAAATAATAATTAAATAGCTTAAAAGAGTATTTATTCTTTAAATTACCCTTATAAACCCTTTTAATTAATATTTATTAATTATAAATAAGTATTATATATATATAATTATTGTGATGGGCTTGGGCTATTGCCCAAGCCTTATATAGTGTAGCTAGATAATCCAAGGGAGCTTAGATTATTACATACCTTTTGGCTTAATTAAAAGGTTGCTGCTTTGCAGCTTATGGAAGAAGGCGCTAGCCAGCCTATAGCCCCCCTAAGGCTAGCCCATAATAAATAATCTAAGCTTTAGGGTTAAGGGTTTAAGTTATGTTTGCTGTAAGTAAATATAGGTACCCTTTTCATGAAGAAGAACCTTGGCTTAAAAGGCGATATTGTGAGTAAGCCTTAGGGGTAATTATACCACTATATTAAGGGGGTCCTAAGGGAAGGGGCTATATAATGGGCTTAGGCTATTGCTCAAGCCTTATATAGTGTAGCTAAATAATCCAAGGGAGCTTGAATTATTACGTATCTTTTGGCCTAGTTAAAAAGTTACTGCTTTGCAGCTTATAAAAAAAGGCGCTAGCCAGCCTATAGCCCCCCTGGGGCCAGCTCATAACAATTATTAACTTTATATAAAAGTGCTTTTTATATTAAATATATATAATCTTTTTACTTATATATACTTTTTATAACGTGGTTTATTAAGTAATGGTTAATATTAAATAATAATTAATTTTTTTAATTTTAATTAAGTTTCATTAACCTTAATACTTGCCTAGTGTAAAAGAATTAATTAAATTTAATATTAATTAATGTTAATTGCTTTTAATTGCTTATTTTTAATTAATGTTATGGGCTGGCCCCAAAGGGGCTGCAGGCTGGCTAGCGCCTTTTCCCATAAGCTGTAAAGCAGTAACCAATTAAGCCAAAAGGTACGTAATAATCTAAGCTCCCTTAGATTACCTAGCCAGCCATTATAAAGCTTGGGCTTCTAGCCCAAGCCCATTACATAGCCCCCTTCCCTAACTACTAGTAGCGCACAATTACCCCTAAGGCTTACCCATAATATTGCCTTTTCAAGCCAAGGTTCTTCTTTATAAAAAGGGTATTTATATATTGCGGTAAATATAACTTAAACATTTAACCCTAAAGCTTAAATTATTTATTATGAGCTAACCCTAAAGGGGTTGCAAGCTAGCTAGCATCTTCTCCCATAAGCTGCAAAGCAGCAATTAATTAAGCTAAAAGGTACATAATAATCCAAGCTCCCTTGGATTACCTAGCCAGCCATTATAAGGCTTGGGCTTCCAGCCCAAGCTTATTACAATTAATTTTATTAATTTAAAGGGGTTAGCATGGTTATAATATTAATTTAAATAGGCTAACTTTTAATGAAAAATATATACTTTGCATTAAATAATATTAACTTTACCATTAAAAACATAATTTACTATAAATTATAAAAATAAATATATTTATATTAATTAATATTAATTAAGCTAGATTTGCTATAATATAATTAAAATTTAATTAATTAAATCCTTTTTTATCTTTTTTATAAGTTCTTATATTATGCTTAGTTTTATTATAATTGCTATATTATCTTTTAATTAATTTATCATAAATTAACTCCTTAGCGCTACTACTTATTTTATTAATTGATTGCTTCCCTTTTTATTTCTTTTAAATAAAAGCTTAAAATTTCTTAATAATAAGTATTTCTTTAAGCTGCATTTAAGTTCTTTTAGCCCTTTAATGTTTTATAAATGCTATATTAGCCTTTTTAAAAGTATAAACTTAATCCTTTAAGATAATAAGCTTATACGCTATTATTTATGCATTTTTCGCTATTTAGTTAATAGTATTTATAATTAATATAGGGGAGTTTTTTTAATAGGTGAAAATCTTGCCCTTAATAAAACTTAATTATTAAATAATTTATTAAGTATTTAATAAAGTTTAAAACTTTTATTTTTATAAAGAAATAAAAAGGGATTATATTAATGTTTATAAGTGGATATTAAGCTTAGAAATTATAAAGTTAGAGTTTTAAGGAGAAATTTTAGCTTTTTTAAATATAAACTTAATGTTATTTTTTATAAAAATCTTATTATAGGCTACCTTAAATATAAGAAAGAATTTGAATTTAATAATATAGTTAATAAAGGCTTAAATGAAAAGATTAATTTCGTTATTATTTATATGCTTTAAAGGTAAATATAATGTAATATTTAATGGCTAAAGTAAGTAAAATAAATATAGCAATATGCTAATAATAATAATTTTATTATCTTTATAATATTAATTAAACTTAATTAATATATAATAAAAACAAGCTACCCAAACAATAAGGGATAGATTTTATTAAACCCTTTTAAGGATAACTTAAGGAGGAGCTTTAATATAATAAAAAGGAAAGATAGGAATAAAAAAAAATTAAAAAAAGGGAAAAGATAAATATTTTAAAAATTCTTAAAAATAAGAAAAGCTTAATTAAAGTACTAAATATATAAGAAAAGAAAAGAGTTAATTTCTTAAAAGAATATTTAAAATAAATATAAAAGCTAGCTTTTTATAATTAATTAAAATTTAGTATAATATTATTTTTATATAATTCCTTATATCTATTAATATACTCTTTTTTAAGTACTTTATAATAAGTATTATAAAAACTGCTAAAATAAAACTTTACTATCTTTAATTAAGCCTTTAGGTTTTAAAATTTACTTTATTATAATTTTAATTATTATTACTATTTTTAATTCTTTGCTTACTTATCTTATTATAACTTTTATACTTTTATAAAAGCTTTAAATATTCTTAAGATTTATTTAGTAGTATATTTATTAATTATATCCTTTTAGCCATTAAAATTTATTTTAATAATTAGTATTAATATAATTATTAAAAATTTAAATACTTTTATAAAATAAAAAATAAATTTATTTTTCCTTTTAATTATTATATTAAGCATAGTATATTAATTTTGCTAATTTTTGCTTTTGCTTTTTATAAAGCTTTTATTTTTACTTTTACTTTTTATAATACTTTTGCTTTTAATATTTATGTCTTGCATTTAATTATTTAGTTAACTTATTTATAAGCCTTTTAAATTATTTTTAAGCAAACTTTATTATTATTTTAATTATTTTAAATTAATTAATATGCTTTAAATTTTATTTATATTTATTATTAAGATAAATAAGTAAAAAAGATTTTTATATATGCTAAGGTAAGCATTCTTTATTAACTTTAAAATATTTTATAATATAATGCTTAAATTAAAGGCTTATTTAATTAAAGTTATACTTAATTAATTTTAAGTTATTTAAAAGTTTATACTTTATTATATATTAAATATTTAAAATTAAGTTATTAAATTAATTTATATTAAAAATATTATTTTCCTTATACCCTTTTTATAATTAGCAGTAATCTTAATATATTATAATTTAAATAATTATTATTAAATAATATTCCTTTATAATAAAAGCTTACTTTTTACTTTAATTATTCTTATGCTATTAATTTTAATAAAGGGAATTAATATAAGCATTTAAATAGCTTTATTAATTTTATTAAGCTTTAATTAAATAATAAATATTTAAGTAATAATGCTAATAATAGCTTTAAGCATTTTATAATATATAGTTTTAATTAAAAAAGCCTTAACTTAATTCCATACTTTTTAATTATTCTTTCTTTAATTTTCTTTAAAGTAGTTTTTTAATAAACTTAATAATATACTATTTATAAAATACTTTATTAATTTATCTTAATCTTAATATAAATTCCTTATTAAAATCTTATATTTTATTTTTTAAAATAGCTATTAAATATTTATAAATAAGCACTTTAGCATTCTTATTTATCTTACTTTTTTTATTTCTTAATATAAAATTATTTTATAATAAGCAATAATTCTTTATTTTATTAAAAATTATTATTATTTAATAATTAAATATATAAATAAGTATAATAATAAATTTATAATTCTTTATTAATTTATATTATTAATATTTCTTAAATAAAATATAATTATAATATAAAAATTCTTTAAGTAAAAATATAATATTTTAAAAATTAAAAAGTTATTAAATTATAAGAGCTATAATATATTAAGTTTTTAATTTTTTATATTTATAAAGCATCCCTTTTATATTAAAGAAATTAAAGGTAAAAAAGTCTTAATATTATTTTATTAAATTTATTAACTTAGTTAATTTTCTTAGCTTAAGGTAAAGATTAATACTTAAGAAATATTCTTATATTATCTTTATAAGCTTATTATTAAATATTATTTATTTTATATTAAAAAATAATAATTAATTAAGGGTTTAAAATTATTAAATATTATTTAAGCAAACTTTATTTATAATAATTCTTATTTTAAAGGGATTTTTAAAAAAGTTAGCATTTACTTTTTAAATAAAGTTTTATTAATTTTAAATATTTATAATATTTAAAAATTATAATGCTTTGCTAAGTAAGTTTTTAAAGTTATTAAAATAAAAAAATTTTATAATTATTAACATTAAATTATTCTTTCTTAAATTAATAAGCTTAATTATTAAAATTAAGGCATTAAGGTTTTAAGGTATTTTATAATATAAAGGTAATTAAAATTATTTTTTTATCTTGCCTTTTTAGCTAAAAAATATCTTAGCTTTTAATTATAAAGAAAAAAAGTAAAAAAAATAAATAATAAAGTAAAAAGTAAATAATAAAAGTTAAATAATAAAAAAGGAAGGTATAATAATAAAAAGAGCTTTATACTTTTAAGAATTATTATATAAGTAATTAAAGTAAAAAAGGTTAAAAATAAAGAAGAAATATAATTAATATTTAGCTATAGCTTAAGGCAGCTTTTATAAATAATTATTGCCTATTTTTAAATAAGAATTAAATAAAGGAAAAGATTAATATATTAAAAGTATATTATTATTAAAATAATTAAGTAATGATTAACTTTTAACTTTTAATTAATAATAATATAAAGGTAGGAAGAAGAAAAAGAAGAAAGAAAAAAAAAAAAAAAGCTTAATTATAAATAAATAAATATAGCAATATATATAAGCTAAAATAATAAAAGCTAATAATTCATTACCTTTAAATTAAATAATTATATTAATTAAAAAAAAGAAGTAATAAGAAGGCTTATAAGTTATTATTAAAAGCTATTAATTTATTATTTTATTAATAATTAAAATAAAAAAATATATAATCTTTTATTTTTTTTAAATAATAATTAATTATAAAGTACTTTTCTTTTAATTTATAAGTTTATTAAGTATAAATTAAAATAAATTACTTAGCTAAAATTCCTTTATAGTAAAAAGATAAATAACTTTTTTATAAATAAGGAATTAAAAATAAATAACTTCTTTTTAATAATAAATTAACCTTAATTAAAAGCAAGGTAATAAATTATTTCTTTTAATAATAAGATAGCTTATTATTAGCATTGCCTACCTTTTTTTATTATAGCAACTTTATATATATAAATTTCCTTTTTTTCCTTAAGTTTCTTTTTTTTTTTTTTTTTTTTTAATATTTTCTTAACTTTAATTAATTTTTAAGTTAAGTTAAAATTAAAATAAAATATTATAATTTTCTTATCTTTTAATATCTTTTTATAATAATATCTTTATTATTAAACCCTTCTTAATTAAAATTAGGAAGTTTAATATAAAAAGATTCCCCTTTCCTTTTTTAAGTTATTTATTATAACTTATAAGCTAAGTAAATCTTAATTAAAGGTATTTATATTTTCTTTAAGCTAAAAGGCATTTTTAATAAAAATTAATTTATTAAAATTATTCTTTATAATGCTTTTATAAAAAGTATTTATATATATAAGATTATTAATATTAAATAAAATTAATATTTTATTTAGCAACTTATTAATTTTATTTTTAAAAAGATAATTAAGGAATTATTTAATAAGTTTTTTAATAAGCTATAAAAAATAGTTTTTAAATAATATTAAAAATTTAATTAAAAGCTATATAAATATTATTATTATTAAGAAAAGCAATAAAGCTTTTTATAAAAAGTATATAATAATAATATATAATTATTTTAATTATTATTATTAAGCAACTTTACTTATAACCTTTTATAATTATTAAAATGCTTCCTTTTATAAATATTACTTAAAGTATATAAGTTATAACTTTTTCTTAATTATAAATAAAAATATTTTTATTATAATTCTTTTTTTTAATTATTGCTTTTTATATAATTTTTATAATAATGCTTATATTAATTATATTTACTATATTAAGGAATTTAATTATACCTTTAATAAATATAATAATATAAAGAAGATATAAAAGGTTATAATAATTAAGTAAGTAAAGTTTAAGGGGTATGCTTAGCTTTATAATTATTATTAGCAAAATAGCATAACTTAAAGAAATAATTAGCTTTAATATTATTTAAAATAAAAAGATTAATATTATTTAAGGCTAATAATTATAACTTTATAATGCAAAATTCCTATTATATTAATTATAAAAATAAGCTTTTAATAAGATATAAATAATAATTAAGGTAAAAAGAAAAAGGGAAAAGTAAATTAAATTATTAAAAGAAAAAGAAAGTTTTTAATCTTAATAAGAAAATAATAAATAAGTATATAATAAATTTTATAATGCATTTTTTAAAAATATAATATTTTATATTTAAATTTAAGGCTAAATTTAATTAAGTAAATAAATGCATATAAAAAGAAATTCCATATTATAATAAATATATATATATATATATATAAGAAAAGATAACCCCCCCCCTTAAATAAATACTTAAGTTAAGATTTAAAAGTATTACTAAGTTAATTATATTAAGAATATTAAGAATTATTTAATTAAAGCAAAGGAATATTAATAAATTATAAAGGCTTATTTCTTAAGTTTCTTTATTTTATATATAAGTATATTATAAATTTAGCATTTTAAATATTAAAGTTTAAAGAATTTAATAAGTTTAAGCTTATAAATAATTAATATACTTAAGTAATAAATAAAAATATATTTAATTAATTTTAATAATAATTAAAGTTAAGGTTATTTAAAATAAAGTTAAATAAATTAAATTTTATTAAAATATTTAAAAAGAAGTTATTATTTATAATAGCTATAAGATTAATTTCCTAAAGTAAATAAGGTTTAGGTTTTTATATTTTAAAATAGTTAATAAATCTTTTTAATTATTTTAATAAAAATATACTTAAAAGATAAATATTATTAAGTATTTAAAGTTTATAAATATTATTATAATAAATCTTATAAATAATAAAAGGATTAAATTAATAATAAGTTAATTTTTAAAATAAAGAATAATTAACTTTTCTTTACTTATTAATAAGCAAAATTAAATTATCTTTTTTTAAAGGAATAAGTTAAGGGAAATTATAATATATATCTTGCTATGCAGCTTTCCTTTTATAGTTAAAAATTAATTTAATTGCTATATTTATATTTTATAAGAAATTAAGAAGTAATTAAAGCTAGGAATTAAAAGCATTTTAAGTAAATATATTTAAAATTTAAGTTTAAATATGCTATATAAAAATAATAATCTTAATTAAAATAATTAATTTAAAGCTATAAAGAAAATAAAAGGAATTTTTTTATAAAATTTTTTAAGTAAAGTTTAATTAGCAAAAAAAGCATAAGGTAAGATTTATATTTAGCCTTTAATTTCTTTATTAAGTATTTTTTTAATAATAGCTATAATAATAAAATATTAATATTTAATAATATTATTAATATAAGGATTATATATTAAAATTATAATCTTTTTAACTTTAATTATTAAGAAATATTAAGTAAATTAATTTATATTTTCTTATCCTTTATTTATTATTACTTTTATTAAAAGCCCTTATTTAAAAAAAAATTTTTAAATAAAGAACTTCTTAATGCTTTTTAAATTAATTATTTTAAAAGGCATAGCTTTAATTTATTTTATTAAGTTATATTATCCTTTAATTAACTTATTATATCTTTAATTAAAAAGTAAATATTAAATATTAATATAAATCTTAATAAATAATTAATTTAATATAATTAAAATAATTTTATTATTATAAATTTAAGTATTTTATTTATTATAATAAGAATAGCTAGTAATAGCTTTTTTAATATTAATATATATTTCTTTTTAATAATATATAGCTTAAATTTAAAAATAAATAATGTTTTTTTTATAATATTTAAGAAAAGCATAATAATTCTTAATAATTTCTTATTTTTAATTAAAGTTATTAATAACTTATTATTATAATAAATCCTTTTTAAATTATTTTTAAAGAGTTTTTTTATAAATAAAGAAATAATAAGCCTTTTTATAAAAGAATAATTGCTATTATAGTATTAAGTTTTTAAAATAAGTTTTATAATAAAAATATTAAGCAATTTTAAGTAATTCTTTTAATTAAAAATAATTATTAAATAATAATAATTCTTAATTAAATAATTAAGGTTAAGATAATTAATTAAGGAAAGCATTATATTAATTTTTAATATTTCCTTTAAATTTATAATTTACTTTATTTAATAGCCTTAATAGCTTTTTAAAAAATGCATTTATAATAATATTCTTAAAATCTTTAATATAATAAATAGTAAAATTATATATTTTAATTATAGCTAGCTACTTTATAATATAAGTGCTTAATATATTTAAGGTAAATCTCTTTAATTATTAAATTAAGATATTAAAATTTATTTTTAAGGTAAAGTAAATATTATAAATATAAAAGCATAAGTACTTAATTATATATAAAATAGCTTTGCATTTTTATTTTACTGCATTATATAGCTTTTTAGCCCTTATTTAAGTATTACTTTTATATTAAATTAAGTATTATAATTTATCTTTAATTTATATAAAATATATACTTTATTTCTTAAAACTTATATTTATTATAAAAATAATTTTATTATTAAAATAATTAATATTAATTAAATATAGCTTTAAAGTAATTATAGCTTTAAAAGCATTTATAACTTTTTAATAATTTAAGGTTTATTAATAAAGCATATCTTTTTTAAAAGATTAAATAATAACTTAGTAATAATCTTATAAAAAAGCATTTATGCTTTATAAAAGTTTAATAAGCTTAAAAAGGATTTAAGCTTAATTATATTTTTATAAATATTTTACTTATTAATTTTAATAATCTTTTTATTTAATAAAGATTAATTAAATATTTTATAAATATAGTTAATAATATTAATTTATTACTTATATTATTTTAATTTAATAATATTAATTATTTTTTTAATTAACTTAAAATTATAAAAAATATTATTAAGATTCTTAATATACTTAGCTATATATTTTTAAACCCTTAATAAAATAAATATTTCTTTATTTTTATAGTTTATTTTTTAAACTTTTAATTATAATATTATTAAAAAAGAATTTATATATTATAAGAATTAAGTTATAAAAAATTTAAACTATATATTATATAAATTAAATAATAAAATTTATAACTTTTATAAATAAGTTATATTATTAAAATAATTTAATTAAAGTAAAAAAGATTATAATATTTTAGCTTTTTTTATTTAGCTTAATTTAATTATATTTTAAGAAAAAGTTAAAAAAGAATAATATTTTATATATTATAAATTCCTTAATAAACTTATTTATTAATAATAAGATAAAGGTATTTTTAATTATAACTTTATTAACTTTTAAGATATTATTAATAAGTTAATAATTAAAGTCTTTCTTTTTTATAAAAAATTATTAATTTTTATAAATAATATAAAATTTCTTAATAATTTTATTAGCTTATTAATCCTTAAATATTTTAATAGCTATTTTTCTTAAGGCTTTTAAAAGCTAAATTATCTTTACTTAATATGCCTTATAAGGAATTATTTAAATAAATTATAATAACGCTATATTAATATTAATTTAAATAATATAAAATTAATTTTATATTAAAGATTTTTCTTAATTAAAAAGTAAATAAATAAATATTTCTTTTTCTTGCTTTAAAAAAAAGTTATAATTTTTTTATAAAAAAGCATTTAATTAATTAAGCATTAATTTTAATCCCTTATTAATTAAAGAAAACTTAGGCTAAATTTAAGTATTATATTTACTTTTATAATTCTTATTTATAATTAACTTTACTTTTTCTTTATAAGTAAGTTTTTAATTAATTATATTTTTAGGAATAATATTATTAAAAGAATAATTATTTATAAAATAAACTTTAATGCTTACTTATTTATAAAGAGTTTTAATTAAAGGTTAAAAAGTTTTATTAATTAATTTAGTAGCTATTAAAATAAAAGGAATCTTATTAACTTATTTTTTAATATATATAGCTCTTTTTTATAAATAAGCATTATAAATATAAGTTAATATTTATTAATTTTTTTCTTTAATTTAATAAATCTTTTAAACTTTAATTTAAAAGTTTTTTATAAATATAAAAATTAAACTTTTTATATTTTTATTTAAAAAGATGCTTAAAATCTTTTTATTTTCTTTTATCTTAATATTAAAATAAGTTAGCATTATTAATATATTAATTAATATTAAGCTTTAATTAAGGCTTAAAGAAAATAAAGAAATATTTTTAAAAGTTAATAAGTACTTTTAAGAAATTTAAGCTTTTTTAAAAAGAGTTACTTTAAAGGGCTTTTAATTCTTTTATTTTAAATTATATATTATCTTAATATTGCTAAAAGTAAAATAAATATAAAGGTATTTCTTTAATTATTTAAATATTAAGTTTATATTTAAAAAAAAGGGTATTTTTAAAAAAATATAATATAAGATATTAAAAGCCTTATTATTAATAATAAAAAATATAGCTTTAATTTTATTTAAATTAATATAAATTCACTTTTTTATAATTTTAATTAAAAATAAGAAATTCTTATTATATATTATTAAGTTTATATTATTAAGCAAAGCATATAAAAGTTTATTATATTTATAATATAATAAATATAAGAAATTTATTTTAGCTTTAATATTTAAAAAAGTAAGTTATAAAAAATAATTATTTACTTTTATATAAATTATTAAATAAGCTAAATTAAAATATTTTTAATTAATTATATTTATAATAAATATAGTAATAAAGTTAACTTAATATTAAATAATTTATAATAAATTAATTAAAGTATTAGCTTTAATATTATTTCTTAAGAAAATAATTGCATTAACTTTAAAAGATAAGTTTTTAATATAATTTTTAAAATGCATTAACTTAAAAAGTACTTTTAATAAAATATATACCTTAAATTATATTATTAATAAGTATTTAATTAAGGTTAAATTAATATTATTAAGTATTAAGATATTTATAATACTTATTTTAATAATTATAATTAAAATTACTTAAGCTGCTTTTTTCTTAAGTAATAAGGATTATTAAATATACTTTTTTAATTTTAAGTTTATTATATTTGTTAAACTTGCTCTTATTATAAGAAACTTAATGTTTTCTTTTTAAGTTTAATTTTAATTAATAAATAAGTTTTTCCTTTTCCTTATTTTTTTTTTATTCCTTAGCTATAACTTATTATTAATAATTTAAGATTAATTATTTTTTATTTTTTTAAAATTTTTAAGTTAAATATAATTAGCCTTTATAATTTTTATAACTTTATCTTAATTTTTAATATCCTTAGCTATATACTTTTTTTTAATTATAATAATATTTATTTAAAAAAGCTTATTATTATTTATAATTATAAGCTTTTTTTTAATATAAATTATATAATTTATAAGATTTATAAGTATTAAAATTAAGCTAACTTTCTTTTAATTATTAAGCTTTTAAATTACTTTTAAAGCTTTTAATAAGGCCTTTCCTTTAAATAAAGAATTTATTTTAATAAGCTTATAATATTTAATTATATAAGATAAATTAAACTTTCCTTTCTTAAATAAGAATTTTAATTAATTATAAATATATCTTTTTAAATCATAGCTACTTTAATTATAATATAATTAAATATAAATAAGATTTAAATACTTTAAAAGGCTAGCTTAAGTATTTTTAAATAAGTTAAAGAATATTAATAACTCCTTTAGCTTAAAAATTATTAATAAGCTATTTAAGGAAAGTTACTTAAGCTTATTGCATTAATATATATTATAGTTTTAAAAAGTATAACTATAATAAACTTTAAATAACTTATTTTTTTTTAAAAAAAAACATTAAAACTATAGCTTATACTTTATTATTATTAAGGTTACTTTAATTAAATCTTATTAAAGGCTATTAAATAAAATTTATAACTCTTAGCTTAATTATTTTAAGATTATTTTATTATTTATTATAAAAAAAAGCTTTAATATTTTATTAAAATAATTTAAATTTATTTTTAAACTTAATTAAATTAAGTTTTAACTTTATAAACCTTTTAATAAATTTATTTATATTTTATAAATTTTAATTATATTTTTTAATAATATTAATATAATTAAATTTAAATAAAAATTATTAAATTTATAGGTTTTTATTTTAAAAGTAATTTAAAGAATTAAAATTATTTTAGCTTTTTTAAAGGAAATTTAACCTTTTTAAATTAAGTAGATTTTAATTAAAATTATTTTATATAAATAAATATTTATTTTGCTTAAAATATTTAAATTCTTAATTAATAACTTTTAATAAAATATATTTAAAATTTAGCTAAAGAATATTCTTTATTAATTTATAAATAATTCCTTTCTTTGCTAATTACTTTTTTAAATATAATAAAAGTATTTTATAAAAGAGCTAAGTTATAATAAGAAAGATATTATTTATATTATTAAGTTCTTAATTATATTTTATAATTTTCTCTTTTTATACTTTTAAGTTATTATAAGGGTTATTATAAATAATATCTTTAATAATTATAGTTAAGTTTATATAATAAGTTTAATTATTAAACTTATTATTATAGGCTAGCCTTGGGTTATTTGCCGTAAGGTATTTAAATAAGGTTTATATTTAAAGTGCAAAGGAAAAGGTTTACTCCTTATTTATATCCGCGCTAAAGCCTATTCTTATAAGGCTAAAGCCCATTAATTAATCATAATGAACAAAGCTTAAACCGTAATATATTCTCCTTTTCTAGGTTTTCATAATAGGCCTTAAAGAGCAGCTATATAATAAAAAATAAAGGACATTATAATTTAATTATAAATTAAACATTGCTTTTTACTTAATTATTTAATTATACCCTAGCGCCTTTTAATTGCATTAAAGGCTTAACTTATTATTTATAATTAATACGCCCCAGCCCTTATAATTTAATATATTAGCTAAAGCAAGCTAATAAAAAATAATTATTTAAGTATAAGTTAATAGCTAAGCTAATAACATTCTTATAATCCTTTAATATAAGCCTTTTATATAAGCTTTCTTACTTAAAATCTTAAGATTATAAATTTATTATATAATTTATAATTAATTAACGCTTAATTATAAGTAATTTGCTTTATTAACGGGAATTTCCTAGATTTTAAGCGTTTTTATAGGGCTAAATTAGCTAGCATATAATTAATTTACTTTAAGTTTAAGTTAGCGCTAAATTGGCATTGCTTTTAAGCTTTACCCTATAGAAAAAATTTTATGCCTTCTTAAATAAATTCCTTCTTTTTGCTAGCCTTAGTTAATAAAAACTGCACTCTTATTCTTTTATGGTAGTTAAAGTAATTGCGCTTATAATAGCTAAGTTAGCTATATATAAAATACTTAACTTTGCTTATTAAAATCGCCGTGATATTAATATTTATTGCTTTGCTATTTTAAGGTTAAGTATTATTTTTCTTTGCTATGGCATTAAAAACGCCCTTATATTGCTATAAAGCAAAGCAAAAAGCCTTAAATATATTTAGCTATTCCTTATAATTAAGTTAAGCTTTTATTATAAAGGTTAAGCTATTAGCTATTAATAATATTTTATACTTATTTAGCTAACTTTAAGTTTTCATTATATAAGTTAATTAATTAAATTAAGTAAGAAATTTTGCCATTTCTTTCTTATAGTATTATTATAACGTAATTAAGCTAAGCTTAGTATACCTTTGCTTAAAAGGGTTTTTAAATGCAAGGCAAACCTTCTTTAAGAAGCTTTCTAGCTGCTCCTTAAATATCTTTATAAAATTAATATAAGGTAAAAAGTAGTTATAAAAAGTTCCCAGCCAATTAAATATATAAAAAAATTAAGCTCCTTTAATATTAATTACCTTTCTATTTATTGCAAACTTAGCCCTTATTTTTATTAGCTAAGTTACTAAGTATTCTTAAGATAAAAGTTCTTTTAAATAAAAAAGGGCTTAATAGGCTGTCGTTATTCTTTTTAAGTCTTGCTATATTAAATTTTATATAATTGCATTATAAGTTTATAATGCAAGAGGATTTTAAATATATATTATAGGCTAGCCTTAGGTTATTTACCATAAGGTATTTAAATAAGGTTTATATTTAAAGTATAAAGGAAAAGGTTTACTCCCTATTTATACCCGCGTTAAAGCCTATTCTTATAGGGCCAAAGCCTATTAACTAATCACAATGGGCAAAGCCTAAACCGTAATACTTATAAAAGGTAAAAAGCTCTTTCTTTTAATTTTTTTAAATAAATTATTTAATAATAATGCTTTTAATTACTTTTGCTAAATTTAAAATAATATAGCATTGCTTAAGTAATTTTAAGATTTAATTATTTAAGTAAGAAAATTAATAAGTAATAATCTTAAAATTATTTAAAATTTTAATAATATTAGTTTTATTAAACTTTAAGGTATTTAAATTATAAATTATAAATAAAGCTACTTATAATAAAATTATTATATTAATAAAAAGTAAAACTTTTAAAATATTAATTTAAGTTCTTAACTTATTATTAATAATAAATTATAAGATTTAATTAAAGCAAGGTTAATACTTTAATTAATAATAAGCAAAATTAAATTTCCCTTTTTCTTTAATAAGTTTCTTAAGATTTCTTTTTTAGCTTTAAGTAAAAAAAATAAATAGTTTTTAAGATTTAAAAATACTTTTAAAATAAGAATAGATTTAAAAGGGCTTTAAGCTTAAGAATATAATATATATATTATAATAGTTTTTATTAAAATAATAGCAAAATAAAAAAACTTAAAAGCAATAATATCTTTAATTAAAGTAATTACTTTTAAGGAATTTATTTTTAATATTATTATAAAATACTTAAATTAAAGTTTAAAAAATAAAAGTATTAATAAATATAATAAATAAAATAAACTTAATAAAAGGATATTTTATTAAGAAATAAGAATTATAAGCTTATAATAAAGAAAGCTTTTTAAATTTATATTTAATGCCTTACTTATTAATATTATATTAAATTCTTAATAAATTAAATTTAAGTTTAATTAAAGCCTAAGTAAGGTTATACTTTAAGTTTAAGTTTTTTATATAATTTAATTAATATAAAAATATATAATATAATGCTATTTATTAAATTTATAAGTAAGCAAAGTAAGTATTTTAATTTTATATTATAGCCCTTTTTACTTTAAGCTTAAGATTGCAATAATAATAATAAATATTAATTAAAAGTTTAAAGTATTTTTAATTAATATTAAGTAATATTTATAAAATTTAAATTTATTATTTTAATTTTAAGTTTATATTACCATTATATTTTAAGCATAATCTTTAATAAGAAACTTAAAATAAATTTAAAGCTTAATAATATATTAATATAAGATTAAAATAATATTCTATTTAAATATTAAAAGCATAAAAGATACCTTAAAATTAAAAAATAATCTTAAGGTACTTATAATATTATTATAAATTTAATTATATTTAACTCTTTTTTATAATAAGTTAAAGATAAATATAGACTTTAATTAAAGCTTTAAGCTAATATATAAAATAATTTAATAATATTTAATATAAAAATAAAAAAAGAAATAAAATTAATAAATAATTAACTTATAGCTAACTTCCTATTCTTTTTATTATTAATTAAAAATGCATAAAACTAAAATTATACTTAAGCTAAATTATTAATAAAAATAAGTTACTTAAATAATAAGGAATAGGTTTTGCTAAACCCTCTTAAGAATAACTTAAGAAGGAGCTTTAATGCAATAAAAAAGAAAGATAGGAATAAAAGAAAATTAAAAAAAGGGAAAAAATAAATATTTTAAAACTTCTTAAAAATAAGAAAAGCTTAATTAAAGCACTAAATATATAAGAAAAGAAAAGAGTTAATTTCTTAAAAGAATATTTAAAATAAGCATAAAAGCTAGCTTTTTATAGCCAGCCGGAATTTAATGCAATACCATTTCTTACGTAATTCCCTATACCCGCCAACAATAGCTTTTATGATTATTTATAATTAATATTTAATAATTAATATCTTTCTTTAGCTTAATATGCTTATTAAAGTGCTAAATTTATTTTAAATTAATTTTATTATTTATTTATTTATTAAAAGTAAGCTTAATAACTTAGTTATTTAAAAAACTTAACTTTATTACTTAGCTAATAAGGTAATAAGCGCCTTAAATAATTATAAATAATAAAATTTATAATTTATTTATATTAATACATTTAATAATTATTATTTATTTTTAGTTTTTAAGTTAAATTAATTTAACTTTTTTATATTTATTAATATATATAATAATTATTATTAAGGTAATTATACTTATTATAAAGTTAATTTTATTAAAGTTATAAAGGTTATTATTAAGGATTTAATATTTAGCTATTATATTATAAAGTAGCTTAAATTAATTCCTAATTATCTTTAAATCTTTGCAAAGGGCCCTTTAATAATTATAAGGATAATTAAATTTAGTTTTAAGGTTAAGTTATAAGTTTATAAAGCATTAAGCTTAATGCTTATTAATAAGTTTAGCATTATATAATATTAATAGGAAGTTAATTATATCTTTTACTTTAAAAAGTTATAGGGGGAACCCTTAGGCATTTTGCTTAATAATATATTAAATAAGCATTTATTTTTTAATTTAATTAAGTTTATATTTATTAATGCGTGATTCCTTATGAAATGATTATTGCTTTATCTTATAGCGTAAAGTTTATTTTAAAATATAAAAGATTTATATTGCTTAAGGAATACTTAAGGGTTTTTAATAAGGTTTTTTAAACTTATTAATTGCTTAAATAGCTAGAAGGATTTTATCTTTTTTTAATAAAGGATATATAATGTAATGTTAATTTATAGTGCATTAAAGGTTTAAGTAGGTGGATTGGAGCGAGATTAATGTGAAAAATTAGGACGTGATTAATATTAAGAAGGAGCTATTTTATATAAATCTTAATAACTCTTAATTATATTATAATTATATTAACCCCTTTAAATTAATAAAATTAATTAAAAATAAGTAATTAAAAGTAGTTAGTATTAATTGGTGCTAAATGTAATTAATTTTTTTGCATTAAGTGGGTGTTGGGGTTAATGAAAGTTAATTAAAGTTGAAAAAATTGGCCATTATTTGATATTGGCTATTACTTAGTAAACTACGTTATATTACAGCCCCTTAATATATTAATATTTTCTTTATTAAAAATAATATTTTAAAAGCATTTATATTTAATAAGGTAATATAACTTTTTATTAATAATAATAAAAAAGAGGTTTTTTTTTATTATTATAAGGCATAAAAGGAAGTATTTATAAAGTTAAATATATATTTAAGGTAAAAAGTAATGAAACTTTAATTAATATTTAAATATAAAGTATTTAAAAGTTATTATATTTTTAAAAATTATTAAATTTAATATAAATTATTAAAATTTAATATAATAAGTAATTTTATTAAGCAATTCTTAATACTTAAGGTTTTTTTTAATAATTAAAACTTATTTTTAAGATTTTTAAGTAATTATAAAAAGTATTAGCTAGGTCACGTATTGCAATATAACGTTTAATTAATATAGTGGTTAATCATTATTAACTATAAAAGAAAGGAAGGAAGAAGGCTTAACTATGCTAGCTATTTTATATGCAGCGCCAGGGCTGCTACTTGCCAGGTATTCTAACAGGCTAAAGCTGCCTAATTCCAAATAATCCTCCATATAAATAATACCTATTATTCCTACATTAATAATTTCTATTTTATAAATGCATATTACTTTTAAAAAATATAAAAGAAAGAAAGGTATTAAATTAAATTAAACTTAAGGTTAAGAGGCAATTAATTAATTATATATATAAGTTAAATTGCAAGTATGTTATTATTTCGCTATGCCATACTATTATAAAAAATAAACACATAAAAAGGCTTAGATTGTTATTAAGGGGTTAAAGGTTAATTAATTCATTAAAATATGCAATTAATAAAAAGAGGTTAATTAAGTATATATATATATTAAAATATTCTAATTATATAAAGTTAAAAAGCTTAAAAGGTTGTAATTATCATATAAACATTTCATTTGCAATGCATTTTATAAACTTATACTTTCATTACCTATAGCGCTTAAGTTAAATAAGGACTAAACTAAACCTTTAAACTACTAATATAATCATTTAATCTCTAAATAATTAAAATTTCCCATTTTAGCTTAATCCAAGCTTCGCTATATTTAATGCCGCTTATTAAATAAAGAAATTAAAGAATATAATTAAAGGATAAATTAAAATAAAGGTTAATAAGTTATAAGGATTAGCAAATAAAGTATTTAAATAAAGGGAAAGTAGGGTGTAGGATGAAAAATATTAATTAAGTTAATAAATAGCAACATTCTTAATTTTAATATATAAGTATTAAACTGCAAAATTTAATTAAAAACGCCCATTAAACATAAACTAATAACTTAAATACTTATAAAATAATAATAACCTTTATTACTTAAACCCTTAATGTATAAACATTACTATAAAAATCTTAAATATAAGGTTTGCCCTTAGGAGGAATATAATTTAAAGTTAGCTAACTACATTACATTATAAGGTAATTTATAGGTAATTAATAGATATAAACTAAACTTTTATATTTTTGCTATGCATTACCTTTAATTAAAGAAGTTATCTTATTATTCCTTATCTTATTATTCCTTATTAAAAACCTTTAATAATCTTTTTATCTTTATAATTACGCAACACACATACTTAAGTTAATTGCATTAATATCAATATAATAACCCTACAACATATAATATAATAATAATATTCAAGGTTATATTAACGCAATTTATTAATAAGTTATTAAACTATACTTTAGTAATTTAAATTTAAGCCCCAATGTATTATAATTTTCCTAACTTTTTATTGCATTTAAATAGTTGCCTTATCTTTTTAACTGCAATTTATATAGCCCTATACCTTAATTATAATATTATTTATATTCATAAAGCATTAAAAAGTGCTATTAAGGGCACTCTTTATAAAAGCATTAATTAAATTATAATCCCTAATAATTTAATAAATCTTAAAGATCTCACGCTTTTTATATAACTATTAAAAAGCCATAACATCAATTATAAAGCGCTTTTCTTTTATTATGCTAAGCTTAACTAAGCACTTATATAAAAAGTATAAATCAATATATACCATAAGAGAAATTATTGCAATATTTAAATATATAGTAATTTAATATAAAGTAGCCGCTAATATTATAACCATATTAAAGCCATTAACTATGCTATAAATCTTTAAAGCTAAAACGCTTTAAGTTACTTTTTAATACTTTATTAAAAACCAATAAATAATATTGCCTTTAATATTTTACTTAAAAGCTTATTAAGTTTATATCTTATTTATAAGTATAATAATAAAGCTAATTTATAAGTTAAGATCCTTATTATTAGCAAATAAGCTATTAATAAAAACTATTAATTTAGCTTAAGATAAATTTAAGGGTATATATTAAAGTCCCTACTTTAGGTTATTAGCTTGCCATTATAGCTAATAATTTAGCTTATTGCAATCCTTATAAAAAAGCTTCTAAATTTAAGCTATTACTAATAAATTAAACGCTACCTTAAATTAATAAATAAAAGCAAGATATGCTCTCTATATATATTGCTTTATATATTATTAAGCATAATTATTAGCCTTACTATTAATAAACACAATCTTTTTACCTTAGCCCTTTTAATAAAAATATAAAGTACCTTTATTAAAGATGCTTATAATTATGCCATTAAAGATAAGTAACTTATTAAAAGTAAGTATTTTTTTTAATTTATATTAAATATTTACTTCCTTAATCTTTTATTTTTTTAGCTTTAAGAATGCTAAAGTATTAAGGAATAAAATATTATTAATTTGCATAATAATAATAATAAAAATATTCTTTCCCCAATCCGCAATTAAAAAGCATAAATTATATATCAAAATAACTATACCTAAATCATTATAATAAAACTTATAATAAATTACCCATTAATATATACCAAATTTAGCAATGCTATAAAGCAATTTAATAACTTATATAATAATCTTAAGAGGGTATTTATCTTAAATCTTAAGAGGTAAGTAATATAAAATAGGTTGCTTAAGCTTAAACTTTAATTAAAAATATGCTTAAGTAATATTTTAAAGCTTTAATTAAAAGCCTTATGCTAAAAGAAATAAAGCTAAAGTAATTAAAAGCCTTTAACTAGCTCTTTAAATAATTAAAGACTATATAAGGATATTATACTTATCCTTATTACTATATTTAATAATAATAAACTATAATTTCTTATATAGCTTTTTAATCTTACCCTTAATTTTATAAATAATATATAACTTAAAAAGCTAAATACCTTTATATATCTTAAAATTAAAGCATTTAAAGTAAAAAACACTATTACTAATTAACTTTATAATCTCTTTATAATTAAACTCCTTAAATAAGTTACTTAGGGTATTAATTATATTATTACATTAAAACTTTAAAGAAAAATCATAATTCTTAACCTTTTGCTAAATAAAATATATTTTTTTTAGCTTATTCTTTAATTCCTTAAGCTATTTATATTATTAAAATTATAATAATTCCAATATTGCTAAGATTAAATTTAATTTAAATTAAATAAGCTTATTAAGAATATTATTTAAGTTAGAAATTAGCTAAACATTATCTTTATCATTCTTATCTTAATAATATAGCTAAATTAATATTAATTAAAAAACTATTAGGCCGTTTAAAAGGTTTAATATAAGGTTATATTTATTAATGCTAAGCAACTTATATAATCCTTGCTAACCATGCTTTTCTTGCTATACTTATATATTACTTTATAATAAAAGACTTAATACTTTTATAATATTTAAGCCGTTATAAGTATTTAAAGCTATGTTAACTTATCATTTAGTACAAGCCTTATATAGCTTTCTCATAGCTTTTTAAATAACCGCTACTTTTTTAAGAGTTAAGAAAGTTAATGCAAAGTCTTTTATAAGTCTTAGATATGCGCTAAAAATAAGGAGTATTAAAATAATGCTATTAAGGCTAACTATATTATTCACTGCCTTAATAACTATTTATAAGATGGCTTTCTTAATATAAGTCCCTAAGAATTTAATATAAAGGATGTTAAAAGCTCTTTAAAGCAAAGCATAATACCTTTTAACCTTGCCAATAAATTAATATACCTTTATTAGTACTTGCTTATAAATAATGCCTATAATTTATATAATACTTTAGAATTCTGCTAAGGTAAAGTTAATTCCGGCGTTATAAATAATATAATTAGGAAGTCCTAAATAAGTATCTATTTAGCATTGCTAAATAGCCTTCTATATATCCTTTATAAAAAGAAAAATAAGAAATCGCCTAACTTAAAAAGAGGTTGCTAAATTAATAACTTACAAAATAAGCAAACCAAGCAAATATATAATATCCATAATAATCTTATAATTAAAGTTAATATTATTCCAAAGGTTAAACTTAAAACATTATAATATCGTGAAATAAAGTTAATAATAATAATAGAATTTAAAAATTGCTTTTAAGATGGAAGGATTAACATTGCCATAACCAGCATTAATAAGGAGGCGCGAAAGATAGTTAACTAAAGGGTATCCAAACCTATAATAAAGTTGCCAAAGCTTTATTTCTATTAAGAACATTATTAATATACTATTACTTTCTATATTAAGGAAAATTTATAAATATTCTTACTTTTAAGTAATTAGGAAAGTCTTCTTTAGGTAACCATCTTTTTATTAAATTACTTTATTAATAATATTCCAAAGGAAGAAAGAGTTTTTATTTATATCCTAAATATAAAGAAGGAAGGGAGTAAGCTTATTTATAATATAAAACATTAATAATCTTATTAAAGTATTAACTTATATTATACTAAGTAACTTAATAAGTAAGCCTAGGCTAAATTGCATTTATGCTTTGCTAGCTTATATAATATTTAAGTATATAAAAGACACTTAACGTTATAAAGCTTGGAATTGCTTATATTTAATTATTAAGAACATTGCTATACCTATATTTAGCATAATACCTTAATATTATTAATAAAAGTATTAATTTTAAATAATAAATATCTTTATTATTAAGCAATCTTTAAAGTTAATATAAATATTAAAGCCACTTATGCCATTAAAAAAGTTATAAAGGAAGGCTTAATTTATTAAAAAGGTATAATAAGTACGCCCCTTCTTGCCATTATTAATAATTAAAGTTATTATAATGCTAATAGCTTTAAAGTTAAGATCTTTAAAGCTAATAAGGAATGTATTAAACTTATCATTATTAACTTATTATTTAATATCCTTATATATATAAATATATATAGCTTTAGCATGCTATTAATCTTTAAGTAAGTAATTTATTAATTAATATTCCTCTTTATAGCATATAAAATACTTTTTCTTTCTGCATTATATATTATTATTATTACCTTCATTAAGCTAATATTTACCATTATAGCCACCTTTATAAGGTCCTTTACTATAGCCGCTACCTTTAAATTAATAGGGCTGGCTTAAGCAAAAGTTAAATTAAAAGCCATTACCCTTAAAAAGAAATTAAGGGTACCTTAAGCATTAATTATTATTATTATACCGCTTATTAAGATAGTATTGCTTTTTAATATTTATAATAGTTAAATTATTATTATTTTAATTATTATAATTATTAATATAACCTTATTTATAGGCTTATTAATTATTTCTTGCAATTATATATTATAATATAGGGTTTTAAGCCTTTAATGCCTTAATATATTATTATAAAATAAAGTAAAGTTGCTTAATATTTATTAGCGCTATTAAGATAGCATAGTGGAATTTAGAAATGCCTTATACTGCTTATAGAATTATATCTTGCAAAGAGCCATTTCCATGGATAATATACCTAAGTGCTTTATAGCAAAGCCGCATCTTATTAATAAGCATTTAAAAAATATTCATATAACTTTTATTTAAATTCCTTTATTAAAAAGTAAAAAAAATTAAAGTATTTTAGTTTATAAAATAGTTATGGTAATTATTATTTATATTAAAGCAATTCTTAAGTTTCTTATATACTTAAGTAAATAAGTCCTCTTAATTAATAACTTAAATATAATATATCTTTGCTAATCCCTTAAGTATATATAAAAGAACTGCCTTAAACTATTAAGGCCAAATCCATAAGTTGCTGCAAGCCTTATAAAAAAGAAGGATCTTATTATTAAGAATATTATATAGTTCTTTAATAAATATTTTATCTTTATAATAATATTTACTTAAGTTAGCTACTATATTTAGGTTAAGTAGGAAGTTTTTTATTTTTATTAAAGGCAAGAAGGTATAATAATTATATGCTATATAGAAATTATTAACTAAAGAAAGGTTACCGCCTTCCCTTAATAAATTAGGAAGTCCCGGAGGGCCACTACTACCTTCGCCGCCACTGCTAAGTAGGCCAGGCGGTTTAAGTAGTTTAAGATTAAGAAAATCATTATTAATAAGTAATTCCTTATCTTCTATTAGGGCATAATTAAAGTTAAGGATAACATAAGTATTTAGATTATAATTCTAAATTTAATTAATCTTAGATATAATATAATATTCTTGTTTTTAATTTGCTAGCTATTTAAGATAATTTAATGCTTTAAGAACATACATAAGTTCCCTTAAAGTATTCGCTCCTTAAGTATAAATACCCTTAACTTAAAGAGTCTTCTTAATAATGCATAGCAAGTCTTTATTAACTTATATAAATATCAGCTTAGTTTAGCTATAAAAGTCCTTAATAAACGCCTTATATACCTTATTACTTAATATATATGCTATAGCTTAAATTTAGCCCTAAATATAGGTATTTAAGTATTATTTACTGCTAAGAGATCCCAGGAGATTTATCCATACCAAGGGATTAAGTATCTTAACAATGCTTTTAAGTATAGGAGTACAATCTATCATAATCAATATTAATAAACCATTCTAGCCAGCAATATTGCTTATCATATTTACTATCTTATTATTTTAATAAAATAATAATAAGGGTATGTTTAATTTAAGAAAGAAAATAGTAAAAAGGAGAAATAAATAATATTAAGGGAAAATAAAAAAGTTAAAGGTTACTTTTATAACTTAGCCGTTAAAAAGCAAATCAATTCCTTTCTTTACATTTATTTATATAATGAAATATAAATAAATATATTATTAATAAAAATAAATATTAATTTAATTCTTTTAATTATAGCCATTAAATTTAAAAATTATTATTAAGGTTATTTAAAATATAATAAATATATATATATTAAGAGTAGGGGAGTTTGCTATAATTTCTTGCCATAATAATTACCTCTTTATATATTGAGTATTATCGTTATTATAAACTGCGCTATGCAAATTTGCAATATTAATAATGCCAATTAGCATAACTAAAAGGTTATCTTTTTAAGCCTTGCTAATTTATAATTGCCCTTATAATTATTAATTAGTATTAGCTAAGTTATATATTGCAATATAACGTTTAGTTAATGTAATAATTAATTATTATTAACTATGAAAGGAAGGAAGGAAGAAGGCCTAACTATGCTAGCTATTTTATATGCAGCGCTAAGGCTGCTGCCTACCGGGCATCTTAATAGGCCAAAGCTGCCTAGTTTCAAACAATCCTCCATATAAACAACACCCATTATTCCCACAAAAAGTATATTAATTAATTACTTATTAATATTATAATAAATATTTAAGCCTTATATTATAAGTATTTCTTAAAAAGCTTTTTAAAGTATATAATAAAAAAGAAATTTAATTAATTATAATTTTATAAAAAAATTAATAATTAAAAGCTTAAATTAAGGCTAATTAAAAAATTATAAGAACAAAGGTTTAAATTAATTTAAATATAGCTTTTATTAATATTAAAGCTATTTATAAGGCTTAAATAAAGATAGGAAGGGTATTAAAAGAAAGCAATGCCTTTAGAAAATTAGAAATACTAATGAAAGAGGGATCGTGCATTGTGATGGCGGGTAATTAATGTTAA
Source organism: Diaporthe citri (assembly GCF_014595645.1). Classification (NCBI taxonomy): domain Eukaryota; kingdom Fungi; phylum Ascomycota; class Sordariomycetes; order Diaporthales; family Diaporthaceae; genus Diaporthe; species Diaporthe citri. Next base: position 488,004 of record NW_025064846.1, read on the forward strand.
TAAGAAGGCATATATATGTGGCGAGGGTGGGCCGAATCAGGAGGTGGGCCGAATCTGGGCCGGGGACGTTACAGAGCTGATTGTGGAGATCACGAAGAGAGCGCAGGGAGTTTTCCTCTGGACATTTCTTGTCGTTAAATCCATTTTAAGAGGACTTCGCAACGAGGATAACATATCTGACCTCCAAAACCGGGTTCAGCTTCTACCCGCCGAACTGTCCGAGTACTTTGACCGGATGTTGGCTTCCATTGAGGATGTTTACCAGACGCGGGTCAGCCGGCTGTTCCTAACCTTATCTCTGGCCCGCACCACCTTTCCCATCCTCACCTTCTTCTACCTGAACTTTGACGATGAACCTATGACGGAGGAGCCATTATCTTTACTTCATGACTGGCCAGATGTGAACATGGACGAGGCCGAGATCCTGATGGCAAAGAAGAGACAACCAATTGCCCAGTGCAAAGATTTGATTCACATATCTCCAGAGCCTGGCGCCCCGGTATTATTTGCAGAGAGGGTCGGGTTTCTCCACAGGACTGTGGTCGATTACATACAAACAGAGGAGACCAGCCAAAAACTGATCCGTCTTGCGGGTCAGGACTTCGAGCCGAGAATGGTTCTCCTGCAAGCAAATTTGGGCCAACTCAGATCCTTGCTACAACTCCACCGCTTGACATATATCCGTCCTCACCTCGAGCAGTGGATACTCGGCTGCCTATACTATGCTTACATGACCGAAGTCACGACCGGCGAGCCCGTAGAGAAAGAACTCGACGAGCTTGAAAGGATGATCGGGCAACACTTCAGCAGGTGGAGCTTTTCACATGCAATGGAAGTCCTGTTCCGGGACCCAGGAATTACGCGGTTCCTCGACCTGGCTTGCATGTGTGACCTGGCCTTGTACGTCACAAGCAAGGTCCCGGATTGCACGCCGGCCAAACTCCAAAGTCTTGCACCAAGGTGGCAGAGCCACACCAGGATCACGCAATCTTCAGGATTTGAGATCGTGAGCCTCGATGCTGGGGAGGAGAAGAGGCTCGTCCGTCGGTTGAAGAATCTTTCTTGTATCACCAATCATGTCAATCCCATCCAAGGACCTGGGAATCACACCACCTCCCCAACATCCCCCACATCGGTTGCGAAGACCGTGTCGTTCAGTACTACCCAGCAGCCGCAAGTCACAGCTTCTCCCAAACGCATAGAGAAATTCATGAGGCGCGTTAAAAATGTCTTCCGATGACACAATATCACTTAGCTTTGCCACTATCAAATGATGACAATTTACCATAAATCCCAACTCACAAGTCCTGATTTTTAGAGGCCATTATTCGCGCGCCGAAGTCTTAGTTCTGCCTGGCTGGCTGGCTCATAGACTTTTGAGCCTTGATGGCTAACTATTCTTCTGAGTCTGCCACCCTGGACAAGTGACGACCAGTCCGAGAGCGTTTAAACAAGCCGTAGTATTTGGTTCCTTCTTTGCCTACAATTCATCCGTGAAAATTATGTGTATCATCAATGCCCATATAATGAGCATGTTCTGCCACTCTTATTTCTCGAATTACTCTTCAATGTTGCCGGCCGTTTGGCCATTGTTGCTTATTCTTTATGATTGGAGACTGCTTAGCTCCGAGACCTCCATGATCTGCCACCACTTGAGGTGTCACATACAACCCCGGAAAATTTAATTTTCGGCAGTCCATAATCCTGGGAAATTATGAAGTGTGGTCTGGAACAATAGTGGGCGATGGGTTGAATTGAAAGACCAGGTTGGACTGGCCTCAAAAAACAGCTATCTATATAAAGCCTTGATTCTCAAGTATGATTGCGGCGAAACCACATCCACAGGAAGCTATATAGAGTGGCTATGGACAGAAATCAAAAAGTAATTGCCCAAGAATAGTCTATCTAGGTATAGTGAGCGAATGTGCAAGAAACTTGCGTCCGTCAAGACTGGTATGGTGTACTGATTCCGGTCCTTGTAGCATTTGGTTTAAGCCTAAATCACAATTTGTTAGCTGACTAAGCATCACATTCTGCAACACCTGAGAGACTTACAATGAGGCTGTAGTAGATACTCTTGCAAACCGCACCATTTCCAGTCGTGTACATGACATGCTCGTTATCTTTGAAGACATTGTAGTTGTGTAACGCATTAAAACCAGTCCTTTGTGCTATTGTTAGCCCTCTTTTCCCACGAACGCTCATCATTACAGCTCAAGTTTAGAGATACTTACCCAACCTTGGAAAAGTTGGGGTATGAGTGGGCGTTGGCCGGGAGTATGTAGTAGTAAGTGACGCCGCTAGTAAATGCACAGCCCTGGTTGACCCGGCCCTCCCAGGTAAACAATCCCTTGGTGGACAGGAAGCACTGGTTGTCGGAGCTGGGCTGGAAGTTGCAGTTGCTGTCATCAGCACAGTACTACTCGCAGTCTAAGGTCAGCTTTTGGTCTCCAAGCCTAAAACCTTCCAGCTCCGAAGCGTTTCTTGCAGCAAACATGAGGAGATGGGACCCACGATCTCGATGGAGTACGCCAAACCGTTGCCTTCGCAGTTGACGAGGTGAATACCTTCAGTAGCCCGCGTCGCCAACTTTACGGACTCGGTAGCATTGACAGGAGTGGGAATGGAGTCTGGAGCAGGAAGCTCATCCAGAGGGATAGCACTGAGAGGGAAGTCCTCCGCGACGAAGGGGACCGCAATCGCGGTTGCCGCGAGGAGCGAGGAGAGAACGGCGAATCGGTTGAAGATCATGTTGGGCAGTTATTGACTCTGTGGAGAGCGAGCAATGTGTGTTTCAAAGAACGATCAGGGCTGTGGATGTCTGTGATGATGTTGTTCTCCAGTCTGTTCAATGTGGGTTCCCATGTTCTTCTTATAGTTTATCTTGCGAGTCTGTTGATGGTCAAGATACGAATACATTTCTCCGCTGGTAGTAAGAGTGTAGTATGTCACGGCCATCTCCAAAGTAGTGCGCTGAGGCCATTCACACTCGAACCTGTGCTAACCCAGACTGAAGTAGCTAACTTTTTCTGAGAAATCCAATTTTCCTTTCTTGGATGCTCCTCGAGCTGAAAACTACATTAAATAGCCCACTCATTATCTTCAATGCGGCTTAAGCCTGTTGTGTTCCAAAGGGTGCCCACACCATGACATCTAGTGCTGAAGCAGCAAATGGGCGACGGTTTTTGAAAGTATCGTGAGATTATGCCAAGGCTCACGCCCTTGGTGGTTGGTCTACAGCAGTGGTCATGACTGCTTCTCTCCCTCGCCGCATGAGTGCAGTGCGTGAGAAAGTGGCCTTCCCACTGAAAAACAAATTCTCATCAGCGGTGTGGCATCCTGCAAGGCCCGAATAAGCTGCTGGAAAGTTCATAGCTAAGAGGCGGAGTGAAGCACATTTGCGTGATTGGAGCTCCTGCTAATTCGGTCCTTTGGTATGTGTTGCTGTGAGTGGCTTGTTCTACGGTCTTGTGAGGAATAGTGCTTACATGCATTGCGACGCGATACTACGGCATGGCTGTAGAATGTGACTGTAAGAGTAAGCAACACGACTTGTTCACATTCGGCTTTGCTGAAATTCAGGTGTTGAGGTTCAAGGGACTATCATAATGATGATTCTTGGGGAATTGTAAAAAAAGACCGCCAGCTTGATGTATTATCTAGTAGAAATGACAGGCCTGGGAACCCTGTACATTAAACAAGGCTACATGCTGGGACTAATAAGGCAACCTTTGGGGGCTTTCCCGTCAAGCTTGGATCTCTGGAAGCAAGGCACGTCGACCAAGGGTGGATTCGGATTCCGGGAAGCTGAATAGCTTCGGGAAACGATAATTCCTGTTCTGGCCAAGGATGCGGTAGTTTGCTGCGGTGTACGTTCCGTCAGCGCTTGACGCCGCGAATCACTTGTACAAGTCTTTCACGTAAGGGAATCAGACATGAGGAGAAACAGCAGTAACAATTTGTAGCTGTGTCGCTTTCAGGTAGAAGATGCTGCTGGGCGAAACGAGCAGAAAATGCACAGGATGAATGACTGGCGTCAAGCCACATCACATCTCCAGCTTCCCAAACGGTACTGTGGCCTACGCAACATACCCACCGTGACTGCAGCATGAACTCATCAGAGTTGTAAGCCAGCATCTAGGTAACTGTTTGGCAGAGAAGCGGATTGAGCCGCTCTCGCTCGGCTTAACCATCAAGCTCCATGGTCCGAATGAGAGACGCGCAGACGCCGGCTCGTGCAATAGGTGAACGGGGATCAGGGGGCCAGGGGTGTTGAACACACTTGGAGAAGCCGCATTATGGACCCCTTAATATACTCACGGCAGCTACTGCACAACTTCTATATCAGGAGGAGGAATAGCTCGCAGCTGCTGGTCATTGGCAAATGAGCTATTCCAAGCAATCTGTAGTATTTGTGAGGTACTCCTTAATTCTCCAAGACGAACCTTGGCACGACCAGCTATTCTCTCGTGGGCACCCGGGCCAGGCGACGTCGCACCAGATTTGAATGCTCAGAAGTCACAGATACCATTTTACTTTTCCACATTTACATTGTCATGTTGTTTGCCTCCACAGAAGAGCAACATCCTCGCTTTATTGCATGCCGATCTCTAGTGGAAAGTGCCGGGGCGCTGCAGTTACATGCATCTTCCCCGCTCCGTTGATTACATGGAGGCATGCCAGGAACAAGAGATCACCACCAGGACTCTTCGCAACCAACTCGATGACCAACAATCAGTCTCCTGAGAAATGCAGTCGCGATGAAACGAAGAATCCTCTTGATCGCTTTAGCTGAGCTTCTAACAGGCTTTCGAGCCCAGAACACAACAAGCTTGTCCTTAGACGGTCAGTAACGCACCAATGAACACAAGCGGGACTTGTAATCGTGCTCGCCTCTTCTCACGTTTCGTACAACAAAGCTTACATCCAATTCAGACCTCTGGGACCAATATGTCGGCCCGGTGAGCACTTCTCCAGTCAACAGCACCGTCGAACCGGTTCCCGTGCCATCAGAATCGCTCACTCCACCGCCGCCATTGTACTATCCTCCACTTCCCTTTCCTGGCGGGGCCCAGGTTCCACTGTCGGTTCAAAATGAAAGCTGGAAGTTCCCCCAGAGCTTCTGGCGCGGCGTCTCAGGGTCGTCGTTCCAGATTGAAGGTGCCGTAAAGGCTGATGGACGAGGCCCGAGTATCTGGGATGTGCTCACTCGCGTACCGGGCTTTGTCAAGAACAACGAGACGGCAGACATAGCGAACAACAACTACTACATGTACAAACAAGGCAAGGAGATGCATCCCAGGTGCTGATACACATGAGCTAATGTCACCAGATATCGCACGTATCGCCGCACTCGGCATCAACACCTATGCGTTCTCGATCTCCTGGCCGCGCATTTTCCCCTTTGGCTCGGGAAATGTCAACGAGGCGGGTCTTCAGCACTACGACGACGTAATCGACACATGTATCCAGTACGGGATCACTCCAGTCGTGACTCTCTATCATTGGGACCTCCCACTCAATCTTCAACTCACCTACGGCGGCTGGCTCAACGACCAGATCACGAACGACTTCAGCGAATACGCCCGCGTCGCGTTCACACGATGGTCCAGCAAGGTCCAATACTGGGTGACAATCAATGAGCCCGGCGTCTTCTGCAACAGATACCCGCTGCCAGAAGGGTACTTCAACGACAGCGCAACCGCCGACATCCCACCCGCCCAGCAGTTCTACGCATGTGCTCGCAACGCCCTGCTAGCCCATTCATCGGCCTACCGCATCGGCAAGAGCATCAATTCGTCCCTCAGAATCTCGTTCAAGAACAACGGCGCGTACAAGATCCCATTAGACAACACCGCGGACACCGCGGCGGCCGTCCAGAGGGCGTGGGACTTCAACGACGGCCTCTGGGCGACTCCGGTCTTCCTCACCGGCGACTTCCCGGAGAGCGTGAAGGAATACGCGTCGGAGTTTTTGCCGGCGTTCACGGAGGGGCAGAAGGCCCAGATCAACGGGACCAGCGACATCTTCATGATCGACGCATATGGCGGGGGAGGGTTCGTCACGGTCCCCGGGGACGGTGGCTTGCAGGCCTGCGTCGGCAACGCGTCACACCCGGAATATCCTCGCTGCTATGCTGGCGCTTCGGCTTACCCTGGAGCCGACTACTGGCCGACTGGTCCTGCTGTTGACCCTTGCGCCAGTTGGTTGACCTACAGTACGGATTGGGTCCCAACCATGTTGAAGACATATCAGGAGATGTTCAAACCAGCTGTAAGTGAAATTTGCACATGCAGACCAAACGGCCAACACGGGTGCATACTCATGGCTGACCAATCTTGTCATTTAAAGGGCGGCATAGTGGTATCAGAATTCGGGATGCCGGAACCGTACGAGAGCTTGCGGCCGGATCTCCAGTCTATCGTCATTGACCCTCTTCGCTCGAGGTACTACAGAGAGTACTTGCAGTCGATTCTAATGGCCATGTCTGAGGGCGTGAATGTGGTGGGAACACTGGCTTGGAGTGTCTTTGATAATTTTGAATGGGATCACGGGTACTCTTGTCGCTTTGGTGTGCAGGTAAGTAATTAACGAGATATAGGTAGTATCGTCCCAGAGTCGCTAACGTTGCGCAGTATGTCAATTACACGACACAGGAAAGGTACTTCAAAGCAAGTGCCTTTGAATATGTGAACATGTTCAAGCTCTATCAGGAATGATGAGGCTGGACGAGGATGGCTGTCATGTTGAGTAATTAATTACTGTGCTCAAATGGTCACTCCAGGTAGCCGTTGCACGCGTCGCCGACTCACCCACTGCTCACAGATACTATGGTCTATTGAAAGACGTGCGAAGAGTGGGAGGGACACATAATTAAGATCATCGACGCTCAACTAAGCTATTTCTGAGTCGTTGAATGTGAATCTGTGTCGACTGCAACGATGGCCGGCGAAACTGTTGAGGAGCGTAAAAGGAGTATATTCGAGTTAGTCTACGGAAAAGCCGGCGAGCCCCTAAGAGGGAATTCTAAGTGTACATGATTTAGTACACATTTCAAGCCTCCGTACCGTGAATTCCAAGTGACGTCCCAGGTGTCTAGAAATAAAGGTTTTAAAAAGGTGTATTTTTGGTTGGATCGCACCAAAATCGCTGGCCAACTACCCGGTGTGGTCAGGACTCTGGGGGCCCATTCTACCCTTCCAACTATCTTCGGTACATTCGTATGGCTTATTCCCACACGGGAAGAGTAGCTCCCACATTGGACCGAATAGCACTGTCATAGGACCCCAGGAAAACCAAAACAACTTGATGAAGACGTCCCAAGAGTCTATATTCTTGTCCTCGAACCCCTCCTGGACCTCGAAAATGGCGCCTTGCTCAATGAGGCAATATTCTGTTGCGTTCTTGGTAAACGGCACGCATTCGAGTGGGTCCATGCTGGTGACGTTCTCGATGCGGGTGAGGTTGGTGAACGCAGCCAGCGTGCAATGCTCAACAGCAGTAGCTACAGAAGCTAAATACTGTAGATCAGTATCAATTCCGTCGCTTCTCGGAATTGTTTTGCTTACGAGAATACTCTATTATTACTTCTGACAAAAAGTTGGTGGACTCCGCGATGCTTTTATTGTTCTGGGTTGATAAAAGGGTGGTGACATGCTCGGTGACGTTTGCTTCGCCAAGCCCAAAATCTCCTCTATGATGATGGAATAGTAAGGACTTTCTTGGATTTGGAAGAAAGGCTCAAAAAGAGTGAAGGCCCAAGATTCGAGGAGACTGGTTGCGTTCATGCTGGACAGGTGTGTGGTGTCGTGGAAGGAGAGTGGATGATGCTGGTCTTGGTTGCTAGAAAGGAGGATGGTACCCTTGGCCTTTGGAAGTAATGAATGTAGGAGAGTTCTGGAACGACGAGGCTTGAGGAGCAAACGAGTATGAACTTGAAAAGCAGGCAATCATGGCGTCATTGGCTGATGTGAGAGGCTTGGCTGTAAAAGACCTTGATTTAGACAGAAACGCTGTGTACCTCGATATGCACGCCTATTCATGTGGATTGGAATAACAACAGAACCACGTCGAAATAAACCTGCTTGACTAACGTTCCTAAAAGGGAGAAAAGGAATCACAACGTCAAGTTTGATAGTTGTTTAACTGCCCTATTCGTGCAATACCCGGGGCCGATGCCGTCAGATCCGACTCAAAATGCCCGTCCGCAAGTATGGTATCTCCAAGCCAACTACCATGCCTGACTCCGCCTCTCTGATGAAGACAAGGCAGTCCAAAGCTTCGTTGCCGTAGTACAACCAATCTGCAGCGGTCCACCCTAGACAACCTTGCTGGGCACTGAATCCGACAAGATTCATTGCCGCTTGCAGTTGGCTCTATGGGCCACCAGATCCTCCAGTCCTCACGAATAACCTCCGCCCCGTCATCAATTGTGACGATTCTCTGATACCTCAGACGGAAAGATCCTGAATTTTCCGCTCAGCCCTGGCCCAGGGAGAAAATGTCCGACAGTGAAAGCCCAAATCTCCTGTACTGCGGCCAACACGTCAGAGCCATTCCTCTCCACAACGGAGAGCTTCAGTGAATCAACGTCCTGCTAGGCCGTGACGTTTAAGCACGCCGGCTCCGGCGTCCCGGATACACCCGAACAAGGCCCCTCAAAACTCCCCGTGTACCCCCTCTCATCAGCCTCGACCCTCGCAGCCTCGTCTACAGCTCGTACGATGCTGCTGAGCGTGGCATCATAAACAAACCGGTAGGCTTGAGGCTCTCCTGCCGTGAGCACCACCACGGCCACCCCGTAGTCGTCCACCAGCGCCACCTGCGCGTTGTACCCGTACGCGGCGCCGTTCTTGGCGTAGATGTGGACCGTGTGCGGGTGATCTGGCGTCAGCGTGCCAGCGTCCGGAGTGAAGATCTCCCAGGGCGCTCCGACGGACGAGTGGCTTGAACTGGCGGGGCTGCGGGGTTTAAGCCACGAATTGATGGCTGTGGGAGGAAGGAGGGTTGCGTTGCGTGAGAGGATTGCGTGGAAGAAGGTAGAGAGGTCTGAGATTGTTGACACAAGGCCGCCTCCGCTGATGGACGCGAGAGTTAGTTACTCAATTCCGGGGTAGCAGAAATTAGATGCTTACGGTGCGTTGTCTCCATAATGGCTCCCCCAACTGCTCTGCATCGGCGGGATCACAGCTCGATCGTCAACGCCAGGGCTGGTGGTCGTGCTCATCATGCCAAGCGGATCTGTCACATAGTGCTTGAGCTGTTCTGTGTAATTCATGCCGGTAGCAGCCTCGATGGCGAAGACGAAGAGGCTAAAGACGATGTTGGAGTACACGGGACGCGTCATGGGCGACGCCACTGGCCTGACCTGGAGCATGCCTTGGAGGAACTCTGTGCGATTTAGTCAGCACCTTATCTTGAGTCTTGACACACCATCACATGTGCGTTTGGATGAGTATCCGGACTCACGTTCCCTTGTGCAACCCATATTCAGCGCCTGGACGCCACATGGGGCGTAGTCGCTGTCGTTGAGAGGCGGGAACCCGAGTGACTCGAAGTAGTCTTTCAGGTAGTAGAACTCTGAGAATCCATAGTTGGGCGGAATGCCACTCAGCTGACTAGCCAGAGCCCCGAGGGAGATATTTTCCCACCTGACTGGGCTATCACTGCTCGCTAACTCGGGTAGATACTTGGTGATGCTGTCATCCAGGCTCAAACCGCTCTTGAGCAGGACAGCATCGGATAGGACCTTGGATACTGAGCCGATGAGGTACTGGGAATTTCTGTCTAGCTCCTTTGTGCCGTCGATATTTGCGGCTGAGAGATGGTGGTGTTCCCAAAGTGGTACCCTGGGGTCATCCTGCGCCAATGAGACAACAGCGACAGAGAAGGAGACATTTTCTGTGGGAAAGCCTGCTCGAATCGTGCCGTTCAGAGCCGGGCTGAAATTGTCGCTCAGATTCCTGGCCGCGGACAGGAAGTCTGGTGACGACGATAGAGAGACGGGGCGCGGTACCACGGGTCCTTCGGGTCGGCAGAGGAGCTCTGATAATACAGGAGACAGAAAGATTGTGAGCCGAAGAAGACTCTTGATTTTGAATAATTTGAACATCTTGATAGACTGCAGAAGTGAGGCATTCTGTCTTGAGGTTCATCCAGGACTATCTGAAAATCTATGGGGCAAACCACTCCTTTTATATTGATCTCCTTTGAGTCTCTCATGCCTCCTAAAGATGAAAGCCTTTCGAAGTGATCGCCATTGCATCATATGCAGAAATGCTGCGCCATATTCGTCGATCAGACACGATGAAAGCGAGCATTTTGGGCCGTTAGCGATTAGTGTCAGGATGCCCTCCAACCTGAGGAGTAAACTACTGAAAGTACACACCGGTGCCCAGGTAAAACGTGGGGAGGGTTTCTAAGCTATAGAGTCCTGTTCCCGCCGACTGGACTAGTAAGCGACCTTGAACTCCACAGATCCCAGAGATCGGCACAGGCAACATCAGCCGCCTTTGTTAGTTTGAATGCGGGAATGCGGGAATGTGAGGAATACGGAGGCGGCGCACTAAGATCTGCAGGCGACTTGGCAGCACCGGAGTACCGTCTGCTCGGTACGATGAAGTCTATATTCCTCCATCGATATTCCCGGTAGCGCCAACCTTTGTCATGGTCATGCGTACGCTCTTGATGGCGGCGCAGGAGGCTATGCCACGCCACAAAGACAGCAGGGTCTCACCAGTCGGTAGTGAATCAGAACCACTGCAGTTTGTACATGACTTTATATAACTATATTCTGCGAGCTATACAAACAGCCTTTTCACAAAAGAAATCAAACAAGCTCTGAGCACCCCAGTTGTAACTTGAATCACCTTGGCTTGAGAGAATGACATTCGCCGGGAGATCCGAGGAAAGTTGAGTGGGTGTCCAGAGCGGAGTGCCTCATAGACAGGCCAAACTAAAGTGGAAAGAACAGTGGGAAAGCTCTCCTCCTCAATATTCGTGAGAAAATCCTGAAGTACAGAACATCGCCTCTTGAGCTTGATTTCCAAATTCCTTGGCCAGCTGCTTTTGTGTCTTGTCCCATGCTCCCTTGTGCTTATACGCTGACGTCCAATAGTTGCCCAAACTATCTTTTCCCAGAACGAAAAATCCATTCACTGGCTTGATAGGGCCGTGGTTCTCCTGCGCTTACACGGGCTTGCAATGCCGCGGCGGCTGATCTTGTCCCTTGCCTCCCTCCTTGCGAGCGGGTGCAAAATCAAGATCAAACAGCCCCGCCTTCGACAAATTCAAGAACCAAAACTGGGACATCCCACCGTCACCAAACGCCACAATGGGCAACTCCGTATACCTTACGTCTTGACCAGGGCGTAGTACGCCTCGTGCTGCGCGCGCGTCCCGTGAGTGTTGATCGCGTGCCGGACTTCGCGTGCGAGCCAGCTCAGGGGTTTGGAGGTGACGTCTCCAGCGCGAACGAGAACGTGTGCCCAGACGAAGGCGTTGCCTACATATGGATGGCGGCCGGACGGGGGAATAAGGCCATTGGGGCCCTCAAGAACATTACCTTTGACGGATGATCGTAAATGGTCTTCCCTTATGGACCCGTTCAGGACACTACTTTTGTCCCAAGCCTGGACCTGTTGAAGCCTCAAGGAGATATAACGCAGAAGGCAGACCTGGGAACTATCAGCACATACCAGCTTATCAGGATGCATCGAACTCGCAGCAACAACACAGCGCAGGATGAAGGTAGTGATGATATCGTTATCGGTCATGAACACCTTTTCCGGATCCTGTCCCTTTCCGACAGCCACGGCGCGCAACTACATCATGGCCCATTCCAGTTGCGGCCGCCAATACGATACCGGCACGCAGACCATACGATTGTCCTTTGCGCGCAGGGCCACGTCGATGCCGTACCCGAGCCCCACCTGGCGATACCGGCAATGCCGATCCTCCTGTCTGCAAGAACGTGCTGCTCCCCTGTTGTAGGAGGTAGAAGTTGCTCTAATGTCGCGCCAAAGGGGATCGCTGCCACCGCTACCGGCCTGTCCGCCGTGCGGCGTGGGGACGTCGTCGGGGCCACAGTGCCCCCAAAGCATGGCGCCCCAGGCCTCGAGCACGTACTGCAGTCCCAGCGCGTCGAAGGCGACATGTTGCCACTGCAGGGTGACGAGGGTCGAATCGTCGAATGTGTGCACGCGCAGGTCCAGCACGGGGGCGTCCGTGTCGATGTAGTCCTTAATGCCGTTGGGACGGTAGCCGTCCGCCCAGACTAGGTCGGCTAGGTCGTCCGGGTCTGCGAGGACGGCAGGCACTCTGCTTGGTTTTGGAATCCGGGAGGCGGCTGGGTGGGCTGTGGTGGGCATGTCATGGGCGACGTGGGAATATGTGATTGCGGGTCTGGACGTTGTGAACTCGAAGGGGACGTGTCACTCGATGTTGCCGGTGGAGACCTGGTGGGAGGACGTTAGACCATACGTTTGACAAAGATTCACTTGCACGCTCTTCATGATGGTTCTTTGTCATCTTGGGTAGCATATGATTCCCCTTTTGCAGCCTCAGACGGAGGCAGCCCAAGGAAGTCCGGGAAAGGATAATGGTGTGACAACAGATAAGACGTAATTAGTACTTACATTCCTTTTCAGCCGTCCTCCAAGCCTCTCCCAGTCCGGCCTTTTGACAACATTCTCCAAGGCCTCTCAGAGCACCTCCAGGTCGAGTACCTCGTCAAAAACTGCCAGACCAAACATATTGTTCTCGAAAAAGTGTAGTGGTCGCACTTGATTACCTGGGAACGTCTCCATGGCCGGCTTTCGCCCGCCAAAGAAATAATTCATCTTCAAATTACCAAGTCAGAAGCTTCCTTGGTTCTAATGAAGGTCGTCTATAATCGAGAAAAAGCACAATGAGGCTGCTGGCGTGTTTGCAAGGTAGACAAGAATGAAAGGCAAATCTGACATGCTGACATGTCGGAGCCACTAACTTAACGGAATCCAGGAACCAGGGGCTCTCCAACCTGCAGAAGCGCGAGGGTGAGATTCTGGCAATGAGCCACTGTCGAGTTTGCAAGATCCATAATTCTTCATTAATGGAGAAACACCGCGCAGCTTTCAAAGTGATCTACTCAGGTACGAACACGGATGTGCAGTAACCTGACCAACCATCAACATCCAACTCTCGTTGAAACTATGAGCTCTTGCATAGTGGTTTGTATTCAGAATGCATTCCATCTTCGCTAGCCATCTTACATAAGATAACATCCATAATACTGGGCACAATGGAAAAGACTCTACCCCTTTGGATCGAGTATATTCCCCTACCAGCTCTTCTCGCGCCTCATCCGCTGCCGTGGAATCCTTCTCGAGACGTTGCGATTTTATGCTCCAATCATGGTCTTGTCAAAATAGACTGCCAAACATGCCCAGATCCTCAAGATCGGCAATAGAGTCCTCAAAACCCCTGCGCAGACGCGCGCCATGATGCTTCTCATGGCAATTCAGCAGCATCCCCAGTACTGGAGTGACTCTTACACGTGGAGGTCCTCTCGTAGGTCTCGCCGCAGGCCAGCGTGTCGGGAGGAACGGAGCTTGAAGAATTGAAGAGAATACATATTTTCCAGAGTCGGACGGTCCGCAAACTGCTTATCCAAGAAGTTCTCTGAACTCAACTAGGTGAAGCTGCTGTGGGTGGAACACTGAAATTTACGTTTTTGAACAAGTACAGTGTATCAAAGGGATGAGAACTGGGTATGAAGCGGTTCCAGGGTCTTACTGCAGACCTCAATGTTCAACAAATGGGACAGACTCAAGAGACCTCCAGCCCTGCCCCCACTCCACCCCTCCTTAACGCAACCGGGCTTGATGAGGCATGCTGCCCACGCATGCGACCCGGCCTAACGAATCGCTTCTAGCACAGGTTGGTCATATGCAGCACACTAAATGCACTCTACGAATTAAATGTCAGACTGGACCCCGGGAGTTCTTCGAGGCACAGCAAGACTTTGAGGGGCAGAGTCATATATTAGCGGCATTTCCCTTGAGCTCCAGCCTCAAAGCCGTCTCTCCATTGTCTCTCCATCATCTGAGCACGTGGCTGAAAACACACTCCGCAAACCACAATTGGCATGGGTTCATTCCACTAGATCATTCAGACCTTAATTCTCCCTCCATAAATCAGAGAAAGGAAGGCGAACCTCTGCCTAACGAGAAAGTCGCGGCTCAGCATCACTTAGAAGTCCACCAGGTGGAAACCATGTACACAATCCCCATGGAAACAGCAGTTCAGGATATCGATCTCCGCTTCCCACCTTCGCAGGCGCAATTGGCGACTCCAACCCCATCACAGAACCACTGCATGTCCAAATGGAGGACGATCTTTGCGACGATTGCAGAGCCGTGAATTGGTCATCTCTTCCCACCTTGGCAGCTGATGGCTTATTAAACAACGAGAATCTGGCATTGCGCTCTTTGAACGCGACTGTCGAGGAACTCAGGAATTCGTCCTGCAAAATTTGTGCTATTCTATCCACCATCAAGGAACATTTCCTCGATGAAAAGAGTTGCGTGCTTAAGGCGTTACCACTTTCGCGCTCACTTACCTGCGACGGCCATTCACTTCGGTTTTCTAGCCCCTCCCCCAATACCCCATCTCGGTGCACAGTTTTAAATGTCTTTGAGGGAAAAGACCCATATCATGACTGCCTTGGACCCCGGAGCCTTGCGGTTGTCAGACTTGATGAACTGAAATCCAGAAAAATAGTACAGACCTCAGTCGACTACAACAAATTAAAGAACCTGATTAAAATCTGCAAAGACGAGCACGAGGAGCTTTGCGCGGCCAGAACAGGTCCCAATGTCTTGGGCCTCGAGGTAATCAACACCAAAACACAGGAAGTCATAAAAGCACCAGATGATTGCGAATACCTGGCTCTGTCCTATGTGTGGGGCAAAGAGGAGTGCAGCAGCTTCTTCCATGACATACAAAATGCTCCACCTGTGATCAAAGATGCAATTTCAGTTACCAACACCATGGGCTACAGTTACTTGTGGGTCGACAGATATGTATGTCAATGTGCCAAAATATTTACGCAGGACTCATAAGCTGACATTACCTCCAGTGTATATCGGATCTTAATGAGAAACATTGGATGATAAGCCAAATGGACCAGATTTATGCAAACGCATCAATCACGATCATTGCGGCTGCCGACGGCGATACTGAAATGGGCCTATCTGGGGTCTCCAAGCCCCGTCAGCCACAGCGATGCGTTGTTATCCAGGGTTTTGCTTTACTGGAGCTGCCCCTTGGCCCCGAAGATTTGCTATCCAGCAAATGGGCCTCAAGAGGTTGGACCTATCAAGAAGGCTTTCTTTCGACAAGACGCATCATCTTTACGGCAACTCAGATACTGTTCCTCTGTAACAGAATGTACGCTTCAGAGTCTTTACAACGACTCCTGAGAACCAACTGCTACGCCCGTGATACGGAGAAATTCAACAGTCTCATCCCTAGGATGACCGCCACACATACACAACGCAGCATCCCAATAGAAGACGTTCTAGACCATATTCAAGAGTACAGCAAGAGAGAACTAACGCGCTCTACTGACTCATTGGACGCCTTTTTAGGAGTTCTGAACTACTACGGGAAGAATTCGGCCGACTCGTACTCACCACTGCTACAACTCCCATGGGGTTTGACTGCCACCAAGGATGTCCATAATACTTTCAGTCTTGATTTATTGTGGTATCATGAAGGTGCTGCGACCAGGCGGGCCGGATTTCCAAGTTGGTCATGGACAGGATGGGGTGGACCTCTGTCGTTTATGGGATCAACGATAGGCTTGCACCCGATGAGGTATACCATTGAAGAAAACCGCTTCTACTACCTCGAATGGGAAATATCCATGCGAGATGCAGATGGCAGTGTAATGAGGATGTACGACCTCGCCCACAAAGAATTCTGGGCACCAAAGGCCAAGCATCGGCTAGACCAACCTGCCCCAAAGCAGCTGCAGATAAAATGCTTGGTCATACCCGTGAGCTTCCTCAAGGTCAAAACAAGGGCATTTCGAGACATATACCAGACAGAAATTCGGGTTCATGATGATAACGGGGAGGTATGCGTTCAAGTCGGTCGCTATATCTCAGATGGTGTTTATCCGATTTTGCAAGTCTGGGAGGGAATCCACGTCGGGGGAAGCAGTACGAGACTAGACCAACGGGTTGAGAAGCTAGATAGCATACTGGCTCTCATATTTGCGGACCGAGACCTATTCCGTGATCTCAGTCGCTATCAATTTCTTCTGGTACGGCAGGTGGCTGAGGGCTTGCATGAGCGGGTGGGGCTGTCAGTGATGCAAGAGTTGGATTTGGACCACCTTGGTCCGGGTTCTTTGCCACGCCCACCAAAGAGTCAAATGGCTTATATGGATGCAATGAGGAATTTTCTGGACAGTTTTGGAATCACTGACACACAGAGCATGCATCCATTTGCTGATACGGCAAGAGTCAAGAACGATCTGTCTTGTATAGGTAACGATGAAGACATTGTGCGGAAGAGACTGTTTGCAGTTTCTCAATTATTTTGAAAGCTCCTTGACTCGTGAAGTTCTATCAGGCGAGTGGCGGGACTTCAGAGAAAGATCAAGGCCCCGGGCGTGGGGCAGATGTCAATAATCGAGAAGCAGGCAGGTCCCGCTAATTTCGCTGTCGTTATTCTCACAGTGCCTCCGCTCTTCTTACCTCACCTGCTCTACCAACTACAGACTTACCTATCTATCGGCGTGCCATTCATTGTAGCCACGTGGGGTCGGACTGACATGGGAGCAGATTCGCTAGTCAAATCATTTTCAGGGACGGGACACACATGCTTTTATTGGTTACCTTCTCTCTGCGGCGCGGAGCTGATTGAGCTTAATACCAACACGACTAGTATTGCTCTGCCTGTGGTCTTTTCTCAGCCTTCAAGGCACTAAAACTCTTGGGCATGGTATAATAGTTTAGTTACGCCTGCTTTTATCAAACGCCGTGCAGCCTACCTATGGGCCCCCTGTACAGAGTTTCTGCACCGGAAGCGTGTATGGAACGGCAATTTTATTTGAAGGTACAAATCCGCATCCATAGTGATAGCCAGCCATCATGGAAGGCATGGCTCGAGAGCTTTTAGTTTGAAAGATAATTGGAGCTCTATTGTAATTTGGACTATGATTAAGTTTGTAGCAGTTGTAGCAGCATCTGCTTCAATACTGGGGATGGAGTAGCTCAACATCTCCAACACTGTAGCTACTTTCAAGATACAAATGAAGACCAGAGGTTGGAGAAACTGCCGGTCAAACCAAACAGCTTAGCCTTGATGTAGAGCGGTACAGATCGCTCCTCCACCATTGGCTCGGATGAGGGCTATTTAAACCCGACCCATCTTCATGTTTTCTTGCAACATGTGGTCCAAGACTTTTTCGAGTGTAGCCATGGCAACGGTCAGAGGCCCGGTGGCATTTTGCTCCACTCTACATGTCTTGAAAGCCATGCCGATAATCTTTTCCGAGATCTTCTCGATACTCCTTGCACTAGCCCAATTTTTGCATGCTGACAACGTTCTTCCATGTCAGGGGAGTAAAAGTCGGGGTTCTGAGCTAGCCACTGGAAGTCTTCCTCAGTCAAGGCGGTGTCGTTATCCCAGCCTTGCGCGCCATCTTCCCGTCTAGAGTCGATATATGTGGAGACTGTTCGGATCACGGGGAACCCGTGGGTCATTGGCATCTCTTTGTCTTCTCCCAGCCAGGAGTCCGAGATGTGTCTGGCGTTTCGGTCCGGTTCTCCAAGCCAGGACAGCACACACCTGGCGCCGCTCTAGATAGATCCCATGATCGCCACTTGTTGAGACCTCTCGGCTAGGTCTGCTTGATTAATACAAATGGCATCGATCCAGATAGGCAGAGCTGCCTCATCAGCAAAAAGTTTTGTTGCTCGCAGATGCTTAAGGGCGGCAGCCAGGTTATACGTAATACGAAATGGACTTCCATCCAATGTCATATGATCAGTCGGTTTTGGATCACCCCAGACATAAGACAACGCATGGTATTGCAAATCTTTCGAAAGCGATGCTACACTCATGCGACAAGTTAGCACTTGGTCACCTCCGCCACAGGGCTCGAGGTAAAGCAGTCGTATTTGGAGACTGTTTGCATCCAAAGGTTCATAGACTGGGGATGTGAGATCCCCCATGTTGATCTCCAGCAGGCTTGCTATCTTTGCAATGCGCACGCAAGGTGACAGGATTCGGGTGCATAGCGATGTGCGGAGACTCCTCACCAGGCTTTTAAGCGAGGTGAGAGGGCTTGTATTTATTTATGCATAAATAGACCGTGCATTCCCCCTTTAACTGAATAGGCAACGAAGCCTTGGGAAGCTTCCTTTAGTGCATCCGATCCTAGTTTGTCAACACAAGAGGCCCTCACTCCATGCTGCTCAATTATGAATTACACAAAAAGGGTTTCAAGGCTTAGGCTGCCGTTGTAATTGTGTTTGATGTTGCTGTTGTATTTATTTTGATGTCTCTAGGCCAGCACTATATTATAAGGGACCAATTTTAGCACAGCAGGCTTGAATTTAGTTCTGTATGGGCCCATGCCAAGCTTTTCAGGCCGGTAGATAGGATGGTGAGACTATAATATGAGGTCAGGCAAGGGCAAGGCGACAGTATGGAAGGTGTAAAGAAAAAAAATAAGATGACAAGGTGCTACCCGAGCCTAGCAAGGAAGACGACTTGACAGCGTTCGTATAGCAAGCCTATCAGAAGATCCAAAACCAGTCACGAACGTGGTAACGGCCTCAGCCCTAGCACCCTTTCCCGCCAAAACCAGAAGCTGAACCGAGCGTTGCTATTGTGCCAAAAGCTTGGTGTGGTTGAGTTGCACTTCGTGACTACGGCCTGCCTTCCCGCGTGCATCTTTCGAGCGGCCCTGCCCACTGGCTTTCAGAAGCTCAGCGGAAATCATCTCAAGCTCTCGAGGATATCAATACGGCAAGTTCTGTTGAAGCTAGTCGAAGGTCAAATGGTTGGAAAGGAGAGGAGGGTGGGTCGAAGAGCAAACAAGGTTGCGAAGACGGGGCCGGACTATTCTCGCGATCGTCAGTCTCCTTGAGCACTTTCCTGCTATTGTTAACGCATTCATAACATCCGCTCCCATCTTCCCACGTTATACGAAAGCAGGAGTCACTAGTCACACTCTCAGCTCCCCAGAATCACATGCAAAATGGAACACTCGATCACCGCACACCTTGATTACAGCACAACATTTCAAGCGCCGGTGAGCTCATATCTGCCGAGCTTCAAATAAACATCGTGTACATTTTACTTGGGACAGACAATCAACCCCACAGTTTATGTTGGTTGGCATCAGTCAACTTGGCCGAGGTCCTTGTTGGCCGATGGTCGGGGTCCGCTAAAGCCCGCCCAGATGACATGCCAAAGATCCACTTCTGCAGCTCGAAATGGAAAATGGCATCCTTCGAGGACGAAAGAAGGCCGTGGGGCGTAACATCGGGACAATCAATGCAACACATGTCTCCGAGCTGAAAGTTACATTACTAATTCCATGATGCCATGGATTATGCCATGCGACGAGGCTATGCGACGACACCATGCGCGGTCGCGCGCTGAGAAGATAAGCGCTCAGCTGGTCAGGACTGGTCTCGCCCCTGACGGTCTTCATAAGAGTTGCAACGCCCGAATATGCTCCAGGATGGCGAGCACGTGGAGGGGAAGCTAGTTGACACTATACTACGCTATACTACGTGAGCCACATCCCTGGCGGAGATCGTCGCCGTTGCAGCCAGTGACCGTTGCGTTCCTAGCAAGGGTGAGGACGAACTAACCACGGTGGCAGCCCGGATATGGCGACAGCGCCGGCAGAGGATTGCTTCGCCCATAGCTTTCGCCGAGAGGGGAAATGAGGAGGGGACAATTGATGTACGGAATGGGATATCAAAATCAATGTGAAAAGGGGTGGCCTGTCTGTTGCAGCCGTACTATAAAGACTTGCTGTCACGATGGACAAATAGTGAATTCCGTGTGGCGTCTTCAGCATCTCTTGTCACATTTGGCTGCAGTGTCAAAAAGTGATAGACACAGAGGTCGCGGTAGGTCCTCAAAGTCTTTTTTCATCGTGACTCCCCGTATCAGAACCCTAGCTGACGCTCATGCAGGAAAGTCACATTAAGCCCAGCATGAAGTTTCAGCATATGCTTGGTGCCACGGCGGCACTTGCCACAGCTGCAACTGCCGTCAACATCACTGGCTACGAATATGTCATTGTTGGCTCTGGTGCTGGCGGAGGGCCTCTCGCTGCTCGTCTTGCCCTCGCTGGCCACAAGACCCTGCTCCTCGAGGCTGGCGACGACCATGGAGCTGACAACAACTACACGGTCCCAGCCTATAGTGTGAGGATCTCAGAGCAAGAGGACGTCGCCTGGAACTTTTTCGTCCACCACTACGCCGACGACACCCGCCAGGCTCGAGACTTCAAGACCAGCTACAAGACCCCGGATGGCTCCATCTACACCGGATTGAACCCTCCCGCGGGCTCCCAGCTGCTGGGTACCCTCTACCCACGTACCGGAACACTAGGAGGATGCACAGCACACAATGCCTTGATCGCAGTCTACCCCCATGAGTCAGACTTCGAGTACATCGCGTCACTCACTGGAGACTCGTCGTGGTCTTCGGAGAACATGCGCCAGTACTTTGTCAAGCTGGAGAAGAACCAGTATCTGCTGCCTGGACAGGTTGGCCACGGATACGATGGCTGGCTCGAGACAGAGACTGCGCCTCTCAGCATCGTGACCGGAGATCCGCAGCTCCTCAGCATGCTTACCGGCGGAGCATTCGCTCTTGGCAACGAAACCAACCTCGTCATCAACTTGGACACGTTGATCGCCGGCGACGCAAACGCGGACACTACCACCCGCGACACCGTGCCTGGCTACTACCAAATCCCCATCGCAACCAACTCTGCACACCGTGTTGGCTCTCGCGAGTTCGTGGTGGCTGTTCGGGATGCTACCAATGCGGATGGCAGCAAGAAGTACCCCCTTGACGTCCGCCTCAACACCCACGTGACGAAGATCACGTTCGACCAGACCGTCTCGCCACCACGTGCAACTGGTGTTGAGTTCCTCGACGGCCAGTACCTGTACAAGGCCAGCCCCAAGAGCAGCGGTGCCTCCGGCACTCCTGGCTCGGCCACAGCATCTCGCGAGGTCATCATTGCCGGCGGTGTCTACAACTCCCCCCAGATCCTGAAGCTCAGCGGCATTGGTCCTAAGGATGAGCTCACCAAGTTTGGCGTCCCCGTCGTCGTCGACTCTCCTGGTGTTGGAACCAACCTCCAAGACCACTACGAGATCACGGTCCAGGGCAAGATCGAGAACAACTTCACCGCTCTGGACGGCTGCACCTTCGACGAAAGCGCCAACGACAAGTGCCTCGACCGCTGGGAGAACCCCGTCCTGGGCGACCACGGGCTGTACTCGTCCCCCGGCCTCGCCGCCGCCATGTACTACAAGAGCACCGTCACCGACAACAACGAGTGGGACGCCTTCGTCTTCGGCGGCCCGGTCAACTTCCGCGGCTACTTCCCGGGCTACAGCGTCAACGCCACGGCCGAGCACAACTGGTTCACCTGGGCCATCCTCAAGGCCCACCCGCGCAACAACGCCGGCACGGTCAAGCTCCGCTCCGCCGACCCGCTCGACGTCCCCGAGATCACCTTCAACTACTTCGACACGGGCTCCGGCGACTACCAGAAGGACGTCACCGCCCTGACCGAGGCCGTCGGCCTCGCCCGCGACGCCTTTGCCCGCCAGCTCATCAACGTCACCGAGATCCTCCCCGGCGCCGACGTCCAGGGCGCCGACGCCGTCGGCCAGTACGCCAAGGACACCGCCTGGGGCCACCACGCCTCCTCCACCGTCCCCATCGGCGCAGACAACGACCCCAACGCCGTCCTGGACTCGAGCTTCCGCGTCCGCGGCGTCGCTGGCCTGCGCGTCGTCGACGCCTCGGTCTACCCCCGGATCCCGGGCACGTTTACCGCCGTGTCGACTTACATGGTGGGCGAGAAGGCGGCGGATGTCATTCTGAGCCAGCTTAATGCCACGGCCTCTGCCACGAAGAGGAGGTAGATGAGATCATTGCATGGTTTTGATTTTTCTTGAGCAGCTTTTCATGATGTAAATAAATATGCCTATTTAGTACACAACGTATCAAACGTATTTAACGAAGCCTATTCAACAATTATCTTCTAAAAAGTCACTACTCCCCAACTTAAAGGTGCGCGGTCTCTATAATTGCGGTCCTGAGAGGAGAGACCTGTCTGTCTGCTGTCGTCTACGACGATCGGCTCAGGGGGAACAGGAGAGCATGGATGATGAGATTATCTATATGCACGTTGGTTCAAGCGACCCACACCGCTGTGTGTGAGCGGCGTAATAAGTGAAACGCCTGGGCCTGCAACTTTCCAAAGCTGGTTATCTGGGCCTAGCGTTCGCGTGCTGCGCCGGCGCTGGTGGTTACGGCCCGCTGCTTGCTGCATGCACGCATGCATGTAACCAGCAGGTCGTATGGCCTCGGCCCACTCACTTTCTAATGGATTCACAAAATTCCCAGGCGGGAATATCGGGCCACCCACAAGAGGGCGATTTCATTGCTGTTTTCGTAATAAGCTCCTGGTTGTTGGTTGCTAGCGGAACCCGAGAATGATATCGACCTCAGAGTGCATCGTCACGAGCTATCCTCTTCATGATGGTTGGTTCTAGTGTGCATCTGGAGTAAGGGCTCGATTACTTGGCTGCAGTGTGGTGGATTAGACCGGGTCACCAGGCTGGAGACACAATCCTGTATACCTAGTTTTCGGTCTATTGTCAAATTTATTTTCCAGCATTCTTAAACTTCTTCATGTATCCCGAATACCTCCGAAGTCAAAACGGGTGAAAAGCTTTGAGCATTTCCGATGAAAGCGCTTGACACGACGACCGCCAACATGGGGCTCTCCCCCGACTCCTTGAACCATGGCGACAGCCTCCAGGGCTGGGTCATGTATCAAGTCTCCAAGCTGAATGGAAACCTCACTGGCACGACTCTTACCAATTCCGGCAACAGCGAGGCCCTTTCGTTCTCTCTTCCAAGGACTCTATCCATCTTTGCTAGCCTGTTCTTTGCCTGGTTCCTGGGAAGCTGCATATGGTACAGTTACCTGTCGCCCATCTCTGACATTCCTGGTCCTTTCTTGGCTTGTTTCTCGAGACTCTGGCTCATCCAAACATTACGCCGCGGGAAAGCAGCCAGCGAGCTCGCTGACCTGCACGAAAAACACGGTGAGTAGCTTTCGGGCCCATGACGGGGCCATTAGTACCACATTGCATGACTTTGATGCTAGCCATAGTCCGCCAAAGGCGCTTTTGTGCGCATATCACCCTGGGAAGTCAGCGTTCGCCACGTCGATACCGTCAAGAAGCTGTACCTGCAGCCGTTGCGGAAAGGTACCTTTTATGAGTTCGCCACCTATCCAGACTGGCGCTTCCAAAACCATTGGTCTGAACCGGATCCAAAGCGGAAGGTAGAGCGCTCCAAGACGTTCGCTTCTGGATTTGCGCAAAGCAGCCTTCTGCGCTCCGAGGACGTCATCTCAGGAACCATTGCCCAGCTGCTAGACCATATGGACGGCTATGACCAGCGAAAGGAGCCCATGGACCTGGACAGATTCTTCACATATACGGCTTTTGACGTCGTGGGCGAGATGCTGTGCAGCAAGCCGTTCGGGTTCTTGAAGGAGGGTAGGGATGTGAACAATGCCATCGCCACGAATTTCTTCTTCCAGGAGCTGGTGACCTGGGCCTCCCACCTCCGCGAGCTGCATTACATAGCCGTCAACCCCATCATGACCTGTCTAAGCCTGACGCCAGCTTCCTGGCTGGGCGAGACGGCCTTCGCCGCCGTAAAGGGCCGGATGGCTCGGCCGGTTAAGAACTTTGATATGCTCAGCCACTGGCTGAGGTATGTCGACGAGAATCCAGACAAGGCTACCGCGCGCGACATCATGGCACAGGCTACAAATGTCACCGCTGCTGGATCAGACACCACCTCCAGCTTGCTGCAGTCTGTATTCTACCATTTCCTCCGAAACCCCAGGACGCTCGAGAGCGCCAGGGCCGAAGTTGCCCAGACCCGCAACAGCGAGCGCGTGCTGCCGTTCTCCGCGGTCCGAGAGCTCCCGTACCTAAACGCCTGCGTCAAGGAGGTGCTCCGCATCCACCCGCCCATCCCCATGCCGCTGCCACGCCTGGCACCAAAGGGTGGTACCGAGATCGGCGGGCGCTGGTTCCCCGAAGGCATCACTCTTTCAGGTTCTCCGTGGGTCCTGCACCGCTCGCGTGCTCTCTGGGGCGACGACGCGGATGTTTTCAGGCCCGAACGGTGGCTGGGTGACGATGCCGCCCCGTTGGAGAGGTACTTCATGCCGTTCGGGGCTGGGTTCATGTCGTGTCCTGGGCAGCATCTCGCCCGCGTCGAGGCGTTGAAGCTCACGGCTACGATAATCCGTGAGTACGACCTGCAGCTTGTCCATCCGGAGAAAGAGTGGCAGTGCAAGATGTTGTTCGCGCAGGTCCCTCACAGTTGGCCTGTCTATGTGAAAAAGAGGAATGAAACCTAGAGCGAGACTTATGTTCGTAAGTTTCAAATTTCGGAAGATAGGGAATCGTCAAGTATCTTTACGTGACGGGAAGCTGTTGTGCGCGAAGAAGTCTATATAGCAAGCCGCTCTGGCTGCGCGCAAATTCCTACATACTGCCCTCTTCCTGAGTATCTGGGATTTGATCCCTTCACATTGGACCCTGTGATATGACAGGACTAATCCCTTGGTAGCTTCGGGACGAGTGTGCTGTCCTCACTTGGGACCCTTATCCTTCACAGCCTCCTACCTCCAGCACTGCTCGCGTCTCATCGTCCATCGCAGCCTAGACGGGCCATATCAAAGGTGTTTCAAAAGAGTAACCCTGAGACTTTTCCTTGTGCGATCGAATAAACTCTGCCGATGTTGCAATCAGCCTCCAAGGCAGAAGCGTAACCCTTCTGGTTAGCAATGATGCGCTTCCCATGCTTGTCTGTGAAGTCACAGTTGAAGTGGGTATGTCCGAATGCCCAGAATACAACAGCTGGATTAGTCCAGCACTGTTCTTGACTTAGGTCTGTGGCGAAAGCTGAGGATACGGGGCTGTCCTCGTGCCTCGGCTCAACGGCCTGCTTGTCCAGTGTCGGGCTGTAATGAGAGAACACCGCAATTCTCCGTTGCGGCTCGGTTTCGGATATAGCTTCGACCTGATCATTGAGCCAATTCAAATCAGACCGATGGGCGCTGACATGGTCTTCGACAGCCCAATCTCTTATTTGCCGAAAGTCGTTCAGCCGCCTTTCCACCTCAGCCCCCTGCTGGGAAGACATGTTGGAAAAGAGTGTACAGCCAAGCACGGTGAGGGTTTCGTTCACGTCCCAACGACCTTGATCGAGAAACATGAAGTTGCCAATGGTAGATGATTCCCGCAAGGTATGCATTTTTGCTTCAAAAGCGCGGACGCGAGCCTTCGCCAACACCCAGCTTGTCCCGTATGGCTCGTGGTTGCCAAGAATGAAGACGACGTTCCAGTAGCGCTTCAACTGTCTTTCTAGGAAAACAAAAAGACCATCATGAGCAACCTGTCCGATATCCCCGAGAAGAGCGAGATTCGCCGCGGTGTGTTTAATGGGGAAATCGTATGAGCTATGAGTCTCGAGATGTAAGTCGGATAATATCTGGAATGATGTCGACGACATTGTGGAGTTGTCGGGCTCTTCTCCCAGAGAGCTGGCTGGATGGTGTACGGAGTAGTGAAGGATGCAGGTTCCCAACAGTGTTGATTCTGATTTGGAACTGATCCAGAAGGTCTGCCAGGCAGCAGCGGAGCCTCCTAGTCAATATCCTGGGTCGTGGCTGAGAGCCGGATCAAGTTCCATCCACAACATGAGGTTGCTGCTTCTTAGGAGAATCGCTTGGTAATCTTTGTGGTTGACAGTTTTACGCACTAGATTTGCTTCGTCATATTTGGAATTGCTGTATTTCTAGAATAGGGATGGACGCAAAAATTGCGGCACGGCTGCGGGCAACTGGTCAATAATGCCACTGCGCCTGCGAACGTCGGTCAATATTGCTCTATTGATTTTTCCTAGGCCCACATATCCCTAATGATAGGTGACCTGCGGCGGTGAAAGTCTACGCGCAAGTCCAGCATGAAGCATCAGCCGCCGTGCCGCAATCATGGTCAAAGATGGACTTTTGTGGGTAAGGGCACAAGACACGATGCTGCAATGCTCCGGCTAGATCTGTGATCTCCACCTGTGTGTTTTCCGGCTCGGTCCCGTTCTCAACCCATGCTCTCAGCTGATCAAAAAGACTCGTCGGATTTCCCCCTCGTCCTCCGAAGCAATGCTGCATCCCGGGCACCTCAAAGTGGCGGTAGAAGTCATGGATGTCCGGGATGAGGGCCGAGACCTCATTGTAGTACTTGACCGAGGTTTTCGGTGGGATTATCTCATCACTCTGTGGACAAGGTCAGCAGGTAAGCTCTCGCAAAACGAACGTGAAGGAGACTGCAATTTAGCAGCTGCTTACAATGCCATGAAATGTGACAAGCTTTCCACCGGCGTCACGGAAAGCAGACAGATCCGCATCCAGAGTCCCGATAATGGAATCATATCTTTGACGGCCCTGGTGAGCTAGCGCGTCGAACTCGACGTGGCTCAGATTGGTCAAGTCGAAGCCCGCGTCTCTCGCGATGAACCGGCTGAACCATTGCGCAGCGAGAGCGAAAGGCGCACTCACACAAGATGGACCCGTACAATCAGTCCCCACGACACCAAATCTCAAGCCGCTACCTGGGTTCAGTCCGAACCACGTCTGAACGCCTTGAGCATTCCGCGTTCCATGCCAAGTCGCGTTGGCAACAGCGGCCGCCGCAGAGGTGACA
This sequence comes from Diaporthe citri, assembly GCF_014595645.1. Lineage (NCBI taxonomy): Eukaryota > Fungi > Ascomycota > Sordariomycetes > Diaporthales > Diaporthaceae > Diaporthe > Diaporthe citri. The sequence goes on from NW_025064846.1 coordinate 515,066, forward strand.
ACACGTGCCTCGGAACAGTTGGTGGCGCTTCCCACGAGGTCAAAGGGTCGGAAGCTAGCCAGGCAGCCGTCGACATCGGTGACGATACCGTCGACTACGCCATCTAGGCCATCACAAGCCGAGACCGCAGCAGCCGTGATAGCCTCCAGCTCGCATTCATGGGGATATTCGCCTAGCATGTTCATGACTTGCAGTGGCCACAAGAGAAAGGGAACGAGATTATTCCAGTAAATTGCAGGCGCTCCTGCTGCGATGCCATCGAAAGAAGTTGGATAGCGCTGGGCAAGCATCAGTGCCTGTCGGCCGCCTTGGGAGCAGCCATTGAAGTAGGAATAGTCAGGTCCACGCCCGTAGTAAGACTTGATCAGAGATTTTGCTAGAACACCCTGTCACACACATTAGAAGTGGTTCTGGTTTGTATTGCATAACTAATCATTGTTGAAACTTGCCTGATCGTCCAATGAGACCGATGCAAGGTTCTGCAGAGCGTAGAGGTCCACATTGCCGGGACTCAGAAGTGCCCACGGGATGGCATCAACGGAGGCATTTACCAGACCAGCATCAGTCGTTACCGTTGCATATCCGTCAGCGATCGCTCCGGCCATGGCAGTGTAGTAGACAACCGAGCGCCCAGCAAGCATCCCGCCGCCTCCCACGGCCTGAAGACGTCCATTCCACCGGCCGGAGGGAAGCCAGGCTTCAACAATAACGGTATCATCCTGACCAGGGTGAGTGTAAGCCACTGTGACGTTGCAGAAACTGGCGTTGGTAACCTCCACGGCTGGCTGAGTGTACCGGACATCCGTGGGAACAGAGATACTATAGTTGGTAACAAGGTCCGCCTCCAGGGACATGACCTCAGCACCAAACCAGCTGATGTTCCCGAAGGTCGCAGGTACACAAGCAAGTGCCATGATGATCAATAGAAAACTAGAAAGATGTGGCAATATAGGAACTTACCAGGTGACATGTAAAGCACTCACAGCAAGGGAAGAGAAGAATATATGCCTAGGGAGCCATGGCCCGTGCCCATGCGTGAAGACGACGCTCAATTCAAAGATTGCTTTTGTCTTTTGCTTGCATTCCACTTGTGACTTATCCCCACGTTGATGACCGTGGCCTGCATAACTGATGATCCATTAGGTACACCTGAGTGGGCGAATATGGCGGAAAAGAGCCGCAACTTTCGTATTTTAGTGCGAATTCACTCCGGTGTGACATTTCACAACATTGATCATGATCGCGCCAAGACGCGGCTTCTTTGACGAAGGTGCATGATGCTTGACACTAACGATGGAAGTTGAGCAAGTTGATTAATCAGCTCGAATAAGCTGACCCAGCTTCCTTAGCTAGCCAGATCAGCTCTCTCTGTCCGCCGGTCCAGTGCATGGCTTTCTAAGTCGGGCATTGAAAAGGAATTGGTGGAATGTTAACTGTTTTCAGGATCAGCTATACCCAGATGTCATTTGAGATTTAATGGGGAAGGGGAGGGTTGGGCAGGGCCCTGCCAGCAGTGCAGGGACGTTGATACCGTACTCAATCATGACGGGGCCGAGTGGCGTTGGACAGCAGACGATATGTCTCAAGTTGCTGAGCAATACGAAGTAAAAAGCAACGCACCTATATCATCGTGCATAATATGGATTATCCGCTTGTCCCTCTACTACTACAGAGACGCTTCCCACTCAACGTCATCATCCATGATGTCTTTGCCGAAAGCAAAGTGGTCCCCAATCATGGTCTCAAGCGTATGGTCCAGGCCAAACCCAAGGGAGACGGACATTACATCCGTTGCACCTCCAACTACTTAGTCCGCAGCTCCCTGTGCGTAATCTTCCAACGTTTGATATTCGGACGTGTATTGTTCTCCGCGAGCAGGATGCGTGTGTAATGACCGCGATGCTTGCAAGCTCTTAGGCTCCACGCCCGGGCTGCCCGTCCCATATTGTCTTCCATCCTCCAATGACCCAGACGAGTTTTCACCAACAGTGACACCGAGCATGCGAGACTTGTTGATAAGTTTAAGCAAGTTGAGCCTAATCCTCCGTGCAATGTCCCATGATGTGAAGAGCTCGTCCAGCACATCGAGACAGAGTCACACCGAGAGAGACACGTTGTAATGGCTCCTCCAGGCGGAGTTGTTGATGCCTCAGAGTCCCGACCCAGGTTTCTCGTCCCCGGAAATTGAAGTCATCCTGGATGATTTGCGGGCACCAAAAGGTCTTCCTCGTAAATGCACCTTCTCATCAAAAGGTAGCTTCGTCCAGAGTTTCTCGACCATGTTCTCATGTTGTGGTTAGAAACATAGTGCCTTTAAGCTAACCAAGCAGAGGAAATCAGTGAATGGAAGATGTTTGTAGAGATACTTAGAGGTTCATAGAATGGGTAATAGGTAGATAATACTTACGGTTAGGTAAGTCTCTGGACTGGTGCTGTGCCGTTCTGCTCTTCTGGGAATAACATTGCCTTGAGCACAGGTGATGAAAGGTACACAAATGCGAGCAAGATCAAACCAAGGATGACGCAGCCGATGCCCCAACACTTTGGTCCCACAAGGTTGAATCGTCTTTTCTGTCTTGGCTCCAGGATGAGGTGCCATCTTTCTATCACCTGCTGCCGGAAGCTTCCGTTGTAGCTAGGTGTAAACTTCGCTCGATCACCGGCTTCCAACAGCGGGTCTGTTTCACGGCCCTCAAAGCCCTCATCGCTGTCATCGTCATCGCTCATATCGTATTCCGCATTCAGATAAGCCTCCAGGTCCTCATCTGAGAAAGACCATCTTCTTGGGAAATGTGAGAAAGGTCCGTGCTCTCTGAACGCACTTCGCACTGCATCGTCGTCGTCGTCTTTTCTTTGCTGCTGAATAGACATTCTTGCGGTCGAGGAAAGAAGTTTGTTCGGAAATGGATGTCAACCGATCATGCTACCCAGTTAATTGCTCAGAGGGGTTTTGGCAGCATGAAAATGTCCCAGGGAAGTAGTTTATGTGTTAAACGAATTTGAAATTGTGGGCAATATGCACACTGCAGCAAGGCTTTAGATTGATCAAGCTAGTTGCCACTAATGCCACAGGTGTGAACTAGAAGATTTCAGAGGACGGATACCACTCGCGATTTAAACGGCGGCAGACGGAACATTTTGGTCTGATTTACTGATCAGAATCTGGATGACTATTAATTCTAATGCCGTGGTGGACTTTGGCTGGGCTGTCAGCCTTGCGCAGCCTGCGATTGAAATTTCGAAAGCCACAGGGTGTCGGTCGAACTTTGAACGACTTCTCTACACGATCTGCCATCGGCGCTCTTGAGTTGAATAAGGAAAATGCGTTAACCAGGGCTGCCATTTGGTAATTCTGGATCTCATTGCTTGAAGCCCGAGTATACCTTGTTTTGATTTCATAACTGTCCGCACCATTTTTGAGTTTCGTGATTGACGTGTCGAATTATTGGGCGTAAACGACAACCCTCGTAGACAATTTGTTACATCGTATTATACTTACCTAAACCCGTCCATGGAAACTTTTGAACGGCGCAACGTTCAAATCCATTTTGCGCAAAGAAGATACAGGAAAAGTCGGGTCGTAGATGCCAACGAACATGCGGTAGGATCACCGGCGTGCTAGCGCCAGCAGTGATGATTGAAGGAGCCAAGATGACAGCTGATGATGAGCCGCAACTCCAGCCATAAAACGAAGTCGGACACAAACAGAAGCAAACGTCCGGGAGAACTAGAATCAGTGGACTGATTAACCTGGCTCTTTGGATGAGTGCATGCGCAGGTACAAAGTCTTGCTTCAGGTCTCCTGTCAGTCGACGAGAGGTCGCCTTGGGTCAAGGAAGACCCCTGTCGAAACCCCACGTGACCGCTGCGAAACTCGGTGACGTTCATTCGCCAGCCGCGGAAGCTCGATTCGCTAGGTGAGCTCCGTCGATCTGGAATTCCCGATCTACGACAACGATAACGACACCGTCAAGCCGCCCACGAACGCTGGTACGCAAGCCATCCCAACACCCCGCTTCGACGTATCCTCCACTTGCGCAAGCCAATTGACCTCATAGCCCCAGAATCGAGTGGTCTAGCCCCGCCAACCAGCCCATCACATCGCAGTCAACCCTTCACGACCGCCCAAGATGCGAGGGACCCTCCGACTGCTCGCGAGCGTCAAGCCCGTGCGGTTCCTCGAGCCCGGCGCGCCCACGGGCCTGACGGGTCTCTTCGCCAACCCATCCCCGCGATCGACCCTCCTCTACCTGTACTCAAGCACCCTCGACAGGCTCAGGGCCGTCCCCGAGACCTCCCTCTACCGACAGTCCGTGGAGGCCGTGACAAAACACCGCATGTCGCTCGTGGAGTCCGTGAAGCCCGCGGGCTACGACGAGTGGCTGGCAAAGGCGCGGCAGATCCTCGAGAAGCACCCGGAGCACTTCAAGGAGACGGCGCACAAGACGGCGGACGGGTCGCTGGCCGCGGGCCTGGAGCAGAATGGCAAGTTCTTTGTCCTGCGCCAGACGCAGGCAGACCTGGACAGCCGGTACAAGGAGTGGGATGGTGAGGAGGATGAGGGCCCCGAGAAGGAGGGCAGCAGGACCCTGGAGGAGAGGCGGGACCAAGCGCTGCTGTCCCGGAATCCCTTCGAGGGTGATGGCATCGAGTGGACGGACGAGCCCAAGTTGACGATAGATCAGTACGTCTGGCATACGACAGGTGTCAAGATCTTGCCTTCAACTTGAGTCCTTGCTAATGCCAATTTCTACAGGGTTGAGGAGCTCGAGAACAAGATCGGCGCGGGTCTTATTGAGGAGGTCATTCAGGTCGCCGAGGGAGAGCTTGGACTCATCGATACGATTGTGCAGTCCAAGGCGTAAGTCTATACTGGATACAGGCTATGGGGTGCGATTGCTAACGAATCACCGAATAGATGGGAGAGCCTCGAGGAAAAGCCCAAGGAGGGACAATGGGTGTACTTCGAGCGGAAGGAGTAAAGAAAGCAGAAGCTTGGAAAAGTCAAGACTTGAAGAAAGACCGACATGACATGTACAGTATCAGGGGAGGTTGTACAGATCTAGAGCCACCACAAGGGCGTCGGGAAGGGTCCTAGATCCACTCGGATGGAGGCTACCCGAAGACCAGATAATAGCCATCCGTTAAAGACGCATTCTTGCGAAAGACGAAATACATCAAGAAGAAAGACTCAGAGACTGTGTGTTCGGCGTTGGCTTTTTCTTGTCAGATGTGGGAGCTCACCGGACATGACTAGTTTCGTGTTTTATTGTCTTGACGATGTGTAACGTTCACTTTCAATACGAGGTGGCAGTTGCATCCTGCAAATCGCCATGGGAATGAGTCTCGTCACTTAAAGGCTTCACCTCACAAATGCGGATCCGGCGGATTGCGGCAACCACCACACTTGCACTGCGGTCAAAACTGATCCGAACTCATCCCGTTGTGCCCTACTACCGTGGTGGTTTAGGAAAGGTCGGCTGGCATGTGTGAAAGCATTTTGCCGAGTGCAAATGAAACAAAAGCTCGCATTTGTTGCGCAAAAAACGATCCATCCTCACTAATGAGCAGCCTGATAAATGTTTTGTCCACTATCAAATTCAGTTTCGAGAAAAGCCGAGTTAGTGGAAGGTTGAAATGTTGGCACCTGAATTAGACGGGACGGTTTATGAACGTGGGGCAACTTCTCATTTACACCTTGACAAACTTCATCTCATCAACCCAACCTCACCACCACAGCGAAAAGACAGACGATCATCAAGGTCACACCAAAAGTTCATAGCCGCTTCCTTACATTTCAATAATCGTAGAGAAGTGTGTTTAAAACGAAGCTGCACGAGGAAGGTGCCACCTATCGTCGCTCACATTTGAGAAACCACCACGGCCCGGCAGTGTGGCAAAGCAGCTCGTCGAAATACCGGTGGTTTTCTCAACTACCTCACAACTTGGACTCTCCCCCGTGCGACCATGTCCTCGCACAAGAGGAAACGATCTCTCTCTCACCACCTACCAGACGACGCCATCAACCCCCTCTCACACAGTGAAGGCACGATAAAACAGCTGCGCACCGCGGGCCTCACGGCGGACGACCTCCTGCCGTCCGACTACATCCCGGACTTCCCGCACCGGCCTATTCGCCCGTCCCACCAGCAGCAGCAGGCAGATGACGGCAGTGAAGACGACAAGGATGGAACTGACGATGGGGCAGGCAGCGACGAGAGCAGAGCGGACAGCGCCAAGAAGGCGCAGCAGCGGCGGCAGTCCCGCGACGCGCAGGAGAAGCAGCTCGGGTTCCTGACGAACACGATCCTGCGGGCGCTGGAGGAGGGCGACATCCCGCGGGCCAAGAGGGCGTTCAGCTTGGTGCGCCGGTCCGAAGTCCGCGGCAAGCCGGTCGACCTGAGGAAGAACGCGCTGTGGAGCCTCGGGGCGGAGATCCTAATGCGCGACGGGGAGGTGAGATCGAGGAGCGTGATGCCGGGGGAGCCTGGGCCTGAGGCGAGCGCCGGCGAGCGCGAGGACCCCGGCGTTGAGGACGAGGGCGCCGCGACGAGGAGGAAGAGGAGGTGGGGCTCCGCGGCCAACATGCCGCGGCTGCGGGCCTACCTCGAGTCGCTGGTGCGGCAATACCCGTACAACCGGCTGCACCCGGACAGCATCAGCGACCTGGACTTCCACCCGGTGCTGTTCGGTTGCGAGTTCTACGATGCCTGGGCCGAGCAGAGGCTCGCGCTGGAGCGGCTGGCCGACGAGTCCGATTCGTGGAGCGACGGCGACCTCGACGTCGTCCCCGAGATGGACATGCCGGACTACTACAACGACGACGGCGGCGGCGCGCGTGAAGAAGACAGCCGGTACCGCCAGGGACAGAGCCTCAGCGGAAGGGAGAGGCGGCTGCGCCAGGCAAAGGCCGAGCTCGGGCTGCGGGCCCTCGCGGCCATGCGGGACGTGGCGGCGCGCATGGACAGCCTGATGGAGAACGCGCCCTACTCGCGCAGCGCCGAGCTGCTGCGGCTGCGCGGCATGGTGGCGCTGTACATCGGGGACCTGAGCGTGCCGCCGGGGCCGCGGACGGCGGACGAGGACGAGGAGGGCAGCCGGGTCAAGGGGTTGGAGCAGGAGAGGGCGAGGGCCTTCTTCGTGCGCATGGTGAAGAGCGGGGGGCGGACTGATGCGTGTACGGAGAGGTGGCTACGCGATGGGAACGCCAGCGAGGATGACTACGGAGCCGACGATGACGACGAGGGCTTTCAGGGCAGCCAGTGGGGTGGACTGCCCGTGTTTTCGTCGTTGCCTATGCGGTAGACACTTGATTTTAGCGCTTCTAGCTATACTGCCCTGTGGCAATTTGGACAGCAACACAGTTCCGATGTCTCTATTTGACCATCATTTTCCACCTCCGCCATCCAGTCAAACACTCATCTTCTAACGTGTGACAAGTGTCCTGGTTTTTCAATATCCCCCGTTGTGCCTTACCATAGCCAGTTGTCTACGGAGGCAGGAGTTGTGTGGCCCTCTGTGGTGGTGTGAATGAAAGCCTCTCACATGAAAGCCTCGGGCTGCGCAGAAAGAGTGCTCGCCCGGCCAGCACTGAGCCCAGTACTCACGGCCGCAGTGCCCTGCCTGCTCGGGACTTCGGACGGGACATTCGAGTTCTGCCGGCTCGACGAGTGTCTGCCTCCCTTGGGCCAGCGCTGCAGGATGATCACGGTATTTTGACTGCCGGCGACAACGCACCAATCGCCTGCCGGAGACCAACCCACCTGTCGGCCCAAGAATCGCGGCCCACCAAATTTCTCAATCTTGTGTGGTCTGATCATCTTGAAAGAATTGCTGGTATCGTACTTGGACTGCCACGACTCCACCGTCTCGGGCTCTGCTCCTCCAGCAGGTAGCCTTCGACATTGAACGGGTCGCGGTGACCGACCGGCCTCATCGTAAAGGCAGCCGTGTAGACTGGGTCAACTGGATTGTCAGAAACCGCCTTTTTCATCTTGTGGTGATTTGGTTGTAGCCATAGGGGTCGCTTGACCCTGACGGTGGGATCGCGATTCGGGTCACGGATTTTGTTGATGTAACTTTGGTACCCGGTAAGTCGGGCCATGTCCCACATCAATATCTCGCTCTTCGTATTACAGAACACGAGGATTGGATGGTGCCCGTGGACGTGGTGCAGGCTGAAGCGCAGGAAGAATTGTGGTCCGCAATGGGGTGTCTCGAATTGTAACAGTCGCACCCATAGGCTCGGACATGAGGGAGAGTTGATCGAGGCAAAGGCAGAGCGAGTCGTCCTGCTCTGGTCATATGCTGTAGGAGCGGTGGATGGAGGTGGAGGAGGGTCTTCAGAGCTGAAACCCTCAATTTTCCACAGCACAATCTTGTCCTCATGGCATGCTCGGGAGAGTATGAGATCGCCATAGAACGCGACACTGTCATATTGCTGTTAGTAATCAGGGAAGCATTTGCAGGTGGCGCACTCACCAGTCAATCAGACCAAAATGGACGTCTGAGGTGGAGAAGTGAGGGTAGTGAACCACTATTGGCGTATCGACATGCTGTTCTGGGAGGTCGGGAATAGTCCACTACAGCAAGAATTAGCAAGTGTACCTCCGTCGGTAATCTGGGCAATCGGTATGGTATAGACATACGAGGTTGACGACTTGATCGTGTCCAGCCGAGAGCATATAACGACCAGTATTATGGAAGGCCTATAGATATGATGAGCTTCGCGCAAGGCATGAGGCAAAATCAAGTCACGCACTATGCTCAGGAGACTCCACGAGTGTCCCTCGCCACCCAGAAGGCACAAACATGGTTGCTTGGCGTGGGCAGGACCCAGGCTCCATATCCTTATTGTTGTGTCATCCGAGGCTGAGGCGATGATGCGAGGATCTTGAGGAGAAGTGGCCAGATCATTAATCTCCTAATGCGAAAGTATCAATAAAGTTCAGGTTGCAACGTCCACAGTTCTGACTTACACCTCCATGACCAACAAGTGTCTGTTGTATGGTCAGCCATATCCCAATCAAGATGGCGAGTTTCCCGGGGATTTGAAGCTTACCGTGAATATCTTGCCTTCTTTGATGTCGTATACCTTGACTTTGGCATCTGATCCAGCAACGCAGAGCAGAGGCCTCTCTGTCTCGAAATCTTTGGACCAGCAGCACGAACAGTTGGTTGCTTCCTCCTTTTCTCAAATCAGCTTCGCACTTGAAGACGGAAGTACCTTGACCATCAGGAGAAATTTACATCATCGTCTCTTATAATTCTAATGACTTCGCAAGGGTTTACGTTGGCATCAGCCTGAGAGAGCCGACAAACAAGAATCTAGCAGAGACGTTAGTGAGTGCTTGTTCTATCACATTCCACAGCATAACAAAGCAGACGCATCCGCAATTGCGAACGCGAAGACAGTCGACGCACATGCTTCTTGCTCACAGCCGCAAACACTGGGTCTGCACCGTCCGGGTCGTAAGGGTAGAACTTGACGTCGAAGAATTCTATGAGGGAATCGTGAGCATACAAGGAACACTGCTGGGTGGAGTTTGCTGTTGGTATACTGCGCACCGGTGTCCTTATCATCCTTTTCATCTTCCGTCTTGTTCTTGGTCTTAAGATGCCTGTAGTCGTCCTGTGCGGCAGAAGATGGGCGTCTTAGCGCTACTCGATTCCGGGTCCTGGTCTCCTTACGCGACTTGGGGCGCCGACGAACCTCAAAGTTGAAAGATGAACGCAGCTTGGGCAAGTCCCATTCCGGGGACTCCTGCAGGCTGGCAGCAGCGGCCATTTTCGTGACAAGCGACAGCGCGAGCCGCACTGGACCGGGGAGGGCCGTCCCCGTCGACTACTGATTGACTGGTTGGCTATTCGACCGTTGGATGTACTGACTGATTCACTGATGAGGGCCTTCTCGGGCTGAGCTTCCCGCGTCGCGCAACCCGAGCCGGGACCCTGACGATGCAGGCACGGCAATGTCAGGGTTTTGACGGTACTTCCTGTTTCGGTTACCCCCAGGCGAAGATATTTGCAGGCCAGTTGGGAGCACTGCGCGGGCTAGGGCAGCTTGGCTAGGGGCTTGCGCTTGGGCAGTGGCAGGCCCAATTCGACCTCGGTCTTTGCTGTTGTGGGTGTGTGTGGTGGAGCGTCAGAGAGTCGTCTCCGATTGTAGGGAATTGCGAGGTGGTCGACGTGCGGAGACCAGGACGGATCAGGGCTTAGCGAGTGCGAAAGCCGCCGTAGGGTGCATACAGAGACCCCAGTCTTGTCAATCCCGGGTATGTCGCTCACATTGAAGCTCGCCTGCTCGCCTGGTACGGATGCACCTGGTGCAGCTGCGTACTGTAGTGTCAGGAGTCTTAAACGTATTCTCAAGAGACCACTGGATCAGATTTCTGTTGTTTGATCTGAGGTTATGTGAAAGAGGAAACTCGCCGTCCAGCTGGCCCTGGTGCTGCCGTACCTAGGTCTGTGTTGAACAATCTGGTCGCAACGCTAACTTGATAGGGAAGTCAAGTAAATACTGCGGGGATCTTCACTTCCTTCCCGTTGCGATGCTCAGGGGCATTGCTACTTGTACAACAATTCACTCATCAATATACGTTCCTCTGACCAATGACCTCGTATAACAGTAGTTGTCGACGCACGCACCACCTGCGACTGACACAACATAGGATGAAGGAGTGGGCAAGTTACTGCTAGGCAAGGTCTCGACAGAAGCAAGAGCAGGCGTCCCATCGCCTATTGTTCCTGCCTCCCCGGGCAAGCAAGATGTCATTGGCATCCAGGATTTCCCCCAGGCTCACCTCTAACCAGCACAATGCCATCATCGTCAAATTTGACGCATGTACGCCATCGAGTTCGGCCCCTCGGGTCTTTGTGAAGCACCGAATCCTTCCAAGGAGCTGGCTGCTTGCCTCGGTTATGTTCGTCATATTTCGGCGGACAGGAGCCTCTCGCGCTCGATTGATGATCGATCGTGCCTGGACGTTGTCGAGGAGAGCAATCGAAACGCCATCTGCGTGACGAAACTCCACCCCTACTCCGGTGCTCTCCGCTGTCAGTGCTAAGAGCCTTGACAGCTTCAACGAAGCCCTACAGCACCACTACTTGGCACACCGTATACTATTCCTAGCGAGGGCCCTGCATCACGACCGGGAGCTCTGGCACACCTTCTCCCAGCTTGGCGTTCCTGGCGTTCCCGCTATGGCAGAGACCGTAGAGTACGCGGGAATTGGCTGCCTGACTGGTGCTGATGCCAGGCTCCGCTCCAAATTTCACGTGGCAGGTATGAGAACGGAGCTTGGCGTGGGTGCTGGCCCGCCCTGGTCCACTTCTTGGACTGAAGTGCTGCATATACTGTAATGTGCGTCTTAGCTAGACGGTTCTGGTATCTGGGCAAGGCTGATGTCGTGAGGCCCAGGGCCAGGCACAGAGCATCACCGAAGAAAGCTGGCATGCTGCTGACAACCACAGTGCAACGGCTGAGCGAGAGCCATGCATACCGGCGGGTCCAGACCTGCCAGCCTGCCACACGTGCTGCCTTGATTCTGCAGATCTTCGGCCCTAAACATCGCCATCTATGTAAGCATAAGCACCAACGCCGCAAGGATGGTTTGACAGCTGCACGTTCCAGGCGAACAAAGCCAGCGAACCTGGGCAACCGGGGCCGCGCAACTCCTACGCAACCATGCATCACATCCCTGGCCTGGGGTCCTCCTTCCAGGTTCTCAAAATGTGGACACACTCGTCGTTTTCGCGAGGCGATGAGGGAATTCGGTGACAGGCGTTGCGATCTGTGGCATCGAGGAAAAGTCCCGCTCGCTTACACAGTTATCAGATCTCAGAATCCGAAGGGGTTGCAACAGTTTATAAGGATGTCGTTCCACATTGTGGCTTGAGGTCGATCTCCCAGGGGCCGGCCAGGGTTTGTTGGATGTCGAACGAATGACAAGTCTCCGATGCGCAGGTCCTCCTTCGTTCTCGACCATCGGGCATACTACCCTGGAACCCCTACCCAAATGATATATCACTGCTCTGACGTACAACCTTGCGCGAGGCTGATGGTTGCTGAGCCGAGGGCCTTCCATCTCCGCCACAATCACGATCCTCGAGGCTTGCAGCCTCACTCGATGTCGGTCTACCTAGTTTTATGCCCTCATCACCATATTTGCAACACCAGTTTCGTGTTGGCCTCAATCCCAATGCGTGGGGTTGCATACGCGATGACGAAGGAGCCTATCTTTCAACACCCCTGGGTGCTGCACACTGCACATGGGGGTGGTCGAAATTTAAAGATTGCCCTGGAGCTGAATGCGGCTGACAAGGCTCGGGCGACTCCGACTTGACATGACTTGACATGGTCCATGAAGGAAGCGGACGACACTGACTGATGAAACTTGACAGCAGTCTAGCCTCTCTCACCCGGGAGTGAGCCTGGCAGGCCTGGGTGGGCGGCCGACAATCCCAGTCGTCGATCATCGGGACCTACGGTCTTTATTCCCTGTCCTCGCGCCTCGACAGCTGCCTCGTCCATCTCAACGAAGAATGTGGGCTGCCAAGCTGCCCAAGATAGCTATCACCGCCGTGGGCTCCATTAGACAGAACCTCCCTGTCAGTCTGTCGCAAGCTCTTCCTTTCTAGTCGAAGCGAAGTGCCCACATTCTATCAAACAGAGCCCCGTCCCGAGTGTCTTTTCACATTCCGATGTCCGCGAAATGGGATTATCTCGAAGTAGCAGTCGACTTGTCAGTCGAGCCAGCGCTGTGTCATTCTCGTTGAACGTACCTAGTATACCCACTATTGCAGAGCTCAGCCCGCGTTTCCCAGCGAAAGCTCTCATAAGGTGCTTTGCTTGTCATTGGCCCTTGGAAACCGGTACGTACTTGTCACCCGGTACTGTGGTACAAAATGTCGCTCTCGCTCCACGGATACCTTCAAGTCCTGTGCAACGAGTGCCCCGCGGGTCCTCGGCAAGCCTCTCGTTACTCGATCTGATGGCGCTTGGGTCCACATCTGACCCCATACATGACTGCGAGTTACAGTATGAAGCACCTGGGAAAACCTTTCTTCATCCGGCATCAGGAGCATGCCCCTGACGGGCGATGGACGTTGGAACTCAATTCAAGTGTCATCGAATTAAAGTTGAAGCTAACTCCCTGCTGCTCCGGTCCCCATCTTTTGCAAGAGTTGGCTGCCGGTCAGCCTGTCAGTTCAGGGGTCCAGAGCGTTTGTTTCGCGGGCGAATGAAGGAGACCGCTGCGGATCACCCTGTCTAGCCTGCCGGTCTGCGAGTCTGCGAGTCTGCCCAGTTCTGCTCCTTTCACAGATAGCACACGGCTCGAGGCAATGCCGTCCTCGATGAACCATGCCCGACGAACCCTGTCCCACCAATGCTGTGCGTGGCAGCTGCCGCGATCACAGATGTGGTACACAGTTCGAGGAGATTGTACTGAACCCCAGCCCCGCGGTACGCACGTAACCAGAGAGCTGGGATCCATATGGCACTTGGGTCCGTCCCACGGGAGGAGACGGGCCAGGGGTGGTACGCCAGCTGCACGGGAGCTTGTCTCCACGCCCAGAAATTGCTGGGTGGTTTCTCGGGCTAGCACGGATGCAATTGTCGACCCGCCTCCGTCGTCTGGAGAAGCTCCCCTGTCACCTCGTCAACAGCAGGGTCCGGGGCTCAAACAGCAATGCAAGCAATATTGGCGCTGAGGGACCTTTTGTTGTGAGGTGACGGAATTACTTCCTGAGACATATAAACCGCGTCAAGTCCTCTGTCCGCACGACGCCACCATGACATGTTGGCCATCCCGCCCTACACACCTTTTCAAGCATCTTCCCTGAACAAGAGGACTAGGATCACTCCCTCCCGTCTCGGTTCGACCCATGCGCAAACACTCAAACGAAGCAGCAGCAGCCAGCCATTTTGGGCCTGCCTGCTAGATACTCGAGGACAAATATCAGCCCTCGTTTCTCCCTTCGCATTCTAGTCTGTCCATTGCTTATCATCCTGACTCTACGACAGCCTTTGGGCACCTGATCAAGCCGTCGAGGACGAGCCACACCCTGCTTCAAAAGTGCAGAGCCTTCTCCGACTCTATTACCTGTCTCAGCGCTGCTCAATCCTCTGTTAGCCCCAAATATTTGGTCGCGCTTCTGTAGCTCTTTGCTGAAGCGACAAGATAACAAATCGGCACTGCAACCTTGCCAGCTGTCTCTCGTACAAGAGGTTTGACAGACCAGAGTATCGACACACACGTCCTCGCCAGACAGTCTTGCAGACTGCCGTCCCTAAATCCACCCAACGCTCCCGGTTTATCAGAGCCAGTGAGACTTGACGAGCTCCACGACAGCATCTGTGTCCTACAAGAGCTCGGTTAGCGAGCAGTGGCAGATCGCCGCACCGTTGCATGACAAGCACAAGACATAACACAAGCCATCCACGTGTGTCACCAACGGCGCCAGTCGACTCTTCTTTCAGTATCCCCAGGTTTCAACAGTTGCACGTCCCGGTCCTTCCACTGTAACGGTTGCGCCGCATCCTCCCGGGGTCATCCAGGCTCGCGGGGACACTCGACTAGACTAGTCCGCCCGTGTCTCAACTGGCGCGTTTTCGAGAGTTAGTTCATCAACAAGCTCTCATATCATCCCATGTTGCCTCGACAAAGGCATATGGAGACACCATACTAGTCCAGCTCGAAGGAAAAAGAAGGCAGCTACCGGGCACGGTAGGCCGAGATATTAGTCTCAATGGAGCATACTTTCATGACCATTCACAGTAAGTCTGCCGCAATTCACGGCCTCATGTTGTCGAAGTCCCGTCATCCATGCGCGAAACCCCGCCCCTGTGGGCACCTGAAAGTAGTTGAGACCTTGGACTGATGTTTCCAATGCTAGACCTCACCCCGGACTGCAACATCCTCTTTGCCTCGGATTCTATCACCGATATACTGGGCTGGCGGCCCGAGGAAGTGCACGGAAGATCAGTCTTCAGCTACTTTCACCCTGACGAAGTCCCATTTGCAAGATCAATCCACAGCCGTGGTATCCTACTAGACAAGGCTGCCAGTCTCCACTATGCGAGGTTGGTGACAAGGGACGGTCAGTGGGCTAGCTGTGAATGCTGCTTCACAGTTGTCCACGATGTACTGGTAGCATGCACCAGCATCTACCGTCGGGACCAGAAGAGCGAAAGTAGGTGCCTCATTGATGCAGGATCTTGCTCTGGACTGGGCTGACAAATAGTGCAGGGCGAGCAATCGAGGGTGCTCAAGTTCGAAGGATCTTTTCTTCGTCCCCCAGAGACCCGCGTTACCACATGCTTGAGCACCTCTCGCCCAAGTTCAAGATGCCGCCCGTGGAGCGTGAGCCCCGAGCGGCACTCATCCTGAACCGGTTCACCAGAAATTTGTCAATCATGTTCGCCACCAACGCCGTAGCCTCTGTCCTCGGGCTGCCCCCCGATCAGGTCAAGGACAAGAGCTTCTACCGATGCATCCAGGAGAGGTGCCTGCCGGATGCAATAAAGTGCCTTGAAGGAGCAAAGGCCAACGACTCCATCGCCTACCTGCGTTTCTGGTCTCGTGACCCCAGAGAAGCAGATGATTTCGAAGACGACAACGATGGAGTTGACGGAGAAGATCATCCAATGGCTGACGAGGACCGACACAGCAGCACCAGTGACTCCGAGGGCGGCGGTGCTGAGTTGGACAGCCGCATGGCCCTGGACGAGGACGACACAACTGTCCGCGGAGGCATAAAACAAGAGGAAGAAGATGAACCCATGGACTCTGTGCCTTCGGCAAGCAGTAGTTCAGCTCATGAGTCGGCTGGAAACGCCGCCTCGAGTTCACGACCTGGCAATTCTAACCGAGCCCCACGAAGCCAACGATCTTCAGCGGGCAACGCAGTCCAAGGTCGGCGGTCATGGCGAAGACAGCCGAGGCGACCTGACCATCGTCAGCCATTGCCGGCGGTCGAGCTTGAGGCTGTCGTCTCCTGCACCTCCGACGGTCTCGTCGTGGTGCTGAGGAGGGCCAGACCAGCGATCCCACCCGCCCATCCTCCACTTGCCCTGCCGTGGGACTTCGAAAATGGACTCTTCGCTGCGCCGTGGGCGCCTCAGCCAGTGCGCCCATACATACCACCTGAAATGATCTACACCTTCCGGCCACCACTGATGCCACAGTACATGCCCCTCCAGGACCACGTCAGGGAGGCCGGCGGACCGCCCAACGATCAGTTGATGCACTCCATCCGTGAAGTCGGTGTCTTCGCCTGGGGTCTATGTGGTATCAACGGCAACCTCCACGCGTTCTCTCACGGCATGCCCAGGGACGAGGCGGTGCCTCCTGACGGGCTACCGGTTTGGGACCCAGCCGCCACAAATAGTCCGTACCAGCCACCAGAGAACCAGGCGGCCGCGAAGTGGGCGGCCATGGTGGCCCAAACGAGCCCGTTTGGATCGTCCGTCAGCTCGGGGACGCGCCAGCAGCAGATGCGCAGCCCGATGCATCACAGCTTCACATCAGCGTCAGGGGGGAGCGAACCGCAGTCGGGGTCCTCCGACCCGCACGCGCCTTCTTCTGGGCCATCAGCTGGCCACACTACGCAGGCTTCCAGCCAGGGCCAGTCGCCACCGTGAGAGCTGAGAAGTGCGATGCTGCCTCCAGGTCTACACTATTACCCTTTTACGCTAGGATGTGTCGTGTCTGTGCGGAGAAGCCGCAAGTTTTCAAAATTTCAAGACCGCAATTTCTTTCACGATGGCTTCAACGCGGTCAAAATTCAGGCTGCACCGAAGCCTTTCTCTACGAAAGTAACCAGGCAGGCAGGGCAGGGCTGCCTGGGACGGAAAATATTATGGGAGGCGTACTGGTCTGTTCTTGGTATTTCTTTTTGGGCCACTACGTTGAGAGGAATGAGGCAGGATCAACGACGAGTTGGACCGCCTAAGCGCGTATTACTGGGTATGAAGGTCAAGAAATTTGAACAAGCATACACGATGTCGCCTTATTAGAGGCTGACCGGCCGGGGAGCAAGAGCCGTTGAGTGCACACGTCTTGGGAGCATTGCTGGTCATTGATTGTACTTCTGAGATACCCCACGAGTGTATGCTGATTTGAGTCTTGACTCATACCTTGAATTCAGGGTTGTCTGCGAGCGATTGTTTATGTAGGGCCGAGGAGGCTTTAATATGTATGTTGACTTGGGCTACACTGCCGTGATAATTGTCTTGACTCACCAAGGAGTATGGAAGTAAAAAAGAAATAAGAGAGGCAGGATGATCAGAACGGGTAAGGAGGCTGGATTCCTGGCCTGCCATCACAGCATCCAACTATCCATACAGATGCAGTAGGCGGAAATTTGTACGATAGCAGTGCACCATGCCAAAAACTGAACTACTGTATGCAGGTTCCAAGGTGTCCTGACTTTCAAGGAGCATCTCATTCCTGAAGCCATGCATTGAAGACATGGGCAGCAATTTACTGATAAATCATTCCATTATAAATATCATGGGAATAGGTACATAACTTTATGCTCCGAACGTCTATAAGCCAACTAGAACGGGTGCAAACAGATGACTTCTTTAAAGGTACGTACCTGTCAACTCGTGCTCTAATTGGTAGGTGTGTCTGATCAGGGGTGCCTAGCTATGGGAGCTCGGCTGCGTAACTCCAAAGCTTCAGGACAACTAACAGCAGAGCTGTCGCAGCCCTCGTCAACCTCGAACAATTACAGGACCAGCCGACCCGACTTACACACACCAATTTCAACCACCAACTTTCTCACATTGACACAGACCACAGGCCCATTCGACAGCATACTATCGTTCATACGACACCCAACCAGGACACTTCCAAAGCGCAACGCAACCCCCACAGACAATGGCTTCCGCAAGCCGGAGAGAATACCAACAACCGTCCCTTGAGGACAACGACATGATAGATCCCGATGATGGTGAGCGCTCCCGCCCAGTCCCTAGCCTCAAACCCTCTCCCCCTTCCGCGGAGGAGTCTCAGCTAACCGTCCGCGCCGTCCCCACCAGCCGACCTCAACGACTTCGACGACCCCCTCCAGCCATCCTCCTCCCGCGCCCCACTGACAGGCAACATCGGGCAGTCATCGTCATCGTCCCAGCAGCAGGGCGGGGGCGGCCTCAGCCAGGACTACCTGACGTCGCGGATAGGCGGGGAGGACCGGCGCGCGCCGCAGAACACCATCGACGAGAGCGTGTGGGACACGCTGCGGCGCGACCTGCTGGCGGTCTGGAGCAAGATGCGCGAGGTGCTGTGGCCGCGGTACCTGCTGGGCGGGACCATGTTCGAGTCGGCCGAGGGCCTGCGCGGCGCGTACGCGAACCTCCGGGGGGGCCGGGATATCGGGCGCCCGCGACGAGCTGGCCGGGCTCGCGGGCCGCGTCATGGACACCGAGGCCCTGCTGCAGAACAACATGACGCCCGGGCTGCGCGACTGGGACCTCTGGGGCCCGCTCATCTTCTGCCTGCTGCTGAGCATGCTGCTCAGCTTCAATGCCGGGGTCGACCAGCGGGACGAGGTGTTCAGTGGGGTGTTTGCTATGGTGTGGATCGGGGAGGCGGTTGTGACGCTGCAGATCAAGCTGCTGGGTGGGAATATGTGAGCTCTCTCCCTCTCCCTCTCTTTCCCCGCCACCTTGAAGTTTCGTTGTGGGCTACGTATGTGTGCGGGACTACGAAAACGCCGTTGACTGACACTGGTGGTGGGCACAGCTCATTCGCGCAGAGCGTCTGCATCATCGGGTACACACTCTTCCCGATTGCCATCGCCGCCCTCCTGTCCGCGCTGCACCTGCCGCAGATCCCCCGGATCCCGGTCTACCTGGTGCTCGTCGCCTGGTCGATGGCGGCCGGCGTTAGCATCCTCGGCGGCAGCGGTGTTGTGAAGAACCGGGTCGGGCTTGCGGTATACCCCCTGTTCGTCTTCTACCTGGGCCTGGGCTGCCTGTGCTTCATCAGCTAGACGGAGGGATACTTGGGCTGCTGGCGGCAGGGCGAGGACAAAACCCGGTGGGAGCTTTTAGAGAAAACGTGATGGCAGGTCGCACTGGGGTTCCACGGTTCATTGCATTGAAGCTGGCGCAGGCAGGATGAACGGGTTTTCTTTTCTGGTCGTTGAGTGACGATTGTACTTCTAGATATCCAGGTATGGTGACAGGGCCCGCTGAAAGCACATCTCAGAGAGGCCGTCTTGTTGCTTCAACTAAACTTGGTGTATTCTTGCTCACGATGGTGTCCTCGGCCACGGGCGGAATAAGTGGAATATTCTTTCTTCTGAGCGGAGCCTATTGTCTCCCCCCCTCCAATCTAGTCTGTTGTTCTATTCTCCAAACGTGTATGTACATATCGACACATGATGTATCTATGACCCTCCCCAACGCCGGCCAGTGTTTTTATGTGCCTTCCCCCTGTCTATATGCCAAGCCGTCATTCCGTACTCATACAACAAACTGATCAATGCTTCATCACTGTCTTGTCAGGTGCTCTGGGTATCTAATCCTCTCGACATGAAATCTTCGCCAGACAACAAAAGCCTGCAATCATGGTGATCAAACTGCCGTTTCTGGCTGCTCGACGGGCATCCAGACGTCGAGCTTGCGCATGATGATCTGGTACAGGAACAGCATGCAACCGCTCTGGATACTGGTCCACACGACGCGCGGGCCGACGCCCCTGAACCATCCGCCGATGCCCTCATGCTTATATATCATCCTCAGCCCGACGAACACGGACGACGTGTCGAGCGGTGCTACTCCAGGCTTTGGCCTGTGTGTTGATGGGGACGAGGTGGAGATGAGTCGTTTTGATGCTTTTTTTATCCTCCTGCCCTCGGTTGCGTGTGAGATGTGAGGGTCCACCGCGGCACCCTGCTTTGCCTTGGCCGCCTGCGCACCATGTCCGGGGTTGACCTGGGTCTGCAGGCGCGTTTTGACTACGTCGAGCGGGCAGGTCATGGCTCCTGCGAGGCCGCCTGCTGAGGCGCCGGTCAGGAACTCCAGTGGTGTTCCAATCTCCCTGCTGCTCTTCCACTGATGTGCCCAGTCTTTAAACTGCTCCCAGAACATGAATTGCAGCGCCGAGAATGGCAGGTCACGGTACAGTGTCGCCTGGTAGCCGTAGAAGAGCGCAGAGAAACCCTCGGTACGCACTATCGTTGTCGCAGCATCAAGAGTGCCGCGGTAATTGTACCCGGAGTTGAAGTGGGGGTTCTTGTATCGTCCCTGGAGCTGTAATCGGGTCTTGAGGACTTCGGAGGGAACGTATACGATAGACGCGGCGAGGTCTCCAAGAAAGCCTGCGGCAGAAAAGTGTCAGACGAGCTATCCCGGCGTTTCCTAGAGACGTGACGGGGGATCGCACGTACCACCTGTGAGATATGCAACGTGTGGCTGGATGCCATAGTCAAGCAAGTGACGTTTTGAGAACTCGTATGTGCCGAAGAACATTACGGTGCCAGGGAAAGACCCCAGGAGAGCCGGAAACCAGCCGCCATACAGGCCCCTTCTTATTCCTTCCTGGCGGAAGATTGTGTAGTACGAGGAGCCGAGGGAGTTGTATTTCGGGGGTACGTGAGGGTCGCCCTGCTGCCGCGTCTTGACTGTATCAAGAGAATGCATGAGCATGTCACCAGTGGTTCCTCCGAGGCCACCGGCGATCATGGACTGGGGAAGGAGGCAGATATCAGCATCTTCCCAAGGTACGGGCGACAGCAGTTACGGTTTTGGTTTTCATACATGGATGTAGGGCTGGCGGCCCTCATATTCGTTGATTTCGTCGGCCATTGCGCCGCCGCGGCGTGCGATGTCCTTCGGAAACTGACTCTCGAGGGCTGGGCTATCGCCGCATGGTTGGCGAGCACCAAGCGGCAGGGGAGCTTTGCGCCGTGAGGAAGTCTGTGCCGGGACTGGCTGGGAAATGTCCAATTGGTAGGTGGTTACGAGGAACAGGAGGGCTGGAGGCCGCAGTTGAGGCGGGAAGCCCGGGAGAGGGTTGTCGCGTGCTGTGTTGGCGGGCTTGTTGAGGGCACGAACGGGACTCGATGAGATCAGTCAAAATTTCCAGCTTGGTGACGGCCGCCGGACCGCCCAGCAATTTTCGGAGCCGACCCTGTTGCTGTTGACTTGGCCTGTGCACCGAGGAACTTATAGACCCCCTGCGTCTGTCTTTACGGTGTGCATGCTTCTATTCTATGCGAGAAAATACCTAGTTCCTCTCGTTTCTGTTCTTTCCCTTCTACATGCTAACGCACACATAATCGACTCTTGACCATCTTGGAGTGTTATTCCTGCAAGATATGGAGCGGGCATGTGGTCTCCCGGCGCCGAACCCCACCAATGTCCGAGTACTGTTGACATCGGGTCAGCCGGTATGCCGACTTGGTCCCTTTCAACCTCCAGCTAGGACGTCGCATCATCACTGCACTGCACTGCATTGCACTGTGGTATGACGATGCTATGACATATTTCTCATAGAGCATTCGCAATGGCAGCCTGGAATGTTGGTGCGGAGCCACTTTTGCTTTTCCAAATCTGAGAGCCTTCTACCTCACTACCTCGTGGCAGCGAGACGGTCAGTAAGCCGATGCTCCCACCACTTGACCCTCTCCGCCTTGCGGAACGGCCACAAGATATGGGTGACCTGTCCCTCGACCAGCCGGATCGAAATTGGCCCATACGTGTTGCTGTCCAGCGACTTGGTGCCGTCTCCTTCCACCCAGATGTGATTCGGAGGCACGCGGATGTAAGGCGTAGGGAATGGTGCCTTGGTGTGAATCATGTCGCCAGGGAGGCCGATGATGCGCTTGACAGTCATGGTCTCAGGCCTCATCGGGTTGCTATGTCGCAAGTGGCGTCAGTCCCCCAGACATCTTGTAGGGCGTAGACGTGTTTTTGGCCAGGCAAGACATGCGGACAGACTCACTAGAAGGTCACGATCTTGCCCCTCTGCAGATTCTGCTGGGCATAGAGCTTCCAGGTCAGGCAGACGTAGCCGAACCTGGTCTCATTGTAGTTCTCGTTCAGGTAGGGATACATGGACGGTCCTCGGACCCTGGTCGTCCCCACGACATGGCTTTCGACAAAGTAGCACACCGGATACCAGGCTGCGCATATGATGAGGTACCGCGCCGTGTCTCCCGTGAAAGGAGCGACCTTTGCTCTAAGCCACGGCCATGCCGCACCGAAGGCCATGGGGAGATGCGCACAGGCTATGGGCTTCTCATCGGAAGCAAGGAGGGGAATATCACGGCGAGATGATCAATCTGGTCTAGGTATGTTGCGCGGCTGTGAACTGTTTTCAAGGGTCCAAGATTCTTCTGGGAAGTCCAGACGAGGCTCTGCTCGGTTTGCTACAGTCCCTAGCCTACCTAGGTACCCGCCCGTGGTACCACAGCACCGCCGTCAGGCTGCGCCAAGCCGCGACTGCCAGCGACCAGCGGCTTCCCTGCGGCCGGCAAAAATATTGGAATCTAGCCGTCAACGACGACCTAGTGGGTCCTGTTCTTCATCAGTCCACTTCTTTTGAACATTCAGACAAGCCGACCACCGTCCACAGACAAATGCGACTCGAGGCTGCTCTGCTCTGCCCTCTTCGTCCACGTCGGATCCTCCGAGCGTCATTGTTGGCATGCTGATTGCTCCTTCACCCGCGCCGCTGTCCAGTCGACAACCGAGACGAAATGTCGATCGATAGGCCATGTCCTCCTTGCTGCTCCGTGTGCCAAAGAAGGCAGCCCTGACAGCCCTGCGCGGCCTGATAGCCGGAACCTCATGCACCCTCCTCCTGGTCACCGAGGACCGCCGTCGCCGCATCAATCAAGCCCGCAGTGCCATAGAAAACGCCGAGAAGCTCTGCTTGGTGAAGCAGTACCATGCGACAAGGTCCGCGCTCCATCAAGAGCCTGCGCACCTCTCCGCCCTCGAGAGCCTGGAAGAGGCTGCGTACAAGGAGCCAAAATGGAGCAGTCACAAGAGCTTGAAATCTCGCCACAAAAACGCACCGGAAGACGACTGGGAGGGAATAACCCCAACAATCGGACAAAGCAATCAAAGTGGGCATCCGAGTGACGTGCGTGGCCAGCCTCGTCGCCACTACCGTCCCAAAGCAGGCCAGTTCAGCCGCATGAGGAAATCGACAGCAGCATTGCGCCCGGTCCCCGTTCATCCAGAACCCGCCAGTCAAACCGTCACTTTCCCCAAGCTAGGTGTCGACGAGAATGTCAGGCGAATAAGAGAAGCGGTCATACTAGGCGATGCTCGAAGCCTTGAGGCTGCCGTTGGTATCCTGCAGAAGACCGTTCAAAGAATCGGCCTCACGGATCTCGACAAGACCATGCTCGTCGATGCAGCTGCACCACTTTGCCAGAAATGCCAGGAAGTAGGCATGTCGGATCATTGTGAGGAAATACTACTGTGTGCTGTTGCGCTTGGGCCCATGTCTGGGGACCAGTACTATGCATTCAACCCGCAGCCCATGATCGAATCGGCTGTTGCTGCTACAGAATCCACATTGAGCAGAAGCGAGGCTTCCGGTACCGAGGACAAGGCTCGCCGTGCCGCAAAGCAGAAGCTCAACCGAGCTTTGTCTTTGTTCATGCCGCGCTTCAGAGACAAGACTTATGCCAGCCCTCGCTCGAGCGATTGGCAGCAGAATGCCGAGAAACTGATGCAACTGGCTTTCGATCTCGACTTGACTGACCAGGCCGCAGACGTATTCTGGCGCATCCAATTTTACGGCGGGGACGCGGATGCCTCGGTGACATGGCAGTTTCTGACGCGTCTTTCCGAAAAGAAAGACTTCAACCGCGTCGTCAACACCTTCAGTTTGACGCGCCACAAGCTCCCCCATTGTTCCAGCCAGTTATGGTACGACATTGGCAGTCTTGTGACTGATGCTGTCGAAGCTGCCCCCAAGCAGAAACCGTCGAAGGTGCTGCTACAATTACTGGGACAGTGCCCAAAGGATTACCATGTTCGGACGACATGGGCCACCAAACTCCTTTATTGCCACTGGAAGCGGGGCCAGGACTTCGAGGCAACACGAGGTCTGTTTCGCGAATTCGAGAATATCCACGCAGGCAGATTGGGATTCAGGTTAGTCCGTTTTCCGGATGGCGTTTACCGCGTCATGCTGCAAATTGCCGTGGAGGCAGAACAATGGCAGACCGTGGATGAACTTCTCGCCCGACTGCAGCAGATAAAGCCGTCGTCGTGTAAGGATGCTCGCATACTCGGCCTCCTCGCCTTGGCAAAGGCCAAGGTCGGCGACTGGAACGGGGTATGGGCAGATTTCAAGAACATGGAAGTGAAGGATCGCATTGACGACGTCTTCGTTCCTGTTCTCAAGGAGTTCATCAAGACACACACAATCAGTGAAACGGAAGAGTTCATGAAAGCCTACATAGCCGACTTGAAGGTGCCGGTCTGTCGGTATATGGTCAACGTGGTCGCCAACCAGTATGGCGCGATCCGCAATGTTGAACTTTTCGTCAACTGGCTTGACTACTGTAGTCAGGCCGGCTTCGAGGTCGACGCCGCCTTCAGCAACGCCATCCTCGTCAATTGCAAACGCAGATGGGACTTTAGCTTTGAGGAACTGAGAGTTGTCTATTGCAAACTGAAGCTGCTCAGCCGGAACTTTGTCGACAGTTGGACTGAAAACACTATGGTCATCGCAGCGATGAAAGTCAGGCATCATACCAGGTCGGCATACCGCAGGAACATCACGCTTTTGGGCATGAAGAGTCGAGGCGTCTCTTCTGTGACGAAAGGCACAACGCCGGAAGACGTGCGGATCGAAATGAAGGAAGCTATGACTCTACGCACCTATAGGACGGTTTGTGGGATCTACAAGGCAGCCCTTGCTCGAGGACTCACGCTCGACGGTGGCCATGTGCGGCTGGCTGTCAAAGCCCAGCTCAAAGTCGACCGAGGGAATCCACAAACGGTTTTCGACATAATCGCTGCGGCAAAAGCGAGAGGGGTGGATGTTAGCACGACAATATCACCAGTGTTCTTCGGTCTGTTGCGACAAGTCTCGCGAGGGGAGAAGGTAGACAGAAACGACTGTCTGCGCCAGGTTCAGAACCTGATCGGCCGATTTGAGTCAAACGGACTCAGCCTCCCACCCGCAGCTTTCACGCGCGCCGCGCACGTCTGCATGGGAGCGCGCCACTTCCAGGGTGCGATATCGCTTGCCATGTCCGGTCTAGAGCGCAAGGGTGTGTTGTACCCTTGGGACGGCCCGACCTTCTCGCTCTTCTTGCTGGCCTTCACGCACATGGTTGATCTCAAGGGCATGAAGTGGACCATTACAGGGGCGTGGCAGGAGCCTTACTTCCATAAGAAGACCGTGCTGAGAGCGCTCAAGGATTCACGTGGCTTGTTGGCCAAGTCTATCCAGACGAATGATGTTCAGAAGGCGGTTGGGGTGCTCGACATGGCCCTGGACCTGGTGTTGCGAGTGCGTGATGCTCTGGCCACAGAGCGCAAGAACCTGGAGAAAGACACGATGGAGATTATGAGGCAGGCGGCGCTAGAAGCCAACCAGCGGGCGCTGAATGGCCAAGGCCCAGAAGGAGGTGGCGGCGGTGGCGTTGACCCAGAGTTCGCCAGAAAACGGGATGAGCTCCTACGGGAGTTCGATGAACAGCAAAGGCGCGAGGAGGAGGCCGAGAGGCTGCAGCTCGCTGCAAGGGAGGCTGAGATGAGGGACAGGGCCCTGGCTTCCGAGAGGTTCGAATTCGAGCAGGCTGAAGAGGCCGAAGAGATGGAAAGGATGATGACGGAGAAGAAGTACGATATCGCCGGGGGATTCTGAGGGAGCGCACATACACTTGGGTGCACCTCGCATCTCTTGTGTTCTACATGTATACGTAACTATACTGCCAATACCCAATTCCGTAACTACATATATAAAGACGAAGTGCCCAAGCACGCCAATCCAAATATTCAACCCCGTACTATAGACCTGGCCGCGAAGGCTAAGGGACAGTGACTATTTACAATGTTACGAACTGAACTGAACTGGCAGAGTTGGAGCCTCAAGATTGGAGAGATCTTGGGGAGCAAATCGGAAGAAAAGAATATCAAAAAAATCACGACTCAAGGCGTACGGTCTGTCAGCTGCTGTCAGCCTTGCATCGTAAGGTTTTCTCGATCCTTTGGCCCAGTAGGACGAGTTGCATTTTTTCCAGCCTGTCTGCTACTCGTCCATACTTGTAGACCATCACTGCCCATGAGGCCACACGCCTCGAAATGCCCAACAAAAACGGACGACATGTGAAATTTGGCGGTCAAGTGCCACACACTGTCATTGGCCAATCACAGGCGGCGATGGCCGCATGGCATGACTTCTTGGGCCAATCGAGCAGAATTTACAGGGCCCTCCACAGGGGTCCAGGGCGCCGAATCTGGTCGCTTGCTGCAGGGGCAGCCGGGCTCCCAATTGCACCTCCCAGCGCCACCCTTCCTGGGAACTCGCAGTGGGCTGTGGATCTCGGTCGGCCGTCTTCTCCCACTTTTGCTTGTGATTATCACCATATCGACCAACGGCCAGGACGAGGACGGAACGGACAGGTCACTTTCTGCATTTGGGATCTGATCAATCCTCTTGTACTTACATCCGCCACACTGTCCCCCGTGGTCCCCGCGTCACAGCTCCCTCGCGTCTTTCAACAAGCGTCGCACAGCCCAGCAGCAATTGGCCGCCGTCATTGACCAGACCAGCGGTATCGCCACTCCAAGTCGGTACCTGCAGCAAGGACAACCTTGGGAACCAACCCCCTTTACGGGCCCGATCTCTGCACCGACTCAACGGTAGCTCGTGCGACTGTCCCTTCCTGTTGGTGTATCGAGTCTCTGTCACCCAATATATTGCCTACTATACTCGTCGAATCCATTCACAAATCCGCACACATGGCTACAACACTTGAAGTCGAAGCAGCCTCTCTCCAAAGGGAGCGCCGCCAGCGCTTCCACGAGGCCGATGTCGTTGTCGTCGGCGCCGGTGTCTTCGGCTGCGCCGTCGCTTACGCCCTTGCCAACCAGGGCCGCAGCGTCATCCTCCTCGAGCGATGGATGCACGAGCCGGACAGGATAGTCGGCGAGCTACTGCAGCCCGGCGGGTGCGCGGCGCTGCGCAAGCTGGGGCTCGGACACTGCCTCGAGGGCATCGACGCGGTTCCATGCTACGGTTACCACATTCTCTTCCACGGTGACGAGGTCGTATTCCCGTACCCTGCGACAAATGAACAGGGAGAGGTAGTGTTGGCGGAGAAGAAAAAGGCCGGTGAGGAATACAAGAAGCCGGAGGGGAGGGGCTTCCACCATGGACGGTTTATAATGCAGCTGCGGAAGAGCTGCCTCGGCCACCCCAATATTTCCGTCTTCGAGACGGACGTCACGAGCACCATTGTCGGCGAGCACGGCCCGGAGGTTCTTGGGGTGGAGAGCAGGACGACCGACCCCGCGACGGGCGAGAAGAAGCCCGACTGCTACTTTGGCAAGCTGACCATCATCGCCGACGGCTACGCCTCCAAGTTCCGCAAGCAGTACGTCGGCAAGACACCCCAGATCAAGTCCAAGTTCTACGCCCTCGAGCTGATCGACTGCCCCGTCTCGCCCTCTGGCTACGGCCACGTCGTCATCGGGAAGGCCTTCCCCGTGCTCCTCTACGCCATCGGCAGCCACGAGACGCGCGCGCTGATTGACGTCCCCGTCGACCTGCCGGCCGCCTCGGTCGAGAAGGGCGGCGTGCGAGGCTACATCAAGAACGTCGTGCTCCCCACCCTCCCCAAGGAGCTGCACCCGTGCTTTGAGGCCGCGCTGGCGGACGGCAAGATCCCCAAGAGCATGCCCAACAGCTGGCTGCCGCCGTCGCAGCAGTCCACCAACCCGGGCGTGCTGGTGCTGGGCGACGCCATGAACATGCGGCACCCGCTGACGGGCGGCGGCATGACGGTGGCGTTCAACGACGTGGTGGTGCTGTCGGATCTGCTGTCGGGCGTGCACGACCTGGGCAACGGAGAGGCGGTTAGCGGCGCCATGAAGCAGTTCCACTGGCGGCGCAAGAACCTGTCGTCCATCATCAACGTGCTGGCCATGGCGCTGTACAGCCTCTTCGCCGCCGACAGCCCACAGCTACGCGCCCTGCGCATGGGCTGCTTCGCCTACTTCCAGCGCGGCGTCACCGAGGAGCCCACGGGCCTGCTCGGCGGGCTCATCCACCGCCCCTGGGTCCTCATCAGCCACTTCTTCACCGTCGCCTTCCTCGCCATCTGGCTCAACGCCCGCGATGTCATGGGCGGGGGACCGCTCGGATTCCTCAAGTTCCCTATTGCCATGCTCGACGCCGTCTTGATTCTCTGGAAGGCGTGCGTGGTGTTCCTTCCGATTATGTATCGGGAGGCGCTCTAGATGCGGACTGACGGACAGTCGGGTGGGAATGCTCTTGAGAGCAGTCTTGCATTGCGGGAAGGAGATGAGGATGCGAACGATGTCCTTGCGACTTGAGCTTCGGGAGCGGGCATACTAGATGAGGACAGACAGACGAGCCTTCCTGGAATGGTTCAGACATCTAGAAGACGATTTAAGATGAGAAAAAAAGCATGCAGAGCGAATTTGCGCTTCGGATTGACGCGTTCAACGCCCTTCACGAAACGGAGGAAGGCGGTTTCGATGTACGTATTTAGGTCCTTGCTTCGAGGGCACATCTCCCCTCCGAGCGAAAGAGACATACAGATATCAAATCTAATTAATTTTAATGACCGTGAGAACGCACACCACTCAATCTGTATCATCTGTCTGTTGGGCCTTCTGCCATTTGAGAGATCCTGAGGCTGTTTGGCGAACAAGCACTGTCCTGATTCTACTCCGAGTCCGATTGCGTGAAGTTCTGGTCAAACCGAGAGCAATTTGTAAATTAAGCGTGCATGCCATTGACATCTAGTATGCGGTCCCTGTGGGCCGGCCTCTATGATCTTTCTTGCCCTCCTGACGAATTCTCATTGTACAGTATCGACTCAGGTATCGACCCAAGTCCACGAGTTTTGGGGTTCCGCCCAACGCCGTTTCCAAAATGCTGGTGATTGCAAGTGCCCATACACAGAGCGTGAAGGCCTGATCGCAGTATTTTCAGGCAAAGATAAAATCAAATAGAAATTAGAAAACAGAAGAAAGCAATAAAAAAGCTCATGTGATGCGCCGCCGGTAGACGCCAAACATCCAACTACCGCGCAGGATGACCATGCCCAGGGCCATGCCGATGCTGTCCTTGATAATGTTCATCTTGGTGCCCTCGACCTCGTGCCAGTCGATGGGGACCTCGGCGACGCGGATGCCCGGGGCCAGGCCGATGACGGAGCCGTCGCTGGCGACGACGGGGGTGGGCGGCGCGGACTCTGCGAGCATGAGCATCTCGATGTCGAAGATCCAGCCCTCCATGTGCATGTAGGGGACGATGTGGGGCAAGGCGGCGCGCGAGAAGAGCTTGAAGCCGCACTGGGTGTCGCGGATGCGCGAGGTCGCCGGCGGCGTGAGGATCATGAGCACGAAGTGGAACGACTTCATGAGGAAGTTGCGCAGCGCCGACCGCTGCACCACCTGCTCGCTGCCCACGAGGTGGCCCCGCGACCCGATGGCCACCCCGCGGTTGCTCGCGTCCACGACGTCCTCGCACCCCTCCACCAGCCGGCCCAGGTCGCTGAACTTGGACGCGCCGTCCGCGTCTGCGAAAACGACGTACTGGCCGCGCACGTGCCGGAACCCGTGCGTCACCGCCCCGCCCTTGCCGCGGTTCTTCTCGAGGTTGACCACACGCAGGATGTCGTGGAGCCCGTGCCGGCGGCTGAAGTCGAGGGCGACGTCGACTGTCTTGTCGCGGCTGCCGTCGTTGACGATGATGATCTCGTAGCCGGCGGCGGGCTCCCCGTCCCGGGCGGCGTCCGCCCTGGTCCGCCTGAACACCTGCCGGTGGTGAGGGGTGGTAAGGGGGCTGGCGATGCGCTTCTTCCCGTCGTCGCCGGTGGGGCGGCCGAACCTGGCGTCGAGGTACACGACCGCCTCCTCGAGGGCCGGGAGGATGCGCTTCTCCTCGTTGTAGGCCGGGATCACGACCGACACCTCGACGTCTGCGGGCTCGACCGATCCGGTGTCTGGGACGTCGAAGGCATTCTTGCTGGCTGCGGCGGCCTCGCTCAGCTTGCGCTCGGCATCCCATCGGTCGAACCAGCACGGTAGGGGCCGGGACGTGACGCCATCGGGAGTGGTGGTGATGTATGTCTTTTCGGAAGGGAATGGGGCGCGTGGCTTGGGTGCGATGATGTGGAGGCCGATGAAGAACTTGCAGAGGTATCATTAGCACACCATCAGATCGTGGACGTTGACTTCCAGCCGTTATTTCCCAGCCATCGAGGTAGATATGGCGTGCAGTCTGATTTGGGCAGTTCTTGGGTGAGACCTGTACCCAATGGGCCACTGGCAGGTGCGAGGGCAGTGCCGGGAGCGTCAAGCAGCTTGGGCAGACATAGGGACCAAACTTACAGCCAACAGGGCCAGGCTGGCGAAGGCGATCAGGATGAGAGGGAGGATCGTAAACGGGAACTCCCTCGCGACCATGTAGGTAGACCAGACAAGCTGCTCTGCCCCGGTGAGCAGGCGCGCAGGGAGAGACAAGTCCGCCATACTTTTGACATGTGACAGAGAGGAGCCACCGACGAACACACGCAGAACAATTTGCTGGAAGGAAAGGCAGGGCCGCAATCAATTGCGGCTGGAATAGGGGTGCATCTGGTGTCCTACGGCCATTGAACGAGGGGTACACAAGCCTGCGGTTTGCCTGGTGAGAGGTGAGACAAGGTATGCGACGGACGGCGAGCGTGGTGGAGGTTGTTCGAGAAACAGACTCCCCCGTCCGGCTGCAAGTCTGCGGTTTGATGTGCCGGAACCGGGTTGAGGCCACGAGGCACCTGCGAGGCGGCGACGGCATAAGGGGGGGGGGCGTGTGCGACGGCGGGGGAGCTTGCCTAGGTCCCCTGGGCTCTCTTGCTGCACGCCCTGTGGTCCCTGTCGATCCGCTGTGGGGGTACCCGAGATGCCCATTAAACTCCACACGGGTGGAGGAAGGAGAGGTCTCACCTGCGGCAGTGAACCGGCAGACCCTTGTCTGGGCAGGTACAAGATGATCAGCCAAGCACCTCATAGTTAGACTCCAGCCATTTGACTACCGTCAACTCTTCTCCCTCTGGTCTCTGCTAACAGTTATGTCTGTTCTGTGTCACCTTGAGACTCAAACATTACTCAGGTGGACTCGCTATCTGATACTATTACTGCCTACTCTGCGGACATGAGGATATTAGATCGTTGCCATTCCTCCCTATCGTTCTATTATGAAGACATCGAATCCGCCACCCAGATGACGCAGCGCCCAAGCAGCCCCCAGCGTTATCAGATTCTAATGTTTCTCTCAGGCAGGGAAGTACAGACTTTGACCCACATAAAAACTGTTGCCGACGAGGCTGTCCTTCAGATCATCGGCGTCACGCCTGTCATTGACACACGGTCCGGACCGGCCATGCTCTGTAGACGCGCTCATATGTACCATCTCGTGTGTACAGTATGACAATGCAGAGGGCCGGCCCTGGCAAGTCAGATCGGAGTCCCGTCCGGGCTCTCGCTGCCATCGTGGTCGCTTCCTCCCGGCTTCGATCTAGATCCAATTCCCGGACGAATTGTTGGCAGGCCTCAGCGTGGTTGGCGTGGTGGCCGCGGAAAAGCCAAAGTCCCAGTCAGCCATGAGGCTGTACGATGGCATCTCCAAAGGTTCCCTCCTGTTGTTCGGCGGGCTCGACCCCGCGACGGTCGCGTTGGACACAGCGCTCATGGATCCGGGGCGCTTGGGCGCCTTGGTACTTCGGCGTCTGCGGGAGTTGCTCGAGTACTTGGCCGTCGAGGCGGGGTCCACCAGGTGGCTGAACTCATCCAGTGACGCATAACATGGCTCGTCCTTTGCCATTGGGGCTTGACGCTCTTGGGGGTCAACAGCCGGGGGCAGCTCGTCTCTCTCCTCCGCCGTGCGGGCGGCGACGCGTGCCCAGTGGTTGGCCCAGTCGTAGCGGTCCACCCCACCAACCCCTTGGGATCCGTTTTTGATCGAGGTCGACGTTGGCGGGGTGAGTTCGTCGACCGTTTCGGATACTCCGGAGCACAGCGACTTCAAGGCGTCGGATGAACTGTTTCTGCTCTCGAAGACAGGTTTCATGCTGAAGTTGGGCACCGAGGCTGGTGCTGCGCCGCCGAGTGTCTTTGAACTGGAGTCATTCTGTGCTGGTGGTTTGGTCTGGACGGAGGGATGGCCCAGAAGGTTTCGTTCGTTCTGCGTACCTCTCTGCTTTCCCTCAAGCTCTCTTACCCTCCTCCTGAGACGCTTCAACTCGGCTTCGCTACCTGCTTCCGCAGCTTGATCTTGCTGAGATTGCTTCGTCTCGGGCTCGTGAGATGGGCCCTTGGCCGAGCTGGCCAGCTCACGAGGAGGCTTTCCCGTGCTGTTTCGGCTGGGGCCAGATGCATATCCTATCTCAGTGTGAACAATGAGTGCTACATATGAAGTGTACACAGACTCGACTTACCTTCGTCTGTTGGTGTTTGCGACTGCTGCTTAGCCGCCGAGGCTACGGGTAGCTCAACCTTCTTTCCTTTGAGAGAAGGACTGGACAAGGCCAACTTGCGCAATTTGGCCGGGGTAGGAGCCTTGAACTGGGCGGGCAGAGGTTGGCCCTGCCAGTACTTGGCCGGTATGTTGGTGACGTTGGTGTCGGAACCGGCGGCGAGGGCAGAGGCTTCCTTCTCCAGACGCTGCTGGTGAGCCTGCTTCAGCCTCTGCTTGTCTGTGCCCCTATAGGCATGTGGGACACTTAAGAGTGAGTCGTTCAAGGCGTGAGTCGGGGTATGAACGTAAGGTGGCGGCACTGCTTTCGCCTTCTTCTGTTGTTCCTCTCGCTCTTGTGTCCTGCGGGCCTTGGCCTCCTCGTTCTTGGTGAAGAGGCCCATTCTGGCGGGTAAGTAACGACTTGATGGAGGGAAGTCAAAATTAAATCTTATGAAGTGCTTGAAGCCACTATAATGGGGGTAGTACTGGGGTTTCAAGGGGATGTCCGGGTACCCGCAGGCCTGAATTTGTGCAGGATTCGAGGACCTGGACGAAGTTCCACGGGTGAAACTTTTCAGGCTTCGTTGTTTTCCCTAGGCTGGGAGGATGTGGACTGGAGGTGGGATGAGCTTGGTAACGAAGTACTGGGGAGTGGCCCAACGGGATGCACTGCCTTGGGTACGGTCCTATGATGTTCTAAGTTATATCTAGCATAGCCTAAGAAGGTCGTAAGGCTCGTTAGAGATGCATGCTAGCCTGGCTAGTCACCTCCCAAAGTATTTAAAAATAAATGCAGCAGGAGCAAACCGTCCGTAGTATTTCTTTTGCCTATGCTGAGCGACTGATTGTGCATAGTGATTAGTGGTGTTGAGGCCCGCTGGCCTATATCCCAAGCATCCGTGCGGCCACGACCACGAAGCTCTAATGCATGAGCTCCGAACAGGTTCAAGACGGCCTGTAAAAGACAGTGGCCTAGTACCCGGGCTAAACACTTATGGGCCTGAGGCTCAAACCCGGAGGAGCAAAATGTGAGAGGAACAGGAATAGTGCCCGTCGATCCGGCTTCCCACAATTCTAGCTGCCCATACCGTGCGCTCACGCACTCGAAACGCGAACTCCAAGCCAGAACTACATACATGCAAAACTGGAAGGGCTATGCAGAGTCCCATGGCTCTCCCTGAATCTGCTTACTCGTATTGGGAGGAGCCAAAATCGCATCAGTAATCCATCTCGCCTCTTTCCGGGTGTCCTTCTTCTCTGCTCTAAGCAAAGGCAAACGCACTGAAATCAAACCGAGAAATTTGATTTTGACGTAAACATTGATATATGGCGCGAGGTTCCCACTGCGGATCCGTAAATATGCAGGCCTTTGGATCCTTCACAATGAATTCTGGTTCAAATAACCAAGCTTTTGGGTGCATGATCCTGATGCTGACAAGGAATCTGCAGGAAACACACAGCAGGGCCTGCTGTATATAGTTCCAGTATACCTCTGTCTACTTTGGGTATTAATCTTACCCAGCGAAGTTCAGCAGGGGCAAGTAGAGCAGATCTTTATAGATGAAGTCTACCGCATGTATAAATCGATGGGGTTGGGTGGGCAATAACCAGGATGCACACATGTACTAAGCTTACTAGGCATCTCTCTGCCGGCAGGTCTTGAGCTACTGCACCTAAGTGTCATCTGCACGACATCGGTTCTCGGGCCCTTTATCCGGGATCCTTAGCTTATGTAGACTATGCGCTGGTTGACAGGGGTTGAAGTGCCGTCATAAAGCCACCATGTTATTACTTGGGTCAACTCAAGACGACTCCTGCTTGGACCCTCTTGGACTACTGCTCTACACGTACCTGATCCGCCAGGGAGAATTTTTAGCCACAACCCAGGGATTGTACCTGGACCAGGTAGTTCTCGGACAATCCTGTGTTTGTACATATGTAATTGCTCTTCGGCGTTGGGGGTAAGAGAAGACTCATTACAACCAGGACCGCTGAAGCTCCGGCTTTGCAGTCAGCAAAATGGGTAGCATGTTGCTTAATCGGCAGTCGAGGACTCAAGTATTACTTTACCCTGTGGCGTGGAATGGCCTCTAAGGAGTTTGTAGTAACACCAGCTGTCAACCCAGCCATGCCGTGAGACACGTACTTTGTTGAGCCATTGAACGCCACGTTCCATGTGACGGCATTGTACGCGTTGGCCGTGGTGTACTTGTCAGGCTCTATCGCGCATGACGGGTCCTGCTGCTGGGCGCCGTCTGATCAGGGAGGACTCGCCCCCAACCTCTATTTGGTAGCGGCAGGGTCCGGCATTGGCCCATGTGGATGCTTTCCGAACTCAACGTCAACTATCAAAATGCAATAGCCGTCTCCGTTCCGTCAGGAGAAGATTGGGGAGTAGCTTGAGAAGAGCTTGCGTGGTCTGCTAGTGTTCTTCAAGCCTGACTCGTTTGGTCATCGGAGGATAGTGATGGATACGGGTGTGATGCTAGCCGTTGTCAATTCCATTTCCGAAGCTGACGACATCCATCCCTGTGGGGTCCAGCTGGAAAGGTTTGAGAAGCACGGGCTAATTATGCAGGCATCTGAAACCTTTCCCAGAATATCGGTCGTTGATATCGAAAGCCACGCCGGCAGACGGGGAATGCGGGTGTGGTGTGGGCCTGTTCCATTGCGGATGGGGCTTCCGAGCCCTGGGGCTGCCGATCCGCCACGCCTGTACGCGGGCCGAGGCAAGTAAAAGACGCGGAGGACTGGGGAGGTCCCTTGAACCCAAAGTTGGACCCCAATTGATCGGCTCGTCTGTTCTAGAAGCTAAACTGACAAGCCTGGCAGGCGCATGCCCCGTAACTTGCATTGGTGGACAACTTTAATCAACGGAAACGGCTGGCTTGGTTTGATCTGCAGAACAAGACATTGACAGGCGAATGTGACTGGCCCTTTGTGCAGTACTCCGAGCCGAGCCTTGATTTGGATGTATGCTTGATAGTATGGCCTCCTTCTCATATATCCAGCCTGGGAGGGCAAGTCGGCAGATACGTCCAGTCGCGGGTTTTCCGTATTCATTTTCGATACTGGGTGGTCGCTGAGGAAGTTTGAAACATGTTGAATCATATTGGATTGTCCCAGGCCTCTCGGTACCGCAATGTCAGAATCCAAAAAAGGTTCAGCAAGACCCGGGTACTTCAGGGCCACCGAGTGGCATCAATCAGATAGCTAGATTCCAACAAAGGCGACAAAGTTGGGATGAAAATGGCATGGCCACCACATGCACGGAAAATCCCGACCTGCAAGACAAAAAGAGGAAGGGAGGAAAAGGAAGTGGGTCCTGATCCAGCAAGGCGATGGGGACCCCAGCCAAATTTAGGTTGGGCGGGAGCTCACACACGGGGAGGGTAGGTGCAGGCAGGCAGGCAAGGTGGAGTTCAGGTTGCGTTGCGTGAGGAGTTTGGGGGACTTGGGAGGGATTTGCCATCCACCATCAGCCGGGCACACCTCTAAAACAGGAGAGGCTAGACTCGACTTGTCCCGACTTGTCCTCACCCACGCAGGCCAACGCGCTGCACCCTACCCTGTCACCCTGTCACCTTGCCCGCCCGCCTACCCGCCTGCCTGCCTACCCAAGATCTGCCCGTCGGGTGGCCAAGGTCGAGCTTTTCAATCCACAGCATCACCATCCCAACCCCAAGCCGGTCCAGACTGAATCCCATCCCATCGCAGGGTCCACAGGCTGCCGATTGCACGTTTATTGCACTTCGACCTGCCGCCGACACACCGTGATCTCCTACCGTTGAGAGAGCTCTGCGGGACATTCTCGACCACCCTCGTTTCGCTCTCCGCCTCTGCCCGAAATCTGCCTGACCGATGGCTTCCTGAGCACGAGCACGACAACTGGTGTCATAGCCCGCCACCCCAATCCACCACACCCACCGACCCAACACCGCCCGCCCCCAACTATCGCCCAACCCCGATCTAGCCACCCAGTGACGCACCACATAATACCCCAGCCAAAAGAAGAATCAACACAGAGACAGGCGCGCTGACCTCTGCTGTGTCAATCGTCGCTTCTCGCATCGCATCGCGTCGCCTGGTCGCTGGGTCGCCTGGCCTGGCTCCTTGCCTCCCCCGTTTCCACCCCGCGCGCATCCGTTGTCGCGCGACCACCACCCTCCAAAGTGGCGGCGCTTACCCTCCTCAGCTCCTCCGAGACCGAATTATCGCTCCAGCAGCACCTCAACATCGCCCCCGACCTCCTCGCAAACTACAGGCGCATTGCCACGGACCCCGGGGACCAAGAGCCGTTGATGATGGCACAGTCCGTGCCTCATCAAACGACCGACAGGAGGCGCGTCAAAGTCTACGAGCTCCGTGACAACGACTGGTTCGACCGCGGTACCGGCTTCTGCACCGCAGCATGGACCGAAGTATGTCTTCCGCATGGAACTCTACCTTTTCCTTGATTCCTTGATTGATTGATTGTGTCACATGTGTTGCGATGTCTGTGTCTGTGTGGTGTCTTATCCTGTCTGCGCAACACTGATTTATCGCCATGTCCGCATCAACTCATCAACCTCCCCGCCATCCCATCACTCATCTGCTTCTGTCACCCGGACTAACCTGGTCGCGCGCACTTACAGACTGAAGAGGGAAGGGCCAAAGAGCCCCGCGTAATTGTCGACTCCGAAGACGAACCATTACGGACATTGCTAGAAACCAGGATCTGTAAGGAAGATGGCTTCCAAAAGCAACAAGGCATGCTATAACCTCAAGGTGATGTCACATGTTGTGTGTACATCTGCTGACGCCACACATAGAAACCCTCATCGTCTGGACAGAGCCGAGCACCATGATCGATATGGCCTTGAGTTTCCAAGAAGCTGATGGCTGTGCCCAGATATGGTATGTGTGATTACGGAGCCTTTATGGTACCAGGAGCAGACGATGGACAAGGGGCTGACAATCCGTTCAAGGAAATTCGTCAATGATGTCCAACGAACACTACAGGGAGACATCGCAGGTCCAGGTATGCAGCTTTTTCTGCCCATCGCATGCGTGCATCAACAAGCTAATAACCCCCCAGTGGATGACAGCCTATCGGACGACCTGGCCATAGACGTTCCCCCCTCTATCCAACTCCCTCCTGCCGAACTGGGCAGTCTCCCAGACCTCGAAACCACAATACGAGTGATCAGCAGCTCCGCAAATGGCCGTGACACTCTTGCCAAGCTGATCATGCACGAGGACTACATCGGCAAACTGATTCCCTTGGTCGAGATGGCCGAGGACCTCGAGAGCCTCCAGGACTTGCATCGGCTTTGCAACATCATGAAGACAATCCTCCTGCTTAATGACACGACGATTATTGAACATGCGGTCTCTGACGAATGCATCCTGGGCGTCGTTGGGGCTCTGGAGTACGATCCCGATTTCCCGCAACACAAGGCGAACCACCGGCAATGGTTGAAAGATCAGTCAAGGTACAAGGAGGTGGTTCGGATCGAGGATGATCAGGTCAGGCGCAGGATCCACCAGACGTACCGCCTGCAATACATGAAAGATGTTGTGCTGGCCCGGATCCTGGACGATCCCACCTTTTCGGTGCTGAACTCGATGATCTTCTTCAACCAGGTGGAAATAGTTCAGCATCTTCAGTCCAACGGGGCCTTCCTGCGCGACCTCTTCTCCATCTTCAACCCAGAAGAGAAGACAGAGCAGCTCAGGAAAAAGCAGGCGGTCTTGTTCATACAGCAGTGCTGTGCCATCGCCAAGAACCTGCAGATCCAAAGCCGGCAGGGCTTTTACAGCAGCTTGCTGAACCACGGCCTGCTTGCTGTCATCAACTTTGGCCTCCGCAACTTTGATGTTTCCGTCCGGGTAGGAGCCACGGACATCTTGGTTTCTATGATCGACCATGACCCCCATATGATCCGCCACACACTCCTCCGGCAGATCCTGGCAAAGCAGTTACCACTGACGGACACTCTAATTGACCTGCTCTTGGTCGAGGTGGATCTGGGTGTGAAGTCTCAGATCTCAGACGCGCTCAAAGTTCTTCTCGATACTATACCCACTAACCAGGGGCAGGATGGCGGAATTAAGCTGGTGAATGGAGAATTGCAGTCACGGCCACGACCGATGAATCAGATCAATAGCCTGGAGGGCCAGCAGCAGACCATTCTCGAGGATTTCTACGGAAGATCAGCCGCGCGACTGTTCAAGCCTCTGCTCGATCTGGAGGGACGCACGGAACTAAAGTTCTCTGTGCACAACGACGGCATCTTCAGCTACCTCAACGATATCCTATGCTTCTTTGCGCGGCAACACCACAACCTCTGCAAGAAGTTTATCAGAGACCACAACATTGCATCGCGATTTGCCCAGTTGCTGTCTTGTAAGGAAAAGCATCTGCAGCTCGGTAAGTGACCCATTTAAGGATGCATCCACTGTGCCATACTAATATGAAACTAGTGGCAATCCGATTCTTCCGTCACCTTGTCAATCACGTCTCCGATGAGTTCTACGTGAGACTTGTCGCTGAGAAACAGGTCCTCGGGCCGATTCTGGATGTCCTTCTGCTCACTCTCCCACGTGACAATCTTCTCAGTTCTGCGTGCCTCGATATCTTTGAGTACATCCGCAAGGAGAATATCAAAGATCTGGTCAAGCATCTAGTCGAGAATTACAGAGAAAAGATGACCGCTCTCGGCTATCTTGATACCTTCAGAGATCTTGTTGTCAATTACGAGCAGAGCAGAGGTTTTGCTGGGAACATGGACACGTACTTCATGGAGTCCGAGGACGAGATGGGCCGGCGGCCAACTCATGTGAATGGACGCATGATGGAGCAGATCAGTGTGGACCCGATGGAGGAGGAGTACTGGAACACTTCAGACGACGAAGACGAGAACCAGTCAAAGCTGGCTCCCAGAGGTTCTTTGGGCCCCAGCCCCGGTCCGCTCAGCGCCCTCGTCGACTACCACTCAGATGAGGAGTCGGACGAGAATGGTGGCGACGTGGTCATGGCCCAATCCGATTCAGAGATCAGCAAGGAAGTAAAAGGCGAGAAGCCCGAAGGAGAGCCTCTGACTCCGAATAGTGCGGACACCGCAACCCCATCCTTGAGTTCAACCCCGCCCGAGCGACTTAGTGAGAAGCGTCGACGAGAGGAAGAGGACGACGATGAGTTGGGCAAGATGATGCAGCAGAACAAGCGACGCAACAGTACGTCTGCGGTGCAAAATGCTAGTGGTGCTGCGGCGACGCTGCGCAAGAAGAAGCCTTTTGGGGGATCACCAAGTACTGGTTCTGCCGGAGTCAAAAAGATTGACATCAGGCTACCCCCTACCGTCCAGAGTTCCGTTGGACAGGGCTCGCCAGGACAAGATGATTCGTCATGAACTGCGATACCACGTGGCCTTCCCTGGTTTTGAATATGGCCGGGACTAAATGTTCACCGTTACAACGGACGACCACAACGGGCAGAGGTCAATGGGGATCTGGTGGCGTCTTTATCTCTTACTCGAGGCTTGACGCGGCATGCGAATTTTGGAACCCTTGGTTTTTTGGACCCACGAGTTTTGCTCGCGTCTGCATAGACTCGGATAAGATGAGATACTGCAGCTGGCATAGGATCTGAGACTAGAATCCCGAACCTGGTGTCGAGGATATCTGAGATGATGAGCCTGCCATTCCTGCCAGGCGTTCTGTGCTCACACTGTTTGCCAGCAAGACAAATGAGTCCACACATTAAAAGGACGTAGGTATTGCGAGCGATGTTTGCATTTGTATCATATATAGGGGCTGGCTGGAACGGATTTCGGGGGGCAAGGCGTTGAAGCTGCTTCGTTGGGTTTGGCATGGAAACCAGAGCCTGCCCTGCGTCATTGATTCCCCTATGCGACTTTGATGAGGAAACATCAAAAAATGAAAAATGGCTCTACCGCTCCCTTTTTGGATCTACAGAAGACATTGCTCCCAGAACCATGAGGCTGTGAGGTGCTCTTTATTATGTGCTGACTCACGACCGCTACAGTCCACGCAGTTCGGCCCTGAATGGCATCGAGTATTTCTTGGGCGACAGCCCTCCGGATGGGGATGATGTCAGCCGTAATATTTACTAAACCTTCCCCATACTACTCCGCATTAGGTGGACCGAGTCATGGGGGATCGACAACTAGCCCGTGCCGAGAAGCGACCACTCCCGACACTACTGCGGGCTATTTTTCGGCGAAAGTATCGGGGAGGCTGCCGGGCCGACGACGGACGACTCAGGAAGCGACGATGTTTCTGCCCCGGCACATCTCACGATGTAGATAAACCGTTGCCACTACTTACTGACTACAGTTCTGGAGCTGAACGTCCCCTTTCCCTCTTCGTACAAGATCTCCCCCAAGATTCACAGCGTCACGCACTTCGCTCCCGCCCAGCTCAGCAGTCCATCACCATGGCTTCAGCCCAGTCAAACTCGTACTCTACCCCGAAGTGGTGGAAGGAGTCGGTCGTCTACCAGGTGTACCCATCGTCCTTCCAGTCCTCGCCGGGGGCCAAGCTGCCGGGATGGGGCACTGTCAAGGGCATCACCTCGCGGCTGGACTACCTCAAGTCGCTGGGCGTCGACGTGCTCTGGACCAGCCCGATCTACAAGTCGCCACAGGCGGACATGGGCTACGACATTGCCTCGTACAAGGAGATCGACCCGCGGTACGGCTCGCTGGAGGACGTGGACGAGCTCATCGCCGAGCTGAAGAAGCGCGGCATGCGGCTCATGATGGACCTGGTGGCCAACCACACCTCGGACGAGAACGAGTGGTTCCTCGAGAGCCGCAGCAGCAGGGACAGCCCCAAGCGGGCGTGGTACCACTGGCAGCCGCCCAAGGGCCACGACAGCGAGGGGAGGCCCATCCCGCCCAACAACTGGGCGCAGATCCTGGGCGAGGCAAACTCGGCGTGGACGTGGGACGAGAAGACGGGCGAGTTCTACCTCAGCCTGTTCACGCCCGAGCAGCCGGACCTCAACTGGGAGAACCCCGAGGTCCGGGAGGCCGTGTGGGACGTGATGCGCTTCTGGCTCGACCGCGGGGCGTGCGGGTTCCGCATGGACGTGATTAATATGATCTCCAAGGTCCCCGGTTACCCGGACGCCGACGAGGTGCTTGGGCCTGGCCACAGGTACCAGCCTGCGTGGAAGTATACTGTTAACGGGCCGCGGCTGCACGAGTTCCTCAGGGAGATGCACGACACCGTGCTGAGCAAGTACGACACCATCACCGTGGGTGAAATGCCCGGCATCAGCGATGATGATGAGATCCTGCGGACGGTCGGGGCGAACTCGGGGGAGCTCAACATGATCTTCATCTTCGACGTGGTCGACATCGACAGGTACGACGTCAGGATGACCCTGCGCCCGTGGACGGTGAAGGAGATGAAGGGCATTATTAGCCGGTGGCAGAATGTCATGATCGAGAAGGACGGGTGGAACTCGGTCTTTATCGAGAACCACGACAACCCACGGTCCATCTCGAGGTACGCGAGTGACAGTGATGAGAACAGGGACAACTCGGCGCGACTGCTGGCGCTGATGCAGACGACGCTCGGCGGCACGGTGTTTGTCTACCAGGGGGAGGAGATTGGAATGCGGAACTGCCCCAAGGACTGGCCCATCGACGAGTTCAAGGACATCGAGACCATTAACTACTGGGAGAAAACCAACACTATTTACAAGGGCCAGCCGGCCAAGATCGCAGAGGGGAGGGAAATCATCGACGCGTGAGTATCTACCCCTGCCACGGTTCCTCTTTCAATTCTTGAAAGCGACGGACTAACACACCCAACAGAAAAGCAAGAGACCACGCCCGCACGCCAATGCAATGGGACGCCTCCCCCAACGCAGGCTTCTGCCAACCAGACGTCAAGCCCTGGATGCGCGTCATCGACGACTACAAGACGGTCAACGCCGCGGCGCAGGTGGGCCTCAAGTCGGACTCGGAGCTCTCGCCCTGGCAGTGGTGGCAGCGGGCGCTGGCGGACCGCAAGGAGCACAAGGACGTCTTCGTCTACGGCGGCTTCGA
Source organism: Diaporthe citri (assembly GCF_014595645.1). Lineage (NCBI taxonomy): Eukaryota > Fungi > Ascomycota > Sordariomycetes > Diaporthales > Diaporthaceae > Diaporthe > Diaporthe citri. Next base: position 557,811 of record NW_025064846.1, read on the forward strand.
GGACCTGTCGGCGGACCACGAGGCCGTGTACGCGTACGCGCGGACGAGCAGCACCACCAAGGGGGAGAAGTGGGTCGTGGCGCTCAACTTCTCGGGCGCCGAGCAGAGCTGGTCGCTGCCTGCGGGCGTCGAGGTCGACTTCTGGGCGGCCACGACGTATGGAAAGGGCAGGGCCGAGGGGAGGGCCGTGTCTGGGAAGGTCACGCTGAAGCCTTGGGAGGGGCTTCTTGGGAAGTGCAAGGCTTAGTTGGGAGGATTCCTTGTTGTCTCCTGGGCCAGGATATGGCCTTGGTTGAGGAAATTAGATGAAGGCATTCTGATGTCAGCCTGCATGATAAAACATTATATGGTAGAGATTAAATGAAAGATATTTAGATCCACCTAGCAAAGAGTAAAGACACTTAAGACTGCTGATCATTTGCTAGCCATGTGAATTTACTCTGCTTAGTTACCAATCATTAATTGCCTCTCAAGGTCCGTGAACAGCACCGCACATATTCGCCAAGTGTGTCTTTCCAATTGAGAATCCCATCGGAAGGGAAAGCAGCCTTATGGAAACACGGGAACTAAAAGTCGAGTAGGAAGGATCTTAGAAAAAAGCAATCCTCTCTGCGAGGCTGCAGCTGGTGGGGGCCGCTGGCTGGGGGCGGCCGCCCTTGGACCCCTAATAAGAGCTCGGATTCTTCAAGACATTCTTCAAGGCACTTAGCCCCCACCAGAATAGTTGCACAAAGGTAATTGGAGGCGAGGCGATGGCTCATGCTGCTGTGATACCTTGCCAAGGTTAGCTGATGGGAGAGGTAAGACTTGTTGGGGAGAGTAAAAGAAGGTCACATCCCTTGATTTAAATAAAGGGAGTCCGAGTACTGCCTGACGGCATCTCTCTCTTCAACTCCCAGTAACAAACGAAAAATTGCAGCAAAACCACTGCCTCGTCTTAGAAGCCTTCGCCCATTATCGACAGGACTATTGCAATGTTCCTAGAGCCTGGCCAGGAGTGGAGCCCAAGTACCTCGTGGGTACCACCTCCTTTGGATCGTCTCAACTGGTCAGACTGCTACGCCATCGGGAACTTCGTCGCGGCCGCCGGTCTGGAGCAGAGATTTGATCGGATACCTGTCAACACGACCGTCCCGTTCGCGAGGTCGCTCGTGCCCGCAGACTGGCCGGACTCGCCCCCGTCCCCAGCGACGCTCCTGATCTGGGCCTGGAGCTGGCAGAACACAACCAGTCCCGAAAACGCCATCACAGGGACGGCATGGAGCATGGCGCCCACTTGCATTCATCAGGTTTGTGCACAGCTTAAAGTCGAGGGGGACCCTGACTTGGCGGGCATAGGTGTGAGTTGGGACTCTCATATTCAGCGAGAAAACTACTTCTAAATCGAGACCTTGCACAGATGATGTTCACCTATTATCTGATAGCCACAATGGCGACCGCATACCCTCTCATACTGGGCTCGGCCGCGGTAGGACTGTTCAACAGAACCTCCCGGCTGGCTAGGATCGTGGGCTGGTTCCGGGAGACCATCAGCGGGTTTCTCGACGCCTCCCTCATCTTCGCCGTGGCCCTCGTCGTCGCGGCAACGTACCGCTTCAGCTCGGCCCTGAGGTACCCGGATCAGCTAGACAACGCCTTTTCCCCGTCGCTCTGGAACGCCATCATAGTGGCCCTCCTCTCGGTCTCTCCCCCGCTGATACTGCAGTGCGCCAGCGGTGATACGCTGCGGAGGAAGGGCCTCCGGCTCCTCCTGTGGTCTCTTGTGGTGGTGTTCACAACCACGTCGAGTATCCTTTTTTTCTTCTGGTACAGATCGTTGAAGTTTTCCGGGCTCCCTACTAGTACAAGGACTACAAGTATCCAGTATCTGTGGAATCTCTGCACCAAGAATCTTCCAAAGCGAGTTCACCAAAACCTGGGCTTCGTCGTTGCTGCGCAGACACAGTTGTTACTAAATCTTATCCTTTGGGCCTACACAAAACTATCAAAATCGGGTTCAGCGCCAGATAGAAGAACGACTACGACGGGGTATGGTGGGGTTCAGAAGACTCAGGCCAGGGCCATAAACAGCCACGGGAGCCCCAGACTGATGTCGGTCTTCCAGTTGAGAGCACTGCAGGCCTTCTCGGCACAACTGATGATGTGGCTATTACTCGGCCGCCTCACGTCCCTCACGCTCAGCGACGGCGTGAACGCCGGAGACTCGTTCAAGAACGTGAAGTGGAGCGTGGGCCAGGTGCTGGGACTGGCCCAGTTCGTGCCAGTGGTTATTGACCTGGTTGTGGCTGGTACATGTGAGTATTCTTTTCGATTGTCCGAGTCGTTGCTGTGCGAATGACTGGCGCGCTCTTTTTAGATGGGCCCAAGGCGGCGTGGGAGGAGAAGATGTCAAAGCGGCTTTCAGTCGTTGACGCACCGCCCGCGTCTGGCGACAGTGGAGGAGGCGATGCTACGAATAAGCTTGCCAAGTCTACCACGATGTAATTTCAGGAGGGTTAGATTTTGATCTTCTTGCTTTCTAATAATCCTATATTTGATGACCATGACATGCTTAAGTACTTCTGGCACATTGCGGCCCACAGCCAAAATACCTCTATGATATAGAGACAATTTGTATTCTTGGATTTCCTCTGCTAAGCTGGAACGTCAATGATTGTCGTAGTGGGAAATGAAAGAATGCACCCTCTATTATGTAATATAACATTCCCTGAACCATCGACGCAGCATCGTCGATATGATCATAGCGCCATTTCGTCGGTCATTTTCCCGTTGATGATAAGCTGCAACCCGTTAACCTCGGATTGTCTCTCCTGAAGCTTCAAATGTCTCGAGAGGTTATGATTCAGGTAAGCGGCGAAGGGCGCCGGCGTAGATGGTTTCGGCATTGACTAGACAAGGTCATATGTGGCAAATGCTATCTACAGCTAGATAATTTAAGATGTCCTTGAGATTTCCTTGATTTCCGAATGAGATTCTATGTTTGCAGGACATTCTCAAGACTCTAATATGACCAGAGATTCTCAGGCAGGGAAGTTGTGTTAAATATCATTACGCCCATACATTTAGCACTTCACCCCTAGATGGGCATGCCAGATATGAGACGTATTCTTACAAAAGCCCAATGCAGTCCAATTTACAGGTCTCCACGGATGAGTCCACAATATTCACTACAAAATTTTGAGCAGTAGAGTTGAAGTCTTTGGCTTACTTGTTGTACACATGTATATATCGAGCAAGTCTGACGCCAGGGTAGCGTGACCCGAGTCAAAACAGTTCACCCGCCCCGGTTCCTTCCCCCTCCATGTACAAAAGTCCAAAGTCCAGCAAAAAACGCCGTGTTCAAGATGCAAAACTCCGTTGGATCGGCCAGACGCCGGTGGCGAGATCTCTCTTCCAGCCCTGGCGAGGGCAAATGCTGTCGTGGCTTCATCAAAAGTACTGATGACAATAATGATACACTAATCCCTCCCCAGGCCCGGCCAGGTTCCTGGGGGCCGTCCCGAGACTCCGGAAGAATGATGAAAAAGAGGCAGAATTGTTGTATATATGAGCAGAAGAATGACGCTTGAAACATGCAGTCAACGTGAAGTCGGTCCTTCGAGCCCGCGCCGGGAGCACGTGGCGAGGTCCAGTTCAAAAATGGAGAAGAAGCAAAATCATGCATGGAGCCGAACATCGGATCCGGGGTCCAGACTCCACACATGATTGCCGTAATAGATGGAAAAGCGTAGGTAAGCCCGGCACGGCCCGAACTAAAACCAAACAGCCGGGAGTGGACAACGGTCGTGGATGCAGAAGGGAGACTTTCCCGGCAACTTTTTTCGGAGCAGCGGGGTGTAGGGTCCCCGAGCAGCTACACTGTCAAGAGGCGACCGACATTTATCCACGTATGCCGGCGGAACCCTCGCGCCTTCTCGATGACCCAGAAAGGTCAATTTCATCATCAGAGTCCGACGATGAAGCCTCCGCTGCCACGCGGTCCAACATTGCGTCAAGGTCCTCATATGACCTAATTCTAGGCTTGGGTCGCGTGGGCCTGCCGGATGCCGAGGTGAGCGGCACCGCAAATTTTCCGTGTGGCGGCAACGTCTCTGCTGCTGTGCCATTTGGTTTCCGTGGTGGGACAGCCGGACGCGCATAACCGGCGTGACGGCGAGGACTCGTTGGGTCGTCGATCTCCATCTCACTCATCGTGCTATGAGATCTCCCGAAGCCCACGCGCTTCTTGGGCGAGTGCGCCGAGGGCAGTGGTTGTGAGCTATGGGTAGGACGGCCGTTTGGCAGGCTCTTCCTCTTCGGTGCTGAAGTAGGCAAGGCGGTCCTTTGTGATGTGAACGCGGCGGACGCACCATTGCGGACACGCTCAAATGGCTGAGCTGGTCTCGGGAATTGCTTGAGGTTCGCAGAGTTGCCCGGGCTGCTCATGAAAAGTAGGGCTTCCATGGCATCCTTCTCACGGTTGTTGTGAGTGGGAGAGACCACCATTGGGTCCCCGGCAGCTTGCAAACCCCTGGGACCGGGCGACAAATTCAAAGAGGCCAGGGAAGGTGTGCGCGGACTGGCATGGTGCGGTTGTGACGGTGGGAAGTTGGGGGTGTGCTTTGGATTCGGATTGCGCCGAGGATTGCCCTCGCTGTGATGTGGTTGTATCGATACTGGAGGGGCGAGAGAGGGAACGTCCAAGAGCTGGGGATTTGCGTGTTGGGATGCTGGACTGGTTGGAGCGCCTCGCGAGGTGTTGTTCTCAGGGGCTGGGATGGGTAATGAGGTGGCGTGTGGAGTCAGAGGCGCTGGGGCATGTGAAGTCTGAATGCGCGGGCTGGCTGACGATCTTGGCGCGCCGGGAATTGTAGAGTTGCTAGACGCCGGGGAACCGCCCCTCGATGCCAAATTCTCGACCTGGTTGATGTTCCGCGATTCCCAGCCGTTGTTGACTTTGAGCAGGGCGTAGGAGAGGCGTGTTTTCAGCTCGGAGGACAGCTGCGAGCATGACGCGTCAGTATCTGCTTACGAGTTCACGGCAGTGCCGAGGACAGCGGGAGAAGATGTCGAGAGCCAACTTACCTCGGTGACGCGACTGCTAGCAGTAGAGGCAGCGCTCACGGCACTCGTGTTCCTGGAATGGCTGGCGGTCCGGCCAGGGGAGGCCGTGGGAGAGAAGCGTGGGTCCTTGATGGTGCCGTCGGCGGTCCTCTTGACGGCAGAGCGGACGGACGGGGCATGACCGGGAAGCTTGTCCTGGGCAGCAGCCAGCTGCGACAGCTGGAGCAGTTGCGACTCCTGGCTGGACCCTTGGCCGCTGCCGGGGCCTCCATCGCTGGCGGCGGGCTCGATCATGGGCGGGGAGAAGACGCGGTTCGAGTCGTCGGAGGAGAGGTTGGTGGCCTGCGAGTCGCTGTTGGACGACGAGCGCTTTTGTAATGGGCGCGATCGGTTGGGTTCGAAGTGATCTTCGTCCTGGGGACGGGGAGCGGAATGGGGAGTGATGGTGTCGCGAGAGAGAAGCGGGTTGGCTGTGGCATTGGAGGCACTGTTGTCACCGAGTCCTGCCTGACTCGGCAAGCCGTCAGCAGGCCGCGACATGGTCAACAATGGGGCGCTGTGCTGAGGTCCAGGTCCAGGTCCGAGTCCGGGTCCTCCAACAATGGCGATGGCGTCGAGACCGAGTTGTGGTGGTGGCGCATGCGCGCGATGGGCGAGTGCAGACGGTGCGGGTCGGGGGGTGGTGGACTCGGCGGGGAATTGCAACAGGGTGGGTGGTTGACGGTGACGGTGACGGTGACGGTGACTGGCGACGGTGCGGGCGACGGGAGGCGGGACGGAACACACACACAGACAGGCTGGTGGGCGGACGGGCGAGGTGGTTGCGACGCGCAGCGCGCGGTAAACCGATAGGTGCTGGCACTTGGTGGGTGATCCCTGCCTAGCAGCGGTAGCAGCAGCAACGCAACACCTACACAAAGATTGATTGCTCGGGCTCTGCACGGCACGAGACAAGTCACCTTTCTTTGACAGATACCGAGTGGGGTTATGTTCGTGGGTGTCCAAATGGCAAATGTTTTCACATCAATTTAATCAATCAACCAGTCAACCAAGCAGTCGGTCGGTTGGTCGCATGCCCGTCGCATTTATTTGCAGTCACCAGGCGACGCGGTTCGCGGGCAAGCGGGCGGGCGTGGGCTGCGTGTGGGCTACGTTTCGTTGGCGGGGCCCCTTGTGGGCAGGTCGACGGTACACGGCACTGGCATCCATCCAAGCGCACAGTTAGCGTAGTGGGGTCGGCCCGGGCTTCTCGATCGCTGGCTGCCACTGAGCGAACCACTGCGACGACAGGGCCATTCCCAGTCCGTCCATCTTGTCGCCTCCCAGCCACCCACTTCTCCAACCTCGCTTCGCTTTGATCGATCCAATGGTCATTACAGCACCTAACCTACGACGCAACTAATAAAGGTTCGCGTGTACGGCCGCGCGGGTCCATCTTTGCCCTGGTTTGAAAGGTTCTGACCTGGCGCCTCTCGTCCGGTGCCTGGATCTCAGCGGCCACAAGATGACTCGGAAATCCCATCCAAAGGTAGGGAGTGAAGAAGAATGCTGTTGTTCCCTGTGCTTCGCCGCGCCAAGTCCCAGCCGCGATTTCACGTGACCTACATCACAAGCCTGGCATGTGAGCAACGGCATCTTTGAAACCCCAAGCGGATGAGAAGACAGCCTTGGGATTGATTAGTCTACTATAAGTCAGCGCAATTCAGTCTTTCTTAGATTGACCTCGAATGTTCTGTCATTCTTTTTGCTATGCATTTATCAAGGACGGCGCTATCTGTGTCCTATAGACCTGGTCCTCGTACCACCGCATCAACCACTCTCGCCGTTTGTGTTAATGAGATCAACAACACTGCCGATCACAGCTGGTATCGCTGCAAACACATGGGTACGCACATCGGATGGTGCAACAGCAGGACACTTTATATTACACATGCGAGCATACGGTGTTGCGGTAAACATTGTCCGGAAATACGAGACAAGCAGTCTAGACCGTCTGGAGAATCCCCAAAATACCAATAAGTCTACAGATGTGCTTCTTGCAACAGCCGATTCAGAGAACACGTCAAGTTGTGGTCGGTGAACCCGGGCCCCCGATCAATTTTCCAGCATGGCATCCGAGATCTCACCCTCAGGTTCCCCCATCAAAACACGTGCTTTCAGCCATACCCTTGAGATCTCATCGTAGTCCCTCCCGTCCTCCGTCCCGAATGCAACGATCGCTGGCTGCACAACCATCAGCATACGCCGCCCATGGTAGTCTTCTGGCGCCTCTGATCTCTGGGACTGGTGCGGCTCCATCAACTCCGAACAATGCACGTATTTGCCCAGATCGTGGCGGTGGAACATTTGGAGGTCCACGGCATCCACACGTGATCGCTGGGCCCAAAGCTGGAGGGAAAATTCAAGGGCCCTGCTGATTTCGTCCTTGAGGAAATTCGTCCTCTCGCATGCTCTCCATTCAGCCTCTTGCTTCAGACAAAACCTCGCTGCGCTGTTCAAAAATTTGTCGGTGAGCGCGTCGGCGTAGCGGGCTTTGCACGTAGCCAGGGTGGGATTCTCGCCTGCCATGGCAAATATTCGCAGTAGCTGCGCACGCCACTGATGTGCATTCTTGGTGTTCACTTGGGTGTATCAGTACAGTCGAAGAAAACAGTTGCCCTGAAATTATGCATGGTCACTACTCACATTGCAGCAGTACCTCATTGAGTTCTGCAACTGCCTGTTGCATGCCAGTCGGTATGCCTCCACTCTCATCCCCCGCTGGAAGAGCATCGAGAATCCAGAAAGGGTTCTTGAAGATTTCAGTGCAGATAAAATTGGCCACAATGCCGTGAAGTAACGGGTAAGGAAGTCTCTTGGGCTTTGTTTTCCAGAGCTCTTCAGGGATATCTCCGTCCTGTTCGACAACGAAATTCTTTAAATGCGCATGGATCTCCTCGTACTTCTCGTGGACCAGTTCGAAATCTCGGTGCGCAGCCTCTTTGGCCCACTCATACCAGCTCCTGGCCCGGGTGTTGAGCCACCTAGATACTTCGTCGTCCGACAATGTGAAGGACCTATTCTGCTCCAGGATTAGACTTGCTGCGGCTTTGGCCGATTCGACAGTCTCATGTTGCTCGTAGAGCCGTCGCTCGAGGCTCCCGATCTTGGCTCCATACTCTGCTTCCTTTTCCGACCATGCTTCAGCGTATTCTTGCGCGATTTCCCGCAGTCTTGTGGAGATTGCAGTGTTTCGTTCTCTCAGAATCTGATTCGTTGCAAGCAAAGATATCTCGCTGTCGGATGCACGACTGGTTGAAGATGTGAGATTTGTAATTTCTCGAAACTAAAGCCGCAGGTGCATCTTCCTCCGTAGCTCTCGATGGGCTCTGGAGGGTGAGCCCCCGTGACTCTGTCTTTTGCAGATCATCAGTCTCATGGCGCTCTGACTTATTCACTTTACGAACGCCTTTCCTTCTCAGAGTCGCAGGTGAATATTTTGACTATGATCACCATGGCTCAGCTGGAAGAAATGAATAGGCCAGTGGAAAATGAGACCGTCAACATACGCTTCGCGTGGCTAATTTTGATCGCCTGATACCATCGGGAGAAGGGTCGCTCCTCTTGAGATTCCTTGCGTCGTCCGATTTGATAGTACTTGACTGGGACAGCTCGAAACTGGAATCACGATGATCCGTGTCGCAAGAAATCCCGACCTGTGATGAGAGAGTTCCAATGAGCTCTTCGAGGTCCATTTCTCTTGGTTGAGTTGCTTCCGCCACTTCTTCTTCAGCCTGGCAGGCCTTCCCGAGAGTCGTCCCACAATTCTCTTCGAGAGATTTTGACATTTCAGAAAGGAATCTGTAAACAATATATGTCTTCATGAGAGCTAATAGTCATAAAGCAAAGGCAACCAATGCTGAATGGCATGAGATATAATCAAGATAACCGTTGAAGTCCGGATTAAAATTAGTTGCTGTGGTAACTTATTCTTTCCGGGAATCCGTATGCTTGACTGTGCGAATCCAAGAAAGTGAGTGCCGGTCAACTCCGTATTGATTCCTTCATGCATCACAGCGTAGGACACTGTCGGCAATGAGTTCATATTGGTTGCAAGCAACGGAAACGGCCTCATGCTTCCGTCCTCGTCCGGAATCCAATCTCGTGTTGCTCAAACAAGAATTTTCAATGAAAGCCCACTCTCGTCCTCATTCTCTCATCACTTGCACTACATATGGTACTACAGCACGTTCATGAGTTGGCAATGGCACCACGGCACTGCAGCTGGCCGTGGACTGCAATCATATTGTATGACATGCGTTACGATGTACACCCCTACTGCAAGCACAGGTTTTCGTGAGCAAACATGCGGAAACGCTGTGTCTAGTGTGCATTTCAGATTGTAGACTTCGTGGTCGTACACTTCAGTACCCATTGGAAGGAAACCACGTCTCAGTGATTCATCAGACCGAAGTGTACTGGTCCCCACCATGAGAAAGACGATTCGGTGAAGGCTGGGAAGGATCTTTCCTACCTCTCCCCTTTCAGGCGCCAACAAGTGCCCACAGTCCGAGACGTCGAAAAGCTCGCGGCGTTTGGGTTCTTTTTGGCATAACCTCTCGCTTTGATCTTTCATTTGAGCGCGGGAAGTGAAAGGAAACTGCCAAAGATGGCCTACCAAAGCAGAAGACTCATTGTGGGTGTAGACTACGGGACCACATTCTCTGGTGCGTCGCCTCCAAATGTGATGTGAGCCTGAACAGTGATGAGGCTCTTGCTGACCCTGACTCAAGGGGTCAGTTATGTCTTCTCTGACAAGACAAGTGTCGACGACATTGACATCCTCGACCAGTGGGGTTCGGGGAGCAAACCAGAAGCAAGTTCCGTCGAGAATCGCTTACCATCCTACTTTGGCCTGGGGATATGAGGTTGAACCAGGTCAAGTTGCGTACTGTTGGACGAAACTGTTGCTGGACCAAAATGCCCCCGCCACATACCATGACGATGAGAAGCTTCGGAAAGCCTATGGATCAGGCTACAAGGCCACCGTCGATGGGAAGTCCGCGGAAGATATTGCGGCAGACTATTTGTCGCTGATGTACAATCATGTTATGCGCGAACTGGAACGCAAGATTTCGGCCCCTATTCTGTACGTCACCCCCATCAGCTTCTGGTTCACACACCCGGCTTTGTGGTAGCTCCGAGCGCAGACTTCCACCGTGAACGCCGCTGCGAAGGCAGGGTTTGGAAGCAGACCGCAAGATGAGATACACCTCATAAAAGAGCCAGAAGCTGCAGCAATATTCTGCTTGAGTGATGAAGTTTCAAAGGGACCAAGCCCTCTTATGGAGGTTAGTAAGGTCTTTACCCGCGCATGATTCACATCGGGCTTTTTGCCGCTAATAAATTTGGAAATCACACAGGTAGGGAAGGCAGTCTTGGTATGCGATTGTGGCGGTGGTACAGTGGTGAGTGATTACACCTCCAATTCGACGCTGTGCGTTAAATACATCTCGACGGTCTAATACACGGGAATCTCAGGATCTCGCCTCCTACAAGATCGCCAGAGATTTTCCAAGGTTGGAATTGAACCAGGCATGCGTCAGTGAAGGTACGATGACTGCTTCCACTACATGATGAACCAATCTTGTTCTAGAACACAACTTACGGAACAAGGACATCAATCTATTTGAGCTCAAACTGACACATCTCTATGTGACGGTAGGCGGCAAGTGTGGCTCGACCGCGATCGACCGTGCATTCATTTCATTGATGGAGACCTGGTTCGGCACCGCCTACACGAACCTGCCATCCGGGAAACGACATGTGAATTCGAAGTTCATGAAAGATTTCGAGTTGGTCAAGCAGGGCTTCAATGGCTCAGGCTCTTTCCAAACGCATCGTCTGGGGCTCAAGATGACCACCCAGGCTTCTGGGCATTATGATCATGATGAGGATGAAGTTTTGCTAAAAATGTAGGTCGACGCCCCAGGAGGACCCATTTGAACAGATTTCTGACCATTCTGATAACAGGTGGGAATTGAAATCCTTGTTCGATCCAGTTGTTGGAAAGATCATGCATCTCATCGAAGAACAGGTTCGAGCGACTGAGCAAGAAGGCTTGCGTATAGGGGTATGCTGCCATCTCTAATTTCCCTGATGATATACCATATAATGATATCTTTTCGAACAGGCAATCATGCTCGTCGGTGGATTCGGTGAGTCTCGCTACCTTTTCGAAAAGGTGGACTATATGTGGAGACCGAAGGGCATCAAGGTCATCAACCCTAAGAAGTCGTAAGTTGAACCTATACGCTGCCAGACTGGCACCCAGTCTTATTAACTAAATTGTGAAGATGGGAAGCGGTGTGCCTTGGGGCAGCGCTCCGTGGCCTCAATGGAGCAATTGTGAGCAAGAAGAAAAGCCGCTCGCATCTAGGGCATCATCTCTTGTTCCCTTTCCGTGAGGGATTTGACTCCGAAGAAGAGGCCTATTATTGCGCTTGGGATGGCCTTAAAAAAACCCAGACCAGCGTCGACTGGTTCATTCAAAAAGTTCGTGAAGGGTCCGGGAACTGATACCGTTGTTTGAGCCTTTTTAGGACGCGTTGCAGAAGTAATTGCAAGATGCTGACTTCAGGATGCAACACAGGGCGAGGAAATTACTTCGATGACCACAAAGCATCTGAATTGCGACGCTCTCTATTTTGAAAGATCGACTAAGATCTGGGGATACCCTATATTCGAGAGCAGAAGCTTTCTTGCACCAGAGAGATTGAATCATCACTGTGAGATTACAGCATCCTCAGCTTGTCAGGTCGGATCAACTTTTAACAACATTTTCTTGCAGCTGTTGTTCAAGTGGGAACCATCGAACAGGACTTCACGTCGGTAGATTTCAGCTTGTTCCAGTACAAGTGGCTTCCAGATAGGTCCCTCGTCTATCGAGTCGAGTACACGCTTGTAGTCATACCTGAGGATGATCTGGGTTGGATGCATTTTCGCATTGAGTGTCAAGGCCAAATGGTCGGGGAGGCGACATTGAAGTTAGATGGCGAATGAGGAGGGATTTGCTCATGGTGAAAATCGGTCTATAGATCATAATCTCCATTCATTCCGATTTTGCACGAGCTTGACCATTGACCTCCAGGTTCCAAGTTTCTCCTGCTAAGCACTCTGGCTCGAACTGCAACACAGGTCTGTCTTGAAATAGGTAATACCAGCAGACATGGCCCTGCGAGCGGGAATGAGGGTTCTTGTAGACCACTACCTAGTCTCCCTTGCTTTTGAAACTTTCATGGTCGTATTGGTTTTGGGAAAGAATACCTTGGATTGGGCCAAGCTAGACATCCCTGAGTATCTCGAGCCTCGCTCTTCCTTTCTTCAAAGTCCAGGCCCAGAGCCCATCAACGATCGCGATGTCAACGAAACTGAAGACTAAGCTGCCACCAAAGATAAGAGAATGATAGGTCCATGCGTTCGCCTCGTCCAGTCGCTTGACCTGGCACACAATCGCCCACGGCAAGACATAGAGTATATTACTTGCCAGGCTTTGGTACAGATACCACTTTGGCCGGGTCGCCAGCAAGATAGTAGCCATCATGGTGGACATAGCGTAAAAGATGTAGCACCAGTCAATGGTCCTCCACATCCTTTCCGTTACATCTGCTACCTCTTCAGAGCCGCTAAGGTAATATGCGAAAGGCCATGCGCCAAATCTTGAGAGGAAAATGGCGAGTGGTACTTCGAATATGAGAGCTAGAGCCATCGATCGCCAGGCTGGTTTCACCAAGCGGTAGAGAATTGGCCATGACGCCCTGGGTCGTCTTGTCGAAGGTCCGATGTCCCTTCGCCACTGTCCTATTCGAAGCAGGGGGTCAGTCCTGTCCTCGTCGAGTATCAAGTTCGGAGGGAGCTGGCATACCCCATCGGTGACCGATGAAAGCAAGGGATGTAGCTTCCAAGGCTTGAACTGGTACCATCACAAGTCCTACAACAGAAGCCGGTGAGCATATGGCACACTTTGGGAGGACTGATTCACTCACCCCACCGTATGGTGTTGAAGATGCCCCAAGCTGTAGCATACGTTGTTCCAAGCGCGACGATGGTCGTGACGAGCCAGAGGTATAGGGCGTTGCGAATCGCCGACTCGGCGAAGGTGATGAAGCCAGGGCGGAGCAAGACCTTCAGCGCAGAGAGGCTTGGTCTCAAAGATACCTGGCTCTCATCCAGATGCTGGGAAGAATAAGTACTTTGGGATACGTTCAAAGAATTTGCGTAGAGGAAGTACCCCAGGCCGACAAAAGCGGATGCGAGGTTACAGGCCAGCTGGATGGCCGCTTGTGTGTTGACCGTTGGTGTGATTCCCCGGACGTGGAACTTGGATATGACTATCAGGTCAAGTACGATATTGATCGCGAACTTGACCGAGCTGATGATCAAAGGTACATCAGGCTTGTCCAGCGCTCTGGTGGCAGCTGCCACGGACGTCTCGATAGTGCCGCTGAGGGCCGAGAAGGCGCTGATCCTCACATACGTCAAGCTAGCCTGTCGGACCTCGATGGGAACAAAGCCTTTGGCAAACGTCGATGCACCTGAGACGAAGGCGACGCTTAGGATGAGACCAAGAGCTGCCTGAAAGAGGATGAGCGTGTGGGTGAGTTGGAGCCGCTGGACGAGGCCTCGGGACGCCTTGTCGCCGATGATGACCCATGCGGTCCTGGGGAGGCCCTCGTTCAAAACCTCGGAGACGGTGCCCATGTACGTATACACGTCGCTGGTGACCACCATTGAGGAATCGATGTTTGCGATCCAGAGTTTGGAGAGGGTACTGTACAGCGCAGGGAGGATGAAGGCGGCGAGGTTGAAGAGGAGCGCACCGAAATACCGGTTGCGACGCCACCAGGCTCTTTTCGCAGACGTGTTCTGGATGGCATGTTCTGTAGCCGGCGACAACGGAGGAGAAATGACATGCGTCGGTCCGTGGGGACTCGATTCAATGAGAGGATCATCCTTGGGCAACATCCTGTACAGCCAGCGCGAGGGACGAAAATTGGGCATGTCGAAAGGAGCAGAAAACGGACGCACAAACGTGATATATCCTTCTCGGGCCGCAGCGATCTGGAATCGGCGATTTGCTGTAGGCTAAACCAACCGCAAGACAGTGTTGCTCACGCCTATGCAAACAATCTGCGTAGGTAGGGTGCCAAGCCTCCGCCAGAGGATGGTGGTGTGCAATGTGACGCAATCAAACATTGGTCGTAGTATTATCAAGCCTCACGGATCGTGGACACGAGAGGCGCCTCAGGCTTAGTTGAGCAAGGACCCAGGATACTTGGGCCGACCCGAACAATGGTTAGTCGAATTGAGACTGAAATGGTTGTAACGTACCAGGCATGAAGGTTGATCACATGGACCGTTAAAGAAACAACCCCTCTCGGTAGGCCTCCCGCAATCACGCGAGCGACCGGTTGCAGTACGGCTGAGAGCTGCATGAGCAAATGGGAACTCCTGTCGCAAGTTTGGGGTATCCATCTCCGTCTCTCAACAGCCTGAGACTCTAGACTTCACTAATGTGACAAATCTGGACTCCACATCAACTTTAAAGCCTCCGCACTAATACTGGAATCGCCACCTGGGGTCATCGTCGCCGAGGGTCCAGTCGTCCAGCTGGCCCACCTCCTTGACCTCCTCAGCAATCGCTTCCCTCTTTGTGTTCTCCTTCTTCAGGATCCAGTACAGAAGACCAGACACTATAACATTTGCCAAGAGGTAGCCCAATGCAAAGCTGTGTCCGACGATATAACGCGGCCCGTCGTTGGCACGGTAGAGCTGCGTGCCCAAAACTGCACCGCAGTTTCCGATCGAAATCTGCATGGCATTCGCGATGGCTCGCTTGGTCTGACCCGAGACGTTGATAGCCGGCCAGGACAGGGCCAAGGCGGTAGCTGGGTAGATTCCACCGGCCGCGAAGAATGTCCCGAGATAGTGAAATTCCGGGTCGGCCGACGGGATCGGTGTTTGCGAGCAGGATGATGTAGCCGATCGCTCCAAAGGCGGCTGACCCGGCCACGAAGATGGCGCGCTTGTTGAGTTTCTCGGAGAGGACTGCCACTGCCAGGGTGGTGATGAAAGCGAAAGCGTACGGGGGGATGGTCAGAAGTTGGGCTCTAGCTGCTGTGTATCCAAGTGACTTGATGATACTTGGCTGTAATCATGATCAGCAAAGCGACCAGGTGACAATAAGAAAGAGAAACTGTTTTACGTACCAGGAAGAGAGAGTACGTGTATAGGGGCAGACTCATCGTGTGGAACGCAAAGCCATAGAGCCAACACTTGGGGTCCTTGAGAGCTTTGGTAACGTTCCCCCAGGTGAACACCTCATTGTGCGTTGAGTCACTGTCCGCGGAGAGCCTGGTCTGGATCACAACTCGTTCTTTCTCGGTCAAGAAACCGGCGGTGTCTGGGTAGTTGTATATGAACCAGTATGCAGCGACGGCGACTACAATGGTTGCGAGACCCTCCTGTTACAGCAACATTATTTAGCAAAAGTGCTGATGCGGCCATCTCAAATGCAATATAGTTCAACTTACGAGGATGAAGATCCATCGCCAGCCATTAGACCAGACAACTCCGGCCATGAAGCTGATTCCCTGAATGCATTATCAGTACTGAGTCTGTCCTTATCGTGTAAGTATTTCGGTTCAACTTACATAGGCCAGAATTCCGCCAAAGGACCCTGCAAGAGCTGCGGCAGAGAAGAAGAGTGATATCCGGTATTGCCTTTCACGTCGCTTATACCACATTGAGAAGTAGTACACAACTACATTCCGTCCTGTCAGCCCCAACTGGAGGTGAATACATCAGGTTAGAGCGCCACAATTCACTCACCACCTGGAAACAGGCCAGATTCAGTTACACCTAGGAAGAAGCGGGCGACGAAGAACCCAGCAAGATTATGGACGACTCCAAGCAGCGTGGCAACGATTCCCCACGCGATCGTAAGCGTAGGTAGCCACAGCCGTGGTGAGGTTCTCTTGAGAATGATGTTGCAAGGTATCTCGAACAGGACGTAACCGATGAAGTACAGTGTCAAGCCAGTCAGATATTGGTTGCCGGTCATCCCCAAGTCGTCGGCGAGACCCTCGATCCGGGCGTTGGCGACATTGCTTCGGTCCAAGAAGGAGAGCAAGTACAGAATTCCAACGGCTGGCAGGAGGCGGATGTCGAGCTTCCGGAGAAGAGCGTTCTCGTTGATGTTGGCAGTGCCGGCTTCTTCCTTGTCGGACGAGGAGCCCGGGCTCGCTGTCTGCTTCTCCTCCACCTTTTCGTCGCGATACTGCACGCCTTGTTCCGCCATATTTGCGGGGAAGGATGGCCACTAAGCTCCGGACGTGAATCTGAGCAGAACACACCGACCCTCTCGGAAAGGAGGTGGTGTATTTCAGAAGGGCGAGGTGCGACGTTGGACAGGAGCTTGGTTTCAATCATGCAGGTGAAGGAAGCAGGTCCAGGATTTATTAAGTTGATAGCCCATCGTCCCGGCACTTCAAGCGGCCGACCCAGTCGCCTGGGACTGTGGGAGGACCCTAGGCGAGCACGCACCCGCCTGCCTACTTGGTATGCGAGTTAAGTTATCCATCATCGTTAGGGGCGATGGCGACATTTGTGGATGATGTAGTGCTATAGGAACTGTAATATGTGATTGGACGGGCCTGACCATGCCGCCGTTGCGTGCTCGATTGACAGGGGGGGCTCGAGCGCAGATCAGAATCGGAGAAAGCAGTAGTGACGAGCCTGAAACCCCAATGCCCGCGGAAGTGTGCACCGAATCTTGGACAATTTTCCTGTCATCAAGATTGCGAGCCTCGCCGGTGGATGAGCTAGTCTTGCTTGCTGCACACCATTTCCGACATTTGTGTGACGAGTGTTGACGTCCCGGCCACGTGGGAAGGTTTTTCAGAGGTCGGTCACAACATTGCCGCTTGCTCTTGTCATCTGTCGGAGACTTTGCACAAATCCAGCACGAGCCGCAGTCTTATTACGCTAGGCTCGTCCCTCTTGGCTCTCGGGGTAGCTTGATCTCTGTCAAACCTTTCCTCCGTCACCTTCACCTCCCTGGCAGCCTCGCCATCTCAACCTTGAATGCCGCCTTCAACACCATGTTAATGATGAAGCAATGAAGCAAACGATAGTTGATTGTTGTGTTGAGGAGAGAAGTCTCCCGCTATCGAACGCTCAGAAGGAGCCTATTTGTAGGCTAGCGTTAGCGCATTGGCATACGACCCTCGTACCTTCCAACAGTTAACCTTGGTTCTAGGTGGAATTTGGGTCCTTCTGAGCCAGTGACGTTCATCGATTTTTTATGCGAGCTCCACGAGGTCATGTTCATGATTGATTCTCTCGATCATGCCAGCGATGGTTTCCTTTTGTGCAATGGCCGACAGTAATGAATCGTTGGCACATAGCCCACGACGCGATAAGCAGCGGCTAGTTGCCTATGGAATGAGGCACGCGAGGTACAAAACAGACTCATAGGCGAGCAACGGCGATGAAGCGCTCCCGGGAGGACCCTTGCCCGTGCTGGGGTTTTCGTTTTCCGTTTGCTTGTCCTTGCAGAGCTTCCCATTGACCGGCTGAGATATTTGAGCCCTCGATAGCGCATGTCTGGGCTGAGATGTCATTATTGGCATTGCTTGATGGGAACAGGCCTGAGGAGAATTCCTTTGGTGCCCCGAGCTACTCGTTTTGTGCTGAGGCTATCTTACCAGCAGGCTTTCTTCGATCATGATAACCCTGGTGGAGCAAAGGTGGTTCTCAAAACTCATGGGCTCTAGGTTTCGTGGCTTAATCCCTCTTTTCACGATTTTCCTCTCTAGATCATTTGGACCATCCCAGGAGCATCACAGGCCTGGCATTGAGTCGCATGACTGAAAATCCATGAGGGCACACAATTTGCACGTGCCTTCCCCAATGAGAACGGATATTCACACAGAAAAAAATGGATGGTACACAGATACATACCACGCCTAGTACACTCACACCCAACACATCCAACGTACCCATACCCAACACACCCACACCCAATTCACACAACCGCTACAATTCACATACTATTCCCAATTATCATGCGAAAGCCTGAAATACGATGAAACAAGATACGAAGCCACCAGATCAGCAGAGCGCTGGGACTAATCCAGAACAGGCAGGTTTCATGGTGTAGACGGTAGTATTAGAGCACTGCTCATTGTGGCACTGACGACAGCGTTAATATTCCGAGAAGAGGGCAAAGACACGGGTCCAGCAAACACAAGTTCAGCTGATTTGATGCGGCTGTGAACTTGTGAATGTGTAGACCTCATGATTTGCCTAATATACTAAATTAAATGCAAAGGAAAGCTAGGTTTGTCACCCCAGAGCTGCTCTGCTAACCTCTGTAGGTATGATGGCGGACTGAGGTGGCCAGCACCATCCAGACTTGTGGTCAAATTCAATCTTGTCAAAGAGGAAGCACAAGCCATCCAAAGGTTGGTGGTCGAAGCAGATGCAGATCTTTCACTCAGGGGATGTATGGACAAGGTCGGCATAAAGGAATCAGTAGGGTAGGAGGACAAGCTAAAGAGGCTGAGTGGTTGATGATAACTGAAGCAAGAAGAGGTCTTTTCGTCTGTTGGTCTCAGCAGAGGATGATTTTGGTCTGTGCCTCAGAGTGAAGTCCACAAAATTGAGAGTCAGATGTTTCAATGATGGCAGGGGAGCAGACAATGTCTTGGCATAGACATACTCAGATGCAGGAGATGGGTGTGGCTGTCAAACAAAGTGTACACGGCAGAAACCACATTGTCCTGTCTGGGCCCGAGACGAGGGCCCGTTTGCTGGTACGGTGTGTTCGGCAACTCCCGAAACCCGGGTACCTTGTTGAAGGTTTCTCGCCCCCCGGGGACGAACAGTGGGGAACATGATCAGGACAGGTTCAAAGAAACAGGGGTCTCGGCCCTCTCTCTCCAGCGCGTTGTGGAGGGTCGCAGGCTGGGAGGAACTCCAAAGAGCTTGGTGCTGTCGCTGGCCTGTGCGGGGATGTTTTCGACTACATGCAGCTCGCGCCTCTACATCAAGGGACAAACCACCACCGCATGGACAAGTCCCCAGGCCAGCTCACCGCACCAAGCATCTTTGTCTGATTGACACAAGCGACAACAGGGCCCGCACCCTTCTTGCGACCCGACGGCCACCCATCTCCGACCAGTATTTAAGCTACTCCTCGACAAGAAAGCTGTCTCTATATAAGTACCTGCCCCGACGCGGTGCCTCGACTTCGGACCCTTGTCTCCCGCATCCCAAGCGCGTTCACCGCTGACAGCGACGACAACAACCACGGTGACCAGAACACCCAACCCGACTAGCATATCATTTTCTGTGGCTCTGGTGTCCCAATTGAATTCGCTCCATCTTCTTTTGGCCCTTGTCCCGCCAGTTCCTCACCGTTTGGAACTATATCGGTTGGGCCGAGTCCCTGGAACGGAAACAGCCTCGAGCTTCAATACCAGATCACCCACGTCACGGTCGACCGCGAGCCTCCCCGAGCACTACGCAACGATCGGATCACCCTCGCGAAGGAATTGAGTCGCTGGCGGCCTCTTTGGCTACCAGTCACTGCGGCCCTTGGCGCAAGCCGCCAGGCGAGACTCCGTGGCGTGATACCTCCACTGCCGGCAAGACAAAAACCGCTGATTGGGGTGAAGGATACTCACCAAGATACCCGTATTGCCGCTGCGGTGGCCTTCGCTTCCTGCTGAAGCTACGACGGTCTGCACTCTGAGGCCACAGCACATGCTGGTCCGACCGGGAGCGCGTTTAAAACCACGGATGGACGAGACGGGCATACAGAGCAGCCACATAGAGATTCTTGCTGGGCAACTGGGAGGACCAAAGGATACAGCCCTGGACCATTCCCTGGGTCAGGGCCGTCCCTGTCAACTAGGGACTGTGGGAGACAGGCCACCAGGCCGTGGCGGTGTCTGCCCCGGCGGCGCTCCAAGCCCTGATCTTCTCTAACCAGTGTCGGGCTTGCCGTTGCAAAGACTCTGTACTAGCCCAAAATGCCCACGATCCACGTCCAGGCTGGATCAGCAGCCCACCTCCAGGAAATTGCCGACTCGCTGTGGAAGGCAAAGAAAGTTGTGGTCGTAACAGGGGCCGGTATCAGCACCAATTCCGGAATTCCTGTGAGTGTTTTCGCTTGCACACATGCACCCTTCGCATGCGCTCCGCTGACGGTATTGCAGGATTTTCGCTCAGAAAATGGCTTGTATTCCATGATTCAAAGCCAATTCGATGCTGCTGCCAGATTAGATGGATCCAAGAACCGCGCAAATGGGGTTTCATCAGACGACAGTGGTGACGAGCTGCGTCCCAAGAAGCGCAGAAAGACATCATTAGTCGGTGATACCATCGAGGTCGGTGTTCCAAACTTGGACAGGGAACCGACAGTTGAAGGCGACAGCATCAAGGTCTTGAGTCCAGACGACAGTCAGATCTCAGACGCGAGCGAAGGCGGAAATCCTGGGGACCCAGCACACAAAGATGATGCGAGGCCAAGCGAAGGGACCGATCCCGAACATGAGCGGAGAGACCCAGGAGAGGAAGAGGTTGACCTGCTCACCGAGAAATCAGTGCTGGCAAGGGAATCTACCCCCCTCGAACGGGATGCACAAGAGAA
Source organism: Diaporthe citri (assembly GCF_014595645.1). Taxonomy (NCBI): domain Eukaryota; kingdom Fungi; phylum Ascomycota; class Sordariomycetes; order Diaporthales; family Diaporthaceae; genus Diaporthe; species Diaporthe citri. The sequence goes on from NW_025064846.1 coordinate 578,551, forward strand.
CTCTCAGCACGAGTCCAACGGTCGAGGCCTATGCAGCAAAGATGCGGACAATAACAGGGAAGATAAGAGTGACCCTCACGAGGATTTACGAGTCCAAGCCCAACCTGTTCCAACAGCTGCATCCTCGAGACGGTCGTCGCGGCGCAGCTCTCCGGCACTCGAGACACGATCCTCGCACCAGCAGCAACGAGATCCAGCATGCTATGGGCGCAATGCACCAAAATCCCCGAAATGCTCTTCAGATCCACGTAATGCCTCATCGTCTGGATCTTCGACTCCCAAGCAAACATCCTCTGACTCTGGGGCCCAAACAAACACATATAGCTCTCCCCTGTCTTCACCTCCGCCAATCCTTTCCGATCCTTATGAGGAAGCATTCCATCAATCACCCACATCCAGCAGCAGGTGTACTTCACCAGAGTCTTCGTCTGAGGCAGAGGATTCGCCGCCCTCCTCACGACCCTTCAATTACTCTCAGACCTTCAAGCGCGCAAGCCTTTCAACTATGAAGGGGCGTGATCTTTTCGACGCCTCCATATGGTCAGACCCCGTCAAAACCTCTGTCTTCTATACCTTCGCCACCAACCTTCGCCAGAAATCCAGAGAGGCTTATCCCACCGGATCTCATCACTTTATCAGTCATCTTCGAGACTCTGGCAGGATGGTTCGATGTTACACTCAAAATATCGACCTTCTAGAGGATAAAGTGGGTTTGTCCACTCGCCTGCTGCTCGGGCCAGGTAGCAGGTCGCGATTCTCTGTAAAAGCTTCACGAGCAGCGGCTGCCGCTGCATTGGCGACGGCGACGGCGGCAGCTGCTGCAGCAACAGCGACCACAGCTGCTCCGATCGCCTCCCTCCCATCTGATGGCGCTGACCGCCCAGAGCCGGTTGCTGAGACCTTGCCAACCGACGGGCGCCACGAAGAGGAGGAGAAGGACGGCGCAAACGACACGGCGCAGCCCATTGCCACAGACGGAGCAAAAGATCAATGCCGACAAGGAGGCACCCAGACGGCTCCCTCCTCGCCCGAACCAGACCGAGGGGTAGAGTGCGTCTATCTCCACGGCTCGCTGCGTTCACTTCGCTGCTTCCAGTGCAGAGGCGTAATCGACTGGGACGAAGGCGATCGAGAGTTGCAGACCATGTCAGGTCATCAGCCACCCTGTCCTCGCTGTGAGGATGCGACTACCGCCAGACAAGAAAAGGGCAAACGTGCGCTTGGCGTTGGAAAGCTGCGACCGGACATTGTCCTTTATGGCGAAGAACATCCCGAGTCGCAGCGGATATCTGATATCATTCAGCATGACCTGTCCCTTGCGCCAGATTTGCTGATTATCATGGGCACTAGTCTCAAAGTTCATGGCCTCAAGACCGTCGTCAAGGAGTTTGCAAAAGCAATACATAACAAGAAGGACGGCAAAGTTATTTTCGTAAACTACACGAAGCCTGCTGACAGCGTTTGGGCGGACACAATTGATTTCTGGGTAGAAATGGACTGTGACGCTTGGGTACACGACCTGAAAGAAAAGAAGCCTATCATTTGGTCGCCACCCGGTACCATTGACGAGGAATCTCGAAGCACAAAGAGAAGACGCCGAACCAACGTCGACTCAGAAAAGGCAGTGGCCAAGAGAGATAGTCAGGGCGAAGGTGCTGACGAAACACCTGTGAGCGAACTCAAGACCATGGCAAAAAAGGCCGAGAAGAAATGTTCACAGGCGGCAACGAAACCCTGTCCTGTTCCCAAGCCTGCACCCAAGCGGCCAGTTTCTGAGCGAGAGCACAAGGATAACGGGGCGTATTGGACAACCAGAATTATGGCAAATCTGGCCTTGATCAGTGGTCGTGAGGTGAAGAAGTACTCAACGCTGTCGACGACACCTGCATCAGCGAGGAAACCTCTGGGGGCTGGGCAAGCTGTTTCGAAACCTGCAGAACCGGTCGCGCCGAAACAAGCACTGAGGAAGGGCCGAGGCCCACGCCTTAAGAATGCGAGGACCAGGAAGCCGGTTCCAGCAGTCGCCACGTCTGAGGGTGATGCTGTTGGTTCAAATGCTGTCCAGGATCTAGCCAGTCGTCAAACCGGCCACGCAGAGGATCAGAAGCCCGGCGCTGGTTCATTATGTGCAGAACGCCCCGATCACCAGAAACGGGTCACATCTAGTGGCGAGCCTCCTGCTTCTGTTGTCACGATGGAGCCAAAGGCGGACCCAGATGTGAAAGTTGCAGACAAAGTGTCTTCTCAAGGCTCAGGAGATGACACGAGTCCTACAGCACAAGTCGGCCAAGAGGCCTCAGTGGTGGACTCGCGTGGCAGTCCTGATAGCATGGTTGAAAGCAACTCTATCCTTGCGGCGGTCAAGTCACATCACAGGATCAGAAAGCCCAAAGCCATTTTCGAGCCGAAGCCCATGTCTTTCTCAAAATCAGGGCGCGGCACGCCAGCCTCGTCAGCGGGCAACGCGAAATCCAGGGCGAAGCCAGCGTCACAGGCGAGGAAAGGCAGAGGCTCGGGCAAGGTCGTCAAGACTGAACCTGCTACGGCCACTCGGGTAGAGAAGAGTGCTATCCTCCCGCCCCCGATACCTGTTCGTCGTCCGGTCTCGCAGTCCAACACGGGCAAGCCTACCGAATCAAGGCGACACGGTACTCCTGATGAAGCCTATAGACTGGCACCTCTCCACCCAGAGAATCTCGAGAGCTACAAGTATCAAGGCCAACACAGTGATCGACCATACCCTCTGGCCAAGCCACTCGAACCAATTGTTGTTGTGGAAGGCCCGCCCTCAGATATGTCGCCAACATCGCCTCAACATTGGCAAAACCGTGCCTTCCTTTACAGAGATCCACAGTCAAAGAATTTCGAAGGCCCTTGCCGAGGTCTTGACTTTGTCGGTATGACCCCGGCAGCGCAGCCAGATGGCCAGGCGGCAATGACGGGTACACCCTCGGCCCCTCCGCCACCGTCCCAGCTAGCCACCCAGCTGGCTATGATAACGGCGCCTCCGTCATACAGCTCGTCCGCGTTTGCCAGCGCGCCGGTTATGTTGCCCCAAAACCCAAGGACTGTGGACTCCCAGCTGCCGCCCCACGCTCAATCAGTCCACGACAGCCCGAGCCGGCAGCTCCACCAGGAAGAGGCCCTCGAGGCCGCCGCGGCTCTGAGCCAATTGAGAAGCCCGCCCATCTTCGACGAGAGGCGCTTCAGGATCTGAATGGCGGCATCGGAAAATAAGTACAAAAGTATGAGACCTTACAAATGATTTAGAACTGTCGTCCTTTTCAAACGAAGACGTATATGATGCATGGTCATAGCGGGGAGTAGGAGTTGGACCGGCATTCAATTGGTTCATGGGGCCTTCAGGATAGAATCATACCAAGGAAATCCATAGTGTCCAAGCATTCTTACAATGAAGAGATTCAAATATAAATTCGACTGCTGTCAATTAGTAGTAACTGGATTTCGAGGTTCCACCGAGTTACGGCACAAGTTGCAAAGTATAGAGGGGATTGTTCATCCCTGTGTGCACCACTTGAGAAATCAGAAGGGTGTGGATGGATGCTGGAAGGGACGTTGAGCCCCAAACCTTAATTTATGCAGCTCTACTCGAATTCTCTCGTGGCACAATGGCGTGCAGCAAGGGCCGGCCCGACGGGTCACATTCCAATCAAAAAACAGTCGTGATTTTTCCAGACTTGCTGCAGCTCGTCACTGAATATGGGTTGTTGAGAATTTACATAGCATATCTGTTTTAGCCTAACTAAATCTGTTATCCAACGAAAAAAAAAAAATGTTGTTTTCAATGCAAGTCTGAGTGAGGTTATCTCTGGGGGATGCTCTGCCCTTTTCGTGATTCCACAAAGCAGCAAGCTCTTCATTCAGCGACTGGGTGAGTACGCCGACCAGTCCACGGCGTGCGATTTTGGAGAATGGATACACTGATAAGAGAGACCGCCGTCCCTCTAGCCACAGAGATAATAATGGCTTGCCATAGGTATACCTTCGACGTCCTCGGTGAGCTCTATTATGGCGAGATGTTTGGATTCATGAAGGACAGGGAGGACCACAATAACTGGATTTGGGCTCTCGACAAGATGATCCCCTTTGTCTGTTTTGCGGGAGTAACGTGAGCGATTCGACGGGCGCGTCTCACCCGAGAGACAAGACATGGCACACCAGATCTTCCAGATTTACAAGGAGAAGGGAGAAAAGGTCGACTTCGGATGGGCCGATGTCCAGCAGGAGTCTTTCGGGGCTCTCTTTGCCGGCAGCGACACAACTGCCATCTCCTTCCGCTCACTGTTCTACCACCTGATGCACACACCGGCTGCCTACGAAAAGCTGCAGGCTGAGATTGCTCAGCCCGCTCATCGTCCGCAGCTTCGGGCTCGAGTTCTGGGACGCCGGCAGGACGCGGTGGCACACCAGGAACACCTTCTTTGCGCGCCAGGAGGGGATCATTACTCGGCTTACGCGGAGGAATTAATGATGCGCCACGCCACGCCATTCCTTGAGACCAAAGTATGCCTGTGTTTGACGTCCTTTAGACTATTTGCGTAATTAGATTTCACATCTTTGTACAACATCTTAGAGATTTAAACTTTAGAATAGATTAGATACTTAGAAAATAGATTTTTATTAGAAATATCAGTGTCCAGTGTGCCTATGGCAATGTCTGTAGCCACAGCCTTGAAAGCGCCCCCCCCCCCCCCAACTCCGGAGCTCGCTCCCGCCCAAGCTCCCGAGCGGCGCCACAGCACGCCGGGGACGGCCAGCAGACCAAGGCGGTGTCCTTCTCGTTTGGAGCAGACATCATTTCGACGCTGCCGTTCACAACCCTCACCCCCCTCCTCTTTTGGTCTTTTTCATGGGCACCTTCACCTTTCTTGCCCCCAATATCTCACTGGGACCATGGATTCGTCACCTCTGCAAACGGCCCGAACCTCTAGTAGACCCGAACCGCTAGGAGCTGCGTGATTCCCGATGAAGGAAGAGAAGGAAAAGAAAATTATATGCAGTCCCATCCAGTATTTAGAAAGGCCAATCAGCATTGCCGAATGCAGTTTACCAACATGGGCAAAAGAAACTGAAAGTGTGGCAAAATTGAGGGCTTGGCACTTGATTATATCCAAGGTTGGTCACCTAAGAATTCTCCATAAGTTTAGCAGTCAAGGGTCTTTGATTGTGTCCTGGCTTGTCAAGGGTAAGGTTTATGAGGCTGGGCGAACCACCATATATCCACCCGCATTGAACGGTGGGAGACCTCAGCTCTATGGATCTATTGCTTCAAGTTATTTGACTATATTCAATGACAGCTGCCCGTATGTCCAATTCAAAGCATATTCCTCGCTTCATTGAAACCTTGACACCTGGAACTCGACGCCTTACTCGAGTGAGAACCACGGTCAATTGCGTGAGGGTAGTTGAAAGCACATGGTAAAAAAAAAAACATGTGTAGAATCCCCGGTATCGGACCTTCTCCGACGTCGAATCGCACAAGAAGAGTTTCCGTAGTTTTCTCGTCGAAACCAATTGATTGTTTCCTACCAATTACCGGACGTTGTTGTGCGCTCGGATTCCAAACACTCTCAAATCAGGGTCTAACTTCAATTATCGAAGATTACCACCCATCGTGTGCACTGTCATCACAAACGGAACAGATGGCGGAATCACAAGTCACGCTCTCGGCCTTCTACGGTATCTCTTCGCCGTGGGCCTACCTAGGTGCAGAACGCATGGTAGCCATCGCAAAGAAGCATGGCGTGAAGCTCATCCATCGCCCAATTCGTGTCATTCAGGCAAATGGAGGAATTCCGCTTAGAACTCGACCTGACAGCCGGCAACAATACCATGAAGCCGAGCTCGATCGCTGGAGGAAATACCTTGACATCCCTCTGAATCTCAAACCAAAGTTTTGTAGGTACACTCCGGCAGCTCGTTTCACCTTGGTCGGTGTGCATGGTTTCTGCCCATGCTGTTGGGGTGACACTGCTTAATCATTTTGCCACGCGGCCAGTCACCAGTCACTAACATCAATCATCGATAGATCCTTGCCGCACTATCGAAACCTCAGCGCAAGCCATCATAGCGCTTCAAAAGGCCGGTTATGATGTCTCGGGATTTTCTTTCGCGGTTCAGCGCGCTCTCTGGGCGGAAGACCGCGACATTGCGGACTTGGCCACGCTCAAGGAAATTGCAGCGGCCACCCTAGGTCCAGAAGCCGCCGAGCTGGTTCTTGAGCCCCAGAAACCAGACATAGTGGCGGAGTGGGAAACCAACCTTGCCGAAGCTGAGAGAAGGGGGATCTTTGGTACGCCTACTTATGTAGTCGACGATGAGCTCTTCTGGGGACAGGACCGGTTGGGCTTTGTTGATCGAGCACTAGTCTCTGCTAAAGCTAGGCGGCAGGTTGAGGAGAAGTGATTCGGGAGAATCGGACTCCGCTTGAGCCTATTCTCGCGAGGACTTGTGGCATCCAACGGGTCAATCTACGAGCCGCACAAGTTTGCTCTAACTTTGAGCAAGGCATTCAACTCCTGGGTAATGACATACTCCCCGGAGACGAGCGAAAGGGGCCTGTTTCAAATTGACTAGATATTGAGCTCCAAGGCCGAGCACATTGGACTCGAATATGCAGATTTACTACAGAATAATGTGCAGAGCCGAAAATATCCCCAAGCATCAACTAGGAGACCGTCTAACAAGTGAAAATAGCTGGACCAGGGACCGTGTATGTTGTCGCTGCGAGATGTTAGCCAGAACATTTCCAGAGCAGTCTGGTGTCTGCCTGCTTGTACTCACCCTTGTAAGAGTCGTATGTGATGCCCGCATCACTGCCCTTGTAGGCACCGGGGAAGGCAACGAGGTTGCTCGGGGTGGTCGAGCCGCCGCCGGTGACCTTGAGCTGATGGCATCCAGGGTAGAATTGCGCACCGGGATAAGCATATGCCGAGTGCAAGGCGATGATCTCGTGGCGCACGAGGTAGTAGCCTGCCTTAAGGCAGGAGGGGATGGTGTACTTGACTCCGGCATTGCCAGCAACCATCAGGGAAGACTACAAGCTAGTCAGCATGGCCGTCTCCTGATTTAATCAAAATTGGATGCTTACATCGGCCCACGTGTTTGAGGTTCCAGTGCGGCCTCCCTGAGCAATCTTGAACCAGACGGCGCTGTGGAGATTTGACATGTTATTAGTCGACATGGGAACTCTCAACAGTAAGGTCTGCAGTGGAGATGCAAATCCAAAGCCGCCTACCTTGTGCCGGGTTGATAACTCTGGCACCCAGCATCGGGGCAGCGTGCCATGTACGTGACCACGGGTCCTACGTGCGAGTCTGGCCATAGCGTCCAGTAGAGCGTGGACGTCGAGCCCGCAGCGGCCGTCGCGTGGAGCGGAGCAGGCTGGCTTCCGACGATGCCGCCATCTGTGTACCCGCCGCACTGGAGATCAGCGTAAGTGACATCGGTCACAGGGCCGTTGCCTTGAATAGCACGCGAGATCCTTTGAGGCTGGACGAGATGAATATCGGTAAGTAGTAAACATAGATGATTGAGGGCAGATACTAACCGATGGTGAAGAGTATGGATCAGTGTAGGCTTGTCGCTCACGTCAATATCAGACATTCAAACAGTCACGGGAAAGTCTTGCTTGAGCCGACTCACGTTGGTAAAACTAGTAGAAATGTCAGTAACTCTGTCCCAAGCCGCACCGCAGGGCTTGTGCCCATACCTGATAGTAGGTTCCCCCGATAGTTCCATTATCGACGTATCCATGAGCAGCCACCGAAGCGGCAAAGCTCAAAAGAAATGCGATGGCCTTCATGATGCGATAGTCGGTCTCTGAATTGCTGAACCAGGATTTGCGATGGAGTAACGATTTGCGCAGATCACCAGGCGATAAATCTGATAGCAGCGAACATCTACAAGTATTTAAGTATTGGCATCGCCATCCTTGCAAAGCCAGCATCCATGACCGAATCGTATCATTGCTTCTGAGTGGCCGCCTGCCCTGGTGTTGCCATTGCGGACGCCATGTTCCGTAGGGACGAACATGGCTCTTGGCGCGAGACGGGCGGGCCGTCGAAGGCCTGGGAGCGTTGTCCACCTGGACGGTCGAGCCTCGCGAGATGGGGCGCGGAGGGTCCGTTATATATTGTTTAAGACTAGGCGCCGTGCGCCGCCACAGATGTTCCGCCAATTATGCGGCGCAGGGAGGACTTGTCCCACAAACACCTCCACCAATTGTTGCCAAGATCAATTGGTAAGGCTGCTTACCACCAGTATCTCAACGACCATTTCTCTGAGCCTCTGTATCTTTCATCCCTTCTCGTAATCATGTTGCGTGATACTGCACTGCATGACTGAGATACCTGAGATTATCACAGGACCTCTTACACGGGTAGGCGGCATCCTGTCACAGCACACAGGAGGTTATCCCAGAGGAGGTCATCTCATGGGAGCTTACCATACAGGAGATTATCCTACAGGAGGTGATCTTATAGGAGATAATTCCACAGTAGGTCACCCCAGAGGAGGTTATCTGATAATCCTACAAGAGGTTATCTCACAGAAGATTATGAAAGGTGTCCCTCAGGTGGGAGTTACGATTCCTTACTTCATTCACAAGTCGCTGTGATACCAGAAATTTGTGAGACGGTTTACTGATCCTGTCTCATACCCGCTGTCAGGATGTTGTGAAGTTCTCCGTTGTTTGCAAGAGCCAAACCGCAGCTCATGTAAGCTACTTAGGTATCTAGATGCTCAGGTGGTTGAATGGGTTTGGGTCGAGATATGCGAAAGGATCATTGAAACCAAGCCAAGAGGCAGTCAGCCACAAACCCACCCCCGTCTCCCCCTCCCCCCAAAGGCACATGGGAATTTTCCTTGCACGTATGTTGGCCCATCAATGGGTCTCACAGCTGGTCAACAGAGCTGCGACTTGTGCTGTTCCCAGAGTTCCTTGACACCACCGCCGGGCGCCTCTCTATGCGCCTTCCACATTCGATTGATACTCATAGCTTGCCCATTTCGGGTCTTGAGGCGAGCGACAAGCACCCAGCCCGTGATAAGTCCTAACCGTGACCGTCCAGCCGCGCTCCGTATCTGCCCACCCGATGTTGACTTCCCAGTCGGTCTCACAATTCTGACACCATCCCGAATCCTGGTGTTTGGTAGTTCCTATTACGTCCTTAGGAAGTCCTTTGCCTCGGAACCCACCGACATCTGTGTGAGTGCATATTTCGATGCTATCTGCGTGTGCATTGCAAAAGCGCTGCAGGGCGCCTGCATTGGCTTCTTTGTGAGAAATTGTGTGTATGCAGGACAGGAATAGTTCTCCGTGGATCACATTGGCTGCCCATACTTCATTCTCGCAGATTCCTTCAGCCCAATGAGACTGATACTTGTGAGTGCTTGCCAAGTACGAAGCTGGAATACAGTGCCGCGGCCCGAGTAGTTGGTGATTCGTCACCATACGCGCGATGCAGTAGTCAAGCATGAACATGCCGACGCTGAAAAAAGGTACCCTCTGTAGGTTCGTGGTAGACTTGTAGAAGTGGGTGCAACACCAAATCGGCTCATTGGGAGGGGGGACCTGGGCAGGCCGGAGTTTCTGATCTACGAAGCAGTAGGTAAACTCTGCAGTGTCCCTTTCCAGGCGGCAGAGTAGCATATCCGTGGCATCTTCGTCGAGTCGCGTCCCAAATATCCGATAATTGTGAGCCATTTCGTGCATATGCTTGCACGTCAATGCAAGACAAAGGGCGTCCTCAACGGGGAGGAGTTCGGAGATGAGGAGGACCAGTTCAGTTGGGAACGTTGTTAAGCTTGGCGGTCCAGTTTGTTGTGATTCTCGAGAATCCAACATTTCCTTGGCCTCTGATGCTGGACCAACGGTCGGGGAGTCACATCTGGACGAGAAGAGCATCAAGGATTGGTTCTGCTTGCTCTGAGACCCAGGCATGATAACCAACTCCACACCATTCTATCACCAGCAGAGAATGCCTCGAGAATCGAAGCCACGTGCCCGCCACGCAATCCAAGTTGTCGGCCTGGATGAAATATATGGCGAGACTTGCTCCAGAATCCGTGAAGTCTTGTTGAACTTGTTGAAAATGAGGGGGTTCGTTGGTATAGGTATAGTAGGGGAATTTGGAAATGAAAGTGTTCTTTATGAAATCATTGATTTGTTGAATGGCACTGCTATGGCTTGGACTGAAGTTCATTAGTGTGGCCGTGCACAGCCGCCAGTCGATTAGAGGGCAGTCGTTCCGTGGGCAGCCCAGAACTGCACACCTAGAATGGAGTCAAAGGGCAACTAAGTACCTAGTGCATCGACTAGGGCTGTAAGGTGCAATGAGGAGCTCCCAATGGCATGGCGTGACTTGTATCAAACTGGAGTACGGTAGTCAAGGACTTGGTAGGTATGGAGCCCATACTACCTTCATAAAGTTGATGCGGTTGGGCCGTTCCCTATTGTTTCCAAGCCCACCTTGATATTCCTTGTCCTGGCGGTCTGCTGATTCATTCTGTCTTGATTGGGTGTGATGTGGTACGGTGCTATGCGCGATGCCTGTTGGGAAAGATCTATTACCTTGGGGGGGGGGGGGGAGGTTGCCGAGTGTTGTCTGTTCTGTGGCCCTCGCTGAAAAGCCAGTGTCTGTTCGCACCCAGCAAAAGCTGTCGTCTGATCGCAGAATGTTGTGGTGCTGGGAAGGGACGATCGGTTTAGAACAGAGTGTTAGAGAGTCAACTTTTTAGCAACTGGAAGGGAGAGTTCTCTTTCTGGACACATCAATACAACGGGCTGAGCCCACAACCGTCATCAGCCTATCCTCAACGTCCATTTAAACTGTGGGATGAGCTCATTCAACACACGCACGACGATCACTATGTCGACACGTACATAGTGGCTGTGATGTTGGGTTATTCCGGTGACAGGACCGAGGGGAAGAACCACCTGCAGCCGTTTCGGGCTGTAGGTAGTGGCGAGGGAACGAATGCGGATAGGCGGTCGCGCCCTCATGTAAGGCTTCAAACCCACAACCCTTCTCCCTCCCTTCTCCTAGAAGATGGAGCAGAGCAGCGCAGAGCAGAAGGGATATGGGTGACCTGTAAGAAGGCTTGACGCCACGCGAAAGGTTTAGGGTAAGGCGGCTAGGAACCGGGTTCTAGCTCTCGTCCCTTCCTCTGGCACAGCAGTGCCAAAGGTGAGCGGATTCCAGGACAATAGTTGAACCCATTCACATCGCACCTCCATTTCCGGAATTTTCTGTCTCCCTATATGTAAGCGAATGCCTGTCAAGCACCGTGCATAGGTCATGGCTTGTCAGATATGCTTAGCGGCGAGCGATCGCCGGTCACTTTGGCCATGGTCTAGCCAGTCAATTACAGTACAAGCACCGGTAGAGCAAAACCTTGTTGTGGACTCCAAAGCTAGTCTTCTAGTAATAATGGGAAGCAGTCGTCTTGAAGATGAGAATGGGAGAAGAGCATTAAGTGACGGGTGATGCCGGCTATGGAGCTCCGGCACCAGGTCCGCTTCCAGCGCCGGGGCCACCCCCGGGTGCACCGCCGCTGCCGCCGCCACCTCCCATCAAATTCCGTGCCCTGAGATGATGTTAGTTGATGTGTTGTATCTGGAGGAGGGTGGTCGAGCTTACATCTCCGCAATGTTAGGATCATTCATCAGAGCTGACATGTCGGGCATGCCCCCACCTCCGCCGCCGCCGCCGCCGCCGCCGAACGAGTTGGCCATTTCACGCAGCCTAGGGTTGCTCATGAGGTTTTGCATGAGATCCGGGTTGCTCATGAGGTTCTGAGCCATGGAAGCGAACATGGGGTTGTTCATGATGGACCCGAGATCCGGCATGCCGCCGCCACCGCCTCCTTGCCCTCCACCACCACCAAACATGCTCGCCAGGTCATTCAGGTTGGGAGCGCCGCCGGCGGGACCACCGGCACCTCTTGATGCGACCTCGGCGTCGTCGGACTCTTCCTCGACCCGCTTCTTGGCGGTCTCGAAGCCCTTCTTCATGGCGTCACTGCCACCATTACCCTCGTGCTCAATACCCTTCTGGTATGCCTCCATGGAGCCCTTGGCGTCACCCAGGGCAAACCGGGCGAGGCCCAGGCGACTCCATGCCTTGGTGTATTTTGGGTCTATCGTAACGGCGGCCTCGGCGTCAGCCTGGGCGCTCTCGTGATCCTTCGCGGCACTGTATGCAGCGGCACGGTTCGACAGGAAGATGGCGTTGCCGGGGTGCAGGCTCAGGGCCTGGGTGTACAGGTCGATGGCCTTGGGGTAGTCCTTCTGGGCCATGGCAGCGTTGCCCTTGGACTTGAGCGCCTCGGCCTCCTTCTTGGCATCTTCGCTGACTGGTCCTGCTTGCGACGGTGCGGCAGATGAGGAAGTGTCGGCGGCAGGCTTGGAAGAGTTCTTCAACTTCTCGTAGACGCCATATATTTTCAGGAGGTTCTGGTCGCCGATGGCTTCCGACACGGCGGCCTTGTTGGAGGGATCGACCTTGAAGGACTCGGCGATGCAGTTGACAGCAACATCGATGGATTCTTGCTCATCTGCTGGGAGTGTGCCATCGGTGACAGAGGAGGACAGGAAGTCGCAGATAGCCAGCGCAAGGCGCTGCTTGGATGTAGTTGCCTGTGAACAGAGATCAGCGGGACAATTCATTCTTGCTCGAGTTGCGGGTTCTCAGGAATCAGCATAGCATAGCGCATAGCAGAGCAAAGTACATACCATAGCACGGTGAATCTCTCGCACAGGCAGAAAGGGTTTGGTTGGGTATCTGTAGGGGAGGATAAAGATTGGTGAAATTCAGAAGGGTGGGGGGACTGTGAAGCTCCAGGATGTGGCTCGCCTAATAAACAAAGATGAAATCGAGGGGATGTTCTAGAAGAGGAGCAGACTGTGGGGCCTGGGCCTGCCGGGTTCACTACGCACCTACAGAAGTGCCTGAGTATGAGGGGATCTGGCTAAGCAGCTCTAACAGATCAGCACTACCTAGGTACAAACATACTGCCATTTGGGCATCAACCCAAACACTCAGGGTTGGGGCTGTTCCACATGGCCCCTCCCCCTCACCCCTGGCCTCCACACATAACCCTGGGCGTTTCTGATGTCACCTCAAACAATCACCACTCACTTGTTTCCGCCCCAATGGTACAGCTCCTTCCGCCCACCCCCTTTCAACTTGACTACTTGATCTCTCCTCGGTTGTGATTCCGTGTCCTTATTGCTCTTCTCGCGACGATGAAAGAATAGGAGCGACCAAAGCTGGCCACTGCACAAGTCGAAACACCATATCTCAGACAGCGCCGGAATTGCCGAATCAACAACCTCCTCGGTCGGGCTGACTGCCCAGGCAGCGGCCACCTCCTGGCTAACGTCTTCCTTCTGCTTTCGAAGGATAGACCTCAGCAAGTACAAACACGAAACGCCAACCTATTCGAAAGCTTGACAGGGCGAGGCTCCTCCTCCCACCCGCAGGGCCGGTGCGATTCTTTCAGCCATGGCGCCCGAGCCCAACGAGCCAGTCGCCGACCTCAGTTCTCCCCCCGACCAGCCCAGCATGTCCTCCGCCGACGAGACCGATGCTGCTCCCGCAGCGGCCCCAACGACTCCTCAGCTTCAGCGGACCCAGACTGACCCCAGCCTTCGGAGCTGCTTCATCTGTTTGCAAACGCCTGCCGAGACACCGAAGGCCGCCTGGGTTAACGCATGTCCGTGTTCTCTCGAGGCGCATGAGGACTGCATGCTTCGATGGATTTCGGAGCACGAGCGCGAGAGCACCAAAACGTTACGATGTCCCGCTTGCAAGGGAAAGATACAGACCACCGAGCCCAAGGACAGCTTCGTTGGCCTCCGGGACCGGTTGCACAAGATGTACAGTCGCATCACCCCTGCGATATTATTAGGCGTCGTCACAGGCTGCAGCAGTAGGTGCCTCCCGCCCCCACCCCGTTTCTGTCGGATCTGTGTGGCCGACCAGGCGATCTCTCTTGAAGATGGTTTGCAGTGGCTTGGGTTTATAACCGGCGTTTCTACGCTTTTGTACACTGTCTATGGACGACGCGTCCATTGTCAAGCAGCAGAAGTTGCTAACTGCGTGTTTTGCCCCAAGTAGTGGCGTCCTCGAGCTATTATGGAATGTTATCCATGTGCGTCTTTGCGGGCCCCGGGCCGGCGATGGGATGGCTGGGCCTCGGACGCGCCCTGGCAGATCGGAGGATAAATCCAGGCGTACCTTGGTACAGGTGGAAAGCTGGATGGGAATTCTGCTTCAGGTTCTGGATGCTGAACTTCATCGCGCCCGCGTTGATGATTCAAAAAGCCCTGCCGTCGCAGTTAGTAGACATGCTGACTTTGCCGGCTTCCATCCTGGTGAGTTGACAGCTATCGGCCATTGAACTCGCTCGAGCCTAACAAGCGTAATAGTACGGCGCTTCGCTGGTCCTTCGCGACGAGATGCCTACATGGCCCCCGTCGCCAGCCTGGGTCATGACGATGATGCCATGGGTCAGCTTCTCGTACAACCGGATCTACTACGATATCCTTGGAGGTTATGAGCGGCGCCTTAACAAGGCCCTCCGAGGTCGTGGTCTTCCCAACGAGCAGCTTCCTGCCGCAGAAAATGCTGACGGCGGCCAACAAGCCAACGCCGCAGCAGAGAACCCCGCCCCAGCTGAGGAAGATGATGAGGGCTACTTTGCGCAGGCGATGAGGGTTGGAAACGCTGTGCTTAACCTGATGGGTGACGAGAACAACCAAGAAGAGGTTGTGGCCGAGATCGAGCTCCACATAGGCCCCGACGAAGATGAGGCTGCCGCAATACAGGAGCTTCAGGATGAGCTGAACGATCAGGGTATCGTTGTGGTCGAGGAGGGGCGCGGTGATGATGCTGGCGCAGAAGCAGCTGAGCAGCCACAGGAGCAAAACGAGAGCGAAGGAGGGGACCAGGATGCCGCCGAACCACCACCGCCTATCAGAATCGAGCCTCAGGGCAATGGCGAGCAGAATCCTCCGCCCAACGGTAACAACAATAACAACAACAACAACAACCAAGCACAGGAAGAGGTGATCCGGGAGCGGAATGGTGGTCCTTCGACAACCCTTACTGACCTCGTCAATGGCGTCGTCACCGCCATCACCTTCCCGCTCGTGTGCTGGGGTGCAGGCGAGATCCTGCGCCACGCTTTGCCCGATAACTGGATCACGCGGACCCAACCCCGCGCTGCCACGGGCCTGCTTCAGGAGCAATGGGGACGTAGCTTGGTCGGCGGGATGGTCTTCATCGTCGCGAGGGACGCGGTGAATTTGTACACTAAGCACAGGAGGGTCGAAGTGAGAAAGCATCGGAGAGTGAGGAACGTCCCGCGGCGGAAGTCGAAGCCAACGCAAACGCAACAGGCAGATGAGACTACATAGCGTGTGTCAAGGGTGCGCAAGTGGCTCCGAGAGAGGTCGGAGATGTTCATACCCCCTTTTTAGCTGAGAACAATCTACCATACTCCGGCACGGAGCTGGCAAAGGTGTGCAGGGTTGGCTGTCAACCTGTGAGAGACTGAAGCAAAAGACCCCCCCAGCTTTCTAATCACGTACGAGGGCGGCTCGCTTCGCTTGTTTTGCCCAAATGGCAGCAGAGATTCTCGATCCCAAGCGACGGCGATACATCAGCCGAACAGCTCCTGGATACTTCATTGGTCACACACAACCCCTTACGAAGTGACTTATACATAGGTGTGCTTGTCCACGTAACCACCCCCCCCCCAGGACGCTAGCCACCAACATCTTCCAAATTCAGCACAACGGGGTTCGAAACCGCGAAGTTTCGAAGTCAGCTGCATATAGGGTTGCAGAGGTCCGGCGCCGCGAGAGATTGGAATTCGGGCCATCATGACTTGTCCCCTGGGCACAAGCCAGCCCCGCCGAATCAAAGCGCGGTCTTCCCCATCTTCTCCACGCCCCGGTTCCCCAACTCGCCTGAGGAATGACTTCATGTCCTTCCCGCCTTGCCAGGCGCGGGACGGGTATTCTAGCCCTTTTACTCCAGCCTGGGAAAGTTTCCGCCCATTTTTGCCTCGAGCTGGAGCTTGGGTGTGCGTTCTTCCGATGTGCGCTGGCTATGAATATAAGGGGTGTCGGCGAAGGGTCCCAGTAGGTATGCACAAGGCATATAGCCCAGACCTAGTTTCCTTCCTATGACACCAGAAAGCATCACATTTGTGGCCTACCTGTGAACATCATCATCTCATCACTTTCCTACCCTCCAGCCAAGTCATCATGCCTCACGCAGAATCACCTCCACCTTCCCTCAACGGGGTCAGCCTCCACGTGAACGATGGCCCCTTCTTGCCCTCAGAGGTTGCACAGATGCGAGTGTCTCGCGCAGACGAGCCTCTCGACGTCCTGCGGCAGCGTTACCAGGAGGACGGCCATGTCTTCGTGAAGGGCCTTCTGCCCCGCGAAGACGTCCTGAAGGCCCGCGAGGCCTACTTCGCCAGCCTGGCACACACGGGCGTCCTCAAGCCCGGCACCGCACACGTCGAGGGCATCTTCGACGGCGCCAAGCCGGCGACTGACTACCCGGGCATCGGCGCGGGCCAGGACGCTCTCGAGAGGTCCCCCGTGGCGGCCCAGTTCGTGGACGGGGCGCTGGCGCAGCACACGGCGCGGTGGTACTGGAACGAGGAGGGGAAGGGGTTCACGCAGCACCCGGCGCTGAGGGAGTTTGTGGAGCGGTTCACGGGCTGGGGCGACAAGACGCTTCCCGTGAAGAGGACGCTGCTGCGCAACAACACCCCCCGGCAACAAGGCCATCGGCGTGCACTACGACCAGAGCTTCCTGCGGTACGGCGAGCCGACGGCGCTGACGGCGTGGGTGCCGATGGGGGACATCAGCCTCGAGGGCGGCGGGCTGATCTATCTCGAGGACGGGGTGAGGCTGGGCGAGGAGATCGAGAACGACTTCTCGAGGAAGGCCAAGGAGGCCGGCATGAGCGACGAGGAGATGCGGAATGCCTTCAACTCCAACATGATGAGCACCGGGTTCCTCTGCGACGGGCCGCTGGAGTTTGGGCGAAAGTACGGTCGGAGGTGGCTTGCTACTGCGTATGAGGCCGGCGACGTGGTCTTCCACAAGTCACATGCTGTGAGATAAAACCTCCTTTTGCCTCTGTGGGCACCTTCACGTTACCCTCTGCTGACTTTAGATGTCCTTGGTTATTAGATCCATGCTTCCACGATAAACAATGATCCTGAAGGGAGGATCAGAGTCGGGACTGATCTGCGGTTTGTGGACTCGTCCAGGCCGTGGGACAAGGTAAGTTGGACACCACCTTGCAGACGCTGTTGTGTCGCTTTCCTCGTTTATGAATGCTGACTCCCGTGACATAGCGCTGGGACAAGCATTATGAAATGGGCGACGGGGTGTGATGGTATCAACAGTCTCGGCATTTCTGCAGCGGCCCCTGAGATGTGTGCAACGGTGTCACAAGAAGGATTTCTCATGTACATGTCCGTTCATGTCTGGCTTTGGTAACCCCGACAGTCGTAGTTTGAACAATCCAGCCGGACTCCTTTGCGCAGGCGAGAATATTTGCGATGCCCTCGTGGAACATGATTGCCACCAGGATGAGAGCTCTACCAAGTACGACATGAATTGTTCCGGCCGGGGAAGTCCGGACCGAATCGTCAGTCTACAAAGTCGTTAGTATGGGTCGCGTGAGGTGCCCCAGACCCGCGGTGGATCGCCTTTTTTTTAGTGGCATGGGCGTGGAGAGAAGCGAGGTCTAGAGAGCAGCACACGAGAATTTATCAATGTGGTTGTTGTGTGTCTGCGGCACCAATGAATGCAGCTGAAGCACCGTCCCCAAACATTTGGTCATTGAGGACGGCCAAGAGGGGTTGATGTGGGCAAGTAGGGATTCCTTGCGTTGAACCAGAAGAAGCTTGAGTGGATCGCGGGGCAATTGTGGGATGGATGGGGAAGCGAAGTGGGCTGCGGGACCACAGCAGCTCCAAAGCTCCAAGCAGCTCCCGCACCCAGGCGGCCCTGCCAGGGCTTGCCCAGGTGCGGCTCAATCCTCGGCGCAAATGTGGGAGATCACCAGGCTAACAGATCATGAAATCACCTCACCTGGTCTCACATGTCCTTCTTCCTGCTTCTCCTCCTCCTCCAGTAAATATATCTCATAGCCTCCTGCTCCTTGCTGAAGTGTCCCGTGCTGGAGACACCCACTTGCCATCCACACCCTCCCACACGTCTCCCCCACCATCGTCACACTGCGCACACTGCGGGGCATTTTCCCCCCTCCAAGTTACACCTTCACAATGGCCGGCCCAGTGCCCTTCGCAAAGTCGTTGGACCAGATCTACCCAGAAAATGCCCTCCCTTCTCAGGGCAAGCGGTGGAATAACCTCCTGAACCAATTCCAGTCCACCTATGGCCAGCCTGCCGAGTTTGTCGCCCGCTCCCCGGGCCGTGTCAACATCATCGGCGAGCACATCGACTACTCACTCTACTCGGTGCTGCCCATGGCCATCACCGCCGACTGCCTGATCGCCGTCTCCACCAAGCTCGATGCCGCCTCTGTAAAGCAGGGGACCTACAAGATCAAGATCGCAAACGTGCAGAGCCAGAAGTTCCCCAGTCACGAGTTTGACATCCCCTTTGATGCCATCGAGATCGACGCCACGGTCCACGAGTGGACCAACTACTTCAAGTCCGGGCTGAAGGGCGCCCTGGAGCTGCTCAGGAAGAAGCACGGCGCCGCCTACAAGCCCGTCTCCATGCAGATCCTCATGGACGGCACCGTGCCCGCGGGCGGCGGCCTGAGCTCCAGCGCCGCCTTCACGAGCACGTCCGCGCTGGCCGTCATGGTCGCCAACGGCGAGAAGACGGTCGACAAGACCGCGCTCACGGAGCTGGCCATCGTGTCGGAGCGCGAGGTCGGCGTCAACTCGGGCGGCATGGACCAGTCGGCGTCGGTCTTCTCCGAGCGCGGCTCGGCCCTCTACGTCTCCTTCTCGCCCAGCCTCACCGCGCGGCCGGTCCACTTCCCCAGGACGAACCCGGAGCTGTGCTTCCTGATCGCGCAGTCCTTCGTCGCCGCCGACAAGCACGTCACGGGGCCGATCCACTACAACCTGCGCGTGGTCGAGTGCAGCCTGGCGGCCGCCTACCTGAGCGCGGTGCTGAACCCCGAGGGGACCCACCTGCCCGCCGACGCGGCGCCGCTGGGCGTCTCGCTCAGGGGCTTCCACGACGCCTACTACGCGGCCCACCCGGACAAGGCGGGCAAGCCCGTCAAGGACCAGCTGCGCGAGCTGGTCTCGCTGACGGAGACGACCCTGTCGCAGGCCGAGGGCTACACGCGCGAGGAGGTCGCGGCGAGGCTGGGCGTCAGCGTGGACCAGCTCGACGCGCGCTTCACGTCCAAGTTCCCCGTGCGCGCCGACAGGTTCAAGCTGCGCCAGCGCGCGCTGCACGTGTTCCGCGAGGCCCTGCGCGTGCTCGACTTCATGTCGCTGCTCGAGGACCCGGCCAACCACCCGGACAACGGCGGCGGCGCGGACACGACCGCCTACAACCAGGAGCTGGGCGCCCTGATGAACGCCACGCAGGACAGCTGCCGCGACGACTACGAGTGCAGCTGCCCCGAGATCGACGACATCTGCAGCATCGCGCGGAGGGCGGGCAGCTACGGCAGCCGCCTGACCGGCGCCGGGTGGGGCGGGTGCAGCGTCCACCTCGTCCCGGCGGACAAGGTCGAGGCCGTGAGGGAGGCGTGGGAGAGGGAGTACTACAGCAAGAGGGAGCTAACACCAGAGCAGAGGGAGGGGGCTGTCGTCGAGAGCCGGCCGGGAAGCGGCAGCGCGGTCTACGTCGTGGCCGACGGCTCGTTGTAGTGTGGTAGCTTGGGTGCAGAAGGCGGTGGAAGGAAAAGAAGCCTCGTCATGTATATAATTACCCAATGTAAGGCTAGCCCTAGCCGGTCAACACCCTGTTGAATTAAGAGCACCGCACCGTGAGCGAGAGGACCCTTCAGATGACGATTTTCTCCTGGGGGCCCCAGGTGAGACCTGGCCCAGACATTAGAGAGAAAACTAACCAGCCGCACCTATATTCGTGCCGTCATATGTGCGTTCATCCGAAGCGCAGAAGACGACGGGGTGAGGCAAGAGGAGCCAGGGGGGAACGGGAACTAACTGTGCCGTCGGGACCCTTTCAACAAAGATCTGGGTTCATGCCGAAACAGCCCCAGCGCAATCTTCGAACGAACCTCACACCAGCCCGGTTCCCGGCTACGACAGGGCCGTTGAGGCTACCGGTGTCGCCTCGGTTGGGGCGAGCGAACCCGCGTCTCTCCCTCAGGAATTATCAGACGGTTGCCCCGACATCAGACGAGGAGAGGAAGGGGGAGAGAGGCCCGGTGGGGATCCTTTGGGAACGCCCCCACAGGGTCGCACCGGCTGAAGTCCCTGACGACTGATCCCACAGGGGCAGGAAAGACTGTGCTTGGGTTGTTCCGCTCGGGTAGAGGAGATTTTTGGTAAGTTTGTCGTCGTCCAAATACCCATACAGAATTGCACCAGAGATCCGGATGAGGGAAGCGGGATGGGGTCGGACAAGAGCTTGCCGGAGGCCGAGTGCCACGCCGCGTCCGTCGGACAGATGCGAGTGGCCCGTTACAGGCGAGAGAAAAGAACGAACGAGATGGGCATCCCACGTGTACGTATCACAGTAGAAAGAAGGATGCAAATTGAAGGGCTTCTAGTACCACCGTACTATAATCCCAACATTGCTTATTCCTCCCTGCCATTGCCTGCCTGCCTGGCCGACCTCTTGACTCTCGCAGCCCACTGCCTCTCCCGGCGCCGCATCAATTTAGAATTTCCTCCTCACCGAGAACCCCCGTCTTTTCGAGGTGTGACAAAAGAGGACATCACACGCATCGGGAGCACGGGTCGGCATATAGAAGGGCATCACACAAGAAGGGAAAGCCCACCCCCCTTCCCATTCTCGTATTGTGACAGCGTAATCAGTCAGCATCGCCTCGCTCCCGAAACTAATAAAGCGGAGTCCCCCAAGGGGCGCGGGTTCGGGAAGCCGGCAATCTATTTGACGACCGCGTGGGCAGTTTCGCAAGCAGAAGCAAGCTTTTGTGTGTGCGTGTGCATTTGGCATGTAGGGTCTGGCTTGCGGTGGGTGTGGACACCCGCAATCACCATTTCGGCAGGTTTAAGAGAGGGCCGATGGGGGACGCGGGCTGCTTTTTGCTACCGAGGCACGCAGGCCGTGTCGAGCCAGAGGTGGTGTGATCTTGTCGTACGCGAAACTGTCCAAATTGGGGCAGGGCAGGCGCTTTGACTATTGGGGTCATCAGGGTCTATGTATATTCATCACTATATAGTATTTGGAAGGCTGGGGGGGGGGGGATTGTAATGTCAGTGCCCATGAGAACAAAGATCCACGTGCCGTATTAGGTATTCTGAGCAAGGCAGCCGCTGTTACCGTCCGACAACATCAAAGAAAAATGCCCGGGATGTAGGTGTGATTGTGGGTATTCTTCATTTCCAGAAAAGTCCGTTCCACTCCGAATAACTCGTTGCATGGGCCGCCGACCTCCATTCTATGTGTGCAAACAACAACGCTTCCATGAAAACAAAAACAGGAGAAAATAAAAAGACGTGGTAGAGAAAAAGAAGTGAAAACAGCTTGGGGAACTCGGGAACACCCAGGCAAGTGGACAGGTTCCCGATGATTATTCACAGCAGAACCGATGGTCAACATCCTCCACTTTTTGGGGGAGCTTCCAGAAAAACCAAAACAACAAAAGACAAACAAAACCGCCGAGGAAATGACACAAGAAAATTAGTTGTTCGTGTGAGCGACTCGGATCGACGATAGCCGTCGACAGAAAAATGACAATGGAGGGGGGTATCTCGGTATCTCTCGCATACGAAAACGTAGTTGCGTGCATCATCAGCCGAAGAAACGCTCAGACTCCAGTAAAAGTACTAGACCGACCAGCCGGGGTGGTGTGTGAAGGGTGACAGGTTATGAGATAGATAGTGATCGTGATTGCTTCTCGAATAATCATCGGTAGATAGCAGGAAAATGATGCGGTCTTGTGTAGATCGCTGACCGAATATATTGGACGGCCGCAAGGAGCGCCCTCGGTGAACGACCCACACATCTATGATCCGCCAAAGTGGAAGACACTGGACATGATCGAGCCAGGTCGTGATTCGGTGGCTGTGGTCAAGGTTGAGTCTCTGTACGGCACGCCCTGGGCGCTTTCGCGGGGAGGCCTGACCGTCTGGCCAGAGCTAGAGGTTCGCATGCTCCATCGCCGCTTCTGTGACGCCTGGGACATACCGCCCTGCTGCTGTCCTTGCTGCATGTCAAGGCCGATAGGTGGGTCCGGGGCTCTTGATGTCGTATAGTGTTGCTGCTGGTGCATGTGACCGTGCTGCTGCTGCTGGTCACCTGGGACGACCATAGATGCGGACATGTTTGAGTAGCCGTTGCTTTGGGCGAGGAGATCCGTCCAGTAGCCGAAAGAATTCGTCGGCGCCGTCGGAAGTGGCATGTTGGGCATGTTGGGTGTGCTCATGATGGTGTCGTCAGGGTCCAGGCTAAGATTTCAACGGTTAGTATCATCTGAAGACATGGCGGATTTTGGATTTGTGAGACATGACGCGAGCCGTGAGCTGAGACATGTCTCACATTGCAAAGATGCGCCAAGAACCACTGGAGGCACAAAAAGAAAAAAGAAAAGAAAGACATAAGCTTACAATAGGAATGACGTGTTAGAGAGATCTTGCGCAGTTGTCATGGCAGATTGTGGATCCTGTGAAGTCCAGGAGCCGGCATCCGACGGGAGACTTTGAGGCGTGAAGCTTAGTGGCGCCGGCACCATGCTTATCTTGGACATGCTCTGGGCATCTTCCTCTACCTTGGGGAAGGTAGGCAGTGGTGTCTCGAAAGGACTAAAGTCGGGTATGTCAACGCCCTGCTGCTGATGGTGTTGGTGTTGCTGCTGGTGTTGCTGCGGGTGTTGCTGGTGTTGATGTTGCTGGTGCTGTTGAAGCTGTTGGTCGAGACTAGTCTGGCTGCGATTGGCGCGGTGGTTGACCGAGGCCATTTGGCATGTGGCACGAATCGGAATGAAGAATCCAGGTGGTAGAGCAGGCTGCGTGTCCTTCTTTGCGTATCCCATTGCCGAAGCGCATTGCACAAACTGCTGAACATCCGAGATATGGCGACACTCGAGCATCTTTCGTAGCGTGAAGGACGACAGTGCCTGCCAAGCAGGCGACTCGGACGACATTTTAACACGGCGTTTCCACGCCTCGTCGACTGGAGACTGGCGCATCAGGTTTCGAAATCTAGCCGAATAGGACCAATCGCGATGCGTCAAACCATCTCCGTCAAAGTGGTCGGCAACGTGGGCGAAGTATTCGTGTGCCTTCTTGTCGGCATCCTCGTCGCTCTGGGCCTCGAAAATGCGTTTGCAGTCCTGGAAGCCGCAAGCAAACACAACCTGCGGGCACGTCTTTGCCATTGCATCGTCAGGCAAAGGCCCGACACCCTGGTGGCAGGATTTCAAGTGGTTAGTGTATGCTGATTTCCACTCAAACGGCAAGCCGCAGCCGGGAGCCGCGCATGTCCAAACCGAATGGTTGGTGTGGAACTCGTGGAAGTGGCGTTTCAAATCGTTCTTTCGCTTGATCTCGACCGTGATCCCTCGTTCCCCGCAAAACGGACACTCGAAAGGATCCTGCTTTTTGTTTCCCCACGCGCTGCCAATCCCCCCCAAGTTCGAACGTTTCGATGCGCCTGCTGCTCGACGGACAACCTTGCGGCCAATAGAGCGTACCGACGAGGTTTGTGCGGGATTGTGGCCCGGCATGACATTTTGGTTGGACGCCGGAGATGGTGCGAGGCTCAGGCTGTGGAAGGATGAGGTGTCGGAACAGGTGGAGTAGAGACTGCCGGTGATGGAACTGGCGTCGGAAAAGGAGATCGGACTCGGGTTGGCCTCGAAAGCCACGGCGATGTGGCTGTTGCTGCTGGAACTGACAGGTGGTACCATGCCTTGCTCTGGGATAGAATGTTAGACACCGAGACAAAGGGCGCCCGCGGCGGCACCCGCGCGTGCGGTCGGCTTCAATTGGGCGTTCTCACCGTTTGCCGACATTGACCGCAGCATGCCCACAAGATCCGTCAATCCATACTTCCCCAAGAGATACCGCATCATAGCGCTGTCGTCCATGGCGTTGTTGTTGTTGTCCATCCTTCCGAATCTCAAGCAAATGGGCTCCACTGGCTCAATTCGGGGGAAGGTTCAGGGGCATGTGAAGGCGCGACATGCGTGGTTCAGAGGAGGACGGACGGATGTGCTGAGCGGAGTTGAAAAATAGAGTCAGAGTTGGGGGCGAGAAGATGGTCGTCTCTAGGTTTGATTTGGCGTAATTATCGATAAATTGGTCTCTGCTGAGAAAGCGAGGACGCCGGGCGTGGTCGGCGGTGTGGAAGGGTAGGGATCGTGCTGAATTGAAGTGATGATGTTGGAAAGTAGAGAAGGGAATAACAGAGGAGAGAAGTAGAGAGAGAAGAAGTAAAAAAATGGGTTCGGGGAAAAAAAAAAGAATGATTGTCCTCTGCGGGCGAGTTTGTACGAGGCTCTTCACATCCAGGAAGTGCCAATCACATCAACATCTGCAGGGTGAGGAGAGAGGAGGTCGAGTGGTGTGCGGCCTCAAATATAGATAGGTAAAGGTGCGTGCGAGCGTGGGTGCGAGCGTGTGGTGACCGGTTCGGTTCAGACGCGGCTTTCCACAACCTTATTGCCCAGGGCCTGGGTGTGGATGTGGATATGGGTACGGGTATGGGTACTGGCTCTGGATATGGACAGGATGGATCTGGATATGGAAATGGATGGTCTCAACCCAAATCAAGCGGTGTCATCGGACAACGCAGAGCAGGGCCAGTGACAGCAGGATGAAAAGGGTTATATGAGGGCGTATGCACACAGATGGGGCCGCGCCGTGAGGAGTGGTGACTGGGCCAGCCGGCCAGAGAGATTATGAGCTGATGGGCTTGGGTGCCGTCTGCTGCAGTCTGCTGCACTGGTTTAAACCCGGAAGGGCAGTCGGGCGGGCGCGAGACTGCCAGGACCACCGCTGCCTGTCACGGGTGGGAGCGCTGGGTTGGATTGGGAATAGCCCGGTGCTTGAATGGGAGGGAGATCGGCAGGAGCGTTGCCGGTTGTCGACGTCTATTTACGCAGCAATCTGCTGGCTGCTGGCTGCTGGGAAAGGTGAGGGAGTGTGAGGGAAAGAGAGCGAGGGAGAGCCCAAACAAGGTGCGGTGAGGTGTGGTTGGGGTTGTGGTTTGGTGCGAGCCTGCCTGCTGTGCTGTGCTGTGGTCTGCTGTGCACTGCTCTGCTCCGTCCCGTTCTGCTGTGTCTCGTGCCTGTTGGCTGATGGACGGCTACCTACTATCCTCCAGGTTCGGTTCCTCCCCTCGTCCTCCCCCTCCCCCTCCTCCAACCTCCTCCTCTGCCCTGCCCTACCGCACCCCATCCCATCACTCGAGCCTTGCCACGGCCAACTCCTCCATCTCTGCTGCTGTGGTTACTTTACTAGCCCTTCCGCTCTTCGGACTGTGGTTGGCCGGGCCCCTCGGCAACCAGCCCAAGGCCCCAAGCCCACACCCATCCAAACTCCAGGCCAGGATGCCAAGGGCGCGTGCGCCACGCTTCGGGTTCGGGGGCCACCGTAACGCTACCAATACCATCGCCCCTCAACACCACAGGCTGCGTGTACCAGGTACTAGACTAGCTGTTCTGCAGTCGCGGCTGTAGCAGCGGGAGCAGCAGGCTGTCGCGGGCGGAAGACGCGGGACCTCGGGCGGGGCTGTCGCTGTCGAGTCCCCCCAGGGCCCTGCTCGAACTGGGGACCCAGCTCTCGTTTCTAACGGGGGATCCCCATGAATGAGCTGGGGGTCCATGCTCCTTGCTCATCACCACTTAGGCATGTTTCGACACGGCTCGGAATGAATTTGGAAAGGAGCTAGAAGTACTTGAAACCAGAAGCTGCAAATACCGACCACTCACAGGAGCCCTGTGGCCTCGAGCTCCAGAGAAGGCCCTCTGACCGCAACTCAACTCGCCCGCTGCGTCGCAGTCGAGGTGGCCTCAGGGATCACAACTGATGATTGACTGCGGGCAGCCCCGCGCGCCCCAGCTGGAAAAAGCAAGACACGTACTGTACTGTGTGTGTGTGTGTGTGTGTGTGTGTGCATCCACGAGCCGTATGCGTCTGCGACCTGGTCCCAACTTGGTGGTGCACCAAAACCTTCAGCCAACACCGGCACGGGTGCGTCGCTCCTTCTAAGCGGCGCGCTGATGGATGACTGTTGCCCTCCACCTCCATCTCGGCTCGATGATCGACCCCCAACAGCCCGGGGCTGGGCCCAGCTGAAAATCCCACAGCCACCACCTGTTGAGACCAAAGTCATGCACGAGCAGCCACACAACCACCAGACTGTATATAGATGTGTTGCCACAAAGAGGTTTCACTCTGTCGCCGCCTCTTCTTCTGGTAACGGAGAGTCAGGCCCTGTGTTCACACCATGCTGCTCAGTCGACATGGAGCCCGGGTGTAACCCGGAGCAAGCCGATTCGGCGCAACAACAACGACATAGCACGGCCAAGCTGCCGCCTTGGTTGCCAGATACGACCTCACAGACGATATATCTGGGGGAATGGGTCATAGGCCAGCAATTATACGACAAGGTGACAAGGTGCACCATTAAGGTTGACACGGGCCCAGGCGGCTGTCATGGATGAGCTGAAATGGCGCTGGCATCGTTTGAATAGGGAAACACGCATCTTGCCGAGTCCAATCCCTGGCTCCCTGGGGCTTCCAGGTAATTGCTTGTCGTCCTGCCCGAACAAGTACATTGTGCGCATTGTCGCACAGCGGCGGGAGAGCCCAGAGGAGCGATAAGCCGCATGATGGGAGCTGCCGATGAAGGAACAGGGAGCCACGTGCTTGCAGATCGTGTTCGTCAAGATTTGTCCTGTCCGCGGCCACGGCATCGCTTGCTCGGTGTTGACAGCAGGAGGATGTGCGCCCGCAAATGCAAGTACCACACCCATCCCTGCGGGTTGGCCCATGGCCAGAGGGTATCATGGGCGAGAAAAGGCGACCACCTAGCTCGACGCCAGCCGATCTAATAAGCTGGATCTCAGTTGGCCCCGGCCTCATTCGAATGCAGTGCACGCTAACAAGTTTTGCGACTCTGGCATCAGTCGACGACTCCACGTCTACGTACGACGGCGGTGTATTCCGCGGATGATCCATCGCGGAGAGCGTCTTAGTGTGATGCAGCGGGGGTGGCCTCTGCTCTACTCAGATATCCAGTTCGGGTACTCATAAATCGTAATTGTGCAGGATGTCGGGGTGGGTTGGGTGAAGGCCGAATCTGGAACTGAACAGCGATATTTCAAGGCCCGGCCCTGCCTGATTGACGTGCAGATTGACGTGCTGGCGATCAAGTGGCCGGCTGATCTGATCGGCGGATGTTCACGTCCATCATCATCATTCTCGCCATCATGCTCGCCGGTGGTCCGCCACTGGCCCGTCGTTGACTGCACAAAATTCGGTGGTGCATGAGGGATTGGGATTGCAGGTGGAATTCGGCCGTTGGAGACAGCTCGCAGGCGGGCTGCAGCTCTCCTCACGTCAAATTGGTCAGTGTCAGAAAAGCGGAGCCGGACACCACCCGTTTCTAAAAACAGAAGCAGGCGACCCAACACCTGCAGGCCGCATCTAATAAGCGTGCTTTGCTTGCAGCCTCCGTGCGACCAATGCCAGCCTGCCTGGACATTCCAGGAGCTGCGTAGTACAATGTCAGCCTGATCAGGGCTGAGCGGTACTGACGTTAGTAATTGCCTACCTGGCATGCAGACTACCACCTGGGTACGTGCCCTGGGTACTTTCATCTCAGGAAGGTGGAAGTGCAGCCCGTGCAAGACCTAAACGGAGCAAGAGCAAGAGCAAGAGCAAGAGCGAGTGCGAGTGCAGCTGCCTCGAGCTAGCACCGCGGTGTAATCAGAAAGTGACGTTGCCACGGCTATTTTGCCGACCTCGGCAGGTGCAGCCTCTTGAGAGTTGCACTCGCAGCCCAACACCACCACCACCATCACCATCACCATCACCATCTGCAGCCTCGAAGCTTGCAATCTGTTCATGCCCACCCGGCAGGCTGCATACCCAGCAGTACGACTCATCAACCCTTGGTCCCGTTGCTGGCAATGGGTCCTGATCTGCCCCAGGTGGGATTGCCTGTATGCTTGATGATGCCATCCATGCTTCCACCCACCCCGCCCTAATGTCACCTCGGGAGCTCCCCACTTGTAATAACACTCCAGAGCTCGTCAAGCTTCAATATTCATCAAACAAGCTGCGCTATTGACTTTGCTGACGACAAGGCGCACACGACCGCACTGACCGAAATTGCTCGGCGCCGGCTGTCCCGCACAGCATGCAGAATGCAGTGTCACTGCCAGTCGGTTCGGCCTGTCAAACCAAGTCATTGCCTGCTTCCAAGGTCTGCCATGACTCCATCCCCGTCCACTCACTCACTCAATCACTCAATCATCACTACGACTGGGGCTGGTACTGGGACTGCGTGCCGCCTCCAGATTAGCGAGGGCACGCAATTGTTCTCGCTGACTGGGGAAGCCGATGCGTACGGATATCCCGCGCATCTTCACGCGCAGATCCCCCAGGCCCTTCCGTGCTGCCACCCATCATTAGCTGACAGTGCCCAAGTATCCTGGTCGTCACGTCGACTTCCACGCGAGCATTGGGGCATCTCGGGTATCAACCGCTGAGGGTCGACTATACCACCAATCCCCAATGTGAGACCATCCACAATGCCGCGACGCAACATGCGTGGACTGGACTGGACTGGACCGGACCGGATGCCCTGGTATCTGTACATACGAGAGAGTGTCTTCCACATGCACACGAAAACGACATCCTTTTTTCTTACCACCCCCTCCACCCTCCACCCTCCCCGCGGCTCTTACTTTTTCCCACGTGCTCGTCGGGCCCCGAACCTTAACAACGTGGGAATCATGCAATGCAAGTTCGCGCCAGCAGTCACACGGCCGTGTACCACAAAGCAGGGCTCACCAGTTCATGATCTGCATCATGCACACAGAGTTCAATCTATTCCGTGCAAGATGATGCCCTTTGCAACCTTTGCAGAACCCAGCAGTGCTTGGCATATAACGTCCCTCCCTATCTGGCCCCTCGGACCAGACCTTCATCGCACGACGAGGGAACTCGCGGGGACGGCGAGGGGATACATCCCGTCGAAACTGTAATAAGCCGCATCACCACTCCCACGCACGGCAATAATTGCCCGAGCCAGCCACTCATCCTTAGCCCCTAGCCCTGCCGATAGGAGCTGGGGCTGTCACTCATCAGTGTCAGAAACGCGTCCTTCTTGGGGTCAACGCCCCCCTTCCCCCTTCCTCGCCCCCCACCACAGAGGCGCACACAGCATGGCCGCAGCCACGACATGTGCGCAGCCGGCATTTGTTGCTGCCGTCAGAATCTTCTTCGCTAGAGGGATATGTGTATCACTCCTGCAATCTGTGGGACTCCCCTGGTGAAGAGGTTTCGGGTAGGTCTCAGGTGAGGACGACATAGTTGAATCCTCTCTTACAGGCCGGTCCCTTTTGTACAATACCGTGCGGGAACCTTCCGATATCCATCGTCAACGGGATGCTTTAAAACATCAACCCCCATGGATTGCAGAAGGAACATCATCTGTGTGAAGGAGTCAACGGCTGCCCGTCGCTTCCCAGCTCCCGATACGCGTGGTCAACTTGATCAACCAAATTGGAAGTCTCCAAGGATTTGCGTGCTCTCCTCACTAGCAACTACAGACTTTGGAAGCAGAAATGCCAATTTCGCCATGGCCGATGTGCCCTCTGGAACATCAGGTACAATTGACCGTGGGCTGCAGCAACAATCCACAGCCAGAACACAGGGCCTCGAAGGGCAAAGTCCTTCCATCTCCTGATTTCATCGTCAGCACCCTCCAGGCCCAGGAATACTGATTTCACCCCAAACGAGTCTTTGCGCTCTACCTTGACTGCTCGCTGCCTTGTTGCCCTGTCCTTTGTGATTGAATTATTGTCTATTTTTACGATGATCCGCTTGGCCTTGTTTCTCGGTATCTCCTGGAATCTCCTGGCCCTCCTGGACAACACGACTTGTCAGGACAGCCGTAGCCCCTGAAGTATGGCGCGTCCTCTTGATGAGCATAGATGAACGGCCTGCATTGCCTGATACCAGCCTCGCCGCTCGGCACGCAGCCGTGCCTGGCGCTGCAAACCACCCCAGACCGAGCATCAAGGCTCCCCCGCTTTTCCACCAATTGTGTTTCTACATATTCCGCAGGTCCCGCCTGTCGGCTCTTGCCGCTCGTCTGTCAATGCGTTTGGGAACGCTCAGGCCGGCGGTGATCCGTTCTTCACTCGGGTTGTTTCCCTGGTGCCGCGTTGGCTGTCTGGTGACGGTGCCAGTGTTAGCGGAGAAGGACGAAAAAAAAAAAACAAATGAGGGGTGGGACCCTGGCCCGGTTTTATCAGGGTCACGGCGTCTACAGTGTTGCTCCTCGTCTTGGCCTCTCTGAGAAGACGAAAGAGGGTCTCATTCGATACAGTCCCATTGTGTGTGTCGAGTTTTGGACAGTGGCTGACACATCGGGCCCTTTGATTTGAGCCCCGGAAGGTCGTTCCGATCGTGTTCCTCCGGGGGCGCATGTGATAGTCGGAGCGCTGCCGGGACAACAACAAGGCCTCACCCACTTTGGACGCCAAAAGGCCAGTGGGGCATTCCCAAAACGGGGACTAATTGGCAGATACCCGGCAACGGCATCCCCTTCAACCGCGGCCCTGGTCCTCGATAGCTCTTCCAGAAGCGATGGGAGGACATGCGCCTCAGGGAGTCGAGATTGAACATGCCCTAGAAGTCTAGAGGCCCGAAGAACGATGCCCTCAGACGAGGGCCGCTTCAGGGTCGGTGTCAGGATTGCTAACTGCGGAGCCCCGCCCAAAGCGGAATCCACGTCGGACAGTGATGATACGAGTTCTGGCTTCAGGATTTCTGCCGTCCAAGTCCAAGGAAAAAAAAAATTGATGCCTTAATGAGGCGCTGCTATAGTATCTCGTAAAGCACGGGTCAGAGTCTTGTCAAGACTCGGAGGCTTCGGTATACCTGCTGCTGCCCTGAATCGACTCGATGCCACCCCTGATTTCCCCCCTGTTCCGTGTTGTTGTTGGCGAGCTGTTCTCGTATGCAGCAGGCTTATACGTGGACATCGTTAGCGACGCTCTTGTCGAGTCCACGGGATACCAAGAGGTCCTGCTGTATCGCCTTGGCCCCGTAATATTGATGCCAGACAATGGGACCAAGTGATGCCAATACCTTTACTCAGTATCCCTTCTGTGGAACGACTCTACGGCGGGTTGTCCGAATTCAAGCAGCGTCGTGAGTGAGAAACCAACGGTGTTCGTAGTTGAAAATTTGTTGCTTTTTGTGTTGCGCGCCAACCTGGGTCCCCTCGAAGTTTACTAATTATTTACAACCGATACAAATCGAACCCGGATGCTCCAATAAAACTCCTCGATGTACGAGGAATGAGCCGCACATGCAACTTTTTGAAATCGATCAACCCGCGGATGGGTATATTTTCAACGATCATCCGCCGTTTTCTCGCGGGTCCACGGGCTTTGACAGGACGTCCTTTTCAAGAGAATAGCAATGTAAGAAAGACAACATGCTGGTTGAGAAAACTCGCGAACATGTTCAAGACTGCTCATCAGTTACCATGCAGTCCTCCTGTTCGCTCCCTCATCGTTTCTCTTCGGGCCTTGTCCTTGGCTGTTGAGCACAGTGTCAGTTAGTCACAATACAGCATTTGTGAAGCCCAAGATGTATGAGAACACTTACCAGCATCCCAAGTAATGAACTCATGCAGCGCATGGCCCGCAGGCACCATGGGCAGCACAGGCACCTTCTTGTCCGTGATGACTTCCAGCACAGCCGGGCCGTCTGTGTCGATCAGCCACTTCAGGCTGTCAACCACCTCTTCAGGCTTGGAGACACGTCTGTGAGCGAGACCCATGGCGTCCGCGAGCTTCATGAAATCCGGGTTCTTCTGGTGGGTATGGCTGTAACGGTCCTGGTAGAAGAGGTTCTGCCACTGTGTAACCATACCTTGCTCCTCGTTGTTCAAAATGATCACCTTGACGCCAATGTTGAACTGTGCAGCGGTGCTGAGTTCAGTAAGAGTCATGCAGAAGGAGGCATCTCCGTCAATGTCGATGACCAGGGAATCAGGCTTCGCGACCTTTGCGCCAATGGCGGCGGGTAGACCGAAGCCCATGGTGCCCAGACCACCCGAGGTAATCAGGGTGCGTGGATGCCTCCAGCGGAAATGCTGTGCGGTCCACATCTGGTGCTGACCAACACCGGTGGCGATGTATGTGCTTTCTTTCCGGTCCTTGCACAGGTTTGAAAGCTGCTCGATCATCTCCTGAGGCTTGATACGGCCAGAATCTCCAGCCCTTTCGAAGTCGTTCATGGGCCACTTCTCCTTCCACGCGTTGATCTTTCCGAACCACTCCTTGCGGTCTTCCATGGTCTTGGATTGGACCATTGGGAGCAGCATATCCAGGTTGGTCGCCACGTCGCCCTCAACAGCCTCTGTGGCCTGGATGACCTTGTTGATGTTCTTAGGCATGATCTCGAACTGGACAATACCGCCTCGACCCTCTGCGGCCGCGGCCTTGGCGCCTGGAGCAAAGCCAGGGACACTCAGAGTGACGCGGTCGTCAAAGCGCCC
Organism: Diaporthe citri; assembly: GCF_014595645.1. Lineage (NCBI taxonomy): Eukaryota > Fungi > Ascomycota > Sordariomycetes > Diaporthales > Diaporthaceae > Diaporthe > Diaporthe citri. The sequence continues at coordinate 611,514 of NW_025064846.1, forward strand.
TCCCAGGGCAATGATCAAATCAGCCTCCTGCATGGACATGTTGGCGTATGCTGAGCCGTGCATGCCCAACATGTGAAGGGACTTCTCATCCAGCTCGTCGAAGGCACCCATGCCTTGCAAGGTGGTCGTGACGGGTATAGAAGCCTTGTCGGCGAGAGCCCTCAGCTTGGCAGGACCATTCTCCGAGCAGATGACTCCGTTTCCAGCGTAGATGACCGGTTTCTTGGCGATGTTGATCAGGTCGGCCACGCGGCGGATGGAAGCCTGCAGCTGCTTCCTGCTGAGCTCTGCCATGGCCTGCGAGGCCGCGCTGGGAAGGAATGGCAGGGCAGACTCGGTGGGAATAGCCCTCCTCAAAACACCGGCAGTGATGTCCTTGGGAAGGTCGACAAGGACGGGCCCAGGCCTGCCACTAGTGGCGATCTCAAAAGCCTCGTTGATTCTCCTGGGCAACTCAGCGACGCTCTTGACCATGACGTTCCACTTGGTGCACGCCCTTGAAATACCAATGACATCGGCCTCTTGGAAAGCGTCGCTCCCGATTGCGCTGGTGGGGACCTGCCCAGTGAAGACAACCAGAGGTATGCCGTCAGCGAGAGCATCTGCCATGGGCGTGACAACATTTGTAGCGCCAGGGCCAGATGTGACCAGGACGACACCTGGCCTTCCTGATGCGCGAGCATAGCCCTCAGCCATGTGCCCAGCTCCCTGCTCGTGTTTTGGAAGGATAAAGTCGAAATGTTTAGAGTTGTAGATAGCGTCGAAAACGGGAAGGATAGCACCACCGGGATAGCCAACTGGGGGTGTGCGTCAGTCAGTCAGAACGTAGCCCACAGCCCAACCTTGCGTCGTAGGCTTACAGATGTGCTCCACGTTTTGCCTCAACATCATCTCGTGGAAAATCTCTCCTCCAGTCTTGCCGATGAACCTGTACAGACCGTCAACATAATTTTTTCCTGGCGCCATATCGATCGAGGGGGGTGTAGAGGTCTACACAAGGGTACGTACGACTCGTCCATGTCGGCCGATTTGTCGGCGAGCGGCTCGACATTTCTTGACGCGGTGTTGAAGGAGGGACTCGGCTTCGATCGGACATCACTATAGAACAGCTGGTGTTGGCAATTGGACCAGAACGAAACAACGGCCGTAGGCCACGAGTTGCTTGCGCACACGACTTACGGAGCTGTGGGTTGTGCTGCTGTGGCGGTTGCAGAATTCCTGGCTGTGGAGTGGACCGCCCTCCGTCTTGAGGCCGCGGCGAGGGCATTTGATGTGGTGAAGGACCGTTTTGATTGTGATTGTGCCAGGGCCTTGAAGGCCTTGCTGGCCTGGTGGCTGCCGGACCGGAGCATTGTGTATATGTGTGTGTGTGTGTGTATGTGGAGGAGTGGAGATGGTCTCAAGGGGGAGAAGAAAAAAAAAAAAAAAAAAGAGGATTAGAGCAAGACTGCTCGTCAGGCGCAGGTATGTCCTGCTCGTCTGGACAATTGGAAAGCCTACGACCTCTTCATCAACGTGAGGAACGTCAATGGCAAGTGGCAGCAGTGACAGCAAATGGTGATGAAGATTCAGGCTGGGCCGAGTGGGAGCCGGCGAAGAAGACTGCAGTTTATTTTATTCCAGAGGACAAGGGTCCGGTAGTTTGAGTCACTCTGGGGACGGGATTGGAGCTTGGGGGAGGGAGGGGGGAGAGTGGGAGACGAGTGGGAAGAATTAGCCTCCGAGATCGCCCACTTCACTCATTGACTTTTGCAGGCCAGCTTTCCCGCGGCGGAGGTTGTTCGGGTCGGTGGATGACTCAAATTGGAATTTTCAGTCGCGGGCAATTGCGGGGGAGAAAGGGGCCTGGGCATTTCGTGCCTGCCAGCCCAGCCTGCCACCGCCTGCACCCTCCAGATCTGGAATCGCTGGTCGCTTCGCGTAGTGCTGGTGGGGACATGTATAGTGGGGTTCAGGTTTGAGGTGGGCTGCGACATGACTAACCGTTTGCCTGCTTCTCAATTGGCCTGCTCGTCGCCCAACCGCCCACATTCCACCTCCCGCGTCTGCTGCAGTCCAATAAACTGAACCCACATCGCCCTCTTCAGGCCGGTGTTGCGCGTACTTTGTTTGGTCGTTGGTTTGACCACTACATTGCACGTGGATCAGGCTAGATGCTGGATCTATTTATTCTCTACATATTTGCGTACATACATGTGCTCTGCATCGTGGCCAACGGCCCAAGATCGCAATGTAACCCGGGTGCTAGATCTCGATTCCCTTCCAACTCCCAACCCAGCAAGCACCACCATCCATGGCCTATAGTGCGATTTGACACTCATAAAACGGCCAAGGCACAGCTAACAGGAGACCAACGCGGGCTGTGCCCTGATTCGGCTCACCTCCAATGTCCAAAACCAGAGTGCTCAACTGCCCGTGGATGTCGTGATGGCACACCGACACTGTCGAAGCAGAATCCGACTGCGTCTGTGCCCAGGTGGTCATTACCGAGAATACCTAGGCAATCCCGTCCACAGTGCCACACCACTCTCAGCTCCCGAGGTCCCCCGTGTCCAGTCCAGACAGTCACAAGGTTGAAGATGACGGTCACTGGCCTCAGGGTGGTACTGTGCTGTGGCCCACCGCAAGCTTTGAGTTCTCGGTGTCTCTCCTGTGCGAGCCTCAATGGACGGAGGTGAGGCCGATGGGTGTGCACTCGGAGCCACACCCAACATCGTACGAGAAAGTACGAGAAAACCTGTTGACCTCATCGAGGGTCCAAATAAGGTTTTTAAAGGTCGCAGCACAAAGGGTCCACAGCTGCACGTCCACCAATGGCGTCCTCAGGGGCGCTGGCATTCCATGATTTTTGGCTTATGTGAGGGCGCTATCGCCCCGGGGTGCCCACGTCCTCCATCCAACTTCTCAGGGTCCTTCGCGCTGCAGAGGCCAGGGCGACGGAACAGATACCTGGTTAGAGGCCTGGTTCGTTGCGACGCCATGCCCACATTTCGGCCTCTGAACAATCATCGTGTCAGCCTTATTCTGCTGCTTAGTCCTCGTAGCCAGGAACCGATCCTGCTCCTCGGATAACTTGGTCAAACTACGTAGGAGTCTCTAGGGGGTCCTATATCTCCTATACCCTCCTGTTCGGCCCGCCTCTCTTCTTCTATCACACCTCCTACACGTCCTGCAGACTAATACGTCTAGAGCACTAGTCGAGCAAGTACTCGGCAAATCTTTCTCTCTCCTTCTATTTTACTTCTCTTCTCGTCAGAGCAGCCAGCGTTTGCTCATGATCGGTTTTGGCAACCACCTAACTCCGGCTCTTGGCGGGCTGGAGCCACGATGGTGGCGAGGGAAAGGACTTGCGGTGTACAAAGAGGTCGATCGATCACACGGGCGATACCGCGACTAGGCTGCAATGCGCTCTCGATGGAATGCGACTAGCCAAAAAGTCTGCCCCTCAACCTGACCGATCGAGACGGACGGCGGCGAGTAGTTTGCGGAACTAACCCATGGCCAATCAACAGCGTGACCGTAGGTCAACGACGGTCATTTCTTCGCTTCAACATAGCGTCAACGGGCAGATGACGCACCATGATTCCACGAGGACATGAGTTCAGTACGAGACCGTTTACCTGATAAATCGCACAGGAGTCCTCGGCTCAGCGATGCCTAGGCTCTTCTCTCGACGACTTCCGTTCGTGGGAGCACGGTCCAAGGCGAAGCACATCGATCGCGCAGTCGATCAAAACCATCACCATAAGGATGCAAATTGGGCAAACCTCTCGAGATTTTTTGACGATTTTCGTCCGTGAATGGCCACGGCTGGTCAAGGCCAAGTGTGTTGACCACAGCTCTAGGGTTGACCATGATTCTCAGTCTTTCGCATGCTACAGAGGGAAAAGAGCAGGGAATTATGTTGATGCCAACGAGGCGAAGAGCAGTTGAGGCGGTGCAATGGGCGTGAACCTGAGGAATGACTAGGGCGTGGCTATCGTTTTCTTCTGGGAGAGAGTTCACGAAGTCAACGGATAGCAGCATCACAGAAAAACTCTCAACAGGTTGGGAATGATTCCGAAAGAAGAAGACGACAGCCAAGGACGACAGTGGGCAACATGAACGAATCGAAAGACGGTCCATCAACAGCGTGCCTCAAACACGGACTTATTGTCACGAATCCAGCCGCATCTATTCGAAGGTCAGAGGCTGGCCAGTCCGGTCGAGGGAGAGCAAAGGCTCGGTCGACTCGCACATCAACGCAAGGCCACAATCTTGATGGAAGAAAACCACACCATCGACAACGGCCAGCAATTACTGGAGTTCGTGAATGATGACGACTTGCCCAGCTACCTGCGCGAAGAAGTCCGCTCCCACCAGTAATGACGAGAGGCGAGCACAAAACGAGTTTGGCTTCGTCAATATCACCCGAAACGGCACCACGATAGGCGCGAATCAAGGACGTCACGACACAGCCAGCGCATCAGAACAGTCTGGATTTATATCACAGGGAGTACTACTGACATCGAATGTTAACCTGATATATCAACAGCCATGAACACGGATCAAGTCAGACCGACACATTCGCTCGAAGAGGCCGCATACACACACGGTCGAGATGAAAGCTCCGCCCAGCAAGGCGAGTCGGGCAAGACTGGAAGTATGGTCGAGCGGTGCGTGTCGTGTCACAAGGGACATAACAATTATCAGAGGAGAATACGGGTGATCAGGGGACATACCTCTCTGGCTACCCACCAAGAGCTGCTCCGGACATGTTTGCGATATCATCACGATCCAGCCGCAGCGCCGGCATTCGACCGCGCCGGCGACCAGCCTCTGAGCACCTCAAATCGCGACCCCAAGCCACCGATCCCGTGGCGGCTATGACCCTCGCAAAACTACGTCGTACGACCGCGGGCATGTTTCGGGCAGCCGACGCCAAAGAACACGGGCGTCATCCCCTTGTGCGACATTGTCCCCGGCGGAGTGGGCCCGGCGCTCGTGCATGAATGACAGCTGCCGTGTCGCGAGACATCCGAGGGCTCACAAAAGACGCCTGCGGCTCGAAAGCATTGGCCACCCCCAGGAACGACAACTTCGAGCGAACCGAGACGACATTCAAAAACATGTCTGACTTTGCAGGGTGAGAACCCGCGGGTTTTGATGTCGTTTCTTGGTTTGTTATGATCGTTGCGCCGGATCTATTGGCAGTAGCGTCGTTCTGGTTGCACGACCGGGGTAGGTTGTGAGGACACGCATGAACGAGCCGGACGGATTGAGCCTCAACGGCCGGCCGCTAACTCACCTATACAGTTGGAGATATACCCAAGCCTCGTGTGATTTGTTTGTTGTTCTAGTGTACCGACGATACCATGCTCGACGGCAGGAAACATTTATAATGCTCAAGGTAGGTAAGTTCCGACTGAGGGGACAAACCTCAGCTGTCCTCAAAAGCGCCCTGCGAGGTCAAGAAAAGTCGAAAAAGCCATGCTTCAAGGATACTATTTTTGCATTACATTTAGGTCTATGTGAAATATCATCGACCTGACGCTGTCCACCAAGCATCGTTTTGGCATACAAAAGAGAAACACGACATCCAGACAAAGAGGAAGATGCCCAGCCAACAGACCAATCCAAGCCGAATCATTCGCATAATCATCACATCGTGGAAGTCAACAAGATCAAAATAATACAGCAGTTCCACCCTGCGCCTGGATCCAATCGCCCACCGAACCTCGCATCCGCCGGAGCGAATGTCACGACACCAACTTGGAAGGATGCGTTCGAGAGTCGACATAAACATTATTAACCATCGCTGCAATCACATTGTACTTGATTAGCACATGAATTAGCCGGATGACCTGTGCGCAGTCTGGACGGAGGGCAATGATCAAGACGACACCCGCGACGACCGCGACGAGGTGAGTGCTGACCAACCGGCAATGGGCCAAGTGGTCGATTGAAAGGCACGGGTGCAATGGGCAAGGCCAAGTTTGGGAACGGGGAGGGGGTTTGTCCATCACTTACAGCAAAGCCAGCTCCAGGTCACCGTGGATGTGCGCCTTGAGCTCGATTTCAATCTCGAGGTTGAGGTCCAGCCTCAGCTTGAGCGGGTTCTTGCTTTCGCCGCCGCCGCCGCCCTGCTGCTGCTGCTGCATCATTTGCTGTTGCTGCATCATCTGCATCTGCTGCTGTTGTTGCCAGTACTGCTGCTGCTGCTCGTCGTCCTGGTAGTCGTCCTCATCTTCGGACTCGTACCGGGGCTGCCTGCGCTTGCTCTTCTTCTTCTTGCTGCTCTTCTTGGGCTTGGCGACCTGCTTGTCCTGCTCATCTTCCTGATTGTCCTGCTCCCAGTACGGCGTCGCCTCCTCATTGTCCTTGGGGGTGACAGGCCGGTCCGATGCGGGCGTTGCGGCGGAGTCGCGCTGCATCTCGGGCTCGGGCTCAGGCTCAGGCTCAGGCACCTCTTCCTCTTGTTCTACTTCTTGTTGGTCCTGTCCTTGGTCTTGTTCGGGCTCGTACTGCTCCTCGTCGCCGGAGTAGGCCTGGTCGTCATAGTTGTCTTCATCTTGGTCGTAATATTGCTCTTCATCGTCGTCATATTGTTCTTGGTCCTGATCTTGACCGTCCTCTTCTTGATCGTCTTCTGCGCTGGCCTGGTTGTTGCGAGACTCCGGTTGAGCGTTGCGGTTGGTCTCCTCAGCTCGTGGTTGCTGGGCCTGGTTGTTCTCAGATTGTTGTTGGCTCTGCGCCTCCTTTTGTCCTTGCTGTTGCGACTCTTGTCTCTGCTGGCCAGGACGAGACGACTCCCCTTGGGACTCCTTCTTGTCCTCGGTCCTGGGCGTTCCCTGTTGCTACGAGTGATGGCAATCAGTAACGTGTCCCACACGGGGGTGCTATTAGGCGATGACGACCTACCGAAGACGACATGATCACTGTGGTATGCTATTACAATGGCAGTTGGGTGGGGATGAGAGTGTTGAGCGACTCTAGTGAGTTGATTCAGATACTTGCTATAGTGATGGAGGGCAACGAGGCACTAAGTTGACAAAGTTGTCTTTACACAAAATGGGATTGCTAAGAGTGGGCAAGTGCACGCCCTGGTATGTCTATGTTTTAAACCCGTGGATGAGATCAGAGACCCTGCATGAGAAAGTTGGCAGCCTTGACGCAATGATCCTGCTACCCCGAGTACAGGGCAGTCGACAAGTGTCTGAAAAAACATGTTTTACAACGAAGGGGACCGATCACATTTCGATCATCTCACACCCTCAGCTCGCTCTTACGGCCGATGAACCCATGGCCTATGAGCACTTGCGTCAGTGGGCCCGGGATGGGTTGGGTGATACCGAAAGCTGGGGATGGAATCTTGTTTTGCAAGTCAAGGGACCGCTGTGCGCGTGTAACCGTGTTCTAGACCGCGCCTGTGGGTATTGAGGACATCGAGATGATGTGGGATGACGTCGAGGAAGCTGAAGACAGAGGCAGAAAGGGTGATTGTCACTGCGTGGGCAACGTTGACACGAGATGTACTGTCAGGTACCGACTCAGGGGGTCTGCGCAACATATGCGTAATGTGGGTACGTGGTGGGCCCCATCGCCCAACCCTGCAGGCTGTGAAGTCATAGCCGGGATGGAGCTTCACGGTGGAGGGTAGGGTGAGCTTCAGGTGTGTGGGGACAGCAAGGCTGGACCCGGGGAAAACATGACGAAGGAAACGGCCCTCTTTGATGCATACTAAGTAACCATGATGGGTGCCGAGTTGGCAACTTTGCCGCCTGGCTTTCCTTTTCAGCCTGACTATCCAGTGGTTGTCTGACTGACTGTACGACTGCACCGAGAGACCCGCAACGAACGCGCGCGAGACCACGACGACCCGGAGAATCTATCAACATTCTAATTTTGTCACCGAGTCCCCACATCGTATTGGACAACACGCGGAGATCGTCAACTATACGAAACGACAAAGGGGGGAGAGGGACCCAGAGACCCAGACGACAGCCAACATGGTCATAGGACTACTTGTCCTCACGTCCATACCGACGGTGACGGGCGTGGCCCAGGGCATCAGCGCGAAGAAACAGGAGAATGCGAAGTTGAAGGAGAAGATCAAGTTCAACATGACGGCAACGCTGTCCATCGACGGGGGGCCACCCAAGGAATCCTGGATTGTCCTCGCAGCGGGAAGAGTGAGTGGCCTAATATCTCCTGTTCCGGCATAGCGGCACTAGCCACAGCTGTCTCATCGGGCTTGGGAGGGGAGCTATGGCATCATGCCTAGTTTGCCCAGGATTTGATCGGATGCGCCAGCAAGCGACCAGCGCCAGCGCCAGCGGTGAACCAACATGCACCATGCAGCCATGCTCATGGGGCGCACCGTCACATTCTGGTGACTGCGAAACACTTGCGCACGCTGCTCGCCGTTGGATATGCCGAACCGCATCACGATCCGCAAACGCAAACAGGGAAAGAGAAACCCAGGTGGATGGCTCGAATCGACAAAGACGAGAGGAACAGGGCTGACTGATTCGTGACCAGATGTGGATAGACCACCCCGACGCGCCGTTCCCAGGCCACAAGTTCAACGGCTACTACTTCAAGTACCCATCCGAACAAGGGTATCAGGGGCTGGTGTCCACAATCCAGGACGACCCACCGATGCTGAACTGGCTGTACATCGACAAGGACACGGGCATGGTCAAGTACGGCAGCCGCAAAGACACGGCAGAGCACGTCGTCGGGCCCTGGGGGTGGAGCGAGGACGAGGAGTACCTGACCTTCGACGAGGACGACTGGCGCTTCATCGCAGTTGAGGTCGAGGTAGCACTCGGGGGAGGGACAAGGAAGATGTGGGAGGTCTTCCTGTCGAGGGATCGAGATGGCAGCTTGAAACCGAAGGCTGAGAGGGGAGGGGAGGGGGATGAGCAGGAGCAGGATGATGAGCAGCCGGCGTTTGACCCCCGACTGTCGTCCTACAGGTGGGCGCCGATCAAGCTGCTCAGAAAGCTGCAGCTGGGGGTGAACAGCCACTGGGTCGGAGGGAAGAAAGAGAACGAACAGTAGCGTAAACACCGTAGCACCACCAGGCTGGGGCAGGAGAGATGAGAAGGAGGACGGCCAGCTGGAGCCAGACACGAAACGGAGGGCCACTATTTGACGGCAAGGTTGGCAGGCTGCAGGAACAATTGGAACGGACAGGACAAGGCGTCGAGCAAAGGAAGGAGCTCCCCGGCGAGGGTAAATCAGCTGGTCTGAGCTTCACCAACCCCAGCAGCTCGCATGGGCTGGCTGCGTGGCATAATATCTTAGTGGAAGTCAATCTCCAACCACTTCATGGGACTGTCGGTGCTCTCTCTCTCTCTCTCTCTCTTTTGCCCAGACCCAGCCGTGCCGAGCGCCCGCGAACTAGGCTGGCTGACAGTTGTAACAGGAAGACGGTGGCCTGGGTAGGCAAGGCGAAAGGCGGAAAGACGGAGTGGTGATCGACGGCGCCCCCTGCTGTGATGTATCTGATGTATCTTCTGGTCCCACCGCCTGCCACCTACGGCGGCCATGGCAGCCCCCGTCTCGGTCTCCACAGGGGTCCCGCCCATGCAGTCACCAGCCAGCATCGATCCGATCAGCTGTGATTCGAGAGCCTAGATCACATCTGAGGGTGCAGGCAGATGACGAAGCCCCGGAAGGACCACACGGGGGTGAGGTATGATCTCATTCTGTTTCGACACCTTTGCAAATCGCAAAGGAAGGGGGAAATCAGGTTTTGACGGCGCGAGGGACACCATATAGGCCACGGCTGTTCTGACTGAAGCCTGGCGTGTAAAGGGAAAAGGGAAGACACTTGACATATTCATCCTTTTAAGACAAAAGAAAGATAATCACTTACCAGTAACCTTTTCCTCCTTCTCTACCATCACCCTCAACACCAACGGCACACATACCCACACTATCTTCATCCACCAACCCCCAGACTAGCAAACATGTCTTCCTCCCAGGAACGCCAGCCCCGCAGGCAAAAGAAGCAGCAGCAGCAGGTGGTCGAGGAGTCCGAGTCTGACTCCGGCTCAGAGGAGCAGTATGAGCCCCCGAAGAGGTCAAACCGCCGCTCGCGCCAGCAGAACAACCAGATGCAACAACGGAACCAACAAGGCCCCATGAACCAGATGGGCGGTGGCATGCCAGGCACAATGGGCAACGTCGCCAACCAGGCTATGCAGCAGCAACAACAACAACCGCAGGGCGGCGGCGGCGGCAAGTCAGACACGCTGCGCTTGAGGTTGGACCTGAACCTGGATATCGAAATCACGCTCAAGGCCAAGATCCACGGTGATCTTGAGCTGGCTCTGCTGTATGTACTCACCTTATTTATTTTCCATTGTTCCCACCCCTTGTTGGTTTCTTGCCACCCGGCTGTGTGGTGCCATGCACGGGGGAGGGGCTGCAAACCTACCTCCAAGTGGATGGAGAAAGGCCCCTGCCTCTCTGATTTCCCTCACTCTTTTTGGTCATACTGCCACAGGGAAACTCGCAAAACACATACCACACTGTCCAGCCAACACCTGTCTTCTCACCATCACACTGTACATCACATCTGTTCTGTTTCTAAAGGACGGGCAGGGACACAACGTAAAAATCGAAGGTGTGCACCATGGACGGCAGCTAAAAGGAGAGAACACAGTGAGACATAAACAACACTCCAAGCCTCGAATACCAGACAGTGTGTGTGTGTGTGTGTGTGTGTGGCGCGTGGACAGGAACCAAGACCAGACCAAAAAATCATGTATCAATACCGTTGTCGTCTTTCCCTGGTTGGCTAGTCTGTGGTTTGGCTGCGCAGTGTTGCCCTGAGCGACTAGCGTCCTGTTTCCCACACCATCATGTACTGTTGCCACGAACAAGGAAATGAGAGGCAACATGGAACTAATGTTTGGGACTAGGAACTGAGCGCGAGGGACGCACGCTGAGACATGCCTTTTCGGGAGGTTTTACGGAAATTTTCTTGTGTATTTTTTTTATTGTCATCCGCGGTGGGTTTGGCGCAAGCTTGGGTTTGGGGGCTCCATCAAGAGTCATGTTATGAATGGGTATGAACTTTACCTAGACTCCATCGGGGGATGATTACGACCTATCTACGTTAATTCATTTTTACCGTGTAATTGTTCATCCATCTACTGTATTGAAGATTTCGCCTCCCTCGGGAATAATAAAAATCAACAACAAAGTTGTCGATCCTAGGGGTCAATCGCGAGTCGTGAAAGTGATCTGCTCGTGAGTTGGAGGGCATGAGGTTCTAGATCTTCACCTCCGATGTCATTCTGATGGGATTGACCATGCTCCCCAGGTTTCCAATTCAGCTCGATGAAACCCTACGCGGGCGGGAAGGACGGTTGCTTGCAGCATCTTGTGAACAGAGTTTGCTCCACACCGCGGTGCGCCACACTCACCACCGCCGGAGGCGAAAATGTCAGGCTTGGACGGTCTTGGCTGTGGCGTGCTGTCCGATCTGGACGGGATGATCACTGGGGTGTTGCCCGTCCGGCCCTGTGAGGTGGCGCATGAACTTCATGTGAAATGCCCACGAAGTCCGGAGTGCCGATAACTCTCAAACCTTCGCAATGCAACACCGGGACTTCCACAGCATCTTCAACATGACGGACATGTCTCGGTAGAAGGGCTGCGGGCACTCCTTCCTCCCACCCTCCCTTGCCGCTGCCGCTGCGCCTGTCCGACCACACAAGCTGCTCCCTCGCAGGAAATGTGCAGCCGGAAACTGGGACAGGACGGGACGGCACACATGTGAGGTCAGGCCTTGTGCCCAATAGGACAGAGCCGCTGGTTCCACTGCGGCGTGCCACAGGTGAATTGATCGAGCCGCCTCCGGAGAGCTGGGAGCGGCCAATGGCTCGTGGCCCCGGCCCTCCAATTGGGCTGGGCGATGGGCCCCGGTGCCCTGACACGACCTTGCTGCCTTTCTCCACCTTTTGATGTGCAGATCAGTGCAACGTCGAGCGGTCCTGGCGGTCTTCGAGTAGCGGCGGGGAATCGCTCGTCCAGATTCCCGATGGCCGTTCCGTTGCTCACCCTTGCATTGTCTGTCTACACCAGCGATGGGTCGTGAAATTTTCATTTCGAAATATTTCACGGGCCTAAGTGAAATTTCGTTACATCCAGTTGGGTAGGTTTAACACATATATTAAGGTACCCTATTATTAGCTGTCCTAGGCACCTCTTAAATAGCTAAATAAGTGCCCTTAAGCAGCTAATTAATAAGCTAACCTTGCCCATCCCTTTAATAAGATAAATTAACTTTATTTTAATATATTTTATAATTAATTAGCTCCTTTAATTAATAGCTAAAATAAAAAAGAAGGTTATTTAAGGCTAGTTAAGTAATTTATATATATTATTAAGCTAAAATAATTTAATAAGTTTTATTAATAATTACCTATATTTTTATTACTTTTTAAAAAATATTTCTTAAGATTAATTATAGCTAATTATAATAATAATAGCTTTAAAGGCTTTAAGGGCATTTTTAATATTTAAAGCTATTATAATACTTAAATATTAATATAAATAAATATTAACTTATTAATATTTAATTAATATAAATAATTATATGCTTTTAAATATATTAAATTTATTATTAAAAACAATTTCTTGCTAAGCATATTATTTATTAATGCTTTAAATAACTATATAATAATATATTAAGCAAAAGATATTTTAATAATAATAAGTTTATCTTACTTTTCCTTAATTAACTTATTAATATAATAAAAAGAAAAGCTTAGCTTATAATAATATTCTTAACTTAGCTTAAATTATATATAATTAATAATTATTGCTTATTATAGCTTTAATAATATATAATTAATTACTTATTATAAGGTATACTTTTTTTACTTTATAATAAATACTCTTAAGGTAAGAAATTTAAAATTAAAAGAAAAAATAGCTTAATAAATATTAATAATTTGCTTTGCAAAATAAATAATAAATAATTAATATAATATAAATTAATTTACCTTAAAGTATTTTTAATTCTTTTATAATTATTATTAATGCCTTTAAATACCTTGTTAATAAGGAATTATGCAATATATATAAATATAATTAATTTTTAATTACTTTTATATTAATATAATTAACTTAAGAATGGTTATAAAGTATATAATGGCTTGTTATGGGTTAGCCTTAAGCGTTTGTTGGAAGGTACCTAAAAGGAGTTATAAATTGCAATATTTAAGAAGTAAGTTAGGCCTTGAAAGGGCCTAACTTTAAATTTATCTTTTAAGTATATGCTTTGTTATATAAGAGGGTTGGGTGTAATGTAGGCCCGGCATGGGTATGCATTATGGCTTGGGCAATAGCCTAAGCCTATTATATAGCCCCCTTTTCACTTTTATATTACGCGCGGCAAGGATTGAACCCAGGGCTTTTGCGGTTTTATGCTGGTTATATATCTACTTCATTACGTACTTATCTTAAGGCTGTATTTATTTACCTTGGGAGCAATGATCATCCATTCCATTCCCGCGTTGGCTATATTTATGTGCTATGCTTAGTATAGTATAGTATTGTTGTGGTATGGTAATGTTATTGCTATATATGTAGTCCTTTATTAACGCATTGTGATTATGCACAAGCTATATATATTATCAACCTCAAGCCATAACACGCCCTTATTAATGCATTAGCGTTACTTGCCATAATTATTACCTCCGCACTATATTTATTATCGCTACCTAAGATAACTTCCCTATAGGCGCACTCTCCTTTACAATTTTTTCTTCCCAATACTACACTATCACCATAATGCATTTATTATGCGCGCCGTTTTATTGCTTTTGCATAACCTTTTTATTGCCCTTGCGATTATTTTTCTATCTATATTAATTACCCCCCCTCAGCTCCGTCTTACTCCTAGCTAGAAAGCCTTTCCTAGCTTAGTTAATACCTATATGGTCCCTTGGCCTCCTTGCAATCCAATCCTTTAATTATTCATCCTTATGCTTATTACGCTCTCCCTATGGCCGCCCTTTTTTTATTAAAAAGTCATTACCTTAATGCGTTAACACTCTCTTAATCCTTTAATGATTCCTTAATATACCCTCCTTTATTTATATTTTATTTATTAAGTGCTCTTTCCCTAGCCTATTAATACCCTCTTAGTCCCTTAATGTCCTCCTTAATACCCATTTCCCTCCCGCTGCATAAAAAAAAGAATAAGAAATGGCTTTCATTATGGGTTTTAATAGTTAGCATGGCAGCTTTAATGCAGCCACTATTAATAGTGATAGCAATGGCAAGCCGCCTTATTGCCCTAATAATATAACTCTTAAGGTTATTTCATTTCTTCTTTAGCATAGGTTTATTATAGTTATTAACTAAGTATAGGGATATTGCATTATAAGATTATATTAAATGCTTAGCAATTTTAATAATAAAGATTAGCAGCTTGCTAAGCAGCTACCCTTTCCTTATAAACTATATATTATAATTTTTTACAAAATTAATAAGCCGCCTATTTATATCCCTAAAGGTTGCGATGCATTTTATATTAGCTGCCGCTATTATAAGCATAAGTATATTTAATATATATATGCATTTATTAGTTTGCCGCTATTGTAAAATGCATAACGTTGTTTAAAAAGAGTGATTATTATTAATAATATGTAATGGGCTTGGGCTGGAAGCCCAAGCCTTATAGTGGCTGGCTAGGTAATCCAAGGGAGCTTGGATTATTACGTACCTTTTGGCGCAAATGGTTGCTGCTTTGCAGCTTATGGAAGAAGGCGCTAGCTAGCCTGCAGCCCCTTTGGGGCTAGCCTATAATAAATAATCCAAGCTTTAGGGTTAAGGGTTCGAGTCACGTCTGCCGCAAGTAAATGCGGGCACCCCTTTCGTGAAGAAGATCCCTGGCTTGAAAGGCGATGTCGCGGGTGAGCCTTGGGGGTAATTGTGCGCCACTAGTAGTTGGGGAAGGGGGCTATGTAATGGGCTTGGGCTGGAAGCCCAAGCCTTATAGTGGCTGGCTAGGTAATCCAAGGGAGCTTGGATTATTACGTACCTTTTGGCGCAAATGGTTGCTGCTTTGCAGCTTATGGAAGAAGGCGCTAGCCAGCCTGCAGCCCCTTTGGGGCCAGCCCATAACATAATAGCTATATTCTTATCCTTAAGTAGGTTAAGTTCGCTACCCTTACCCATAGCAACGCGGCCATATTTACCTTAGTTTTTAATTGCGCTATTATTAATTTCCATAAGATTATAAGCATTGCATTAGCGGAGCCGCCCCTTACCGCCCCTGCTATCTACTTAAGCAGCTATGCTTATTTTTATGGCACGGCCTTAATTAATGCCCTTATTAACCCCATTAAGGGTATGCCCTTAACCCCATTGCAGCTTACTAATATATTCTTATCTCCTACTAATATTAATATAGTTATATATTGCATTAATAATATTGGCATTAATAATTACTAATTAACCTACTTTACTTAAGGAGTAGTAAATGCCTTTATAACCCTTAATAATAACTAAAGAGCCGAGGCTAATCATTGCGCTAACAATATGCGCGCCCTTAATGTAAGTACCCTTCCCCCATCCTTTTCCTGTGTTTATATTAACCCGGCCTTAAGCGCATTTTAATGCATTTAAGGATCGCTATTATAAGGAGTTTAATGCAATAATCAATACCTTAAATGCTTTTACCAGCCGAATTTTTAGCGCTAAGTAGCGCAATCATAATTTAAATCGCCATTATACTTGCAATAAGTTTAAGAAGGAAAAGCGAGAAGATAAAAAGGAAGACTTTAAGAACTTGCCCTTCTTTAATTGCAATACCCTTTATTGTAAGTATTAATTAGCTTAGCTCATTATTATAGCTATAATGAATTTAAGTAATTAAAAGCTTTATCTTTAAATAAAGAGTTTATAAATTTAATTCCCATTATTACTAAGTTATTATAGCCTTATTGCTAGCCCTTATAATTTTAATTTTATAATTAAATATTTTTAATATACCTACTTAAATAAATAATAATAAAGGAATTTTAAAAAGGTAATATGCTTAATATAATCTTACCTTATAAAAGATTAGCTATATGGCTTAGTTTTCTTTTAGCTTAATATGCCATTTAGTTTTTATAAAAGGGAAATCCAGTTTATTTGCTAAATAAGTGCATAATAAGTTCCAGTTAATTAAAAGCGTTTATATATAAATAAAGTTATGGGTTTAAATCCTATTATTATTGCGCCCTACCTAAATATAATAAATACTTAAGGCTTGCCTTGCAACCTTATTTAAATAGCTTATAATAGCATAATAAAATCCTACCTATCTTTATCCTATCCTTACTTATAACCCTTATTACCTTGCATTATGCCTTTAAATAAGCTTATTAAGCTTAATGCAAGCCCGCCTTATAATCGCCTTAAATAAGTAGTTCCTTATAAATAATAGCATTTCCTTATTGCACCTTAAATAAGTTAAGGGCTATTAATCCTTATAAGTTCCCAAGGGGTTTTTATATTAATATGTTTTAGCCTTTCCATTTAATATAAACTTATTTTTTAAGGAAACTATTTTATAAATACCTTGGCGCATTCTTAATTACTAAGATTTCCTTTATAAAGTACTCTTTATCCTAGCCCTTATTTACTTTATTTAAAATTAGCATAGCACTTAGCTAAATATTTATAAATATTTAAGTAAATAGTAAATTTTTTATAATATACTTAATTTAATTAATATTAAAGGTAAGATAAACTTAGCTTAATATATTTAAGATAACTATTTAAAATATAGGAATATTTATTATAATATATTTTTAATATAGTTAATTAAGCTTCTTTATTAGTTAGGTAGTTTGGAAGTGCCTTAAGAATAGCTATACTTAATTATTAATGCAAAACCTTTTTGCCATTTAGCAACGTTTATTAGCTATTCGCTTTTATTATTGCTAAATAAAAATAATAGCGGCCTAGGCAATATTCATTTTAGTTTAAAGATAATCCAAGAACACAGCCGCCTAGCCCTTAAGATTAATTATAAACGCCATTATATTTAAGGGGCCCAAAACCGCCTATATATTAAACTTATTTACTAACCAATTTAGGCTTTAATTAATTATTATTAAATCTTTATTATTTAGCGCTATTTAATAAGCTAAAAGGTAGTTAGCTTAATTATCTTATAAAAAGATAATAATATTATGCAAGTATTTTTATACTTCTTAATTTATTTATTTTATATTATTATTTATTTTAAGGTAATATGCTATGAATAAAAGGCGTTTCATGCTTATTTAGGCGCATAAAGAAGCTTAAAATGCCTTTATTTAATTAAAGCCTTGATTGCTAATAATAAATATAGGGAACCCATGGTAGCGCTATTATAAAATAATAAAGCATTATGCATAGTTTTTTGCAATTATAAAGTGCATTGCTTTTAAGAAAATCCATTTTAAGAGGTAATTTATAATAATTATTAGGTAATATAAGCTGTTTTTATAAGCTGGTAAGTTTATTATAAAGTTAATAAATATTTAAAATTAATAGTAATTTAAAAAAGAAATAGGGTAAAGCAGGCCTTATTATAGCCATTAATTAAGCTAAGTTTAGCGGCATATATTATAGTTTTAAATAAAACGCTAAACTGCTTATAATATATTATTTTAATAAAAGTTGCATAAAAGGACTTAAAAGGTTCCTTTTTATCTTAAATGCCTCATTATAAAAAAGTTATAAACCCGCTATAGCATTAATATAATAAATAATTCCTAACTTAAGAGCTATAGCCGGCCCTAAAACTAAAGCATGCTATATACGCTAAGGGTATAATTAGCGATTTAGGCCGCCATCTTAGCTTCCTTAGGAAACCGCCGCTAGCTAAACGTAATTACCTTATAGCAAATCCTATATTATAAGTTTTATTAAACTCTCTTATCTTAAAGCATAGTTAATGCTAATTTATTAAATAACTATAGCCTTATAAGTATAATAATATAAGTATTAAAGATTATTATTAAGATTAATTAAAGTATCTTAATTATATAATTTTTTTTAAAGTTATTTCATCCTATTCTTGCCATAATAATGCATTAAAACGTTATGCTTGCATCCTTAGGCAGTATTAAAGATTATAGCAAAAAAAAGATAAAGTTTTAACCTATTAAGCCTACCTTTTTAAAAGAAATTAAGGGCTAATAAAGTATTTAAGGCCCTTATAGTTTATAAGTATTATAAATAAGCGGAATATGCTTTAAAGTATAAGTAACTATACCTTTAAGGCCTTAATTATCATTAATAGCTCCTTATTATAAATAGTATAATTTTATTACATTAAAAAGAGCTTTATAAAGTAATAAATAATTAAATAAAGGGCCCCCCCTTTTTAAATTAATAAGTATGCGCTAAAAGCTATTTTTAAGCAATCCGCCTTTATTACTGCGCTTAAATTTAAATCTTATTTAGCTAGGATTAATGCCTTTATAAATATTACCTTAAGGTAGCGAAAAGCTATATCCTTCTTACTCCCTTATTAAAAAAAAGTCCCTTTAATAATAAGATAAAGAAGGGGGTTAATAATCTTAAAAAAGTTCTTAATAAAGTTATAATAAAAGTTTGCAAACCTTATAAAGCTTTAAACGCTATAAACTATTTATAACGCCTCTTACTTTTAAATTACCTTAACCTTTTTTAAATTTACTTAAATACCTACTTTAACCATAGCAATAAAGCTTAAGTACTTTACCTTCTTTATTATAAACTCATACTTATCTTAATTTAGGTTTAGCTTAATATTTTATAAGCAATGCAAAACCTTCTATACCTTCCTTATATAATCCCTCCTTAAGCCTAAGGAAAATATTAATACATTATTTAAGTATACTATTATATAATCTTTTAAGATATTAGCTAAAATTAAATTAATATATCGCTAAAACATAACGAGCATATTAAATAAATTAAAGGGGCAAACTAGCTATTTAAACAACTTAAACCGGGTTTAAAATGCTATTAAGTGCTCTTGCCTCTTTGCTATTTATATTTAGTAAAAGGCTGCGTAAATATTTAGCTTTATAAACCATTAAGCACTAAAAAGAAAGCGTAATATCTCCTTAATAAGGGGGAAGGGGTAATGATTTTGCTAAGTTATCTTATTAAGGGCATGGTAATTTATATAAAACTACCACCCCTTATTTACCTTGCATATTAAGAGAACTAAGGCTGCCGCAAGCAAGAAGCTAACCCTTACCCAGCCCTTATTATAAAATTTTATAACTTATTTCCGCAGCTTAAGTAGCTAATCTTAAGATATATTATATAATAAGCCCTATAATAATGCTAATGCAAATTCATCCTTTGCTAATAATAAATAAATATAGTAATTAAACTAACCTTAGTATAATAAAAAGGCGAAAGCTTATTCCTTATTAAAGAGGCCGGCAAAGTCCTACACCTCTTTTAGCAAGAGCTTAGCCCTATATTATTTCATACCATTATTATCTTTTTTTTAAGAAGCTATAGCTTAAAGGATCTATATAATTTTACTTAAGCTTATTCTTATTAAGGCAATATCCACTATTTTATTATAAAATAAGCAGTTTATTTATACCCCCGTAATTACTCCAGAAATTAATTAAGCTAAATTACTTACATCTCGCCAGCTTTCCTTTTTTATAATTATCCTTTAAGCCACGCTAATTATTATATAGCTATAAGCTAAGTTTAGCAGAATATTATAATGATATAATTAGGGTAAGCTTAGCAAAAAGGGATAAGCTATGCTTAAAACTATATAAGCTAAAACAAGGGCCTATTATGCATTAATATTTAAAGAAAGCTATATTATATATATAATATATTGGCTTTGCAATAAATTAATAACTATCCCTAAGTTTCTTAAGGTAAGCAAAGCTATTAGCTTTAGTTTTACCTTTTGCACTTATTACTTACTTATAGCAGCATAATAGCTATACTTATTATTTACTTAAGCAATAATAATATACTTATAATTTATAATAATAAAAATTAAGAAAAGAAGCTTATTTAATTTATTTTATACTTATTAATATTATTTTTATATAAATTAAGCCTATAAAAAAGGCTTATATTTTTAAGTAAAACTTTACTTAAAAGCTAATCTTTTCCTTTAAAGCTAATAAAGTTTTTTTTATAAGGTATAGCTAGCTTTATAACCTAAACCTAAATTAGCATAGCTATAAAAAGGAGTTTGCAGTTTATCATAAAGTATCCCTATTAGTTATAATATAGGCACGCTTTGCACCCCTGCTAAGCCTCTTTCTTAAACTTAAAAATCTAGGGTGCCCTAGCTTAGCTGCTAGCTAGTTAAAAGGAAAAGGTACCTTAATGCCCTTATAACCCCTTATTCCTAGCACCCTAGCCCCTTATTATGCCCATTATAACTACATTTATTATCGCCATATTTCAACTTATTATTTATTGCCCTTAGGCTAAGGGCTTTAAAGGATATAAAATTAAGCCTATATATTATTAACGCTTAAGATTTCATGCTTTTAGCTTATAAGCAATTTAACAATATATATTTACCGCCTTATTATAATTTATATATAAAATTAATACCTTAATAACCTTATTGCAAAGCTATAAAGAAAATTAATTATAAAAGTAATTTAACTTTACTTTACTTAATTACTTAAGGCTCTTAGCTTATATTATTAACTATTTAAACTAAATATAAAACTAAGCAAAGCTATTATAATCCTGCATTTAAAATATCTTAAGCTTAATTAAAGTAGCTACCTGCTAATATAGGTTTTTATAGCAATGCTTTAAATATTTAAAGAACTTATTTATATTAAAGCTATTTTAAGGCTTATCTTGCTTATAAAATGCCGTAATATATAATTATACCTTAATAAATAGCTAACTTTATAAAAAGATTTAATACTTTTAAAAATCTTTAATAAAGTTTATATTAATTTATAGCTTATATTGCATTATAATCTTTTAAGCTAAAAAGCTATCTTAGCTATTATTAAATAGGGGCTTAATTAAAAGCGGCTTGCATTAAATCAAGGGTAAGTTAAGAGGGTTTATATATACTTTAAGCTTTGTAAGTTAGTAAAGTATTGCTATAAGGAAAGATATAGCGACATTATTATTAGCGTTAATAAGCATTGCTATAAATAGCTAAGGGGGGTAAGGCGCTTTTTAAGCATTTTTATAGCTTAATATTAAAGTAAGTTAAGAGATTCTTAGCTATACGTTTTATAAAAAGGTTAATATCTTAAGTATAAGGTTATTTATCTTTATAATATAAGTATCCTCCTTAATATAGTTTGGAAATTATAATTTAATGTTATAGGTTGGCTTTAAGCGTTTGCTAAAAAATACTTAAAAGGAGTTATGAATTGCAATATCTAAGAAGTAAGTTAAGCCTTAAAAGGGCCTAACTTTAAATCTATCTTTTAAGTATGTGCCCCATCATGTAAGAAGGTTGGGTGCAGTGTGGGCCCGGCATGGGCATGCATTACGGCTTGGGCAATAGCCCAAGCCCATTACACGGCTTATTAAAAGGGAGGGTTATTAATAATTTTAAGGGTTTTTTATAGCTAAAAGGCTATTTTAAGGGAATTACTTAACTTAAAGATATTATAAAAAAAGTTTTATAAATTTATTTTTACTTAAATAATTAAGTTAATATAAAATATTAAAAAAGCTAGCTTAACTTATTTAAGTAATTGCAATACTCTTTATTAACTACCCTATTTTATAATAACTATAATTAAAAAACTATATATTTTCTTATTATATTATAATGGGCTTGAGCTGGAAGCCCAAGCCTTATAGTGGCTGGCTAGGTAATCCAAGGGAGCTTGGATTATTACGTACCTTTTGGCTTAATTAAAAGGTTGCTGCTTTTGCAGCTTATGGAAGAAGGCGCTAACCAGCCTGCAGCCCCTTTAGGGCCAGCCCATAACAAATAATCCAAGCTTTAGGGTTGAAGGTTCAAGTCACGTTTGCCGCAATGTGCGGGCACCCCTTTCGTAAAGAAGAACCTTGGCTTGAAAAGGCAATGTCGCGAGTAAGCCTTGGGGGTAATTGTGCGCCACTAGTAGTTAAGGGGCTATGTAATGGGCTTGGGCTGGAAGCCCAAGCCTTATAATGGCTGGCTAGGTAATCCAAGGGAGCTTGGATTATTACGTACCTTTTGGCTTAGTTAAAAGGTTGCTGCTTTTGCAGCTTATGGAAGAAGGCGCTAGCCAGCCTGCAGCCCCTTTAGGGCCAGCCCATAATATATATATATAAAGCATTATTTCTTAAAGCTAAGTATATTACTTCTTTAAGTAATAAAAGTATATAATTATATAAATAACTTGCTTAAAAACTAATTTTTAAAGGCTTGTTATAATAATATCTTTAATTAAAAGCTAAAGGCTATAAAAGTTATAAAGAATATTATAAATATAATTAAGGTTTAAAAAATTCTTTAAATTGCTTTAATACTTTATATTAAGTAATATTAATATTTATATAAATTAAATTAATTTTGCTTAAATTATTATTAATAATAACGTTAATTAAAAATAAAAGTAAATTAATTTAATTATAAGCTAAATATATTATAACTTTAATATTAATTATTTTTTAATAAAATATAGCTTAATTAAGAATTTTTATAAAAAAATTAATAAGGTAATTAAATAAGATATTATTAAAGCTATTAAAGATAA
This sequence comes from Diaporthe citri, assembly GCF_014595645.1. Taxonomy (NCBI): domain Eukaryota; kingdom Fungi; phylum Ascomycota; class Sordariomycetes; order Diaporthales; family Diaporthaceae; genus Diaporthe; species Diaporthe citri. The sequence continues at coordinate 634,217 of NW_025064846.1, forward strand.
GGTTTAAATACTTTATAATATAAATATATATCTTTATTTCTTAAAAAGTATTTTTATAAATTTTATTAAGAAAAAAAACTATATAATAATAATTAAGGGGTATAAATATATTATTAAGTACTTAAAAGATAGTAATTATTTCATTACCTTTAAAAATGCTATAAGGTTGCCTTCTTATAAAGTAAGTTTTAATAAACTTTTTTTATAAGGCTTAAAGAAAGCTAAATATTTTCTTAGCTTTAAAAAAGTTGTTAATAATTACTTACTTTAAGGAGTAATAAATAGCTATAAATAATATATACTTTTAATATAAATAATTTTTTTTATAATTAATATTAATTATATATAATTAATTGCATTATTTATAAGTAATATATATAGCTTTATAAATAGTTTTATAAATAAAATGCTTTTTAAGATTAATCTTTATTATTAAGAAAATAAGGAAAGCTATTATTATAGTAAGAAAGAGTATTATTTATAATATTATAATAAAGAATTAGTAATATATTAATAATTATAAGGTTAATAATCTTATAAGATTTGCAAATTAATAATAAAGTTAATTAGGTAGAATAACTTATTGCCTTTTTAATAGGGAAAGTAGTTAGCGATTTTGTTATGCATGAATCACTTTATAGTTTATGCGTTTCATTGCAGCGTTTTTTAGGCGCCCCTTCTGAAATTGCTAAATGCATACACTAGGGGGTGTGGGCCTGAAATTTCACCATCGCTGGTCTACACTCGACAGGCTACAATTTTGTTAGTTCGGCATGAGCATCCACACCCCCTCGCTATCAGGTTGGATTGGATTGCCTGCCTGCCTAACCCTCTGAAATATCCTCTCTTCTTCGGATATTTATGGAGAGAAAGTAGTAGGACTTCTTCTTCCACAGAATTTGAGTGCAAGTTGATGTTCTCTACTTCTCCACCCATATCCACTTCATGTCGAACTAACAAATTAAAGCCGGTCGAGTGTAGCTCGTGTGCTACAGAACATGGGGTACGAATACCGTCGGCCGGTTCCCCATTCCTCGGGGACAAGCAAGTACTCGTGCGACCACGAATCTGTGTGAAAGAGAAGCTCAGGTCTCACTAACTACGCGGCTTCTTCGGGAGTTGTGTTACCCTTGACGGCACCACCATTTCGAGTCTATTTCCATAAAATGGCGAACCCCCGCGGGATTCATGATTCAGTGCAGTCAGTCGCGGTCTTCATGTGTCGTCGAGAAAAAGCAGGAGGTGTGGCGGTGGGCAGCCGGCTAGGCCTGTCGGCCTGCCTGCCATGGACGTTCTCAGGGAATCCCCGGCGACATCATGGAGCAATTGCTCCTCCCCAGCCCGACTGGTCAAGCCACCTCTGGCTGAGGCGTGGCTTCTCAGGACCGGGAGATTGGGAAAACGAGCTGCCACAGTTGCATGTGAGCTCTGGCCCACGGTTCTGGCCTCGTCCTCTTGACGTTGATTCGGGCAGACCCCCGGATCAATGACCAGCCTCCCGTGAACAAGCTCCCATTGATGACAGCGCGGCGGGCGGCTCGCAACACAACGTCCCCCCTTGGACGCTGGAACCGGTCACCGAACAACGCAGAAGCTAGACAAGACACTTGCGAGCATACTTTCGCACGAAGCACTCTGTTTAGCCACGCTGGCGCATGCTCTCCACCAAAACAACGTCATTCGTCACAGAAGCGCAGTGCTAAGAGGCAACAAACTTACCGCGGGGTCCACGCACATATTCTCCGTACGAGGATTCGATGCACGCCTCACACGAATCGGGAGTTGAATCCGCAGCTAGAAAGGGCCAATCTCTGCGAGGCGCTACTGTGGGATGGGTTAGTCCCGGTGCAGGATGGGAAGACTGCTGCAAGAGCAGACGACAGCGTAGTAAACAGACGAGAGACTAAACAATAGCGGTTTGAGGAGGGCCACGCGTTGAGGCGTCGATCAGCTGGCGAGAGGCGTCGAACATCCCGACACCCCAGAGGTCGTCGAGGCGTCCGTTCATCGTCCAGTCTGCCCGACCGCCCGACCGCCCAATCGGTGGGCGCACATGCTACCTCTGCCGTCGCATGCCCCCAGTCCTTCGCAGTAGCGCATGCCCCGGTCCAAAGGCTGTCACTGTTGATCAAGTGGTCCAGACCGCATGCCCGTCGTTAGCAGGAGGGTGTTAATTGCCCTGTTTTGCCAATTCGATCCGACTACTACTGGGGGGGCACTGACCATGCCTCCTTGCATAATAACAGGATCGACAGGATCATCTGAAGGTGCGGGCGGTGATGTGTGGCGCTCGGGCTAATAGTAGAGCAGAGCTGTGGCTCAGCCGTCTCGTTTTTTTTTTTCTGGTTGTCCTCATTGTCTGGTTCGGTTGCGTGGCTGTGTTTTAGACTTCGACGGGAGCAGGCGATCATGAAACGGTCCGGTGGCGCGCTGCCACGAGCCGCCTGGGCCGGGCAGCTGGTTGCTTGGCGAACGGAGGGGAAGGCCAGCGCTAAGAAAAGGCCCCAACCTTGGGAGGGAGCTGAGACGGTGGCACTTGAACAGCTTTACCTGCCCCTGGAAGCCTAGAAGGGGACTGGAAGGCAGGGTAGAACAGGGCCGCCCGTACCAAAACGTTGGAACCCGTGGTAGAAGCCGCTCAGACGGTGTGACCCAGCGTCCCGAGGTTTGGCTGACGGGGCGTCTGCGGGCACCAAGATGGACGTCCTGTAGCACACCCGCTGTCACACTATGCTGATAGCCGTAAGTCAGTTGGAAAGCTTGAGCCGGCGCATGTCTCACAGCGGCGCAACCTAAGATGCACGCCTCGAAGCATGTGGGTTCCTAGCGTTGGGTGGTGGCCCATTCCAACCTCACCCGCTCACCTACCCGCCCGCCCGCTCCTTCTCCTGCATCAAGGCCAGGTACACACACAATGCATACATCCATCTGGACTGTCAGCTGATAGCAGCTTCCTCAATTGCCCAGCGTGCATGCTTTCCTCGGTCGGTGGGGTCGGGGCAGATTCCTCAACCAGACATCGTCAACCCGATTCTGTACTGCGCCAAGCCATGTCAACCCCAACGAGGCAGCTTGGTGCAGCTCCCACTACGTCCGACAAGCTCCAGTTTAGTTTGGAGGTGTGCATACTGCATGCCCGGCATTTCATCAAGGGGCGCATGGCCCTCCTGTGAAGCTCTACGGATTGGTTGATTCGACAATTACCACATGGCCGACTACCCAGCCTAGACATATAAACTTCGCCTTCTGGTCGACTGCGGCCGCTGAACCAACATGTCCATAGCATCGACCCAGCTTGACTCCCATCAAGGAAACCCAAGAATACACCCTCCTGTTATTTTCAACCCTGCGAGATTTCCAAGGCCGAGAGACTGTGGTTCAGCCGTTCCATGGTCACTCAACGTCTGTCTCAAGCCATGACAAACAGGTTCATGGTTCATGTGCTCCCTCGACCACACCCACACCAAGACTGGATATCTCCCACCGGCTATACGAGATCCCTTGGTTGTGTGGTCTGCCGGTCTGCCGGTCTGCCTTGCGCATCACGATATTTCTTCGTATCGACCAGTCACGTTGACCAGTCCATCGACCAATCCCATCGACCAGGCAGCTCTCACCAGTACGAGCGTTGCTATTACACAGGAACCAGCGTGTCCACAGGCCCGCCGAAGGCATCACGCTCGCCGCTCTCCTCCTTAGGATATGATGGGTTGGATAGATTATTGCCCTCGTCTCAAAGCGAGCAGAAAGGACCAACTCTCATGCGCCATGCGACCTCTGACGAGGCGGAAGCAGGAAGTGCCTCTAGGTGTGTAGCACGGCAGTCCTTTGCGCATCCCCCTATTCGCTGCGACAACACATGACCAGCAGTATTGCGCTACTGAAGCGTAGTTGCAAATACATTGATCGACCAACCAGGACCATTGAACACAACGCCAGCCGGCGCCCCTCCAGAGCGTAGACCATAGTACGGTATTTAGGGCTTCCTGGAACCATCCGGCGCAGCTGAAACGGTACTTCATACTCGGCACTGACCTCGTCCTGGGAAACTGTCAACCAGAACGGTTCAGGCGGCCGGGAGGTCTGCTGCCATCCAAAGTCGCCGGTGTGGCTGGAGGGAGCCTGGACCTTCCTCCCGTAGTCTGGCGCTGTCCTTCATCGCATCATGGCGTCAGCCACACCTCAAACACTTGTCGAGTCTGGACTCCACACTAGCCTCATCTCACGCACGAGTGTGGAGCAGATCTGGGTGCTTCCGTGGACCCAAAGCAGGTTTCTGGCATCCCGTCGTTGAATCAGATTCCTCGATTCCGATGCTGTATGCGCGACAGTCAAAGTGATGTCACCCCCTGGGATGGCCATTCAGAGATGTGGCTTGACGCTTTGCCTGGCTACGTCTTGAGAGAGTAGCGGGGTCATTCTCCGCAACACTGTCCCTGCCTGCGCCTCACCCTTTCTCGCTACCGTCCTTGTCGTCTTCCGCTGCCTAACCTAGGTAGTCTAGGTAGGTTGTCTACGTCGTGTTCCTGCGTTCTCCGGACACCGTCAACGGCGCCGGACTCATCTCATTCACACTACTTTCTTACGCTTGCCTTTGTACTGCATCCTGCCAGCCTGCAACTGCAGCATCCCTTGTCTTCGCACCAGACCAGGCCTAGAAGAGTCATACCCCACCTCACACACCATTGCAAGTGACGTAGGCTGCGGCTTCTTCCGCCTGCACCTTTGGAGCTCTCGCAGTCGGCTGGCTAGAAGGTGAAGCTGAGCGCGTCGCCGCCACCTGTCGCGCCGCCTGACGCGACAAAAAGCGTTACCTGGAGCATATCGCCGCAGGCAGTTTGTTTAGACCACGGCCGTCAAGCTTCGCCCTCACTTCGGAAGGCGCAATCCGTCCGCAGTCTACATTAAGCAGTGAGATGGGCCATTGGTCCATGACGACTGAGAAAGTGTCACATCAGGGATCACTACAAGGGTCCTACGAGATCCCCATGGAGCAGAGCACCAGCTCTGGTGGTGGTGGCAGCGGCGGCCACAAGCCTGCTGCGCCCAAGGCGGCCAGCAATGTCGACAATGATGCCAGCGACAATGCCCGCCAGTCTGCGCACCGCCAAGGTAGCTCCCAACCGGGTGTCCACAATGATGAAGGTCCCGAGATAGAAGAGCTTTCAGACGACAGCCCGGAACCGGAACGCAGCCAGAGCCCAGGTGGTTTGCGGAAAAAAACACCAAAAGACAGCCCGGCTTATGTGGCGCCTATTGGAGACATCCCCAGAGTCATCCCGATAGACCCTATAGAGTCCAATCCTGACCCAACACCACCACCAGAGGGTCAATCTTCAGATCCACCAAAAAAGCTTCCCATATACCAAATACCAAAAGATCATCTCGTGGGCAAAACCATCGATGAATTCGGAGATATTTTGGACAACAAGGGAGATGTCCTCGGCCGAGTCGAGGGGGATCTTCCGTCCATGGTCGGGCGGACAATATCAAATGCCCGGGGCGATGTGCTCGGCGACGAGGGCGAACTGCTCGGTTACGTGGCTGAAGTGGAAACCGGAGAGGGCCAGCAGCAAGAGTCAAAACAACAACCCCCAACGTGGGACTTGGCAGAAGTCATGAAAGCTATGGCTGCTGCTGGTCAGGGACCGGGCGGATTAAGGGTCGATCCATTCGGTAACATCCTGGATGCGGAAGGGAACGTCGTCGGTTCATTCCATGACAACAAGAGCGGTTTCGGGAAGAAGGCTGGCGAGGGTGGTCATGGTGAATCTGGCAAGGCGCGTTCACGACCTTCGAGTTCGGCGCCGAAGCCTAAGACAGCTGGGTCAGGCGACGAGGCGGAATCGTCGTCCGAGTCGCGTCCCCGCGAAAATGCTCAGAGCCACAGGAAAGAGCCCGAGGAGAGGAAGCCGAGCCCTTCGGACATCTTCCTCGACGTCAAGTCAACAACTGAGGGCATTCAACTCACCATACGCATCCCGACAGTCTTCAACAACAATGGACAGCCAGCACAGCCCAAAGTCGTATTTTCGTAGTTGGTTGTGGGCGGAGTGGTCTTCACATTGAGCATGTTGATAGTGCCAGTTCGAAGAAGAGACGAGAGCCGGCGTCAGGAGTTCTAAATAAGGGCTATGGAGTACCCCACGGGGTTTGTCCTGGAATGATGATCTGAGAACGAATCTGTGGTCCGTGTGGTGATCTTGGAGATACTCCGTGAAGCCCGAACGGGCGCAGGAAGTCCAGGATACTCGGTCAACACACAGCGAACTGGTGGCCCAAGCGGAAAACGCTTGGTCAGGGTAGTAGAAATACGATTCGCAAAATTGCACGTTAGCCGGGAGGCCCGGATCTCCCAGAGCAGGGAAATCAACAGCGCGAGGACGGACAGAAGCAAAGAACAGAGCAAGTAGCCTCAGGAGAGCCGACCCATCCGCAAACTGTTTCCGATAGGGGAACTCAGCATCAACGAAGCAACCCACAGGGCCTCATCCCCACCGGCCGCATGACGTATTTCTCGAGCAGCTACCCTTGTCCGAGCTCTAGCTGTCCTGCCTGCGTGAAGGTCGCAGGCAAAAGCTGTCGTGTCGATCACTCCCTGTCGAACGATCCTGGTGGGCGAAGTGCATGTCTGGCGGCCACTTGCGGCTGTTGGAAGGATGCCAGTGGCTGGCTTGACTTCATTCTGGTGTAAGTCCTTCGCCACACGCCAGGGAGACAAGCCACACCTTTGCAAATAACCTGTTTCTTGCCACTTGCCGCATGCGATGATACGCTGGGCGTCGTCTCCAATTTACCTGAGCCCGGCCAATGGCATTACACGAGTCTGGCCCACCCTCCCAGGTCTACCTCACCTCGGTATGCCAGGCAAAACATCCACGAGGCCCCGTCTGAGACATGTAACCGCTCGCATCCTGACGGGGTCTGGGCCCGGCTGGGGTGCTGGTCCAGGGCTTCAGAGTGTGATACGCATCTGCAGCATTACACCAGCACAAGACAAGTCACTCCTGCCCCCCTTCGATGAAGTCATCCGTGGGGAGCTCTGCTAGCTCTTGTGGCTTGATGCCTGCTTCATCTGCTTCTGTACTCACCACCATTCTGTCATTATGCGATGATCTCCTCCGCCGGCCGGGACGAGACACGATCGAGATGGGTGTGGCTGTGACGTAAGGCTGGAGGAGTGCTTCCAACCCCCTTCCACAGATGACGTTCCCTGCCTGGAAGCTGTCGACAGCCTGCTGTAGCTGCTGCTAGGCTGGAGCACGCAGGGTCCCTCGAACTGGTGTTGTGAACGCATATAAGCTCGCGTCGCAAGCAAATCCAGGCTGCCAGATTGGTCCCTGCCATTATCCAAAGCTGAAGAACACACAAATTCCAAATCAGTTATCGCATATTCAACAAGATTCCCCTAATTGCTCATCGTATCTCTTCAAATCGCATCCCTACTGTGCTGTCCGACTGAGACACCACACCTCAACGCCATATCACCACACCACCAACGCTGTTCAGTGTCACCAGACCCTTTTCTTTATTCCCGTGCTCAAGATTCAACATGGCGGACACACAGCCACCAGGAGGTTGGCCATGGGGCAAGAACAAGCAGCAGTCATCCAAGGGTGATGACGGCTCCGAGGCCCCCACCAGCACAGCCCAACAACAACTCCAAGATAAGGGCGTTCAAGAACCAGAAGTCCTGCAAGAGGGCGAGGAAGGCGGAAACGCACAGTCCCAAGTGCAATCCAAAGTCGGCGGCGGCAAGTCGGCTGCCGGCAGCGTCGCCAAGTCTGTCAGGTACGAAGGAGATGACTACGCAGTCAAAGGCCCTGGTAGTAACAACAGCTTCAGCAGGAACGCCAAGGAGCCCAGCGTCTTGTCCAACGGCGTCAACAAAGATGATCTTTCAGAGGATGCCAATGGCGCAGTCGAGAACGCGCAGGAGACCGCCCAGTCCGCCAAGGACGACCTCCCCGAGGACGAGGGCAAGGACATGACCGAGCCTGCGGAGCAAGCTGGTGAGCAGGCCACTGAGAAGGCCGGTGAAGTCGGCGAGGATTCCCAGAAGGCACAGTCTCAAACTGGCTCCCGATTCTCCAACTTCGTGAGCGGCGCCAGCAGGATTGTTCCCTCGTTCGGCGGCGGTAGCAAGAAGTCCCAGCAGGACGACTCCGAGATCCCGGAGTCCATCCGCAAGATCCAGAGCCAAATCGGCGACCAAGGCACCAACCTGACCATCCCAGAGGGCTCCCAAGCACAAACCCTGGGCTCCGAGGAAAAGAGCGGCACCGAGGCCACCACCGAAGAAGGTGTCACACCCGCTGAGACCGACGAGCAGGCCACCACTGAGCAGGCCACCACGACGGCAAAGCCCGAGGACAGCCAGTTCACCACCGAGGGTGACGAGCTTGACGGTGAGGAGCTGCGACCCGAGGACTCGGTCACCTACGCTGCTGACAACAGCCAACAACTACCAGGCGACGAACAAACCGAGGGCCAGACTGGCACCGGCACACTCCGCGAACTCCCCGAGGGCACCCAACTTCCTGAAGGCTACACACTCTCTCAAATCGACCTGAACGACCTCCCAGAGGGTACTCAACTCCCGGACGGCACTCAGATCCAGGGATCCCAACTCCAGGATGGAACCTTGGCAGAGTCTCAACTTCAGGGAACTCTTCCTGAGGGAACTACTCAGTACGAGGGTACCCAAGTTCCAGAGACAGAGGTCGGAACTCAGGCCGAGGGCACGCAAGCCGCCGAGGGCACACAGGCTGCTCCCTCCGAGGCCCAGATCCCCGACGACCAGCAGACCGAGTACACCTACGCCAGCGGCTACCCAACTGCCACCGTGCAGCCCGAGGCTGAAATTGACTATTCCATCCTCAAGGGCGCCACTGTCAACAAGCTGGGCAATGTCGTCAACGAGAAGGGCCAGGCCATCGGCCGCATCACCCAGGGTATCACGTCTCACCTCATCGGCCGAAAGGTTGACGAGAACGGCATCATCTGGAACGACAGCGGCAAGGAGATTGGCCGCGCCGAGCCCATCCCCGACAACGAGCTGCAAGAGCTCATGGAGTCCAAGCCGTTTGAGTCCTTCGAGGGTAACGTCATTGACGCCAAGGGCAAGGTCATCTGGGAAGGTCAGCAGGTCGGCCAGGTCATCGAGGGCGACTTGAAGGTCCTCCAGGGCAAGACCGTCGACCCCGACGGCGAGGTCCTCGACAAGGCCGGCAATGTCATCGGCAAGGCCGAGCGCTGGGAGGAAGAGGAGGTTGAGCCCGAGGCCGAGGTTGACAAGTCCATCCTCGCTGGCAAGCGTGTCAACAAGTCTGGCAATGTCGTTGACTCTGCCGGCGTCATCTTCGGCCGTGTTGTCGACGGTGATATTAGCAAGATGGTCGGCCGCATGTGCAACAAGAACGGCGAGATCTTGAGCGAGTCTGGCGATGTCATCGGCCACGCGGAGCTTGTTACTGAGGGCGAGCGCGAGGGTTCTAAGGAAGGTATCTTCGCCGAGCTCAACGGCCTGACCGTCAACAAGGAGGGTCACGTCGTCACCCCCGGCGGCGACATTGTCGGCCGCCTCGTGGAGGGAGACCCCAAGAAGCTTTCCGGCCGCACCGTCGACCAGGATGGTGACATCCTCGACGGCAATGGTAATGTCATCGGCAAGGCCGAGCGGTGGGAGCCCGAGGAGGTTGAGAAGAAGAAGGGGGTCCTGGCTGGTCTGCACGTCAACCAAGACGGCAACGTTGTCGACGAGAACGGCAACGTTGTCGCCAAGCTCACAAGCGGTGACCCTCTCGTCTGCGCCGGTCTCGAGATTGATGACGACGGCGACGTCGTCAACAGCAAGGGCCTCACAGTCGGCCACGTCAATCTGCTCTCCGAGATCCCCGCCGAGGAGGGAGAGACCGAGGAGGAGAAGGAGGCACGCCTCCAGGCCGAGCAGGACAAGAAGCTCGCCACCCAGATGGCCATGTGCCTCGAGCAGTGCCTTGACAAGATCAAGCCCATCTGCAAGATGATCACCACCAAGATCGAGGCGGCCGAGCGCCAGCCCGAGGACGAGCGCGACGAGGAGGCGCTCGTCAAGGAGGTCCGCCCCCTGATCGAGGAGGGCAGCAACATCCTCCGCGAGGCGCACGGTGTCATCCGCGGCCTCGACCCCGACGGACACATCCAGGCCAACGCCAAGCACAAGTCCGGCACCCGCGAGGCCACTCCCGAGGAGTTCCACCTTGCCGAGGTTATCAAGGAGGTAAGTATCACACCCATCGACCACAATACCCTCCTTTGGTCACATTCATATTCACATATACTAACTCGGTACCCCACAGCTCACCGGCACCGTCACCGAGACCATCGAGGGCGCCAAGCGCAAGCTCGAGGACATGCCCCACGCCAAGAAGGAGCTCAACCCCCTCTGGGGCCTCCTGGGCGAGCCCCTCTTCCAGATCATCGCCGCCGTCGGCCTGCTGCTCACGGGTGTGCTCGGCATCGTGGGCCGCCTGCTCAGCGGCCTCGGCCTCGGCGGCATCGTCGACGGCCTGCTGGGCACCCTCGGCCTCAACAGGCTGCTCGACGGGCTTGGCCTGGGCTCCCTGACCGGCGCCCTCACCGGTAAGAAGAAGAAATAAATGATGTGCGCAAAGCACGCCTTTTGATGATTTCGTTTTGGGAATCTCTATGACGGGAGCATATATTGGATTGGGCAAATTCACGATTATTGTTTGTTGAGGACCATGGGGAAAAATGATTTTGGACTGACGGAGAAGGTGACTTTTACGCCTTTGTGGTATGCGACTACGATTTAACGTCCATGTATCTTAGTATGTGTGTATGATTTTCAAAGATTAATTGGATATCTTTAATGTCAACCTCACTTGAAATTATCTCCCTTCCTAATCCGCCTTCAAAATTGTTCTTTCATAACCTCTCTGTCCACGCCTTGGAACAAGTACAAAAACATAAACTCGGGGTGTCGAGTTGAAGACGCATGGTACTGATTTGAGATAAATACGAGGTCTGCAATAGATATAAGTGTCGCAAAGCAAGTCTCATGGAAAGGTTATCCCGTCGACCAGGGAGGTCTGACCAAGGAAAGCAATCACTACGATGAAGATGGTAAGCTCCGTAAATGACAAAACTTTGCCCTTGATGATAATTGTCCTGATCAGCGTTGTATTCAATCTATAAGTAAATTGAGGTGACGCCGTCGCGAAGGCGAGGTAGCCTCGGGTATGGATATAACTCGAGAGACCATTGAGGTTTTCCGGCAACGTAAATCAACCATGAGTATCACATTTCTTCCCGTTTCAGGGAAACCGAGATTATTTCAATCCCTCGAACTCGTTCCTCCGGTTTGCATCCTCATTTCCAAGATTCCAGGAAAAACGACGGCGTTCACCATGATACTCCACCAAGCCACGAATGTAAAATCCCACCCACGATGCACCGCTATTCACACTTAACCCCAACCTCACAAATCCAAGAGGGAGAGGGAAAATCAAAACCAAAATAAAAAGACACCCAAATGTCATACACTCGGACGGCTTGGCCTCAACAAGATCTTCGAGGTCTCAGGCTCCCGCATTGCGCCGACGCGCGAACCAGCCCGGTGACAGCCCGCGCCTGCGCCCCGGCCGGGCCCCGTTCCCACCCCCGCGGGCGCCCCTCCGGAACCAGGCCTTGAAGTCGGACAGGAGATCCCTCAACCGCCAGCGCCCTTGACCACCGCGGGAAGAACTCCCGGAAGGGGAAGCGATGGTACTCGTAGGACGCCGGGAGGGTGATGGGGTGGACGAGTGGATGGCGGTGGGCTCGCCCACGAACCTGACAGCAGTGGCTGGGCGCGAGTCGGGTGACAGCGGTATCATCGGTGACCCGATGTCGACAGGCGATATTACCTCTGTCGGCACGCGGTCACGTAGGCGAGGCCGGGGCGGGAGGGTTGGTGCAGGATGGGGGCATCTGAGGTGTTGGGGCCCTGGAGTCGACCGTTCACGGGCAGGGACGTCGTCGTGTTCAGCGACGTTGTTGGTACCCGAGGATGAGGCTTGGTGGTTGACATTGTCGAAAATGTGTAAGGCGTTGTTGTGTACTTGGCTGTTGCCGGTGGCTTCTTCCACGTGGTGGGTTATTCGATTCCAATAGACGGAGCCTGAACAGGAGGATGTCGGTGTACCGTTGTCTGGGGTTAACTCCGGACAAGCATCAAGTGGAGGTGGAGAGTCGAGAGACATGGCTGCAGTGGAGTAGGCCTTGTACAGTATGGTCGTTTGTGTGCTTGGTAGAATTCGCGACCAGCTCCTTTACAAAAAGCCGTAACGCGAGAGGTAAGAGAACTCTCTGTCGCAGGTAGGGATATTTCGTTAAACTCTCTGGTTTGAAACAGAGATTTGGTGCTCTGTTGGCAGCGTTGTGGGTTGAGGCTGATAGAACTTGGTATTTGTGAGGTAGAATTTAGATATACAAACACAAGAGGCCACCTGAAAGCCCTGGCATTTGAATATCCCAAAAAAGACAATTATATTATTGGCAAGAAGTAAAGCCAATCCAACTTGCAGCACAAGGCAGAATTAGAGTACTGGCTAAATTAGTCTGGTTTGGTCAGTGGCCTTCAATAATTGAGATAAATTTAATATGACTCTGTAAGACCGGTCGAAGGACAATCATGCGTTGGTACTTCTAATGCAATTAGTGCTGTCCATCAAGGTGGAAGGTGCCATTCGCCCACTTCTGCGAACCTCTAGTTATATGCCTAGAACCAGACACAAGCACTACTTGTTGAATCTTTGGGGACACTCATGTTCAGCCATCACCGGAGAAGCCCTTGTTCTGGGAATTCCTATTTTTTTGGTCGAATTCTGCGTGCACTAAGCGGGTAATTGACATACATGTCCCTTTTCTGCATAAACTCTCCTACGATTTCAAGAACTCTCCCACCGTATGTAATTTCATCTCATAGGATGCTCAGTCTTAAGACGGCACAGCTATATACCTAAGACTGCACTGGATCCCAGAAGGCGCTCTTGTAATTCTGATATTTTGGCAATCTGCGCTATAGTGCAGCGGGCGTAGGGCATCGTCTTAAGTCTCTGTCTCATCTCCCGCCCTTTTACTGAGATCAGCTGTCATCTGAAATTGGTCCATGTTTCGATAGCGGCGGCTGCCTGCCATGTCTCGCTCATAATTTGGACGCAACTGTGAGATCTGAGCGTCTCATCTAAATCTCAGGTAGGCTGCGATGGAGACTGCGCTAGCGCAATTATCTTCTCATAGGTGATCTACCTCAACCCCGTGGAAGACTGCCAGCATGGCTCCGCAGGAACGAGTCATCAAGACGATTGCTGGTAGGAGCAGAAGGTCCTTTTTGCTGTGAGGGATGTCTCTCAAGGGTGTTCCGAGTTATCATGACTGACCACCCTTGTGTGCAATGCCGACCTTAATTCTGCATGTGTCGAACAACGCTGGCGTGAAATTACATGACGTTGGATTGGGCCGAATGCGTACTGTTGGTGGTCTGAAGTCTGAGCGTCGTACTCCGTACCTGCGCACCGAAGAGCCTCATTGTGAACAAGGATGCCACACCCGGGATCCACTGCGCCTGAAAGAGGCTCTGATGCTACCCAGCTCGGCAGCGCCCGAACAGGCGATCTGAGACAGGTACGTACCCACGCGTTTATCGGAGCGTCGGGAGCTGAGCTTATCCGGCGGTTTGGATTTTCTGGGGTCGCAGCGAAGCTATGCTTTCCCCTGTTCCCCATGCTGCAATCCCCTCGAGGCCAAGCACGTCTATCCTGCCTGTCTGACGGACAACGACTGCGCTCGAGCCGATACCTCGCAAACAACTCTTCCGATTGACCTAGTGGCCAGTTGAGCCGACCCGACCCTCCCGCCCCGACAAGCCGACCTGCAACTCGCCGCGCTGCACCATTCTTGGCAGCGAACCCCCCGGATAGCTCCCTCTACCGCGAGGACTGTCAACAGGGTCAAGGAATACGCTGGTGGCCAAGGGCAAGGGCTTGGAGGGAAACGCATTGGACTGGTTGGAGATATTTTGGCGAGCGCCATCGGAATACCAGCCTGCGATTTATTCGAGTGCAAACAGGGCCCCGGGATCGCCGTCCTGACGCGCCTTGCAACGACCGGACCGTCTCCGCACTCGAACCTGTCCAACCACGCCGCTTGACTCTTCAAAACACTCTCTCCAACACCTCACAATGTTCGCACCAAAAGGCCTGCGAGGTCTCCTGAGACCGACGCGCACCAGCATGCGCCAAACCACCCCCTCGCAAGACGGAATCGCCTCCCTCGCGCGCGCCACGGCCGCGCTCTCGATCACCCCGCCACCGACGACAGCACCCAGCACGCCCCGGGCCTTCAGCACCACGCGGCCGGCCCTCGCGCGCGTCCCGCCGAAGCAGCAGCAGCAGTCCAAGAAGGGCGGCGCCAAGGGCCCGCCGCTGGACGCGGCCGCGCGCAAGAAGCGGCGCGCGCAGATGGCGGCCAAGCTGGACCCCAAGGTGGCGGACCTGATGAAGTTCATCTACGCGGGCTCGCAGCTGCCGCCGCCGCTGCGCATGGCGCGCAACCGCTGGCTCCGCCACTGGACCATCCACCGCGCGTGGCAGCTGTTCCGGCGGAGGGAGGAGGAGGCCCGCGAGAGGGAGCTGATGCGCATGCAGCAGAGCATGGAGCACGCCTGCGAGGTGCTGCGGACCATGGGCGGGCCGGGGACGCGGCCCGAGGGCTGGCTGTACCGCAAGGCGATGGAGAAGTTCGGCGTCTGGGGCAAGGGCGCCGTCCCCATCGAGTACGCCCGGCCGCTGGTGGAGACCCCCGCGGAGAAGGCGTGGAACCATGAGTGGAAGAGGCAGTAAGCTGCCGGCCCTGTTCATACTGTCAAGGAGTTATGATGTCTACATAGGCCCTGTGTTCATCCCGCTGAGGCCGTTCTTGACGTTATGTATCTTATGTATTCACGAGAGCAGAAAACATACAACTCTGGCCTCCATGCCAGTCACCCGTGCCCACATATTCTAGTCTGTGTCTCACAGAGAGTGTAAAGAATGGAAATTAGATGCCTATAGTTAAAACCTGCTACGCAGCAATTTCAGTCTGCCTGAAGAATGCGCATTTCTGTGGATGCTGCTCCAAAGGACCGACCCCCTTGCCCCCGTCCCCTCCTGTTAAACCCCATAGACCGTACCTTTTTACGTTCCATTCCGCCCGACCGTGGACCGGACCTTGCTAGCCAGCAGTTGGGTACACCTTGCGTTCCTTGCAAATCTCCTTCGTGTGGGTATTATACCATTGATGATGCAGGGCAGCAGGGCAAGACTGCTGCCAAATGTGTTTAGCCGTCGACATGCGTGTTTTGTCCGTGGCGTAGTGGCCCTCGCCGTGGCCTGTTTATATCCCGTGGATACCGAGTGATTGACGGTGTAAAGAGGAAGTGGTTGTCCATGCATTCGTTGTCGGGGACGTTTCGAAGTTGTGCCGCTTTGAATGGATACCGCCAGGAACTCCCGTGTGGTTCTCTGGCGATATCCCTTTCCCACTGAAAACCAGTCTTTCCGCATTCTCACAGGATCACACAGCAGCCACCGCCCTCGCCCTTCTCAAACGTGAGCAGTGCTGCTCTTGTCGCCGCCTCGAATACGTCGTCGACGCCCTCTCCGCTTAGACTCGAGCACTCGAGATATTTCTTCGCTCCTACTTCTCGGGCGGCCGCCTCGCCGTCGTGTTCTGTGACAAATCGGAGGGACTTCTTACGCATCTCCTCGACGGCAACTGGGTCCTCTCTCAGATCTTTCTTCAATCCGACAAGTATGATCGGCACGCCCGGGCACTTTTCCGTCGCTTCTTCGACCCACTGTTCCGCACGAATCTCGTCAGCTTCTGCAGTTATATTCGGCGAGTGGCTGGCGCATC
Source organism: Diaporthe citri (assembly GCF_014595645.1). NCBI lineage: Eukaryota > Fungi > Ascomycota > Sordariomycetes > Diaporthales > Diaporthaceae > Diaporthe > Diaporthe citri. The sequence goes on from NW_025064846.1 coordinate 650,156, forward strand.
GACTGATCGGCAATGAACCTGATGTTCACGAAGTTGACAGTCGCCAATGCCGGTGGGGCGTACAGTCTCGGGAGGCGAGACCATCCGTCGCACAAGCCTCATGCCGCCATCTCTCCCCTATGAGCCGGAGTCCGGAATGAGAAAAGGACCCACCTTGTGTTTGACGTTGTCCAGTGAATCTGGCGTATCCACGGAGAATCCTATCAAGATGACATGTGCTTTCGAGTATGCCAGGGGGCGCAGCCGCTCATAGTCCTCCTGTCCCGCTGTATCCCATAGCGCAAGCTGAACTGATTTGCCGTCTACCCTACAGTCGGTAACGTAGTTCTCGAAAACGGTAGGTATCTGGCGCGGGTGAGCTCGTTAGATATCGTGGTCGTGGTAGCACAGGCCGTGTGGTGTCGCCATGACGGTCGGGTACGGCGGTCTTCTCGATGGATAACTTACATAGTGCTGGCAGACATTAGTTAGTTTATTTACTCAAATAAATAGAGGTTCGTTGGGATTATCAGCTATGGGGGACGACTAACCGTAGGAAAGTAGCCCAGTGTGAAGACGCTGAGCAGCGAGGTCTTCCCGCAAGCTCCGTCGCCGATGATGACCAGCTTCCTGCGCAGACCGACGTCAGAACCAATTGGTGCCTGGAATTTCGATGCGGCGAGGCGAGGAGTAAGGGGCTGTGGAAATACCTTCGGATGACGTTCTGAGCACTCCCAGCGCTTGCCATCGTGGAGAGCAAGGTTCGCAGCGCTCTTCACCGAGCAATTGCTCCTATCGGTGGATGTTGGAGAACCGTCGCAGGTGGGAAAGCTTATGATGTCGTTATCGGACTGGGATGTCTGGCGGCACCAAATGCTGCTGACTGATGTAGCGGGAGTGGTGTTTCTGGTGCTGCTGTCCCTGCCGCCGGCTGCTGTGGATGTAACGGTGAGGGTCGTTCTCCTTTTCCGCCGCGAACGAGTGCGCCTGATGGGCAAGAAAAAGGGTTTGGGGGGGGGGGGGGTTGGGTGAACGATTGTCAAGAAGGAATGAATGAAGCAAGTAAGCAAGTAAGTGAGTAAGTAGCTGGACTAGTTACAGTGAAACCAGCTGGGCGTGGAGAGGTGCGAGAGAGCGGACGGGATAAATGTTTCGGACTGGGATGTCGTGGGGGGAGGTTCCAAGGCTGGGGGGATCGGGATGGGAGTTTCTGAGGGGAAGAATCTAGGTAGTCCAGGTAATTGAGCTCAGGTCGGCCAGGTCTTTGATTGAGCCTATGCCAGGTTGGTGTCGGGTCGTGGATGCTCGCTCGTCAGGGTGCTGCAGGGCCGTCAGTCAAAGACAAAGTGCCAAACTTGGGGGAGCCCTGGAAGTCCCGTCCTGGACTGAATTGAGACAATTTGGGGGATTGGGGGTTGCTCTGCTGCGCCCGCCTCGATGGGCCAGTGGATCGGCAGCAGGGATCTCCTATGGTGCCAAGCGCCCGCCGTCCAAGAAGGGCACACACATAGCCCTGGGTCTTGGGCAGCACCTGCAGCATGGGGCCTGGGGGATTTGATGCGCAGGCGGCAGCAGGAACCACAAGCTCTGCATTCCCACCCGTCAAACACCCGTCGCTGTCACTCCACTCCACTCTGGGCCAGCTCCGCCGACAGCCCGGCAGACCCGTGCCGTAAAATGTGAGTGCGAACGTAAGTGTTAACGTGAGCGTGACTGAGGACATGAGGCCATCAACAAATGGCATCTCGAAGCAGCATCCCGACGTCTGCTGTGGCTTGCAACAACAGACCGCCAGCCCACCACATCCCAGAAAGCTTCCACGGATCGGGGTGCACACCCACTGCAACCTTGTGACGACATGGTGTGTGCAAGACCTCGGGAGTGTGCCCCTGCTCTTGCTCTTGCACAGCACCGAATACTACCAAGTCTCTCGACTACGACACTAGAGACCTTCTATGCGTTCTACCCGCCGGTCTCTTGACAGGCCATATTTCTATTTCTGATCATGGCCTTCGTGTTCAGATGGATGCTTTGGCCCGTCAATGCTGCAGCAACCGTCTGTTCCCCGAGGCCTACAGGTGACTATCGACAGGCTGCATTGGGCCTCGTGAGATGCGACGGGATCAGGGCACCGCTCAACCGACCCGAACGGCAGCATCCAACGAGACCCTGCTTGCAGCACACAGCACACGACACACACTGCACTGCACACCTCAATTCGATCTTGTCTCAGGGGTGCGTTGAGGCTCTCGGGCACTTTCGAACAACCAAGCAACAAGCTACTGCAATGCCACTCCACACACACATAAACACATAAACACATAGACAGTAACTTCACTGTAAACAACCTCACCGTCACTTTGCTAACAAGTAATGAGAACTGGCACGAGTCAACGAGAATTTCCTTTCACCCTGGCCCTGAGGTCCACAGCACCGCAAATGTCGCGAGACGCGTGCGCTGCATACGTAGTCTCGCTCGGTCCTGACTGGTGCTCGCTTCTCGCCTGCAAACCACCACAAATCAGCGTATGATGTCGAATCAGACCCAGCGCCGGCCGGCCGTCGACTCTAGGACTCGCTGCTGCCGACGGTGGGGCCACCGGAAGCCGCTGGCAAGCTACTGTGCTGCGCTCTGCGAAGCGATGCGCGTCATGCCGCTGGGGTTGCAGAGGCCAGCGAGGCTGTGCAACCTTGCCCAAAGGGGGTCCCAGGCTTTTGTTCCTGTATCGCGACACGAGGAAGTGCCTGCGCAAGGCAACCTACGCTCCTCCCCCATAGCCGTGCCGAAGATCTTTGTCATAGGACTCTTGGCTCCCGGCCGCCGTCTGGAGGCGGGGACAGGCCACGAACTGGGCGGGCTGGCATTTGTTGTTGGGACAATTTGGGGAGGCAACCCAGGCCCAAGGTCCTGACGCCATGAGAGTTGTTAGCTGATGTTTCGGCCCTATGACCCAAGGAGCCGGGCACGCACCAAGAACAGAGGCGAGATACGAGGGCCAATTTGATTTGGAACGTTGCGTGGGCTAACGTGAGCGAAACAACTAGCAACATACACTAGCCCTGGCTAACCTTCGAGAACCCCGATGGCGCGCATGGGGCTGTCTGTTGTTATCGTCGCCCGCCTCTGCCATACCGTCGGATGCGGATCTGGGGGGCCAGTGTACCCCATTTTTGCAACAGGCGAGGACCATCACATGCACACTCGAGTTGCAATTCGTGCGTGCTACTACACTACACACGCAGGCACGGCAAGCTGGAGCGGACAATAAGCAGCACGTCGATCAGGGGGATCGACGGCAGATAGACAGCAAGCGATTCGAGAGTATCCGTAGTATACAGGGCCGGGCACCGGCTGTCGGAAGCCGCCTCCCCAATGTTTTGCCAACAGCTGACACGTCTGACGACGTCCCTCTGAGTTTGGCACGGCTCCATCCAGGTACACGAGTAATTAGAATGACATAGAGAGGGATCTACCTGCGTACCACAGGAAATGTGTGTTTATCCCGATTTTCTCCACACAAATCCCTAGAAGAGAATAGAGCATCATACGTCCTATAAGAAGGATACACCATTTACGTTACGCCTGTTTTTTTTTTCGGGCCTGCTGCAAGGTCCGATGCATTCAATGGAATGTCGAGGTTGTCAAAGAACACGAGCTAACATCTATCTGATCGGAAGACCCGGGAGCTGTGTCGCTACTCCGGGCTTAGAGCCTAGGGCCGCTGCGCGTTTCTATCAAGTCCCGGAGCTTGACGACAAGGCGGATTACATGCGCAAGTCGTGATTCATTCACGTGAAGTTATTGGCCCACGGCCTGCAAATCCCGTGGACCATCATGAACAAGCGTGACTCATTTACCGGATTTGGTGTTGGATCTGTTTTGAGTATTGGAGTCGTTCGAAGTGTCCTTACTGTCGGTCACTCTGCCCTTGACCATAAGCGATGGCCCGAGGGCAACCGCCCACCATCGTGGTGGTACAGAATTCGGACTCAATTACTAACGTTGTTAACCCCGATATCATCTTACAATGCGGAGTTAAAGATTCGGTGATGGTAAGCCGGTCAGCCACGATATACAGCTTGAAGACTTGAAGAATTCCCAGCTGCCTGCGACAGTCGACAGTATAAAGGTCGGCATGAGTGGGCGACGTGTGGGCCATCTGCCATGGCGAATGTCCTACACCAGTCATTGAGCTCGGCCAGAGTTATAACAATCGTCAGAATGCTGTACAGCGTAATCACCGCTCTGAGTATTCTCTCAGGTTGCGCGATCGCCGCGGAAATACATGGCTCCCCTCTTAGGGAGGCCGAGGCGCGAACCATATACCAATTTCCCAACAATACATATGTGGAGAACTTGGCAGTTCGACCGAACGGACAGATTCTTGCCAACGTCCTTACCTCACCTCAGGTCTGGCTGATCGACCCTGAGCGTCCCGGCAAAGCGGTACTTGTTCACGAATTCTCGAGCGTGCTCGGGCTGACCGGTATAGTCGAGTACCAGCCGGATATATATGCTATTGCCGGAGGCAACCTTTCCCTGGGCACTGGGGAGAGTGTCGTCGGATCCTGGTCCATCTGGAGTCTTGATCTGCGCGGCTTGAATATAACTTCGAATGAGTCCGTCTCGGCCCAGCCGCCGGCTTTGAGCAAAATTGCCGACGTACTACCTGCGAGGTTCCTCGATGGCATGGCCTTGCTGCCGAGTCCGGAGAGACAGCTTCTTATTGTCGGAGACGTTAAGACCGGTACTGTATACTCGGTGGATATTAATACGGGAGGGTATGCGGTAGTGATCAATAATACGTTCACAGCCCCTGCACCTGATTACGCCTTCGGTCCCTCCGGCACGAACGGAATACAGATTCGCAATGACACGATGTACTTTGTCAATACCGGCCAGAAGAAGCTTAACAGAGTCCGACTCGATGTTAGTGACGGCACACCGGCCGGGGATTTCAAAACGATCGCGCAGACGCTCACTCCGTTGGACCAATGGGACGACTTCGCGCTCGATGATGAAGGCAATGCGTGGATGGCCGCGGGAGGAGCAAACACGATCCAGAAAATCAACACGCGCACGGGAGAGGTCAGGGTCGTTGCTGGAGACGTGAACTCGACGGCCATTGCAGAGGCGATATCTGCAAAGTTCGGAAGGCGCGATTGTGATTCGACGGCCCTGTATGTTACTACGGCTGGCGGGCTCGCGACGCCCGTGAATGGTGATATCGTCATTGGAGGCCAGCTTGTGGCCGTCAGGACTTGATCCGGGCGAGGTTCTTAGTCAGGCATTATGTGTAAAGTGTGCCCGGGGTTGTGTTGAGCCAGGTGTACAAGCAAGGCAGTGGACTATAGCTGAGCTGAGCTGAGCATTTGCTCATGTTTCAAGATGGGGAAATAAAGAAATCCGATGTGGCAATTTGCATTTTCGAGACGTGGAATCCAGTCAAACCAACTGACGCTGTAAACTGATTGACTGCCTCGAATTCAGGCTTTCCAGGCTCCCTGGCCTCCCTGGGTTCGCCTGCTTGCCAGGCCCGATAAGGCGGGCGCGGGGGAGACTGGGAGCGAAAGTGGGTCCACAGGTCACATGAGGCGAGCCTCATTGGTCTGCTCTCTCCCCAATGTCATGGGCATGTACCAGCCACACCTTGGCGGGACGCCAGGGCTACCTGGAGGGGACATTGGGCCCGCGCCTCCCTATGGCCGATTGCTGGAACGACGTTGCCGACACTGGACTCTGGGAAAAGTGACTGATTGTCAGTGTCACCACGGCGCCCCTTGGGTCTTGGTTCTATTTGGGAAGACGACAGACAACCACCTGTGCTCTTGGGGGCAGCATCATCATCGCTCTTTTCTGTGGCAGCCTGCATTGTGGTTTTTCTGCTGACACGACCCACCGACTGGCTCCCTCGCCCGCATTCAACCACTCGCCCCTCGCTCTGGTCCATCGGGAAAGCTGCTGCTAGCTGCTAAGGTAGCCAGCCCTTCAGACGCTGTCAGGTAAGGCAGGCCAAGCCAAGGCGAGCCATCGCAGCCCCTCCTGTACCCAACGAACAAGCCTCCCATCAACCGCCCGCGATATTTCTGTGCACCAAGCACTATCCACACCTGTTCCTGCACCTGCACCTGTGCCTGGTTCCATTTCCTTGCTTGATCTGTACCTCCTCCACGCCTCCGTCCCATGTGCAGTCCCGGTCGCATACGAGCCATAGCTACCGCCAGAGCTTCTGCCACCAGCGCGACACGGCCACAGCACTCGTTTGGCCCTTCGCCTTGGGACCGAATCCTCGAGCCGACCGAACAGGGACTGTTCTGCGCAGGGCGGATTGTTTTTGGCTGCGGAACATCTGAGCTGACCTGCGATCCCACCACCGTCTAGGTCACGGTTGATCCCCGAGCTCTTTAGACCTTGACGACCCGACGGGCCGCGCTGTCGCCGCACGCACCTCTATGACCTCGATACCCGCCTCTTTGTAGGAAAATAGAATCAGTAAAAATGAAGTCCAAAGGGTCTCGGAATCAGCCTGCGCCCCCCGCCCCTCCTCCAATGTCGCCGACGGCCAGAGGCGCGAAATACAGGAACAGAGACGGCTCCAAGTTCATCACCTTGCCCGATACCATGTCAGCTCCCGATTCCGCACAGCCCTCGCCCACGACTTCCGCTGCCTCTGGCGCAAAGCCACAGGCTATCGGGGCATCTGGCACGACAAGCAACGGGCCTGCCCCGGTACCAGCAAATGTCAACCGGAAGAAGCAGAAGCGTCGTGAAAAGGCCGCTGCCAAAGCCGCCGCCGAGGCGGCTTTGAATGCGGAAAATGCCAACGGCGCATCAAATTCCGTAGGCCACAGACCGAATCACGATCCCGACCAGGAGGACAGCGAGGACGATGAAGACCAGTTCAACAACCAGCTTCACCAGGCACATGCTCAAGTGAACGGCCGTATACCTGACTCCGCACCCAAGTCCAAGAAGTCCAAGAAGAAGAGACACAAGGGCGCCGCAGCGGCAGGGGAGCTGGCAGATCAGCCGGACTCTCCGACGCCCCAGTTAAACGCGCCTCACCCATCCGGGATCTCCAAGGAGCGGATTTGGAATACCAGTTCCCAGGAGGAGCGGGAGAGGATCAAGGAATTCTGGCTCGGGCTCGGCGAAGATGAGCGCAAATCGCTCGTCAAAGTCGAGAAGGAGGCCGTGCTTAAGAAGATGAAGGAGCAACAGAAACACACATGCAGCTGCTCAGTGTGTGGCAGGAAGCGACACGCGATAGAGGAGGAACTGGAGGGCCTGTACGACGCCTACTACGAGGAGCTCAAGCAGTTTGCGAACCACCCCCAACAAGACGGACACCCGCCCTTGATGGGTGCGTCGCGGCACTTTGGATTCCACCACGGCAACAGGTTCCCGAGTTACGCAGGGCACCAACCCTCACGCGGGCGAATAGTAGAGCACGTCGGCGAAGACGATGAGGACGATCTGGAGGAGGATGCCTATAGTGAGGAAGAGCTCGACGACGAAGACGCCTACAGCGACGAGGAGCCTGAAGAGGAGATACATCGCGACTACGCTTCCGAATTCTTCAACTTCGGAAGCAGTCTGACAGTTCAGGGTATGGGTGCTCCTAATCTCTCTATGCGTGGCTGCAAGCAGTGTCAAGATGGTAACTGGGGTCTGTTCTAGGTGGCATATTAACGGTAGCCGACGACTTACTGAAAAACGACGGCAAGAAGTTCATCGAAATGATGGAACAGCTAGCCGAGCGACGTATGGCACGCGAGGGCGACTTTGCTCAAGACCAGTACTCTCGGAGCTACGGGCATGGTGTCAACGGCGGGCTTCCCGGTCATGATCACCCTCCACCTCCACCAGTCGACGACGAGGAATACGAGGACGATGAGGACGAAGACTACGATTCTCAAGAGGATGACGAGTACGAGGAAGAAGACGACGTAGGTGTCTCACCTGTTTTCTACAGCACGTGACCACATCAATGTCTGACATGCCACAGGACACTATGACCGAAGAGCAACGCATGGAGGAAGGCCGTCGGATGTTCCAAATCTTCGCTGCGCGAATGTTTGAGCAAAGGGTACTCCAAGCATACCGCGAAAAGGTAGCGAGGGAACGACAGGCCAAACTCATGGAGGAGGAGGAAGAGGAGCTACGGAGGGAAGCGGCCCGCAAAGAGAAGAAAGCCAAGGAGGCCCAGAAGAAGAAAGAGAAGGCAGCCCAGAAGAAGCAAGCCCAGGCCGAAGAAAAGGCACGCAGAGAGGCTGAGAAAGCGGCTGAGGAGGAGGAGCGACGGCGAGAAGAGGCTCGTAAGGCGGAAGACGCGAGAAGGAAGGCCGAGGAGAAGCGCAAGAAGAAGGAGGCCCAGAGGAAAGCCGAAGAAGACGAACGGGCAAGAAAGGAAGCCGAGCGACAACGCCAAAAGCAACTCCAGGCCGATCAGGAGCGAAAAGCGAAAGAGGCCAAGGACCGTGAGAAGAAGGCTCGCGAGGAGGCTCGCCTCAAGGAGAAAGAAGAGCGGGAGAGGTCGGATCGCGAGGCCAAGGAACTCAAGGAGATGCAAGAATCGCAAAGACGGCAGAAGGAGCTCGAGAGCAAATCCTCGGAGAACGGGAACAAGTCGACCCAAAAGCAGAAACAGGAGGAACGTGCAGCTAAGAAAGCAGCGGCCCTGGCCACGGCTCCTGTCACGATGACGCTTCCAAAACGGCCCGCCCAGCATCCAACAAATCCAGCATTGCCCGTCCTACCTCAGCAGCCGCCCACAGCAGCTTTTGCTTCGCCGAAACCTTCCGTCGCGACGCCGGCCTTACCAAAGGCACCGACGCCGATGCGGCCGCGACAGTCCTCGCAACAGGACACGAGCTCTTCAGGCCCAGGGACGACATCGCTGTCCGGGTCTACGAGTCACGACCCGTCTCCAAGCTCCAACACACCAGCCCAGACCAGTCCGCGGCCGTCTGGGCCCCCGAGTGCCCGAGGCAGCACAGCAAGTCAGCATTCGGCGAATGTGTCCCGGGCGATGTCGCCGGCGCAGTCGAGCGGTGCGAGGTTCCCTTCCGGCCAGCCCGCTCCCATCAACATTCCACCCATGGGCATGCCGTTCCCTCCTGGGCTCCCGCCCCCAGGCTTTGGGAACCCTCTATTTCCGCCCGGGCCTCCAGGCTTCAGACAGCCGCCGCCCGGGATGGTTCCACCGGGACTAAGCAGTCCTATGCTTGGCCGAGGCTTTCCTGCACCTGCACCGCCACCTGGGTTCGGCCAACCGACTTCAGATCTAGTGTCACCTTTCAATCCCTCATCGAAAGACGCAGCTCCGGGCACACACACGCGGCAGCAGTCAGGAGGCTATGACTCTCCATCTCTGCATGCCGCCCAGCCCATCGGTCGACCCACACCCATCGGACGGCCCTCGTCCGTCGTCCATGGGCAACGGCCGCATTCAGGCTCCCCGCCAAAAGCTCCGCAGCAGGACCCTGACGACATGCAGGATCACTTGGGAAGTAGCGCGTTGCTGGACGACTCTGAAGACGTCCTACCGACGCTCCCCGACTTCCAGCCAGGCTTACGTCGAGGGTACGTCGCCCCGGGCCGACCAGGGCCGGCTTTTCCGCCAGCTCCCTTCGCCGATCCGGCAATTGCTTCCATGTGGGGCAGCCCCATGCAGCCGCCTGGAATGAGCCCATTTGCTCAGACACCCGTGGCTCCTCCTGGGTTCGGTGGTCCCGTTGGATGGCCCGCCAGCCCAAGCCTCGGGTTCAGTGCGCCTATCGGCATCGGTCGTGTTGCGCCAGCTCGCCCACCAGCCAGCGTTGCGATACGGCAGATCCTGTGCAATGTCTGCCGCGACCTTGCCATGAAGGAGCCTGCTAAAGACGGCTTCATTCCTCTCAGTTCTCTGCAGGAGGCAATGAAGACATACGTCGACTTCAATCCCATGGGTGACGGCCCGCTGACAGAGAACGACATCGTGGCGCTCTGCGAAACGGAGGGAAATATGGCGAACGGTGGCGGAAACTTCGACTTGGCTGACGAGGCTGGCACGAAGAGCATCCGGTGGAACCCAGACAAGATGGCTCAGCCGTTGGGCGCTTTTGGTGCGCCTGGCCAGATCGGAAGTCCTGTATTAGGGTCGTCCTTTGGCCATTAGCTTTCGGACATTGGCGACGGGTCATGGATGGCGGATCTGTTGCATCATAACATGGCAGCCTTATGCGAATGTTCCCGGCTCTCGAGACACTATGCGACGACTACTTGCCTGTGAACAAGCCCTCATGTCGGAATCTCTCGACGACATCTTCGATGAGGAGGTTCTGGTTTCCAGACCCATACGTACCATTCCGCCTCAACGCTTGTAGCGCTCTACGAATGCTTGTCTCCCATTGAAGCCGAGAATTGGCTCTCAGATTGGGGTGGCCGCCCCTGTTGATACCCCTGAGCCTACCAATCTGTATGGAATATCACTGTAATACTAGCTGGTATTCGTACTAAAGGTGCGAAACGGAAATTACACAAACAGGTGACCCAGGTCTTGACGATCTATCACTGAATCTGCTTGCCGGCCATGCATAATACGTACGTTTGCACAGGTAAGTGTGTGCGCGATGACGCTGGGGCTTTTGTCTTGGCCCTGACAGGCCAAATCACATTCTCCCGTTAGGCTGCGCCCAGACACGGTACCAGCAGCTCACTCTCGCGACTTGCATGTCATTTTTTATTTCCGCAGCACTTCGCCACGAAGGTAAGCCTGGTCGTTGAACGCGACCCGATGGCACCTCACATTGTGGGCCATGGATGGGAACTAAGGATCCTTCAACCTGAGATCCGACAAAATATTTGCCGCATCGGCATCTGGGCATCAGGCACTGTAAGCTGAAGATCGCCCAGCTGATCCAGAGCCCAGCTTGCTTGAGCCAAAGGAACCTATGGGAATAAGCTCTCAAAAAAACCGCAAGGCAGATTCCCGTGAAACATGCTGACATTGCACAGAATCAAAAAAAGGTGCCGTCGAGGGCCAAGGGGTCAAAGTATGGGGCGACCCAGGCAGCCAGGGTTGGATGCACGATGCCGAGATCCTGGCGAATGAAATCATGAGACCGACTTATACGGGGTTCCGTGGTACCCATACTTGATCCTTCACAACGAGAGAGGCCACCAAAAACGGCCGGTCTGTGGCCGTGCCTGCGTGAAAGTAAGGGAGACCATGGAGAAGCTGCAAAATGCGAGATGCGACAGGCAACTCCGAGCTTTAGTGTGCTTTCTCACATGCGGTTTCTTGTCTGGCCCTGCCAGCCTGCACGCTGCCTTTTGAGTCTCCTCACCTCAGCAAGACCCGATTCTCCTTTTCGAGCATCTACAATTACTTTATTCCGAATGGGACCCACTGACTGAAATCCGATACCGTTGCCTCCGTCCTTCCCTCTCACCGCTTGGCATCGGAGCCGGGCTTATGAGCACCAACATGGACGACCCAACCGGCGCTGCGCCGCGCTCGAAGCCGAAGGGGATCGACCAGGCCACAAACCCCAGATGGGCCACTGCAAAGATCACCGTCAGGGGCACAATCATCGTTCTGTCCCTCGCCGCGAGCATTACCAGTCTTGTGTACCTCGCCGCTCCAAAGCGATGGGATACCTGGATCCTCTTCTCTCCCCTATATGGGCTTCCATATGTAAGTCCAACCACCCACGCAGACCTGCAGGGCTGGTCCAACGGCTCGCCTCTGCCCGGAGACAGGGGGCAATGGGGGCAGCTTGGATGGGCACAGCGGCGCAGCAGACCTCAGCAGCTGCGTAGATACTGACACGACGACACCACGGCAGCCACTTCTCAGCTTCATATGGGAGGTCAGCGAGGTCACCATCCTCCTCGTCAGGCGCGACAAGAACAAGGGCCTCATCCCGGCCGTGCATCTCGCCTGCGAGCTGCTATTATGGCTCGGGGGCGTGATCGTCTCGTTGCTGTGGGTCACGTCCGTGACTTCCACTGAGCAGCACTCGGCTACTTTCACGGAGGGCTCGCCAGGCATACCGGCGTCTACGTATAAGATGTGGGCACGCGTGATCTACTTCTGGTGTGCAGTCAACTTGGCCACTGTGTAAGTCCCAGACTCTTTCTTCTCGGTCCTCCGCCCCCAACCTCCGGCACCTGCCCGCCACAACAGACCAAGTACCTGTTACTGACAAGCTTCCCGCAGCGTGTGCCAGTTTTCCCTCTTCGTCGTTTCCTGCATAGAGTTCGACCGGAACAGGAGGAACATGGAGCGGAAAGTGAACGAGCTCCTCGCCATCTTGGAGGAGCGCGGCCAGAACGCCAACGACGTCCTCGCCTCGCTCCGCTCCCCGCCGCCCGACTACGACAGCACCAAGCCCTCGTGGCCGGTCGAGATGCCCGCGGTGAACCAGCAGCCGGTGGAGATGAGCGTCGACGAGCGCCCGATGGAGGTGGTGGGAAGCCAGGTGGGCCAGGAGATGTCGGTGCCCGGCACTGATGATCAGACTGGGAACCAGAAGTTTGTGCTTAAGCCGAGGGCCTGATTGTTGCATTATCGGTCCACGGGTGGAGCTGGGAGCAGCTGGCCTCTGGGACAGGGACAGCTCATCACACGGCAGGTGGGTTTGAGAATTTGCATCTGGCTGATTTGGCGCAAGTTATATACCAAACAAACTTGTCTCGTGACCAACAACACGTCTGTTTGACTTTAACATGAATCTTGTTTACGGATGCTTGAAGTAACTTTATTATCAGTCTATTTAGCCCAATTTTCCTGATACCTGAACATCCAATTGTAGCTTCATCCCTCCCATCTCGCCTTCACAATCTTCTCCTAGCACCACCCACCCCACTTCAAACCCAGCGAAGAGATGATGCACCACGTCGAGAGTTACGACCGTTCCTCACCTAGAGTCGAAGTACTGCTGCTGCACCCCCCTGAACGGATCGGCCGGGCCGGAGATTTCGGGGCCCTCTCGTCCACCAGCAGCATCGCCAGCACCCATCAGAGGCACGTAGTCACCACCACCAGCCATGCCGGTGGCGGCACGCGGCGCCCTCTTCGCCTCGGCCGCCTTGGCCAGCGCGGCCTGCGCCTCGGCGGCACGGCGGTCCCTCTTGTTCCTGCTCCGCTCGCGGATGCACATCGAGCAGATCGTGATGATGGAGACGGCGGCGCCGACGCCCAGCACGCTCCCGACAATGATGCCCCCGATGCCCATGCCCCCGGTCGTCGCGCACCTCACGGCTCCGCTGGTCTGGCTGTAACCACACTTCATCCCCGGGACGCAGCTGGGGATGACGGCGGTGGTGGCAACACAGGCCGTCTCGTCGGCGTCGTTGATGAAGGAGCAGGCGCTGGTGGCGACGGTCGCCGGGGTCATGCAGGTCACGGTCGTGTAGGTTGTTCCCTTGAGGTGCTGCACCATTACCCATGTATTTGTTGAGGTGGGCGCGGCGGTTGTGGTCTCACGGATCGCCAGGGTCGCGAGCGTGGTCTTCTCGCTGTCGCTGTCGTCTTTGTCCTGGGCTGCGCGGACCTCGACGACCTCCCGGATTGTCCGCAGCCCGTGTCGCCCACGCAGCTGCCGCAGCTCCATGTTGCTTCCATCGCTTTCCGAGTTGCTCTTGCAGCGCTTGGCTGCCCGGGCTGCCTCGACCTTGGCGTCCTGTAGGGGGCAGCCTGCACTGACGAGGCAGTTCTGCAACAGGCCCTGGTCCCCTGCGAGATCGGACAGGCAACGGGTGACGGCGTCTTGGGCTCCGCAGGCAACATCTGCGGCGATGTTATGCCTATACGCCAGAGAGCATTCCTCAAATGGTTCTGCAACGGTCGTGCTTGCTAACGAGGCGGCCAGGAACACCGCCTGAAGGCCATGCCGCATGTCTGCCAGCTTCATTTTCGCCGAGAGGCCCGGTCAGGAAGGTCGAGGAGGAGGCAGTTAGATACGGTTGAGAGAAACGGATGTACCGGGCTTGTAGACTTGGCGACAGCTCGTCACACCAAGCTAGACGAGGAGAACTGAAGACGAGAGGATTCAAAGTATCATGGAGTCGTAAGCAGCGAATTTGTCTGCTTAATATTAGAAGAGAAGAAAAGCATTGCTCGCTTGAGCTACCAAGGGACCAAATCACAGTCAGATTCCCGTATTGCTGACGGGCCCCCCTCTGCCATCAGCCACTTTCAATGGCAAACCCATCACCAACGGGCGCAGTGAATCCTGTCAGACCCTCAAGGGCTCGCACCTCTGGAGCTCCGTGTCACGAATGCCTGAGTCGCCCCTGGCCAACAAAGTTAGACCGGCTGTCTCTAACGGACAAATCATCGCACAGCCCGTTGGGAACTGCGCCGCAAAGTCTGCTAGACATTGTGGATGCTCACAGGCTGGGTGCACAAAGACGAGAGCGGCTGCACAAAGGATGGCCACCGGTAGGGGTTACGCTTACTGTGTACTGTGTTACTCTACCCCTGAGGACTGCCTTTGCTTGCGTATGCTCCCACGGGCTGAACATGCTCTGCTGAAAAGAACAGTGGAGACAAAAGAGTGCTTGGGTGATAAATGAGAAGAGCCATGTCCTTCTGGCCCGGCTGTTGTTGGTGGACTACAAAGAGGGAAGATCTGTTCTATTTTAGTAACAAAGTTTATCCTACCGTTGGAGCTTCCGTCGCGCCGAGCGGGTGCCTGCTGTGGGCCCCCTTTTCAGGTGCAGTGGAGACGCGTACTCTTAGATCTTACACAGCATATGCTGTCCCAACAACGCCCCTGTCCTGCCCTGCCCTGCCCGTCAGCCTTCTTTTATTCCCAACTGATGGTAAGATTCTGCCCTTCAGCGGCGCCGGCGCCGACTGCTACGCCATCAAGACCAAGGCGGCGCCCAAGCAAGAGGTCCCGCAGGTCCCCACAGTCATGGCCCTCAGTGATGATGGCAACGACGATGGCAAGGAGGTGAATTTGGCTGAGGTGCCCGTTGGCACCTCGGCCGAGGGGTCCGACGACGTCGTGACCGGGTCGGAGAACATCGCCGAACCGCCCGGATCCCAGCAGCTCCAAGGACAAAGGCCCCGCCCACGCAGACTTCGACCGCTCCTCCCTGGGCGACGTGCCCTCCCCGCGCGCGTTGGACATGCCACGGCCGTCATCGGCAACCATATCTTCCTGTTTGGCGCGCGCGGTCGGGTTTGAGAGCTTGAGCTTGAGATTGAGCTTGGGTCTAGCGCCAATTCCAGGGACAGAGAGCCTTTCGACTTAAGATTACTTGATATGCTTCTCTTTCATTCGTCCTAACCATGGGCTGTATGAGCAGTACAATCAAAGCGAGACGACAATCTTCTTAGCAGACACTCCCTCCCTCAGAGTGTCCATGGCTAACTGAAGGGCCTCGAGACTCTCTCCCACAACCTCCGACTTGGGAGCAATTGTGTACCTTCCATCGGCGAGTGCCCCGGGCAGGAAGTCGTGCAAGACAGCCGAAGCAAGCTCCACGTCAGGCCTTAGCTCCACCACGAATTTGGTCTCGATGCCCTCAGGTACTGGGAACGCCGGAACCATTGTCAGGGCCACAAACTTGCTGCCCTCTGTGCTCAACACGGCGGCCGCACAAGCTTCCACGATCCCTGGAAACGTGGAAAAGTCCACTCCGCCGTTGGCAATGGCCCCAGCCACCTTCTTGCCCTTGAAAGCGGCAACTAGATCTTCTTTCACGGTGGGACTATCATCTGTGATGTGTCAATAACCGTTGTCTGAGGAAACATGTACAGGGATTCACGGCCGCCACAAGGAATGGCATATACGTACAGTCAAACACCTGGGACGCTCCAAGCCCCTTGACGTACTCGAACCGACGCGGAGAGGCCGTTGTGATCACCTCATACCCAGCGGCAACCGCCAGCTGGATCACATTCGAGCCGACGCTGGTCGAGCCGCCCCAGATCAGGACCGTCTCCTGCTTCGGGCTCGGGGACGCGGACGGCAGGTCCAAGGCCAGGAAGTCCTTGTGGAAGAGAGCCTTGGTCGCGACAGAGACACCCATTGGGAGCGCGGCCGCCTGCTCGAAAGTGACGGAGCTGGGGATGGGCACCGCCATGTGCTCCGACAGCAGCACGTGCTCCTGGAACCCCTGGTTCACGAGGCCGGCCACCCTGTCGCCGACTTTGAACTTGGTCACGCCGGAACCTAGGGCCTCGACCTCGCCGGCGATGTCATAGCCCAGGATGGCCGGGTACTTCAGGAATGGGATGGCTTCCGGGCCCTTCTCCTGCTGGAACCAATCGACAGGGTTGATAGCTGCAGCGCGGTTCCTGACTACGATTTCGTTCTCGCCTGGCGTTGGGTAGGGGACCTCTTTGATTTCGAGAGGCGCCTTGGTGGCTGTCAGAAATGCGGCTCTGTTGGAAGGCATTGTTGTATTTTTTGTGCAGGTGTCTCAACGATGTAAATATATTTCCAAAGAAAGAAGTCAATTTCGTCTCCTTTGTGGATCATGAAGTTGCAACAGGCTCAGTAAGCTTCATGTCCAATGTATATGTATGTAAGACTGAGGGGCTCGTGCCGTAGCTCACCCGTCTGCCCCGACGGACTTAGACGGAATTCCGTACCATCGTCCATTTCGGGACCGACACGCATTTAACACGCTGATCCCGAAGCCAGCTAATAATGTTCAGAAAATAAAGGCATTATTGGTTGAATCAATTTGCATCATGACGGCTAGATAGTGAGCACCAAAACATCCTGGATACAATGCCTTGCCTTTCGGCTTGGCTACGAAACCGGAATTGAAAAGCTAGGGTGACTTGCCTTTCCCCACGAGCTCGATAGGCGATCTCAAAGTGGTAGGAGATATTCCCACTAGAAGTAGGGTCTTATCCTACTGGACGTTACCCGGGCAGGATGGTGAATCCATGTTTTGCGAAACTTGACTTGCTTGACAATCAACATGCCAACAGCCAATCTGCATAGATATTAGATGATTAAATATTGGACACACTTTACGTCCACAACGGACGTCCTAGGCAACCTACTGCTCCGCTCCCTGAAATTAAAAAGGGCTGGACATGAGAAAGTCTAAAAAGAGAAAAGAAAAGCACGGGGAGAAATCAGGAGGTGCATCCTCTGGAGAAGATTCAACGGCCTGTGTCACTGAGTATCACGTCCTCACACGGGGTACATCAGCATCAGTCACCTCGGGGCTGCCTCCGAAACCAAGACCAGCCTTCCGCTGCCGCTTGGCACCAGCGTCACCGTACTTGTCGTCGAACCTCTTGATGGCCCTCAGACTCGCCATGTCCACGCTGACACTGGCGCTGATCTCGGACAGCGCGACCTCAAAGTGCGCCGCGCTCAGGACCCTCCGGCGGCCGCGCGACGAGCAGCCTCCTCGGCAGGCGGCGCAGGACGGTGTCGTCCAGGTCGAAGGGGCGGTTCGTCGCCGCCATGACGAACGCGCCGCCGCCGGCCTCGAGGCCGTCCATCTCGCGCGGGAACTGGTTGATCACGAACCTCCGCCAGCCCCCGCTGTTGTCGGTGCCGGCACTCCCCGTCATGTTTATACCCTCCCAATATTCTCGCTTGAGAGCCCTCGCGTTACCAGTCTCTGGCGTTGCCAGACTGTTTGCAGCAGAGTTCAGCCACCCACTCCTCTCTGCGGCCCGGAAGCGAAGGTTTGAGATTGGATCCGTGGGAATTCGGATGCCGTCCCTCGAGAGAGGCAAAGGGCACTCCAGCAAACGAGCGATCGAGCTAGAAGTGATGTGGACAACGTCTGCCTGGAGTCCGGCTGCAATATCCTGCACCACGGAATGAGGGGCTAAATAATCTGAAAAGAGCGGCAGGTCTAGAATGACGGCGCGGGTTGCGTTCCCTTCCTCCTCCTCCTCACCATCGCTTTCGTTCTCTTCTGCATTGAAACCACAAGCGAACCTGTAGCCGACTTCGTCTGTGACATGAAATGGTGAAAAAACCGAGATTTCTCCGGAATTTGATAAAGAGCAGTTCGCTTGGGAGTTCAAAGGGTTGTCGGCGAGTGAGTGCTCGAGGTCATTGTACAAGAGCCCAAGCTCAGGCCGATATGGGAGACCGGAGAGGATCGAGTATCTTGTTGCACGTTGCACATCATCAGCCAGAGAGTGGAGGCCGACCTGGCCATCTTGGCCGGTTTAGACGTGGAAGGTCGCTTGGCAAGACACTGCGCTATCAAGGCCAATCGAGAGGCTTTCCCGTTCCTCTTGACGTTATCCACGAGGGGTTCCAGTGATTTTGTAGTTGCATGGCTGACTACGGCAGTTTCTGTGCCTTCGGCTTGTGTGGAGTTCAACCACTGCCTGACCAGGTGGCCGGCATAGAGCCAACCCGCAGCTACCGTGAACTCAGACCGCCGTTGGATGAGCGCGAGGTAGACTGGGAGTTGACGGCTGTCTCTTTGGGAGTCTTTGATCCATCCTTGTTTATCTTCCATGTACTTCGACCCAGCTTCCTCGACGGCAGCCTTGCTCCAGCATGCAATTTCGAAGATCGTATACCACACGGTTTCCTTGGATGCGGCCCACGCTTCGGTACCCAAGCCCAGAGCATCCCATGGTGATAGTGCTTCAGGCTCTGTGCTGCTTTCATTTTTGTTATCGGCCCTGTACTCGATTTCGCGAGCCACGACTCGCCCATTGGCCCCCTGCCTCCGCAAAGATCTTGAATATTCTGGCGCGGGTCACCGTGACGGTAAATGCCGAAGAAAAAATCCACGTCATCGGGAGAGACCTCGCCGCGGCTGATGGGGCATGCCAAGCAGAACCGCAGGCCGACGCCATCTCGAACGGGCCGGCCGGTGGAGAGAAAGGGTCGATGGAAGCCAGGTGGCCAACATGATTAAGCGAGCTCCGTGCAGGCAGGCCTCCAGGTCTTGCACTCTTGGTGCCGATAAGCGTGCGCGTCGTCTTGCTCGGAGGGGATCCGTGGCTGGTGGTTGGGGGCCTTGAAGGGATGAGGCGTTGCTCGTGGGGTCTGTGTTGGTTTCCGGGGTTATTGCCACCCCAGACCCGAAGAGGAGGATTTGCTCCATTTTTATGCATATAAAAGTCCCTGGAGTGACCGCATCGATTTTCCTTTTTCTCATGCGGGCTGGCAGGCTCCCTGAGCAGGACAACTGAGGCCGGTGTGCATATTACGCGCAACCGACCTTCTGGCCCCTCGTGTAGGCGAGAACATGTTCAGAACCGTGGGGAAAATAGAGGGGCTTAGGGACATGCCTCCTATTTATGTATGGCGTTGAAATAACAGGAACCGGCAATGATAACCAGGTCCTGCATAAGAAAAGGCTAGTGTCAACAGATCTTTCAACGTTGAGGCCCACCTTAAAATTACTGGGCCATCTGACGGTGAGATGGGATCGCTCACCAGCCTACACCGTGATTACCCCTCGTTCGTGGGATTCCCTGGTACGATCGACACGATTTATTGTCTGATTTTCAAAAAGATACGAGGGATTGGTTCCGATGAGCCTCAGCCACCGCTATTTGGTCCTGCAAGATCGTGGGAAGCCGGATCTATCGAGGATCTATAAGAAGACTGCCCCAAATACTCGTCTAGACAGACTGAGATGTGACAAGTGAACAGACCCAGTAGAAAAGCAACTTCAGAGCTCTTAACCGTTTCACCAAAACAAAAAAAAGCAAACCCCCCTTGCCAGCAATCAACCATGCTCTTCACAGCCTCTACTCTCTTCGCAGCCCTGGTTGGCGGCGCATACGCTGCTCCGGCCTCTGGTGGGACCGTCATCCAAGCACCTAGCGGAGATGGTCAGATTGTCGTGAGCCAGACCCAGCTCCGTGTGACGGGATGCCTTAATGGCCAGGGACTCTGGACCGTAGCAGGCGACTGCGCGACCTTTTCCGGTGATGACGATGGCGGTATCTCTGGCCCAGAGGGCTATCTGGTCTTCACGGAAGATTCGGGCATCACTACGTCGCCGAGCTCCGATTCAACCTGGCTTGGCTATTACTTGAATGGAAACGTAAGTTTTGAATATTCCCTCGACAACGGTCGCGCTGGGCCGATGGAAAATCCACTGCATACTGACGTGTGGACAGACATCCGCCACGTACATCTCTGCCGACAAAACTACGGTTGATGATGCATCTGGACAAATATTGCGTAAGTAACTTGTTTACTCTTCCACTCGAGCATCCAGTCTGCTATGGAGCCAGCCTTTGAGAGGAGTGGTACCTCCAACTTCTTGGTACTACCACGGCATGCTGTTGCAACAAGATCAGAACTGATATGGTTTCATCACAGTGCATGCGGACCACGTTCCCTCTGGATCCGGGACAGTGCCAATACACGCATCTTCCACCGACGGGGATGTTGCCGTGTACCTCTCATGGATCGCTCAATAGGACGGGACCAAAGAAGCTCTTGAGTCGAGAAATGCGGAATGAAATCAAGGCTTGATGATTGAATTGGACTAAATATGCAGTAGGACATAATGACTATGTAATGTTTACGAATAAATATAATTGACTGGAGCTCAACCACATCACAAAACTGTTTTACTCTATGTCATCGTCAATAACTTGATCACGGAGTTCTCAGTTAAACAAGCAGACTCTGGGAGCTGTATTGCAACTCATTTCAATCTTGGGGATGATCAGGCACACCTTGTCAAGATAATTATCTTAAGGCCTTTCTTTTACCCAAAATTTCACGAAAATAGACCAACCAGGTGCACACTAACAAGATATAATCGGATATGGCGCAAGATCTTTTGGCCTTATCAGATTTATCAAGCCTCTATAATGACCTGAGTCCCCACTGAGGACAATTTATACAGATTTCATTGTGCATAAGTAAGTATTTACAAGAAAGCCGGCCGTATCCACGAAATACTCGAGCTCTTTAAACCTAGAAGTAGGTATGGCCTACAAGGATGAGGCAGTGGAAGACTTCCAGTGCTCAAGTGCGGCTTGTGACAATGAGAAGAACTGAATGAATACCCAGGATCTCCACGCAATGCGTGACAATCAATCAGAGACATTGAGAATAGTACTAAGCCAAACATTAGCCATTGCAGACGCTCCTCGAGGAACGGGGTAAATTACCTGGTTGGTAGCGGAGCAAGTGCTCCCCGACACACAGCACGTGGCGCCGGCCCACCCCTGCCCGCCGCACTGCGCGTACTTGGCCGCGCAGTTAGTCCCACCGCCCCCGGAGGAAGCACCCGTCGTGGTGGTCGCAGCTGCCGACGTCTTGGAGGAGGTGGACAGCGTCGTCGGGGCGGCCGTCGCCGACGGCAGCGCCGCGGTCCCGCTCGGGCCGGACGTGGCGGCGCAGGTCGACTCGCAGGCGGCGCACGCCACGCCGGCGCTCTTGGCCGAGCCGCCCGAGTAGACGGTCGGCCCGGGCGGGACGTACGTGCTCATCTTGGCGTGGATGTCGACCAGGATGCCCGGGTCGCTGGCGGCGTAGGCGCCGGGGAGCTTGATCGTGGCGGGGGAGGCCGAGCCGCTGCCGGTCACGGTGATCTGGTAGCACGTCATGTAGAACTGGGCGCCGCCGGATGAGCCTGCTGTGTGTAGTGCGAGGGCCTCGGCGCGCACTTTGTTTGTTGGAGTTAGCCATAGATCGATCAAGTGTGGGGGGGGGGGGATGGGAATGTCAAGCCCAACTTGATAGTATGGGAGAGGGCGTTCTGAAATAGTCAAGCTTCTTGGGGAAGTTTTGATAATTGCCATGGAACTTACAAAGATAGTCTCCCGGTGCAATGTCAGATGGAATCTTGACGTTCATTCTACCTGTATCATTCTTTCGTTAGCGTTTCTTAAACAAAGAGAAAACATTGCTGAACAATTCGAGATATGTGACGAAGCAGATTCGATGCCAGGAAGCCGAAGTGTCACAAGTTGAGCACATACCACAGCAAGTGTTAAGGTCCTTGGTCCCCCAGTGGTCGTCATCCCCAGAGCTACCGGATGGGTTCTTCGCCCAGGTGTCGGCAAAGATCTTGAACCACCCCGCCGAAGAGCCAACAGCCGTCGCGGCGTCCGAGACCTTGGCCAGGTAAACCTGCACGGGACCGTAGTGCGCCCCGCCGATAGCCTCAGAAGCGCAGTCCTTCGTGTTGGGCTGCTGGTGCATCTCGACGGTGACGGTCGAGCCGGCCTTGACGGCGCATTTTGCCGCGGCGCTCGAGGAGCCGGCGTTGCATGCGATGTCGCTGGAGAGGACGTTCGTGACTGGCGAGTTGCTCGCGGGCAGCCTGGCGCACTGGGCTCCGTTCGGGGAGGTCAGCCTTGGAGAGTCATGCGAATTTAGCAGGAGATAGGGGACTTATATAATTGACGCCATCGACGTATAGAATCTGGAACGTCGCGTGGGCTGAGGCTTGGTGGGCAGCCAAGCCGGCCAGAATCGCAATCAATGCGGACTTCATTTTTGATCTTGATCTGCGCGGTGATGGTCAATCAAAGAGTCTTGGCCTTTGCGGATCGTCAGGGACTGGGACTGAAAGGTGTGTTTCGCCTGTCCGAGGAGGCTACAAGGTGCTTTCGCGGCTGTAGCACCGTTATATACACTTCATTTGGCGGTCCAGGCGTCGGAAGGCCCAGTCATCTCGGTCGTTTGATCCCGTGCCTTTGCCATCATTCATCGGTCCTAGCTCGATCCAGGGAAGTTGCATGGGCGTTCGAGGCAGGACCAGGTTTTGGGTCGCCGTGATCGAGTCGCCTCATGCTGTCTGGGATGTGGGTATTGTACACAGTACAAGTTGAAGTAGGACGTTGACCGCTGGAGAATCTGACGCGGCCATTGATTACATGCACATCGAACCAAGATCTGTTATGAGTTGGACGCCCATGCCACGCGAGCACAATATCTCGTGATCCAGACCGGGATGGACGGCCTTGTCTGCTACGGCCGGATTGGCTGGCTGAATGTGTTCAATATACCGGCAAAGGTCACAACAGGCTTGGCATACTACCTGCTTGGACGGACGTGTGATGATGCTAGGCCGACACGTACCCGGGATGATGGGTCTGGTCTCCGTCCCGTAGGTATGAATTAGGAATCATGGAAGCAGCCTCGCCGAGATCCGAAATCCCACCTGTACTGTAGCGGGGACAGGGAAGTACACCGACAGTTGCTGACCACGTCTTGAATTGATGCGTGCCCCTCCGATCCTGCGGAGACTATGTACACAGTGTCTGGGGGAACTCGGACGTCTGCACGACGTATTGTATGGCTTTCAATTTCTCCAGTCCCTCTAGTTAACTAAATTGAACTCCAAGTTTGTGCTACTTTGAGGTGAATTCTCCGGATCCTGTGCAGGTCAGGCTACAGTAGCATGCTTGGCAAAAGCTTGATTCATCTACATTACTCAGTCCATTGCTCCAGGTTTCCAAGTTGTACATCTAATAAGTGCGAGTGAGTAGCAGTATGCATGTAGAGCGACATGCTACAAACGGGCCCGGGAAGAATTTAACACGAGCCAACTGAGTTCCAAGGCATTCCCGAAGCAAGGGCCTGCGCGAACGTTACATGTATAACATTTGGCTTCCCTATTATTGAGTGTCAACAATCAAAATGTACAAGACTGGACGCCGTGTACTAAAGTCGCGATGTGCAATAGTTGTATTTCGTCTATCCATAAAAATACACAACTTGTTGCTACGCTGAAGCGCCTTGATGCGGTAAAGATAAGCCTGGGCTACAGTAGTCTTGGCCATACTTCAAACTGACCACCATATGATGCCCACACACTGAATACTTGATACAGGACAGAGTCCTCAGTTAGGGTCCACACCACACAGCCTGTTTGCGAGATCAGAGCAGTAGGCATTCGTTGCGCCGCCACCCGAGCTCAAGTCCTGGAAATTGATGCCCAGATCTCCCGAGTTGTAGCCCCTAGCAGCGACGTAGAAGTCGTTGTTATAGCGGTCCAGGAGCTGCCTGTAGCCATCACCACCCGCGGGCCCCGGGACGCCGCCAGCACCGTCGCGAACCATCTGCAGAATGGAGCCCTGGGGGTCGCCCTCGTTGAACGAGGCGCCGTTGTGGGCCTGCATGATGCCGGTGTTGTTGACGCCGGCGCCGGGCGACGTGGTGCTTTCGACGCGCACCTTGCCGTGTGACTCCTGCATTATCACGGCGAGGATGCAGCGGCGGTCGATGTTCAGCTCGCCGGACACCGTGGCCACCGCGTCCAGGACCCACTGCGTCTCCTGCGCCGAGTTGCCCGTCGTGTTCATCACCTGGGCGTTGTGCGCCGACATCGTCTCCCACGACACCCACTTGTCCGGTCCTGGGAAGTTGCTGCTCGGCCCGCTGTAGTGCACGATACCGCCGCTGCCGCCGCCAGTCGCAGGCGGGTTAGTAGGCGCGTGGCCACCGGCTGGGATGGTTAGCACGTCGCCCTCGTGAAGTGCATAGTCCGGGGGCTGGACTTGAGGGTTGGCGGCCTGAAGGTCCTGCAGGCTGACCCCAGACCTCTCGGCGATGTTGTACATGGTATCGCCGGCAACGACAGTGTAGGTCTGGTTACCACCACTCTGGCCCGGGACGTTGAGGGTCTGGCCGACATTGACCTGGTAGTCCGGGGGCCGAACGTCCGGGTTCGCCGCCTGGAGCGCAGCAAGGTCCACGCCGAGCTTCTGCGCGATGGCCCAGAGGCTGTCGCCGGGGACGACGACGTAGCCGCCGCCGGTGCTCTGGATCGCGGACAGGACCTTGACGCCGAACTGCTTCTGCGAGCTCTTGCAGGGGACGGTGAGCACGTCGCCCTTGCGGACCACGAAGTCCGGGCCCGAGATCTGCGGGTTGCGGGCCTTGAGGCCGTCCAGGGACACGTCGAGCTTCTGGGAGATGTTCCACATGGAGTCGCCGTCGACGACGGTGTACTCCGACGACTCGGCCGGCGCCGCGTCGGTCGCTGCTGAGACTGCGACCTTGTTGTCGGTGCCGTAGGCGTTCTGGCCCATCCAGTTCCCTGGTGGCGTGTACCTGCCCACGATATAAGTCGCGCCATCCGAGGCCTTGGCGGACGCGATGCCGACCTTGGTAGTCGTCGGCCAGATGCACTGGTCATGAAAATGTGATTAATATGACTATTGAGAAGAGATCCGTTGTCATCAAGCATACCTGGGTGTAGTGGCCGTAGCTTCCAAAATCGCCGTCTGGGATGTTCTCGCCGTGGTAGTTAGGCTTCTCGTTGAGCCATGCGCGGGTGGCATCGGCCAGACTGGCATCCCCACTGGACATGAAAAGGTTCTCCCCTTGACCGTCAACTCCCGAGTGCTCGAATTTCTTAGTATCTGCCAGATGCTGCGCATACTGCTTGGCGTCGTTGGCAAGGCCGTCGTCCCAGGTAAGATCTGGACGCTGCTGGCCGGGAGCCTCGCGGCGAGCTGGTAGGTGGTTAGTATCCCGCATCAGGGAGGCAAGGTTCGCAGGAATATATTCACCATCGTTGTGAGCGTTGAGGGCGGACTGGCTATCAGACATGCTTGCTGTAAAGTTTAGGCGAATCGGTTTTGAAGTGGTTAATGGCTATTGTGATATATCGAATAACAACCGAGTTTTGAAAGATGGATATAGAGCTCTCCACCATTGATGGCCTGCTTCGTCTGTATTTATATACCCGGGGCGTTTGCCTTCGAAAAGCCCCCAAAACTGCTGAATTTCTCATTCCGGAAGCTGACTCCATCTTCGGACGTTCTGATGTCGCAATGTAGACACGCAAAATCTCACATGATTGCGAAGGTGCACCTGCTAAGCCCATGTCTTACGGGCTGGGGGCAGAATTGTTGTTAACTAGGCGTGTGACAGAGGGCTGAGACAAGGCTGCCATCGTTCTACAGATCTGACTGCTTATGTTTTGGCCCGGCAGTGTGCGAGTCTCGCAAAAAGGATGCCCCAGCCTCGGTGGCTCTGGCCTCGTGTCATCTGAATCGGTTGGGACATGAAGTAATAGGGACCTATTAGTAAACTGTAAGCAGCCGTCGCCATCGCCGTCGCCGTCGCCACGGTAAGGCAAGCTCAAAAACGCAATGGGGCCGTCAGGAACTCTTGCTGACATATTGGGGCGGGAGGTCGTGGCTCATCTCAGCTGACCATGAACATGGCGTTCACCACACTAGGAGCTACTAGATCGCTGATGTTGGCAAGTACGACCCTCGCTATTAGGAGGCTACTTTAGTTATCCCCTACGGGGCACGTAGCCTCTTAAAACTTAAACAGAACAACACCAATACACGATTGCTTCCCATATAATTATTGTACATACAAGAGACCTACCAATACTAATTAGTAGTCATGGGTATCATAAATTAACAAGGTAGAAAAGGCAACCCCATAAAGATTTTCCTAACCTAAAAATTATATCCTCCTTATTAGCAAGCGCTATATAGCAATGATTGCTTCTTTAGGCCTCTCTATATCATTAAACTCCCTAAGTAAATATTATAAAGATTAAATAAACTAAGTAGCATTTCCTATAATATCTATATACATATTTATCGTTATTTAAGAAATATGCATTTATTATATATAAAACTTTACTAAAAACAAACTTATTATAAACCCATCTTTAACTCCTTTTTAAAACTTAGCAAAACCTAATAAAGCTCCATTTTATTAAATGAATAAAGCTTATAATTATCATAATTATTAAATAAATAAAGCTTATAACTATCGCAATTACTAAAGCTAATGCAATGCTACGTTATAAATAAGCGTGAATTATATATTATGCTTTTAATTAATATAAAAGGACTTAATAATAGGAAAAAGCCTTAGCTTTTAAGGCCTAAAGGAATTAATAATTTCTTTTTTTTAATAATCATAACTTACTTTCTATTAAACTATTATTATTAACTTACTCTTAAATATTATTTATTTTATTAATATTTCTTTATTTTATTAATCTCATTCCTTATAATATTTGCTATAAAAACCTATAAAAATAGTTAATAACGCTAAGAAGCTATTAGCTTTTATTAAAGGGTATATAATTAATGAAATGCTTGCTTAAACTTTAATTAACCTAGCTTACTGTAAATATATTAACCTAAAACTATAATTTATAGCCCTTATATAAGGAATATTAATAAAATACCTAATTACCTATCTAGCAAGTACTTTAGCAAGCTATATGCAATAAAATCTTTATAATAATAACCTTTTCATTGCTTATTATAAGAATTACGCGGCATAAATATAAGTAATATTTAAAGCATTATTAAATCCTTATTAATAATGCTTAAAAGTCTTCCTTTAAATGCAAAGCATTTATATAAAATGCAATAATTAACTTATAGCATTATAATTAATTACTATGGCTTAAGCTAAGGAAAGATTAAAATAAATTAATAATAAGCTTTGCAATACCTTGTTAGCCCTAAAATTAAGTATAAATAAATATTATATGTAACTTTAAAGATAGCAATTATAAGCATAGCCTTTATAAGAATTATAAGCAGGCTTTAAATAATGATAATTATTAAAAGGGTAATCCTTGGGATAATATTTATCACCGCTACTAACTTTAAGCATGCAATTATAAAACCCAAACTTAATAATATAATTTATTAAAAACCAATATAATTAGCAAGGCTTATTATTATTAATAAAGAGATAAAAATAAAGCTTATACTAAAGATATATACCATACCTGGCATAATCTTAAGCTGCCCTAAGAATACCTTTATTAAACGAAAAATATAACCCATATAAAACTCTTCCCTTATAACATATTCTTAATAAATGCTTAAATTTAGCAAAATTAATATAATTTATAAAAACCTTTAATAATTCTTATAAGTATATTAAGGATTTATATAACCTATTAAATAATAAGATAAAAATATTTTTTAATATTTATTATTATACTAAAATCCAGCTAAGTTAATTCTATGTAATTTTTCCCTAAATACTTAAAAATTAAGCCAAAGCCTATTACCTTTATTTTATAAATTAAATTAATATATTTATAATAACATACCTTAAAATTAAAATGCATTTTAATATAAACCTTAATTATTAGCATTACTATATAAATTAAATAATAATAATATTTATAAAGATAAGAGCATAAAACTTAAATAAAAACTTATATAAGGTTTTATATTTAATGCTTAATAAGCTATAACTTTATTAATAAGTATTAAGCTAAGATTATGCTAAGGAGGATAACTTAAAAATAATAGTAATTAAAGTTTATAAAGAAGTTCCTAAGCTAAAAATAGCTTTTTTTAAGCTAGCTTAATTATATAAAAAGTTATTTTTAAACTTAAAATCCATAGTAAAAACATAACTTAACCGCGTAATTATAATTTATATTATAAATAAAGTTTTAAATTAATATTATATTAATTATAGGTATAATAGCTAAAAGCTAAAAAAAGGATAATAATTGCAGTTTTAAGCGTTTTAAGGAAATTAAAGATTTAGCTAATTAAACTCAAGCCATTTAAGCTTTAAGTAACTAAGATCCTATGGCATTAATTATAAAGCTTAAAGTAACAATGCTTATAAAAAAAGAAAAGAAGAATAATCTTAAAAGAAAAGATATTATATTTATAAAAAGAAAAAATGCTAATTAATTAAATATTTAGCTAATAAGCAATATTTAATAAAAAAAAGCTACTTAATATAATATAAATATAAAGATTATAATAATAACTTTAATACTTTTTTAAGTAAATTTAAAGAATATAAAATAAATAATAAAGATAAATTTTATAAATATAAAGATAAATAGAATTAAGATAATAATTGCAATAGCAATACTTATATTATAAAGGTAAAACCTAATAAGGAGGTTTATTATATAAATATTAATTTCTTAGCTAATAAAGCATTTATGCATTAAATCACGAGAAATAATATCTTTTAAATAAAAATAATTATTGCAGCTAGCTAGTTTATCTTAAAAAATAAATATAACTAAACTTATTTTTAAGAAATCCTGCTAAACATTAAAGTATTATTAATATTTATAGCTAAATATAAGCAATTTCTTGCATTATAATGAAAAGACTTAAAGTACCAAATTAATCCAATCACTATAAGGAAAGCTAAAGTTAAATTTAATAATGGGATAACCATTAATTTACTTAATATAATGAAAGTTTCCACTTTAATTAATTATATTAACTTTTATATTATTTAAGCATAAACCCCATTTCTACTTTATATAGCAAATATAAATAGGCTTTAAATATATTATAATAACATTATAAATAAAATGGTTTCCTTTAATAATATAACTATTATATTAATACTTAGAAAATAGGGCTACCTATGGTTTTTCCTAAACTAAACTATTAATGCTATATATTTCCTCTTAAAGATAAAAATAAGGAGATTTCACCATTACTTTGCATACCCATTAATAAATTAACTATATTAAATGCTTAAAAAAGCCGGCAATTTAAATATTAATAAATAAGCAATAGCAAAGATTAAAAAGATATATTACTATTATTAAATAAATAAACCTATATTTAGGCATTTTAAGTTTACATTATGCAATAATTATAAATTTAACTATAAAATCTTAATTAACATAATATATTTAAGCAAACATTTAATCCTCCATATTATAAACTAAGCCATTGCTTTCCAAGAAGCGAAATTCTTAAAATTTATATTTATAAAGACCACATAGCAAATACTGCAAATGCTTTAAATTAATATATATTAAGGACCATTAAATATTATTAAATATAATGCAGGAATAAACTTTATATCCTTAAAATTCCATTTAAAAACATAGATAATAGGAATTAAATATAAATAAGTTCCCATAAAAGCATATTAATTTATTAAGAAAGTTAAGAAATACTATTAAGCCCTTAAATAAGCATATAAAATCCTATACATTAAACTACATAATAACGCAAATAATAATACTATTTTGCAAATAGCTATAAAAGCTATTAATAATATTACTAAACTAAATGGATTAATTCTTATGCTTTTAATCTTTAGCGCTTACCCATAAGTATTATATAAGTTACTATCATTACCATTAATATAAAAGCAAGCGGAAGCTATTTTAAAGGCTATAAAGATGCTGCAAAAAACCATAACTA
Source organism: Diaporthe citri (assembly GCF_014595645.1). Classification (NCBI taxonomy): domain Eukaryota; kingdom Fungi; phylum Ascomycota; class Sordariomycetes; order Diaporthales; family Diaporthaceae; genus Diaporthe; species Diaporthe citri. The sequence continues at coordinate 680,209 of NW_025064846.1, forward strand.
AACAGCAAATATAAAATGCATTAAATATTAAAGTTAAACTTATCTTTAATATAAAATACTTGCTGCAATGCAAAGTTTATATATAAAGAGAGAAAGAAGGATGGAAGGGTTTATATAAGGTTATTATTATAAATAGCCATAATATAACCTTAAATATATTAAATAAAGCTGCAATATTTAAGTTAATAATTATTTAACCATATTATTAAAATAATAACAAGGAAATGCAACCCTTATAAGCAAAAAACCTAGCTATAAAACCTTAAATGCAACCTATTATGCAACTATTATTACTAAAAATAAAAGACTGCATTATTATATTATATATCTTAAAAAAAGAAAATAAAAACTATAACCTAATGATTAAACTAAAATAAGATAAAGTTATTATAATACTAAGCTTATTATTTAAAGAGTTTAATAAAATAAAAATTAATAACTTTATTATTAAAGGTATCTTTTAAATTAAGAAATAATTAGCAAAGCAATATAATAAATATTATTTCTTTAAGTTCTGCATAATATAAAAAATAAAAGGTAAAACCATAAAACCCTATAAGAAATCCTAATTTATTATCTAAGGTTATAATAATAATAAAAAGGGATTAATCTTAATACAAAGCTTAACTATTTAAAGAATAAGCTAATAAATAATCCTTATATTCACCCCCTTATTAATTTAAAAAAAAAGCATAGTTCTTATACTTTAAGATATTACTTAAGCCTACCCTTAAGCAAAGTTAAAACTATATAAAATAATCCTTATAAAGCTATTAAAGAAACTAAAAAATAAATACCCTTTAGGCATAATTATTTATATTATCCAACCTCTATATAATATAATAAAATCCAGCATTTATTAATTTAATATATATTAAAGATATTATTAATAAAAGCTTAAAATAAACTGTTTTATATATAATCCTTACTTAATAATTATAAAGCCTACATAACCTTTTAAAATAATAAGTATGCAAATAAATAATATATTAATTCTATTTATATTAAAATTCTAAGATAAGGAAGAAATTAAGATAAAAGCTGCAAAATTATAAGGAAAATTAAAATAAAAGCTAATGCCTGGAAACTTAATAAATTATAATAAAGCTTGCATAACCATAAACACCACTAGCTTAATTACTACTTAATAAAAGGAATAGGCCGATAAACTTGCCCTTATTAATATAATAATTAAAAACACTCCCTAAAGATACCTTAAATAAAAAGCCTATAAAGCATATATAGCTTTAATTTATTAATTAAAAGCTTTATATAATCTTTTAATAACTATATAAATATAAAACCTAAAGGCAGGAAATCATAAAAGCCTAAATATGCAATTATTATAGTAAATAAATAACGCCATGCAAAGAATTAAATATATACCCCTTAATCTTAAAATAGCAAAACTTTTTATATTTATAAATAAATTATTTATAAACAACTAAAACTTAATATCTTAACTTAAATATATTATTATCCTTATAAATAAAACTTATAAAGAAATTAAGGGATTTATAATAATAAGCAATATTCTTTATTAATTATTAATAAAGTATAAATATATTACTTAAAGCATATTAATAAGCAAAATTTATAGTATAGTAAATAAAATAAATATTAAAATCTCCTTAGCTATAATAATTAAAATGGTTATAAAATAACTTTTATTATTAAATATACCCTTAATTATTTATATAAACTTATATAGCCTATATAAATACCTTATAAAGCTAGAAATAATAAAGAAAAAGCGCCTTATAATTAATATTATATTACTATAAAAATTATATAAGATAAAAAAGATTATTAAAGTAAAGTGGATAAATAGGAAAAACAATCCTGCTAATATAATAATAAAACTAACTTTAAATACCGCATTATAAAAGCTTATTAATAATAATAAGCTTTGCATATAGGTAAATGAATTAGTTAAGAAACTTAAAGTAGCCCCTTCTTACTAAGGAAGGAGTAATTTATCGCTAGCACCTTTTCCTTTTAATCTTATCGCTATTAATTGCAAAACCTTATACCTTTTAAACTTAAAACCTTTAATATAAACATTAACCTTCCATACTTTAACCAATACCTTTTTAATACCTTATTATATATAAGGATAACCTTATAATTATTAATATTATTAATAATTATTATTTTAAAGTTAACCTTATTATTATTATTGCTTTTCGCTGTTATTTATTAGTAATAATATTAAAATTAACTTTTATTAAATTTATTTGCAATTTATTAATTTCTCTTATAATTAAAGAATAAATTAATAATTATTGCATAATAATTATAAAGTTTTATATTATAAATATTCATTTTAACTATTAAATTCCTATAAGATCTTTTCCTTTTTATTATAATGGAAAATATTAATAACAACTTATAAAGATTATTTAATACTTTTATTAATATGCCTTATAAAAATAATAATGGTAAGTAAAATCATTTAGTAAATATCATATTTATTACTTACGCTAAAGATATAATTAATATAATTATCGCCATAATTACCGTTAATATAATTAATACTAAAGGTAGCCTTACCGCAACCCTTAACCAAAATTAAGATTTCCTTGCAAACATTGTAATTATAATCTTAATTAATAAAATAAATATTATAATTATATTCTCATTAAGCAATAAGATAAAGATTGGAATTATTACTAAGGCTGCAAAAAGGGTTAAAATCGCCTTAATTAATAAGAATAAAGATAAGCTTATTAATCTTATTAGCTTTTATAATAAGGTTATTGCTAATAACGCTTATTTAATAAATATTAATAAGGATATTAATAATAATAACTTTTATTTACTTACTTATTTAATAAATATTAATAAAGATATTAATAATAATAACTTTTATTTGCTTAATATTAATAGTAATTTAATTATTGCTAATAATAAAGATAATTAAAATTAAGCTAATAAAACCTTAATAAAGATTGTAAAAACTGCCTTTAAATTTACTTTTATACTAAGCATTAAAAAAAGCAAGCTGCTTATTAAGATAAACTCTTAAGAAATTATTAAAATTAATAAGCTAAAGGCCATGGCTATAGCCTAAGCTAAAATACTTTTCTTAAATAACGCTATTATAATAGCTATTATTTAAATCATTAATAACTTTTAATATTAAGATAAGCAAATATTATTTAATAATATAGTTAAAAAGCTATGTATTTATATTAAAAGCATTAAAACTTTTAATACAAGATTATATAGCATCCTTAATAATAAGAATTATTAAAGTAACTATTATTTTAAATACTAAATCATTGCAATCTTTGTAATAAATAACTTAATAAGGGTTTTAATTTTAAGTATCTTTTATATATATTAAATTAAAAAGATTTAGCTATTAAAGAATTAAATTATTATATTAATTTAGCTTTAAAACTTTTTGCATTAAATTATTAATAAATGCATATAAGGCTTATATATAAAGGGACTTATTAAGAAATATATGCTACCGCCTAAGTAATTTAAGCAAAAGATAACTATTAAGAAGATTAAAAAGAATAATAAAAAGTAAAAAAAGGACTTAATAAATAATTAAGCTACTTATAACGCTTAATTTTAAGAAGATAAAAAGTAGCTAAAGGAAAATAATTTAAAGCAATATTAAGTGCATTTTAATAATAAGAATAAAAATAAAAATAATAATATTTGCATTATAAAAGTATATAATAAAAATAAATGCAAGCTAAAGGGTTTAGCATTAGCTTTGCAAGCATTAACTTTCCCTATAAAGAAAAAATTTAAAACTAAGGTTTCTATATAAAAGTTAATAATTTTCATAAAGAAGCAACCTTAAAAGCTAAGTATTAAGGATAATAAGTATAATATTTAAGAAATGATATAATAATGAAGGTTATAAATTTAAGGAATAATGCAATAGCAAGGGTTGCTAAGACTTACTTTAAAACTTATAAGTTATAATTTTAAGCCTCTTTAATAATGCTTTTTTATAATAAAGGTTATATATATATAATATGCAATAAATTATGATTTTAGGCTAACTATAATAAGGATTATATATACTTATTAAAAGAAGAGAAAACTTTAAGTATTGATAAGTATAATCCTCGCTATTAAGAGGCTACTTTAGTTATCCCCTACGAGGCACGTAGCCTCTCAGAACTTAGACAAAACAACACCAATACACGATTGCTTCCCATACGATTATCATACGTACAAGAGACCTACCAACAGCTGAAAAGGGCATATGCAGTGCAACACATTCCGAGGGTCGGACTGTGAATGACCTCAGCTTTTAGCATGGGCCTTGCATCCAGACGATCAGGCACCTCAGCTCTCGTTTCGTAGTACGAACACGTGCTCTCAGCATCACTCTCACCCATGATTGTAGGATTCCCAACGAAGAGGGCCGCGTACTGGAATGAGCCTTGACGACAATCGAACATTCTGCCCGGGCTCTTGCGGGGGAAATAAAGGGGGGCTATGGACATCTGAGTTATACTGTCTTACTTATATCAATGGCTCAGGTGACAGCTTCGAGTCGGTATGATTGATTCGGACCAGTGTAAGTAGGCTGTAAGGCCTTATTTCGAGATGCTGCTCAGATATACGTGGCGTTGTATGTTACATTCATCCTTACAGCTCCATTATCGTAAAGAGCAAAAGATAATAGGTCCAGAAGCTAATTTAACTTGCAAATATCAGGCTATAACTTGCAGAGCTTACTTCATTGAGAATACAATCTAAAACAGATCTATCTGGCCAATCGTTCAACCCAACCTATCAAATTCGACTGAGCACTCAAACATGCATGGGCTGATCATACATCAACTTGAACATGAGGTCTTTGAAAGATCCGTCAGGGTTCATCAGCTGGGCCGCGGGGCTGACAAAGTCGTCGGCCAAATGTCCCATGCACCCGAAGAAGGCATACTCGTAGATGAATTCCTTGCTGTCCATCCAGTTGGCCATCTCAACAGTGAAGGCGACAACCTCATCATAGTTACGAGAGATGCTGGCGATCTCGTGGACTATGATAGGCAGGTTGTAGCGCTGGTGCATCTCCTCGAGGTAGCGCTGTGTGGCGCCGGCGTCGGTGTTGTAGGCGTGCAGGCCGAGGTAGTCCGGGGGGCTGTCCGCGACGAGGGCCATGAACTGCTCCAGCCAGGCGCGCCCGTCCTCGGTCCACGCAGGGCAGGGGCTGCACAGCTTCTTGCCGCGCTGCCGCAGCTGCAGGACCTGGTTGTGCCAGATCTCGGCGGCCTGCTGGGGACTGATGCCGTTGCGCTCCGGCTCGTTGAAGTAGATCACCAGCGGCTGGTCGCTGTTCAGGATCCACTGCCATTTGTCGCCCTGTGTCTCGTCGATCAGGTGGATCATGGGCCGGAAGGGGGCCCGGCCCTTGAGCTCGGGAGGAACCCAGGCGTTCCAGTTGCAGACTGACGACGTGGGATGGTCATTGTCGAAGGGAACCTGGTCCAGCTGCTGGGGGAAGCTGTTGGTGTTGGTGTAATCCCAGAGGAGCATTCGCTTTCTGACGACCATGATGATGAAATGGATTGGTGAGGAGTCTATTAGAGAGTGTTGATGATGGGGTATGAAATTGATAGAGACTTTTGCTGGTACTAGGTGGTGTGCTGTAATGAAAACGATGATGTGACTTGTGACTGGGAGAGCAAGATTATCACGGAGCCTTTGTTGATATATGGAAAGGGAACTCTAAAGTATACACACCCACGACTTACTGCTTCGCCTCTTGATGTTATCTAATATACATCATCTCACATGGCATCACCGCAGGCTAACGTGATCATAAATGACGAGAAAAGGGGGCCGGGGGCGGGGGCCGCAGACCGTTGTGAAGGAAGCATTGAATCACGAGGCCAGCGTGGTACGTCGAATCTGACGTCTTGATCTGCCACAGGACAAGAACGACGTTCGTGCCTAGAAGTACAATGTTGGATGCCAATTCTCAATAAGCAATTGCTGAGAGTCACCGCCGCGCTTACTGGCCCATCAATGATGTATGCAGGAACGTCAGATTTGCTGAGGCACCTCCAGTCTACATCTCAGCCACCCCAAGTAAGGCTGACTACACCCATCATTCGCTCGACCCCGTGGCTCTTCAATTGACCAGTCACGTCAGCTTTGGTTAAATAGTGAAGCGGGTGGTCAGCCGACTTGAGAGACTCTACCCTACTATTATTGAAGCCTAGGGACGCCGCTGTTAGTTTTCTTTTGGGGTCGTGGCTGATATTTGCCTTCAGCTGTGCAAGCGTGCAGGCTGTGGAAAGAAGCGCAGACCATTTTCGCCACTATTGGGTAACCTAGATGACGACGGAATTCCTCAGGGATTTATCCTGGGTCATCTGGACCGACAGGGAGATTTATAAGCTTGTATTTATAGCCATAGGGAATGGAGGGTCCTGACCGAGGTTGATTGAGTCAACCAAAATTCAGAAATATATAAGTCCAGAACGACAAGGGCACAAGAGTCTAATCATCGAACACAGACAACCAAGAGTTGCTTTCGAAATCATTAGAACGATCCAGCCTAGATTTACTCAACACTCTCCATTCCTATAAGCAAAGTCTTACGAATACTCACCAGAACAGCAGAAATGGGTGTCATCAACATTAACAACATATCTGGCCACGACCAGAAATTTTACATCCACGGATGGGGCCAGAACGACACCACCGTAGGTGCTGGTCAGATGTTCACCTTCGATGCGCCTGACGGCACTTCTGGTGCCATCATTGCCGTCCATGAGGGGCGTGAGGGAGAGCAAGTCGAGATTACCAAGGGCGGATGGCAAGGTCTGTATTTCTTGCCGTTGGTGCTTTGTTCCTTTTCCACTCGCTCTGACACCTGGTCATAGGTAACGACACCTTCGACACCAGTGTCCTAGCCGGCTCTGGTGGAAACATCACAGTCCAGCACTGGGGCAACGATAGCACCCGAAAGGGAGCACCAACCTATATGCAAGATGCCCAGGTCGCCTGGGCCAACGCCAGCCAGGAGACTAGAAATGCTATCCAGAGCTTTATCATCCTCAACGGCGAGGGCAAGGTTGTCTACATCGGGCCCACTAAGGAGAACCGAGCCCTGGAGAGCTGGGTTCGCACCTTTGCCAACGGCAAGACCTACATCGGTATCGGTGCTTGGGGTGACTTCCCGGGAGATGAAAACGATAACAACCTGGTAAAGTCATACTTCAAGCCAAGAGACGGTGCCCTCCATGCTTTGATCTTGACTAACACCGACTGAACACAACAGAGCTCTGCCGCTCCCGGAAGCCACGACATCATCATAACCTACAATGATGGCAACGCCAACCCTACCAAGGGGGCCTCAGGTGGGTCCAACGCGCCCGAGGCGGCCGCGGTCTTCGCCTTCACGACGCAGGAGGCCGGCGCGCCGGAGGGACCGGGGATCGTCCTGACTAACAAGTCCGGGGCGCAGGCTAACTACAACTTCTACAACAACACGGCCAACGGCGACGGGTGGGCGAACCCGGAGTTCAACATCACGACCGCGAGCGTGACGCTGGGCCCCGGGCAGACGCAGTTCGTGGCCCTCGACAGCTCCTTCAAGGGCCGCGTGCAGCGCGGCACGCAGCAGCCGGCGACGTGGGTCGAGTTCCAGCTCAGGGCCGACGACGGCTGCGCGTGGGGGAATATATCGCTCATCATGGGCTGCGACGGGGCGGCGATGATCTCGGCGACGGATGGAAAGGGCGTCAGTGCGGGCTTTACGCAGGACATTGTCAGCGGCGCGCCCGACGCCGCCAAGGTGACGCGGGGCGACGGGGTCGTCGTTCTTGATACTACACAGGGTTATTGGGCCGGTGGGCCGAACAAGGCCGCCAGTGATTACGAGTTGGCTGTCGTTGGCCAGCAGAACGCCTATGTGCTTGGTGGCTCGGGGACGACCGTCGTTCGCTCGGAGAACAACCGCCTTGCTGTGGACATTTATTGATGGAGTTTCACTGTTCCTTCTTTTACGATCTTGTTGTTATGTTTCCTCTTTAGTAGTAGATAGTGACTTTGGATTCCGTAGGTAATGGACTGGATGTTTGTTGCCGCAGAAAATGGCTTGTGTATATTGAAGTCATTGAGGCAAGGTGGACTCATTTTGCGAGCATGCGCTTGAGCATGCAATTGCTTGTGCCAAAAAGGTCTTGAGAAGTTTTTAGCCAAGTGCCATGTCACGCATAAATTGAAAAGGCTGCTGGTTACTACCTAGATAACTGCCCTGGAAAGAAGTCCAGTCCTGTTGTGGAGGGCTAGAAAGGCTTGAATTAAGCTGGCAACTAGTTACCCAGGTATCTGATACCAAGACAGAAGCAGCAAATACTGGTCTTTTCTTCCGTTCATTTCATATTGTAAAAGTAGAAAGCAAAGCAAGCCTAGTGCCTCGCTTGCCTGTAGGTCCAATGATAGTTACTGTAGCTTTTGCAACTAATGAGTGGAGACTATGTGGCCCAGTTGAAGCCTTGCATCAATCAATTCAAGAGTATGATATCCTAGCAAGGTAAGAAGCACCTGTACAGAAAGAAACAAGACAACAGGATCCTCAGCAACCTAACCGCATGCTCACATTGGATTATAATGATCCATACCAAGTAGACGAGAAATTAGTGCTAGTTAAGTGATGCTGCCTCTTCCTCGTCACTTGCGTTCAGAAGAGTTTGGTCATCCTCCTCACCATATATGAGATCAATGAGTTGAGGAGTCCTTGAATCTGTGGTCTGTGGAGGTCTCTCAGAGACTATATAATTCTCAGGCTGGTGTTCACTCTCCGATTTGTCCAGAGTGCAAACAAATCTGGCGATGTTGTTGTCATATATTCCATGGCACAACGATGTTCCCTTGTTGATTGTGCCGGGCTTGCAGGCATGAGAATGTACACCAACGACTTTTAGTCTTGGCTTTCCACCTCTTGCATGCCTCCAAATAATCGGGCCACCCGAATTTCCTGTGATAATGTCTTGTTAGCATGACATGGAAGGAGTGAAGGTAGGTAAAATGAATGAAAAACAAAATCAATTGATCTACTTACCGTTCGAGGTATCAGCTTTGTAAGTGATATGGTCGCTGAAGGTGCTGAAGTCAAAATCACCGGTACTCTCGTACATCACGTTCCCTGCTTGGTTGGAATGGCTGGTTCGTCTTTCGGAGTATGTTGGCACATCGCTGGGATAGCCCACAATTGAAAGTTGCAAGGGCCCCTTCAGGACCTCCCCACGTCCAACGCCGAGTCGGAACTTCCCATGGGCCTTGAAAGACGGCTGAAGCCGGATACCTGCTTCATCACAGGGCCATCTCTCTTGTTCAAACCACAAACGGTGAACGAAGACACGCGAGGCTCTCAGGCATTCAACGCCCTCGTGAGGGAACTGACCTGAGTAGCCCAGGTAGATCCAAATGTCGTGAGAAGCTATGCGGCCGTAATCGCGATAATTTGCGTTGTAGACACAATGGCCTGCTGTCACCACTGTGTTCTTGTTGTACACCCAGCCGCTGCCTCCACCACGGAGTGGTCCGACGCTCGGGTCGTCGAGACTGCGGATGCGGATGTCGAGCTTGCACACACCTGTTAATTTAGTATGCGCGTCTCTCAAATCCAACCTGGAGATTTTGCCCCATGGTGAAAAAGTAAGGATCTTACATCGGTGCTTCCCAGCGGGAGCGAAGTCCTCCTTGCGAACTTCTTTCTGTTTTCCGAAACCATCCACCCGTACTTCTGCCAAGTGCTGAACAGCGCTAGTCAGACCCTCGAGATCTTTGTGTTCCAGAGGAATACTTGCCGTTCTCCGATATTTGAATATGTGAGCAAAAGAATCGACTTCTTCCATTTCACGATTAGGCTGCTCTTTAGCAAGATCCATGCGCCAGTGGTATCCGAAATTCCCATCCTGACGGAGGCCCGGCAGCTTGACGACTGCGGTTTTTTGGATGACATTGCGAAGTCCAATGTAATCATGAAGCGCTTCTACTTCGAGCATAGATTCGTCACTCACGTCCTTCCAACTAACACGATCTTTCAGATACCTGAGACGGTCTGACTTCGACGGTCTGACTTCGAGTCTTGGACATCGCGGCTCAACGATCTCAAAGCGTCTCGAGTGCCCGATATGTCCTATTGCGATACTCGATTCAGTCAGCGCTGCAGCGAAGAGTATGATAAAGATAAGAGCATGCTGTAGTAAGCACCTAGTTAGTTGCCACGGAATATAATGGGATGAATTCTTGCCCTTGCGACTGGCATGCAACCTGATCCCATGCTTCTCATTGCATTCACTCCGACATTGAATTTCTCTGAGAGGGACCGCTGACGAGCATCAAGCAAAGTGTCAGTTGACGTTTCCACAATGATGTTCTTGTTGATTTTGTGGAATAATCGCTCGATCTTCCGGACCTTGTCGTTGTATTCCTCGTACTTGTGACCCAGCAGATCTTTGAGATCCTTTGGTGGCATGTTCTTCCGTGATTTTTGGCTATTGAAGTTCTCGATAAGCTCATGCTGAAGATCCAGGTAAGTGACTGCTAGGCTGGACACTCTTTCCATCGACTGGAGTACTAAGTCGTGCTGAGTTGGGTGCCTTTGGTGGCCACGAACAGAGCCCTCGGCGGACTGATGATTAGATGCAGTTGCCCATGGTGCAACAATTAGTTGTGTTAATGCGGCTTGGGCAACAGCGACTGTGAAGTGAGAGCTCGGACCTTGTTGCAGCCCATGCCTATCTTCAGGGGCCTTGGCAGTAGCCTCGGGGCTGATGTTGATCTCGTCGTCCCCCTCCGCTCTGGAACCTTCAGTTTCGTCTAGCATGTTCGAGCCAGCCGTACCTCCATCTTCTGTTTGTGGCACATTACCTTCAGACGCAGTATTCTCTGGGTGGTGTCGTTCTAGGGTGCTGTTCTTTGGAATAGCGTCATCTCTTCTGTTGTTTTGGTGTGGAGTCTCCCGAGTTCCAACAGTTGGGCCGTCCTCTTGGTAGCTGTGTTTGAATTTGGAAAGACAGTTCCCCATGTTCTCGAACAGCACCGATACGGCGATGCGGCAACTGGAGCAGGTTGAGACAGGATACTGAACAGCCCGTTGAGACTTGGTCCTGCAATCATCAGGCTCTCGAGACCCTGGAAGCAAGACAAATACAATTGTTGCAAAACGCCAGAGCCTTCGAAAAGAGCCTCGCCTTCATATGAAAATCATGTACCCAAGAGGGAGGCTCAAAATGAGATATTACTGGAACCATCTTTCTTGATGCCTCGGATGTTTTCGGGAATCAGTCTTGTTTTGAGTCGTGCCCGCTCAGCCGGTCAGCTTCAATACCACACTCTTCGTTTGATATAGAAGGTGGATGGGTACAGTTTCCAGGTTTTCTGCATCGGCTGCTTCCCTGATGCAAAGCGATTACTCACCTGCTCTTTATCCTGCGAGAGATTAAGCCCAGAGCCTTGTTTGACCAGCAGCTATCCTATCGACGGCCAACTCACACCATTTCCGCCAAACTGAATTTTAAGATCCTTCTCCTGACCAAAGTTCCTTAGTCTTCCTCTAGTAACACTTACTTTGATTCTGGTGGCGTAGTTGTAGTAAGGAAGGACGGGCTAGCTCTATGAAGCCTGCTCGTAATCTGCTCGCAATCTGTACTCTATACCTTCAAACCTCTGCAATATTCCTGAAATCAAACAGTTTTCAGCTTGGGATTACTAAAAATTGGTTCTGAAAGATGTATAGTTGAGTTTAGGAGCGGTGATGGCACAGTTTAGTTGGTGCTGACATGGACCATGTGATGTTGCGGCTCTTGCTCGCACTCGGAATCGGCCATTTAGCCCAAGTGTTCAATATGGCTTGCACCGGGCAGCACTAGATTCAACAATGCGTTTTCTACACCGGTCCACGGCTGAGGGGATGATGGGTTGCACAAGCGATGGCTTTTTTCTGGAGGCTGGCAGGCAGCTGTATCACATGTGCAAATTGATCACTGATTTTGGTGGACCCAGGCCCAAATCACCAGTAATGTCGGTCCGACATCGAGCTGAGTTGCACACATTTATTACCTCGTCAAGGACGGTCTTACCGCACTCTCGGGGCAATTCTACTAGGCCTTGGGCCTTGATGGCGACGCTCACAGAAGGAGAAATGGCGGCTGGTATGCCCATACCAGCCGGTGGCGTCTAAGCCTGAAGTTGAAAGGGTTGGGGTAAGACAGAGTACAGGTGGGGGTTGGGACTGGGGGTGGGACTGGGGGTGGGCATGGGGGGGCCCGAAGAGGAAGGTGCAGTGACTGGAGCCGCATTGAGGAGTCACTACGGCTCTGCCAGCTGGCATACGTCATGGGCCGGCTAGGGAAGGCATACGACATCAAGGTACAGATAGACCACAAGAACAAGATTCCAGGCTCTCGGCAGCTTTCCCACTTCAATCAACACTGTCTGAATCCAACATTACTGAGAAACCATCACCATATTCAGCAACGCACACCGCCAAAGTGCCCCTCTACAAAAAACTACCCAAGCTTACCATCACCAGAACATTGCCCAACATGCCTCTCGTCGTGCCAGGAGTCACCAACCAGCCCGACAACAAGACGGAGGAGTGGACCAACAAGCTGGTCGGCAAGAAGATCACCGAGGATGAGACCTCCAATGAAGTTGTAAGCCATTCTGATGCTCACACGGCAGGAGTCCAAAGTCGTGCAAATACTGACCATTACAACAGTCTTTTGCGAAGCGTGAGCTGCCCGAGAAACACAGGGTCATCGTGCCAGGCGGGATAGTGACTAAGGACTTCGTCCCTGACCGGCTCAACGTCCATGTCAAGGACGACGGCACTGTCTCGCACGTCACTCATGGTTGATTCGAGCCTCCTTCCGTATACTGGTAGCTGTCGGGGTCGATGTTGACGATGTTGCTCGAGCGGATGGAAGGATGGAACGCACATCAGTTCGTCTTCCAGACAGGACGGGCGATATCTTCGTGATGACACCGTCGCACCTACATACCTAGCCACCTTTAATGAAAATACGATACCAGTCCTGCGTTTTAGATGAGAAGTCGCTCTCCATCTCCGTGAACATGTAGATCCAACGGCGACGAGGACCATGTGCCTGCTCTACCTACGTACTGTGGCCTGAGCTCTCCAGAGCTACCCCGCTGACGACACGCCTGTGGCGGGAGCTGATTGGCGGCAGCGCCACACCTGGGTGTCCCCTGCCCAGTCACCCCGCGATCGCTTCGCGGGGCATTTCTTGCAGCGAGCATCAATACAGACAGTCCAGACAGCCTACCTCTCGCATACTGCAGCCCATAACATCTGACCAAGGACCGGCTCTGGAATTACCAGTGCCCCAGAAACACCAGTCAAGATGTTTAAGAAAGAGTCAGTGCCCCCGCCATACCAGAAACCACCTAACTAGCTCCCTGATCGACCTTGCTACCACTCCTTGACATGCAACATCGAATGGACTGATGCGCAGTGTGCACCCACACGCCCGCTGAGCACCTTCGAGTCCCATCACTGACCCCGTCTCTCTCGCACAGTCTGCCGGGTGCTCCCAAGCAAAAGCTCAAGTCCTCGGTGCAGCGCTCCCTGCGCCAGTCCCTCCTGACGACCTACCCGCTCCTGAACCCGTACATCGACGAGGTCCTGCCCAAGAAGGCCTCCCTGAACCAGATCAAGCTGCCCGAGCGGGCGTCCCTGTACGTCGCCGACGGCGAGCCCATCTTCTTCCAGCACGACAACGACACCCTCCTGCCGCACCTGAAGCTCGTCCACCGCTTCCCCCAGGCCTTCCCCACCGTGCGCATAGACCGCGGTGCCATCCGCTTCGTCCTCAGCGGCGCGACGCTCATGGCCCCCGGTCTGACCAGCCCCGGCGGGCGGTTACCGCAGCCCAGGGAGGGGGACGAGGGCGTCGACGAGGAGGGGCACTGGAGCAGGGAGCTTGAGAAGGACGAGCCTGTGGTCGTCATGGCTGAGGGGAAGGATCACGCTTGCGCCGTGGGACTGCTGGTGGCTGGGACCAAGGAGGTCAAGGACAAGGGGAAGGGCCCTGTGGTTGAGGAGGCGCACTTCCTTGGGGATGGACTGTGGAAACTGAATATTGATTGAGGCGAATACCGTTGACCCCTCTTCGTGGTGGCTGAGGTTGTATCCTCTAAAGCCTTGGATTGGGAGCGACCGAGATGCTCTTGAGCGACACCAGATACGTTGTTGAGCCGATTTACGGAACTCAGGCTCCCAGTTTACAAGCATTGGAGTTTCAGTGCCTCCTGATCGGGGCCTCAGCTGTTTCTCCTCATGGATGCTGTTGCTGCTATTCTGAACGGCTAGGTTTCAACTCACCAAGAAGCACACAGCTACGGTAGCTCACTGGTGCCATTATGGCCTTGCGAGAAGAGTCAAAGCCATACCTTGGACTTTCAGTATCTCTAGACAGACCTCAAAGAAAGCTGAAACCAGCGTATGAAGAATGATCTCCACAAGCCACAATGCAGTCCCTCCACTCCACTACTGAGTTGACCATAGCTCGGTGACAGATCCTCGTTCCATTGCCCAGTGCGTTCTATGAACAAATTAGCAAGATGTAGGATACTCAGGACGATTAGAAGTCTAAGCAACCTGTACTCAAACCAGAGCCCATTGATTGGTGAATGAGAGGTGGCTCATGTGTTAAGGTCTCGTCGCTGCATGCGAAAGACTAAACATGCCCTACCTAGGTATGCCATGCGTACCCAGCCAGGCCTGGGCATCCTTTCACTTTTGACAAGGACTGTCAATTCTCGGTAAGAATCAACTTCTTCAAGATCTCGCACTGAAATTCTTTCAGCTTTTGTTCTGCTACTGACCATGACAAATTCTGGACACCAGTGAGCACGTGAAGATTTACTCCTCCTTGTCTACAACAAGGTCTTCGCCCCCAGAGTTGTTGCTCCAGCGCCTTGACTTGGCCTTCATGAAGTTTTTTTCCTAAACTCTCCAGTACCGCAAATCTGTTACGTACCAACAGCTCTCACTCACATGGACAAATTGATTGAAAGATAGGCAAGACATTTCGAAGAGGACAAAATCAATGATGGAAGCACACCTTAAGCATCACATGTCACAGTGAGGAAAGCTCGAAAACTGGATGATGAAGACTTGTGCTCGCCTGTATTCTTTGATCGGCAAACGGCGTCGGATAGTGAAACGCCAGAAAGTACTTTTCCCCTTCTCTCAACTGGTGCGATCAACAGCCAGCGCTCCTCTGTGCGCGAAATTGACCTTGAAACGATAGAACTTTTGAACTCCCTTTTCCCCTCTTCCCCGACTCCTTTGAGTCTTTTCTCGCCGCGAAACCAACCAACCAACAAAACGCCGAAATTCCTTCGCAGAACGCCTCCTTCCAAATCAACGGTCGCCGGAGTCTTGAGGGAGACCAGGGTGTGTCGGGCCCTGGCCCGTGGTGCTCGGTGGTGGTGCGAGCCGGTCGGTCGGGCCTCTTAGCTGGGCACGAGCATCTCCTTGCTGAGCTCGACGACCAGTGGCGGCGGGAACTCTTGGACCATCTGCGCCAGGAGGACGCGGGGGCACGCGTTGATGAGGAAGCTCACGTAGCGGTGCGGCTGGAGGGGCAGGTTGATGCTGTCCCCGCTCATGCTGATGGTCCGCTCGTACGCGTCCGAGACGTCGAGGACCCTCTCGCGGTGCTGGGCCAGGAGGCCCGCGCCCGGGTGCGCGATGACCTCCTGCTGGTACCGCACCGACCAGCCGGCCATCTCCGTCATGTAGTCGGCCATCATCTTCCTGACCCAGCCCTCGATGCGCCTCATCATGAAGCGGTCGCAGAGGACCGCGCAGTCGAGGAGGTCCGATAGCGTCCGGAAGGACGGGCCGATGTTGTGGTGGGCCGCCGGGTGGCCCGAGGAGATGACCATGTATAGTCGCTCGAAGCTGACTATGTCGATGTCGTTTAGGTTGAGGTGGCCAACCTCGCCTTCGGCCATGGCCATGCCGGCCCGGCACAGGCCGCGGAAGTACTCGGAGTGGTCGACCAGGAGTTTCTTCGAGTAGTCGACTTTTCGGTAGCCGACCGCTACCCCCGCCTTCACGACCGCCAGCCGGATCTTCAACTTGGGCCTGCAGGGACACGGTCAGAATAGGTTTTGGTAGAGTATAGGGAGCACCTCAAACTTTGAGGAGGACAGTGGACTTACCCCTGCTTGCAGAAGAGCAGGTACTCCGGCCAGCAGCCGAAGTCCTCCGGAGGCGTGCCCTCCGTGACGGGCTAGAGAGGAGAACGCGTCAGCTCGAGAAGACTCGAAAGGGGTCGCATTGCAGAGAGCAACGCTGGTTCGGTGTAGAAACGGAGAAAAAGAGAAGTGGATGCTTCGAGTTGAGGGGCCAGGAGTTGCCCTGGGGATGTGAGGGCTTGAGTAGCTCTGGAGAGATCTGAAGAGAGATGGATGATTGAGGTTGAGGAAGCAGAAAAGGATGGGGGAGGGGAGGGTTTAAATATGTTTCTGGGAAGATTTCCCGGCAGCATCGTTAGGTGCGCCGACCAATAGAACAATGCGTAGTGCCAAAAGAAACATCCGACGGTGCGACCAGTGGCAGAAAGTGGTGTAGTAGACAGAGACGATTGTTCCGATGAACATTGGACGATTTGCCAAAATTGACCAACAGGAGAACGTGCAATATAGACAAACATGATTGTGTCAGAGGGTACATCGGACGGGCGGAAGAACATGGCCAATTGGGAATACAGAAGCTGGGGACATAGGACGAAATTTCATCGCAACACACGACTGGAGCCACCTAAAGAACTCTGAGTGGACAGGAATGCACTTCACCAGCGCAGGATACATGAGACGAAGAACGCAATACATTATAATGTGATACATGACCAAGAGAATAGAAGGTAGAAGAATGGATGGTGTGTTTGTGGGCAGTAGTATAAAGACAGCAAGGCAAAGACTCTCTCTGGGCTGGATGACTTACCTCACCATACTTGTCCAGGAACGGCATCTGACCCTCCTCATCTGGACCCTCCTCGTCGCTGGGGTTGTCCTCTTTCATGATAGTAATGTCGCCCTCCTCGTCGGAGGCCTCGCTGGACAGGACGGCAGGAGGAGAGGAACGGTCGAGGTTCATGTTGGCAGCCTGAGAGGACAGGGAGGAGATGGAGTCGTCATCACTTCCGGCGCCGACAGCGGCGTTCTGCTCGTTGGTGGGAACGTTGGAAGACATGTCGGATATGTAGAGGTAGTGACTGGGTGATGTTGTAGAAGACGGGAATATCTTGCGGCAGACGGTTGGTTGCCGGAAAATTCTTGGATACGAAGGAGTTTTCAGGGACTAAGGAGATCTCGGAAACTAGTCGATGCTGTCTTGACGGAAGACTTGGAAGATAGGCCTTGAACTGCTGAAGGGCTTTTCGCAATGTTGGATAAGTGGGCGCTTTCGGGTCCTGAAGGTCTTGAAGGTCTTGAAGGCCTCAGTCAAAAGGCCAAGATGGGTGGGTATTCTGGTAGCGGGGTATGAAGAAGGCTGAGAGGGGGGATGGCAAGAGAGCACGGCTGCTGCAGACAACAGTAACTGTAGAGGACGATGGCTGGGTAGGGCTCTGGCTGGTAGGGCTCTGACTGCTTGGGGTCTGGCTGGTAGACTCCGGATGCAGAGGGCTATGGTTAAGTAAGGCGACGAATGATCCTGATGATGGTTGGTCTCAAGCTGGCTGGTCCCGAAGGATGTTGGTTCTGAAGATGGGTGATGCTGAAGATGGTTCAAGTAGGTCTTGTAGACTCAAGTCTCAGAAGATGGGTTCGTCGATGCCGTGCGCGTGTGGAAAGGAAAGAGAGATCGTCAGTTCCTGGAGGGAAGGGGAGAGGGTTTAAATATGTTCTGGCCACAGAGGTTCAAACCAGCACGCTGCCCCTGGATGCCCCATTGACTGCAAGATCACAATGGACCAAGTGGGCCACGATGGTCCGGACCGCGATGATGTCGTGAGTTGTCGCCGATTCCACCCAATCGACTATGTTGCCCATGTATCGCGACTCCGTGGAGGTATTGTTCTGTTGGCGGGTCTATGGCCACAAAGGCTGCGAATGGACAAGACCGTACCGAAGCACTGCCTTCCAGGGTCTTCGGACTGGTGGGCAGCCATTGCTTCCCAAGCTGTGTAGATGTGCTTACCTTGAATGTGGAGGCCGCGGAAGTGGCTGGCATGCTCCTGGGGTCTTCGAAGTCTTCGAAGCACTGGATATTGCAATTCTCGCGGCCAACGGGTAGTTATTGTTCTTCAGAATACAAATTCGCCACCTCCTAATGTGGAAGAATAGAGACCGCGGGTGTGCTGTTGAGAGAGCTCAGTGTGCAGGTGCCATCGTGAGGTAGTCCCCGTAAGTTCCCATTGCCGCCTGTGTTGCCACTGCTATTATCAAAGAACCAAGGAGAAGGATGCAGATCTGAGATGGTCAGAGGGTAGAAGATGGCAGCGTGCCACAGGGAAGTATTGGGCCTTCCAAAGGGGCAGTTGTCTCCATGCCATAGGACTTAGTCGCCAAAGTGGCTGTAGAGTCAGCACATCTGTTATGCTTGCAGCAGTACCATTCGAGTAAGGGGAGAGGTGGTTGAGGATGGCCACACAGCAGATAGCTTCTCAGTCAAACCCGAAGCCCTGAAAACCACCATGAAAGAAATAGAACGCGGGTAACTCAATCAATGCTGTAACTCTGTTCTTTGAGCTGTGAATTGACTTACCTCCTGAGAATCTGCTTAGACTCTGGTGCTGGCTGCCAGGACTGTCCATCTTTGTCTTCCCCACCTTTTGTTGAACCTCTTCGAGGCTAACGTGATGTATGA
Source organism: Diaporthe citri (assembly GCF_014595645.1). Lineage (NCBI taxonomy): Eukaryota > Fungi > Ascomycota > Sordariomycetes > Diaporthales > Diaporthaceae > Diaporthe > Diaporthe citri. The sequence continues at coordinate 699,053 of NW_025064846.1, forward strand.
TAGTTCTTGTGGTTCATCACAGGCAGAATCCAGAGATATCTACAACAATGAGGCAGTCATTCTGGAGTGTAGCATCCTGTGAATGAGTGAATCCCAGCGAGGGCTGTGATCTTGACGATGGGTAGTGTCTAAGCAGCCGGAGTATTAGTATCGAGACCAGTGTTTGATCGACCCATGACCAAAATCCCATGCCATCTAGTCCTCGCCAATGTATCTGTGGATGAATCTGCTGGTTTGTTATTTCCAAACTTCCAGAGGATGCCGAAGGACTCCTCCGAATTGTGTCAGCCGTGTCGGGACAGCACTGCCTTGACAGCCTCGTCTGGCAAGCTTCTCCCGCATGCCAATGACTTGAGTATGTGGCCAAGGCACAACACACAATCACCATAATCAGCGAACCGAGATGTGATGATATGAACGAGTAGGCACCATCTCTTGCCTGTCTTGTCTTCAGTCTTGTGTAAGTCATCTAGTGACCATCTTCCCAGCCTTCCGAGCATCTCCAGGTGATGCCTCAAGGATCGCCAGCATTGTACTGCTTGTAATCTTGTACCCGGGCCTTAGCGTTCCTTCCAACATGTCCGTTCTGTTTCGTCACTGTCGGAGTGTTTTCGAGCTGCTAGAAGGGAGGGAGATTCGAGGAAGCGGTAGTAGGGTAGGTATGCGCAGGGTCAGGTTGGTCTTCTGGCTCTTGTACAGGCACGTTGCTTGATCTGGTTGCATGTTCGAGGGAAGTCGTGCTCGCTCGGAGGAGATGGTTTGATAGATGGGTGTCGGTATCGACCACAGTGGTCGCTTGCCCAAGGAGAAGGAGGGACCACGAGTGTGTTGATAGAAAGAAGGCGGCAGGAATCGATCGCGCGCGACGCCTGCCGCTACATGTTAGCTGGAAGGGGCCTTGGTCACTGCTCTGCTGGACCACCTACAGCACTCTGAATGACAGGAAATGCCTTGCCTTTGCTGTGGAAGTTAGGCAGGCTGCTGTGTAGGTAATGGAAGCTGACTACAACTTGGCAGACGGTACTTCCCTCAAATCTACATCAGAACGGCCGACAGTCAACGGAGAGACAACCGAACAGACCTCCAGCTCGTGGACACGACTGCTATTATCAATACCGGGGCCGCAAGACAGCCGATACCCAATAGGACGTCCTAGGACGTCTGCGAGAGGGCGGCAAAGGCTGGTTGTGACTGTATCTTCGCCCGTGATCACCGCGTTGCGGCCCGGTAACATTCACATCACAGACGAGACCATGATCTGAGACTGCGTCCGACGTCGGTTCGAGGCAAGAGCCCCCAGCGAGAGTATCCCGAGGAATACCGGAGGGAGTAGAACTGTTTCCTTCTTCTTTGAGGCTACAGATTCGCCTCTGTGTCTTACATTCATGCTTCTGTGCTTTGCCAAGCGCCTGCCTTGTCGAACGAGGTTCGAACATCCTAGAACACGTTGGGGGTCTCTATGATACCACAGGAACACGTCAGGGGAATGCGATACAATGCTGCCGGAGTCAAGAACTACTGACGATGATTATGTAGAGACGGCCTACCCGCATAAAGCAAGAAACCCAAGAAACGCCGCAAAAATGTATCAAATTGATTATTCAAGTCTCCCTCGAGCGATTTCATACCCACAGTGTCGAGCCGTCCGCAATACAATCTGGTGCTGAGAAGCGTGTGGGTAGAGCCAGTGACCTCTGTCAAAAATATATGCAGGAGTACCAGCCTTGGATACGTGGCCGACCTCTCAAGGAAAACACATCGCTATCAGCTCAGTGTCGGTATGGAGAATGACTCCTGCTGCTAGGACAGTGTCTAGGAATGGGTGTTGAGGATGCAAAAGGTCGAGGACATCGCATTGACGGGTGCCCTGAAACTGAATTAGCTATCTAAGTTGGAGACAGGCAGTCTGGAACTATGAAAAGTAGCATAAATTCATCAGGGGTAGACTGGTGCAGGAAGACGTGTGTCGGTGTTCTACTGGTCAATTGCTGCTCGCAAGAAAGAACGTTTAATAGGCTTACGGATCGATACATCCATCAGAAGGTTGGAGGTTAGACGTCTCGTGTACTAGACACAGCGAGGGAAACACTCCTGTTCGACCGGAAGACTACGACAAGAGCCTAGATCTTGCGCGCAGCTCGAATCTGTTGGCGGAACGTCTGAACGGAAAGTTAGGGCATCTAGCAGCAGTGGTACATGGTCAGAATACCTGGCTGACTAGATCGTGACTCTTCTTGACGTTGGGGAACTGTGACAAAGTATTTGAGGTCCCCGACTTCCAACTCAAGGCACCAGGTTGCTTGACGAGATCATGAGGGACATCCGCCGACCTATGATTGATCTGACACGAGACAGTTGTGAGGCGGAAGCACACTGCTCAGGGGCTTCCCCGGGAGTCCGCATAGACCATTCGCCCCAGTTGCTGTCCCGGGAATGTAGATCGCATCGTTTTGTACCCTTCCTAGCCACGTCCCGGGCGTCCCGTCGGCATTGGAAGCCCTGTTTCACTCCTTCTGGACCGCTCGGGCATCTGTGTTGTATCATTGTTTATTCGTGCAGCTCTGATCTCTGAGTAATATCGTCAATGATATAGTCAGAGAAGACAGACGTCGCGTGGACCACGCGTTTGTAGATTCGAGGTGATGTCTTTGGAAAGGGTGTTCACAGGAGGTATCGGCTGAGTATCGAGCCACTACACCTGGTCAACCAGTCGTACTTGGTTTGGGAAGCGGGAGGGAGATCTTCCTAACATTCCTCAATGTTAGTAGTACGTATCTCCAGAGTGGTATACATGCGGCGTTGGAATCAACGACGGTGCCTTCTCCAGGGCTGTTTGGAAGTATCTGAGCCATATCTACGGCTGGGGAAAGGTCGGTCGTTCCATTCGAGATTTCGAGTGACGTAAAACGATCGAAGGCTAACGGTACGCATAATTTTGTACCGCTACTGGTACTGGTTCGGAAGATGTAGGTGTAGGCACGATCGACCCAAGCGCAGCCAACGTTGACCTTCTGTATTCTGGAAGACTACTTGAGAGTGCTCAAGATGGTTTGAAAGAGCTGCGGTTGAGAAGGAACGCATCAATATTAGGAATGACCAAGGTAGGATGGTCAGGAGGAGGCTCGGGAGGTCATAACGGATAGAAGTCGACACGTGAGGCACCGTGGTTGCTCAGGGAGCCAGCGTGGATGATCTATCCGTTGATTAGGACAACCTGATAGCAAAAGAATGGTTAGCATCTGAAGGCCAGGGAACAAGGTGGAGTAAATCGTCACGGAGGGGGCAACAAAGCGAGGATGTTGGTAAGTACACGAGGTAGTTGACCAGGTACAGGTCGCTTTGTCGTTGCTCAGGACAGAGAGCAGCAACAGCAGCTAGAGGGGCCAGTGGTTCGCAGCAGTACACGAACAAAGGCTGTCATCTTTGGAAATGGCACTGCGAACTCCGGGCCCAGGGGAGAGCTTCAGGGACAAGGATCAAAGGTGGAGAGGCCCAGCAGTGCTCCGAGGGTCATTCAGATATGAACATCTGTATGGAAGACAACATTCGGAATAGCCTGCCACGAAATGAGATGTAGAGATCGACAAAGCCTCCAAAGGCATATCACACAGTCTACCAGCATGTGAGTATGCTCTCTCTGTGAAGCTGGGGTTGAGCATAGGAGGTCCGTCATGCTTTGGACTTCGCTTGCCGCAACCAGCAATTCTCTGAGTAGCCCCAATCCCCCAGAATGCCACTGGGAGGCGAAAATATCTAACAGCCCAACTGAATTCGAGAAATTCGCCAAATCAATGTGGACACGCATGGGGTTTTCTCACACCAACAATTTGTCAAGACCGGCTAGCTAGCCTTTCAGATGACAGCCACACAGACACTGACGCTCACTGGGAAATCTGTTGCTGTTCCAATTGATACGCTGGCCCCGAAAGTAAGTGAAAACGCATTTTGTGTCCCTCACAGCTGGCATGTATCCCATGTGCCCAAAGATTTCTGCCAAGAGACGATGGCCCAGTGCTCCTGAGCATGACCACTGCCAAAGCACTTGCCATTGACAAGACTTGAGTGCTGTCTTGTCAAATTTTCCAATCCATTTTCTTTTGGCCCCAGGTTTGATTCTCTCCCAATTGGCTGATGAGGCTGGGATGTACCCCAGCAGCTTCCAACATCAACCTGCCCTGCCGTTTTACCGTACGCATTTGCTCACTCTAGGCCTAGTTGATCTCGACCGTGATCTCCGTCGACGCCGAGATCGAGCCATACCTCTCCTTAGACTCCTGCCATTTGTCGCCATGCTTCTCGTACACCCCGTCGATCAGGTCCCTGAACTTCTCCTCCGTATGCTTCCGCACCACGCTCCCCTTCGCGGTCCTGATAAACCCATCGGCCGGCACCAGCACGACGTGCGTCTTTGCAACACGCATGTGTGTCTGCACCTTCGCGTTCGCAGGCTCGATCGTCTGCTGCCATATCTCTCTCGCCAGTTCTGGGGATGGCGCGACCCCATCCACGAGCTCGACGAGTGCCAGGGGCTGCTGGTGCTTGTTCCCGATGAGTATGGCGGCGCTCACTTTGTCGGTTGAGGTGATGGAGTGCTCGATGGGAGCAGGGTGTCCTGTTACTCCCGTAGAGAATGAGATGAGGTCATCCTTTCGACATATGAACTTCCAGGCGAAGGCCGCCTTTGCTGGGTCGGGATGAGGTGTCCACAGGTCTCCCGTGAGCCACTCCGGGTAAGGGGGCTTTGTGGTCGCAGGGTGGATGTCTTGGCGCGCGTGCCAACTTGCAATCGGCGCGGACCTATCGTTGATCTTCATAACGAACTCATACAGGTCTTTTGATTCGCCTTCTTCTGACACATATCCGGCATCATCCATACGGCGGAACTCGTACCCGTCAGTGAACACGTCGAAGTAATTGTAAGCGTAGTCTTCTCTGTCAGCCTCCAGTTGAGCCGCAGCAAGTGCTTCTGTAGCGCCCCAGAAGTTCTGAATCCGCGTGTGCTTGGCCCAAACACTCGCTGCTTGTGGTGACAGAACCGCTGACAGAAGATCTGTTAGACAGGCTTCACTCAGATCGTCAGGACTGCAGATGTGACTCACCACCACCGAAGCAGACATGCTGGAAGGGCTTGATGAGCTTTGCAGCATCTGGACGACGAGCGATGTCTTCCATAATCCATGGTGTGAAGAATGCCTTGGACGCATTTGCGTGCGGGAGAAGTAGATGTGCCTCGCTTGCAACAGCGGTGCGGTGACGGAATCCAGGGAGGAAGACGGACTTTCCGAAGACTGAGAGGCACTATGGAGAAGTTGTGAGTGACTGTCAACGGCCGACCAACAGTACAGTTAACTGACCATAGCGAAACCTGAAGAGATAGCATGGAACGGCGAAGTCGTGACTATATAACGAACGTCCTCTCCAGGGTGGGACAACATCAAACAGTGCTTCCGTCCCTCGCGTTCCTCCAATAGGATATGGCGGTCTTGAGTTGCCATCATTGCGTGGTTCCAAACGATTGGTTTCTACAGACTCCTTTTAGTGAAATGCCATCTAAAGGTTGGTTTCACAAAGCCCATGCCAGCTTGGCCGAGGCTAGAGATGGGTCTGCTGCTGAATACACTCACTGGATGTCCTGTCGTCCCACTCGTATGAAGGATAAGGTAAGGGTCGTGTTCGGCTTCTTCAAATGTCTTCTCATACGGATAATGAGGCACAGAGCCTAATTCCAGTAACACCTCAAGTTCAGGGATCACCGTATGGCTCATAGGCCGGGAGGCTAAGATGTCCTTCACGTGAACGCCTTGAGCTGTGAAGAGGGCCTTGCAGTTGGTCTGTTCCATTAGGGATACGTGCACTGCTGGGGCATTGAGCATTGTTGAGAACAAGACCTTGTGCCCAGTCTTACAAACAGCCATCTGCATCATATGATACCTAACATCAGTCACCCCCAGATACGCAATGGTCTCAAAGGAGGTGGACTTTCCAATCGCCTTCTCGATGAGCCATGCCAGTTGGTTGATGCCATTAGCAAACCGTGCGAACGAGATGTTCTCGAAGCCTTTGGAAAGGTCATAGTCATCCCTGGGCAAGGAGCACCCAAGGCCTCTCCGGCTCGTCTCTTGCACGCTGGTCGATAACCGCAGGGAGAAGACGTCGACCGCAGTCAGGGGGCGGCACTGGAGCCCGGGGTGTCATGATTCGTGCTTATGCAGAAATACAAATTCGATGCGTGGAAGATGGCAAATAATAATAATCGGTGATCCTTGTCGTCAAAACCCCACGAGTTCGAAGTACTCTAAATTCTTAAAAACAGGAGCGGGTAGGTGAAGAAGAGGAAAAGCCATCGCTTCCGGCCATCCTCTCAAGACCAGTCTCGCGCGCCAGACTTCTGCACGGTCGCGAGCCCATTAGGTAAACAAAATTGTGGGTGATGCGGAAAGACACATTTGTTCCGCGCCCTGGATGACGTCTGGAAGCGCTCGCCCCTTTTCGTAGCCAAACCATGGTACACAGTACAGTATTGCCGTGGGCTTGCATAACCGAGCACAGTGAGCAGCAACGTGGATCCACAAGAAAGACGATCTTGAGATATGGCAGCATGAGACTGGTGAGCTGGCTGGATCTGCCAACTAGGGCCCAGCCAAATGGTAACAACGTGGTGCCGCATGCAAGATGTGTCTTGGCCACAATTGCCGTGAAGGCTCGAGAACATGAGCCCATGATTATATAACAACCTCGTCCGTTCCGGGGGAATGGAAGCTGCGGGTGTCAGCCAAGCAGCCACGCATCAAGGAGCCCCAGCATGTGAATGTCGGACATGTTCCGTGCCTTTGCAGCATAGGTGGACCAGGTCGAGTGGCCTAGTGCTATCACTTGCCTGAACGGCGAGATGGAACTTCCAAGACAGACAGGAAAGTCACCTGGAGGATCCAGAACGGATCCAAATTCGGCAAAAGCTCGTGCTGCAAAGGCGAGAAGCGAACCAACACCAGTTGGGACCTGATCAACGGATGCTGTCAAGCACAACCACCCAAATGACGAGTCGTTGGTCCGTCGGCCTGTGCGAAGCGGCGTTCAAGTCCTAATAGCGCCATGCACTGCTTTAATACTTCATGGCAGTTGCCCCTGTCGCTCGGATGACCAGCTGGGACGTTGTGGTGGGTACGACAGCGCGGAAACAGCCTGGATATAGCCGGCTGGCTCGTGCCAGGACGGCTCCAGAATGTTGCGCATGGCGAGAGCCGTCCGCATCCGCGAACCCGGCTCTGCCGGATGACCTATCCGTCGTCCATGCACCAAAATGTGTCTGGTAAGCAATTCAAGACACAGTCAGGAACTGGGGGCTTTCGGAAAATCTGTGATGATCCAGCGATGGACATTGACGCCTAGTCCAGGTTGGCAGGTTGATTCGACTTGAGGTTCGACGTGCCGGGGTTTTTCCTCGGTGTTTGCGTAGTGGTGTCCAGCTAGGAGATCAACCCAGTATTTGCACGCATTCTGAGAATCCCTGAATGCTTCGAAGGTCGGAGGATGCGTGACGTTGATGCTGAATGGTCTTCCTCTCGAGAGTTGCACATGCGGTCAGCCGGGAGACGTTGGACGTCGGGTGCACGGACCCTGATGACCACACACCTTTGAACAGTCCTTAGAATCCACTCCTGGGGTGAAATTTCTGCCTCTGCACACACTGAAAGCCACCTGGATTTCGACTTGCCACGCGCTCCATCAGCACCAAGCAGAGAGGCTTGCCGAACGCCGTGACGATGTACGACGTACGTAGCGTACTGATCTACAGTATGCTGGAGTCGAATTCTTGAGACCGCCACTGCATGCGGCAAGAACTTGATAATGCGCCGGTCAGAGCGACAGCCTGCGTTTGCGTCTCACTGGCCTCCGTCGGCCTCGGAAGATCCCTGACGGCCGGGAGAATGAATCGGCTACCTTCCAAAGGCGCTTTCACAATGGGATTTGTCCTTGGTCGGTGGCTGTTGACAGTCTCTGCTGGCAATGACAAAGACGAGCAGGTCCCGGGTAAGGTTCCCAACGAGTGCCCGGCTCATTTTGACTGATCATCCACCCCAAAGCCACGGCGATATACCTCCCGAACGCGTAAGTTTGCAAGCACTGTTCTTCTCTGCTACAAGGATGACAACAACACTTATCATCATTGAGAACCGCCATTGCCTATTGCGCATGGTGATTCCGTGATCAGATAACACTGAAAATTCTGACATTGCACCCTCCAACGTTCTTCATATCATTGCATGGTGTCAAACCGGAGCTAATTGTTCCCTAGGTTCCGCGGACTTGTCTCTGGTGACAGCCTCACTACCGCTAGGTCGGATCGAATCGACCTCGGATTTCGCTTTGGTCGTCGTTCTTCTGACGCGGCACTTGCAAAACGCGCCAAGTGGTCGCGCCCTGTGTCGATGTGTCTGAGTCTGCGCCAACACTGAGTGGTGTCCTGTCAGCCCTGCTGCATCTCGATGCCTCAGGTTGTCGCTTTGGAGTCGAAGCAGAGGTGTTTCTTCATGCACAAAACCGAATTCATCTCACACATCGGAAAGCCCACGCCTTTGGCACGTCTTGAATCTGGATAATGACTTTGTACGCCTTGGCTCGTGGCTCCCCAACGAGTCATTCCAGGAGATGGACCGCCTGCTTGGGTAAGACGGGCCAAGCGACATTGGAAAGACCAAGCCTCGACTCATGGACCACGTCCGGATCAAACAGACCTAGAACTGGCTTCTGAACCTGACACACTTGCTATGAATAGTCCATGGCTTGTTGTGCACCGGATGAAGATTGACTCGCCCCGTCGCAAGTGGCTCTGGAGCAAATTCGCCAAGTTGTCATCCTCTTAGCCTAGAGTTTCACTTGATCGACAGACGATTGTTACATTCTCAACAGTCATCATTTCTGGTAAAGTGAAACAGACATTCTGTTGTTTTAGTATCCGTCTTGAAATAGGCGAATGCCTCTGATCTGGTACGACTAGGAACAGCAGCACTTGAGTTGAAACTTGATCCTTCCTTTAGATAGATGTCAGAAGAATCCTAGTATTTGTATATACCGCCTGATAGACCTCATTGCAGTCGTGTTCCCCTCCGTGCATCCAGCATTCAATTCAAACTTGACCAGGACAGTATCTACTCGCCTGCCCCTAGACCAGTTGATTTCACAACGACATACCACCACACACCACCACACCTCCAATCTAGAAACTCACTCAGACTCCGCCAGAATGCGCGCCACATTCCTCACAATTTTCTCCTGGACTATCTTCGCCGCACTTGCCGCAGCTGTCCCTCCCCTAGCCGGCGTAGAGGCCCGGTCCTGCGTCGAAGATGGCCAGTGCAGCCTCGGAGGGCCAGCTGACCGGGGACAAAGCTGCTCAGACTTGAACTGCTGCAGCGGCCAGAAGAGCGGTGCTGGAAACGGGGTTGGTACTTCCCAATCCATACCCCTCATGTCCATGCGGGATGCGACCATGGGCGTTTTGAATCGTACTGACCGGTAGCTTGTGATCTAGAACTGCTGTTGTGTTGCGAGCACGGCCTAGTCGATGAGGTGGACGAGCATCACACCACCAGTCACCTGGGAGCTGTCACTTGCCTTGGGAGTTGACGGTGCCTGGGGAAGGTCGATATTAGAAGATAGGAAGAAGTGAGCGCACAAGGGAGTCCTGGCCTCCCACCTTGGGTTTTGAACCAGCTATACCTAGACACAGCGTTCGTTGGAAGTGAATTGACAAGCAAATACCACACTTGTCACCAAAGGACATGGCTTTTCGCAAATGATGGTCTGCTTACGACCTGACACAACACGGTTGGGCTTTGCACTGGTATCAATGTGCTCTTCTGAGTTTACGGATTATGTGCCACATACTACAACATCAAAAAGGTATCAAGCTCCAGTGAAACTCCCATGTCTGTCGCCAACTTTTCACCATCCCAAATAATGATGTCCGCCGGTTCCTAACCATCCGTCCCACTGCTCCTGAACGTGGCACAGAGAGCCGCATAGTGATGGGTCAAGTCCAAGACGTTCTGCGGCAGGCTGGTTGCTTGGATGATGCTCCTCACCTTCACCGCACCCTCGTCCTCTATGAGTGTTCTAATCGTGTGGAGCAGCTCCGGGCTGAACTCGCTATACCAACGGTACTGCCAGGTGACCAGGCGAATCGTCGCTGCAACTGTTTCCCTTGTGTTCTTCTGTTTCTCAAATACCCTCAAAATCCCGGTCAGGGCCTTGGGACTGAAACGCTGGCCAAGGCATGCACGGTAAGCCTCGACAGCTTCCTCGGTGTGCTGGAGACGGTGTGCGAGAGAGCCGAGGATCTCCCATTCCTCGGCGGATTTCTTGTATTGCATAGATTGAGCGCGGTACTGCGCCATCTGCGTGCGCCAGATGGTGTATACGCGCAGATCCTCGTACAGAACCATGAACAGGCTGTCCAACCAACGCTCGCAGAGACGCTTGTTGTTCAATCGGGATAGGTTCTCTTCTGGCTGAGTTGTGGTTCCCTGTGAATCGAATTAGCTCTATGAGCAGCAACGGACCGGTTCAGGCTGGTGTACGCACGTTCTCCTCAACCTTGGGTTCTCCAGGATCGGCGGCGACAATTGGCTTCTCTACATTCCCACCTTCTCCGTTCGATACGGATGACTGCCCGGTCTCGTCGGTATTGGTTGGCTTTGAATCTGCCTCAGAAGTATCCTCGTCGGACTGGTCACCGTTTGTGGTGGGCTCGGGCGTGCCGCGAAGGACGTCGGTGCTCGGCCCACGCTTCGCTGGGACGGGTGGCCCGACCTCCTGCTTCTCAGTTCGGTATTCGTCTTCCATAACAAACACATTGCTCCGGATCTTGAGTAGCTGGTCCCACCCGATCTTCGCGGTCATTTCTGTCAGGATTCCGTAGGCTTTCTTGAATGTTCCGCGATACGAGGCAGCGCGCAGGCTTAGCAAGCTGGGTTCAACCTGCTCTTGGTACCTCGACTCTGGCTCACTATCAATTTCATCGAGCCTTGTCTCAGGCAGTGTTGGAAGGTAGACGTCCTTGGGTTCCGGCATGAGAGGTGCGTCCTTGTCCTGGTATGTGAACATTGGGCAGGAGTTCAGAATTGTGAGCGCGTTTTCCCAGTCCTCCATGGCGACATATACTTCGGCAAGTCTTGCCCATGTTCCAAACTCGCTCGGGGCTGCGATTGTGCTCCTGTCTGCACACCCCAGCGCCATTCGTAGGCGTTCCTCCTTTTGTTCCTGAGTGGACGCAGTCTGCGCCTTCTTCAACAGGAAGCCTGCCTGCGTGTCGAGCATGACGTAGTCCATCGGCCTCTCTTTGAGAGCCGCGTGTAAAGCTCGTACGCCCTCAACTTCTTCGTTGCCCATGAACAAGACCTTGGCCAACAGCGAAGCCACCTCCACATTTTGTGTTCGGAGCTTCTCGAAGAGGTTGATCCCGGACGAGTAACGGCCGGTGGTTTCGAAGTATTTCAGGAGGCCGGTGGTGAGGTGGTTCGAGACAATATTCGGTACCTGAACGATAGAGTCCGAGCCAAGCTGCCAGCCTAGTAGGTGTCAGAATCCCGTCCTGTCGCAATGTCGCATCTTGCAACTTACCTCTGAAGAACAACTGCTCTGCAGCAGTCAGGAAACGCTGCTCAGTCTCTGTGTTCGTCACTGGGTTGAAACGCCGCACGCCCATGACCTTCCTGATTGTGTCACCACTGCCGTCGTCGGCGTAAGAGTAGGCGCGCAGAACGCTGCACAAGTAGGTTTCCAGCCACAGATCGTCTGTTGCCTTTCTCTTTTCGCCCCTTTCATCGACGCAGTAGCTCTCGACGGTTCCAGGGATGGTGACATGGACGCGCATATCTAGTCTGGAGAAGGCATTGTAGCAGCTGACGGCGCATGGCGATTAGCTCGAAGGACATGCACGCATCAGAAGATCGACAGAAACCATACCAGTATACACCCTCAACGATCTTGGCAGATTGTGCCTGTCCATGCTCTTTGTAGGTGAGTGTATTTATGTACGCAGCCAGGCTGGCAGAGGAGGAGGCATCCACGCCGGTCACATGGTGGTACACACCAATCTGATACACGGTCAATCGACAGTTCTCGGCAGTTCAGCATCGGGGGGAGTCAGGCTTGTAGCGTACATGTTTGCCGGAGTTACGGGCCTGCTGCTTCAGGAGGTGGACAAGATCAGGAGGACCAAGTTCGCGGAGGGAGATGAGCGACTCGGTGCGGGCATCGATGGACTCCTGTAGGACTTCCTCCGTGATCCTGGGGATGAATTCATCAGCGGGGAGGTCAATTGAACAGTAGAGGGATCGGGCACACACTCTGGAACAGCTGGCGCAACCATGGCGACGACTTCCTCCCCTTGCGACACGAGAGCAAATGGATCTGCTTGTGAGAGCTTGGGTTCAGTTCGCAGCGGTTCGAGGCAACAAATCGCCGAGAAGGAGCAGCACCGCCAGAGAGAACAGAACCAACGGAGACGTACTCGGCATGCGACCTCTGACGAGAAACAAGGGCTGCACGGGCGGTCGTTGGGTGGTCGAGTCTCGGACGGTGTTGGAAGTAAACTGTCTAATCACCGATGAGACAGCAGCAGCGCGGTGGTGGAATACGTCGACGATGGCCCGGGCCGATACTTGTCCATTCGTTCAGCTCCAGCCCAGCTGCTGCATGATCAGCAGCAAACAGTTGGCAAAAAGTGGGATCCCGGGTCGGTTTGCCTTGGAAGCCAGAGCCTGGAAGCTTGGGGTCCTGTGCTAGGGCGGCGTACCCCTGTCCAGGCAGCCAATGCCGAGCTGTCAGGGCGGCGGGGGGTAGCTGGAGCCCAAGCTCAGGCCCTCCCGAGGTCTGCGGCAGGCAGGTCTCAGGCGCAAACCACAAGCACCGTCTCTGAGTTGATGTCAGCCTTGCTACGCGTAAAGCACCCGGTGCTGTTTCGCAGATCCAGGCCAGACTCCCATTGTCGCAAACCACATCGCAGGCTGGATACAGGTCCAAGGTTATTCGGTCTGGATATGGTGTCCATTCTCAAACAGGGGCTCTCTATGACAGCATATAACCCTATGTCAATTGCATACAACGCGTCATGGTAGGCACTGCCGACATTGCGCATCTTCACGCGCCGCGCTGACTTTCAACTCGCAGCCTCCCTTCTCAGCCATCAACCTCGAGCCCGAGGAGAACATCGAGGAGGAATTCGATACTACCAAGGAGCTTCAAGTATTGTGACTCCTTTCTTTTGTTCCGCATCCGAGACTGACAGAGTCCAGGTCGATGAAGCCTTGAAGCTTTTCCAGAATGCACTCAAGCTCCATGCCCAAGGTCCCCAATTCTTCGACGAGGCATCCGAGGCCTACGACTCCCTCTTCTTATCCGACATATTCAAGCTCCCCGAGAGCACGACTGAGTATGAACGCGCCGAACGAGTACAGAACCCCTTCGTGCCGCTGGAGTCAAATTTCGGGGCAGGTCTCGACGTGACGGGCGCAGACCCTGATGGCAGCGCTGCCACTCTCCCACAGGCCCTTTTCCTCTCCTACAAGAACCATGGACAATTCGTTTTGGATAGGATAAGATACAAGGCGAAATCCTCCGAGTCATCCACAGACGCGGTGTTTGAGGAGCCCGAAGTGATAGCCAGCGCTCGGAGAGCCCTTGATGACTTCACAGCTGCCCTGGACAGAGACCCGTCCGACGCTGAGCTCTGGAGAAGGACGGCCAGGACGGCAGCTTTCCTGGACAGTACAAGATTGAGCCGATATTGTCTCGAGGCTGCAATAGAACTGGATGATGACCCAGCCCTGGTCGAAGCCGAGCCTCCGTCGTTGGCCGAGGGATTCGCCGGTGAACAATTGAAAAATCACCTCCAAGTCCTATCTGATGACACTGCTCTATCGCATCCTATTATGAAACCGTTCACTGAGAAGGAGATGCCCGCGCTGTTGAAGCCACATTTGGACCCTTTCCCTTTCCTGCCGGATCCAACAAGAGAGCTAGCCGCTCACAAACTATTAGCAGCAGATATCAAACTGTCAAGACTGCCGGTGGACATCCCGAGCTTATCGTGGGCGCAGATCGGCATGCGTCTGGTTTATCTTGCTACTGAAGTTGGCTTTACTGGGCGAGCAGTCGTCATTCAGCTCCCGGATGGCCGGGACGAAGATGAAGAGGAGGCTGTGCAGATGGAAGTTGACCAGAAATCTCCCGCCGCCTTGGTTCAGGAAACACTCCAAGACAGTACCACTCTCGATTCGCCTACCGACACGAAATCGTCCTCCAAAGATGGACAAGCTGAAAATGGAGCTAGCATTGCAAGTCGACAGCGAAGCGTCTCTTTACCATCCCGGAAGCGATCAATGTCCGTGGCTGGTCTACCGGAGCCGACCGAGGAAGATAATGCTGATTCCAAGCGACCGAAGAGGGTGAGGAGGCGAGAAACCACGCTCACTGAAGACGCCGTCAATGAAACAACTTTGCGGGCGACGCAGTTGCAACCATTTCAAGGCGCAGACCAGAACCTTTTTCAATTAACGAAAAACATCCTTGAAAATCTCGGTGTAACCGATCAGACCACCGTTGACAGGATTGGGGATATTATCGACTCCGGTGCTCTCGAGGAAAGGACCTCAAAGATCACCCATGCTGCCAGCATAGATCTACGTGACTCCCTCGTCTCGTACGACGAAGAGATCGCACAAGTCTTCCTCACGAAGTTGAAGACGCCTACTCTCGGCATGACCACCTTCCTCGAACACACAAAACCCGGTGCGCAACGAGTGGTCGAGACGGCTGGCTTTGATGAGCGCAGCGGTCTGAAGGCTTTCGTCAAGACAGTCAACTCCGGTTGGATGACCGCTCAGGATGTCGCATTTGACTGGATTCTGCTGATATCCAAAAGCTACACCACGAAGAAATGGTCCGAGCAGCTCAAAACTGCCGTCGTTCAAGTGATCAGTCATTTTGACGAGGCTATCCACGATCGGGTCGTCTATGAAGTTGGTCAGGTTCAAAGCCAAGATGACCAAGACAGCGAGGAATCCAAACTGGTCGAACTTGACAACCTTGTTCAGATGCTGTTTGAGCTGTATCTTGATGTCTATGAGCGTATCACGAATCCGAATAGCCGCGTCGACGTTGCGATACGAGTTGGTACAAAAGGACGTCTTGGTCGGTGGCTGGATCTAGCATCTGATCTGAGACGCACGAGGCCAGCGGACGCCAGCATCGACTTTTCTTTGCGATTTCTTTGGGCTTGCATCTTCTCAACCACCTTAGCCGAGGGTATCTCTCGGGACCACGTCCTCGCGTGCTGGCACAGTTTGCGGGACTATTTGACAACAACTGGTCATGACAGAATCGACTTGCCGAACAACGCCGTCATGCCTGAGATCTCATCTGTTGAAGCGGACAGGGAGATCAGCAAATTGACAACCATGGATTTCTTCCTGGGTCTTTTCCAGGAAGAGATGGCGGACCCTGTGGCGGTCATTGATACTCTCGAGCCGGTCCTCAACCCTGATGCAGTCTTCGTGACGCCGACTCAAGGAACACCCACGAACGGAGATAAAGCTGGGAACGGAGCTGTCGCAAAGGTGTCCATCAAGGAATGTGCTAGCCAGGGCCTGAAAGACTTATGGAAGTTCCTTCTTACCAGTAGCACCGATCTCAGGCTTCTCTTGTGGTCTCGTCTGAGTGATGCGTACGGCACCATCAAGTACACAACGAAGCAGTTCTCATGTCTCTTGAAGAGTATCGAGATGGTCATCGATGACATTGACAGCGAGACGTACTCGACGGCGGCGCCGGAATCACGGAAGATGGCCCTCCTGAAGCTCTTGAGGTCCATCCACGACATGATGGTATCGGCCCTCTCCTTAGCATTGAATGACAACACTGCATTCGACATTATTGATGAGGACCACATCCGGGCTACATCATCCGCCCTCGCGAGATTGAGTTGTCTCATCCACGTTGCTGTGTTGCAGGAGGACGAGTTCACTTTAGGGATCACACCAGCACCATCAAAGTCTGCAACTTTCAAGGAGTTACTGGAGCGCTTGCGGGACTTGCAAGTGAGGACCTGGACACTGCAATATTGTCTGATCAAAGTCGGCATCCACCAGGACACTGGGATATTCAAAACGCTTGACAACGATCTTGCTGAATTTTTGAACGCTGTGCACCAAGTTCTGGGGCTGAGGAAAGCGTGTAGTGCGTCAAACAAGATTTTCCTGAAGATGATGCGAATAGAGTTGCTGAAGCAAAAGAATATCGAGAATTGGGAGGACTATCTGGGGCAGGTCCTATACGATTTGCACGGCCTCAGGCTAGGCGTTGGCATCTGGGAAGTGCACGACCATGGCTGCGCGCCAGAGAAACTGGAGAAGCGACAGGCGATGCAGCTGGTCGAAAAGATCACGACACTGGCCAATCGCATATCCATGAAGGATTTGCTCAAGTCGGACCTCAAGAATACCATCGAGCATATGCAGGGGGCTATCGGGCAGGCCAGGTCCAGCACACCCATGATCCACAATCTTCGCAATTTCCAAGAATACCTCAAAAAGCCGATACATCCGCTGCGTCTTTACCAAGCGCTCGACGGCACTGTCCCATTGGATGCGACAACTGTCAACACAGCAGAAGCATCTCTCGCCAGGAATGGCTGGTTCTTCCTCTTGGGCATGATAGCCCTCACTAAGTTCAAGGGCGTTGATTTGAACCGTCGCCAAACTCCGGGAGCAACAGACGACCTTCGTATCGGAGCGACGTTCCTGCGCCTACAGCTTCAGTTCACGCCTGACATGTGGGAGGCATGGTTCCGGCTGGCAGAGTGTTTCGACTATGAACTAGATGAAGCAGTCTTGTGGTCGGCTGACAAAATGAACAAAGACCGGAGCGAGCTTCTGAAATTCCAACGCCACGCAATCCATTGCTACACTCTAGCATTGTCACACTCTCATGCGTGGTCGCCTGAGACCAAGGATGACGAAGACAAGCTGTCCCAATTCTACACTAACTTCGCCATGCGCATGTATGCATCAAGTCGAGAGCCGTTCGCCATGGAACCTTTCCAGCATAGCGACTACGCTAGATTCTACCCAGAAGCAAACGGGAGTGGCACGTTCAAGAGGCTTCTGCACAGAGAGATGAGCGAGTATGAGGTGTGGAAGTACGCAGCTACCTTGTTCAGGAGAGCCATGAAGGGCAAGCCGAACGACTGGAAAAATGCGTATATGTTCTCCAAGTGCCTATGGAAGATGCATCAGAAACCAGCGGATATGCTTGAGCTGAAAGACCGGAAGACACTGCCCACAGTGAAGGCACTCGTCGAGGCTCTGGAGAAGACAATCGAGATCGTGTCCCTACTGCCCAAACCCAGGCATGGCCAGGATCCAATCCTAGAGCCGCATTACAAGATTGTCTCAATTTTGCACAAGCTCGTCACGCGCAAGAGCTTGACCGTCCAGGAAGCGGTCGGCATTCTCCAGCGGCAGCCCTACGCAGTTCAACATGGCCAGCAAGAGAGCATCCAGTCGACAGATGATTGGAATGCCCATGTGATCGAGACCTTACGCCATTTACGTGACAAGGACAAGTCACACTGGCAGCATCGTATCATCATGCGTCACGCCCGTATGATATACGACCCACGCGAAGAAGAGCCCTCGGACCAACTCGCTGAAGCGCAAGCGGCTTTCTCTGTTTTGCGTGAGCACATGATCACGAAGACGATGGCCATTAACGTCTGGAAGTGCGATGCCGAGCGTGCCGGTCGGCATCATGTATACACGGAACAGTATGTTCGATATACTGTGAAGCTTTTGACGGTGACGAAGGATCATGTGAACATGGAGCTGCTCTTGCGTAAGATCCGCAAGAAAGGTGCCGACTTCTATCACTTCAGTGACCTCTGGGCTTCGTGCGTGCAAGCATACACCAGGCTTCTGCGTCGCACTTATGAAATCCCGGCCTTAGAAGAGGACACATTCAAGAACATGAGTTTCGAGGAATTTGATATTCTGGGAGAGCGCATCAACGACTGGGCAGGTGCGAAGGACAGGGTTCATGCCGCTCTGAGCGCAATGAAGGACGCCATCGAAGTCAAGAAACTCAATGGTGGCTTGACAAAGGCAGGTATGATTGATGACTTGATTCACGACTGCTACTCCGATCTTTACCGAAGTATCGCCGATGAGCTCCCCGGCCCGGAGCCTTCACAGGTTATTGAGGAGCGCAACCGGCTCAAAAGCTCGGAAATGCAGACCAACGGTCAACAGGAGAAAGAGCAATTCAATGGCCTGCTACATCCGAGCGGCGTGGACAGGAACATTGACCAAGGGGTCTCACCGGCGGGTCGTGCAACTAGTGAGGCGCCATCCGCAGGTGTCAACGGCGGCGAGAAGATGGAACGTTCCACCTCCAACACAGGAGATCAGGGAGTCACACGCCGCCGGTTGCTAGGCGTGCGGCGTGCAGATGTGCTCCGCAAGGCCGAGCAGGCAGCTTCGCGGGCTACTGAGCAGCCACCGCCCAAGTCTGCCGTCAGCGAGAGGTCGAACGGCCGGAGGTCCGGGCGCGGCAGCCCGGGCAGCGGCCAGAACGGCCTGGATGGCAACGAGGGCGAGGAGAGCGAAGGTGAGGGAAGAGATGGCGACGTTGAGATGAAGCAGGACATCGACAACGATGAGCAGGACGAGCAGGCTGACGAGAAGCAAGACGGTGGTAACGAGGCAGGTGAAGAGGCAGCGGCGGAGGGCGAAGAGAGCGAGGCGTCCAGCCCGAGGCCGGAACACGACGACGCAGATGATGAGAGCGACCTTAGTGATGTGCCTGATGACTACGACCAGGACATACCGCCGACCTTGATGTTTCCGAATCTGCGCCGAAGCGCGGATTTGTCAGTCGTCGCGAGTTCTGGATCGAGCAGTAGCGCATCTGAGGGCGAGGATGAAGATGAGGAAGAGAATGAAGATGAGGGCGAAGAAGAAGGTGAGGAAGATGAAGAGGACGAAGAGCAGGAGGGAGGCCAACAGGACGAGGACGAGGAGATGGCAGAAGCGGGCGAGGAAGTACCTGACAGTACGGCTGATGATGCGGACGAGACTGGCTAGCTCCTCAGGCTCGCCGAGCAGTTTTCAGAGTCGAGTGTAAGAACAACATTGCGGCCAAGGTGAGCCAAATCGTCTCTTGGATGAACACCGAGGCCTACAGCGGCACAATAATATCCTCCTTGAGGGCCTCTACCGTTGCGAATCCCCCCTCATAAAAGTTTAATACCATCCGAATTGGGCGTTTTGGCTGGGCGCACGTTTTCAAGAATAGGGATTCCCGGGGAGAAGAGAGTTTTGGCGCGGAGTGCATCAATGGATAGTAGGATCATTGACCTATGCTGAGACCGCCCTGTCACGACTTGTACACTCGCAGCGTGCCTCTGGCGCCAGAATCAACCTCAGCCCATGCCTCGATCTCGACCAAGAATTCATCCTCGTAGAGAGTCGCCTCGATCAGTGTGTTGGCGGGGAGTACCCCAGCGCACTCCATCCTCCATCCGTGAGCCTCACTCACGGCTTCAGCGTCCTTCCTGTTGGACAGGATGACACGTGTTCTGACGACATCTTTCATCGATGAGCCGAGTGCCTTCAGCGCACCCTCTATAATGTCTAGTGCCCACACTGCCTGACTGGCTGCGGAGGTGCCACCGACGCAGGACAGGGAAGGTACGGGTGGGTTCGCGGTTGTCTGGGCGCGTGTTAATAACTAACAAGTCTGAGCCTGAAACCGGATGGCCAGGCTGTCAAGTTGTACGTACACCCGAGACGTGGATATGTGAACCGACGCGGACAGCGCGGGAATAGCCCTGTGATAGGCAAATGGTCAGCGTAATAAACCGCGAGGCAACTCACCTTGCACTTACACAGATGGGCTCCCACTTGCTGCCACTCAAGTACTCGACCCTCTGGCCCGCAGCAACAGCCTCCCTGACCGACCTACTGCGATCTGTCTCCCTGACATGGTGGCTCAGATCCCCAGCAGCTGTCAGGTACGGCGGCCGGCGGTACTCGTCTCCACAGTCGCCCGGTATTTCACGCAGGCCCTCCTGCGCCTTCGCGATGGTTCTCCTGTCCCCGTCATCCAGCCCAAAAGAGAAGGCCAGGAGGTTCTGCGCGACGTACTCCTCTGAGCCGACGCTCAACCTCGTCCCGACAATGACGGCCTTCACAGCCGGCACATCCAGGACCCAACGCGTCGCCACCGCAGGGATAGGGACGCCGTGCTTCCTCGCCACCGCCCCGAGCGCCTCCAGGACGCCCTGGAAAGCCGCCCACCCGCCGGCGGCCCGGATGAAGCGCAGGTACTTCCTCAGGGACCAGTTGAGGGCGTCCGCGTCCGCGGGCTCGGGCCGCCCGAGCCACTTCTCGGAGATGAAGCCGCCGAGGAGCGTGCCGTAGCAGAGCAGCCCGACGCCGCGGGCCGCGCAGAGCTGGCTCATGCGCCCGCGGATGGCGCGCAGGTCGATCACCGAGCAGGAGACCTGGTTGGTGGCGATGTTGAAGCCGGTGTCGAGCAGCATCTCGAGGTGGGCGGCGTCGGTGTTGGTCAGGCCCAGGTGGCTGATTTTGCCTTGGGACTGGAGGCTGGACAGGTGTGTGAGATTGTGGATGTACGTATCGTCGGTGTAGTCCCAGATGTGGTCTGTTCGACCGGTGCGTGAGCTTCCATGGCTAAGGAGGGTGCAGGCCGGCAGCTGGTAGGGGATGGCTCACACTGCAGCAATGGGATTGTGCTCTGGCCCAATCTCCTCAGAGCGAGGTCGACGGCCGCCTCTGCATTTTCAAAGCTCTTGACCCCGTTTTCTGCTGGGCACCACTTGGTGAGAGCAGTCAGTCCCGCCTCGGAGTTGGCATTGTGATGCCCGACGACGAGTTCTGGCCGAGGTCAGTTACGCTGCGCAACCGGGACGTCTTGTCGGCTGCTCGTACTCACCGGCCTCTCCGTAATGATCCGCCATGTCGAAGCATTCTAGTCCACTGCTTATTCTAGGCCCTTGTCAGAACCACGCACTCTCTAGGCATGGGGGTCGTCGTCACTTACAACGCGTCCATGGCCGCTGAGGCGCTGGCGATGTCGACATCCTTGTCGTGGCCCCCTGCGAGCTGCCACAACCCATTGAGCATGCGAGGGATCTGCAGCAATCCACCTATTTTCGTTCTCTCGGGACGTACACGCGTATCTGAGGCCATTGTCCTCGTCCTGGAGTAGGTCTGGTACGTCGGTGGCGATGTTAATCTCAACTCACGAGACGCTCAACAGGAACGGGTATACAAGGCAATCCTTTTGCTGAGGACTCATCTCCTGCCACGCAATGGAGCAGCAGCATCGACACAGTCGGCAAAATTGCCTCTTTGGGTGGTGGGTTCTCAATCCTCCCGGTGTCGGATGAAGGGGGAAGAGAGAATAGCTCCCAAGGTCGGTCCCGATGGTGTTGATCTCAGCAACCCCACGCCAAGCTCCGGCGCAACTTCCAGGGACCCCAGCGAGAGCTCATAACCTAACTGAACACACCTGTGAGTCTGTATTTACACAGGCCCACCGTAGACCAACGATATACCGAGCGATCCCATAATTCAGTACAAGTCACGAAATAATCGTCTGGTGTGTACTGATATACTCCAAGTAATCAAGCTGACAATTTAACTGTCCGAGAACGGATCCTGATCTCTAGACCTCCTGCTCATGCTTAGCTTACACCTCCGACCAGCCTCATCACGGTCCACAAACCACCAGCCCATCGTGCTTTATACTACGACTAAGCCAGCAAAACAAATACTAATGGGGTCCTCTTGGGCTTCAAATCTATTCGTCAAAACTATATCAGTGAGCCTTCATCTCTTCATCATGGTCTCGTAACTCTCCTCCAGCGTGAGTTGAGGGGCGATCCGTCCCTCATCCAGCCGGTCGGCTTCGGCCCTGAATATACGTCGAAGCCTGCGTTGATGAAACCAAGCAAATGCGCAGGCGGCACAGACGAAGCCCACGGCAGCTATTCCCGTCGCAACCCACCATCGTTGGGCATCTTCCATTGTCGCATCTCTCTCGACGCTCAAGTCGACATATGCTTCTGGGGCTTCTGGGTGCAGCCAGTAGCTAAGGGGTATCTGCTCCACACGCATTAACGGACTTGGTCCACAGAGAACGTGGAAAAGTAGGCAAAGAGAACGACATTACCTTGCAGGCGCACGTCCTGTATACTCCAAGTAGTTGCAAGAAGGTACCCGCAACGGCCGTGAGAATGGCGAAGAACCCTACAAACATCTGGCCACACCAAGTAATCGTCTTTGCCCGGGTCCGCGCTTCCGACCACCTTTCGCCATACAAGCCCTTCAGCCAGACTTCCCAACCCCAAAATAAGCACTCAACTACCTGCGTGATGGCGTAAATCAGGTATGTGCCGCTGTGACAGGAGATGCCCTTCCGGGGCGTGTTGTAAGATGTCAGGAATGCAAGCAGAGATGGGGTCATCAGCAGGACAGCACTTCCAGCCGCGATGTTGAAGTGGTCTCGAAGGCTCATTCCCAATCTTTTGCCGACGTCTTTCGAAGGCATCAACCGGTCGCCATGTTCCTCAGAGTTGGAGGCGTAATCCCTGATGGCCTCTTCTACCCAGCGCTTCTTGTTCGGTCCGCGGCTCCAGAGGGTGACGGTCTTGAACTGACCGTCGTACATGGACTGGATTAGTTGATACCTTTCTGTCTGTTTCAGAATCCATCTTCCTATGGCAAAACTCTCGACTTTACTTTTCATCGATTCCCAAGAGCTGCTCTCCGATTTCTCCCGGGACGCTATGGCGCCTCCGTCCCATACAATCCCTTGTAAAGCGCTGGGATTGGGAGAGGCGAGCATGGCGCAAGACGCTATGGCGAGAATCGGGACTGTCATCCACCCTGGTTGCATGTGAGTGTAATTCCAGGCTGTGAGATTCCTCTAACTTGACTTACACATTCCAAAGGCCAGAGCATGAGCTGTGTCCTTGTCCCGGAGACTTCCGTTTTGGATGCCCAGAACGGTATATATGAAGCCACCAACGAGGAAAAGGACTGGCGCCCCAATGGTCCTTCCGAAGCTATACCGTCATGGTCAAAAAGCGTTCACCGGATGCACTTCTTCAGGGTGAACAGACCTTGCGTGCGAATTGAAGATCGACTTCAGCTTCGTTGACAGCAGTACCTTGCCACCAAACCATGCAAGTTCTGATTCATCCTCGTCGACCATGGCCATCACCCGGGTCCAGGTGTTGTCCTTTAGAATGTCTCCGACGGATAGCTTCCTCTGATGCGTCTCCGCATCCCATTGGGAGAACATCGAGATCCTCCGGCTCGTCGAGATCCGCAAGTTCCCAACCGCCACCGCCAACAGCAGCTGCGCCCTCAATCTCGGGGAGATGCTTGGTCCATCGCATTGCTCCCTTGCCTCATCGAGGAAGTCCAAGACTTTCCTGTCCAGCGCATACTCGTACATCGCACTCAGGAGCATCGGGCCCGCGAATGCAAAGCAGATGGACAACCAAATAAATGTGTCGACCACTGTGAGGAACATGGCCCACAGCAACCTTATCCAGTATGTGGCAACCCAGATCAGACTCCAAGGACGCAGCTGGGACATCACATCTGGCATCGCCAGCTTGCTTGCCCGCGGTATGTTGAGGCACAGTGCGAGGCTGGGCAGAATGAACAGGACAAGGGGCCCAACCCATTGCTGGGGCACACTGATGTGGCTCATCTCCCAGCCCTCGCATTGAGATAGACACCAGTCATACGGGACCCTGACGACCGGTGCTCCCTCTGAGCTTCCGCCTCGTGAAGGGCCGCACGGGAACGCTCGATCACCCGACAAGGCGTCCTCGAGCTCTTGGATGGTCACGGATGGCTGGAAGTATGCCGGGGTGTTCAATGACAGTGGCTCGTCTGGCCCGGCGACCAAGAAGGACTGGTTCACGGCGACGAGGCAGCAGTGTGTGAAGTTTTGCCCTCCTGCCGTACTTGAAAAGGAACTCGTGGCACCGGCCGCGAGGTTGGCGAGCTCCGGGATAAGTTCGCCGATGCTTGAGTAGACCATCTCGGCGGACTATCGCTACTGTCGGCAGTAGGAAAGCAACGACATATATGGTAGCAGTGGGTAAGGTGCGTGCTGGTGGAGATGATGGCACCAGCTGAGACTCAAGTGTGTCATCTCAGCTCTGTCAAAAACAGCCTCGTGAGGTTTTCGAGCCTGGCGTTTCTTGGGACATGACGGTTCTATCTCACTTGGGCGGCCTTTGTCAGATCATCTGCGGCTGGAAAGCTATCATATCTATCTAGCTCAGGAATTGTAGCGCATAGGCCATGCCACACTGGTTGAGGGCCAACTGCATTTCTCGATGGCCCTCATGGCTCGCGCGGACCTCTATCCAAATTGTTACTGACTCCACGAAAAGGGCAAGGCCTCAAGGTTGCAAGAGCTCGGATAGAGTCTATGCCGTCAACGCGGCAGATGCACAGACAGGGACTAATTGAGGACACAAAGACAAGCTCTAAGATATACAGTCTGTGCGCCAATCTTTCGACTACAATCGACTCAGAATCGAGGGCAACTCTGGTCTCCACATCTCGTTGAGGAGCCGGCTGGCATTGACCATCTCTGGTCGAAGCTGGTCGAGCGAGGTCACGCCCAACAGCGCCATGCCAAGCGCCAATTCTTCGGATAATACTATGACACTCAGTCAGTAAACCATATCGGGTAAAACGGACAGGCTCTCCCACTTACTGTCTACGCATCTCTCGACTCCTTGGCCACCGTAGGCAGCCATCGCATAAAAGAAAGGCCGCCCGAAGCCAACCGCCGTTGCACCCAGGGACAAGGCTTTAAGCACGTCCGCCCCATCGCGGCAACCGCCGTCCAAGTAGATCTCCATCTTCTCGAGCACTTCGGGGCAGTACGTGCGGATCTCCAGCAATGTGGACAAGGCGCTCGGGGCCGTGTGCTGCTGTCTCCCGCCGTGGTTGCTGAGCAGGATGCCCTGGCAGTCGTTCTCCGCCGCCAGCTTTGCGTCCTCGGCCGTCTGGATCCCCTTCAGGACGATCGGACCCTGGCCATTCCTCCCTGATCCACTCCAGGTCCTCCCAGGTGACCATCGGGCTCAGCTGGCCCGGCACTGGTCGCGCGCCAACCGCTGGGGAAAAGGCGTTCTCGTTGTTCTCCTTGCCCACGGGCGTCGAGAAAGTGCTATGGTCGAGCCCGTCCTCCAGCGCCTCGTCGGCCTGCTTCCTCCTGTCCTCCGTCCTCTTTCCCAGCACGGCCGTGTCGACGGTGATGAAGAGGCCCTTGTATCCGGCCTGTTTTACCTTCCGGACCAGCTCCACGGCCTTTTCCCTGTCCGTCGGGATGTAAAGCTGGAAGAACAGCCTCGATGGGCTGGTCGACTCGCCACCGATCCTATCCAGCTCATCCGCGTGCGATTTTTTGATACTCTCCAGGGGCTTGGTGCTCGCCGTCGACGTGATGCCGTGCACGCCCTTGCGCGCCAGCGCATTCACCAGCTCAAACTCCCCGTTCGGATGCGACATGCCCATCGTGCCCATGGGCGAGACGAAGAAGGGCACGAGGGAAGGGTTGCCGAGCATGGACGACCTTGTAGACACGCTGGCGACGTTGCGCAGCACCCTCGGCCGGAAGGACACCCTGGACCACGAGTCGATGTTCCCCTGGAGGGAGAGGCCCGCGTTGGCGCTGCTGGTGGCGTAGACCCAGGCCCTGCGGTCGAGGACCTTCTCGGCCTCGGCGCGGAAGTCGCTCGCCCTGACGCAGAGCGACAGCGGCTTCACCTGCTTGCTGTCGGCTGCCGGGGTGGCCTTGGACGGGTTTGCCGGGGCGTTCAGGGACGCGGCCGTCGAGGGGTCCAGCTCGCCCTTGAGGCTGCCATCGGGCAGGTCCTCGATGATCTCCAGGGAGTGTATCTTGTCGAACTCTGCTGTGGCGTCCTGTGCATGCTTGTCAGTACGCTGGCTCTGACCGGCTCTCGTGCTGCGTGGGACTCACGGCTCCGCCCTGCCTCAGGAGGATGCTTCGGCCGCCCGGGTGCTTGTCCAGGAAGCTTGTGATATCATAGACCTTGCCGTGTATCACAGTCCAGCACGAGTCAGTGGACTTGTGCTTTGCAACCTCGGAACCGGTCAACATGGTGAAGTAGTTAATGATTGAGAGGTTACCTCTCCTACGTTACGTAGTCAACCCACCCTGAGCTGTGTCTTAAAAATCGATGAATCTGGTCATGGTAAGTGAGACAGATAGCAGCGTACAAACGGGCCATTCAAGTAGCCTGCTTAGTTGATTACGCACCTACCAACCCCCCGGCCTCGGGAGTGGCCTCCGGCACAGGGTGCCGCGCCCGGGAGCCGTAACGTGATATTGCGGGGAAACTTCCTCACATTCCCTACTCTAATCGGTAAGACCAAGCCGGACCCCTGCTGTACCGCGATACTACTCTCATATGCAATCAATCGTTCCATTTTGGCGCTAGTGACCTACACATAACACCTCACACCCTTTTTCCATCACACTTTCATTTTCAACTATTTTCACCTTTTATATAATAAATACTTTTTTAATTTAATTATACCTTATATTAAAAGATAGCTATTTCTTTTCTGCTTCTTTTAATATTTATTTAAGGAGGGTAGAGGGAGTATTAAATATATAAGGTATGTTAATATTTAATTTTAAAGAAGAATTTAAAATTTTAAGATAATAATGATTTTAAATAAATTTAGTTAAATTTATATTATTAAAACTAATGATTTTAATATAACTTTTTAATTTTACCTTTTTTTTAATTCCTTTTTAACTTAAGTTATTTTTAACTTTAATTTAAATGCAAATTTCTCTTCTTCCATATACTTAATTTAATAGCAAAGAGAAGAAATGAAATTAAAAAAGAAGCAGCTTTCTTTTTATATATATTTTAAATAAATTAAAGTAAAATTAAAAAGTGCGTATAAAAAAGGTGTGAGGTGTCAAATGTAGGTCGTTAGCGCCAAAATGGAACGATTGATTGCATATGAGAGTAGGGCAGGGGCAACTCATGAATCCCAACGCCAACTAAGTCAAGCGGCCCACATTCGGTCCACCCGGGGATTCGGCCCACGTTTCCCACCAAAATCAACAATATTTAAACCCATCCAACTACACCAATTAATTATATACAAACTTGAAATTTAAGCCACAGAAACTTTTTATATATCAAATCTTATTTCAAATTTTTAAAATTCATCCGTACTTTATATACTCCTATATAAACGATATAATTTAGTAAAACCCTTATAATTTAAATACCTATATCTTATTAAATATAAAAGGTATAACTTTGGAAATTAATTTTTAAATATACCTTAATAATTTGCATATAACTAAAAATATAATATAAATTATATAAGTTATTTATATACTTAAATAAGTATTTAAAAGAAAGTATATAAAATTTATAATATTTAATATTATGTTATATAAATTAATAAAATTTAAGAAAATAACATTTTTTTTTAATTTCCAGTTATATATATAATTTATTTTAAGATGGTATAAATTTACGGATTTTATTAAACTTATATAAGTAAAAATAGTTTTATTTATATAAACTTTTATTAAAGATATTATATTTCCACTTTATTTAAGCTATATAAGTTTAAAATAATATAGTTATATTTATTTCCAAAGTATAATATAAATATAAAAATAAAATAAAAATACGTTTAAAATATAATTAATTTATTTCACTATTTATAAGGACTTTTAAACTATTAAGAAATCTTATATAATAAGGTGCTGTTATGGGCTAACCCTAAGTTATTTGCTATAAGGTGCTTAAATAAGGTTTATATTTAAAGTGCAAAAGAAGAGATCCGCTCCCTATTTATACTTACGTTAAAGCTTATTCTTATAAGGCTAAAGCCTGTTAATTAATTATAATAAGCAAAGCTTAAACCATAATATATCCTTCTTCTTTAAATCCCCATAGCAAGCCCTAAAGGGCAGTTATATAATAAAAAATAAAGAATATTATAATTTAATTATAAATTAAACATTACTCTTTACTTAAATATTTAATTATACCTTAACGCTTTTTAAATATATTAAAGGCTTAACTTATTCTTTATAATTAATACGCTTTTAACCCTTATAATTTAATATATTAGCTAAAGTAAGCTAATAAAAGATAATTATTTAAGTGTAAATTAATGGCTAAATTAATAATATTTTTATAATCCTTTAATTTAAGCCTTTCATATAAGCTTTTTTATTTAAAACCTTAAAACCGTAAATTTATTATATAATTTATAATTAATAAGCGCTTAATTATAAATAATTTGCTTTATTAGCAAGAAATTTTTAAATTTTAAGCATTTTATAATATTAAATTAGCTAATATGCAGCTAGCTTACTTTAAGCCTAAATTATTATGGGCTAGCCTTGGGTTGTCTGCCATAAGGTATCCAAATGGGGTTTATATTTAAAGTGCAAAGGAGAAGGTTCGCTCCCCGTTTGCACCTACGCTAAAGCCTATTTTTATAAAGCCAAAGCCTACTAACTAATTATAATGGGCAAAGCCTAAACCATAATATATCCTCCTTTTCTAGGTCTTTATAACGGGCCTTAAAGGGTAGCTATATAATAAAAAATAAAGAATACTATAATTTAATCGCGAATTAAATATCGCTCTTTGCTTAGCCATTTAATTATATCTTGGCGCCTTTTAATTGCATTAAAGGCTTAGCCTATTATTTATAATTAACACGCCCCAGCCCTTATAATTTAATGTATTAGCTAAAGCAAGCTAATAAAAGATAATTATTTAAATATAAGTTAATAATTAAATTAATGGCATTTTTATAATCCTTTTATGCAAGCCTTTTATATAAGTTTCTTTACTTAAAACCTTAAAATCATGGATTTATTATATAATTTGCAATTAACGCTTAATTATAAGTAATTTATTTTATTAATAAGGATTTCCTAAATTTTAAGCGTTTTTATAATGCTAAATTAATTAATATATAGTTAGTTTGCTTTAAGCCTAAGCTAATATTAAATTAATAATACTTTTAAACCTTACTTTATAAAAAAAATTTTATGCCCCTTTTAAATAAACTCCTTCTCCTTATTAACCTTAATTAATAAAAGCTGTATTTTTATTTTCTTATAGCAATTAAGGTAGTTATATTTATAATAGCTAAGTTAGCTATATATAAAATACTTAACTTTGCTTATTAAGATTATTATAATATTAATATTTATTACTTTATTATTTTAAGGTTAAGTATTGTTTTTCCTTGCTATGGCGCTAAAAATGCCTTTATATTGCTATAAGGTAAAGCAAAAGCCTTTAAATATATTTAACCATTCCTTATAATTAAGCTAAGCTTTTGCTATAAAGATTAAGCTATTAATTATTAATAGTATTTTATACTTATTTAGCTAATTTTAAGCCTTTATTATATAAGCTAATTAATTAAATTAAGTAAGAAATTTTATTATTCCCTCCTTATAATATTATTATAATATAATTAAGCTAAGTTTAATATGCCTTTATTTAAAAGGGTCCTTAAATGCAAGGCAAACCTTTTTTAAAAAGCTTTTTAGCTACCCCTTAAATATCTTTATAAAATTAATATAAGGTAAAAATTAATTATAAAAAGTTCTTAGCTAATTAAATATATAAAATAATTAAGCCCTTTTAACATTAATTACCTTTTTATTTATTATAAACTTAGCTTTTATTTTTATTAATTAAGTTATTAAGTATTTTTAAGATAAAAGTTCTTTAAGATAAGAAAGGGCTTAATAAGCTATTATTATTCTTTTTAAGTTTTACTATATTAAGTTTTATATAGTTATATTATAGGTTTATAATATAAAAAGATTTTAAATATATATTATGGGCTAGCTTTAGGTTATTTACTGTAAGGTATTTAAATAAGGTTTATATTTAAAGTGCAAAGGAAAAGGTTTGCTCCCCGTTTATACCCGCGCCGAAACTTATTCTTATAGGGCCAAAGCCTATTAATTAATCATAATGGGCAAAGCCTAAACCGTAATATAAATTAACATTAAGTTAATAAGTTTTAAGCCTTACCTTATAAAAAAAAATTTATACCCCCTTAAATAAACTCCTTTTCCTTATTAATCTTAATTAATAAAAACTATATCCTTATTTTCTTATAATAATTAAGGTAATTATACTTATAATAGCTAAGTTAGCTATATATAAAATACTTAACTTTACTTATTAAGATTATTATAATATTAATATTTATTGCTTTATTATTTTAAGGTTAAGTATTATTCTTTTTTGCTATAACGTTAAAAATACCCTTATATTACTATAAAATAAAGCAAAAAGCCTTAAATATATTTAATTATTTTTTATAATTAAGTTAAAATTTTATTATAAAGGTTAAACTATTAATTATTAATAATATTTTATATTTATTTAGTTAAATTTAAGCCTTTGCTATATAAGTTAATTAATTAAATTAAATAAAAAGTTTTATTATTTCCTTCTTATAACGTTATTATAATATAATTAAGCTAAGCTTAGCATATCTTTATTTAAAAGAATCCCTAAGCATAAAGCAAATCTTTTTTAAGAAGCTTTTTAACTACTCCTTAAATATCTTTATAAAATTAATATAAAGTAAAATTTAATTATAAAAAGTTTTTAGTTAATTAAATATATAAAAGAATTAAGCCCCTTTAATGCTAATTACTTCCTTATTTATTATAAACTTAGCCCTTATCTTTATTAGCTAAGTTATTAAGTATTTTTAAAATAAGAGTTCCTTAAGATAAAGAAGGGCTTAATAAGCTATTGTTATTCTTTTTAAGTTTTATTATATTAAGTTTTATATAATTATATTATAAGTTTATAATATAAAAGGACTTTAAATATATATTATAGGCTAACCCTAGGTTATTTATTATAAGGTGCCTAAATAAGGTTTATATTTAAAGTGCAGAGGAAGAGATCCGCTCCCCGTTTGCACCCGCGCTAAAGCCTATTCTTATAGGGCCAAAGCCCGCTGACTAATCACAATGGGCAAAGCCCAAACCGTAACAGGTGCAAACCTTAACAGATAGGTTTATATAAATATATATCATTATTCAAGCTATGTATATAGTATATAGATTTTTTTTATATGTAGTTTGTAAAACTATAGCCCTAGACAAATCCTTATTAATACATATATTTAATTGGTGGAGATATAAGTCTTTGAAAAGTGAGTGTTTTGGTGGGAAACGTGGGCCGAATCAGGGGGTGGGCCGAATGTGGGCCACCAGACTTAAGGACCATGCAAATCAAGAGCATCGAAACACTTGCCCACTGGGAAGACCTCCTTACAGATCATGGGTTGCGCGTCTATTATGGTGCCGCTTTACCATGCTGACCTAGACAAGACTGACTGCGCACCTGCCAAAACAGCTGCATTTGTTTCAATGTTTTTTGGAAAATAGTTTGAATTGTTCAGACTTCTCGATATTGGCATCGATAATGGCAAGAAGCACTTAAGGTTTTGAATTCCAATGAGCAACTTGTGCTTATGACGGGGGCTTAGAGGCTACACCAAAGCCATTTATCGATTGCTTACATTCCAAGGTCCCGATTTCCGGTTACTTGGAATCCAGTCAGGGCTCAGCTATATCCAGGAAATTATTACTCCCAAGTCGTCAGGCGCATATGTATGCGTGAATCTGGTGGACGGTCGAATCCTAGACAGATATGCCCTAGTACAGAAAGAATACTAGAGGAGAGGCTGCAGCATCCGTATATTAATTCATAATCATATGTGCCCGGATGGCCTTTGCACCGTTATACACTGGGTGACTTCCACGTCCGACCCCAAGTGCTATTTCCAGCCACGATGTCGACGAATTCACGAGCAATTATTCTATCGGTCTGCTCCGACGGGTGCAGCGAATCGTACCAGAGATAGCTGTCTCGGACCGAAGACTCATTGCAGGCAGAACCGCACGCAGTGATGGTTGAAGTCACGTTCACCGGCGCAGTTCCATTGAGGTATGAGGCAGGGTTGTTCCAAATGTCGCTCAACTATGAGGCGTCAGTATGATGGATCTGACGAGGGCGCAGAACAAGCAAGAGCCAGAATTGCGGTGCTTACCAATGAGTGCACGTCAAAGACGGTGAATGAGCTTTCCGGGTAGCGGTCCGAGATCTGGACCTCTTCCGACGTCCGGTAGTTGTATATGCTGTTGACGAGCGCGACGTACTGGCGCATCTTCTCGCTGACCTGCGTCGCATTGGCGTTGTAGGCCCCCTCGTCTTTCCAGAATGTCGTGTTGATCGTGCCGCCGTTCTCGGGGAGCGCGTACATGGGAGCATAGTTGAGCGGCGCGAGGTTGAGGAGCACGAAGTTGCGCGCGCCGACCTCGTGGAGCGCATCAAGCTGCTCGTAGACGCAGTCGATGTAGTCCAACAGGGTAAGGTCAGCGCGGTTGTCTGTGAAGAAAGATGAGGGGCCGAGGTCGTTCGTCCCGATCCAGATTGCGCTGTTGACGTTATCGTCAGCAAACTGCAATTTCTGGATTTTGCTGCCATAGCAGCCTCCTAATAGTCGACCGTGGACTACTCACTAGATCGTCTCGTTGCTAGGAATAGCAAGTGCGGCGTCACCGACACAGTCCTTGTCTTTCAAGAAGTACGGCAGTTGATCTTGCTTCACTCCGTTTCGCTTCGATGGCGAGAAGTAAGCGTCACATACTGCTCCAGACACTGCGTAATCGTAAAGGTTTATGCCGGTGTACTGTTGGACATATTGCGGCCAGATTCGTCCTCCCGTAGACGTAACAGTGGACTGGCACCTCATTAGCATGAATTGAACGACGATTTGGGTGCCTGCACGAGTTGACTGCTCACTTGGTTCTGGCTTGGCTCCGGTGTGTAATATTCTGGTCCGTCATCCGTATAACTGTCACCAAAGACGCTGTTGCAAGTAAGACCATTGCATGCCCTCATGAGAAGCTTTCGGGTTTTGAGCTCTTACACCAGACTTGAAAAATCCTGCAGCGTGGACGATTCAATCAATGCAGCACTTGCTATGCTGCTGAACCAAAGCATCAGCCGATAAGCACCTTCAAGTCGCGCCATCATGGGTATTCGTGCCGAGTTCCAAGCACCTAGACAGAGGTCATGACCAAACAGCTCCCCTTAGAAGTGAGTGTCGGCAGAGTCCCCGCTATTTAAAGTCGCATGGCATATTACTAGTGTTACGCATCCAGTAGGGACTCCGCATCATGAAATCTTTCAGCCGGCGCAAGGGAACGCGAAAGTGCTGTTGTGGTAGAGCCAGGCTCGTAATTTTCCACCACAATACGCGACCCTCGGGACATTTTGGCACGAGAAGCGCTGGAATAGACGTGAAAGAGGGGCCACTGTACTAAAGTTGGAATGGCCGGATAAATGACAGGGCTTGCCATCCTCGGCAGCAATCCACTCCGGTATGCAAGCCATCAGAGATGGCTTACAATGTGTTTCAGTTCGCAGTCTTCAATTATCGTGTTGTAGCACTCGAGGATCCAATACAATGGCTTATGTGGCACAGCAAGGGCTTCTTCAATAACGCCATTGTGCTACACAGGGTCTAGTCTGTTCTCCGATCTCGGGGAGGCGCGCCTTAGACCGAGAGTACCGTAGCATCTAGGCTTTTCAGGATTTGAGTTGATGCTAGCAGCCGGCCCAAACGACAGTGTACGTCTTCGACTCCCCGTAGATCGCTTCCTTGGCACAGTTCGTCACTGCCGACACGGTTATCATTCCACATCAATCTTCCGGACACAACTTGACCAACCATGTCGAAACCACTGGCTATTGTGAAGTCTCTTGACCATCTGGTTCTCACTTGTGCCAACATACCAAAGACAATCCAATGGTATGGCAGATTCCTCGCGATGAAGCATGAGACTTTCGCACCGCCGTCCGATCCGTCGAACCAGCGCCATGCCCTCAAGTTCGGCACTCAAAAGATCAACCTGCACCAACAAGGAAAGGAATTTGAGCCCAAGGCCATGACAGCTCTGCCAGGGACGGCAGACCTCTGCTTTCTGATTGAGGAGGACTCGAATCTTGAGGAACTGGTAAAGGGGTTTCAAAAAGAGGGAGTGGAGGTACTCGAGGGCGAGCAGGTGGTCGACCGAACTGGAGCCAACGGGGCGATTCGAAGTGTCTATGTCAGGGACCCAGATGGTAATTTGATCGAGTAAGTATCCATACATCCCAGTCCTCTTGAACTTAAAGCGACTAACTGATTTATGTCAGACTCTCAAAGTATGTCTCCTAGAAATGTTAGGACAAATGGTGCAGCCCTGTTCATGTGCAGGTACAGAAAGGCTGGACTAGATTGATTTATATGTATTATGACCCTTCCAGCCAAACTCACTAGGTCGGGTTCTCCTTGTATTACAAAGTGGTGCAACGCACTTTGAACGGCCCATACGCATGGCGTGAGGGTAAAGCTGTGAAAACAACACTTTCGCCAAGAGTACTAGTTGACGAGAATGAAGACTTGAGTTCTAACTAGTCAGGTCTCAATGTATGGATGCTACTTTGTGAAGCTCGCAGCGATCTCCATAACGGTGGTTCAACATTCACATTACCCCAGGTTCCTTGTATGAAAGGGTCAAGCATGACTGTATATAAGATATAGTCTAGTTATCCAACACATCGCACCAAAGGACGAGATGCTGGAGCTACTTGTTCAACCTAGACGCCGAGCCGGTTAAAAGAGATGGCCCTGCCAAGTGCGCGCCACGCCTTTCTCACATTTCACCTGCCAAATCGCTTTCAATAGGCAGAAACCAATGTGTCGGTAGCGCAGACATAGTCGGTGACCATGTCAATTACCCGATGCATGTGTGGAGTTAGACAGGAACGCGCCTGGAAACGCGGGGATTGTACATTTGTCTGTTGACATCTGAGTAGGTACGATGACATGTACCTCTCCCCGGCCCATTTCGCCGAGACTTTGGACCTTGGAACGCAAATCCGAGCCTTTGGTAAGCGGTTGAAATGACAGTGAAGCAGGCCCTGGTATTGGAGGGATCACATTCCCCTCACTTGTATGGTCATTTTGGACACCCTGGGCTGGCCACGGGCAGGACATCCTGACTAGTAGACTTTGGGGTGTAGGATCACTCAGGGCTTATATAAAGCTCGCGATCGAGGCTCGCCACCCCCGAGCTTATAAGATCAGGCTTGGGCTTCATACGGGCAGGTCGAGATCGCTCCCTCATCATTCCAAAACCCAAGTTCCCAGCCAGGCACACAATGTACTTCACTGCTGTCAGCCTGCAGTTGTTGGCTGCTTCTTTGCCTTTGGCATCGGGAACAGCTGGACTTCTGGGCCAAAAAGGCTGGACTGAAATACTTTGGCTCCGCGACCGACTCGCCTGGACAGCGCGAGCGCGCTGGGTACGAAGCAGCCTACCCTCAATACGATGCAATATTCGCAGACAACGGCGAATTTGGCCAGACGACCCCGACCAACGGCCAAAAGGTGAGTGCAAACCCCACGTGATTCCGGCTCAGAGGACTGACGCAGGTACTGTAGTGGCTATTCACGGAGCCTGAGCGAGGCGTCTTCAACTTTACCGAGGGTGAAATTGTTTCGTCCCTTGCCAAGTCGCACGGCAAGATCTTGCGGTGTCATGCTCTCGTGTGGCACTCACAGCTCGCCCCCTGGGTGGAGGCACAGAACTGGACAGCGGCTGAGGCAGCTGAGGTCATCACGACACACATCACCAACGTGGCGGGCCATTGGAAGGGACAATGCTACGCGTGGGACGTGGTCAACGAAGCTCTGCTCGACGACGGAACCTGGAGGCCGTCCCCATTTTACAACGCCCTCGGACCGGATTATATCAAGCTTGCCTTCCAGGTGGCCTCGGAAACGGACCCGGATGCTAAGCTGTACTACAACGATTACAACCTCGAGCGGCCTGGTCCGAAGGCCACAGCAGCGGCTGGGATCGCGCGAATGCTGAAGGATGCGGGAATCAGGATTGACGGAATCGGCATGCAGGCTCATCTCACCGCGGGCCGCTCGCCGTCTCTTGAGGAACAAGTGGCAGTGATGGAGCAGTATGCTGAGACAGGGGTTGAGGTGGCCCTGACGGAGCTGGATGTGCGCATTAATCTACCAGCCAACGAGACCAACTTGCAGCAGCAGAAGCAAGGCTATCATGATGTAAGTCGACGTGCCTCTCCATATTTATTCTTCGTCGGTACTAAATGGCCATGATCTAGGCCGTGGCTGCCTGTGTCCAGGTCGACGCTTGTGTGGGTGTCACAATCTGGGATTTTTATGACCCGTTCAGCTGGGTTCCGGTGACCTTCCCCGGACAGGGTGAGCCTCTACTCTGGTTTGAGGATTTCACAAAGCATCCCGCCTACTACGGGGTGCTGGAAGCTTTTGCGCAGGAGACAAATTCGACCTGTGGGCGGCAAAGGCGCAGGGCAGTCCGATATTTTTAACCTACGATTGTAGTCCATTGATATTGAGAAGTTAGTAGCCCTCAGACACAGGAGCCTCGTCCACAAAATGTGTGCAACATGTCAGTAAACCTAAAGCCGGCATTCACAAATACTGATCCCGGGTGGCTCCGGCGCCGCGGTTCCTTCATGTCAGACACAATGGTAACTTAACCCTGATTTGTGTACCTAATATCTTTATTCGCATTATCAGGGAATGTCCAAATGGGTACCCGGAACTGTGTAACTCTACCTATGAAGAGATTCCTGAGACTGTGACATGACATTTTCTCAAGGTTCGTTTTCAGCAAGATCATGTTTCCGTGGTGAGACATTAGACAAAAAAGACCCCATGCTCTCACATTAGTAATCGGATCCTACTTACGGCCTGCGCTGCTTACGTACCCCGCAACGCCTTTTCTATGCAGGCAGGATCTTTTTGGGAACTAGTATCCCCTATTGCCGAATCCTTGTCTTCTCTACCTTGGTATGTGCTGTCTGGACCATGTTTGGTACGTTCCGGTACAACAACTCTCTGAAAGAAGCGGAGTATGTGGAGCTATCCCGAGAGAGCGGTGTTGATGCCCGGGGATATACTCTCTTAGTAAGTCTCCACGATCCACACCACGGGTGGTCGGGCCTTGCTGACCGCGATCACAGGCATGCACACTCTGCCGTG
The DNA here is from genome assembly GCF_014595645.1 of Diaporthe citri. Lineage (NCBI taxonomy): Eukaryota > Fungi > Ascomycota > Sordariomycetes > Diaporthales > Diaporthaceae > Diaporthe > Diaporthe citri. The sequence goes on from NW_025064846.1 coordinate 736,333, forward strand.
CCCGCAAGGTAGGTCCCGCCGGCCCCGGTGATTCCATACTTATCCCTAGGCAGGACCATCAAGGCTCACCTTAAGATACAGCTCAAGTGCAGTGGCGAACGTGGCGGGTGTAGCCGCTGCCTGGCCTCGTCTGCTGAATGCGTCTATGGCCCGGAGGGTGATGGCTACGGAAACGGTAGGAGGACCGGCCGAAGCAAAGGGGCCACCAGGCGGCGGCACCGGCAGACTGTGCCGCCAAAATCCTCTACCACCGACGACGACAGGCCCTCGACCACATCCCAGCATGGCAGAACGACTGTGGGTGTAAATGGCCCTTCACGACGGAGTCGGGATGCTGAGGACGGGGATGGGAGACGGCCAGATATCAACGGTTCGTCCTCAGCTCCCCCAGACTCGACCAAGACCGCTTCCGCACATATTGGTCACCCTTCAGACGGACCTCCCAGCACCGACTGGTCTGGTGACTTATTTGGGTTCGACGACTTCACGGATCTCAACGGGGCGGAATCACCGAGCTTTGGCCTCAGCAGTATGAACTCACCCGTCGACGGGACCCTGAGCAACTCCGGCTTCAGCACGACCCCAGGACCCGTACCCAGTCTCTCCCAGCCGCCCAATACGTCCGCCCGCGCCCCTTCCACAACATCAGCCTCTCTATCAGTGCCCGAGGACCCCTCCCCCTTGACTGCCCAGGACCAGGAGATTTGTTTCCCCCGGCTCGGGCTCACCCGCCCGGGCGGCGGCTGCCAGTGCCTCACCACCCTCGCCGGCATCCTCGAGCGCCTCGGCCGCTACCGCCTGGGCGACAAGCCCAAGACCGACAAGAACCTCGACTGCCTGCTCTTCTGCCTCGGCACCGGCGTCGACGCGTGCAAGAAGGTCCTGTCGTGCAAGGTCTGCAACGCCTGCCAGGAGCACTCGATACTGCTGGCGACCATCGCCGAGCGGCTCCCCCACATCTGCAACGACCTGTGCGGCTGCCTGCTGGTGCACCAGCACAAGGTCAGGGCGGCCGCGAATACCGGCGCGCCCCAGCTCCCCGGAGATCCGAGCGGTGGGAACCCGCAGCGCGAGAGCGAGGGCGAGCTCACGCTGGTGGATGGCGAGATCTCGTTTGGGCGCTACAAGATCCAAGGAGCCGAAATGCACCTGCGGCTCATACAAAACCTCATGGCACTTTACATGACAGATCTTCTGGCTGTCCTCGACCAGCTGTATCAGCGCATAGGTCAGGTTGATGGCACAGTTGGCATGTTGGACGAGGCGCGGGAGATGGCGACCACGGCTGAATGGATGCTGCAGCAGCTGCGCTCTGGGTCTTGAGGGGGTAAAAACCCCCTCCCCAACCTTCCTTTCTTTCTTTTTTTTTTCTTCTTCTCAATTTTTCTCTCGTCCTTTTCTCCTTGATTTCGTGTTTTAAGCTGTTGAGCTACAAGGGCTGTATTTATTTCTATTGTACACTGGGAGCCTGGGCGCAAATGAATGCTTTTTGAGCAGTGAAAAATAGGGATTATAGCCTGCTGTTTGCTTTAAGAGCCTGTGTTGAAACTGTGCTGGATAACGATTTGCACAAGCCGTTGAGAGATACCTGATTAGTTGTTCGCCAACTTGGACCGATCGATGGCGACCCATCGTTTGAGTTATAGATGTCAACTGTCAGGGATGAACGTTGCCTCTCGCCAGTCTGTCTGGAAACTGAAAGATCGTCTCCGAGAACTTCGTTTTATCCAATAGAGGTCGACTTCATACCGGAATGCAGACACAGATCCCTCTGAACTGTTCAATATAGAACACGAGGAGGGATAATCTATGACACAGTGTAGCTATACCACCAAGCAATCGGCCTGGCCATGCATAACCTGAGCTCGGCTCACCCTGTGAGTTAGGTATCTATGAACGACTTTTCCGTCGCGAGGCTAACTAAACGGCCAACTCATTCAACAAGGAGCTGTCAACTATTCTCAAAATGCGCACATTGTTACTCATATGCCACAACCTCCGTCTTCAACTCAGACATCAGTAATGAATCCATCCTGTTACTTTCAGACCCGGGAACCATGGCTGAAGGTAATGCCAATTTTGCAATGGCGACAAGAGTGATGGACTTTTCATTGGGCCCATGATGGCCATGACTTCGGCATCATCTCATCTGTGAGAGCAGAGTAATTACGTAATAGGATCTTGTTGATTTTTTGGATACCTCAGAACTGAACTGGACCTGAGGTTGCCTTCCACATTTGCTGTGGGGCAGTTAAATTATTCATCCTTATATGTGCACAACCTCGAACCAACATGCAGATACTGAGAACCACGAGATGTCCTTGTGTCGCTTGCCTTCTCATTGCGCTCCAGTGGGGAGGGGTCATCTACGCATGGTCTGACGGCCGTATCATCGCCCTGCTGGTCTTGTTCAGCATCCTGGTCATCGTGTTTGTTGGAGTAGAACGCTGGATTGGCGACGACGCCATGGTGCCCAAGCGCGTGGTTAAACAACGAAGTGTTATTGCGTCCGTTCTCTTCGCTTTCACAAATGGAGGTTCTTGCTATCTATTCGCCTACTACATCCCCATGTAAGTCCCCGCAAGCGCTGCCACTTGCACTGGATTCGTGCATTTACCTTAATGAATCGAGATCCATCCGACCACTGGCTGACCAGATATTGAGGGTCACAGCTGGTTCCAAGCTTGCAAAGGCAGTAATCCAATCCAGGCCGGAGTCAATATACTTCCGCTTGTGATTGCGCAGACGATAGCATCCATCTCGTGCGGCCTTGGCGTCACAGCCACTGGCTACATCTGGCCGTTCATGACAGCAGCCTCCGTCTTCACTGCGATAGGAGCAGGACTTTTGACCACCTTCCAGGTTGATATTTCGGTTGGAAGTTGGATTGGGTATCAGATTGTTTATGGTGTAGGTATGGGACTTGCAGCCCAGACACCCTTGATGGTCGCGCAGAACGTTGTCGCTCTCGAGGATATTGCCATTGCGTTTAGTCTCATTATGATGATGCAGGCTATTGGCGGGTACGTCTTTCTTCTCCTATGTGGCTTTACACAAACTTGGCGGCTAACATGATCTTTTCCGACGTCCAGGTCCGACTTCATCTCTCTGGTCCAAGCCGTCCTTGCGAATAGCCTCGCCAGTGACCTCGTCGGCGCTGGTCTATCTGAGGAGCAAGCCTCTGACGCACTGGCAGGAGGAGTAACAGATGTCTCGAATGGGCTGACGGGCTGGCTCCCTGAGAGCCCGGGTGCTCGCCGTCGTCAACGATTCCCTGACACACGCCTGGTTGGTCCCCGTTGTGCTCACTTCTGTTAGTCTCCTCGGAGCTCTGGCCGTAGAGCACCGCAAAATCAGAGGCAAGGAGGCAAAGGTGGCGAAGGACGACGAGGCTGCGATTGAGGAGACAAAGGAGGGCAGCAACCCTGTTGTCGCCTTCTAGTCCAGCTTATCACTGGCGATTTCGAGATCAACCCAACTCCGCTGTACAGACACATAGGGCCGTCTCTGTTGCTTGTTTTCCATATGGTCTTTCTTTCTGTGCATATACATATGCTATAGTCATAACTAGGATCTGAGGTTATTCTATACGGCCGTATTGCAAGGTGCGAGACCAAGAATAAATAAGCGCATTTGAATCTATGCTAGAATCCAGACTTGAAGACTTGCCGTTTGAGAAACGATAACATGTATTTATGAATTGAAGGAGCCGAATTGATATGTATACAAGCAGGGCCTGCATCAGGCCATTATTCTTTCTGTTTGGGCGGCCTGATAGCTTTTAAAAACCAACTGGTAATCCCATCCCTGGGCTTGCACTTGTCTGCCACAACTTACGGAGGAACGAGTTCAAAAGAAATTTAATTCAAGTTTCCTGAAAGGTGTGCCAAACGACTGATGGCACATCAGAAGCTTGGAAATATCGGACGGTAATTTTATATTCAACTTTGTGCATAGTTCTTTAAGCGCCTACGACACCTGACCTGGGCGGGACTGTTGCCTTACCTCTCTGAGTGTCCTAGGAAGGGATTGGCTTCGAAAGGCTGGAGATGGAGAACCTGTGTTCTGTTGCAGCAAGCCTGCTCAATCAGGCCGCATTCTTCGGTTGGCGTGTCACAGTCGGCAGGCGTGGTTTACGGGCGTGTCCACGACGTACAGTCACTTGACTCCTTTGGCCTTTTCCAAGTCTCTACAAATTTGACAATATTCCCTTCTGCCTCGAACCATTTTTGCAGTGCTGTATATCAGACTGAGTGCTGCACTTGTGACAATTGTTTGTACCACAACGAACGAAGAAGCCATCAAGACGGCATTTCACTGCAGGCTACCGGTCCCATGCAGTAGTGTTGTTATTATTTCAGCCCACAACCTTCCAGGCATGGGTATTTGAACTATCAGAATCCTAGCAAGTCACGGAATTGCGTATCTCACTCGCCGGACCGTCACGGTATATATGACAAGCAGGAAATGGTCAGCAGTTGAGAGCCCATCCAGTCAGTGGAAATTTTTGATACGACTAATACCCTCTCATACCTTATGACAAATTTCGTCAGCATTATGGATTGTATCGAAGTTGCTTGTATCCAAGTCACACACCACAGCCGGAGTAGTAGCAGCAGCAATGGCACCAGTGGTGAGCCTTACAGTGACATGGGAGTTTGCAACAAAAGCCCCAGCTTTGACAAGCAGCAGCAGCCAGAGGTTTGCCCTAAAACATTTCTTCATGCTGAAGGTCCAAGCCTTCGAACGTCCCCCGCCTTCTACCTAGGCAGTTGACCTATCAGATCTCAAGAAATACGGGTTTGCCTGTCACTACCCGTTCAGTTCATATGTTCTTGTATTCTCATTGCTCATGAAGTGATCGATACAGGCGCAAAGCTAACACGTGGGTTTGATGGCAGACAGAAAAGTCCACGGTCGCCCTTACTGCTCCCTTCGCTCGGAACGAAATAGCCTTCAACAAACCCAACACTAGCCCAGCACCACTCATAAGGCTGTCATCTCCCACAATGTCTAGCTCCCGCATCCTGAGAAAGAGAAAGCATGAGCAAGGAACAAACAAGGCAGACAACAACGAGGATTGTGCGGCGTCAAAGCGTACACGAGAAACGCACACTGTTGACAAATGCAATCCAAACGTCCCACAACCAGATGTACCTCCAGCTCTGGGCCCGTCACCTATACCAGTCCGAAGCGACATCGATGTTACTACGCGCTCACGTACAGCCACATCAACCAAGAAAAACAAACACTCTGCTTCTGACCAAACACTTCGTCCCGACGCCTCTCAGGCTGATGCTGTGGTTGAAGAAGACCAATCTTCGTCTGACCTTGATGCGCTCAGAAGTCGAATCCAGGAGCTGGAGGAGGAGAGAAATGATTACCATGATAGCCTCCACAAGGAAACGGAGAAAGCCATGGAACGGGGCCGACAGCTTCTCCTGCTACGGGCTAGGACAGCGACAACCAAAGAGCGGAACGATAGAACACCCACAAGACAACAACCATCTCTCCATCACAAAGACGAAAGCGCCGATAGGATCAGTGGACCTGCAGAGGCTTCTCAACGGCATGAGCCGCCTAATGAACAACAAATTCCCCCAGGCAAAACAGAGGTCCTCGAAGAGATATCGATATCCTTTTGTTCGGTACTCGAGCACGAGCTACAGAAACCGGTCGAGGACCTGACTGCAAGGCTGTCTGAAGCTGAACGCGAAATTGCGGATAGAGTTGCTCAAGTCTTGAAACTCTTCAAGTACAAATGGCAAGACGAGCAGTTTGCTGCTCAGAGTCGTGCGATGCGCAAAGACGACTGCAAACTGGCCCAGGCCACCAATGAGCCGCCAAGTGGCCAGGGAGAGGCGACGGCCTTGCTGGAGAGAGGTCAGTCAGACGGACTGGAGCCGCGAAGAATGTCTCTGGACAGCACCAAGGTAAAACTGCTTCATGAGACGAATCATCGCCTGACAGAGAAGTTACGGAAATGCTGTACCGCGGGGGCCAAGTTGCAGGCTGAGGTTCGAGAATTGCGTGCCAGTCTGGAAGCAAGTGTTCGCTGCAGGGATGAAATATCCATTACTTTGCAAGATGCCAGTCAGAGTCACGAGAGTGAGAAGGTGACTCTCGAGAATCGACTCCGAAGCCTCGAGTCTAACTTAGCCCAGGCATATCTGAATATTAAGCAGCTCCACAAAGAGAAGCCATCGATAACACCACTTCAGATCCTTGATGAAAGTGGCGACATCCTGGCTCGTCTACGAGCTTCACACGATCTTCGTCAACGGATTCTGATTGAAGAACTAAAGAGCTCGCAGTCCAAGAACCAACACTTAGAGGCAGAGAACAGCAGCCTCGCGGAGTACCTGTCCGAGCTCAAGGAAAGATTGCAGACGCTGGACCTAAACTTCTCTGAGAGCCAACACCAGCTACGCACTGCGGAATCCAAGATCAGCTTACTTCAAACAACGGTTCAAAATCTGGAGTCTTGTCTCCGGCACACAGCGACAAAACATGCAGAGGACGTGCATCCACTGGAAGTCAGGATCACGGAGCTTTCCGAGCCACTCAACCAAGCTACAACCGAGGTGGCGAGACGAGAGGAAGAATTGATCGCCTTGCGAGCAGCATGTCTGGAGAAAGAACGGGCACTGCAGAAAACACAAAAGGATCACGAGAGCACTGCCGAGACACTCGCCGCCAAGATATGCGAGACATCAAAAGCTGACGCTGAAATTGCCCGCCTCCGTCACCTCGAATACGCTGTCACGGAGCATGACAGGGCTGTGAAGAGACTCGAAGAAGGCAGTGAGGAAATGCTCTGCCAGCAACACGAACGGCTCGCTGCCCTCACGGGGGCGCGCAAAGAAATAATTTTGCAAAGAGACCAGAACGGAGAGCTCCAGAGGAAGAGCGAAGCCTTGGAGCGGAGAGCACGAGAGTCAGAGACGACGAAGAGGGAAGACGAAGCGCGGTTTACGCAATTTCTGCTATCCGTTGAGACTCAAATCGGGCGCCAGATCGAGGAATCCGGGGGAGAGTTGGGAGACATCCCGGAGATCCGCCGACCTGACGACGCTACCTTGAAGCAGCTGGAGGACCGTCTACAGGAGAAGCTGGACATGATTGAACATGAGCTCAAGTGGTACAGGGACGATCGTGCCACAATTTACAACGAGTACCGGCGACTGGAGCGATGGCGAAACGAGATGGCGAGCAACGTGGCCGCCAGGCTGGGCACGATGGCCGGATCAAGGCAATCCGGCGGCTGACACCTGTTTGGATGCCATTCATATGAATTATTCTGTTTCGGAAGGCACGTTGTCCAAACCCCACCCCTAAAACGAGACCCAACGCAATGCACATGGCAACAGCGAAAGGCAATGATACTGACGGTAAAGCTCTGCAGGTCCTTGGTATAAGCAGTCAAATTCAGCGTGGCCACGTGAGAGGCGAAAGAAACACATCTCCCAAAGTTCTCGTGATATTTCGTTTTCGGATGTAATCATGGATAAGAGAGACCCGTCATGATGACATGAGAGGATATGCTCAGCTGGTGGCAAACCCGAACTTCACAGCATTGGTATTCAGGAGAGAAACATAGACTTTGCTTTCGGCTTTGGGGGGAATATCTTGAGGACAAGTGGGTGGACATGTGATAGGACCTATGGGTAGAGCGAGTCTGTCAGGCGCCTTGGATTTACAGGCATATCAACCTCTGGATTGGATATGACCTAATGATTGATGTTACCATGGACCCAAGATGTAAATTGAGCACGTGATCCTCTCCTTTTGCTGAACCTCAACCTTGGAAAAGTGAACTCTCTTAGTGCACGCCTTGAGTCGTGATCAACGTTGGTTTGTGATGAAGCGGTGATCAATTCTTGTAGGTGATTGTCATCGACTGAGTCTCCTGAGTGGTGATCAGCACGCAAGAGTGAAGCCCAGGCGCCGGTGACTCGCACCTGACCGCCAATTGAAGATCTCGTCCAAAGTCAATTCAGCAAGTCAGTGTCCACCGTGATTGACGGAGATTCTGGACAAACTAGTCTACCCATTTGCCGTCTTCTGAGAGTCGGCAAGGGCTCGGGGGTTAGGGATACTCCAGCAGCCCGTTCTGACGCCGAGAGGTCGGGATTCCGGGGTTACAGGCCATTCCCCTGAGATAATAAGTGGGCTCTGGGAGATCCGTTTCAGGGGAATTAGGCCAGCACACCTAAAAAAGATGCATCAAGCTCGGGCGGTGATGTGACGCCGTGTCATGTTGCTCGCCTGTCCTCTGGCCTCCCAGCACTATTTTCGTTGTGTACATACCATGTGAAAGAATACATCTTCCCACAGCCGAGCCGTCTGTCACCCGCGCCCACCAGAGGAACCCTCTCGGACGACAGACAATGTTAAGCAACCTCTGGGGCGGACCTGCCCCGCAGCAGCGAGGGGAGCAGCTGCTGCCCCAGACACGCGCCGGGGCCGAGGACCCCGGCGAGCACAAGGACGGCGACGAGAAGCCCCTGGACCCGGGAAAGCAGAGGGACAAGATCAAGTGCCTCGACGGGCTCCGGGGCGTCGCGTGCTTCCTCGTCTTCAACTACCACTTCCTGTGGCCATGGACGCCGCTGATCATGCTGGGGTACGGGGCAAGGCCGCCGTTCTCACCCGAGCCGTTCACCGAGTGGGCATCGCTGCCCATCGTGTGCCTCCTGCACAGGGGGCGACCCATGGTGGCTATTTTCTTCGCCATATCTGGCTACGTGCTCTGCAGGCACATGTTGAGGTCGATGTACCAGGGGCGGCTTGACGACACGCGCAAGAGGCTCGGGTCCGCGGTGTTCCGGCGCATATTTCGCCTGTACATCCCGCCGTCCATCAGCATGTTCATCGTGGCCTTACTGGTGCAGATGGGCGCGTTCAAGTCCGAGGATGCTATCTACAAGGGCAGCGACTCGATCTGGATCAACGGGACCGTGACACAGGGTTTCTTCAACGAGACGTGCATGACCAACGACACTATTGCGGTAATGGGCACCGAGGGAGTAGCTGGTGCGTTGGGCTTGCAGACCCCATCTTACCTCAACAGCTCGATCCATTGGAACGACACGCTGTGCCTCAACTCCACGTCGACACTATACGGCGCGGCCGCCATCTACGCCCCGGAGAACCAGATCCAGGTGAAAAAGCCAAAGAGGATGCTGAACGGCACGCTGGGGCTCAACGAGACGCTGCATTTCAACGAGACCGAGGGCTTCAACGAGACCCAGGAGAGCAGCACCTGGAAGGACAAGGGCACGCTGCGCGGGCTGTACAGCTACCTGGGGTACCACGCGGACGGCTCCCAGTTCGAGGTGCCTTACCTCAACTCGAGCTTCGACTTCGACTTCGGCCTGAACGCCACCAACACCACGCAGAACTTCACGTGGATGCAGCTGGGTGGCATGTGGGAGGAGCACCCGGTCATCCACCCTCACATCTTCAAGGCTCTCGCCAACTTCACGGTTGTGTACACGGAATGGGCAAACCCCTTCAACTTTAATCATTACCACCCGCGCTACGACCCGCACACATACACCATACCGATGGAACTCCGCGGCTCGATGGTGCTCTACACCTTCCTGCTGGGCACGGCGGCACTCAAGGCAAAGTGGAGACTCGGCACGGCGGCGGTCCTCTCCCTCTACGCCCTGACCCTGGGCCGGTGGGACATCGGCACCTTCGTGGGCGGGATGGTGCTCTCCGAGGTCGACGTGCTCCGCTCCTCCGACCCCAGCGAGGTAGGGCCCGAGGACCGCGCCCTCCTGTACGCCCTGGGCGGCGGCAAGGGGGCCGCCAGGGGCGCCTGGCAGAAGATGTCGCCGCTCAAGGCCAGGGCCCTCCGCTGGTCGCTGATCTTCGTCGCGCTCTGGTTCCTCTCGTACCCGGACGCCGCCGCCGAGTACACGCCCGGGTTCAAATGGCTCGCCTGGCTGGCGCCGCGCTACTACCACCCGATATCCAAGTGGATGTTCTACCAGGCCGCCGGCGCGCTGCTGCTCATCCCCTGCGTGCTCCGCAGCCCCACGCTGAGGAACCTGCTCGAGGGCTCGGTGGCGCAGTACCTGGGCAAGGTCAGCTTCTCCTTCTACCTGGTCCACGGGCCGGTCCTCCACTGCCTCGGGTTCTGGATCATGCCGCGGCTGTTCGAGCTGTTCGGCAGGCCGGTGGGGTACGTGATGGGGTGGTTCATGCTCCTGAGCGCGACGCTAAAGCTGGTTTCGTACTGGCAGGTGATCGATAACTGGAGCGTCACCGTGGGGAGGAGGGTGGAAGCGGTGTTGGTCCGGTCGTGATGGAGTCAGTTGTCCAGCCGTGTTGACATTTGTGCATTTGCAAGGGCAGAAGTGGCCCGGTCTACCTAGATATGAGCAGGGCCGCATGTCCCCAGGGAACCATAACACCCACCGCCGGAACAGTGCTAGACGGGTGACATAGCTTAGACAAGAGCCGCATGAAAGGGCAGTGGCATTTGCAGAGGATGAGGTTCAGGAGTTGGTGGTGGATTTGGGCATAGAATAGATCCTTTGGTTTGAATCGGCGTTGGCGGGCATTATTACACATTAACGTATCGGCATATACAGGCACTTACGGTCACATTAGACACATGGCGTCTAGATAAAGATCCTGATATCAGAAATTCAGGACGCCACAGGGCAATGCCTAAATGTAGGCTCTGTAGGATTTATTGGCACCGTTGAAGCTTACCTTGCAAATCTCAAGGATGGTGGCATCGTCGAATTGTCGTGACCGAAGCCCCTGCACCCGAGCCGCTCCCGCAGGCGCACAGGCAGGCCCAACCCCGCCGGTTGATTGATTAGACTAATGTAGGTACTGGCTGCTGGGCCGAACAGGCACAGCCATTACGGGCTCGGGGCGCCGTACTACACAACATTATGCAACCCAAGATCCTCCGATGTCAAGCCGCGAGCCAACATCACAATGCATACAACACCCCATTGGCCCTCGGGAATCATGCCGACCAACAGGATCATGATGAGAAGTGGTTGGTCTTAAGATGAGGCGTCCTGCGGGTGCGTCGTCCACTGGCACACCTACTCGGCCCCCCCTTTTTGCCGCCTTTACGACCCTTCCCAGATTTTTCCCAATTCCAATTTTAGGATTCCTCTATCGACGCAATTTGCTGCGAGGGAATCGCGACACCCGGCGCCGGGGGCTGATTGGGCTGTCGTGTTCTCGCTGAGTCGCTGTGCCCCATACCCGCAGACACGGCCGATTTTAACTTCTGATTTCGACCGGGGAAGGATTTCACGGCCCAGAGCCAGGAACGGCGAAGGCACTTGTCCGCAAAGGGAGCGCTGCGCAGCCAGGAGGAGTCTATGCCTTGTGGGCCCACGCCCGCCACGATGCGACCCCAATCAAAAGATCCTGGCCGCGCCCCCGTACCTGCGATCTGCAGGTGAAGGGGCTTCGTTTTCTCCAGGTTTTCTTGCTGCTCGGCTCCTCCTGTTCGAACCTGCATGCTATCTATCCAGACAACAGAGCAGCCCCCGGCCCCCAATGCCTCGAGAGGGCGCAAGCCAGCGGGAACGGTCCAGCTCTGAGCAATAAAACGGATCGCAGTGGGGACTCCTGAGCTTTTTGATCCTTCTATGAGATCTCATTACCCCGGGGGCCAGACACTCGGGGCATTTTCCCCTTGACCACCTCGTCGCTAGCACCATTACTGCGTTGTTTGCCGACCAAGATGGTCTCGCGCTCTCTCCTTCTCATGGCTGCGGCGCTGATGGCCCGGGTCGCAGAGTCTTCATCGGCCCGCGTGACATCGGTCTTCATTGACACCGTCTCGGGGTACGACGAGCTGTCGACATGTGCCGAGGAGGTCCTCTCGACCATCGTACGAGCCCAGTATAGTGGATGCGGGGACAACGGCGCGGTGACGAGCTACACGTGCTTCTGCACGGATTCGAGCTCACAAATGAGCTCGATGATCACGTCGGCCGTTACACTGTCTTGCGACTCATCTATCGCCTCCGCCCAGGCGTCAAGTGCGATCGGGGTGTTCGATGCATACTGCGAGATCGGGGTCCCAAGCGACCTAGTGGCAACGACGACGGCCGGTACGTGACGTTGGATGGTTGCCAAGGCGAATGATCGAGAGAGTTATTTGTACTGACCCTAGAAACAATAGCTTCCACAGCAAGCGCGACAGAATCTCCGTCGCCAGCATCGACGGCGTCGACAACTGCGGCATCGGCGACTTCGGTCTCCACTTCATCAACCTCGGCATCGGCGTCGGCATCCAGCGACTCAATGAGCCGCTCGAAGGTCGTGGCCATCGCAGTGGGCGTATCAGTGCCTTGTGGCGTAATCATCCTCTCACTAATAGCCTGTCTCTTTTGGTGCCACCGCCGCCGACGCCATGAGCAGCTGAGATCAGAGAAGCGCCAGCAGTTGGAATCGACGTCCCACGCGGCGGGCGTCGGAAATTCGAGACCCGAGTTCAGGTGGCCGGCCCGGATCGCAGGCTCGACACAAGAACTGCCGACGCAGCATCACAGCCACGAGATGCCGGCCAAGGGGCCCATCGCCTCGCCCAGCAGTTCCGAGTACCACATATCGCCGTTACCAATCACGCCGGCCCCTCAGAAACCGCCTGTCTATCAGGTCCAGCCAGAGAAGATCCCATACCAGCATCAGGAGTTCTACCAGCCGCCGAAGGAGGCGCACCACCAGCAAGAACCTCAAGAGCTGCCGGCGTCGGGACAGCTGTCGATCGAGAACCGGCATGAGTTGGAAGGGAGTCTCAGCCCGGTGTCGCCATCGGGTCGTTTCTCATATCAGGCGAATGATAAGTGACTGGGCGAGGCCTTGTTGAAAGCGGAGAAGATACCCTGCGTTCGTGTATTTTATGACTTGATGTAGATAATGAGATGGCTTCTTCCATTCGACCCAGACACTGCCGTGCCACTGATTTGTTCGCTGCGTTCATCTCTTTGGCTGCCCAGTGAGAGAAGACGAGGAAAGCTAGATCCACAGAAAATCCGTGAGAGTTCTCGGAGACAGTGACGATGATATACATGTCGCCTCGAGGTTGGTGTGTGGTCGAGCCAAGAGTCGTGGAATTGTAACGACGATTACCCAGGCCACCTGCCTGCATGTACGTGCACCCCTAGCTTTCCCAGGGACCCGGACGTCAGAACTCAAAAACCCAGGCTCCTGCACGGGTCGCTAGCTGCCTACTGCAGGTGCTGTGGCCCAGGCGGGCACAAGCTCTAGAGAAAGGGTGCCGTCCGTCAGTCTCACGGTTGGCCGTGCTGGGTTTGTGGGTTTAGGCCTGCCTCGATCTCATTAGGGGGTCCTCCTCCGCACCAACGCGGGGCCTTGCAGGCTTTCGCGGGGAAGAGGGCCCCACATTTCACTATCTTTTGTGAGATGTGACATTAGTCTACGCTAGAGGTAGGTGCAGAAGAAGATGGTTTGCCTCCTTGATATACGTGATGGCGGCTGCTTCCTGAATTCTTGACAAGCTTGGCAGGACCTGTGACAGAAAAGGCACACGGGCAATGACCTAGAACCCACTGTCAAAATTTAGGATGAAGGCGCGGTTGGGGTTGCCCACCACATTTGCAGCTTCCAAGACATCGGTGGCCCTTGGAGAGGAGCCAATAGTCCTTTTGCAGAGAGCGGTCAATTCGAACCTGGTACAGCGGCCGTTGTATTAAGCGGCGTAAGCGTGTAGGTAGCAGCTGTTTATGTGTTCATGTGTCGAAATTATATTGGATAGACGTTCAGTCTGATGAGTAGAATGCTGCGGATTGAATTCACACACAACTAGATGTCAAGGGCGTTCTTGCACTTCCGGCTAACTTGACCCACAGCTTTAAGGGAATTCACTTCCTTTATTTATTATCAAGGGTGCTATGGAAGAAGAGGGCGATCCCTTATCGAAATATCATGTCGGCCTGCACAGCTGCGGAGGGTCACGAGAAATTGTGAGCGTTGCGTATTCTCCTTAGTCTGGGACTTTTTTGGTCCGGTTTGCGTCCATCATGCAAGCGGCCTTCTCACCCACAATTGCGACTCCGACACATTGGAAAGACTCTGGAAGCTACCAAGTCCCCAAGACAGTATGTTTCCAACTAGCTGTAAAACCGCTGTCTCGAGCCAATTTGGCCCGGAGTTTGACATTTGTGTTGGCCTAGATATCTACCCTGCTCGGCTACCCGTCGGTGCCGAACACGGCAGGGAAAATTTGGAGCTCTCGAGCTTCTCGTCCCTGACCTAACTGCTGCTCCCTGCCGTCAGCGACACATTGACTCACCCCGCCGACGTCTTTCCTGCCTCGTCGCAAGTCCTGAACAGCTTGGCTGTCTTCACTGGCAATTGAAGAGACTGCATCGATCTCCGGCCTCTCAGCCATACCAGCCAAAATGGACGTCGACTCTAACATGATCGACCCCGCCCTGTCCGACTCCACGATGGACCACATCCCCTCCACCCACGCCAAAGCCCCGGCAAACGACGACGACGACCCAATCGTGGCGTCATACAACGTCTTCCTCAAGCCCTCGCTGCCCGCCCACCGCAGGGTCATGATCCTAGAGCACCCCAACAAGTCCGACGGCAAGAAGATGGCCCGCGCCCCGCTCGAGATCCGCATGAAGACCAACACGGGCATGGTCGAGGTTGACTACCCCATCGACTACAACGCCTTCTACGACAGGTCCAAGGGCCTCAGCTGGGGCACCCACCTGCAGAAGAGCACCGAGGCCAAGAAGGGCGGCACCCACGGCCTCGCGGGCGGCTTCGGCGTCGGCGCGCCCCCGCCGCGCGCCAGGCCGGGGAGGGCGCAGGACGAGGTGTTCGACCCGAGCACCGACTGGGCCGAGGCGCTGAGGAAGGACTACGTCCTGCGAACGCAGACCCTGGGCGGGCAGATGCCCGACACAAGCCAGGAGTCCAAGTACATGGTTGGGGTATTTTCTGGACGTACGTGAAATGCTGATCTAATTCTCTGGCACCCCCACTTGTACAATCGCTTACGGTGTCCATCCACGCGCAGCAAACCTACACCTCACACCCGCGACGTCGCTCATCCACCTCCGCCCGCAGCTCCACCACATCGACGCCACTACCGAGCAGGAGCGCCTGGCCGCCACCGCGGCGGCGGCGGCGCGGGCGCGGCGGCGACCAAGGACGTCGCGCGCGCGATCCACATGACGGTCAAGCAGAACACGGACGGCAGCGAGGAGATCGTCCAGGAGACGATGGCGGACCGGCTCAAGAAGGTGCAGCTCGAGGCCTGGAAGAAGATGCGCTACGTGCACGAGGAGGCCAGCGACTCGTGGGCCGTCGCCGAGGAGGCCCTGTACCTGCACCAGCCCGAGCCCGCCGCGGCGGAGCAGGACGCCGGCAAGGGCAAGGCGCCCGAGGCCGAGGCGGCCGACCCCCTGAGCCAGCCCGGCCTGCCGGACCTGGTCGACAAGGTGGCGCAGCTCCGGACGGGGTGGGACGAGCACAGCATGCTGGAGACGACGAGCGGATCGCGCGGCCCCAGAAGAACGTAAAGATCGAGATCTCCGACGACGAACCTGCTGCACCCGCGTCGAAGGCGAAGGGCAAGGGGAAAGCGGTTGCCACGACCACGACCACCACCACCACCACCACAAAGGCCACATCCAGGGGTAAGAGAGCAACCAACACCGCGAAAGCAGGATCTTCGAAAGCCAAGAAGAATGATTCATGATTATACGAGTGCTGATTACGGACGGCGTTACTTTGTCATTTTTAGGGTCAGGGTCGTGATGAGTCGACCAAGGCAGCAGGAACGCTTTCTAGATGCATACAACGGCGTTGGTTAGGCGCAAAAGGTCAAGATACCCATCACGGATGAGAAGGGCATTGGTGCGCTGCAAGGTACTGAATGCATATATGCATGTTGTATTTCCATTCCATGGATACTATGGTTCGCTGATCAACAGTGATCGGCTCAATTTATCGAACAGGCTCAAGACCCCCCCGACATTAAACTTCCCTCAATGCTGTGAATGAGACAAGTCTCCCAACTCTTTCTCTTAAGAGTGCTGGTCTCCACGGATTGTACAAGCCTCCCGTGCCTGTCGCTCAGAAATCCGTTTCCTGTGATTCGATGCCACCTGAAACCACAATCCTCGAGACAGTTGTCCACCTTGCGTCATTGATTTCAGTTTGTAGCCCATGGCTGCGGTTCGTAAATGTCGCTACTTTGCCCTTCCAAGAATTTTCATCCCGCTTGTCTTTCTTCGGACCTGATAGAGCCCCACGTGCACGTTGCTGAGGGGCGTAGACATCGAGCCCAGTCGTAGGCTGTGTAGATCAACCCAGCAATGACACATCGAGACCGATGGCCTGCATGAACAAGTTCACGTTGTTGAGGCGCTGCACTGCCAGATCCTGAGGCAGAGTCTTGGCAACCTCGACGGTCCCAAGCACGCGGTCCTTGACTCCTACAACCAACCGCTGCTGCTGATCAGCATTGGCACCTATGCCCAGGGCTGCGAGAAGCTGCCACACGTAGGCATCCTCGCCGGACACAGGTGTGCCAGGGAACATGTATGGAAGAGTGGGCTCCAAGATGTTAAAAAGATTTGCGTAATTCCGCTCCCTGTACAGAAGTGATCAGTATATTGCGTGCGGTCGGGTGTGAGTCATTACATACCATGCACCCCCATCTTGGGTCCGGATGGCGTCTTTGCCTCCCTGCTGCTGGATCATAATCTCGGCGCGGCTCAGAATCATGGTCAAGAAACCGGCGCCAACGCGGGTTCTGGCAACAAGGTCCACATTGACCTCGGAACAGAGCAGACCGAGAATGCCGGTGATGATGTTCAATTCGAGCTCACCCATGAACATGAAGAGCGTGTTATGTACTGCCACGCTGAAGAGCTCGATGTCTTCACGCAACTTGGCATCGAGGTTAATGTGACCATCGGTAACCGAGCCCCTCCGGACGACGTCAAGCTTGTCGAGATTGACGACGATCAATGTGAGAATCGTCGTGCGCTGCTCAAAGTTCACATGGCGAAAGACACGTGGAATGGCCTTCTTGCCCTTCGCAGTCTCGAGCATTGCGATAAAAGGATGAACGAAGGCCCCTGCGGGTACGGGTTCATGGATCTTGAGCTCTCGCCAAAGCTGCTGGTTGAGCTGCTGTGTTGTTTGCTCCCACTCAGCGAACTTCTGAACGAGCTCCGAATCATTCTCGCTCGTCGCTGGAGGCGGCATCTTGCGCCCGTGATCCTCGAGCTTCATTAGAGTGTTGTAGACCTTCTCAATGTCTGCGAGCAAGTTCTTCCTGTTAAGAATTGAACCAGCGGGGTGGGTTTTGTGTGGTGTGCCCTGACGATGAACATCGCCGCCACTCTCGGTACGCTTGATGTTGAGCAAAGGCTTTGGGGTCTTGGCGTTGCTGAAAGAGATCTTGCCTAGACTGCCCTCGATCACCAGTTGCGAGTTCTTGGGCTTGTTCTTGGCCGCCTCTACAGCCCGCTGAACTTGCTGCTCCATGCGCTGCATGTGGTTTTCCGGTCCACCACGGTGACGTCGGTGACCGCCTTGACGGTTGCCCGTCTGATACAAATACGTCTGCGCGAAGTTGCTCAGAGGCTGGCTGGGGTTCTGGCGTTGGCCACCGCGGATCTGGTTGTGAACTTGGTAGTAGAAATCTTCCGCGAGAGCCTCATCGGTACCGTTGTCGGACGGGTTGCCCGTAGCAGCAACAAGCTGTTGGAGCTGTATGCGTGTGATGAAGTTCTTGTCGTGCGGGGTCATGATACCGTTATCGCGAGACAATAGGTAGATCTTGTGGTTGCGCTTGGCTCGGCGTGCCTCCTGCTCGAGATAGGCCGCCTTTTCGTCCTCCGAGAGCTGGGCCAGTTGCGAAGGATGGGTAATTATTGGCGGCTGGCGACCAATAGACCCTTGTGACTGGTGTGTAGCATGAGACGGGTAGGACGGTGCTCCCGCCCGAGTAGCGTCGCCGGACAAGCGGTTTGGATTCTGCAGAATCTGGGTAGGCTGGGGTGCCGGCTGCCGCTGCTGAACCATGGGGCTTGAAGAAGCTGGCACGGTAGGCTGTGGTTGCTGGGGCTTCGAACGAGGGCGCTGGAGTATCTGCACTGGTTGGCCATGCGAATGAAATTGTGCCGCCTCGTTGGGACGCTGAGCGTCAGTTGAAATAGGAGGTTGTCCAGCACGTTTAGATCCACCGTAGAAGTCAGCTTGGTCAAAACCACCCGGAACTTGGGGCACATGTTGCTGCTGCTGCGAAGCCGGTTGCTGGAAGGTAGCCTGAGCTGCTGCGGCGGCATCGACCTGGGCTTGCTTCCTCGCTTGGGCTTCAGCTCTCATCGCAGCCTCGACCTCCTCCAGGCTCATGACCTTACGGCCAGATGCTGGCGCGGGCGCTGGGGAGGGCTGAGCTGGAGCGGCAGGGGCAGGCTGCTCAGCAGGAGCTACACCCCACAGGGTAGGGTCGACTTGGAGATCCATGCTCGAGTCCGGCGCATCGTATTTCTCATATCCCGTACGTGCAGGCCGGTAAGAAGGCTGCGCGTAGTTGTTGTAAGATGGTGCATACTGAGGGTTTGTATGAGCGGGTGGGGCTGCAGCAGTCGCATTGTTGCGGGTATAGAGCATGTGCTCTTCCTCGATGGCGTTGGCTACCTGAGCGGTCCGACCAAAGAAATCGAAATCCTTGCCAACCGCCCCACCTCCTGCACCGGCGTCGCCTCCGAAGGTATCATCGTTGAAGTCATCGCCGGTTTCATCGAGCTGGTCGCCCAGGCCATCGTAAGTGTCTTCGAAATCGACAGCGTCTCCGTCACCTTCGTGGTGACCAGAGAGTCCGGCGAAAGGATCGTGCGCCTGAGAGAAGCCAGGTGCGGCTTTGTTATGTCCCGTGGGATCAAAACCAAAGAATGACATTTTGCAGGTATTTAGTCTCGAGTCTCAGAGGGGTCGAGAAGCGGATACGGGGCTGAAAACTTGTCAGTCAGAAAGGGAATGCTGAGGAAACACAACCCGCCCGTTGCATGTCGCAAGCTGGGCAACTGGGTAAGGATGATACAAAAAGAGCAACGTTGTAGGATAGTTAGTGAAGTGAAGAGCGTGGAGTCTGGGTTTGGGCAGTGGGGTAAGACCAGCTTTCTGATGGCGCGGGAAGACCAGATGGAGCTCCGGCGTCAGGAATCGAGGCCAAAGCTGTTGTGAGGTGGGCGGAAACCAGCAGTCCTAAGCTTGCCATAGGCAGGCAGCTTTGAACCGTCTGGTGAGGCCCAAGTGGGTCTGTGGTGGAAGGTGGGCAAGGGAGGGGTGAACAAATAAAGGCCGAAATGATGCGGCTGACGGCGTTGGAAGTGAGGACTTGCGCAAGCGCTTCAGTCATGGAACGGAGCTGGGTAAGTACTCACACCTAGAGAAAGTAAGGGTATGGTGTGTCTCCAATGGTCGGCTCTATCATGATCATCTCGAGACACAGGTGGGCAGGATTGCAGCAAGACAGGATCTTGGCCTAGCCGGTCCAAATGGGGTCAAGAAGCAGGACAGTGTGGCCCTGTTTCCCAAGAATAAGTATGTGTGGACAGTCAGGAAGCAGCAGGTAGGCGAGAGGAGCCAGGCAGCCCCAAGATCAAAACAAGCGACGAGGTCGACGTGGTAAGGATGGTTGGGCGGTGGTGGGAGGATGACGCCTGTCACGATGCACAACACACGGTGGTGATGCGACAATTGACGAGGAGAGCTCCAGGACTAGTGCAGCTGCACGGGCCATTGTCGGCGCTGTGGCTTCCGGCACCCGAGGTCCATACGTACCTACAAGTACAGCGCCTAGGTACCGGGCTATTGGGTAATAGTAGCCTCGAGGGTGGGCTGTCCAGCTGCCAGCCATCGAGGCATTGTTATAGTTCAATTGCATCAGTTCTTTCCTTGCTCTGATAACAGCAGGCATACTGTCTTGGCAGTCTTCCACGACACAGGCTCCTGCATAGGATGTGGACGAGTACAGTTCAATCGTCTACAACTTTCTGTCTTTGGAAACCTGGCCATATGTTGCAGGTGTCTTTACCATTGCGATATGGGCCATCAAACAAGTTTCTTGTGGTAATGCGAACACAGACGGGCAATTAATCTAGCTTATGACAGTATGCCACCCGGGCAGCCGGGGAACTTTGTGGCCGGCGCCCAGTTAAAAAACAATATACCGTGACACCGTACTTGATGAGGATTCAGGACAGCGGCCGTAACGGGATTAGGCCCGCGGTAATACGAAAGGCAAGCTTTGTGTCATTGACGGGCTGTTTGAAATGGCTGGATCCGGCAGTAGGCAGTAATACGAGATTCTCGAGACTAGCCAGGTACACTGGGGTAGTTTTCACTGGACATAGGCACACCCAGGCCATCTCAAAACTACCTCAGTAGCTGCTTGCTACTGCTGTCCGGTGCAGGCTCTGGCACAGGTAAACCGTAACGGTTGACGGCATACGTGCGACTGACGTTATCCATGACCGTGAGAATGAGGCTGGGCGGCATACGAACAGGTGTCAGAGCAGACCCAATGGATCGGGCAAAAGCGAAACACCATGTGGACTTGTGGGCGGGAAGCAAATTAAGAGATTGTCGCACATCACCTGCGTGTTGACAGATTGACAAATGAGTGCCGGCGATGCGATGCTAGCAGACCGTGACAATGGGGCCTGACTGGGCAACCTTGGGATAGCCTACCTATCTCAGGGTCCTCCCAGCTGTGTTCTGGCCGGCCCCTCCGGGGCCTCTCTACTGGAGACACTTGCTCAAGAGTCAGTTAGCCGCCACAACGACGGATGCCGCAGCGAATGCTGGAGGACCTAAGCAGGTGAAGACTGCTGTAATGCAGATCTCGAGGGGCACTTGCGGCAGCTAGAATAGATACTACGTTTGCGACAACGAAAACAGGAGGGCAAAGGAATAGGGGGCATGAATCGGCTCAGGCCTGGGTGGCTTGGGTCTTGGGTGCTTGACGGGCAGAGTCACTTATCGATGCCACTCTAACTGATAAACGGCAGATCGGCGCAGGCTCTGTGTTAGGGAGTCCGATGGTCCCTGGCCACTAAATTAGCGTCAAGTGCAGGGGTAGGACAAACTGACGCGGCATCTAGACTCAGACAGGAGGGTGGTGCACTTGAAAGCACGACGACTTAACTGGCCTCCGTCCATTCGCACTTCTCGACAAACGCTTGTTTTCGCTTCTTCCATCCTATCGATTGTTCTACGGTCGCCAACATCCTGCCGCCGGCTTCCACTTTGCAGCAGCCGATCTCTTTCCTTCCCGTCTCACCTGACAGTGCCGAGTTGGCGCGGACCGTAGGCGGAGGATGCTAGGCTGAGCCCGAATTGCGATCTCTTGCTGCCGATCGAGCCACGACACTCGACCAGCAAAAGCGGCCGACCCTTTGAAAGGCTCACACTCCCAGCCCTCATTGACCCTGGCGACTACCGACTCTCCTTTCCCATCGTACAACCTCTTCTAGTCTTCAACATGGCTGGCGGCGTACGGATTCTGCGATACGCACTACCCACCGTCTTTGTATGTTCTCGCAAAGCCCACTCCCCGTCCACCGCATGCTCGACTGCCCACGTGCGACATTTGTACAATGTGCGCAGCAACGCCAGGCTGTATTAACACTGCGCCAGATAATCATACTTCTCTACATCGCTCAGACTTCCTACCGAGGCTCCATCACAAGCCCTGGGTTTTCCTATGGCCAAACAGATGCCAGCAAATCGAATGGCGGAAACACACAGCCTACCACCCCCAAGAACGGCGCAAAGAATGAAGACCTGGGAACAAGCCCACTGATCACCCAGCCTGGGTCGCCGCAATGGGAGGATCTGGCAAGCACTGCGCCCGGCCCGCGCATGAATGCGACTTTCGTGACCCTGGCTCGTAACTCGGACGTTTGGGACATTGCACGCTCGATCCGACAGATCGAGGACCGCTTCAACCGCCGCTACAACTACGACTGGGTCTTCCTCAACGACAAGCCATTCGACTCGACTTTCAAGAAGGTGACCACGTCTCTGGTCTCAGGAACAACGCACTATGGCGAGATTGCCGAGGAGCACTGGTCTTTCCCTCCTCATATTGATCAGGAAAGGGCTAAGCAGGTCCGCGAGGACATGAGGGAGCGCAAGATCATCTACGGAGATTCTATCAGCTATCGCCACATGTGCAGATTCGAGTCCGGCTTCTTTTTCCGCCAGCCGCTCATGATGAACTACGATTACTACTGGCGCGTTGAGCCCAGTGTTGAGATCTTCTGCGACATTCACTACGACCCCTTCCGGCTGATGAAGGAGCAGGGCAAGAAGTACAGCTTCGTGCTCAGTCTCTACGAATATGTCGAGACCATCCCGACTCTTTGGGACAGCGTCAAGAAGTTCATCAAAAACCACCCAGAGCATATTGCAAAGGACAACTCTATGGGCTTTCTCAGCGACGACAACGGCGAGAACTACAACCATTGCCACTTTGTAGGTTCCCTAGCAACCCGGATCTCCAGCACTTCACTAACATTGACCAGTGGTCCAATTTCGAGGTTGGCGACTTGAACTGGTTGCGTTCACAGGCGTATATCGACTTCTTCGAGTCTTTGGATCAGGACGGCGGGTTCTTTTACGAGCGATGGGGCGATGCACCTGTTCACTCCATCGCCGCCGGACTCATGCTGCCGAAAGATCAGATCCATTTCTTTAATGACATCGCATACTACCACGTCCCATTTACGCACTGCCCGACAGGCGAGAAGCACCGTCAAGATCTGAAGTGCCACTGCAACCCAAAGGACAACTTTGACTGGAAAGGATACTCATGTACGTTGTCTTCGCTCAAGGTATTCAGGGCCACGCTAATCCAAATCTGCAGGCACATCGAGGTACTTCGATATCAACGGTATAGACAAACCAGAGGTGGGAAAGCCAGCAAGACTAAACAAACCATTTGGCAATTCTCCAATTCATGTATTTCTACATTTTCTCGTAGTTCAAACCTTTTTCTTCCAAAAGCTATGGGTCGATCATACTTCTGGAGGGATCAAAGAATCTCGGAGGCGTCTGGGTCGGGACTTGGCAGGCCGGATTTGGGCGATGCGGTTTTTTTTATCGTGAACGGGATTGCATCCATAGTTATGAGGTCCACAATCACGAGCATTGAAGCCTCCGTGTGAGGCCCGTGGACTCGGAGCGCAGGCACAAGCGCCACAGGAAATATGAAGACGTTAAACAGTGACGATTGACGACCTGTGGCGTATCATGTGTCGAAGGGAAGCTTTCTGTCTCCTAGACCAGTTACTACACGGTGACAAATTGAAGAGTTTTAATTCACACATATATACATACAAGTGTACCAGTGTGGTGACATTTCTCTGGGATTTCATGATCCTGGAAAACAAGTGGTTTATTGGTCACTGGCTTTCAGTTGCCTGCCACTGTATGCCATTTGATTCTGCGATCAACAAGCGTATCTCCAGGCCCCGTTATCCTGATGACATCTCAGCCATCTTTCTCCACAAAAGTGTCGACATTGGAATCTGATTTCATGCTGGTCTAAAATGTAAATATACACCTCCTCCACTCGCCAGAGATGCCCAGCTCTTCGCTCCACGCCCCTCTACCCAGCCTTAACCAAGACTCGCCTTCTTGGGCTTCTTGGTACCGTACTTGCTCCGGGCGTTCGTCCTGTTCGTCACGCCGCCCAGGTCCAGCGCGCCCCTGACCAGCTTGTACCGCACACCGGGACAATCCTGCGCCCTGCCGCCGCGGACCAGGACCACGCTGTGCTGCTGGATGTTGTGGCCCTCGCCCGGGATGTAGGCCGTGATGGTCTTGCCGGTGGTCAGGCGCACACGCGCCGTCTTTCGCTCGCCCGAGTTGGGCTTCTTGGGCCGCGTGATGCCGACCTTGATGCACACGCCCTTGCGCTGCGGGTCGTGGCCGCCGGCGAGGGCGGGCGAGACGGCGTGGCGGGCTCGGCGGGTTTTGCGGCAGCCCTGGGATGTACGGTCAGTATGTGTAGTGATTGGAGGCAGGGGACCAGCTACAGGGCAGATCGCACCTTGAGAACTTGGTTCAGTGTCGCGTTCTGTGCCGGTGTTGAGGAGAAAGAGCGGAAGGGCGACGGTTTCAGGAAAGCAGATTTCGCCACAGGACGAGCTGCAGTGGCGACTGCCCTCCGTAGCGATGGCATCAACAGATGCCTCAGCATTGGCATCGCCATGGTTGTTGGGGGGGGTGAAGCTGCGTGGGTTAGATGCGCCTGGAATCACAGCTCGAGGCCCACTGGCGCGCAATGACATTGGAGTTTCCCATGAGCCCAAAATCTTGGACAGTCGATGTGGCCCGAGCGTTCTGCTAGGCTTAGTCACTTTCTTCACATGCCGCGTTCAAGATGACCCTTGGCCTCTTCCCCGGACCCCAATTGTCTCCATGACGCACCAGGCCGACAGCACCCCTGCGGCCAGGTGCCTCGGGGGAGCAGGGGTGTGCTCTAGGTGGGCATTGGAATGCGGGATGCGACCTGATGGTTATCCTCGGCTTGTGCCCGTTCACTCCATCGGCCTCTGGCAAGTCGCCTACTTGGCTCTTTTTTTCCTCAAACCCGCCGCTGACCATTGAGACATTCTATGCAACTCTTACTCCTGTGATCTTCGTGGCGATCCAATTCCTAGCCTTGCTTCCGCTATCTGCCCTCCATCCATAAGAATCCCTCCCGCACACCATGTCTTCTCTCGCGAGAGCGTTGCGCCCGGCTGTCCGGGTAAGCCAGAGGGGACTGGGCGGTCTGCGTACAACCCCCAGAGTAGCACGTCCTGTTCAAAGGCTTGCCAGTATACAGAAGTGAGTCCTATCCGTGTAGCTCGGCCTCGACGGCATGTTTACTCACCATCGTGACTTGGTAGTGCCCGTCCTCTGTCTACCAGTCCGCGTCTGATGTCCGACATCACGGAGATCCCACCCACGCCGATTACACATTTGTCCGAGGTCGAGACCGCGATGCAAGAGACTGTCTCCAAGTTCGCCAACGATGTGATCCTGCCAAAGGTCCGAGACATGGACGAGGCCGAGAAGATGGACCCCGCCATCGTAGAGCAGCTCTTTGAACAGGGCGTCATGGGCATCGAAATCCCAGAAGAATACGGCGGGGCGGGGATGAACTTCACGGCCGGTATTCTCGCCATTGAGGAGCTTGCGCGCGTCGATCCTTCCGTCAGTGTGCTCGTCGACGTGCACAACACGCTCGTCAACACCGCCATCCTCAAGTGGGGAAGCAAGGACCTCCAGAAGCGTTTCCTGCCCAAGCTTGCCACCAACACAGTCGGTTCTTTCTGCCTATCGGAGCCCGTGTCCGGGTCTGATGCTTTCGCACTGGCGACAAAGGCCACCGAGACACCAAACGGATACAAGATCTCAGGGTCAAAGATGTGGATCACCAACTCCATGGAGGCAAACTTCTTTATTGTGTTTGCAAACCTGGATCCCAGCAAGGGATACAAGGGAATTACTGCCTTCATTGTCGAGAGAGAGATGAAAGGCTTCTCCATCGCCAAGAAGGAGAAGAAGCTCGGCATCAAGGCCAGCAGCACGTGCGTCGTCAATTTTGATGAGGTCGAGGTCCCCAAGGAGAACCTGCTGGGAGAGGTGGGCCAAGGCTACAAGTATGCCATCGGTCTCCTGAACGAAGGCCGGATAGGTATCGCGGCGCAGATGACCGGTCTCGCGCTTGGCGCGTGGGAGAACGCCGCCAAGTATGTCTGGAACGACCGGAAACAATTTGGTCAGCTGGTCGGCGAGTTTCAAGGCATGCAGCACCAGATCGCACAGTCATACACTGAGATTGCAGCCGCGCGGGCCTTGGTGTACAATGCCGCCCGCAAGAAGGAGGCTGGCGAGGATTTCGTCAGGGACGCCGCCATGGCGAAGCTGTACGCGTCGCAGGTGGCCGGCAGGGTCAGCGGACTCGCCATTGAGTGGATGGGAGGCATGGGCTTCGTAAGAGAGGGGCTGGCGGAGAAGTACTGGAGAGACAGCAAGATCGGTGCTATCTACGAAGGAACAAGTAACATCCAGTAAGTCTCCAGTCTGTGATACCAGCAAACGGACGAATACTAACACTAGTCCAGGTTGAACACCATTGCGAAGCTGTTGCAAAAGGATTACACGTCTTGAGGACGTTCAGTCAGTCAGCTTGGAGAGCAACGGCGCATCTTGGCAGATTCATGTAAAATTTAGATGACAAGCAATTGGCAGCCAGCAATGTACCACTTTTGAAACTTCCTCTAATCGCATCCTACCTGCCGGCACCCAGCGGCTGCCATATCCCGGCCTTGTAATCTTCCTCGAGCTGCTTCACGACTTCTGGCCCGACTTCAGCAAAGTGCTCCGTCTTCTCGGCCCAGTCGAGCTCCTCCTTCGTACTCTCGCGGCCCCTGACCGCATTCGTGTACGGATACCTTCCAAACCGATCAATGATTGGCTTATGGATGTCCACGAGCATCATCCACCACCAAGACCACGTCTCCAACGTCACACCCTCGCCCTGCGGCGGACCAGCACGCACGACATTCGGGAAACCGTGGAGGTCCGAGAGGACCTCGTCCCGCCTCGCCCTCCACGGCCCTGCGGGTCGTGTCCGTGAAGCCCACGGCGATCTCTTGGTTCTCCGCGGACTCGGAATGGACGAACGGGGCGCCCAGCCAGAACCGAACGCACGTCCAGTAGTCAAACGACGCGCCCAGCTCGTCGCGCCAGCGGCGCAGCGAGTCCGGCCTCTGGTCGTCGGGCAGTGCCAGCCACGACCTCGCGAACCGCTGGCTCACCACGTCGAAGTAGCAGCTCCTCCACCTCCCGTCGACGCCGGCGCAGAAGGCGCGCGGCGCCTGGTCCAGGAGGAGCTGCAGGCCGAGGCACTGGCGGGGGAAGTCCGCGCTTGTCGGGGGCGGCAGGAAGTTTTCCATGAGGACTTCGGGCTTGAGCGCGTCCAGGCCGGCTTTGCTGAGGGCAATAAGGGCGGGCCATGCCTTGGACTCCACTTTCGGGGCGAAGTTTCTTTCGAGGAATGTCTCCCGCGCGACTTGCCCAAAGTCGAGGGAACCCGTCTGCGGGAAGGGGATGCGCGCCTCGACGAGGAGGGTGAGCAGGGAGGGGGTGATGAGTTGCTTGAGGTCGTCCATTGTTTTCTTTGCAGCCGTCTATGTTGTAAAGATGAGGACCCCCTCACCAGTGGTGCGGCGCAATCTCATTGCTGAGGCGCAATGGGCGTTAGCTCCAATGAGCTGGTGCGCTTGCGTTGGCCGTCCAGGAGTAAGACGGATAGATTTGATCCATTGAAGTCTCCACTATAGTGTCACATCCGAGGTCGATGTCAATCCAGGTGAGGACCAAAGTGTAAAAGAGAATTCTGGGTATACAAATGTTCTTCAAACTAGGTCAGAAGGACCAAACATACATTATTAGCTGTGACGGAGGAATATGCTCGGCCTCTGAAAAGTCCGCCGTATAAGACACCGCGAATTCCTCCGGCAATGACTTCATTGAGACGCACCACGACGTAGCGCGCTAGAGCTACGGCCTGAGAGCCGCCTCAAATGTTGCAGTTTGACTGTATTTAAATATCAGGACATTCTCATTCCTGGGGAGTTTACCATGCTTTGTGCCAGACCATCTTAGAATTCAATCGGACAGTTGCTCTGTGAGATTCACGACAGCGTGCCTTTCTCATTGACTCGCCTCGAAATTCTCAGCCCTTGAAGACGACTACAACTGGCCAAGATGTCCACCATCAACAGCGCCTTACAGGCCACAAGCATATCCGTCTCTCTCCTCACAGCTGGTGGTATCGCGACCCTCTCCCTCTTCGATGTCCCCATCCTGAGGGCTCAGCCAGCGTCGCGCTCGCTGCCCTCGGTCCGCTGGCTGTTCAGCCGCGGATCACACATTTTCCCAACGGCGGCTATCATCTCCGCGGCTGGCTTTAGTGTCCTCGCATACCGATCACTGCCAGGCTCCCTGGCGTCACGCACGGTATTGCAGCTGCTGCGTGATACGAGAGTGAGGGGGTACCTTGCCGCGGCCGCTCTGAACATTGCCATCGCACCGTGGACCAGCTTGGTCATGATACCGAACAACTTTGAGCTCATAAAGATGAACAACGAGCTCGGTGGTCATCGGAGCATCGCAAGCTCGCAGGCGGCTGAGAAGGAGAAAGGCGACCTCAGACAACGGAGTGCTCGAGACTCTGTCGACGGGAAGGGTGAGGGGATTGACCAGTTCAAGGATATCAGCGATCCACAAGAACAGACGCTACGCAAATCTTCTGATGCGGAGGATGAGAAGGTTAAGGCTATGCTGACCAAGTTTGGCTCCCAGAACTATGTGAGGGCTGTGTTGACGCTCGCTGGGGGTGTCGTTGGACTTTTGACGGCGCTGGGATGAGGACGTCGGCCTGAATTTCCTCCGAGGTAACATGCACGGCTTGAATTTTGCATAAAGCTCGAAGGTGCCCTACGCCCTGCACAAGCAAGTAAAAACAGTCTGAATAGATTACAGTCTGCTGAAAAGCCAGTTCTGTGACAGAGGCTGTATTCTGTGATGAGAGTTCGACCTATTAATTCGTAATTAGTCAATACGAGTAGTTCACGTCCGTATTGGTTGACGGCATTTAATCCTGCTTTCCCACAAGATTCTGAGGGTAATGCACGAGAGATGAGACACAAGACATATCAAGGTGCACGTGCTTGACTCTTTAATTGACTTGAATATACAAGAAGATTATAACTGCTACACCTGAATGTGCTGATTCCACGAACTATACTTAGCACAGAAAGCTGGCGCGTGCCGTTTGTTTTTGTACTACATGCAATTCAGTCGACGGCGTTGAATCCCAGCTGTGCTGCTCAGTCCATCCTCAACTTGAACAACGAAACTCAGCACAGAACTATCATTGACAGATCTAATGTCCAAAGAGAATGAAATCCGAACACCCGACATAGGTCTGATTGTCAATCGTAGACCAGAACCATTGTAGAGCACAGTCTCCAGCCACACGGCAGTCCGTGTCAGCCAAATTTGTGGGCATCGTGACTGCGAAGTCTGTGTTGTTGGGTGGTAGCGCAGGCAAGTCCCTGTTTCCGTAATCGTCAAAAAGAATTAGAGGAGGCCCTATCAAAGTGTTGGTGGCCGTTTTCACTATCGACACGTTCGCCGGGCCACCATGCAGGATGCTGAGTTCGATCTTCATTGGGACGATCTGGCCAGGTCGGAACACGGAGAGTTTATCCAGGTTGTCATCGAATTGGTGTCCGCGGCAAAGAGTGAGAGGGCCTGAAATGAATGTTAGCAACTACTCCATGACAACATCATCTCGTGTTGCAGTATCACTAACATCCAGCCGTGATATTTGGGGCAACGGTCTCGAGCGAGGCGGTCACATCTCCTTTGGCAATGTCGAAAGCAGTCTGCCCACAAAGGCGAGTCATCGACGGCCCCAGCTTTCGAGAGGGCGGGTTAATGATTAAACCATGCGCGGCGACGGTCGCGGCAAAGAGTGCAACGCTGGTGGCAGGGACCTTCATCTTGACAAGGTTTCCAGTAATACTCGATAGTAAAGAGAGACCACACACAAAGAGTGAATACAATCAAATAAACGAAAGAAGCGAGCGCGCAGCGCCGACGGTGTTGAACAAGCCTGCCTGCTGACCGGGCACCTAATGACTGGGCCTTGGTGTAAGGTACGGACCTGAGAACAAGCAGAAACGAGTCATCGGGAAAGAGAGATTCCAGGCGGATCTTATGGCAACAGCATCTTGCGCAGTCATCTGGCGGTATGGCATAGTTTCCCGTCACGAGATCCCTGTAGGCTTTTTGATGAGACGAACACCCTCGCAACAGAGTCATTGTCAACCATGGGTAGATCCACCTGGCATGGGCAATTCCGCTGTGTTGCTGAGTAGATTCGCCGGTCGGCAGGAATCCGGACCCCTATTTGTAGAGGCAATTTGCATATGCCAAGTCAACAGGAGTACTGTCTGAAACCTAGGAGGGCCTCACACGGCATTGTGGGCTTTACTGTTAAGCTTTCTCCCGACAACGTGAGGTGCTTCAGATGAAAGTTTAATTTGATTTCCGTCCGATCCGACAAACGGGCCATATGGCATTTTTTCCGCCTGAAGCTCTAGAAAATTTGATTGATAGTATCATTCGTATCACAGCACAAGATTCCATTCGGCTGCAGTCTTGTAACCATGTCTTCGCGAAGGGAGGAGTGAGTGATCATATGTTGGTCCGATGGCCTCCAGATGTATATGCATTCCCTCCCGGTTCCTAGGACTTTGGAAATTATTGAATTGTAATTTAATATGAATACTTTGGGACTCTATGTATTTCAATTCGACACATCCCACATCGTGCCTGGCCACAACTTGCGCATGTGGGGGTAGTGTGCGCATTCATGTCGTAACCGCAGTAGCAGCAGGCCCAGAAAGCGACAGCGCGTGGCGAGGTCTTTGGAGAGCCCGCAAAGAAACCAGTTTGTATGCTGTTACTGGTATGCGAGGCGTTGTGCTCGGACTGCTGTATCGTCGACTGTGTGTTTCTGTCCGAGGCCTGGTGTGCGAGTCTACCTGTTCGTTTCTTATCAGACCGGGGGGTTGACTCTAGATTTTGGTCTGTCGAAGGAGGTTTTGATAGCAAACGCCCGACGTCACTTGGTTTTTCACGGGACTCGCTTGGGGGCCTGATCAAAGCTTCGGCTCCAACGCTTGCTTCCTTACCAGGGACGTCGAAAAAGGCAGAAGCCGCTAATTGCTCCAGGTGTTGGCCAATGTGGCTTTGGTACTGGTCGGACGTCTCAATGTCGAAAACGGAACATAGAGGACACGTCCCTTTGCATCGACTGGAGTCAGATGTGCTGCAGAGAAAGATAAATGAATCAAGCTGGCTAGAAGAAACCTCGTTGGGATGTTGAAGCGAAACATGGTTTTGTAGGATGGCCGGCGAAGAACACTCGATCGAAGGACAAAACGGGCAATTCCATGACCTCCAATGCTTCTGAACCATGTGAGAAAGCCAGTCTCCGTGGTACATGAATGCATTCCTAGGATCCGTGCATGATTTTACAAGGCAGATGTATGGTCGTAGATCCTTCGCAATATGTTCACTTGCGAACCATGCCAGTTAGTATCAAGCAGAAGCGGGTTCAAGAGAATACTTACTTCCATGAGTTTCTACCAACAACTACACAACAGATAGGGCAAGGAGCGGCGCCGGCTGGGCAGCCTCCTAATCTCAATGCCACATCGACAGTGTTCCCCGGTTGCACACGGGATGATCTTGTGTCTTGATCGTATAGGCTGCCGCGTCTATTAAACCCTCCTTCGTCCTGACTTGGCCGCGATATTTTCTCTTCTGCTTGCAGGCTGTCACCTTCGCGATAAGGAGGTTCAAGATCGCTATCCACGGCTTCCTTCACCTCCAAGTGAGCTGTGTGCATGTGTATGTCTGGTCAGTTTTTAATAACCATAAATCGCCTTCATCATATTCTCTTACTTTTCTCTGGATCATTGGTCTTTAAAGACGGATCTCGCCAATTGGCAATGAGGGTCCGGCGCCAGCTGAGGGCTATGAGCAGTCTTTCTGCGATCATAGAATCTATGGTTGGGGAAGATGCGCGGACAAGCTGCGTGTCTCGCTCTAGCTGGCTGTTTGACTCCGTACTTGTTTGGGAAGTGTTGGGCGTAAGCTTTGGCTCGGTTCCGTTATGTATGGAAGGGGCGAGACTCAAAAGGCAGTCGATGATATCTTCAATGTCTGCCAAAATTGCCGAGACGTCATCGCCAGAAACGGTCTCAGTTGTCGATCCAGGCTCTTCAGTGGCGAAATAGTCAAGAAGTGCTTGGTCAATACCCTTCTTGGCTTCTTCTGGGCGATTACTGTGAGAGTCCGAAGCCATCTTTGTCGCTAGTGAGTGTTAGGTTCTGTCTTCACTTGTCTGTGTCCCGAACTATGTCTGCCGGATAAATTACCTTCTCTGCTTAGGTCGACTAAATCATCCAGTAGAGACCTGACTTGCGCCTGTATTGACAACGAGACATTAGGCCAGTAGCTTGTCACGTCGGATCTTGACGGGTCCGCCAACCCAATACTGACTGCCCAGACATTGATTCTGGCCAAGTGAGATGCTGCTGCTGACAAGTTCCACGATGCGTCTGAGGACCTGACTCTCAGGGCTTCTTGTAGTCCTCTCAGCTCTGCTGTAACAGAACTCACAGCTTCACCGAGTTGCTCCATGATGGGACCCGATGGCTTTCACCGCATACAAAAGCTGCCTGTTTCTTTGGCAAACCCCAGGTTTCACTCGACCATCAGGAAGATGGACACGTCCATTTGTTTCATCTGCAATAGTGATACCCCGCCCTCACGTTAATATACATTTTGTCCTACAAGGAATGCGATGCCCATTGGTGCCCGCCTCAAAGCTGGGCCACATACATTTGAGCCGCATGTTTGCTCACACGTGCAGCGCTACGTCTCGTCTCCGCTTTGTGTCAATCCACAAGTCTTCTTGACTTCTTCATTCCCCTCTGATGAAGACTGCTGGGACGCTCTCTTTTTGTGTTTTCCTTGAGAAAGTTCCGACATGGAAGTCGCCGGGTTAGTCCTCGGCGGAATACCTTTGGCAGTTCATGCTCTCCAAGAGTATAAAATATTTCTCTCGAACTACAGGCATGCTCCGAGACATCTCGACTCCATCATTCGACACCTCCAAGCCCAGCGAAATATCCTCGAAAATACTTGCAATGTCCTGCTCACCGGGATTGCTCCACCATCCGAGATTGATGCAATGATACAGAGACCTTTTGACTCTTCTTGGAATAAATATGAGGGAGAAATCAAACTGCGCCTCGGGGAGGATCTGAACATCTTCCAAGACACGACCCAGGAGATGCAGAGCATTGTCAAGAGTCTGCACAGAAAACTTGAGATAGATGATGATAGAAAGGTCAGTACGGTTAGGCGCGATTCGGCGTTTTACAATATATCATACATTGATTAGAACCTTGGCTCTCGAGTTGAAGAAATTAGGATATCGGGCGCTTCTGTTAACTTTGAACGTGGTCCATAGCCGACTCTTAGGGACGATGCGTCACTTATCCTTGCGCTGAAAGAACGTGTCCGTTTCGCACTGCTAAGAAAAGACTATGATAGTCTCATT
Organism: Diaporthe citri; assembly: GCF_014595645.1. NCBI lineage: Eukaryota > Fungi > Ascomycota > Sordariomycetes > Diaporthales > Diaporthaceae > Diaporthe > Diaporthe citri. The sequence continues at coordinate 769,598 of NW_025064846.1, forward strand.
GCAGCTCTGAATAACGGGAACGCCACCCTCCTCACTCTAGTCAGCCAGAGCAAAGAGCTAGAACCCTTCCGAAAGTCTCGAGATCGGCACAGCTTCATACGAACAATTCAAAAGCTCACAGAAGGAGTTCATACGAGTCTTTGTGCGTCCGTCAATTGCAAATGTACTGGTGTCCACGGGGTTGCATTAGAGCTCGATTCGCGGAAAGCTGGCTTGATGGACATCGACAACGAAGGACACGCGAGCAAGTCAACTTTTGGTGTCGCCTTTGGCAGGAACCGGGCAAAGACCACGGAGCGATGGGAGCAGCTCCAAGCGTCTGCGACGAGCATGAGCAGAAATCCGCCATCCGTACCACTGGTGCCACAAGGATTTTACTTTGGGAAACCCCGTGGCTCAATCGGTCTGTCATTGGTAAATGCTATCCCGACATCCACGAACAGCCCTCTCACGTCCACGACGTCAACCATGACAAGTCCCAGCGCGAGGCTCACACATCCCAGTGGGCAGCAAGCCTCGGCAAACAGTCCTGTGTACCGAATAGAGGACCTCTGTTCTGTGTTTGCAGGCAAGAACAAAAGGTTGGGCGGAGGATGCTTTGGCTTCATCACTGACAATACCAGTCAATTTTTTCTTTCCCATAAAAACTGCAACTCATCAGCTTATACAGCAGTCACGTTGAGGGAGATACTATCAGGGGACAATCCACGTGTCCCAAAACTTGACTACACCCAAAAGGTCAGGATTGCATACGCTTTATCTTCGAATCTTTTACCTCTTGTCACAACTCCTTGGCTTGAAAAGGTCCTGAACATCGACGACATTGCTTTCCTGTGCGAGAAAGATCTAGGAGCTTATGTATATCATCTGGACCGGCCTTTCTTGGCCAAAGATCTCGCAATTTCCTCTAGTACACCGGGTGCTAGTTGCGGGCACCAGCCTTCAGGTTCCGTCCCGCCCAGAACATTTACGATTCTCTCACTAGCATTGATACTCGTGCAGATCATGCTAGGCAGTGGTATGGAAGAACACAAAGTTGCAGAACGATAGTGTATAGGCTGTCTACTGCACCAGCAAGCTGCTGTGTCCCAAAGGGCTGGTACTGTCTTATCCAAGGGTGGTGATATGTACGCAGATGCTGTGAATTGGTGTCTTGGAAGTTTCATGTCAAGAGCACGTCAGGATGATGAGACCTTCAGCCAGCAATACTACGACACAGTTGTCGCAAAGCTCGAAGGTATCATGGATATTGTTGGTCCAGTTTCACCATAGTCACAAGTCACTGCACACTGCAGACTCATAATACATATCCGATGACCACATAACCACATGAAGTTATGCTGTCCGTATACAGGATACCAGAAGTCATCTCCAGCATTAACTGACTTATTAAGCTGGCAACCTCGCTGTAAGCATTCTCGCTATGCCATCTTTTCTTTCACGATGGCCTGGATAAGAATGATAGGTGTTTTCATGGAAACCTTGTATAAGCTTTACAGTTTTAACTCAATTCAGGTAAATATGTCACGTGGGTGATGGAGTCTTCTTGTTTGTGAGGTCTTATGTCAGAATTACCTTTTAATTGATGTTGGGCAAGTCCTATTATCCGGCCCATGAGTAATCCGGGGCGACTGAGCAAAATCGCCGACCTAGGTAGGACTGCCGTTTCAAGGATTGGATATTATAACTCTGATTGCATACATTTCGTAGGATGGCGCACAAGAATCGCAGACCTGCTAGGATTCACGTTAGTCGATCAAGATCAAGATACAGCCAATTGAGTCCCAGTGCCGGGACACAAATGTTTTCCGTTCAGACGATCGGTCACCTCAATCGACTTGGGAGCACATGAATATGTCCTCAAAGTATTGTCTTTTTTTACACGTTGGTAAGCCCTGCGCATTGCGACCAACGACAGACATGCCTACAATACGGTACGTACAAGAAAGGATTTCAGTCACGCTGAAGAAGAAGTGCTTCTGTACTTCATGATCAATTGCGGCTTGCTCAGAACTCTGAACGGCGCGAAGTAGTGACAACAACTGCATTTCAAGATCTATGAGTGATCCCCTCGACCTAAACCTGGCTGTTGAATATACTGTTACGTCCTCAAACAGTTATCATTGACCACTGCAACAATGCTCAGCTAGGGTTCCTCAACTATCCATTCAACCATCTACCACCTGAACGAAGCCGTAGAAGAAATCGTCTATGAGAGTCACGCCGAGGAGATCTACTGTATCGTAGACTGTAGTGAAGATGAGATCGTCAACCCAAGTGAAGTTGTCATAAAAGACTGCTTTGGTCATTTTCATGCTGGTAGCAAGTGGAGTCGCTTGAAATTTGAACACTTGACTTTCGGCAGGATCGAGGGCTTGGCGGCTGGTCACCGTGACCGTGCAAGAACCCGGGATCGCAGACAGAGTCAGGCAGCCGAACCAGAATGAGCGAGGTTTGAAATAACTCTGATCAGCAATATTGTAGAGATTTGGGACCAAGATCCTCGCTTCCTTGTTTGCTGACAATAGACCGTTGACACCGCCATAATAAATGGCATTCGGGTTGCTGTTGGGAACTATTCCGAGAGTTTGGGACAATTCCGACGCTTTTGCGACAGCTTTCGCGGAAGTCAGCCCCAAAAAGGACGTAGAAGAATGATTTCGGCAGCAAGCAACTGTACGGGCGTTTGAACTAACCAAGTCCAGTATAAGTTAACTTATAGTAACTGTCTCCGTAAGAACCCAAGTCCGTGGGGTTGAGCAGACTACCGCTCGCCACATCATCGAAGTTGTGAGTGTGATTAGATATCCTCTCTTGTCCGTATGGACCATTGAAACCGAACCATTGTTCGAATTTCTTTTCTTTCATGTATGCGTGGGCTATGCCTACAGCATACATCATAATTAAGGCGAATTTGAGCATTGCGACTGTGAATGATGTTATATCGGACTTTCTTGTGTGATTGTGAGGTGTTGAGTCTGTAAAGATGAGGAGGCATTTAACTAGAAAGTTAGATCTGGGGGAGCTGGGGTATTTATAACCCTCGCCATGATGAGGACACCTCAATCAAGTGCACAGTCAAGTGATCCATCATCGTATGTACTTTGCGTGAGACATGCTGTATCCCTGAATTACCTAACGATTTCGCAACATGTCATCCACAAGATGTAACAGATCACAAACAATCAGACATCTGTAGAAGCAGGGAGTGGATTATACAATAAATTGACAAATGTAAGAATTCTCTTGAGCCCTAGGTGTCACGGAGTGACTGTGGAGAGTATGTGTGAGACCTATGAGCACAATGTATGGATCCAATGTCAAGTGGCGTTGAGATCTCCAGCCATGCTTTGGAACTTCAGCTTTTTATGCTTAATAAAGACAGTTCTTCATTCCAAAATGGCCCCAAGTGAGCACATGAGCTTCCCCTTCCGTGGAACCTCGGCTCCAAGATCAAATTGAACCCTACGTGCAAGTGGGAGGACTCAATTCATAACAACTTTTACCGACTCTAGGGGGATCAAAATGGCTTTCCCTTGCTGTGATACGTCTAGGATCCACCAATGACCTGACGTCCGTAAAGCGCTCCTTGAAGTATTGTCACACGGTGGCGCCAGAGATCCCCAGCCATGTTTGACCTCTTTCCGAACTTTACATGTTCATTATGAAGAATTAAGGCCGGTGTTACTCCTTCTATCTCACGGCCATAGTACTGGGAAAATGATGTTGTCAAGTAATTAACTGTGTGGTTCATTTATATCATCATGTTTGGTTGAACAAGAACCCGTAGGCGCAGCTTCGAGACTGATATTTGGGAAAATCGAAGGAAGCTTCAATTCTCAAGTGGTATGGAAGCCTGCCGGCCAATAGAATCTTGGTGTCTGAGACTCAAAGTGGGGGTATTGCCTTTTCCTTCGCAATAAGAGATATCTTTACGTACATAGTGACACTCAAGGCAATGGGAGAGGACCTCACTCCCGTCTGGAAAGGCTGGTATGCAAGCCGAACACAAGCTCTTGTTTGGAGAAAATCAAGCTATTGACCCAGATTTAGGCTGTGAGCAAGGCTGATCTCACGATGATGATCACCCAAGTGGCGCAACGGAGAACTCCGCTGGGTAACACAAGCCATGTTTATCCTGTCTTGCCCTCTGTATATGGTGGCTATTCAAAGTTTGCTACTTGACCGCTACAAGAGTATCACAAATTACATGAAAAATGTTCATACAAAACAAAAGGCACACCCTACCACACGCCTGCGTCTGAAACAGGCCGAGTCCATATACATTTACATCGCCAACCATGTACCGGAGGTCCTGTACCTACGGTCAGGCACAACTGGGGGGAACACTGACTTCATTACATTAAGAGCACTGCAATGTGATGCAAAAAAGACTGCTGGTACAGGGTTTCTGAATTTCAAGAATGGTCTTCCATGAAGTAGCTCTCATATTCAGTGTATCTTGAAAGAAATCTCTGGCTGAGGCACTGCCAATATGGTGACCCGAAGAATGTATTGATATAACGCGATTCATGCGTACCTGTTCGGATTGAGTAGTCGGAGACAAGCTTATCTCTGTGAAGTCGCCAACAATCAAGGATAGGAGAAAAGTCGGTGCGTAAGAACGGTGCTGGCTCCAATGTCACTCTCAATTAGTGGGCCACCTGAATCAGGTGGCGGGCTTATCCAAACGCATTTATGGTGGTGAGTTACAAGTGGCAGTCGGAGGATGTTTACAAGATTGTGCGAACCCTGAAGCCCCCATGATAAGTAAGCTATTCTTTTGATGTCAACCATCCTGGTCTTGTCACATTCTCTAATACAGCAAGCACATGAAGCCGGAAAGCATGGTGCTGACCTTGAGAGAGCGGGATAAGAAAACGCTAGCGGGAAGAGGGAGAAGGTAGAAAAATGTAACATTTAAGACCAGGCTAATTGTTCTTCCGCCCTTCCTAAGTAGCCAAAAGTCCTTTACTCGATGTCACTGTTCTTCAGTGGATCTTGCAAACCCCACTGTGCATTGGAATACGGAGATTTTCAAGTTGACACTTCGGACTTAAATATCTTATGTCCAAGATCTTCTAGAACTCGGTCAGCGGCAATGTTATAAGTTCATGCCATTCTGCTGCCCATGGTCACAGCAATGATATCTGGTATCATACACTCGTTTTCTCCCGCTCAAATCTGCAATATGCCTATGATCATGCAGAACTACCGCTCATTAGGTCTCGCTGTCCTCTCGTTGCTGCCCTTGGCTCTATCGATTCCCACCAGTTGTGACTGGCAGAATGCAAGCAATATCACAACCTTGCAAGTCGTACCAGATACCCAAACCCTAGAGAATATCGCTCTTCGGAGCAATGGCGATATCCTTGTGACGTCGGTTGCTTCGCCAACGCTGTTCGGGCTGTCCTCTCAAGGCGAGCATCCACCAATCCCGATTGCTGAGATCCCCGGAGTCACCGGTCTCCTCGGAATCACCGAGCTCGAGGAGGACGTCTTTTACGTAGTGGGTTCCAACCTCACGTCGACCGAGAACTCGAACGGGGTGTGGCGTGTCGATATCCGCGACTTCCGAGCTGCCCAGAACGGCACCGTCATCCAGCCGGCTTCAACATCGTTGGTCACACGAATCCCATCAGCTCTGCAACTCAATGGCATGGCTCGTCTCGCATCTAACGATTCCAAGAATCTCCTCATCTCTGATTCTTCTCAAGGAAATGTCATCCGGTTGAACGTCGACACAAGGGCGGTGGAGACGGTCATCCAGGAGCCCGAGATGGCCCCATTGACCACGGGCTTGAGCATCGGCGTTAACGGCATTCGGATTCGCGACAACAAACTCTATTTCGTGAGCTTGGACCAGGGCCTTTTCGCCGGAGTACCCATCTCCCTTGGTAGTGGAGCAGCAGTCGGCCCGGTGGAGACACTTGCTTCCAATATCACTTTCGGGGACGACTTCGCTTTGTCAGAGGACGGGAGATGGGCGTATGTCGCCACGAATGGCTCTCAAGAGGTCATCGGGGTTGATCTATTCCGTGGGGGGAGGGCAGTTGTTGCCTCCTCTCCTCTGCTTGGATCCGCTTCCTCGGTGGCTGCACAGCAAGTTGACGGGCGCAGGGTCTTGTATGTGACCGGTGCCGCACCATCCGGGAACAGCACGGTTGGGCATGTCTCCAAGATAACATTGGAGTGCAAGGCTTAGGTATAAAACCCCTTCTGATACTATCCAATAATATTAACAGAATGGAAAGGAAAACACCTTGACCAACAACTTCTCGCCTTCACATATCTCCAGTCAAGACGCAAAACTTAAATCAACACCTTGGTTCGAGACCACAGGTTGTGTAAGTGGCACCAGGATGACTGGGATGAAAAACGAAATCATTAAGTCGATATTCCTAAACTGAGGAAAAATGTTGCGAAGCATTGCATTGGCGCATGCACTGCTTGAAGGGGATCCTGAGTGACTGCCACCCACCGACTCGAATTTCACACAGAGTCACAGCGACCCATGCCTAAACCTCTGGCCCAGAGAGTGCTTCTCCAGGAGCGCCGTACCATTCGCTCTCAGCTTCTCCGGCCTCAAGACCTCAGCCTTGGGACGACCGGAGGCCAGGAACTCATGGTAACCCTGCAACACAGCCTTGATGCTCTGCTGCGGTGCGTATGGAAAGTCACTGCCGAATAAGACGTGTGACATGTCACCACCTACAGATCCGATGAACTCCAGAAGCCCGCTCAACTGTGCCGCACTCGTACTCAGCGCCGTGTCGTAGTAGAACCTCGCGAAGTCCGCGACGGCTTCCTTCTCGGTGACCCCAGCCTGGGCTGCAATCGGCGGGAAAGCCAAGGCACCCAACGCCCGCGTCCCGATGAACGGGAGGGTTCCTCCCGCGTGGGAGAGGATGATGTCGACGTCGGGGCAGGACCGCAGGGTACCCGTGAAGACCAGGTCGACGGCAGCCCGGGTCGTGGCCAGCGGGTAGTCGACGATGGGCTGGGGGAGGAAGCCGCCGATGAACCTGGGCTGGACGTCGGAGCTCGTCGGGTGCAGGAAGACGAGGGCGCGGGAATCCTGCAGCTTCTGCCATATCGGCCCGAAGCTCTCGTGGCCGGGCAGCTTGTCCCCGTAGGTGGTGTACGCGCCGACGCCGCTGCAGAGCTTCTGCTCCGCGAACAGGAAGTCGATCTCGGCGCATGTGCCCTCGACGTCCCGCCAGTCGGGGAGGACGCCGAAGAAGCCGAACTTGCCGGCGAGCGGGGCCTCGGCGGCCGTGGCCAGCCCGCCGAGGAACGTGTTGAGCTCGCGGGCGAGCCTGCGGCCTTCCTCGCCTGCTCCGGTGACTGGGACACCGGGCGAGGAGACGGATAGGATTCCTGCTCACGTGTGAGTGGCCGTGGGTGTTTTTGAAATGATCGATTAGTCATATGTAATCACCAAGAGATGCGCCAACTGCTTCCATCGAGGCGATCGCTGCCTCCGGCGACCAGTCCGGCTCAGGAAAGCCCGAGGGGTCGCCCCCATGCGCCTTCACTGCGGCCGTGTAGGCTGGTGGGAGCGCGTGGAAGTGTACATCTATGTGTCCAGCCATTTGACTCAACTCAGGTGCTCACAAGGAGCTGTTGTGGCTTGGTGTCTATGAGTTCTTCGGGATGGCCAGTCAGTCGTCAGGGACACTGAGCGAGCCGGGAGACAACCGAGAAGACAGTTCTAGACCGCAGATGGGGAACTAAAGTGCGAACTTGGCGAGATTGAATTTGCACACGAGTGTTGATCGGTACGGGCCGCGTGGCTAGAATCACATGTCATTGAAGCAAGTGGAGGTGCACAGGTTCGTCCGCGGCGAGGTGCAGGAGACATATCGGGCTGACGGCGGGGAGAGAACGCAAAATGGCCGGCATATCCGGCGTCGATATGACCTCTTCCCCGTCACGCCACCATGCTGTAGACTCAATTCATCAATATATTTTGCATCTGCACATGCACGACATCTGGCGTTGTTACGGCCCTCGTGGCTGGAGAATGGTGATGTTAGACAATGGCCAGGGCAAGGTAGCAAAAGCTACAATCGACTGACCGAGGTATCAAGGGGACTCATCAGTCCATAACCCGCATTGTTTGCTTTCCTTACCTAGGCAGGTCTTGCCGATTCACACCGACCGTTTTGGTGTGCAGTCGGCGCCTCGTCTAGATGGACCGGTCCAACTCCCGGCAGTCTGGATTGGCAGCTCGGAGGTCGAACATCTCGGCACTCGGGACGCGCTGACGAGCAAGTCGAACATGGAGGGGCCGGTGTGAAAGGTCGCCGTGAAAGGGTTAGGGGCAGCGAAGTCCTGGATGGGGTCTGCCTTGTTACACGGGTAGGGCGGGCCAAAAGTCCTAGACTAGACTAAGAGACTGGCCAGACAATGCTCGCCGCATGACTGTGTTCGAGGTTGGCCAGGCGATGGCGCCCCTGGCCCCGGGAAAGAAGGCGACGGGAAGGAAGCTCCCGTACTGCACATTCATGCAGCCTGGCATGGCGAAACCCAAATGGTACCTGGGTGGTAAGAGTGGGTGGTCGTGTGCGTACAAGGCAAAGCCATGCCTGCCCTCTCTCTCGTCTTGGCCGTCGGGGGAGGGACACAGGTGCGTTGGCAGCGTTTGGATGACGACGACGAAGGCGATGTAAAGGTGAGTGTAATAAGGTAAGGCATTGCTGTCCTTGCTGTTGAGTAACACAACCACTTCTGGCCGGCCATTGGGTATCAGGGTATCAGCTGTGTGGGCTGGGCTGGGCCGTCTTGACCGTCTTGGGGCAACTTGCTTTGACCGTTGAGCCTTGCGAGTTTTTTGCCACAGTCTCGATGTGCCATTGCAGGTGAGCCCATCTCAGCTTCTCCTGCTACTTTTTCCGAACATTCTGGCCGGAGTGACGGCCAGTGAGGAAATTCGCCGGCGTGGCTGCCTCCAGGAACGTGTCAATTGGGTGTGGTTGGGCAAATTGTGGTCGTCATGTTCATATCTTGTTGCTGTGCAAGGGAGCAGCAATCAACCGAGCCTAGGGATTCCGCCCCCCCCCCCTCACCCCCCCCCCCTCCCCCACCCAGCCCCCCCCGCACAGCAAGCAGATGCTGTGTCCTACACAGTACGGCGGTGGTGGTGTAGTACCCGTGCTCACTCACACACCCTTGTCAGTTGTCACTTGTTGCCTGTCTCTTGTGTATTGTCTCTTCACCCCCCCCCCTCTCTCTCCCCCCTCCCTCCACCCCCTGCTTGCCGTAGCCCCTCCCCGAGAGGAGCTTTCTTCGCAGTAGCTTGCAGAATTGACCGTCTATCTGCTTCTCGCCTCTGCTGCTTCTCCAACCCTTCCCCATCCAGAACTACCTGCTTGCATGCTTGTTTGATTGAGTGAAATGAGCGACCGAACCGTTGATTGAACTGCTGAGGCATGCTGATGCGAAACAAAAACCCCGCCATTGAACCCCCATCAGCCGCGATCCATCCGTCCATCATCCACTATCTATCTATCTCTCCGTGCCAGCAGTAGCACTGACGACATTCTTCCCTTTCAACATTTCCAAACGCACTTTGTTGTCTCTATCTCTCTCTGGACCATATCCCCACCCAGATCCCAGATTGTCGGCTCCACATCCCTCGCCCAGTCCGCGCAAGATCGTCTTTTCACGTGAGCTGATGCTACACTACTGCTAGCGGTCGGGCGAGCCTTGGAACCCAACCGAACCCGAGCGGCAGAAGTGGCAGAGCCGGTGGCTGTGGGACAGACACAGACGGCCAGATAGACGGCCAGAGAGGCAGGACAGGCCAGGCCAGGGTAGGGGGTGGAGTCCTTGGGCGGTTCCGTGGGGACTGCACTGCACCTGCACCCGCTCCCGCACCTAGTCGGGCACGACCGTCTGTCTCTACTAGTCAAATCTTCACCAAACCGCGAGACTTCCCCGTGGACCACGACAACCTCCCTCTTCCGTCGTGTCGCGTGGGGCGACACGATCAATCTACCAGTCTCCCTCTCCATCCATCCACCCACTCAACCACCATCCCACCAACCCATCCAGCCCATCCAGCCAGCGAGCCAGCGACGACCCAGCTCGCTCTCCTAGGCCACATCCCTTTCCACATCGGATCCTGCTCTTCTCTGCCCTGCGCGCCTGCTCGCGCAGCACAACACCGCCGCCATGGCCGACGAAGACAAGATAATGGAGGTCTACAAGAAGATCGAGCGTGAGAAGTCGCTGATCCAGGCCGCAAACCTCATGCGACAGCAAACAAACAACGACACCGTCCGCTCCAAGCTCGACACCCAGATGCGCGAGGGCAAGAGGAATCTCGAGTTCTTCGAGCAAAAGCTTCAGGAGCTTCAGCTACGTCGGGGCATGCAGGGCATGGACATAGGCTCCGGCAGCTCTGGCTCACGACCTCACGGCGCGCGCTCCGACTCAGATGCTCCTCCCACGCCTCCGCCCAAGGATGCATCCGGTCATGCAACCTCTGGCGGCGAGACCCAGTTCAGTCAGATCGGCGGCCACAGCGACCTGATGCCTCCCCGTCATCCATTTGCACCACCCGGCCCAGGATCAGGGGGCCCCAAACCACGCCCCAACTTCACCAAGCTTGGTACGTCCCTTTTGCCCCGGAATGAGGCTTGTCTTTGTCCCGCTATAGCTGTGCTCCCAATGCTGACGTTGTGTGTTCTCCCAAGACCTGATCAAATATGATACACCCTACCTTGGGCCCCGCATCCAGCTCATGCTCTCTCAGATCCAGTTCAAACTGAACGTCGAGGAGCAGTACCTGAAGGGTGTTGAGAAGATGGTGCAGCTGTACCAGATGGAAGGCGACAAGAAGAGCCGTGCCGATGCCGCAGCCAGGAAAGTCGAGAGCAAGCAAAAGATAACTCTCTTGAAGCAAGCACTGAAGCGGTATGAAGAGTTGCACATCGACACTGACAGCGCTGAAAGCTCGGATGGTGCGTGGCCCCAAAAATGTCACTCAAGACCTCTTTCCTAGCCGTCGCTGACATGTCTTCCCTCTAGATGATAGTATCAACATGCCAAACCTGCGGAAGCCATTGTCTGGTCAGCTCACCATCAGAGTCGTTGCCGTCAAGGATGTCGACCACGCCCCGACTGGGCGTTTCGCCCGAACCCCCGACACCTTCGTCGCTGTGAAGGTCGAGGACGCAGTCGTTGCACGAACCAGGGCCACGCGGAACGACCGATGGGAGGCTGAGTATCACAATATCGAAGTGGACAAGGCAAACGAGATCGAACTGACGGTGTACGACAAGCCTGGCGAGCACGCTCTCCCGATCGGCTTGCTCTGGGTCCGTATCTCCGACATCGCGGAAGAATTGCGTCGGAAGAGGATTGAGGCGGAGATCAACAACTCAGGATGGGTGTCGGCCGATAGGATGGCCAGCTCCAAGGCTCCTCCGTCGCAATTCCCAATGAATCCGCAGCAACCGCAGCCTCAATTTGGGCCTCCTCCGACGTCGCCGGGGTACCAAAGCGCCCAGGCCACCTACCCGCCGCCCCAAGCTCCAACACAAGCAGTATCTCAGCCTATCGATGGGTGGTTCAATTTGGAGCCCACCGGCCAGATCCTGTTGAACTTCAACTTTATCAAGCAGACCAGCAACACACACAAGTTCGACGTCGGTCTCGGTCGGAAGGGTGCCGTCCGTCAGCGCAAGGAGGAGGTCCACGAGATGTACGGGCACAAGTTTGTGTCACGGCAATTCTACAACATCATGCGTTGCGCTTTCTGTGCCGACTTCCTCAAGTACTCGGCCGGTATGCAGTGCGAGGACTGCAAGTACACTTGCCACACGAAATGTTACACTAATGTTGTCACCAAGTGCATCAGCAAGTCGAACGCCGAGACCGATCCCGAGGAAGAAAAGATCAACCACAGAATCCCCCACAGATTCCAAGGTTTCTCGAATCTCACTGCCAATTGGTGCTGCCACTGTGGCTACCTACTGCCTTTTGGTAGGAAGAACTGCAGGAAATGCTCAGAATGTGCCCTCACTGCCCACGCGCAATGTGTGCATTTGGTTCCGGACTTCTGTGGCATGTCCATGACAACCGCCAACCAGATCCTCGAGGGCATGAGGTCCCAGAAACAACGGCAGTCGCAGAGGCCATCCATGAGCGAGAGGACACTGCGTTCTGGCACAACCAGTCCTGGGGCTTCCCAAGCCTCGACCCTTTACGATCGCACGAGCGGAGGCTCGTTCAATACGGTATCCCCCGAAGCTGCAGAGGCAGCCAGGAGAACCTATGGCCAGCCTTCACCGGACCGGCCTGGAAACAGCCGCATGTCCAGCTCGACCGACGCCGCTGCAGCAGCAACATTGGCTATGAGCGGAGCCGTTGGAACTCAGTCGCCACGGCCACAACAAGGCGGACAGCAGGATTACATGGCTCGCCAGGATAGCTACGGACAGCCTCAGCCAGGACAGGAAGATCCATACGCCACTCAGCAACACGGCAGTCCCACACAGGGTCGGAGATACAATCCAGCCGATTATGCCAATGTTAACCAATACGCTCAACAGCCTCCAGTACAGCAGGCCAGGCCACCCGTTCAAGCCCAGCCGCAGCAGCCCTATCAGCAGCCAATTGCTGCGCCGAAACCGCAGCCGGAGTCCATTGCCCCCTCGCCGACATCCTCGACTGTCTCGGCTCCGCTGAAGAAGCCTCTCCCCTCGGCTACTGATCCAGGCACCGGTATGCGGATCGGCTTGGACCATTTCAACTTCCTTGCCGTGCTTGGAAAGGGTAACTTCGGAAAGGTCATGCTGGCAGAGACAAAGAGGTCGAGGAAGCTCTACGCTATCAAGGTGCTCAAGAAGGAGTTCATCATTGAAAACGACGAAGTGGAAAGCATCCGGTCTGAAAAGAGGGTCTTCTTGATTGCTAATCGAGAACGACATCCTTTCCTGACCAACCTCCACGCCTGCTTCCAGACAGAGACAAGAGTCTACTTTGTGATGGAGTACATTAGCGGTGGTGACTTGATGCTTCACATCCAGCGTGGACAGTTCGGAACGAAGCGTGCCCAGTAAGAAAGCTCACCCGAGAATATCGTGAATTTTGCTGACAATTCCCCAGATTCTACGCGGCTGAGGTCTGCTTGGCTCTCAAATATTTCCACGAAAACGGTGTCGTGTACCGAGACTTGAAGCTCGACAACATTCTCCTCACTCTTGACGGTCACATCAAGATTGCCGACTACGGTCTGTGCAAGGAAGACATGTGGTTTGGTTCCACGACGAGCACATTCTGTGGTACACCCGAGTTCATGGCACCCGAGGTATGTACTGCTGTGGGCACGCATTGGACGACCGTACTGACCTCGACAGATTCTTTTGGATAAGAAATACGGCCGCGCTGTGGACTGGTGGGCTTTTGGTGTTCTTATCTACCAGATGCTCCTGCAACAGTCCCCATTCCGAGGTGAAGACGAAGACGAGATCTATGACGCTATCTTGGCGGACGAGCCGCTCTACCCTATTCACATGCCTAGGGACTCTGTGTCGATCCTGCAGAAGCTGCTCATCCGTGAACCTGACCAGCGGTTGGGAAGCGGCCCCACTGATGCGCAAGAGGTCATGAGCCAGCCGTTCTTCCGGAACATCAACTGGGACGATATCTATCACAAGCGCGTCGCGCCTCCTTTCTTGCCTCAAATCAAGAGCGCGACCGACACCAGCAACTTCGACTCCGAGTTCACAAGTGTTACTCCAGTTCTTACTCCAGTCCAATCAGGTATGATTCTGTTCTTCTCTTGCAGGCTAGTTTTGTCTATACGTGTACTAATCAATTGTATAGTGTTGTCACAAGCCATGCAAGAAGAGTTCCGTGGTTTCTCTTACACCGCCGACTTCGAGTAGGCAGGGAATCCACAATGGCCAATGTGATGCTACGCGAGGAACGAACGAGGACGGCCGCGGCTGGCGTCTGTGGAGCCCTGTGTTGGCATGTAGCCGCGCTGCCAGAATGTGCGGGCCACGAAAGGCTGGTTTTATATATAAAGGGCTAATAATACCTGGGCGAGGCCAAGCGCAGGATGTTTTCATGCGCACGCAAGCGCTCAAAGGCCACACCCCACGACGCTGAAGAAACATTTGACGCATCGGCAGCGCGCGGGACTGAATGTTAGATACTGTAGAAATGATGGTCACGTACTTGACGATGAGTTGCTGATGCGGACGACGGCTAGACAGCCTACTTTAATAGAGCATGGAAACAAAGATGAGATTCCGGCACGAGACTGCCTGTCATGGAACCTGGTGCTTGTTGGACAGTACTTGGCGGCTGAAAGGCGTCTTCTGTTCATCTTGGTCCTCACAGCTGCCCTCCCAATGGCATTGAACAGTATCTCTGGGAAGATGGTATATATTGTAGTAACCGAAGTACACAATATCATTCCGTGCACTATCCCCAGGGCTTGAATGCGCCAGACCGCGGACAAATCTACACGAGACAATCGGGAACGGGGAGTCGCTAGTATCTCTCTCTATACAATGATTTTACAGACCTTTCTTTCTTTCTCGCTTCTAAGCGCTCGGCACATGGCATCAGCGCTGGCGAGCCAGCAGCGCGGCGACGCCGGCCACGGCGACCGCACCCGTCACGGCACCCTCCAGGGCAATGAGCGACACGTCCCTCATGCGCAGGTCTATCGTCCTCTCGCTGTACAGGTCCTCCAGCGCGGGCCGCCACAGGCCGGGGTCCGACAGGAACTCCCTCCACGACAGGGCCGGCGGGCTCGGCACCTCTGGGGCCTTCTTCGCGTCCGGCAGGGACGCCACGGGCGCCGCCTCGACGCCGACGTCCTCAACGACCGCGGCATTTGCGGCGGCGGCGGCAGCAGCGGTGGCGGTGGCGGCTGCTGCTGCCTCGTTATCCTCCCTCCTTGTCATGGCGCCCCTGACCTCCTCGAGCTCCCTGCGGACGGCGTCGAGGGCGGCCTTCTCCTCTGCGGCGATGCCCTTCATGAGCCGGTTGCGCTTCCAGGGCTCGGCGACGAACTGCAGGACGAGGAACAGCAGGATGTTGACGCCCATGAGCCCCCAGGTGCCCCAGGTGGACTGGCGGCGGATGCGGTCGCTCCAGATCTGCTCCTCGTGGTAGCGGCGCAGGATGCCGCTGTTGAGGGCCTGGCTGAGGCGGGCCTCGTCGGCCTCGGCCTCGGTCAGCGCCGAGCTCGCCTCGCTCACCGCCGCCTCGAGCTCGTGGTCCTGCCGGTACATG
Organism: Diaporthe citri; assembly: GCF_014595645.1. Taxonomy (NCBI): domain Eukaryota; kingdom Fungi; phylum Ascomycota; class Sordariomycetes; order Diaporthales; family Diaporthaceae; genus Diaporthe; species Diaporthe citri. The sequence continues at coordinate 784,862 of NW_025064846.1, forward strand.
GTCGTGAAGCGCTCCAGGTCGGGCGGCGCCCAGGTGTCCTTGCGCGCGAGCAGGGTCGTCACCTCGCGCTGCGTCGAGGCCCGCCGCGCGTTCACCGCCTTGTAGTGCTGCCGCGCCCGCTTCAGGTCCGCCTGCGCCCGCGCCAGGTCCGCCTCGAGGGCCGCGTTGGTGGCCTTGATCGCCTCGATGGCCGAGTAGCCCGTCAGGTCGCTGAGCGTCTGCGAGGCCACCAGCACGCGCGACTGCAGGTTGTCCATGAAGTGGGAGAAGTTCTGGGAGGCGGCGGAGCGGCGCGAGTCGGTCTGCGAGGGGAGCTCGGGGCTCGGCCTCGAGGGGGATGTGTGTGTGGCGGGGGAGGAGGGGCTTTCTGGCGACGAGGTGGGCGAGGAGGAGGTCTGGGCGGGTTCGGACGGCTCCTTGGCCTCCTTAGAGCTCGCATTTTGGTCTGAGGGTGGTGGTGGCTGGTTGGTAGAGTAGAAACGGAGTCGGCTCTGCAGTCTGCATCCCGTCCGCAGGGACAGCAGCTGCCCTCGGGAGCTGCTGCTGCTGCTGCTGGTCAGGCCGAGGACGGAGGAGGTCGCGGATATCGATCGTGATAGCGGTGCCGATGGGCCACTGAGCTGCTTGAGGAGAAAGGTAGACCCAGGTCGCAACAGAGGCCGAGCAGCAGCTACAGGGCCCGTCATTGCCAATGGAGTCAGTCGAGGCCGGGGCCGAGGCAAAGGGAGGGGGGAGGGGAGGGCAAAGGCGCCGGAGAGTTGCAACGAGACCAGAGGCAGCAGAGCAAGTCACCGTACCGTACCGTACCGAGTCTAGTTGTCCCTGTAGTGGGTGGTCGGCCGTCCGGACGCGGCACTTTTTTCAATGCCACCTCGGGTCCTTCGCCCGACAGGGGGGGGGGGTTTTCTCTGGGAGCTTGGGTTGGAGCTCCCGCCCTGCCGGTCCCGGTGGTGGGGCCGATCCACGTCAGTCAAAGTCCCATCGGCAGGGGTCGGGCCAAGCCCAATGTCACCATAGATCACCTCGCTTCCTACGCCATCTACCAAGTATCGCACGCTGGTACAATTACCACCTGGCGAACGGCCTCGCAGGGTCAGGTTCATGGTGACTATGTTGGATGACCCCATGATCCTCCCCTCTTCAGATCCACGCCGCTCGCACCCTCAAATACAACATCGGCACGGCAATCAGGCACGGCGGTGAGCTTGAACACAATGACACTGCATGAGAGATGGTTGCATCCTGGCAAACCGCCAGCCAGGATAACGGGGAACGCGCAAGCAGTTCTCGCGTTGCATCCATCGTGCGATGTAGGGACTCACCACGAGTTATGGCATGCAGGATGTCATGGATTTGGGCGGCGACGGTCATCGACTTTTGCAAAGATCCATTGACTGTGCCATCCATTGCAGAAGGGGGAATATTGTCTCATTAATGTCGTTCTCGTCAAGGCGTAATCTCATGGTCTGAAGCTAAGCCATGTCCAACAGACTCTTCAGCTTATATCGTTGGCCAGCCATCAGCCCAGTCAATGACATTCCACCCCCATTGATAATCAGCGACAGCATAGCCGATTGTTGTGTTGACTAGGCAGTTGACATTAGCAACTTCCACGTCTAGAACCCAAGGGAAGGGAGCGAGCAGACTCACCATATCTGTAGTACAGAATCGGCCCGTACGTCGGGTCGTCGAGGACCCCCTGCCCGCCAGGACCGTAGACGTCACCATGGCTGGCAAGAACATCGTTGCCGCCGCCCTCCAAGCAGCCGGTCCCGTTGCCATCGGTATATGGCCCGCCAACATCAGTGCTCCGGCACGCGCGGACCCGGTACTCCCCACCCTCAGCAGGCCGCGAGACATCATAGTCGTTGGCCTGCCCCTCACTCCAGAACATGTAGAAGTAGTCCCCGTGCTGGAAGGGGAAGCTAGCCTCGACGTCGTGGTCGCCTGGTGGCTTGTAGATGGCTTGGGAAGGATCCCCGTCGGCAGCCGTCGCAACCGAGTCGAATGTCACCAGCTGGATGTCACCCCAGTACGATCCGAACGAGAGATGGTAAGTCCCATCGACCAGGATCATGGTAGGGTCGATGGCGTTGTATGAGGCGTCCGAAGTCGACTCCACGCCCGTCGACCCGTGATCTTCCCAGGTGCCGTTCTCCATGGTCGTGCTGGTCGCGTATGCGATGACCGAGTCCTGGCTTCCAATGGTTGATACACTGTAGTCTATACGACGTTATGAGTCAGACATAGCTAGACCAGTGGAACTTGTCTTTTTCTCAGGATAGTGCAAATAGGGTCGAGAGTCTTTTATGTACTTTGCCAAGGAAGTAAGTTGGTTTGAATAATCACCTACACAATATATAGTTTCCATCTCTCTCGATAACCATTGGTGCCTTGAATTTGCTGTCAGCAATTGACCGCGGCCAGGATGAGAGTGGAATAGTAAGACAATAGAGCAATTTCGAATTGCCAACTCAATCAGATATTCACATGCCCATAAAGCCGTGACATCTGGCAAATCCACAACGGTGCCTTCTGGGAGCACATTTCCGATGGTTTCCCACGGACCAGAAAGAGAGTCAGATCTCATAATATCAATGTATGTGTCCGTGTTGAAGCGGAAGTACACCCCATCTGAGGACCGGCGGACGAGCCCTGGGTCGTGCGCAAAGCATGAACCGAGGCAACGCTCTGGATCGGCATAGCCTCTTACACCAATCTGCTGCGCATTAGTATCTTTCTAGGGAGCGTGAGATAATAGTGTGTTCTGGGGGGTTACTAAACACAACAGACAGGATGCTGTAAGAAAGCAAGGCTTATACTAACGACCAATGCCCAAAGGCATGAGAGGGTTTTGGGAGCAGACACCATGATTTCAGTAGGGAGTGAAGAGCTCAAGATAGATCAAGAGCCGTGACTATCGCTGCGCACAGCTCGTCCCTTACAGAAGACGCCCCAGCCATGATTTATATACTTCGGTGGGGCTTATAGAAAGAAAACAGTTGCCCGGTCAAGAGTACATCGTAATTCTCAGATCGTGAAAAGGAACCGCTCGCGAAATTCCCAGCTGTGGGCACCCAACGCTTGGGCAGGGCCGGAACTCCAGTTCCATCAGAGGTGACGCGTAGGGATACCCTCAAGAAAAGCGGTCAAATATGGGACCCCTCAGTGACAGACCAGTTCTCGAATGCATGTGGGTTCTACGCGTTCACGCACAACTTGCCAATCGGAAGGGAGAAGGGGCTCGTCGCCAGGCACCGCCATGCCGTTGGCCTGTAGGAATGCAGACGGATTCCTCGCGAGCTGAATGTTCTGTGGAGAGTGGCGACTCTTCACTAGGTAGTAAATGTGGTTAGCCGTCAAACATCGGGCGCCTAATGTCTCTGGAGGGATTGACCACCACGATCCCCTCCCGCACAGCCGCGCACGTCTACGCTTACGTTTGGTAAACAAGGGAGGGGTGGCAGGGGAAGGAGGGGTGGGTTTCTCTGAGCCTGGACCTGAGGTTGCGGTACCGGTATTCGAAGAATGATGTTGGAACATGGTCATATGCAGCCGGGGTTGAATTAAGCATTTATTTCCCGAGGTCTAGCCTCGGGAAGATTCCTCGATCTGCATCGGAATCTGTTCCCTAAATCCAGATCTTCTGCATTACCAAGAGGCCTGGAGTAGAGGCATTCGCCTATCTATTATTCTCTGAACAATTCGTGGCAGCAAATATATTCAGATCGTATGCCAAGAGGCATGTTATCTACAGCCCCAAAGGAGATCACATTAATTGTCCTGCAGTAGTCTTGAGGTAGGGCATACTCAGACAGGATTCGTAAGCTACAAGGGACAACGTTGACTTGCATGCATGACGTGCAGGCCCGATCCGCTGTGCCAACTTCTTGCCAACATTCTGCCCGGCAGATGACTCAAGCCCTGCATAGTTACCTAACCCAAGGCTGGCCCTTGTGCAGCAATCACACCTGTAGTCGACATAACTCTCACGTGCCATCTCATCATGTCACATTTCTTTTTTCCAACACTTGTTCAAAGGAACTCTAGTGATTCATGATCCGGTTTTGAACAACGCGGTGTTTGAAGCACAGTAGCATACATATGACGTTGTGTAGAAGCTTGCCGTGAGCCCACGGGCCGGCCAGCAACTCATGACTAACTAGTAGCTTGTGGGCCGGCCTCCGGTTTTCCCAAATCCATCAGGAATGCCCAGCAACCCCCCCAAGTTCTGCTGGCGTTTGGCGAAGAAACCGGTGCCACGAGCGAGATATCGAGCCGGCAAAGTTCCGCGGTGGGAGCAGTCAGTCATCATGCTGTCAACCACGGCTTGGCGACTTGGCATTACAACCAAAGTCCAGAACGTCTGGGCCAGGCTTTTCGGCTGGGTTTCCAGCATTGCAGCAATAATGGGGCCAGCTCCATTCTGGCAAATTTAGGCACCTGCTTAGATCTGGAGGACCATGGTCGAGTCTCAGCCTTAGTCCCACATTCGGACCATGCCGTCGTGAAGATCTGCAACACTCAACATAATCTCGTCTGATAAAAAGAAAATCCATATTTGGTGGTATGTGAGGGCGCGGAATGCAGCTCTAACAAAAGGCCGGGGGTACTCAAAATTTGTGTTCTGTTTGCTTTCCTCCATATTGAAGGAATGATGCTCCTGCTCGCCAAGTTTCCCTTTCACCGAGACTGGTCAAGTTCCAGCGTGTAATATACTGTCGTCTCAATATTTAGCAGCCAAGGTTGAGCTCGTTCTGGATCATGGGGGACTTCTCATCCATACACTTTTCCTCCCTCGTGACTGCCGGCCATTGCCCACAGCAGGTGTCACCCATTCGCTCTCGATGACTCCTACTCGCTCAAGGGCTCTCAACGTTCCCAGAAGTCCTTCTCTGAACCGTCAAAAACTCATCTATCACAATCTGGGTGCTGAATTCCAGACACACGTATGCCGCCCCACGTATTCCGGCCGCTTCGAAGTCAAGGCAAGCATCCCACAGGTGGCGGACTGCTGTTCTCAACGCGTCCTTCCCAGAAGTTTCCCGATTCATGACCTGGTATGGGTCAAGACAGTTGTACCATGAGGGGTAGAGCCTCCTGGCGCTGACGTCGCAAATGGACCTCTCGAGCTCGCTGATGAGCCTCTGTGCCAGTAGCCCCTTGTTGGCTTGGAAAAGGCGGGACAATTTCTTTGTCTTGAAAAAGCCAAGACATGATCTATCAATAGCTGAACCATAAACTCATATGGTATCTTGTTTTAAGAAAACTATCTAAACAATCTCGTTATAAAAGGAAACCCAAAGTTCAAGACACTTTGCTGACCGTGAAAAGATAACTTCCCGTAATATGCCTCCAAGCCATCGCTGTCAGCCATGAAAGAGCCCCCCCCCCCATGTCTGCAAAAACCCACATTCTCCTGATCCGCTTCCGTTACTATACCTCATTAGGATCAACATAGAGGAACTCAACATGTCCGGTGTATTCGCTGTCAATATATCGGGCCAGGTAAGCTTCCTCTCCGTTCTTCTCAAAGAACTTGCGCCGGCGTCTGTCCTCCTCCTCGTCGATGTACCACTGCCGGGTGTAAAGCGGTACGTGCACCCGCACGTGCTCACGAAAGGTCTCGATCTTGATCTTGACGAGGTACTCGAGCTGGTCGACGCGGGAGAGGGACCTGTACCATTTTTTGGTCTGCTCGGGTGTGGCGTTCTCGGGTGTGGCGTTCTCAGGTGAGGTCTTCTGGGCGCTTGCTGTAAACTGGGTTTCGTTGATCGGGGAGGGTGAAGTGCCGTGGAAGCTGCTCTGGGGTGAGGGCTGCTTCGGTGGGAAGATGAGACCGGATGTGGAAAAATCCTTCAAGTACTTGGCATTTGCCAGATATTCAATAGTAGAGGTCATCTTTTTTGCTTTTCTGGATAATATGGTTGGCGAGTGAGGGTGTCAAGTTGTGTAAGGGAAGAATATTATGTTCTGGGCAAGAATGCTGAGGTCTTGGTGTTTGTTTGTCTTGTGGCAGTCAGATGTGGTGATTTTAATTACAAGAGAAATTGGGAGTAAGAGTTTAATGCGAGAGAGCTTCTTATTCATACCTTTCTGAATGAGTTTCCAATAATGTGCCATTTCTTCCAATATTTGTTGACTATACTAGATCGGATGTTGGGGCACTCTAATAGCATATGTATGACTGTGCGGTTGCCAAAGAGGTGCTCAGCTTAACGAAAAGTGCAGATAGCATCACGTAGTTGATATTTTGCAAGGCTAGCAAGCAAACAAACAAGCCTAGAGGATATTTATGGCCGTAGGTGGGCAACCAGTCTGGTTAGCATCATCATCTGGAGAAAGTGATGCAGGAGCAACTGGGTGGACATAGATTCGGAGTCCCATCATCTGATGAGATTCTGAGTACCTAGTTTGTCACTGTGGGGTCCGAAAATCCGAGAGCTTGAAGGGGGACTATTAGATCTTGGGCATACAAACCTCATTCATATCATGCCAAGAGATGATGTATTCAAGAGCCTGAAGTCAAAGTCCATCAACCAATAATCTGCATCCGCACATTCTGTACACTCCTAGCGCATGAAGATAGATTCAAGCCACTATTAACAGAGACTCCTAGTTACCTGGATGACACATTTTCATGTTGAGTAGGACGGACAGCGAATCCTGCAAATCTGTTCACCCTGGTCACTAGTCAGGCAAGGTAGAGGGTGACAACCAGTATTTGATTACGATCTCTCGCAGGAGCCTTCCACTGCGTTCCTGCTAGCTCGACACCTCTGTACTGTGCCTTTGCGAGCCATACCAAAGACTCCTGCCTGGCCTCATGCTGTGCCCCAAAGTTAAGTGGACTATGTAAAACACACCTGGGCGCAGCACTCACACAAAGGTTCTCAGGTCTTGTTTCTGTCAATAAGTCGGAACTCACCTAAGCCTTTTGACACTACAAAACATCAGCACCAACCCTAAGTGATTCGAGACTAGCCACTTAGTTATCCTGCATGAATTGCTAGACAGAGTAGCAACTAAACCGTCTGGCCTCAGCTTTGACCTCAGCAACAGGTCCGAGCTCTCGGGTGCGGGTCTTTGCTAACAAGATTGAGTTAGGGTAGAAGAGTCTTCTGCAAAGCTCCAACAACATTGGATTCAGATGGAATAGCATGATGAGCTCTTCACATGGCGTAAATGGGAAAGGGATCAGGGCGCAGCGGAACAAATCCATGCCGAGGTGCCGAAGTGCCCAAAACTAATGGATCATGGACGGTGAGATTGGAGAAGACTGAAGTCACTATTGCACATTCGGCTCTGCATTGGGAAAAATTCCAACGCACTTGTATGCACGTACCTGGGTATCAATCTATGTAGCCCAATCCCAAAACCAAAGCGGGCACCCAACCAGTTGGGTAGAAAAAAGCAATTCTATGCTCTATCATATAGTAAAGTCTACTCGTATAATTGTCATTCCTGCTGCGTCTCCCTCTGCACCGCCGCAGCCGCCTTCTCCATCTCCTTGCGCTCTTTCCTGTCCCTCTTCTCGATGAGCTTCTTCTCCCTCCTCAGCCTCTTCTCCTTCCTCCACTGGATGCCGTACTTGCCCTCCGCCCACAGGATCGGCATGAAGACAACGCCCAGCAGCGCGAAGAAGGTGAAGCACCAGCCGGCGCCCATCCCCGAGATCATGAGGTCGATGACGGCCGTGGCGGCGGCGCCCATCTCGCACCGCACGAAATTGTTGGCCGCAACCGCGGTGGCCGGCGCCTCCGGACTCAGGTCTACGATGAGCGTGTTGAGGATGCCGAACGACCCCGTGATGCACAGCCCGATGACGAAGTGCAGGCACAGCGGCGCGGCAACCGAGGGTCGGAGCTCCAAGACCCAGCCGTAGATAATCACGGCCACAATGCCGACGGCCACGAAGAAGTAGAGCGGCACGATCCTTGCCTTCTCGATGGGAAAATTGGATAGGTCGTCGCCGCGCTTTTTGTCGATGCTGAATCCGATCTTCTTGGCAGTGCGACGGTAGTACCAATCCAGCATGTAGCCCTGGCCTATAGCCGCCGCGAAACAGCCTGCTCCATAGGGAAGGTAACACAAGCCTATCTCCAGGTCATCATAGCCATACTTTTCTTTGAATTGTGTGGATAATGTTGCCACGGTGGTGATGAACATGAGGTATAGCAACGAGTTGTAAAAGATCACGAGACCAACACCCTTGTCGAAGACAACTGCCAGGGCCCGGAGGGGATTAGGGAAGCGCAGTTTTGGCTTCTGTCGCACGGTGCCGTCCTCATTGAGTTGGACGACAACGGTCTGTGTGCCGCCTTCCTTCTGCTGCTTTCTCTGGCGCCGCTTCTGGGAGACCCAAGCGATGGCCGTCATGTTGAAACCGGTAGGCGTCACTGAGCCATTACCGACAATGGTACGGCATGTCTCCGGAACCATTAGTCCGTAGAGCACAAAGACGGAGCAGGCGAAGATGAAGCAGAACCAGAAAATTGCACGCCAGCCGAGGTACTGAGATAGCAAGCCGCCTATCACAGGTCTGTTTGGCGATACTTGTTAGCGAATGAGCTTTAGAAAGGCGGATTCATTGGTCTCCAGAGAATGACCTGCTTCTTGGGCACAACCCCGAGCAGATACATAAGAACAGTCGGCTGGGCTTAGATTGCACGTACGACAGTGATGGCCCAACGTTGATGCCTGCACCCAACAACGCCCATATACTTGCCCCTTTCAGAGCTGGTAGCTATGTCAGCAACAACAGCGTAGCCAAGGGCCAAGGTGCCGCTGCTGCCGCCACTCTGAACCATACGGAGTATCAAGAGGGCGGCGTAATTGTTTTGGAGGGCGAGACCGAGATTTGCTATATTCGACAGTGTCAGAGAGCCTCTGACAACCGGGGGGCGCTGTTGTGTTGAAGCTTACCGACAATGTAGATGAGTACAGCAACAATAAAAGCCGGTCGCCTGCCGGCCATGTCGCCGAAGTCGCCAAACATAGTTGGCGCGATACCCTGTGCTGCAAATCAGTATGGCGGAGCACTCTTGATACAATCGAGCCAAGAATTGTCGGGGTTCACGCTCGTAGTTCACCCGGTCCGACCGCGAAGACTGACCTGAAAGATCATGTACGTAGTTAATGTGAGGTTGATTAGGCTCACTGAGACGCCCAAGTCGTGGGCAATCGGATTGAGAGCCGGAAAGTAAATATTCTAAAAGAGTTGTTAGACACAATCGTCAAGGTCGTGACAGAACCGTGGGATGCTTCATACAGCAGTCATGGGTGAGATAAAAGATGTCAGGGTCACAACGCCTATGATCCATTTTTTCATGCGACTCGAAAAGACAGCTAATCGATGATCTAAGTTAGTAATTGCAATTTCGAAGGCATGCAGGACAAGAAAAGAGCCACATGTCTTGAGTTTTGCTCGCAGATAGTATCACGCGTATCGATCGAGTATCATCAACAGTGCGCAGCCCCAGGGCTTCACCTACAGTAGACCGGGCCGCTAGTCGATCGGGTAAGAGCTTCCGGGTCCGGGTCGGGGTCCTCAGTGTCCGAATTGCTCGGCGTCGCGCGTGTAAACCCTTTTTGGGAGTCTGCGGGTCTTTCCCCGGACAGATCAACGGCGGGCTGATTGATTATGTGCCTGGGCGATGGATCCTGGCCGGCAATCGCCTGGGCGTCAACGACAGCTGCTGGTGGATTGGGAGGAACGAGGGAGGGAGTCCTCTCCGGACTAGAAAACCCAGCATTTGCCATGGCTTGAGGACAGAGCAGGGCCTTTCTGGTCTCGACAGTGAGTGAAATAAAGCAGGAGCTGTTTCTGGCTACTCATGGGGCAGCAAGAGAGTCTATGTAAGAGATCGAATCACTTGTTCGACAGATCGGGGTCTAGGCCGCAAAGTCCCAGTAGAGGTCCCAGTAGAGCCCAGACTCTCGTGGGGATTATATCGGCGATGAGCAGGGCCAAAGCCATGAGGAAAAGAGGACTGAGAGGCAGGAAAGCCGAGCGATTGGAGACGAAGGTGCCGTCGATGCGTAATAATGCAAGAAGGACAGGAGCAGAGGTCAGGGCCCACCATGAAAGGGCCTTGTTCCCGTTAGCTTCTCCATCACGGTCGAAGTCCGTCCGACCTCACCCTGACAGGCCTGATCGGCGCCTGTTTCCTGGAGGGAATCCGAAGGCAAAACTGGCTCTCGAGTGCCCACACTTGTAAGGCGCCAAAATTCGGCCAACAACCACACGTGGTGGCAGGGGACGGCCGTGTTCCTGCAGGCTTGTGATGGCCGGACTTTCCCAGGCACAGAAGCAGATGGGCCAGCGCAGCTGGTGCTGCTGCTGGGTGTGCTTCTTCAGAAGCCATGGGCAGTCACGGCCACGATTTGTGCCCTGTGGAACCAACTCTGCGACTCGGCTCTGGACGGACCCGCACAACGGCGAGCGGTCTGATGCCCGCGAAGGCTGTCCGGTATCGGCACCGTAGCCGAAAGGCGAATCGTGAACGGCGTTGCCGGACAACCGCTTCGGTACTTCCCCTTGGGCCGTTTCCTCACTGCTCATCCAGGTCGTCGATCGCCTGCCGGAGCACCGAAGAGGAAGGAGGTGCAGAAAGCGCCAATAAAGCTTGGTGTGCTGGCTTGCTTTGACTGGGCTGGCTGGACTGCCTTAGCTCTCTGACTACACAGTAAATAGTCTCCAACGGCGGGAATCTTTCGACTCCTGCATCTTCGGGGTGGTAATCGAGGACTAGTTTGCGAGGAGAGACCAGAGGACGATTTCCAAACCATAAACATGTATTCAACCTGATCGAGCATGAACTAGATCGTGAAACTATGTAGACACTTGATGTCGTAGACTTGAGCCTCATGGGAGATCATAATGGTTAGACTGCGGCAGGAGAATTGTCTTCTTGGACAAACTCGCCGTGTGGACATCTAGGTACCGAAGATCCTGTTGAATATCGCATAGGCTATTGCGTTGAGCCTGGTTGTTGTAACGTCTGGAACGTGTGGACAGTGGCCGAGTCCAACCGGGAGGATGACAGGGGTGTAGGTCTTATCCGCTCCAGAACACGAGGCGATGATCAGATGGACTCGTAATGATGCTGTGATTAATGCGAGGCTGTGTCTGTCGAATCCAGGCAGGCCAGCTCGCCAGGCAGGTTGTCGTCAAGACGTGTGCTCAAGGGGTGCATGCAGGTTGAGTGGTTTTCGGAGCCGAAGCGGGCAGACCTTAATCGCGGATCCCTGCAAGGGAGGAAGGCACAATCTGCGGGAAGGAGGTTGTGGCTGGACCATCCCAAGCCACGCACGACCTGCACTAACAGCGACAAGGTCTAGTGCTGTTCGCAAGCTGGCATCCGTCATTGGCAGCGGCTTGTGGGAAGCTTGCTGTCCCCATCGCAGCTTGGATAACCTTCTGCTTGATCACTTCAGCCTCGTCACTAGTTTTCGCCCTCTAAATTCTTCCCCTAACAGCACTCACAGGAGACACTCAGCATGGAGGTCACCGTCACCTTCAATGAGCTGCTCAAGGCGCGCTCGGCGTCTACCACCCGCGGCGCCCTGCCGGACCTCGACCGAATCGACAGTTACCTCAAGGAAGCATCGTCGATCAACCGCGACATTGTCAACCTGCACAGCGAACTGTCGCATATTCGACAAGCCTACCTGTCCACCGCCGCCCCTCGAAAGACACATCTTCGGAAAGGCGCCCAGGACAACAAATCTATCTATCTCACCGATGCAGACCGCAATGCAGTCGACAAGATGGCCAAGGAGTCACTACAACGGCTCAACCTACGCATCCGCATCTTGGAGGACGAAGAGGCCAAACGACATGACGCGGCCATGAAGGACATCAACCGTAAATACGGGCGCGGCTTGCGCGCGCTGACGGGATGGGCTGCGGGCAGCGCGCTGGGGCAGGACGGGGACGGCGCAAAGAGCCCGGAGCACGCAGCGGCCATCAGATTAGAGATGCAGTTGTTCGTGCACAAGGGGACCGTCATTGGCTACCTCAAGGAGAAGCTGAACGCCACGACCAAGCTGCAGGGCGGCATGATGGAAACGAGGCTCGCGAGGGAGATGGAGAAGAACAGGAGCATACTAGCCAAGGCCAGGAGCTCACAGCTCCCGCCCGCGCTGGCCAAGGAGTTTGGGTTTGACGAACCCGGCGCAGGCTCACCATCTGCGCCCAGGCCGTCCGCACCCGGCCTGGCTGTAGACGAGGAGGAATCGAGGAAGCGGCAGGAAGAGGCTCTCGACCTCACGGACGAGCAGAGGCAGATATTTGAGAAGGACAACCAGGACATGCTAAAGCACTACAACACGGCGCTGGACAAGGTCAAGACGGTGGAGAAGTCGATCATGGAGATCGCGGAGCTGCAGCAGATGCTGGCGGACAACCTGACGGTGCAGTCGGCGCACATTGACCAGCTGGTGACGGACGCGGAGAGGACGGAGGAGAACGTCGGGGGCGGAAACAAGCAGCTGAAGAAGGCGTCGCAGAGGAAGTTCAGCCAGGCGCGGGTGACATTCTATGCGGCCAGCGCTCTGTGTACAGTTCTGGTGCTGTGGGACTTGATAATATAGCACAGCAGGGTGACAGGGGCACACATTTCTGGTCCAATGTGGAGATGCAGCGCTTTGCGCGGTGTTGACAATGAAGCCAACAACATAATTAATTGTGGTGACCAAGCAGAGATCTCACAAGTAGAGAACGAATGAGGTGAAACTCCACAAGCAGGACAACTGTCTGTTCGTAACTTACCAAAATCCAACCTGAGGATACTTCTCTCGGAACACGAGGTCAATCATGAATCATTCTGAAGAGTATTTCGGTTTCCATTATCTCGCTGCTGTACGCCAGGAGCGCCGGGGAAAAACAATTCAGAATGTAAGAACGTGGGAACAAATGCGAACGTAGGTTCACCATAGACGCCGACCTCACACGAGAACAAGAGGTTATCCTACGGGATGGCATCCCATAGGAAATCAACCCTAGGAGGCTGTCCCACAGGATTGAGGCCAAATGGTATCTACAATCTCATCATACACTGCAGGTGATGGAAACCTTGAAAGCCAATATTTGACCTGAAAATCGACGAGTGATCCAATGACGTGCTGATGTTTGGTGAGCAGGCGAGGATGCCCACGGGGCTGTTTTACCTCGGGAACTCGGCCGGGAGCGGATGGGCCTCGCCCGGTAGGCCGAGTTCCAAGCCAGGCCAGACCACCCGGAGCCAGTTGCGGCAGTATCACATGCATTTCATTTGCTTGCTTGCTTGCTGGGTTGACACTTGCAAGCTTTACAGATAAAAGTCCATAGTATACTGAGCCGTGATTGATACCCGACGTGAATGCTGTCGTCCTTCTCACCCGTGCACCCTCGACTTGACTCTTTTGATCTGAACCAGGTGCGGCATTTATCTCGTCACCGTTGACTCCTGACTCCTGTAGTGTTCCGCCCACTCGTATGATTACACCAGGGACCCTTTGGCTGCCGTGGATCCTTCTCGTGCCAAGTGACGCGGGTCTCTTGCACATTCTTGCACACTGCACTGTGGCCCTCTATCTACCTCTTACATCACCGGCGACTGGAGTTTGCTCGGCAAGATCGGGGAAGACGGTCGAAACATAGCGGACGGGAGACTGCACTGTTCGAAACGGCATTGGCGGGCATACGGGGTCTCGGCGATTTTATCCACAATTGCTGTTTGTGGTCATATGGGCTCTAGGGGTTGAATCATTGCGAATTCAGTCTGGGTGGACTGCAAAGCTAATACAGGTTTCCTGACTGGATTATCGTCCGCCAGGCCATCCGCCCGCCCGCCAACCGCTTGTTATTACCACAGTGTTGGATAATACGAACGCTGAACAGGCCAACAGGGCCCCGCCAATCCGTTACCCCAGCCCCTCTTACCCCGGACGGACCTCTATCACCCCTCCCAGCTCGGGTATCCTTACCACAGCTGCTGATAGGTGCTGTGCTGCCACGGCGAGCTGCTACTGCGAGCTGCCACCCCTCCGCGAATACCTGTAGCACGTACCCGTGCTACCCTGTCGATCAAGTGAGTACCTGACCTGTCTGACTGCCTCCTGATCTGCCTGCATAGGTAGTTTTTTGCCCTGAGGTCCCACGGCCTTGTTCCAAGTCCAGCTCAATAACAGTTCATTCCTTTCTCAAGGATGCCTTCCTCGCCCAACAACTCCAACGACAAATCCCAGGCCCAGACTTACAACTCACACAACTCGCCGACCAACCCCACCGACAGGATACGCAGCATCGCCAACCAGATGGCTTCCCCAGTACTCACAACCAGCTTCCCAGCTGATGCTGTCCCTCAAGCGCCTGAGGACCCTCTGTTTGGTCTGATGGCAGCGTACAGGGCAGACACGAGCCCGGACAAGGTCGATCTGGTGGGTCAACACCCTCTCCCTCTGGAGTTCATGATATGACGTCTTCCATGTCGAGTGTTGGAGCTGTCCAGCTAACCAGACGCCTCATCACCAGGGAATCGGAGCGTACCGTGACGATAATGCAAAGCCATGGATCCTGCCAGTCGTCAAGAAGGTGAGCGAGCACGAATCGATATTCTCTACTCGAGACTCGCAGCACTGCACGCTTCATGCACGCCTGTGTGGCATCTGCAACCTCGCAGTCGATTGCATTCTGGGGTTCCCTCCATCTCCCCCCGCTACCCCGGATCCAGATCACCCCAGATTCACCACAACGTGATCATCAGGCCACTCTGCTAACATCGCTTTTCTCTGCTGCGTCTAGGCCGATGAGATCATTCGCAATGATCCAGACCTGAATCACGAATACCTGCCCATCGCCGGTCTTGCCTCCTTCACCACCAAAGCGCGCGACCTGGTCCTCGGGCCTTCGTCAGCCGCCATCGCCGAGAAGCGTGTCACCTCCGTCCAGACCATCTCCGGCACGGGAGCCTGCCACCTGGGCGCCCTCTTCCTCGCCAGGTTCTACAAGGGCAACCGGACGGTCTACCTCTCCAACCCGACATGGGCCAACCACAACCAGATCTTCAGCAATGTCGGCCTGCCCATCGCCACCTACCCGTACTTTGACAAGAAGACCAAGGGCCTCGACTTCGAGGGCATGAAGAAGACCATTTCCGAGGCCCCCGACCGCAGCATCATCCTGCTGCACGCCTGCGCCCACAACCCCACTGGCGTCGACCCGACCGAGCAGCAGTGGCGCGAGATCGCCGACGTGATCCGCGCCAAGAACCACTTCCCCTTCTTCGACACCGCCTACCAGGGCTTCGCCTCGGGGGACCTGGACCGCGACGCCGGCGCCATCCGGTACTTTGTCGAGCAGGGCTTCGAGCTGCTCGTCGCCCAGTCCTTCGCCAAGAACTTCGGCCTGTACGGCGAGCGCGCCGGCTGCTTCCACTTCGTCACGGCGCCCACGGGCCCCTCGGCGCCCGAGACCGTCACCCGCGTCGCCTCGCAGCTGGCCATCCTGCAGCGCTCCGAGATCAGCAACCCGCCCATCTACGGCGCCCGCGTCGCCTCCACCGTGCTCAACGACGACCGCCTCTTCGCCGAGTGGAAAGAGAACCTGCGCACCATGAGCGGCAGGATCATCAGCATGCGCAAGGCGCTGCGGGGGAAGCTCGAGGAGCTCGGCACCCCGGGGACCTGGAACCACATCACCGACCAGATCGGCATGTTCAGCTTCACCGGCCTGACCGAGGCCCAGGTCCTGAAGCTGCGCCAGGAGTTCCACGTCTACATGACCAAGAACGGCCGGATCAGCATGGCGGGCCTGAACACGCGGAACGTCGAGTACTTTGCAAAGGCCGTGGACAAGGTCGTGAGGGACTCTTCATAGTTGTTAGTACCAGGGGAAGCAGCACTTTGTAAAGGGGAAAGGAGAGTCGTTGGTAGGAATGTCCAGTCATCAATCACACCCAGACCATCACTGCTCATTGTAGAGTCCCCCGGGAGGGGGACGGCTGGAAAAAGATAAAAATCAGGAAGAGGACGAGACTCCATAGTGCAGACGTTGAGAATGTCGAATGCTCCAGCCTCTGTTATTTGCAAGGAATGCGTACGTTTGTACATGCTTGTGCCCCATTGTACCCACCCATGCACCAGTGACCCTGAATGCTGCTGAGAAGATGCCACAGCCGCCAACGCCGCCGCTAATATATGATACCTTTAAAATTGACATTTGATGCATGTAATGCAAGTTTGCAACGCCTGGTGGTTGATGAGCCAAAAAGTCCCAAAAATCGAGAAAAGATGTGCCCTTCCTCATGTGTGCCTCGTCGTATCACCAACGACGGCTGTGAAAAACGAGTAGTTAGCAGATCATTCCTCATTGTTGCGTTGTCGGGACAGGGAGAGAACCAAAACTTACCCAAAGGCGTCGTTCAATTTGACTTGCCGCCTCTTCACCGCCGATTTGCTTGGTGCAGTCTTCTTCTTCTTCTTCTCGGGTCGCTCCATACCCAGAAGCTCGTACTCCAGGTCCGACAGGTCTGCAGACTCGGCATCGCTGGTGGCAGCGATTGGCGTAGGCGAGCGTGTCCGGGCTCGTGCCTTGGCGTATGATGGAGACCATTTGCGTGGGGTTTGGTCGTCGCGACTTTGGTCACGGCTGGGGCCACGGTCGTCACGGCCTGGGCGCGAGGGCGGCGGGGAGAGGCGCCTGCTACGGCTCCTCTCGCGATAGGGGTTGCCCCTGTCGCCCGAGTACCCGCTTTGGTATCCCGAGTCGTAGCGCTGTGTTGAGTCACGGGGAGTGAAATGGCCTTTGTTCGAGTCCTCCTTCTGCAGGCGATATCCGCCAGGCGAACGAGAGTAACGGCCTCTGGAATCAGGCCGTCCGGCCTCATCCGGTTGCGGAGACCAAGGATCAAGGCTGACATTGATGTTTGTGCTCCGCGCCGGCGAACGTGACCGTGGGCGCGGCGACACCGGTCGTGGTGGTAGACTGTGCACAATTCTCTCCGGCTGAACCTTGAGGCGCTTGATATCCCTTGCGTTTCCGTCAGGATTCTCATGGCCTCGTTTGCCATTGCTTGACTCAGAGACAAATTGCCCATCTTTGACGGGACTTCCAGCGGGATGATGGACCCGAGGGCTGATAGCATCATTCAAACTTGAATCGCTGGGTCCCCGCGTTACGACCTCTCTATCAGTCAAGGACCCAGTCTCGACCTTGCGAGAGAAATGATACGTGAAATATTCGTGGGTTGCTCCTGGAAAGCGGATGACGACCATACCACGTCGATACCGAAAAACGGGATCTCGCTTGACTTTGGGCCACAGCTTGGATTCCCGGACCGACAATTTCAACGAGTCTGGGCTTTCCGGGTCAAAGAATGCGGACTTGACGCACTTGGCATTATATGCCGGAGGTATAGTTGGCTCGTCGCTCCAGTCTGCTGCAAGAGGCTTCCCCACAGGGTCGGCTGGCTTTGTATCCAGTTCAATAAAGGCTTTCTCCAGATCCCATGAAAACTCCTCGTCAGCTTCGGAGTCCTTCTCGTCAACCTTCACGTCTTCAATCCGGGGTGTCGTCCTCACGCTGTCCTCCCTCTTCTCGCTCTCAACTCTGGGGGTCCGCTGGCGAGAATTGGATGAGGAACGCGTACCCGGCCCTTGATTTCGACGATCACGACCGCGCTGATGTCTGTCGTTACCCCGGCCGGACTGCTTATTCCTGCCACCTTTGTCACGATCGTTGCGCCGGTCTCGATGGTCTCTAGGCCGTGATTGGTTGTGGCCAGCAGAGCTCTGGTGCCAACTTTGACTTGGTGGTGGTGGTGGATATGGGGCTGGGTATGCCCCTTGGGGCTCGTAGCCGGATGAGTACGGAGCTGGTGGGTATGAAGTGGAAGGAGGCGGGGGAAGACCTGGGGGAATTCCTGACGGGAGCCCTGGTGGTGGACCTGGAGGAGCAGAACTGCCGTATGCTGGCGGATAGCTAGCAGGAGGTGGTGCTGGAAGAGGCGGTTGTCCCGGGAAGCTGGGTGGAGGCGCACCACTATACCCTGGATTTGGCGGCTGGTACGGAGGGGCGTAGGAGGGCGGCCCGTATGGCCCCGGAGGAGCGTAAGGTTGAGGAAGGGCTGGTGGAGGGTATGATGGTTGGCTGTATTGTCCATAGCTTGGGCCAGGAGCCGGGGGAGGAGGGACCGGTGGTCCGTAGACGCCTGGCGGCGGATTCACGTTTTGGTACGGAGGTGGGTACGGCGGTACGCTCTGGGGCGGCGGAGGGTAAGGTGCAGGCGGCTGTTGTGCGTATGGGTTGGGAGGCTGGGCTGGGGGAGGATAAGGGCCGCCAGGAGGCCCCCATGCGTTTTGCGGAGCCGGAGGAGGGTATTGAGAGGGAGGTGGGCCATATCGAGTTATCACCAGTCCCTTAGACCGGTTGTTCGGGGAGCCCTGTGAACCGTGACTGTGCATGCTCTTGGCTGCTTGTCGCTGGCGAAAGACCTCTGCGCCGCTGCATCGACCGTTAGCCGTGCGGGAGACAGGGGGCAAGCGGCCGTTGATGGGCAACGGCCGCGGCTCACGTGGTGCCTGAGGCCGGACAAAAGAGAAAGCAACCTACTGTGGCTCCTTGCGCGTCGGTTCAGGACATGCGTAGGCGAAATGAAGCTGGCTACCACAATTAAAGCAGCCTCCTTCGGCCTTTGGGGTGTCAAAGCCTGGCGGATGATCGCCCATGTTGCGCCGACATGAGTGAGGAATACGCGGGCGAAATGCGCTGACCGAGTCAAAATCTGAGAAGAGGAGCGCCGCGTGGCAGGACAGGAGGAACGATCGAATCAAGAGAGCGCGCGGGGACCAGTTCGCGAAGCCCGTATGCGCGAGCAGTGGATCGTACTCAGTATGTGAGGAATAGGATCAATGAGAGTAGGGCAGGGAGGGTATCAAGCATCGAAGTGGATCCTGGCAGTCAGGAATGGGGAGCAACAGAAGCAGCAACACCCGTGGCTGCAGAGGTTTTGCGGATGCTGACAGCGACGACCGCTAGGTAAGACGCTGGGGCATTGACGACACCACACTGGAAACGCCGGCTGCGTGCGGTACGCACCAGCAGAAGCAGGCAGGCCGGCCGGGCGAAGGTCCGGAGGACAGCGTGAAGTGCGGAACGGTGCGGTGCCGTGTGATGCGGTGCGGTACGGTACGGTGCGATTTTGGTGATGTTGAGGGTTTGCGGCAAAGAAAGGCATGCGCCGCCAGCCGAGGATCAAACAGTGGCCTGGCGCCGGCCGTGCGCAACCCTGCGCTCTGCTCTGTTCTGACCTGCTCGCTCGCTCGCTCTCTTCCGTTGAGCCCGCCCCAAGAGCTGGCGCTTCACGGCGGAGACGTCGCAAAATGGGAAATGATTACAGAGAGACAGAGAGATGGAGTATCGGAGGAACTAGTCGCGGCCACATAGAGAGATCGCATGTGAGATTGGATGGCACTTGAGTGTCCCGTGGTTGCGTGGGTGGTGCTCCTGGTGGTTGGGTTGGAGAAATGGACGGGTCGAGCTGACTGACCGGCTCGGAAAGGAAAGGTTCCATCCAACGTTGGCATGGCACTCAAGTCAGTCAGGTCAGTCAGTCAGTCAGTCAGTCGGCTTCAGCCCAGCCCCGCGCCCCTGGCCTGCCTCTCTGCCGTGCCTACCTCTCTCTGCCTCGTATGTCTGATCCGGCTCTATTGGCTTGGTTCTGCTCTGCATTGTTTCTGCCGATGCATCGGCCCGACACATATCCCGCTGCCAGTTAGTTCTCCTGCGACAGGTTCCAAATCTCTATGTCTTGCTCTGCCTAGAAGTAATTCTTGTATAATATGTGCCTGCCAATGCTTCATCGGCCTGTTCGGTCGATGTTCTAGTGTCTATAACGGCGTTTGAATATGCAGGGGAGATCATGTCTAGAAAGAAAAAGACACAGCTGGCTTTGGAATGAGGCCAACACTTAGAAACAAACTGACGAACGAATTGACAGACCAGACCAATCGACACGGGAACAGGGCATGCTGAGCACAACACATGCGTGCACTACAATAGTGCTCTGCTTTCTGACGAAAGGAGGCTGGCCGCAACAGACTCGGAAGGTGCAGAGGTGCGCCATATAACCAGACAAAGCCGACACGAAGGGCTTCTCATCGTATAATACTGAACTGAGGCCCCATCTGGTCGAGGCTCTCGGCTCTCATTATCTTGCTCGGGCCAACTGCGTGCAGCATGACGAACAGAACGCTGGGGATAGGAAAGGGCTGCCCACGTCAAACCTCAGACGGAGCCGGACGTCGAGCACAAATGATGGCTCTGGGGACTTGGGACGCGAATGGTCCACAATAGACAGCCAGACTGGCGAAAGGGACGCAGTGACAACGGACGAGCCTGGAAATAGGGCGGCCGAGCTGCCTCAAACTCGACCCCAAGTCGTAGACCACAACGGGTCCGAACCCAACGACTCCCTGACAGCAAGACAAATGAAATTCGGTCCACCGTGGGATAAAAAGCCTCGATACCTTTGCCTCCCGGCTATCAAGAGCCGAATGGATCGAAGTGAGATCAGACCAGCAATTCTGGGATCGGAGCCTCGTCCGGCATGGCCATCAGAGGGGGGCCCTCGGTGCCTTGCAAAACCGGGAGCGAAGAACAGGCAAGGGGAGGAGTGACAGCATGTGCTGCGGCGAGAGTGAGATGGATAGACGGCGAAAGGGCGAGGCGCAAGGGCAGGAAAGAGGAGGGCGAGGACTGGTTTTAAATCACCTTGGGCCCAGCTTGTGGCCTGAGGCACTAACAGTACGGGCGAGACGTGGGACGCTCCTTCGCAGAAGTTCCCTGCCCCCTAGACTGGGGGGGAAGGGGGTGGCGGGCCACCTTCTGATTACGGAGCAGCTTCCAAGGTTTCTGACGGCTGCGGTGGCACCGGCTCTCGAGCTTCGTCTGACAAAGCTGCTGGTGGGATATCTGGACTGGGTATCCAATCCGCGGGCCAACTTTCTGGATCGAATCACTCATCAACCTCGTCTCCCATGTATTCGTCCACCGTCCAGGCCTCCTGATCGAAACGGCGCTCCATCTGCTTAATGTGAGAGCTTCGAGTACCACCAGCCCGCCGTTCCTCTCCCACGATCATGTTGGTTCTTCGGTCAACCGCCTCAACTATCGCGTCGACCTTCTTTGCCGGGAGAAGTCCACCACATCCACCTCCACGCCCCAGCAACGGTAGCAGAACAACCCCGAGGTAGCTTGACTGACGTCTCGCTCGGCCCCGATTCTCTTCAGGAAAACGAACCTCCCGCCCATATCTGTCTGCGTCGCCTCGCCTCGCCGTGCACCCCACCGCCCCTCCCCGCCCCGCGCCGCTTTCATCCTGGCCGGCTGCCGTAGCCGACCACCACCATGCCCGGCCTGCCAGCATCAGTCGACCTGGACGAATGTATATCGCGCCTCTACAAGAAGGAACTCCTCGCCGAGTCCGTCATCGAGGCCATATGCGCCAAGACGAAGGAGCTGCTCATGCGCGAGAGCAACGTCGTCCACGTGCGCGCCCCCGTCACGGTCGTCGGCGACATACACGGGCAGTTCTTTGACCTGATCGAGATATTCAAGATAGGAGGCTGGTGTCCCGATACCAACTACCTGTTCCTAGGTACGCGTTGCCCCTTGGCCAGACTCGAAGAGCGATGAGGAACAGCTGCTTCACTCCCCAACTTCTCTGGTTCTCTCCCCCTACCTGCCCGTGCACACCGCTGACAAGCTGCGACCACCCGGAACAGGCGACTATGTTGACCGCGGCATGTTCAGCGTCGAAACCATTTCCCTTCTTGTCTGTTTGAAATTAAGATACCCCAACCGAGTGCATTTGATCCGAGGCAACCACGAGTCGCGCGGCGTAACGCAGTCCTACGGCTTCTACACCGAATGTTCCAGGAAATATGGCAATGCCAACGTCTGGCATTACTTTACAGACATGTTTGACTTTTTGACGCTCAGCGTTGTGATAAACGACCAGATCTTTTGTGTACATGGAGGTCAGTCAACATCCACAGAAAACCCAGTGTTTCTCTCGCCAGGAAGAGGACTGTGCTGACTATGATTGGATCCTCAGGGCTCTCCCCCTCCATCCACTCCATCGACCAGATCAAGATCATCGACCGATTCCGCGAGATCCCTCACGAGGGACCCATGGCCGACCTGGTCTGGTCCGACCCGGACCCGGAGCGCGACGAGTTCTCCCTATCGCCCCGGGGCGCGGGGTACACATTCGGCGCGCAGGTGGTCAAGAAGTTCCTCTCCGTCAACAACATGAGCCACATCCTGCGAGCGCACCAGCTGTGCCAGGAGGGCTTCCAGGTGCTGTACGACGACCGGCTGAGCACGGTGTGGAGCGCCCCCAACTACTGCTACCGGTGCGGCAACATGGCGAGCGTCCTCGAGGTGAGCGACACGGGCGAGCGGTTCTTTAACGTATTTGCCGCCGCGCCCGAGAACGACCTGCATAAGGACATGCAGCAGCAGGGCGCCGACAAGGGCCCTGACGGGAACACCCTGCCGGACTACTTCTTATAAGGCCACGAGAAAATTGGGGAGAAAGAGACACAATACTGGATAGCTGCCTACACTCAGCCGTGTGAATACTCGCGCACTTAGACATGGGGGTGTTTATGATTAAAGACTCATGCGCAAACAAATGTCACGAAACATAGACTATGGAGGGCCGGGGGTCATCAAATAACGATCAATTCTGGAGCCCGGTTTCTCTGCTCTTTTCTTTTTCCCCCTCCCCTTGCACGTAGTGCGCGAATCTGGTCGAGTGCTGGTAAGTAAGCCAAAGAAAAACAGGGCAACCGGCGTAATAGAGCATGGACCAGATGGACGGATCAGCTTTCCCACACCTCAAGCCGTCCCGTCCCTCTCTGGTCCAAGTCTTCTTTTTTTAAACGCTCCTCCATTGGCAGAACTCCACCCCTTCCTGGGTTGATCCAACGTTGGCCCACCCCGCCCTAAAGGCTTCTCGCCTCTGCGGCAAAAGGAGGCCAGGTTTCCGAGTCGTAGTCGCGCGAGAGAGAGCAAACATGATAACTACTCTTGCTGCCACCTACTCCCAGTCCTTGGAGATATCGAAGGACCACTCAAATTTCAGGTGCTCCTTCTTGTCGTCGTCGACGAAAGAGGAGACTGCGTTGTAGTGGCCACGGGCCAGCATGCCGGAGGGGGCCTCTTCCTCGTTGACTGTAGGGGGTGGGAGACATGTCAGCCTCGGCTCCTAAAAGGGGGAAATGGTAAGCCAGCGGCGTGGGGGGAACCTACATTTTTTGGTGTAGACAGGCTGCTTGTCGGTATTGGGAGCGTAAGAGCCCTGTAATCCTGTCAGTACCTCCCAACTCCTTCGCTTATCCCCAGCCCTGGCTTGCACGGGCCGGGGCGGGGGGTGGGTGGGCGAGACTCACGATCATCTCGCTGTCCTTGGAGACCCTGACGCCCTTGCGCTTCACGATCTGGACGTAGTGCAGGCCGCTCAGGATCTCGTGCTGGACGCGGAAGGTGGCGGACATGGTGAACTTTGCGCCCTCCTTGATCTTGAAGGGTTTGTCCTTGAGGGTGCTCTCGCTCCCGGCCGTGGAGAGGTCGATGGTGACTGGGGAGCGGCCGGGCGAGTCCATGGCCAGGGCCTCGATGATGCAGACGCGGGGGTCGCTGGGGTCGGAGAGGTCCTTGCCGCCGGTGAGGCCGAGGGACTCCTTGTACCGTTGGAGGGACTCGTCGTTCGAGTCTGTGTGGGCGCGCGGGAAAAGGAGTCGTTAGCGATCATTGCGGGGTCAATTCGGATGATATGCGTGCTCTTTGGCCTGGGCGGTGACCTAGCAACGCTTGCCATGCCACAATGTCGGTGTTGTGAAGATATGAGGAGACGTGAGGTCCCTCTCTGCATTGTCTGTCCTTCTCCGGCAAAGCAAGAAGGGGGGTTGGGCATTGTGCAGACAAGGGAGACCCATTCTCGCCAGGGCCCACGAGAGGGTGCCGGTGCGGATCGTGAGAGGGAGTATGTCCAAGGCGGTGGGCGATGCAAGTTCTCAAAGAGAAGGCGGTCGCCGGTGGAGCAGAATAAGGTGCCAAGATGAAGATAGTCTTGCCTTAGGTTGGGGTCTTTGAAGCTGAAGGTTGACCTGGCGGGGCTCATAGTCGGGTGGGTTTCTCAAAGAGACACCCAATTGCAGGTCACAAAGCACTTGCTTGTTGCGATGGAGTTTGGGACGCCGCCATTGAAGGCACACTTGTTTGCAGAGAGGCCGATGTGCTGCCCATTGATCGTGACCACTTCGCGGGTAGGAGGGTTTGGAAGCTGTCGATCGACATACCCATCTGTTGATATTCAGCTAAGCTCTGCTTGGGCTGGGACAGCTTGTAGCCCTGGGTCTCCTCGGGCATCGTGTCTTCGTCATGGTGTGAGGCCATCTTGGGCGGCTGTTGAGTTCCAAGCGGTGATCGGCTGGTATCTCGAACTGGGATCGTGAGGTCACGGAGTGCTGTGGGAAGGGGGGATAGTTCGGTTCGGTGTGTCGATACGGTGAGCTGAGGGACCATCAATCGGCCGCGACAATGAGGCGGACAGGTCTACCACATGTATTTATTGCCAGCTGCCAGCCTGATGAGGGGCACAGGGCCACAAAGAGCGGGCCGCCCATACCTGGGTAGTGGGGTCCATTATGCATGACCGACCTGGCCTCGCTGTTCTGGAACAGGGCGCGGCCTCTCCATCCGGGAGCCAACCAGCCAATCTGACCAAACAGGCGCAAGTTTTCTCATACAAGAACGGTCTGGAGACTGGAGAATGGAGAACTGGAGATCGTCTCCCTGCTCCCTGCCGACGGTGACAAGCTCCAATCCATGAGCCAAGAATAGGACGGCCGTCAGGATAGATCACTCCTGCCGGCCGTGTGCTTGGCCAGCGTAGTCTATACTTGTAGACTACGCCGTAGACTCCTGTGTGCGCAGTATCCTTCTCTGCTACCCTTCCAAGTCATACACAATAGGTAGATTGCAGGCATGGATGCACGATGTGCACGTAGACTTGCAGGACATGGACCTACAGTACTTGCACCTACAGTAAAAGCCGCCGCCCCTCGCTCACACCGATGCCCCCGACTGCGGCCGCTTTCCCGAGGCTATGCTTATCACCACGCAAGAGCAGATTACGAGTCCCTCATGATTCTGATGTCAATTGTCATGCAAAATACCGTACCAAGGACGGCCATGGATAGCATCACTGGGCCTAAGGACACCTGTTCCTGGAACGGCATGACATGGCTGATATAGTCTGTATAGTCTAGAGCGGGGTCAAGGATGTGAGCTTGAACGGCCACGGCTAGCCACCGGGCCGGATGGCTTGATCAAGGGAGGTTGATCGCATGGTTCGAAGCTTGAGCTTGAGTGTAAGCTCGAGCTTGTTCCCCTGTCCGCGACTCTTACACTACCTCGAAGGTACCTGGCTGCTGCAAGCGACCTTGGGACAAGTAGGTTAAGCTGGTGCTCAGCATCTAGACTACACACTTTCAACCGCGAGTTCTCAGAGATGCTACCTTGGCAGTTTGGCACGCTCTATTAGGTAGGCAAGAACAAACGCGGAAAGAGCACACCGATTGGCTAGGTGCTCTGTGCCTACGAAGCGGTCGATCGTATCGTGGTGGGACGTTTGGGTAGCAAAACGGCCAAATCCCAAGACCAGAGCTGTCAGTCTCCGGCCGACAGCTCCCATTCTGGGGGTCCGGTCCCACTCGGCAAAATTGGGCTTCCAGAAAGGAAGCGTTGCACTGAGATCCGGGCCACGGGACACGTTAGGCAGCTGTGAGAGACCTGGGCGAAATTCACACCAAACTGGCATCGCGACCTTAACAGCCTGAGCCCACCCGAGCCCCTTTCCTCTCCTCACCCAGTGGCCCTGCACCCGCATAGACAAGCACTACGGAGTAGACCCCACCCATATTGGACCCCCCCCCCCAGCTCGTGCACCTCATCTTACCAGGTGGTTAGATACTCCAGCATCTTCACCACATCCGCCCCCTCATACGGTCGCCTTCGATCCGAACCATCCAGACTGCCTGTTAGCAAGAACGACTGTTTCCCCGTACATCGCATTTCATCCCAGGCTCACGATAGCCCTTTTAGAGCAGCACCTTCCTTGCCTACAGTACAGCCGTTAGATTACATCAAGTTTACAGTTCTGACCGACTGCGCGCCCCGCCCGTCGTGAAGACCCCCTTTCGCCGGCCCCGTCCCTTCTTTCTCCACCCAAAAAGTAGCGCGTAACGGGTTCGGCGCACAATCTTGAGACCTTCGTCTTTGCCCACCGAATTGGCCTCAGGTCTCGTTAGTCAAATCGCACACAAGCAGGTGAGGGAGGCCCGAGCTTTTTGGCATTGTCGCATGGGCTGCGTCCAGTGCACGCGCTGACTCGATTTATGCAGCCAGGTGTCGACAATAATCTGCTGCAGAGCTCGTTAGTGTCGCATCGCCTTCCGTCCAAACCTAATACCCACGCTGGCGGAGACGTCGATTCCCTCTCACCACCGTCTTGCTCTGGTCCACCGACCTGGTCGCCATTCTCCCTGACGGCCTGCGTAAACTTTATCCTGTCTATCAAGCTTGCACAATAAGCGCATTCACCATGGCGCCGGCAGTCACGAGGCAGTTGCCTGAGAAGCGCAATCCCTTTATGACCGCGGAGGTGCCAAACCGTACGAGACCTTGCGCGCGTGGCGCCAACGACTGGGTTAGAAGAGAAGCTGACAAGTCCGCTGCAGACACCGACCTTGTTTCACGGCGCCGCCTGGGCCAGACCCAGCTGACCGCGAAGATGGTCGCGGCCCTGCCCGGCGCCGAGGTCGACCCGTCCAACCTCGGTGTCTTCGACTACGCTCACCTACGCGCTCCTCTGCCCAAGGGCATCGTTTCCGGCATCTTCAAGTCGAGCCCGAATAGCTACTTCCTCATGCGCCGAAGCAACGACGGGTTTGTCTCTGCTACTGGAATGTTCAAAGCAAGTTTCCCGTATGCCATGGCCGAGGAGGAGGAGGCAGAACGTCGGTTCATCAAGTCTCTGTCGACTACCAGTCCCGAGGAGACCGCCGGCAACGTGTGGATACCTCCAGAGTCTGCAATAAGCCTCGCTAAGGAGTACGGTATCGAGCCTTGGATCCGCGCTCTGCTGGACTCCGCGGACATTCTGGTGTCGAACGCGACCGAAAACAGCCCCCCGAAGCGAATCAGTGCTCCTCCAAAATACTTTCCTACCGCGTCCGCCACCACTCTCGTCCCGCCTACGCCGACCTCTATGCGAAGCACGCGCAGCCGCCGATCAGCCAGCCCCACCAAGGCCTCCTCAAGTCGCCGCAACGTTACCGCGAGCCCGCGCAAGCGATCCGCTAGAACCGCAGCATCGCAGCCCGAGGCGAGCGAGACACCGAGCAGCAGCCGCAAGACCTCTCTCACCAACGGTGACATCCCAGTCCTCGCCCCTGGCGAGGCTCTCAAGGTCGAGGAGCTCAAGGTTGAGCAAGTTGACAAGGGGCTAGCTGGCACACTCGAGACCGTCCAGGAGGAGCCAAAGGTGAAGGTGAACATCGATCAGGACGTTAAGGTCGAAGAAGATGGCACCGAAGTCGAGCGCACCAAGGTGGGCCTTCAGATGCCCTTCACCGCAGGCGGACCTCCAAGTGCGGACGACGCAGCTCGGATGATTGAAGAGGCGAAGGCTATGGTCGCGACTGCTCAGGTAGATGTCGCCGAAGCTTCCGCCGAAGCTTCCTCCAAATCTGCTAAGGGCAAAAGGAAGGCAGAGGATTACGAGGCTGACATTGAGGAGGAGGGTGCGGAGGGCGAGACCACTCTCGCTCTTCGACCGAGGGCAAAGAAGGTCAAGACCGAGGTCGAGCTGCGCAAGGACAAGGTGAAGAAGCGCGCGTTGGTGGGCATCACCTTTACGCTGGCAGCCGGGTAAGTGCACACGACTCAGGGACCGACCGTGCTACAAGAGCCACATGCTAACAATCGGGCAGAGCTTTGATCCCCTATGCGATGAACTTCCTGTGAGATTGGGCACACGTAAGGAAACGACAGGGCTGTGTGTAGAGGATGTAGGAAACGGCACGGTGTTTGGACAAAGAACGGGCCCCTGAACGGACGAGATTTCTTTGCTTTTCGGCTTGGACTGCGGAGTTTAGGTGGTCGGACATTTCTTCACGTGCAGAAATATGCTCTCAGGCCCGGGGAGATGTCACATTTGACGGGACATGCTTGATACGGCATCACGGTGCGTCTCGCCCTCCTCGCTTGCGTGATCTCGTTCGTTTCAACGAATATCTAGGCAGAGGAGTTGAGAGGGACGGATTCTTTGTAACTAGTGTACACTTCTGGTCTGGAATTGAACCTTTATCACTCAGTTGCGCCCCATGTTTTGAAAGTCCCGTCAATACTTGCTGCCACCACAGATCTCTCTTGAAGCTTAAGTCTGTCTCCCTGGTCCAATTGTCAGCAGCCCTGTCCGTTCCGGGACAAGCCAATCTGCCGCCGGTTACCGCTCCGAATGAGGCTAACCTGTATTTTGGCTGCATTTCCCACCAAATAATATTTCACCTCTGCTTTTCCCCTTTCAAAAACTTCCAAGATGCTTCCACACTTGGCTGTGTTGATCAGGTTGCTGATCTTCACGGAAGCTCTCAGTGCCCGTGCATGTGAGCTCCAAGGCACTGCAGTGCCTTCATGATTACCATCATCATCATTCGTGGCCAGTGTCTTGCGAGGTAAGCGGTCGCAAAGGTGAGTCGGCTCTCAATGGCCGGTGAGGCGGGCTCACCCTCGCGCCCCAACCCGCCGAGGTTGGAGAAGCTCGGCAATGGGCGGCTTTCGTGGGCAGGGACGATCTAGTCGACTACCCCTCCGCCCAGGTTGCTGAGAAACCGCCGAGCTCTAGAGAAGACCAAGCCGTATCTCTGACATTTTGTTGTCGAGCATCGCGTCTCTGCTTTTACCAGCTAACACACAGTCACAATGCGCCCTGTGTCCACAACATGGCGGAAGCTCGGCCTGCCGAGGCGACACTTCTCGTCCTCGCCTCGCAGGCTGGATAACTATGCCTTCATCGGCTTGGGCCAGATGGTGAGTTCGTCCCGCTCGGCACCAAACACACCCCGCGAAACACGACTGACTGAGTCTTGCTAGGGATTTCAAATGGCTCGCAACCTCCAAGCCAAACTCCCCCCGAGCGACAGCCTGAGAATATTTGACATCAACCGTGAGGCCATGCAGAAGCTGGCAGGGGAAATGGCAGCTTCGCAGGCCGGAGGGGCATCTGTTGAGCTGGCGGACAGCGCAGCAGATGCCTCCAAGGAAGCAGTGAGTGTTTTCTCTTTCCAACCCACGCCCTCTCCTATCCGCCGCCTTTTATGATGAGACAAAATGTTCTATCTATGATCTAAGTTGGGGTCAGCTTGCTGGCCCTCCCGTGATTATCCAAACATATAAAGCCAATCCTCTGATACCGGCACCTACAATTCCTTCTTGGAACCACTCAGAAAAAACCAATGCGGAGTTTCCGGCAGGGTAGCTAACCAGTGTGGCCTCACAGGATGTCACCATCACTGCACTCCCCGAGCCTAGCCACGTCAAGGCCGTGTACGCCTCCATCCTAGAAGCCAAGCCCAGCCCACGGCCCAGCCCGCGCCTCTTCATCGACTGCTCGACCATCGACCCCTCGTCCTCACAGGAGGTGGCCGCCCTCGTGACAGAGGCGTTCCCGGGCGGGAAGGCCCACTTCGTCGACGCGCCGATGTCGGGCGGGATCGTGGGCGCGGCGGGGGGCACGCTGACGTTCATGCTCGGGGCGCCGGCGGAGGTGGTGCCCAGGGCCGAGCCGATCCTGCGGCGCATGGGCAAGAACGTGCTCCACTGCGGCGGGCAGGGGACGGGCCTGTCGGCCAAGCTGGCCAACAACTACCTGCTGGCCATCAACAACATCGCCACGGCCGAGGCCATGAACCTGGGGATGCGCTGGGGGCTGGACCCCAGGGTGCTCGCGGGCGTCATCAACGTCAGCACGGGCCGGTGCTGGCCCAGCGAGGTGAACAACCCCGTCCCCGGGGTCGTCGAGAAGGCGCCCGCGGGCAGGGGCTACGCCGGCGGGTTCGGCATCTCGCTGATGCGCAAGGACCTCCGGCTCGCCATGGTCGCGGCGCAGGAGGCCGGCGCGAGGCTCGAGCTGGCCGGTGCCGCCCGGCAGCTGTATGAGACTGCTGAGAAGGACGAGGCTTGTAAGGGCCGGGACTTTAGTGTAGTTTATAGATGGCTCGGGGGGAAGGAATGAGATGAGTGTGCGTTGAACCAGATTGTCGCTTCCTGAATTGTTCTGTGATTGTGCAAGTAAAGAACTGCGGTTAAATACCGCCCACTGACTCGTCAACTGACAAGAAGAACGTGCGTCCCGTACAGCGAGTCAGATGATGGCGCTTGCATATCGTGAATGCCGACCTGCTGTTACCGGCGGTAGGTCAGAATTAGGAGCCTGGCCGTAAGATCTCACATGGCAAATACATGGCAAATACATTGAAGGGCAGGCACTCAAATTTAGGCCAACTGGATGAGCCTATCCCCAGTGGTCGAGGCTATCCCCAGGAATGGTGCAATGAGTCTCTCTACCTGTCAATTCCGGCGCCGGTGTTTTGGGGCGAGCGGGTGCAAAACAGACCGCCAACTTGCACAATTCCCGGCACGACTCCGGGGGCACAAAAGCCAGGCCCGGAGCACAGCTGCTCCGGGTGTGCCAACCCACCTCGCTAGCGCCCGTGTCTGGGCACGCTACCCGCGCTGGTTACCCAATTGGGCCGTGCCTGCAATCCTGCCTCGTCGTGACCAATCCTCCTTCATGGCCGTCTGTTCGCCCGCTCGCCTCGCTGTGTTTTCCAGCGCGCCATCGACCATTTTACTATGGGAGAATACAAAAACACGTGCGCATACACACGCACACAAGGATTTGGCAAGCAACTTATCCGCCCGAGATCCCGTCCCAGGCGTTGACCGTCGGGACAATCGACCCCCAGAGCCTGCCGTCCCTCCCTCAACTCAGCCCAGCCCGGAATCCGGCTGAACAACAATGGGGAGTACAACTTGGCACCATGGAGCTCATTTTGGCACGATGATACGCTTCACCTTGGCTGTCAGCACCCACGGACGGTAGTAGTCCATGAGTGATGATCCTTCCGGCCCACGTCGGTGTCCTGACATCTACAAGGCTCTTGGTCCCCCGGATCTATTGTCCCGTGTGGTCGCCTGGTTGGCAGGTGTACTCTAGCGTGGGTGTGTAGGGGCTTACGGAAACACACCCATGAGTTTGCCGCACCTAGGCCCCGTTTTTCTCGTTCAACGGCCTGGGCCTTACTTATACCTGGGTAGGGGTGTAACTCTCGTTCCTATGCTGTTTTCTCTGCTTTTTTCTTTCGTCCTTGCCCGAAGCGTGATTTCGATTCTCCCGGCGGTCTTTTCCATTATTGTGCGCGAAAGCTGTGTTCACTCGGTCCGCTGTGCTCTGTCCTTGTAGCGTGCCTCCCCCCCGAGTCCCTACCGGTACACTACAGCTCTATCCTATCCCGTCGACGAATTCGGCCGAAGGACGACACCCGTCAGCACCGCCGCAGGGAGGGCGTCTCGTGGTCAACATGGAGTGTACAGAGGTCAGCGAGTTGTGTCCGGTAGAATACACGACACTCGGCTACTACCCGAACAAGCCTCTCAACATCTTTTGCGCCGTTGCTTTCGGCCTGGCCTTGGTAATCCAACTGGTCATTGGGGTCTGGAAGAAAACGTACGCATTTACGGGCTTTATAGTGGCCGGGTGTGCACTCGAAGTGGCTGGTACGTATTTTCTTTCTTCGTTCACGAGGACGTGGTCACGACCACCAGGACTTGTTGCCTCCGAGATCGACACTTCAGCCTTGTTACACCAGGGGTCACAGACGGAGATTTTATGCAACAGCTCCCAACGGTGCTTGTCCGCGAAGCGCGTGCTGTTAATTCGACATGACGATCAAAGAAGGATGGTG
This sequence comes from Diaporthe citri, assembly GCF_014595645.1. NCBI lineage: Eukaryota > Fungi > Ascomycota > Sordariomycetes > Diaporthales > Diaporthaceae > Diaporthe > Diaporthe citri. The sequence goes on from NW_025064846.1 coordinate 816,944, forward strand.
CCCAGCTGACAAGACATCACATAGGCTACGCCGCTCGCGTCCCCCTTAACGCCAATCCCTGGAACTCGCAGGCCTTCCAGACGCAGATCTGCGCAATCGTCCTTGCCCCTACACTGACGTGTATATCAATCTACCTCACGCTCAAGCACCTGACCATCGCGCTGAACCCCTCCCTCTCGCGGCTCAGGCCAAGGCTGCTGCCCTTCATCTTTGTGCCCGCCGACGTGAGCTGCCTCCTGGTCCAGGCCATCGGCGGCGCGCTGGCGGCGAGCGGGGGCAGCAAGAACCGGAAGCTGGTCGACGCTGGTAACCAGGCCATCATCGCGGGCATCGCGCTCCAGGTCGTGGTGCTGCTGGCCTTCGGGGCCATGAGCCTGGACTACTGGCTCAGGGCGAGGAAGTGGGTGCGCAGCGCCGACGTCACCCCTTCGGCCCTTGCGCTCTGGAACGACAAGAAGTTCCGGACGTTCGGGTACGCTGTGTTGGGGGCGTATATTTGTGTACAGATACGGTGTATCTACCGGTAAGTTGGCGCGTTTCATCCTCGTCTTTGAAGCCGTTTGTAGCCCTGTATACTGACCTCGCGCAGAGTTGCTGAGATGGCCGGCGGATGGGGCAATGAAATAATGCAGGACGAGCCATCCTTCGCGGTTCTAGACTCCTTCATGATGCTTATCTGCGTCTATCTCTTAAGCTGCTTTCCGCCAGGAATCTTCTTCCCGCAGATGGCCGGGGGTTCAAAGTCAGCACGCGCCAAAACCGGAGGTCCAGAAAGCGCTGGCGAGGAGAGCCAAGCAGAGCAAGGCGGGCTGGCCGTTGACCAAGAACCCAAGGAAGGGCATCTGTCAAAGCCAGAATCATAAAGTATATGTGCAACGCTATGCTTTAGCTCTAACAACGATCTCAATATTTCTAGAAAAGAAAACAATATCAAATAGACCACAAACTTCACACCTCACCATGGGCTTACAACTCCTGCACCTGATCCTGCAGTCTCTGCAGCAGAGGCTCGTTCTCGCCCTCCGTACCTCCGTACGCGAGTCTCTTATACACCCCGCCGGATACCTTTGCCACCCTCCAGGTACCCGCCTCCTTCGCGTCAGTGAAAAATTGCTGGTTATCTTCAAAGCTGCGCCCGCCGCTCTCCGGGAGGTAGACGTAGGTCCAGACGCCAGCAAAGGCGTTCGTCGCAGCGAAGATCAGGAATATCCAGTACTTGAGGTTGTTGAACAGGAGCGGGCTGAGCAGCGTCACGGCGAAGTTGGCAAGCCCCCACACGATGACGGATATCGCAGACGCCTGCGCCCTCGCCGTCGTCGCGTAAATCTCGGTCGGGATGAGCCACACGGTCGCGAGCCAGCCGATGCCGAAGGCGCCCGTCGCGATGAAGAGCGTGACGGTGCCGAGGATCGCGGGCGCGCCGAGGCCGCCCTCCTCGGAGGACGGCGACGAGGTCATGGCGAGCGCGCCGAAGAGCGTGAGGAGGGCGAAGCTGGCGGTCAGCGCGGCGCTGCCGCCGAGGAGGAGCTTGCGGCGGCCGACTGCGTCGATGAGGATCCAGGCCAGGGTCATGAGGAAGAAGTAGGACACGTAGTTGGCCTGTGTGATGTACTCTGCCATCTTGACGTCGAACCCGAGGAGCTGCGTGGGAAGTGGTCAGTCATGTGTCCAGAAGCCTACGCCAGAAGAATGGGCCTACCTCGAAGATCTGAGGGCCATAGACTGAGACGGCGCCGTAGCCTGTCAGGGCCTGGTTTATCTGGCCCATTACCACGATCACAGTAGGATGGAACGTAGGCTTCCCGGGAGTAATCATGTTGGTGTATGTCACTGGTTCATCATCCTTCTCCTTCTCATGTGCCTCGAACAACTCCTTGGCCTTCTCCTCTCCCTCCTCCTCGCCGTAGATATCGACCAGTGCCTCCTTTGCATCATTTTCCTTATCATGGAAGATGAACCACCGGGGGCTCTCAGGCAGTCTCTCGATGACCAGGAAGAGCAGCACGGGGTACACCTGCATGACCACAATGGGAGTCCGCCAGGCCCACTGGTTCGACTTGCCGAGCGTGTGAGTCACGGCAATGTTTATGGCGAAAGCCATGTTGAGCCCAAAGATGTTCATCTGAAACTCCTGTGCCAGCGCCTTGCCCCTCGCGCCGTCGCTGCTCAGCTCGGAGCTGAACACCGGGATAACGGCGTCAATGCCGCCCACGCCCAGCCCCATGACGACCCGCCCGACCCAGAACATATGGATGGCGTGTTGAGTCCACCCTCCCAGCCCGGTGAGGAACATGATCAGGTTCCCCAGGCTCGCCGTCGCCAGACAGGCGAAGATGGCCTTCTTGCGGCCGTGGTTATCCGACAGCCAGGAGAAGAGTACCGCGCCGAGGGAGCAGCCTAGGTAGTAGACCGCCACGAGAATACCGACCATTGGGTCCTCAGGGCCAATTCCCATGGTTTGCAAGTAGTCCTCATTCGTGTTGATGAGCGACATCATGCCCTGGTCGTAGCCATACAGGGCAATGGCTGTCGAGCTGAAGAGGACGACCTCTTGGGTCTTGGACAGGCTGAACGACGGCATCCTGGCGGTGGTGCTGCTGGCCAGTGGAATGTAGATCCGGGGTGGTGATTTTTTCCTCCGAATAGCAGACAGGAATTGAGCCCTGAGACTTCAAGAAATCCAGCCAAGGGAAAATAAGCAAGGAAAAGAAACCCTTCCAATTCCAATCCTCACCATACAGCAGAGGTCAAGCTGGGCGAGGTTCTGCAGGCTTGGGGAGTGTTGGGGAGGAATGGGTGTATGGCGGTGAAAATAGGTGTGGCGGGACTATTAATTGTGCAGGCGAGTGACCTGCCTGCCGTGAGCTAATGAACGGCACCACGGGGTCGGGCGTGTGGTCGCAGACATGACGATGGCGGCAGTAGTGTTGAAAGATTTGGATCGTAGTGCCATGCACCTGCGCCGTGGGGATACGTCATTGCCAGCCCACGCGACTCCCACGACGCCCACTTAAGCGGCGCGCATCAGCCGGGCAGGCGGCTGGCTAGACCGAGATGCGGCGATCCACACTGCCGATCGACCGCAGCCGGGCAGGCCAAAGATGATGGGATTTATACTGGAATTTTCTTCCTTCCCTTGTAGCTATACTGTGCGTATATTGAACCCAGTCACGTCTGTAACAGAAGGGTCGCTTACCTAGGTAAGCCGGGCCCCAGGCTAGACACACCACGCCTGTATGCACCTTGTTATGCAATGCATTGTCATTTAAAGGTTATCATGACTAGTTAGAGAGTGTTGCTTTGCACATAGGGTGTTCAACTCCAGTACCGCCCAAGTACAGCCAGAGAAACGAGATGAGTAACAACACAGAAAGGGCAAAGCGCCATGTTCCAGACGAGCATCATTCCAGCCCGAGTACCTCCTTCAACTCCTCCGTCTCAGTATGGTCTGCTGGATTACGCATCCGACGGCACCACTTCAACTCCCCGCCCTGGAAAAGCCACTCGCCGCCGTTCTGCGACGTCGGCCCACCAGACAGCGGGTGGCCGGAGCTGAGCCCGGACCACATCGAAGACAGGGTGTTCTCCAGCGTGCTCTTCTTGAGGTAGCTCGGGGTCGTGGCCCCCGGCCGGAGCGACGACACCATGCCCAGGATCTTGTAGATCCGCACGCTCGGGTCGGCGCAGATGGGGTACGCGGACCCCGTGTCCTTGGCATAGCCCGGGATGCAGATGGCCTCCCCGCAGCCGATGACCGTGAGGGTTATCTTGGCCTTGGACAGCTTCTCGGGCGGCATACCCTGCATGAGCGCTTCCACGTACTGCTTGCAGCTCTGCTCGGGGCGGTGGTCAGTGTTGGTATCCCCGCCGCGCGTGCGCTTCAGCAGCTCAGGTCGGGTGAGCAGGACTTACGCCGCAGTGGAAGTGGCGGACGAAGACGACGAGCTGCCGCTCATCTGCAGGCTTGTCCGTGTAGAAGGATTTGAAGGGGACGTCATTCCCATCTTTGTCCTTGATGAGGACTTCCCCGGCCTCGCTTAACGTCTTTGGATCAGGCAGCTCACGGTGGGCCGCCTCCTTTTCGTCGGTAGCACCCATGATGCGCGTTCGTTCCCAATGTTGTCGATAGCGTGGGACCTGATGCGTTCTTTCCAGCAGGAATGAAAGAGGGCAGAGCTGTACACGATGGCAAAGCTGACGGCCAAGGCCACCAGCGGAAGGATCTTGGTCGCGGAGTTGGTCACTCGAGCCAAGTTACACACTGGCTTAGTTGACAAGGTTCACCGGGGACGGGGGAGGGGTGGTTCTGTAGCGTGTCTGAAACGTCGGGGAACGTGATGTTGAGGAAAGCGCAGTTCTGAATGAGATTACCACAGCGATCTAATTCAAGCAGAAGAACTAGCTGAACAGAGTATTTAGACAGGAATATGCTAATTCACGGTGTGTTGAGAATATTTGTAATAGAAATTGACTGTCTAATGTTTTCAGATATCTGAGACGGTTCTCACGTCGAAATGGCAACAAAGGCACAATGTGGCAGTGAAGAATAGTTAATTTACAACTAGGGTTGCCTAAGAAAAGGAAAGAAAAGCAAGAACTGCTCAAAGGTCAGATCGCAGCTGTTTTGGAGGCCACTTGGGCTGATGAGATAAGCCAACCAGACGGGCCCACAGTCAGTGACTGGGCCCAGCGCGCGATTAACCCGACGGCCCTGACAATATCCTTTTTATTAAATTAACCGTTGAAGACAACATAGTGTCCTATAATCTGAACAATGAATTTGAACTCGAGATCTTTAAGACAACAAGTGAGAGGAAGAATCAAGTCTGTCTTGTTTTAATGGACATTATTTGGGGATCATAAACTCACTGTGGCATAACAAGTAGCTGTTGTAAAAGCAGACAGCTACTGGATTATCTCGCAGACCAACATTCCAGACGTGGTCAGATGCAGGGTCTACATGTAGTCATACTTGTTGAAGGATAAATGGTGAAATAAGCTTGGTAGTAAAAGGGCACATGCCCAGGATAATGGCATTACGATGTGTTCCTACTTAGACTGATGACCTACCTGGCAGGCCTTGAGGAAATTTCTGAGATATCGGTGTTGGGCCAACACTGTTGGCCTTTCAGATTCTATTCTTTTAATCTGGTAATCTTCTAGATGTTCTATATATACGCCCCGATTTATCATCCCATTCTTCATATCCGAATATCCCGTTCTGGCGATAACCTACTAAAGGCCTTTGGTGTCTTCTCATAAGTCTTCTGTAAATCTTCTCCCTTCAAATATTCTGTTCACTCAGGAAGTCAAAGACCAAGTCAAATGCTTTCCGTGCAACCTCATGCAAGAAGAGATTGTGTCTAAGTCACCGGACAGTTAGTTCCGATATTCTGATCAAAATTCAAAACCGACCTCCAATCATCCAGGAACAACATGGTAAAGACTTTTTTAGATGGTGCAAATGTGAGGAGAGAGTTCTTGCTTACCCAGAAGGCAAATCATCCACGGTCCGCAAGGCCGCCGCAGCCGTGAAGTTGGCACTCAGCCCATCCAGGAGGCCGACACAATATCCACCACAGGCAGAAGTATCGTACTTCCCCTGCAACACCAGTGTCGGCGCCGTCACGTTGCCATATCCTATCTCCGTCGCCAGCAGCGTCGGCAGCTCCGCCACGGCGAACGGCTCGCTCGCGACACCGTACGACCATTCCGCGACGCGGTGCTCAAAGTGCGGGCTCGCAAAGTACGCAAAGGTCTCGGCGTACAGGTCCGAGGACGTCAGGTACCCCGGGCCGAGGTGTCCCCAGCGCTCGGGGTCCTGGGTGCTCGCCACCCGGAACCCCATGCCCGCGCCGAAGGGGCCCGAAGTACTCGAGCGTGCCGCTGAAGCCCGTCAGCACGAGCGCGTCGACGGAGGAGCCGAGGAGCGCGGCCGACTGGGTTGAGATGTACGACCCGTAGCTGTGGCCGATGAGAACGACCTTTTTTGCGCCCGTAGCCTGTCGTGCGTATGTGACGAGGGAGTTGAGGACGGAGACCTCGACTTGGAATTGAGCGTCATTGTAAGGATCCACCCTGGTCTGTGTTAGCAACCTTGACAGTTATTGCTACATAGGTCTTGGGGTAGGACCGCAAAACGGACTTGGAAGATGAGCCGACTCCAATACGGTCGTAGTTCAGCACACTGTACCCCGCCTCCAGAGCAGCATTCACGAAGTTGTATTTAGTCGAGTTCGAGAAACTTGGCTGGAAATACCTGGTTCGTCGTCAGTATAGCCGGAATATCCACCGCGAGGGCTTTCAGACGTACGACTTAGATTCTATTATGCCATGGGTGGTCACTAGAACGGTACCTCCAGTGCCACACAACGTAGCTCCTACGGTGTAGTTGCTCCAGACCGGAGACTCCGACTCGCCGGTGATAGGTAGAGGATCATCTGGCTTGCCAAAGTCTCTGGCTGTCAGACTGAAGGTGAGAGACGCCGCATCCCAATCGTCTTGGATGGTTATGTTCAAGATGGATCGCTTCTCGGCGACAGACACTGGGATCTCGATCTGGGAGCATTGACTGTCCCTTTTGCTGAGGTCTGGGGCTGAAAAGGCGTTGATGGAGCCCGCGAGGGCTAGAGCAAACGTGAGTATTTGCATCCTGATAGCCGTGACGGAAGACAACTGACTCCGTGGAATAACAAGGATACTCGCATGATTAATATTATATGCTTGAACCTCTCAGCAGTAATTGTGCTCGCGTCGTTCTTGGGGAGCGTGTTGGAACGCTAATGATCGCGGACTTACTCAGCGACCTTCCATCTGTCAGCCTGCTTAACAACCACTGGGAAAACCATAATCCAGCTCACAAATCACTGCTACCGTTTTGGGGATACTCCGAGGCACTGCTATTGCAAATGACAAGATTCTGACATTCCCAAGGCTTAAGCCTGCGAGGCTTTGAAACCTCAGGTGGTCTGCCAGTATCTCCGACCGGCTCAGATGGAATCTGCACTTCCTACGAATTTGGGAAAATTGTAGAATTGATAGCTTTGGTTCACCTGTTCCCTTGATCACACAGATGGGTTAATAATATACCTAAATCAAGCAGACGGCCATTTCAAAATATTCAGGGCTTGAGCTGAGAAAACGGACATCCACTCGCCGCGGCTCTTACCTTGACAAGCTTAACAGTGCTTGCCATCTCTTCCCTCCCCTTTCCATAGTTTGGGTCCGGCCCAATGTTCCATAAGTCATAGCTCTCAGGGAAAAAACGACCATCTTTGCTTCCCGCAGGTTTTGCACCCAGCAGCCGGAACAGCAGGGCAATGGGTCCAAACTTGTTCCAGAAGCTAGGCTTCACATGCCAAGGCTGGAACGTAGAAATTGGGTAATGGAAGAGGCCATTACGGTTTGGCTTCTCTTCCACAGCTTTGACGGCCATGAAATCCGGGCGGGGAAGGCACAGATACCGTAGAATGGACTTCCGAGTCAACTGGGTGATGGCAACAAAAGCAGAGACATATGGTCCTGCCTTTTCAATACTAGGCCAATGTTAGCAAATGACCAGTGTGGTGGGCTCTTGATTGCTGATATAGCCACGTGTCTGCTGAGAAGCTTGCAGTATCAAAGTGCAAGTGGCAACTTACCAAAGACTCTGCCTCATCACATCGTCCAGGTTTGATCCCAAGACCTTCCTGGCGAATATTGTGACCCTTTTCCCCATCTTGTTGGTCAAGCTGTCGACATATGCCCTGACATATTTATCACTCGGCTCATTTGGCCTGCGGACCTCCCTCTCGTATTGCACCGTCCAGTCACTCAGCTCTTTCACAAAGTGGACGCCATCCCTCCAGCCATCCTTGGCACTCGGCAGCGGATCAATTGGGATCTCCAGGTCCTCGCCGTAAGCCCGGTGGAACACGCCCACGGCGCACAGCTCCACGTCCGTCAGGGACCGCCACTCCTCCGCCCGGATGGTCCAGAGAATCTCGTGGGCGCCGTCGCCGAGGGTGTGCAGCAGGTCGCTGTCGGTGATCTCGCTGGCCTTTCGGTAACGTGCGCGCAGGAAGTTGATTCGTGCTACCGAGAGCTGGTACCGCTCCGAGTCGCGGGGCTTGGTCTGGCCCTCGCGGAGGAGGATCTCGGTATCCGTGGCGCGCTTGGCGGCGTTGCGAGGTGTATTCTGTCCCGTGACAGCGAAGAGTCTAGACATGCTGGGGATACCGCCGGCCTGGTTGAGCTTGTGTTAGCTATTGCTGTTGAAGGGAATGGTGTATATATATATATAAAGCGGAAAGATACATTCGAGGCGCCGCTCGAGTTGGGATGAATGCTGTGGAGAATAGGGCAAGCCCGTACCTTCAGAAGTGCGACAGCACGAGCCTTGTGGAAAGAAGCCGGGAATTCGAGTTCCTGAAGCTCCAACAAAATCTTGAAGGCATCGTCACCGGTCATGCTGGACAGGGGCCGCTTCCCTGGTCCGTCGCCCCAGCCGGCCTTAATCTTCTCGGCACGTCTGTATCTCAAGCGCCTGACCAGAAGGAGATAAGTCAAAAGGACGAGTGCAGCTATGGTGTATGGGCTGCCCAGGGTCTGAGCTAAAGGGTGCTGTGATAGCATTGTCGAGTTCATGATCGTAAGATGATGGAGTGCGCTGATGCGCCACGGCAATGTTTGGTGTATCTGAATGTGTGACTTGACAAGTGTGAAAGTCCCAAGACAAATGGTAGCGGTGTACAGGCAAAGGTTATATAAGTCTGGTTGATTTTCTTGCACGCGCAGTCTCAAATCTCATGAAAAAGAGCTGGTAGAAGGCTCAAAACAAGTTGGATGCACGAAGCTGCCATTGTGTACCGCGCAATCGGATCAACGGAAATTGTACACCACAGTCTTGTTGAAATGACATCGATTTATTGGTAGAGTGGACACCCAGCTGCCACTCATGAACGTGTCTGTCTCAAGGTTGAAGCGTTTTCTTTATTCTCACCTGAGCTGTTCCGCCCAACAAATGTGCTTCTGTAACAGCCTCCCCAACGTCCCTGATGGCCAGAGGGGTTTACAGCGGGCTCCTCTCCGCCAACCTCGGCATGTAAGTGAGGGACACGCCTTTTGGCCGACCGAGACCAATCCTATTGCGGCTGAATCGCTGACGTCGCAACTATAACCTTCACGTGCAAGGACCTCGGCGGGATGCACTGCGCACTGCCAAGGTGTTTGACAGCCGTCCAAGTCTTTTGGCACGTACATCGGCCGACAAACTCGTTCTTGACAAAATAAACGGGTAGCCATATAAATATGCTGAGTACGGGCCATTTCCTCGACTTGGAATTCATTCCGGGAGTTTTCTCATTGTAGGATCGGTTGGGGACATTCGGGGAGTCAGCGTACGCCCACCCAGCTTCTACAGTACGCCCACCCAGCTTCCAGCGTTGGCCCACCTAGTACAAGGAAATTAGCTGCACGCGCATTAAAATGCAAGTACTGCGGGGTTCTTAATAAGCCAGGGTAGCTATTTTTCAATTTAAGCAATACTGTTGGCTGGGTCACGTATTGCAATACGACGTTTGGTTGGTGTAGTGGTTGATCGTTGTTGACTATGGAAGGAAGGAAGGCAGAAGGCCTGACTGTGCTAGCTATTTTGTATGCAGCGCCAGGGCTGCTGCCTGCCGGGCATCCTGACGGGTCAAAGCTGCCTAGTCCCAAACAGTCCTCCATACAAACGACACCCATTATTCCCACAAATACTTTAAAAATATAAGCCTAAAAAGCCTAAAGGGCTCTAGAGCCCCCAGAGGGCCCCAGAGCCCCCAGAGCGCTTAGAGCGCCTAGAGGGCTGCGAGGGAGCAGAGGGCCGTGAGGGCGCAGAGGCCGTAGAGGGCGTAGAGGGCTGCAAAGGGTGCAGAGGGCGCAGAGGGCGTAGAGGGCTGCAGAGGGCGCAGAGGGCTGAAAAGGGCGCAAAGGGCCGAAGTAACTTTTAAGTTGCAAATAAAGGGGTAGCTATAAAACCCCTTTAGGGTAGCTATAGGACCCCTTTAAAATGGCTATAGCTATGCTTTATTAATAACCCCGCAGTACTAGCATTTTATAGCGTATGCAGCCAATTTTCTTTGTACTGGGTGGGCCAACGCTGGAAGCTGGGTGGGCGTACTGTAGAAGCTGGGTGGGCGTACGCTGACTCACATTCGGGGCATATCCAACTCTGTACGTGTACTTATGCACCACATTAAGCATGGAGGTGTCCTCGCCCCACGTCACCATTGAGACCCTGAAAACATCGCTTGGACGCGGATTTCCCAGAAACCAAGCGGGTCCCGCCTCAAATGCGCGTGTACGTAAGTGTGGGCGAAAAGTCTTTTGCAAGGATGACGGGCAATAAGAAAGTCACCATACGGCTATAACCAGATCCGTCAGGAATGTTATGCTTCCTGATGTAGGCGACAATGGCTGGTCAGCGTCAATAAAACATGTTAACATTGCTAGAGTTACCTCGTGCTCTGTGGATCAGGCGGGTTCAGGCTTCACTGGCAATTCGCAGCTGTACTAATACATACCTATATGATTTCAGGTGAAGTGCATTGGACTTTGCTTTCTTATTCGAAGGCTTTAATTATCCACAAAGGCCTCAGACTAGTGAATACTACCTCAACGACTTTCATTAATTGTGATTAATTCACTCCACGAAATGAAAGATTAAATTATATCACTTGATTCTGTTCCATTCCCGCAGTAACGATCTCCTCTGCAAATACCGGTTCCTCACATAAGCTTCATTGTCCAATCCAACCTGGACAGGTACGTTCATCTCCCTGCCAATACCAGTCCAGTCGTTGAACTGAACCGCGGCGGCGTCAAACTCTTGCTCCCGAGTCAAAACATCAGCGTCAAACACCATCTCGACCATCACGACCTCGCACGCTGACTCCCGAAGCACAAATTTGGTTCGTGCTGCAACAAGAAATGTCCCCTTGTGGTCATAGTGGCTCCAGCCGTCAGGGTTTTCGAATTGCCAGGACTCTTTGCACTTCTCATACAGGTTGAATTCGTCCGACATGCGCGCCAGCACGCACATCCACTGGCGTCCCAAGTCTCCACCCACATCGCCCATCATCTGAGCTAGGTATATGCCTATCCTCGCCGGTTTCTCTTTTCCCAGAAGCGGACATGTCTTGAAATACAAGCAGACCGTGAGCAAAGGGTTGCCCTGACCCAATGACAGGGGGATTGAAGAAGCTTATGCTCCTATGAAGAGAGTCGGGGGGAAATGCTTCGACAAGCTGAAAGTGTCCCATTCCACGCGGAAAGGTTAGCATAAAGCCTGGGTTCTGCATGACTTCATCCTCGAAGCCGTTAAGGGTCAAATCAAGCTCGTATCCGAAAGCCGGATACACTTTAGTGAAATGAGAAACAAGGTATTTCGTTTCCACGGATGTCGCAAGGTCGTAAATCTCGTTCCAGCTTCCAGGCATGCACATATCTGAAAGACTCCTCTTGATGAGGCTGACTGGGGCACGTGCGCGCATATATACCCCATTCTTTCCAACGAGGGGAAGGCAGACTTGACTTCTCCGGAGTCCCTTGTTCGTTTCGACTTCGACGCAATTGAGAACGGCAAGAACCCAAAGTGGAGAGAGAGTCTGAATGAGCGGTGTTCTTAACGAAAGACCGGCGTTCGTCAATGCGAAAGGGGGAGTAATGCTAAAGCGCATACTCGGTCGAAGGTTTCCCATGTCGCGAAAGAGATTGGGGTGGTCTGCCAGGAGAGAGTTCGTGGACAATTGAGTGTCGAACGCCAGAATGCTGTGGTCATCGGACTGCCGGATGATCTCTTCTTGAAGCCGAATAAACGCCCTTTCGCCCTCGCCGTATAGGAGTGGCATATTGATACCGAAGATCCCAAGCAAGCAGTATGCGATATCCTCCGGCCTTGTGGTGACTCGATCGGCAGCCCATGACATCCTTTGGGCTATACTGTACTCTCTCAGGCGCCTCTCGTTCCGGATACAGAGCTGATCAACCCCAGTCACGATGGACAAAAAACTAGCAAGTGCTTTCTTCGAGCCGAGACAAGTCCATGATTGCGAGTAGAAGACCACATGATCTGGAGCGATGAGTTCCTGGAGCGTCCACCCTCTTGAAAACCACCGACTCGATCCCATTAGCTCTAACAAATCAATCCTACAAGGAATTTGACTTGGAATGTCTGTGAGGTATACATAGCAAACCTCTGCCTTCTTATACCACGCGAACATAGAATTGATCGCTTCTGAAAGTTCGGCTGAACTTGATTTGTCGATACACACTGTGTCTATCCAGGCGTACGACAAACCATCGCGGCAGGCTTGCTTGAATGTAGCGAAGATCTTCGCGAATCCCGGCTTGCTGGATTTCCATCGCCGCGTCACCGCTGAGCGCCATTCGGCGAAAGTTGGCTCGTAGTCGCCCCATGTGTGTGATAAAATGGCGTACTTGGGAAGGTTTGGAGGCCCAAACTCCTCGAACTTCAGAGTCTTTGCATTGATGAGTCGCATAACACCGCGCTGGATAGCAAATGATGGAAGTCGATTGGCAACATCCTGCAGATGAGAGCGGAAAGAAGAACGCCAAAAGCTGAACGCCAATACCAGTGGTCAGCATTCAGCCACAGCAGGAGGCAATTCATGGCAACCCAAACCCTGCTTCCAATTACTGCTTATCTAATGGTACATATAACTAACAATAAAGGTTCTTATAAACTACCTAGAAAGCTAGGTTAAAATATATATAAGTGTAATTAATTTAGGAATTAAATAAAAAATGTCATTGTTTTAATTCTTTATATACTTATTAATTTTAAATAGGAATGCTTCTGTAATGAGAAAAGATACACAAATCAAAGTCCGTGGCACGGCTTGTCTTTACTCTGTGTAACCACACAAAAGGCAATGCAGCACAGCCTGCAGACACAGCCACTGACAGCACAATCGTTGTCGAACACACCTGACGCAGCTGATTATAATGACGGCAATACCTCCAGGCTCCCGAGTGACTTGAAAAAAATTTGACGTCTCCACTTTCTCTTCTACCGTAGATGACCCTCAGTGACAGGCCGCGTTCCGCGTAGAGTATTTGTTCGTTGTCCGTTCCAGCGGGCAGCAGTAGCCCTACTCCAGCTCAGCGCCTGGGCACCCACGCGTACAAGGCCAAGCAACTGCAAGGCGTCCTTGTCCGCCACAAGGCGAATACACCATAGCCTTGTCCGCAGTCTCAATGCGAACCGTCAGACAAACGTTTAGAAATGAGAGTTAAATTTTGGTACTCGATAAATGGTTATCCCGCCCCTAACATGTTACACGTCATTAAGAGGGGCAATCTGTATAGTACCGTTCGGTGGACAAGGCTCCACTCAAGGTCTCAACCGAATGTTTTGTGAAGTTTCGTCCTAGCTCTTGATCAATCAAGAAATGATTCTTGAAGGTTACTGCGGTACGTGAAAGACGTACTCCGGTGTACAAGGTCATGGAAGACTTGAGCAGCGGATGCACGTTTGGCAGCCCCTGACTCTTTTACAAGCTACAATCTGAAACGGTACGTACCCTGAGCAATAAGGCTGTGAGGATACTTGGGTACATGTGAATGCCTCGCCATGCGCGTGATTGTAGCGCGGGTGCCGCCTAGGTATTGGGGCTGCTCGGCCCCCTCCGATGACATCCAGCCTCAATCCTTGATCCGCAAGTTTCCTCTGTATATGTTCTTATAATAGCACCGTACAACGCACCGTGGCGAATCCTTGCCCAGGAGCACACACGCAGAGCGCCGAGGGGGCTCCGAGTGACACTGAGGAGATCCGAGTCGTCTCTTCGGTCTAATCCAGACCGATTTCACCCAATGTGCAATCTATCATTCGTAGGCCGGTGTCCTCTGTTCCTGCCAACACCAACACTGTGTGGCGGGCACAAGACTGCCCTTAGGAAAAGTCTCCCAGTATATTGCAAACCCCAAGCCCACCTTCACAGGGTTTGAGCCTCAAGGGCAGTTTTTTTTTTTTTTTTTTTTTTTTTTTTTTTTTTCTCTTTTTCCAGTGATGATTTTATTAATCCAGAGTATGATAAAATCAAAATTACTCTTACTGAATTCATCTATAATACCTTGGCTATAGCAACTGCTCGGGGGATAGAATGCAAAGACAACTCAATTGGCTAGGGGAGGAAAAGAAATGCATAAAGTGGCCTTTATTTCGCCCTTTATGGAAGCTACTACACCCTACGCATTAATAGCAGAAAATTACCATCAAAGGATTTTAAACCCCCTTTTCATCCAGTTCTCAGCATCAGGAAGAGCCAATCGATACTGGGAGAGTTAAAAGAGTCCCAGTCTAGAGAACCGCCCGTCGTGGTTATATCTGAGTTAGCGTACGCCCACCCAGCTTCTACAGTACGCCCACCTAGCTTCCAGCGTTGGCCCACCCAGTATAAGGAAATTAGTTATATGCGCTATAAAATATTAATATTGCAAGGTTATTAATAAAGCATAGCTATAGCTATCCCAAAGGGGTTTTATAGCTACCTTAAAGAAATTTCATAGCTACCCCTTTATTTGCAACTTAAAAGTTACTTCTACCCTTTATCACCCTCTGCCGCCCTTTGCAGCCCTCTGCGCCCTCTGCGCCCTTTAAGCGCTCTACGGCCCTTTGGGCGCTCTGCAGCCCTCTGGGCGCTCTGGGGGCTCTGGGGCCCTCTGGGCGCTCTGGGGCGCTCTAGGCTTTTTAGGCTTATATTTTTAAAGTATTGCTTAAATTAAAAAATAGCTACCCTGGCTTATTGAAAACCCTGCAGTACTTACATTTTAGTGCGGATGCAGCTAATTTTCCTTGTACTGAGTGGGCCAACGCTGAAAGCTGGGTGAGCGTACTGTAAAAGCTGGGTGGGCATACGCTGACTCGTTATATCTTAGTATAATACCTCCCCCTAATTCAAGTCAACCCGAACCCTGCACCCTGCATAGGAGCACTGCTCATTTTGTAGTATATACAACCAACAAGGAAAATCCTCGAAAACCACGTGGAAACCCAGGCTAAGATGCAATCAACTCAGGAGCTGGATCAACGCCCAAGACATGGAGAAGCCCGCAGCATCCTTCCGGTCGCTCCCAGCAGAGCTCCGCCGACTCATCACACGTCAGCTCCACAGTGCCAGTGCCGCGTGCCCCCCACACAACTGTTCCTCGTCGACAAGCAGATGCGTCGCGAGGCACTGGAGGTCTTCTACTCCAACGTCCATCTCGACTTCTACAATGTTAACCTCGGCACAACGCTGTCCTTCCTCCGCGACGTCCTCCCCGCGCGAGGGCCTGTCACGGCTCCGGCGTCTGCAGTTCACCATGACCGAGGCGCAGTGCGAGGGCTGGGCCGCTGGGGCCGTCGCCAGCGGCTACCCGGCCTCGATGCTCGAGCGGGTCGCGGGACCGTATTGGGGCGGCGGCCCGGCGCCCCGGCTTGATTACGAGAACGACTGGCGGGCGATTGTAGCCTTTGTCGCGGAGTGTGCTGACCTCCCCCACCTCAGCATCACCGTGGACATGGACGAGTGCGCCTGGCCCTTCATCGAGGACACCCTGATGTGGGACGACGAGCCTGATCTTTCTTGGTTCCGGTTCGTTTATGACCTCTACATTGACGTGGCCACGGCAACGTGCTCACTAAAAGGACTCGGCGAAGTGAACCTCGAGCTCGGTGTGTTTGAGCAGATGAGGCTTTGGCTGGAAAGAGGGGTGCTCCGATACCATAGGGAGCGCACTTTGAAGTCGCCCCACGCCCGGATGCTCGAAGAGCTCCTGTGGCGGCGGCCTCGCTTTTATCAAGCCATGCCGCGCTGGCACAACGTGAACCGGAGGCTAGAAGGATCAAATTACAAGCCTGATCCATAGACACTCGTGGGCTGGCAACCCGAAAAGCAGTATTTATGGCCAAATGAGGCCCTGCGAACTCGTAACCCCTCAAATATGAGGGTTGCGGTTGCATGTTTGGTGTTCTATGGTAATCAATTCTCCGGGGCTGCTGTATCTAGATGAAACAGCTGCCGTTTAAATATCTGTCAGGCGTTACAAGAGCTGGAGAGCGCAGTGATGAGCAATTTGTATGCAGACTACTCTGCACTTGTATGGACTCCCCTCGAGATTCAGAGCTTTCCTTGGATTACGTTTACATGACCACCTCAACTCCAACCCTCGCTTAGTTAGTACTGGCCAGTCCCAAGGTTCTTCATCAAAGTAATCCTTCATGAGCGGGCGATGGAAACGATACTTGTAGTCTTACACTATTTGCCTATAAGGCGCTCTTCTACACAAGAAACCAACAAATGGTGAATCCACTTGAGTCATTTCAAACTGAAGTTCTATGATAGACACGGCCAATATCTGTACAACTGCGTCTTCATTGTGACTGAATGATGACAGTTGTAAGTGTGCCCGCAATTGGTTTTAACTTCCACAAAACAAGAAGAACAATATGAGGGCATGAAGCACTAACGCTTTTCCGTTTTAACGTTGCGTTCGTGATCACTCCAGAATTTCTTTTTGAGTGGATCAGACAGGCTCGCACATGGCAGTCGCTGTGGCGTGTCATTGAGATTCAAACCCAGATCATGGGATTCCCTCGAGTCCTTGTCCAGTGTCTCTAGGAAAGATGCTTCTGGAAGGATGTCTATCAAATGGTGTGTATTAAAGTGTCACAGCGGGTGCGATTGCGAAGGAGCCAAACTACTCAGACTGTGGAAGGATTGCGAAGGAGCCAAATTAGTTCAGACTGTGGAAGGCTGTTGGTTCTAACCCAATGGCAGATCCTTGCCCAGCTTAGGCAACCTCAATGTGGGTTGGTCTGCGGCTGACCATGCCAAGGTTTTAGTATGTTGAGTGATACCAATATAAGAGCGGGAATGCCAATCTTGTCGCTGCGGTCAGTAGTCCACCAGTCAACACCGCCAAAGTTGACCGAGCCTCAGTTAGCATCCGGAAACGCTTATACCGCCTTCGCTTTGATTGATCGGCCTGCAGTTTTCTATTATTTCTGCCCCAACTCTCCCATCTTAGATAAAAATCTAGCACGCTTACGCGCCTCAACCGAATACAAGCGTCGTCGGGCACTCACAAACACTCCAGTATCCACAATCTCACGCCTTTTCCCCACCACAATGTTTGACGGTTTCGCACCCCGCCACATCCCTGGCCTTTTGTTCGTAAATCTCAGTTTCACTTTCCATCCGAGACTCCTGCGTTCTCCGAGGGACTTCGGCACAGCTGCTAACACTTGAGCCCCACAGCGTCGCCTCGACCATGACGTTCGGGGGCATGTGGCCAATATTCAACGCCCGAGCAGCGATACTCGAGTTCGGTTTCCCGGCTAGGATAGCCGACACGCCCGCGGCGGCCCCGGTAATGGTGGTCGGGTGTGCTCGTACTACTGTTATCGGCCTCCTGGTCTTTATGTTCTACTCCCGCGGCCAGCTTGATCTCGTAGATCAGGTGATGGCTGTTATAGGCTCATACGCTGGGTTGGTCGATAGCTATGTTGTGTGGAAAGAGGGTAGGCCTCGAAAGGCAATTTTCCGGCTCGTCAGTTCTTGGCTGCTTGCTGCCTGGGGGTTCGCTGGGTTGACAGCGTCCAGTAAATGATTCTTACCACCATTTAATGTATTAGGAGGTTTTATGGAGGGATAACACTTCGGACAGCCATGCACTACTCCAAAAGACAGTAGCACCTACCTGATTTGTGATGCTGCCCACTTCGTTCACATTCAGTCGAGACTAGAACGGGCGACACTTGTCAACGCATATCATTCTTTTTCCCTTGATGACCCTGAGGCTGATCAATGCCGGTTACCGGCTTCGAGACGATGTGAGAAGAGTCTTCTCCATGCATTAATGGCAGAAGGCAGTCCAGAGACATTGATGGAATCCCCCTGGAATGGTCTCAAAACAGTCTGTAATTGACATCATCCTTCCTTGTTTGCTTATTTCCGAAATATGTCCCTATAAATCGTATCTAAAACATCTCATATCCCACCTTCACGGCCGTTGGTCTCCTTGCTTGCTCAAGACAGTTGTAAGCGATGTCGAAAAGCTCTATGTCGCGGCCTAGGAGTTGTACAAGTCAGTTCATCCTGAAGACTCCGCATGCCCCGAGAGTGGCCTGCCAGCAAAGACATGCTTACTTGGCTCACCAATGATTGAAATTGCGACGGGAAGGTTCTCAACTCTGCCGGTGACCTTAGAGTCGTACGGTGTTGTTCCAACTTGTTGCATGCGTCCAGCAGTTAGTCTCACGTGTAATTTCCTACAATTTGGGCGCAATCCGAGAGAGACGTACTTGGTATGGTCAATTCAGGGGCACCCAGAATTGGAGACAGGAACAAATTCGGTACACCGACGGGATTGAAAGGTGGCCTGACGATTGTGAGTATAGTTGTCTTCCAACAAGAAAGGGATGTGAGCCCGAGAGGACTCACAACGGCGGGTAATCGCGGTACCGAGGCGCAATGTTCTCGATTGGAATCAACACCAGCGTATCCCTCTTGCCTCGTTGCATCACAACGTCGAGAAACCAGTCTTTGTATATGTCCAACTTCTTCACTGCAACATCTCGTTCTGCTCGAGTGATTTTCGAGGACATGTGCCTTGCAGAAAAGTTTAAGCAACATCCTAACCAAATTGGGGAGAAGATTCAAACTGACAATTGCCAGCGGACTGGAGGGCTCACGTAAGGCTGCTTGCCATAGCGTTGGGTATACTCGTCTCGAAAAGATTCGAAGTTGTGGTAATCATCGAAGAAGAATGAGTTCCGGCAGACCTAGGTGATTTGTGAGTTTGACAGTGTGTTTATCAATGCGTAAGGAGCTCGCAAACATCTTTCATGTAGCCCTCGAGCGACATGCCTCCAGCTGCCTTGGGCGGACAATTAGACCAAAGCTCATTGAAAGAAACTGTCTCATGCTTGATCCCCAAGGATGTTTCAAGATCGTGGACAAAGTCGTCAATGATCGCCAGTTGAGCCTTGTTAGTGATGGTGGACATGTAGTCGGTCGGGTAGATGACGGTGGGAAAGCCCTGAAATACTGATTAGCTTGGGACTTTGGTGAAAGCGAGTGTGAGAATGGGGTTTCTATTATCCCGGACTGACTGATTTCTTGAACGGATTCAAAGTCTGTCCATACCAGAGTCTCGCAAACCGTTGACAAGAGACGAGATCTCTTCCGGAGAATGTAGGCATGTCAAACCGCCTGCATCATACGGCGCGCATTATGTCAGCGCGGCACTCTACTATCTTTTTCGGTACCGTTTGCCCTCACCTGAAGCTTGGAAAATAGCCTTCGTAAGGGAGTACACCATGAGTCGGCCGCATAGCGATGCACCCGTTCCAATGGCCTGGGCGCCTTCCACTTCCGCTCGCTACAGGCTTGGAGTCAATCAGGGCACACACAAGCACTGTCGAGTTGTGATGGCTCACTGTCAGATCCAATTGCAATATCAAGCCAGTCATAGGCACCAATTGCTGCACCACTGCAGCTGCTGCTTCCAGCCGGTGACTGGTAACCGTCGGCTCGCGGATTCCACGGCGCCTGGTAGTCGACACACTCGACAGGCTCTTCCGTAGCAGCGAATGATGCTAACTTGGTGGTCCCGACGATGGCCGCGCCCATGTTGGTGAGAAGCTCAATGCACGCCGCTGTCTTTGGAGGGGGCCTGTCGTGATACAAGTCGAAGTACGCTTTGTTGCAAACGGACGTCGGCATGCCCTTGATCTGAAAAATGTCCTTGACAGCAATTCTCAAGCCTGACATTTGCTGAGCCTTGCTTGTAGTATCGGTGGCCATTCGTGAGGGCACGGCCACTGAGAGCTCCTGCAGGCCATCGCCGCCAATCCGCAGAGGATAGAAATGGCTAGGGAAACCGGTTAGCAGTCAAAAAAGACCAAATAGCTGCTCAATGGTAGAGAAATGGATACTAACCCCGACGTCTCTTGGCCAAGGGCATGAATAAAAGTACCGTGGCTATCGTCATAGACCCGGAAGACAGGTCGCAGACCGAGGCCAGCCTCAATGTGAGGCCCGGAGGCGAGAGTCTCAAATAATAGCGTTGGATGCTTGGTCTATTAGGCTAGCTAACGTCTATTCTACGGGAGGGAAGGCCCTTATTTATAGTTATTATCCTCTATATAGTGGTAAACATATAGGGAAAAGGATATCCCATATTAATAATAACCTAAATATCTAAAATATTTTAATAGCTCCCCTTAAATTAATTCCCTTTTATTTATTTATATATTTATATTTATATTTTAATAATTTTATATATGGAATTTAATTTATAAAAAAGAAATATTTAATTATATAATAAGAAAATCTTATAAAAGGGAAAAACTTACTTATTTAAATATTTATATATTTAAGTAAAAAAAGTAAAAGTTTATTATTATTTAAATTTAAACTTATAATTAATAAAGTATTATATATTAAATTATAATTTTATATAAGATTTATTAATTATTTTATAATAATTATAATATATTATAATATTTTTATATATTAAAGTTATATATTATTTTATTTATATTATATATATTATAAAAATATATTTTTTATATAAAATTAAATATATATAAATATAATATAAGTATATTATAACTTATAATATAATATATAATATATATAAGTTATATAAATAATGTTTATTTTTAAGAAAAATCTTTATTATTTTAATTATTTCTTTTAAGGAAAACCCTTTAATATTTAAGGTAATATTATTATATATATATATAATTAAGTTTACTTTATTTTTTTATTTTTTATAAGTAAAAGAAAGAATTTTAATTATAATTATTAAAAAGTAAATACTTTAATTTATTTTATATATATTATAATATAAATAAAAAAATTCTTTATTTTTTAACTTAATACTTTTATATTATTTTTTTTATTAAATTATACTTTTTTATAAACTTTTTATAATATAATTTATTTATTAATTTTATAAGCTAATTTATTAAATTTTATTTAAAATATATATATTTTAATATTATTTTATTATTTTTTATTACTTTTCTTATATAATAATATATAATATTTATATATTTAGTTTTTTTATAAAATAAGGTATTTTTAATTAATTTCTTAATTTTATTATTATTTATATATATAATAAAAAGTTTAAAATTAAAGTAAATATTTAAATTATTATTAAAATATTTAAGTAAATTATATAAATATTTAGCTTTTTTTATAACTTTTCTTAAAGCTATATATTTTATTTTTATAAAGGAAAGTATTAATATTTTTTTTTAATTAAAGGTTTTAACTTATAAGATTTATTTTATGCCATTCTTTTAGAATGGTTTTGTATCCCGTCCGAGGGATAAGCTCCAAACCCATCTCCCACCAAAAAATATTAATTCTCTCTTATAGGAAACTAAATATATAGGAATATTCTCTAAATCTTTCTCTATGTAATGATATTAGTTGCATAATTTAAAACCTTATATTTATTAAGAAATAAATAGAAAAAGGAAAGTAAAATGTTAAGGATTTATATAGCCTTCCTAAGAAAGTATTAATATTGCTTGGATTTTTAAATTTAATTCTTTTAATTAGCTAATTTTTACCCTGCATGCAAGGTAAGCTATAATAAGAAATAAGAGCTAAGGGATAAGAGCTAAGAAATAAGAGATAAGAAATAAGAGATAAAAGATAAGAGATAAGAGATAAGAGATAAGAAATAAAAGATAAGAAATAAGAGATAAGAAATAAGAGATAAGAAATAAGAGATAAGAAATAAGAGATAAGAGATAAGAAATAAGAAAAGTAGAAAAGAAGAAATAAATAAATAAATAAATAAATAAGATTAAATATATAGGAATATTTTTTAAATTTTTCTTTATATAATAATATTAATTATATAATTTAAAACCTTATATTTATAAAGAAATAAAAAAAAATAAAAAGGTAAAATGTTAAGAATTTATATAGCCAGAGTTATAATAATATCTATATATTTTATATTTTAAAATATAAAATACATAAATATATGTATTTATATTTATATTTAAATACCATATTTATATCTATATTTATATTTATATAGGCCTTGTATTTTATATTTATATTTATATTTATATTTATATTTTTAAAATTTTAAATTTGCATTTTGTATTTAAAATATAAAATATAAATATAGATATAAATTATATAATATTTAATTTAAATCTTATGATTTTAAAATAAAAAGAAATTATATTTAAATTCTATTTAATTTAAGCATTTTAAATATATTTATATTTAATTTTATTAAAAATATATAAATACTTTAAAAATAAAAAACTTAAGGTAGAAACTTGTTAAATAAGAAGATAAGATTTAGATAAGAAAATAAGGTTTTTTTTAAAAAAGTACTTATATATTATATTTAATATCTTTTTAGAAAAAAAAGATATAAAAATAAAAAACATATTCTTAAATAGCTAATTTTAAGCTTACTTTAAAAGGATTTTTAATAAATTTAATTAATTAATATTGATATATAATGTATTTTATATTTATATTTTATATTTATATATTTAAAATATATATATTTATATTTATATTTATATTTTTATATTTATATTTGTATTTTGTATTTTTAAAATTTTATGTATTTATATTTATATTTATATTTTTAAAATTTTCTGTATTTATATCTATATTTATATTTTGTATTCTATATTTTTTATATTTTCATAACTCTGTATATAGCTTTCTTAAGGAAGTATTAATATTATTTAAATCTTTAAATTTAATTTTTTTAATTAGCTATTTTTTACCTTATATATAAAGTAAGCTATAATAAGGGATAAGAAATAAGAAATAAGAGATAAGAAATAAAAGATAAGTAATAAGTAATAAGAAAGAAAGAAAGGAATAAATAAATAAATAAATAAATAAATAAATAAATAAATAAATAAATAAATAAATAAATAAATAAATAAATAAATAAATAAATAAATAAATAAATAAATAAATAAATAAATAAATAAATAAATAAATAAATAAATAAATAAATAAATAAATAAATAAATAAATAAATAAATAAATAAATAAATAAATAAATAAATAAATAAATAAATAAATAAATAAATAAATAAATAAATAAATAAATAAATAAATAAATATTCTTAAGATATAATTATTTAAATAATAATTATTATTTTCTTTAATAATAAATAAGTTTTTAAAATCCTTCTTAATTAATAAAAGATTTAATACCTTATTTCTTTCTTTTATATTTTTATATATAATTAAATAAAATTATATAACTTTTATAATATATATATATTTATATTTTTTATAATAAAAAGTATATATATATATCTTTAATAATAAAAAAAATATATATTTAATAATAAGAATTTAAATAATATCTTTTTTAAATAACTTTTATATATATAATATATATATATATAATATAATTTATTATTAAATAATAAATATTATTAAGTAATAAATTCTTTTAACTTTATTTAATATTTATTTATCTTAATACTTATTTAATATAATTAATTTAATAAAGTTTAATATTAATTAATATTAATTATATTTATTATTTATTTTAAATTAATTTAATTAATTTAAAGAACTTAATATAATTATATTTAAGTTTAAAATAATTAATATTTAATAAGGTATTTTATTTTAATATAAATTATATTTTAACTTTTTATATTAATTTTACTTTAATTTACTTATTTAAATATTTAATATATTTAAAATTAATAATTATTAAAATATTTTAAGAAAATAATATCCTTTAATTATATAAGTAATTAAAAACTTTTAAAAAAAATATAAAACTTATATTTATAACTTAAGCTATTAATATCTTTTATATTTTTAAAATTATATTATATTATAAAATAAATTAATAATAATCTTATAAAAATATATATATTAATTAATATAAACTTAATTAAATTAAAAAGTAAATATTTATTTAATATATTATTAATTAAGATTCTTAAGGATTTTTTTTATAATTATTTAATATAAAAGATATAATTAATTTCTTATTAATATTATATAATATTAAATGTATTAATAAGCATTAAGCTTAATACTTTATAAATATATAATTAAGCCTTAAAATTAAGTTTAATTATCTTTATAATTATTAAAAAGCTTTTTATAAAGATTTAAAGATTATTAAGAACTAATTTAAATTATTTTTAATAATAATTTATAATTAAGAAATTAAATAAATTAATTTTATAAGGGCTTTTTTAAATAATATATTAAAAGAAAAAGTTTTTTAAGTACTTTTAAATAATTTTAATACTTTTATTAAATACATAAGTAAGTTTATTTTAAACTTATTAGCTAAATTTAATTATAATCCTTTTAAAAAGTAAGTTATTTATTTAAATAAGATATTATATAGCTTAAAATAATCTTTAAAAAAATAATAATAAATAATAATTTAGCTATTTAAAAACTTAAATTTTAAGCTTTTTTTTAAATTTAATAATTTTTTATAATAAAGCTTTTAGCTTATTTATTATTATTTATATAAATAATTATTTTATTATAAGGCTTAGAATTTAAAAGATTTAAGCTTTAAAGTAATATATTAATAAAGTATATATTATAAAAGATTAAGGATTAGCTTTTTTTTTTAAGGATTTAAATAATTTAAAATTAAAAAAAATAATTTTTATAATTATCTTAAAATAAATATATTAAAAAAGCTATTAAAACCTTTAATTTAAAGGATTTTAAGCTTATTTTAATTCCCTTATAATTAAATTAACTTATTAAACTTTTTAATAAATCTTTATTAAATAAAACTTAATATAAGTTATTTTAAGTTATAATAAGTATTATTATTTATTTAATTATTTAAATTAAGCTTAATATAAGCTTTTTAATATAATAATTAATTAAGTACTTTTAAGTATTTAAAAAAGAATACTTAATAATTATTTAAGGGCTTTTTAAGTATTTAAATAATTATAAATTATTAAATATTAAGTATTTTAAAAGAAAATTAACTTTTATAAGCTATTTAAATAATAACTTTATAAGATATAAAGCTATCTTTAAATTAATTTATAAGTATATTTTTATTTTAATTAAAGAACTTATTTTTTAAAAGTTTAAAAGAACTTATATTATAATATTATTTATATTAAAAGCTAAGTTTATAAGGCTTATAAAAGTTATTTAAAAGGTTTAATAGCTTTATAAGCTTTATAAGGAGTAAAATAAGTTTATTTAAATGCTTATTACTTTTTATAAAGATAATTTAAGTATTATTTTTATTATTAAAAATTCCTTATATTATAATTAAATTAAGTATATCTTTTTAAAATTTTATTATTTAAGAAATAAGGTTTAAAAGAAAACCTTTAAAATTAAATACTTAAAAATTAATAAAATAATAATAAATAAGCTTATAAAAGCCCTTTTAACCTTTAAATTTTAAGGGTTTTTAAATTTATTAAGCTTAAAGTAGCTAATAAAATAATACTTCTTTAATTATAAAATAAAAAGGATTTTCTTATATTATTTTTTTTAAATATTATTATATTTTAAAGTTAGTTTTAGCTATTATTTTCTTTTTTTAAAAATTAAATATTATAAGCTACTTTTAGCTTATCTTTTTAATAAAAGAATTATTAAATATAATAATTATTAAAATTCTTTAATATATATATATTAAGAAATAAATTTAATAATTATAAGTTAATTCTTTAAATATTATATATAAGCTTAAAAGAAACCCTTATATTTCTTATAATTTTTACTTAAAATAAATAAAAAGTATATAATTTTATATTTAGTTTTTTAATTTATATATAAACTTATTTTTAAGGTTATAAGGGTTAAAAGTATAAAGTTATTTTACTTTAAAGCTAATAACTTTTTTTTATTTTATAAGAGTAATATTTTTATATTAAAGATATTTATAATATATTTTTAAGTAAGATAATATTAAAAAGTATATAAGGTAATTTCTTAGCTTTTTTTATAAATTTAATTATTTTAAATATAACTTTATATATTAATATTATAAGCCTTTTAAGCTTTAAACATTTCTTATAACTTAATAATTATAAGCTTTTTAAGCTTAAAAAGCATTATTTTTAAGGCTTATTAACCCTTATATTTTATATTTATATATAATTAATTATATAAAATATAATTTTAATATTTTATTTTATAATACCTTATTTATTAAAGAAAACTTAATATTTTACTTTTTAAACTTAAATATATAATAAATATACTTATTAAAGGTAGCTATTTAATATTTAAAACCTTTTTATTAAGGTATAAAAGGAGCTTTACCTTATAAATAAGTATTATTAAATTACTTATATAATTATATATTATAGCTACTTTTTATAATATATTACTTTTAATAATATAATATTTAATTTTATTTAATAAGTTATAAGTTCTTTTTTTATAATATAATATAAAGCCCTTAAGTTTAAACTTTATTTATATTAAATTAAATACCTTTATTTCTTATTAATATTATAAACCTTATAAGTTTTAAGTAAGATTAAGTATTTAAATAATATTAAAATTAATTATTAAATAATTAAAAATAATTTTTATTTTAAGCTTATATTATTTAAAATATATTTAAAGGAGGGTATAAATAAGTATTATTAAACTACTTATATAATTATATATTATAGCTATTTCTTATAATATATTGCTTTTAATAATATAATAGCTATTTTTATTTAATATACCTTATAAAATATACCTTATTTTATAAAGTTTTAAGTAATAAGTTATTATAAATAAAAAAGTTAAGTATATTAATATTAATATAAAGTTTTTATTTAATATTATTATTAAGTTTAATAATATTATATCTTATCTTAATATTAATAACCCTTAATATAATATTAAAAATATTAATAAAGTTAATTTAAAATAATTAATAAGATTTATATAAATATTAATTATATTTTATAATATATTATAATTCTTAAGTTTATTATTATTAAATTTAACTTATAAAATATAATATTTAATTATAGCTTATTTTATTAATTATTAATATAATATAAAAAAGTAAAAATTAAATATAAATAATATTTTAATAAGGAAATAAAAAAAGGGGGGAATAAAAGTATAAATAAAACTTTAAAACCTTTACCTTAAAAAGTTTAAAACTATTTAGCTTTAAAATAGTTTAAATATATTAATATTAATAAATTAAAAAAACTTAGGAATATATATAATAATAATAATTTATAAAAAGGGAGAATATTATAATAAAAGGCTTTAATATAAAGTAATCTTTTAATATACCTCCTCTTCCCTTTTAGCCTTACTTATATATTATTAGCTAAATAATAATTTAATACTTTAAATAATTTAAAATAAAAAAAAACTTATACTTAAGCTATTTTAAGTTTTAAGTTTTATATTATATTATTTTAATATTCCTTATAATTTATTATAAACTAATTATTTTAAAATTAAATAAGATATAATTATATTTTTAATAATTTATAAGAAATTAATAATAATAAAGATAATAATAAAGTTTTAATTAAGAAGCATAATTATTTTATAATATTAAAAATTAAAATTATAAAGTTTATAATAATTTATTAATATATAATTAATATTTTTTTTAAAAATTAAACTTAAGCTAATTTATTTATTTATTTATATTAAAGAATTAATTATATTTAAAATGCTTATAATTAAGCTACTTTATATTTTATAATATAATTAATTTTATTAAAATAATAAGTAAAAAAGTAATTAATTTATATTTTTTTATATTTATTATATTACCTTATTTATATATAAATTATAATTTTTAAAAAACTTAAAAAGTTAATTTAAAAAATAATTATTATAATACTTTAACTTTTAAAAGTAATAAATTTTCTTAATATAAGCTTTATTTTATTCTTTTTTTAACTTTCTAAATTTTAATTAAGGCTACCTTTTTAATAAAATTAATACCTTATAATATCTTTAATTAAATTTATTAAGCTAAAGATTTTTAAGTTAATAATTAAAATATAAATAATTATTTTATTACTTATTTATTATAAGCTTACCTTATATTACTTTAATTAAAGGTATTTAAAAAAGGTTTATATTTAAAGTATAAAGGAAAAGGTTTACTTTTTATTTATATTTATATTAAAGTTTATTTTTATAAGGCTAAAGCTTATTAATTAATTATTATAAATATAAGCTTAAATTATAATATATTTCCTTTTTTTAAGTTAAAGTTATAAAGGAGTTTTTTTATAAGGCTAATTATTTAATAAAAAAATAAAAAAACTAATGCTTTAATTATAAATTAAATATTACCTTTTACCTAGCCCTTTAATTACTTATATATGCTTTTATTATATTATAAAACTATTTTATTTTTAATAATTAGCCTTCCCTACCCTTATAATTTAATATATTAATTAAAGTAAGCTTATAAAAAATAATTATTTAAGTATAAGCTAATAGCTAAATTAATAATATTCTTAAAAATCTTTAATTTAAGCCTTTTATATAAGCTTTCTTACTTAAAACCTTAAGATTATAAACTTATTATATAACTTATAATTAATTAATATTTAATTATAAATATTTTACTTTATTAATAAGTATTTTTTAAGTTTTAAAAGTTTTATAATATTAAATTAGCTAATATTAGCTAGCTTATTTAGCTTAAGCTAATATTAAGCTAATAATACTTTTAAGCCTTACCTTATAAATTAAATTTATATATTAAAAATAAACTTAATTAAATACCTTTTCTTTATTAATAATAAAAAATAAAAGCTATATTTAAGTTTTTTTATAATAATTTAAGTAATTATATTTATAATAACTAAGTTAGCTATAAATATAATACTTAACTTTACTTATTAAAATTATTATAATATTAATATTTATAGCTTTTACCCCTTAAATATAAATATTATTCTTCCTTATTATAATATTAAAGATATCTTTATATTAATATAAAGTAAAGTAAAAGTTATTAAACTTTTTTAATTATTCTTTATAATTAAGCTAAGCTTTTATTATAATAATTAACTTATTAATTATAAATAATACTTTATAATTATTAAGCTAAACTTATATATTTATTATATAAGTAATTTAATTAAATTAAATAAAAAAATTAATTATTCCTTCTTTATTATATTATTATAATATAATTAAGCTAAGTTTAACTTATTATTATTTAAAAGAATTATTAAGTATAAAGTAAACTTTATTTAAAAAGCTTTTTAATTATTTTTTATATAATATAATAAAATTAATATAAAGTAAAAATTAATTATAAAAAGTTCTTAATTAGCTAAATATATAATAAAACTAAGCCTTTATATTCTTAATTACCTCTTTATTAATTATATATTTAGCCCTTATCTTAATTAATTAAGTTATTAAAAAGTCTTAAAATATTAACTTTTTAAAATAAGGTAAAACTTATTAAATTATTATTATTTTATTATTATTTTTCTTTATTAAATTTTATATAATTATATTATAAGTTTATAAATATAAAAGGACTTTAAATATATATTATAAGCTAGCTTTATATTACTTTAATTAAAAATATTTAAAAATAATTATATTTAAAGTATAAAGGAAAAAGTTTATTCTTTATTTATATTTATACTAAAGCTTATTATTATAAGCATAAGCTTAAATTATAATAATAAGCTTATAATATTCTTTAAATATAAAAGTAACTTATTAATTACCTTTTTTATATTATTTTATTATATAAGCTAATAAAAAAACCTTTAAAATCTTATAAAGGTTAATAATTATAATTATTTAAATTATAATTATATTTTTATTAAATTAAGCTTAATACTTTTAATATAAATATATATATTAAAGATAAGAATATTATTAAAAAATATTATATTTAAGGTATAATTTTAAATAAGAATTAATATTAAATATAAAAGATTTTATTTAAGGCTTAATTTAAAGATATATATAATATATATTTTTAAGGGAAATAAGTTAAATTTTAAGGTTAATAAGTTTTTTATTTTAATAATAATAAGCTAATTAATAAATATAAATAAATAATTAATTAATTATACTTATTATATAAAATAAATAATAAAAAGTTATTATACTTAGCTTTAAAATAAATAGCTTTAAAAGTAAACAATTAAGATAAAGCTTAATTTATTTAAACTTATTTATAATAATTTATATTAAAGTTTTTTAATTTTATTATAAAAGTAGTTTATTTTATTAATTTATTATAAATTATTAAAAATATACTTAAATATTATACCTTAAAATAATTAATTTATAATAATTAATATAAATTTTTATATTAATATATAAAATTATTATATATTTATTAATATTTAAGCTTTTTAATTTAAGAGTATTATTTAAATAATTTAAAAACTTTTTAGCTTAAATAAATACTAAATAAGCTTTTTAAGGCTTATTTAATTTAATATAATATCTTATTATCTTAATTAAATTTAAGTTAAATTTATTATAATTTTTATAAATATTTTTTAATTTATATTTAATAGCTTAAGTAAACTTTAATATTATAAAGTTTTATTTTACTTTTATATATTTACTTAAAATTAATTATATTTAATTATAATAATTAAAATTAAAATAGCTTATATTTTTAAAAGAAAAATTAATTAATTATTTTTATAATATATTTTTATAATCTTTAACTTTTATTTTTATATTTATAATATAAAATATAACTTTTTATAAACTTAATTAATATATTAAGATAATAAAGTAAGATAAATTTCTTTTTAATTTCTTTATTTATAAATAATTTATAATTATTAATATATATTTAAGTATTAATA
Organism: Diaporthe citri; assembly: GCF_014595645.1. Taxonomy (NCBI): domain Eukaryota; kingdom Fungi; phylum Ascomycota; class Sordariomycetes; order Diaporthales; family Diaporthaceae; genus Diaporthe; species Diaporthe citri. Next base: position 847,797 of record NW_025064846.1, read on the forward strand.
TTAAATAAATTATTAATATTATTATTAAAAAGGTTTAAATATTATTTATAACCCCTTTTATAATATATTTATAATTATTAATTAAATTTTAACTTTAATTACTTAATATTAATAAGAATTTAATAATTTATAAGCATAAAAAATTATAATATATATTTATTTTAATAATCTTTTTATTAAAATTAAATTTAATATATATAAGCTTATAAGATTTATATATCTTATTATTAATTATATTTAAAAGCTTAAGAATATAAGAAATAATAATTTAATTAAGGTTTTTTAGCTAAGTATTTTACTTATTTTTATTAAATAATAATTAAATTAAGCTATTAATAATTATATAAAATATTTTTATTATTTAAAATAAGCTTTTTTAATTAGCATTATTAATAACTTTTATAATAATAAAAATAAAGATATGGAATTTAATAATTTTTATATATTTATAATAAATATATAAGGAATTTATATATATATATATATATAGTAAATTTATAATAAATTTATTATAAAATATTATAAATATAAGTATTTATAATAAATTTATTATAAAGTTATTATAAAAGTATAATAAGTATTAAGATTTATAGTAAATTTATAAGGAATTTACTTAAAATTTATTTTAACTTATTTATATTATATTAAATTCCCTTTAATTAATAATTTACTTTTATATATAATTCTTTTAATATTTATATAATTAATAAAATTATATAAGTTTTTAAGGTAAATAATATAAGAGTTATAAAGAAATAATAAGCTTTTTAATATTAATTATAAATTATTAATAAATACTTATATAAATTTATAAGTTTAAAGTATATTATTAATATAAATATATATTATAATTTATTTAATATGCTTTATATAATAAAAATAATAAATAATAATATTAAAGAGAATTTTCTTATAAAAGGTATTATAAATTAGCATTATTTTAAGTAAATAATAATATATACTTTAATTTAATATATTAATAAAATATAATTTATTTTATTATATTAAATAAATAATAAGGTAAATTAACTTATATAAAACTTTAATAATAATTAATAATAACTTAATTTATTTTAATAATATATTAAGTTATACCTTAATATAATAAGTTATTAATAAAAAAGGGTAAGGTTATATATTTAATTCTTATAATTAATAAATAATTAAAGATTTATATATTATTATAAATTTATTATAAAGTTATTAAATATAGTTTATAAGATTAAATTAATAGCATAATTATTATAATTATATATTTATAAGATAATTTAAGTAATATATATAAATATTATTATTATTAATATACTTTATTTTTATTATATTTCTTTATATTAATATAAAATTATTAATTTATAAATTAATTAATATATTAATTATTAAAAGAAAAAAACTTAAATTACTTATTAATTATAATGGTTTTATATAATTAAAATAAAAAATAAATTAATATAAAATAAAGTAAAATTAAATTACTTTATTTCCTTTTATTTCTTATTATAATAAACGTTAATATAATTATTTAATTATTTAGGTTTTTATATATTTAATTACTTAATTAATATTAGCGGCATTATTATTAATATAAGCATTATTAATAACTTTTTAACTTATATTTATTATATTATTAATAATATTAATAATAATTAAATTAACCTTATTATTAATTAATATATAATACTTTATAATGCTATAAGTATTAATATAATTAATTAAGCTAGCTATATAATTATATATAATATCTTAATTAATAATAATTAAGGACTTATTAAACTTAGCCTTTTAAATATAAATAATATTTAAATAATTAATATAATTATTATTAATATAATAAGTTTTAATTATATTAAAATTATAATTTATATATAATAATTTATATAAAATAAAGCTAATTAAAATATAATTAATTTTATTATTAAGATTAAAAAAGCATAAAATATTAATAACCTTATATAAGCTAATAAAGAAAATATATAAAAATAAAGTTATAATAATATACTTATTATAAATAAATATAATAATAATATATTAACTTTTAATATTAAGTATATTATTATATTAAATAAAGTAGTTATTAATAAGGTTAATAATAATAAAATAATATAAGTTAAACTTAAAATTAATAATTTCTTTAAACTTATTTATAAATATAATAATATTTATATAAAAAATTTTAATTTTAAGGAAAATAATAATAATTATTAAGTTAGCCTTTTTAAATTAAGTAATATTAATCTTTTTCTTTATTAAAGAAATAAATAAGTTATTAAGGCTAAACTTTAAGGTAATTAAGTATATATGCTTAATATCCTTTTTATCTTTATTAAAAAGGCTAATAATTACCTTATATTTATAGCTAAAAATAAATAAGCTAAAGTTAAAATTAAAATAATAAAAAATATTAATAAGAAATTATAATTCCTAAGCTTTATTAAATAGTTAGCTAATCTTAATAATTAATATTAAGATAATAACCTTATTTATTTTAATATTAATAATTTACTTAATTAAGTATATATTTAAGTTTTTAATTATATAAGTAAAAGTAGTAATTATAAAAATAATAATAATAGCCTTTTTATTAATAATTAAAATCTCCTTATTTTAATAAATAAATTAATTATATAAGTTATATATTTAATTCTTTAAAAATATATTAAATTAATGGTTTTATAATATACCTTAATAATAATTATTAAAAGGTAGGTTATATAAATATAAGCTTAATAAGTTTTTATAATAATTAAGAATAATAAAGTTAATTATATATTTTTATTAATCTTTTTTTATTAATTTTAAGTTTTTTAATATTTATTTATTTTATTATATAATATTATAAAAATCTTAATTATAATATAATAAGTTATTATAATTAATTTAATAAAAGATAAGGTATTAATTAATAAGAAACTTAACTTATACTTTAATAATAAAATATTTAATAAGATAATTAAGTAAGAAATTATAAAAAATAAAGATATTATATTTAATATTATAATTAAAAAGGTTATTATATTCTTTTTTATAAAAAGTATATTAAAAAGTATTATAATTATTTTAATAATAAATAAATAAATTATTATAATAATTTATAATAATATATATATAAAGAAATATATATATTTCTTTATTATATAAGTAAGCTACTTAATAATAGCTAGTTATTAATAACTTATTAACCTTATATAACTTAGCTATAAGATAATAATACTTTAATATATAGTTTTATTATAAGTATATTATATTAAGATTTTAACTTATTAAATATAAAATTATATAAAAGTTTAATATAATAAAATTATTAACTTTAATATAATTATAATTATAATAATATTAAGTTATTAAAAATAATAAGCATTATAAAATAATAATATTATTAATAACTTTTTAAGTAATATATTAATAATTTAAAAGTAAAATAATTATTTATAATTAATAATAAATAATATTAAAAAGGTTAAGAGAATATATTATAAATTTATAAGTAAATATAATAAGTTATTAAAAAGGGTTAATTTAAATATATTAATTTATTATAAATTTATAATAAATTATTTATACTTAAGCTATTATTTTTTAAGTAATTTATATATTATATTAATATAATAAAGTTATAATAGCTAAGCTATTATTAATTCTTTTACTTAATAGCTTTTTTTACCTTATTAATAAGCTTAATTAAAGAATTTCTTTTAATTTAAAAAGTAATAATTTTATTATTATATTATAATTAGCTTAATAATAAAAGGCTTTTATTTTAATTCTTTATATTTTAAAGTTTTTAATTAATTTTTTAGCTTATAAATAATAAGTTAATATTTATATATTATAATAATATAAATAATTTATTTATTTAATAAAGTATTTAATAATTATTAAGCCTTAATTTACTTTATAATTTTATTTTTAAATAATCTTTTTTACCTTATAATATTTAAAAGCCTTAAAGCTTTTAATTTTATTTTTAATAATCTTTATTATATTTATTAATAAAAAGTTATATTTATATAAATTAAAGCTTAATAGCTAAGCTAAGAATAATTAAGTAATTAAAATTATTATATATTAATTTATATATAATAAAAATAATAATTAATATATAAGCTTATTTATTTTTTCTTAAATTTTAAATAAGCTTATTTATTATTAAGAGAATTTATATAATAATTTTTTAAGTAAGTTATATCCTTTTCTTAAAAATAAGTAAACTTAGTTTTTTAATTAAAATTAAGCTTAATAATATTTCTTATTATAATATTATTTAATAACTATTTAAGTTTTAATAATTATAATTTAAACTTTTTCTTAATAAAGTTTATAAAGTTAAGTAAATCCTTAATTTATTAATAATAATAATAATAATAAATTAACATATATATTATTTAATTAATAAAGTATTTTATTAATTTATTATATATATTATTAAAATTAAATTATAATAATAATATTATATTTATTTATTTATAATTTAAATAAATAGTTATTATTATTTATATAGCTATTTTAATTATATAATTCTTAACTTTAAATTAATTATTAATTTATAAATATTAAGTAATAAAAGAAAAAGCTTTAAGTTTAAGCTTTTTTAAAGCTTTTATTAAAATTTAAAAAAAAACTTATAATTTTAATTAAAAATAATATATTTTAAAATTCCTTAATTATTAAGATAAAGAGTTTTTAATAAAACTTTTATTTAATTCTTTTATTATATATATAATATTTTTTAATATAATAAGTATAGCTTTAATATATTTATTTATAGTAAATAAAAAGGAATTAAAGAAAAAAGCTTATAGCATTTCTTATAAAGTATATATTATTAATACTTTTAAAAAATTAATAATAAAGTTTATAATAATAATATAAAATAAGATTAATAATAAAAATATAAGTTATAACTTTTTTAATAGTTTTTAATTATTATTTTAATTTATAATATTTATAAAGTAAGTTTTTATATATTTATATATCTTATATTAATAGTTTTTAATAATAAATAAGTTTTTTAATTCTTAATAAACCTTTTTTTTATTAAAGTAATATTTAAAGTTATAAGTATTAATTATAATAAAGTTAGTTATATTAAAGGGAATATATAATTAATGTTTTTTATAATATTCTTTAAAATAAAGGAAATTATTTATATTTAATTTAAATAATAATTTAGCATTAATATTTAATTATTAAAGTTAGCTTTAAATTTTTAATTATTACTTATTATTAAAATATACTTTTAATATTTTATTTTTAAATTTTAAATTAATTTAAGTTTTAAATAAAGTATAAATAATTAAATTAAAAAGTTTATTAAGGATTTTTTTATTATTAATAATTAATTAATAAATTAATAATTATAATAATATATTAATAATAATATTAATTATTTTTAATATATAATATATTATAAGTTAATATTAATTAAAATATTTTAAGGCTAAAATAAGCTTAAGATTTATCTTTATTTTATTAATTATATTTATTAAAATATAATTAATAATCTTAATAATTATAATATAATTTTTAAAATATAAATTAATTATAAATAATTAAACTTAATTATTATTTAAAGCTTTTAAATTAATTATATAAGGTAAGCTACTTTTAATTTTATTAGTTAATATTTTCTTTTAGCTATATTAATAGTTTTACTTAAATATATTATTAATTATATTTATAATCTTAATATTAATAATTATTTATTTTATTTTTATTTTTTTATAAGTTAAAAGTAAATATTTAAAAAGCTAACTTTTTTAAAGATATTTAATTAAATAAATAATAATTTATTAAGGTTATAATAAAACAAGTATTTAAGTTAATTAAGATAACTTATAAGTTTTAAAAAATATAAAGTTTCTTTATAATAAAGTTAAAGTTAGCTTTTTTTATATATTATTTTTTAAAGTTATCTTTAAATAACTTATTTTTAGCTTTTATTATAATTAATATTTAAAATTTCTTATATTATAATAAATTAATTCTTTAATTAAAATATAAAATTAAGTATTAAAGATATTTTATAAGCTTAATAAATTTCTTTAATTATTATAAAGTAAAAAAGAATTATAATTTTATAATAATTTAAATTTAATTAATAATATTATATATTCTTAAGTTATTAATATAAAAATTAAGTAATTTTATAAATAAGTATTTTAAAAAGGATTTCTTAAGAAAAAGTATTAAATTTTTATTTTTAAATAAGTTAAAGATTATTTATAAGTATTATAAATACTTTATAATTAAATTAAAAAATATAATATTATTATTTATAAATATAATAATAAAAAAGTTATAAAATTATAAGATATAATTTATATATCTTTAAATATAAGTTAAAAAGTTATAAAATCTTATTATTATTATTTTAAATTATTTTTATTTATAGTAATTTATTATAATAAATTTATTTTAATAAGGTTTATAAATTATAAATTAATAAAAAAATATATTAATATTTATAATAAATAAATAGCTTTTATTATATATTTTTTATATAATATTAAATTAAAAAAATAAAGAGTAAGTATTAAAGATTATAACTTTATTTAATATTTATAAGTTTATTATTATTTTATCTTTATATTAATTATAAATTATTTATTAAATAATAAAGATAAGTAATTTAAAAAGGGTAATTAAAGTTATTTACTTAGCTTTTCTTTTTTAATAAAGATTATTTATAAGCTTATTTATTATCTTTTAATTTTCTTTATTAAAGTAATATAAGTACTTATTAATCTTTTAATTTTATTAATTATTTATTAAGGGTATTTTTATTTATTAATCTTTTAAAACTTAAATAAGGTTATTATTTTTAAAAACTTATTAATATTTTTAAATTAACTTATTAACTTTATAAATAAATAATTTAAAGAAATAATAAATATAAATATTATTTAATAGCTTAACCTTAAGTAAATCCTTAAATTTAAATATTTATAATTTATTATTAATATATAATTATTTTTAAATTTTTAAAAATTCTTTTTATAAAGATTTATTAAAAGGGTTACTTAATAAGAATATTATTTAAGTTTATTAACTTTATTATAATAATTATTTTAAACTTTATTTTAAATTATTAAAAAAATTAATAAGATTAAAAAAAGCTAAATATTAAAAATAAAATTTATTTTAAGCTATTAATATTATATATATAAAGATATTTACTTTATTTTTTTAATTAAAAAATCTTATATTATTATATATAAAAGGAGTAATTATTTTTAAATAAAAGTTTTTATAAATATATATTAAGTAAGGTAATTAATTTATTATAATAACTCTTAAAAGTTTATAGCTTATTAAGTTATTAATTTAGCCTTTTTACTTAAGTTAAAATAAAAAAGCTATATTCTTTTTAATTTTATAATAAATATTAATAATATATAATATAAGTATAATAAGATAATAATATTTAAGCTTATTTTAATAATATATATTTATTTTAAAGTTTTTATAAAAATTATAGCTTTTATTATTATATTATTAAAATATTTAAAGAAAATCTTTCTTATTAAATTAAAAATATTAACTTAATAAAAAATTATAAACTCTTAGCTTATTAATAAATTAATATTTAAGTATTTAAATATTTATACTTTAATATATATTATAATAATTATTTAATAACCTTTTATAATAACTTAATAAAATATATTAAATTTAACTTAATTAATAATTTTTATATATTTTACTTTTTAAATATTAATCTTTATAACTTAATTAATTATAGCTTATAAAAATACTTTAAGTATAATTAAGAAATAATATATTTTAAGGCTTTAATATTATAATAAGCTATAAATAAAATTTTATTAATTACTTTTTAAGTTTATATATAAGTATATATATATAAATTATTATATATTAAGGAAATTTTTAATAATTAACTTATATATAATATTAATTTATTTTAAATTAATCCTTAAGTAAATATATAAGTATTTATTATTAAGTATATTTTTAAATGCTTTTTAAGTAATATTTTTAATATAAAAATAATATTATATTTATAATATATTTAGCTAAACTTAAAGTAATAATATATATTAAAGTATAAATTAATATTAATTATATAAAAATTAAAGTTTACTTATATTAAGTTATATAAATTTAATTCTTTAATAATATAATAATTATTCTTTAATAAAAAAGTAATAAGCTTATTTATTTTTTTATTAAGTTTAAATACTTTATAAATTAAGTTATCTTTAATAATAAAAGTATCTTTTTTTATAATTTTTAGCTTATTATTTATAAAATATTAATTATTAATAATTAATTTATCTTTTTAATAAAGGTTATATTAAAATTAATTATTATTTATATTAAATATTTAAATAATATTATTTAAAATGTTTTTAACATTATTTCTTTAAATAAAGTAATAATAAAGTTATAAGTTTAATTATATATTTTATTAAAATAATTATAATTAGCTTTAATTTTATTATATATTATTAATTAATATTTTTTAAGCTTAAAATAATTTAATTTACTTTATTTATTTATCTTAAACTTATTAATAAATATTATATAGCTTTTATTATTATTTTAAAGTTATATTTTAAAATATAAAACTTAAAATATAATCTTTAATATAAGGTAATTAAATTAATTAATATAGCTAATTTACCTTTAATGCTTAAAAATATAAATTTAATATATTAATATATATTAATAAAAGTATTAAGTAAGTAGGATTAATAAATATTAAGAAATAAAATAATAATTATATTTTTTAAAAAGCCTTTTTTATTATTATTTAATTCTTTTATTATAAGTATTAAATCTTTTACTTTTCTTATAGCTTTATTTTAAATTTATAAAAGTTTTTTTTAATAAAAAGGTAATTAAAATAAAGAATAATTAATACCTTATTAATTTAATTTTATATATTTTAAATTATAAAGAAAGTTAATTATTTAATTAATATAATAAAATAATAAATTTATTAAATATATTTTTAAATATTTTAATTATTAAAAGCATTTATTTAAGAATAATATTATTAATTTAATAAAGTTTTAATAATATTTTATAAAATATAAAAGTTATTTAATAAATATCTTTTTTATAAGGCTTAGCCTTTTATATTTCCTTAAATTAATTAATAATATTTACCTTTATTAAGAATTATTTAAAATTAAGGATAAGTTATATTAAATAAATAAAAAGATAAGTTATAATTAAAGTTATAAAAATATAAAAAATATAAATATAAATATAAATATAAGAAATTTATAAAATATAAAATATAAAATATAAATATAAATATAAAAATATAAATATAAATATAAATATATATATTTTAAATATAAAATATTAAATATAAATATAAAATACATTATATATATAAAGTAATTAATTAAATTTATTAAAAAGTCTTTTAAAATAAACTTAAAATTAGCTATTTAAGTATATTTTCTTTATTTTTATATCTTTTTTTATTAAAGAAATATTAATTATAATATATAGGTACTTTTTTTAAAAAAAATCTTATCTTTTTATTTAAACCTTATCTTCTTATTTAAGTTTTTTTACCTTAAGTCTTTTATTTTTAAATTATTTATAGCTTTTTAATAAAATTAATTATAAATAAAATAAAAATATATTTAAAAAGCTTAAATTAAGTATAATTTAATTATATTTCTTTTCTTTTAAATAATAAAATTTAAATTAAAGTTTATATTTATATTTATATTTTATATTTAAAAATATAAAATATAAATTAAAACATTTAAAAATATAAATATAAATATAAATATAAATATAAAATATAAGGCCTTTTAAAATATAAATATAAATATAAATATATATATTTTTTTATTTTTTATATTTTAAAATATAAAATATATAAATATTATTATAACTTTAATTATAATAAAGCTAAGCTTTTTAATAAATATTATTTTATAAATATATTTTATATTAATTAATAAAGCCTTAAGTTTTTTTTATATAATAATCTTTTTTTTAACTTAAAATACTTAAATTAAATCTTAAAAATTATTTTAATTCTTATATAATTTAAATTATTTAATAATAATATTTTTAAAATTATAATTATTATAAAAACTTTTAAATTTAAGTAAGTAATTATTATTAAGGAAATCTTAATACCTTTAATTATAATTATATTATTAATCTTTATTATCTTTAAATTATTATACTTAATAAATATAATAATTATTTAATTAAGGGGTTTTTATTACTTAAATTTTATCTTATAAGTTTTTAATAAAAAAAGCTTTATTAAAAAAAAAGCTATTCTTTTAATTAAAAACTTAAGGTAAAATTAAGTTTATTATTTAGCTTAATTTTATATTAAATAATTATAAAAATATAATAATTTAGCTTTAATAAATTTATAAGTTATTAAGTTTATATTAAAGCTAGCTTAATTAACTTAAAAAGCTTAAAATAATATTATTTTTATAATAATTTATTAATTTAAGTTTATAATTTTTAAGAAATTTTATATCTTATTTAATTAAAAGTATTTCTTAATTAAATTAAGTATTATAGCTTTTAAAGATTTAAGAAAAGTTAAAAAAGGCTTTATATAAGCTTATATAATATTAATACTTTAAGTTTCCTTATAACTCCTTAAGTTTAAATATAAAAATTAAGATTTTAAAAATAACTTAAATATTAAACTTAATTTTAAGAAATTTTAAAAATTTTTAATAAGCCTTATATTTTTAATTCCTTTTTAAGTTTCCTTAATTATATAATAAAAATATTAATTTATAAAGTATAAATTTTATATATTATAAGTTAATAAAGCATAATATATATAATTTTTTAATTAAAAGTAATATTTTATTAATACTTTATAATTTAAATAAATAATAATTTATTAAAGTTTTTATAAAAATTTAATATATTTTAATTAAAATTAACTTAGCTAAATGTTATTTAAAAGTTATTAATAAATAAATAAGTTTTTATATTATATTAATTAATATAAGTAATAATAATAATTATAATTATTAATTAAGTTTATATTTATAAATAGCTAAATTTATAAATTATCTTAAAATATTCTTAAAAAGGTTAAACTTAATATTTAGCTTTTTAAGATTATAATATTTCCTTTAATTCTTACTTAATTCCTAATTATTTTAAATTAAAGATTTTATAACTTTAATAAGTTATATATAGCAAAATAATAATTATATAAAATTTGCTAAGTAATAAATATTACTATAATATTTAGTAAATATTATATTTCTTTAAATATAAAGAGTAAAAAGAAATTTATTTACTTAAAAATCACTATTTATAATTAAAATAATTATTAATATTTTTTCTTAATTAAAAATTAAGAAATAATAATAAGAATATTAAAAGAAATTATATATTAAGTTTATATCTTATTTATAATATATTTATTATAAATTTATAATAAAATTAGTTTTTTTTATTAATTTAAAAGAGCTTAAGTTAATATATACTTAATTTATTAATTATTAAAAGTTTTATAACTTAATTTATAAATATTTTAATATTATAATAATAATAATTATAATTTACTTAATTCTTTTATAAAATAATTATATAGCTAAGGTATATAATTATAGTTATTATAATAATAAAAATAAAGTTATAAAATTTAATAATCCTTATAAATTTATAATAAATATATAAGGAATTTATATATATATATATATATAATAAATTTATAATAAATTTATTAGAAAAGTATTATAAATATAAGTATTTATAATAAATTTATTATAAATTTATTATAAAAGTATAATAAATGCTAAAATTTATAATAAATTTATAAGAAATTTATTTAAAATTTATTTTAATTTATTTATATTATATTATATAATATATTAATTAAATTATATAGCTTTATTTTTAAGATATTAAAAAAAAAGATTATTATTTTTATAAAGAAATTAATAATTATAAGCTTTTTATATTAAATCTTATTTTTAAAATATAATTAATATTTTATAATAAAACTTTATAATTATAATATATAATAAGCTATTTTTTTAATATTAAGCTAAAATTTATAAAAATTACTTTTTTATATAAATAAGAAATAAAAAAGTTAAATTTAAAATAGCTTTTATTAATAATAATTTCTTTTTTAATTAAGATAATTTAATTAAATTATAGTTTAAAAAGTTATATAATATAAAATAATTATATTTTTTAATAATTTATTTACTTTTAATAATAAAAAATTATATAAAGCTTTAATAATACTTTAAGTTTTAATTATATAATTAAATTTTTATATATAAAATATAAGTATTATTAATTATTACTTAATTTTAACTTTAAGTATTATTTATATATAAAATATATTTAACTTTTTATTAAAGTAAGCCTTATTATAATATTAAAGTTTATATTTATTTTAATAAATAATAATATAAGTTATTATAATTAAGGTTTATTATTATATTAATTTATAATAAATTAATATTATATATATTAAATAAACTTTTTATATAATAATAACTTTTTATTATAATAATAATATATTTTAAAATTATCTTTATTTTACTTTATATTAAATTAATATTATTACTTTTATATTTAAACTTAAAATATATTTTATAAATATAAAAATAAATAAAATAATTTATATTTTAACCTTTATTTTTTTTAATTTAAGGTAAGTTATATTTAATATTATTTAGCTAATTAATAATAACTTTATAATAATTATAACTTTATAAGATATAATTTAAAAGAAGTATAATAAATTATTATTAAATTAACTCTTTTTATTTTTAATTTATAAGAAAACTTATTAATTTAAGATAATATATTCTTTTATAAATATAAAAATAAATAACTTCTTTTTTAAGCTTTATTTTTCTTAATTTAAAGTAAATTAAATATTATACTTATTAAGTTATTAATAATATTTTTATATTAAATAATATTATAAAATATAATTTAAAAAAGAAATAATAATTAATATTAATATTTTAGCTTTTTATATTTTATATAAGCTTATATAATAAAGTTTTAAATAAAATTTTAAAAATTAAGTTAATAAGTTAATTAATAAAGCATTAAATATTAAAGGTTAATAAATTAATAAAGAGTTAATAAGATAAGAAATAATAAATAAAATAATTATTAAAAATTATATTTAATTTTTTTAGCTTACTTAATTGCTTTAAAATATAAGTTATTCCTTAAAAGAAAGCCCTTTTATTTATATTCTTTATTAAGGTATATAAAATCTTTAAGAGCTTTTATATTATTAATTATTTATTATATATTAATAATTTATTAGCTAATAGCTAGTTAATAATTACTTAATATTAAATCTTATAAAAGGGGTTTAAAGGGCTAGCTAATAAATTAAGGGGTAGTTAAAAGGGTGCTTAAAAATATATAGTTTTTTTATTTATTATATAAAAGGTTTTAAAAATCTACTTATATAAGCTAATTATATAAGTATATAATATAAGCTTATATATTAATATTAATTATTAGTATTATAAATATATAGATCTTAGCCTTATAGCCCTTATAATTATAAAGTTATTAAGAAAAAAAGTTTTTCTTTTCTTATATATATAAGAACCTTTTTATTTTATTTTATTTAAAGAGATTTATTTTTAATTAATATTTATTTATTAACATTATTAGCTATTTTTTTAGTATATTATATAAGCAAAATATTATGTAATATCTTTTATATTAAATTTTAAATTTAAATATAGTGGGTTAAATCCCTGCTTAATCCATTATTCTTTTCCTTTTTTTTCTTCTTTTTTTTCCTCTCCTGCCTTAAATTTAAAAGAATAGCTCTTATAAGCTTTAAAGAAGCTATCCACACAATATTATTATTATTATTATTATTATTATTATTATTAATATTATATAAGCTAAATATATAATTAAAAGTGCTTTTTTAATAAATATGTTATTACTTTAGTTTAAATTTATATAGCTTATTAATTATAAATTACTTTTAAAATAATTATTTACTTTAAATATATATAAGAATTTATATATATATCTTTATATTTTATTTAATTCTGTTATATACTTTAACCTTAACTTTATTATATATTTAATTAATTTATTTATAAAATAAGTTAAATTTAGCTTAAAGTTTAAGTTATTATATAATATAAACTTTATTTATTATTAATATAATTTTATAATATTTTTATTAAATTTATCTATATATTTTTTAATTTTTTATTAAAAGTATATATTAGCTAAATTACGTATTATAATACGACGTTTAGTTAATATAATGGTTAATTATTATTAACTATAAAAGAAAGAAAGGCAAAAGGCTTAATTATGCTAGCTATTTTATATGCAGCGCTAAGGCTATTGCCTGCTAAGTATCCTAATGAGTTAAAGCTGCTTAATCCTAAATAATTCTTTATATAAATAATACTTATTATTCCTATATTAATAATCTTTATTTTATAAGTATATATTACTTTTAAAAAGTATAAAAGAAAGAAATATATTAAGTTAAATTAAACTTAAGGTTAAGAAGTAATTAATTAATTATATATGCAAGTTAAATTATAAATATATTATTATTTTACTATGCTATATTATTATAAAAAGCAAGCATATAAAAAGGCTTAAGTTATTATTAAAAGGTTAAAAATTAATTAATTTATTAAAGTATATAATTAATAAGTAAAAGTTAATTAAGTATATATATATATTAAAACGTTTTAATTATATAAAGTTAAAAAGCTTAAAGAATTATAATTATTATATAAATATTTTATTTATAATATATTTTATAAACTTATGTTTTTATTATTTATAATGCTTAAGTTAAATAAGGATTAAATTAAATTCCTAAATTGCTAATATAATTATTTAATCTTTAAATAATTAAAAATTTTTAATTTAGCTTAGCTTAAGCTTTGCTATGCTTAATGCTACTTATTAAATAAAGAAATTAAGGAGTATAATTAAAGAATGGATTATTAAAATAAAAGTTAAGTAAATAAAGTTAATAAGTTATAAGGATTAATAAATAAAGTATTTAAATAAAAAGAAAAGTAAGGTATAAAATAAAGATTATTAATTAAATTAATAAATAATAATACTTTTAATTTTAATATATAAGTATTAAATTGCGAAATTTAATTAAAGATGCTTATTAAATATAAGCTAGTAACTTAAGTACTTATAAGATAAGAATAATCCTTATTATTTAAACCCTTAATATATAAGCATTATTATAAAAATCTTAAATATAAGGTTTGCTTTTAAAAGGAATATAATTTAAAGTTAGCTAATTATATTGCATTATAAAGTAATTTATAAGTAATTAATAAATATAAATTAAACTTTTGCATTTTTATTATATATTGCCTTTTATTAAGGAAGTTATTTTATTATTCCTTACTAAAAATCTTTAATAATCTTTTATCCTTATAATTATATAATATATATACTTAAATTAATTACATTAATATTAATATAATAATCTTATAATATATAATATAATAATAATATTTAGGGTTATATTAGCATAATTTATTAATAAATTATTAAATCATGCTTTAATAATTTAAGTTTAAGTTTTAATATATTATAATTTTCTTAACTTTTTATTATATTTAAATAATTACCTTATTTTCTTAGCTATAATTTATATAGCCCTATATCTTAATTATAATATTATTTATACTTATAAAGCGTTAAAAAGTATTATTAAAAATACTTTTTATAAAGGCGTTAATTAAGTTGCAGTTTTTAATAATTTAATAAATCTTAAAAATCTTATGCTTTTTATATAATTACTAAAGAGCTATAATATTAATTATAAGGCGCTTTTTTTTTATTATATTAAATTTAATTAAGCATTTATATAAGAAGTATAAGTTAATATATATTATAAAAGGAATTATTATAATATTTAAATATATAATAATTTAGTATAAAATAGCCGTTAATATTATAATTATATTAAAGCTATTAACTATATTATAAATTTTTAAAGCTAAAATACTTTAAATTACTCTTTAATACTTTATTAAAAATTAATAAATAATATTGCCTTTAATATTTTATTTAAAAGCTTATTAAGTTTATATTTTATTTATAAGTATAATAATAAAGCTAATTTATAAGCTAAGGTTCTTATTATTAATAAATAAGCTATTAATAAAGATTATTAATTTAACTTAAGATAAATTTAAGAATATATATTAAAGTTTATATTTTAAATTATTAGCTTATCATTATAATTAATAATTTAGCCTATTATAATCCTTATAAAAAAGCTTTTAAATTTAAGCTATTATTAATAAATTAAATGCTGCTTTAAGTTAATAAATAAAAATAAGGTATACTCCTTATATATATTACTTTATATATTATTAAGCATAATTATTAATCTTGCTATTAATAAATATAATCTTTTTATCTTAACCCTTTTAATAAAAATATAAAGTGCTTTTATTAAAAATGCTTATAATTATATTATTAAAAATAAGTAACTTATTAAAAGTAAGTATTTCTTTTAGCTTATATTAAATATTTACCTTTTTAATCTTTTATTTTTTTAACTTTAAAAATGCTAAAGTATTAAGAAATAATATATTATTAGTTTATATAATAATAATAATAAAAATATTCTTTTCTTAATTTATAATTAAAAGGTATAGATTATATATTAAGATAATTATATTTAAATTATTATAATAAAACTTATAATAAGTTACTTATTAATATATATTAAATTTAGCAATATTATATAATAATTTAATAACTTATATAATAATTTTAAAAAAGTATATATTTTAAATCTTAAAAGGTAAGTAATATAAAATAAGTTGCTTAAGCTTAAACTTTAATTAAGGATATGCTTAAGTAATATTTTAAAGCTTTAATTAAAAGCTTTATGCTAAAAGGGATAAAGCTAAAGTAATTAAAAGCCTTTAGCTAGCTTTTTAAATAATTAAAAATTATATAAAGATATTATGCTTATTTTTATTATTATATTTAGCGATAATAAGCTATGATTTCTTATATAACTTTTTAATCTTACCCTTAATCTTATAAATAATGCATAACTTAAAGAACTAAATACCTTTATATATCTTAAAATTAAAGCATTTAAAATAAAAAATATTATTATTAATTAACTTTATAATTTCCTTATAATTAAACTCCTTAAATAAGTTACTTAAAGTATTAATTACGCTATTATATTAAAGCTTTAAAGAAAAATTATAATTCTTAACCTTTCTTTAAGTAAAATATATTTTTTTAACTTATTCTTTAATTCTTTAAGCTATTTATATTATTAAAGTTATGGCAGTTTTTATATTATTAAAACTAGGTTTAATTTAAATTAAACGGGCTTATTAAAAGCATTATTTAAAATAAAAATTAATTAAATATTATCTTTATTATTTTTATTTTAATAATATAGCTAAATTAATATTAATTAAAAAATTATTAAGTTATTTAAAAGATTTAATATAAAGTTATATTTATTAATATTAAGTAACTTATATAATCCTTATTAATTATATTTCTTTTACTATATTTATATATTACTTTATAACAAAAAACTTAATACTTTTATAATATTTAAGCTATTATAAATATTTAAAGCTATATTAACTTATTATTTAGCATAAACCTTATATAACTCCCTTATAACTTTTTAAATAGCCGCTATTTTCTTAAGAATTAAGAAAGTTAATATAAAGTCTTTTATAAGTCTTAAATATATATTAAAAATAAAGAGTATTAAAATAATATCATTAAGGCTAACTATATTATTTATTGCCTTAATAACTATTTATAAAATAGCTTCCTTAATATAAATTCCTAAAAGTTTAATATAAAAGATATTAAAAGCTTATTAAAGCAAAGCATTATACCTTTTAATCTTATTAATAAATTAATATACCTTTATTAATACTTACTTATAAATAATGCCCATAATTTATGCAATGCTTTAAAATTCTGCTAAAATAAAGTTAATTCCAACATTATAAATAATATAATTTAAAGATCTTAAATAGGTATTTATTTAGCATTACTAAATAGCTTTTTATATATCCTTTATAAAAAAAGAAATAAGAAAATATTTAGCTTAAAAAGAAATTATTAAATTAATAACTTATAAAATAAGCAAAGCAAGTAAATATATAATATTTATAATAATTTTATAATTAAAATTAATATTATCTTAAAAATTAAACTTAAAATATTATAATACCACAAAATAAAGTTAATAATAATAATAAAACTTAAAAATTACTTTTAAAATAAAAGGATTAATATTACTATAATTAACATTAATAAAAAGGCATAAAAAATGATTAATTAAAGGATATTTAAACCTATAATAAAGTTATTAAAGCTTTATTTTTATTAGGAATATTATTAATATATTATTACTTTTTATATTAAGGAAAATCCATAAGTATTTCCACTTTTAAGTAATTAAAAAGGTCTTTTTTAAGTATTTATCTTTTTATTAAATTACCTTATTAATAATATTTTAAAAAAAGAGAAAGTTTTTATTTATATTTTAAAAAAAAAGGGAATAAGCTTATTTATATATAAAATATTAATGGCCTTATTAAAGTATTAATTTATATTATATTAAATAACTTAATAAATAAGCCTAAATTAAATTATACTTATGCTTTACCAACTTATATAATGTTTAAATATATAAAAAATATTTAATATTATAAAGCTTAAAATTGCTTATATTTAATTATTAAAAATATTATTATACTTATATTTAGCATAATGCCTTAATAATATTAATAAAAGTATTAATCTTAAATAATAAATATCTTTATTATTAAATAATCTTTAAAGTTAAAGTAAATATTAAAGTTGCTTATACCATTAAAAAAGTTATAAAAAAAGGCTTAATTTATAAAAAAGGTATAATAAATATATCCCTTTTTATTATTATTATTAATTAAAGTTATTATAATGCTAATAACTTTAAAGTTAAGATTTTTAAAGCTAATAAGAAATATATTAAATTTATTATTATTAATTTATTATTTAATATCCTTATATATATAAATATATATAATTTTAATATATTATTAATCTTTAAGTAAATAATTTATTAATTAATATTTTTCTTTATAATATATAAAATACTTTTTCTTTCTATATTATATATTGCTATTATTACCTTTATTAAGCTAATATTTATTAATATAGCTACTTTTATAAAGTTCTTTACTATAACCACTGCTTTTAAATTAATAAGGTTAACTTGAATAAAAGTTTAATTAAAAGCTATTATTTTTAAAAGAAAGTTAAGAATACTTTAAGCATTAATTATTATTATTATATTATTTATTAAGATAATATTGCTTTTTAATATTTATAATAATTAAATTATTATTATTTTAATTATTATAATTATTAATATAACCTTATTTATAAGCTTATTAATTATCTTTTATAACTATATATTATAATGTTCTTTTAATTAATAACTTAAATATAATATATTTTTATTAATTCCTTAAGTATATATAAAAGAGTTGCCTTAAATTATTAAGGCTATATTTATAAGTTGCTATAAGCTTTATATAAAAAAAGGATTTTATTATTAAGAATATTATATAGTTCTTTAATAAATATTTTATTTTTATAATAATATTTACTTAAGTTAGCTATTATATTTAAATTAAGTAGAAAGTTCTTTATTTTTATTAAAAATAAAAGGGTATAATAATTATATGCTATATAAAAGTTATTAATTAAAGAAAGATTATTACCTTCTTTTAATAAATTAAGAGGTTTTAAAGGGCTATTATTATTTTTATTATTATTATTAAGTAGGTTAAGTAATTTAAATAATTTAAAATTAAGAACATTATTATTATTAAATAATTTCTTAGCTTTTATTAAAGTATAATTAAAGTTAAGAATAATATAAATACTTAAATTATAATTTTAAATTTAATTAATTTTAAATATAATATAATATTTTTACTTTTAATTTACTAATTATTTAAAATAATTTAATGCTTTAAGAATATATATAAATTCTCTTAAAGTATTTACTCCTTAAGTATAAATGCCCTTAACTTAAAGAGTTTTCTTAATAATGCATAATAAGTTTTTATTAACTTACTTAAATATTAGCTTAATTTAGCCATAAAAGTCCTTAATAAATACTTTATATACCTTATTATTTAATATATATATTATAGCTTAAATTTATCTTTAAATATAAATATTTAAGTATTATTTATTATTAAGGAATCTTAAAGGATTTATTTATATTAAGGGATTAAATATCTTAATAATGCTTTTAAGTATAAGAATATAGTTTATTAAAATTAATATTAATAAATCATTTTAGCTAGCAATATTACTTATTATATTTATTATATTATTATTATTTCTTATTATTTTAATAAAGTAATAATAAGGGTATATTTTAATTTAAAAAAGAAAATAATAAAAAAGAAAAATAAGTAGTATTAAGGGAAAATAAAAAAGTTAAGAGTTATTTTTTTACTTAACTATTAAAAGGCAAATTAATTCCTTTCTTTATATTTATTTATATAATAAAATATAAGTAAATATATTATTAATAAGAATAAACATTAATTTAATTCTTTTAATTATAGCTATTAAATTTAAAAATTATTATTAAGATTATTTAAGGCATAATAAATATATATATATTAAGAATAAGGGAGTTTGCTATAGTTTCTTGCTATAATAATTATCTTTTTATATATTAAATATTATTATTATTATAAACTACATTATATAAATTCATAATATTAATAATGTTAATTAATATAATTAAAAGGTTATTTCTTTAACCCTTATTAATTTATAATTACTTTTGTAATTATTAATTAATATTAGCTAAGTTATATATTATAATATAATATTTAATTAATATAGTGGTTAATTATTATTAATTATAAAAGGAAGGAAGGCAAAAGGCTTAATTATGTTAGCTATTTTATATGCAGCGCCAGGGCTATTGCCTGCCGGGCATCCTAATAAGTTAAAGCTGCCTAGTCCCAAACAGTCCTCCATATAAACGACACCCATTATTCCCACAGTATATAAAGTAAATTAAGGAATTATTTCCTTTTTCTTAACTTTCTTTAATATATTAAATTTATTTATTATTTTATTTATATATATATTTTAATTTATAATTATTATTTTTTTTTTTTTATATATATATTATTTCTTAAGAAATTTATTAAATTTCCTTAAAAATTTAAGTTTATATCTTTATATAATTTATTAATTATTAAATTTATATTATATTTATTAAATTTTATAATAATAATGTTATTTATATAATATATAAATATAATTTATTTATTAAAATATATAAATACTTTTTTATTATATAAGTAAATAATAAATTTTAACTTAATTAATATATTTCTTAAGTATTTATATTAAAGCATAAGTAATTATTTTAGCTTATATAAAGCTTTATTTAATTTTGCAACTTTATTTTTATATTTAAATTTATTATATATATAAAAAGGTAATTTTATATATATTTTAAAATTAATATTAAAATATTAAAATGCATTTTTCATATTATAATTATATATATAATATTATTTATTTATTATTATTATTAATAACATAATATAAATCTTAAGATAATAAGTTATAAAAAAAGTTTTTAAATAATTTATATTTAATTTTTAATTCTATTTTTAAATAATTTATTTAAATTTAAATTTAATATTATTTTTATTATTTATTATTTAATTAAGCTTTATAATAATTAAATCATTTATATATTTCTTTTTATATATTTATTTCCCCTTTAAAGCTATATAATTAAATAATAAATTTATTATTACATAAGTATTTTATTTTTATAAATTATTTATTTTATTTAATATAAGTTTTATTTATAATAATTTTTTTAAGTTATTTAATCTTTTTAAAGAAAAGGGTTTATTAATATTAATTATAATTAAGTAATATTTTAATATATTTTCTTAAGAATTTAATATAAATATTTAATTATTTAATAATATATCTTATATAATATATATATAGTTTTTTAAATTCCCTTAAACTGTTATTTTATTTAAAATAAAAAGAAACTTTTCTTCTTTATTATCTTCCTTATTATCTTTTTTTAGTTTTAAGAATATATATATATATTTATTTTTATTATTATTATTTATTATTTTATTTTTAATATATTATTCTTTTAATATTTAAATGTTTTAAATTAATAAAGGCTTTTTATTATTTATATTTTATATTTAATATATATTTAATTTTAAAATTATATTTAATAATATACTTTTTTATTTTTAAGTTTTAATTTAGTTTTTTAATTATTATTTTAAAAATGTATAATAAATTCCTATATTTTTAAGTTATTTATATAAGGCTTCTTTTTATTTATTACTTTATATAAGCTTTTATACCTTAGGCTTTTATAAGATATAATATTATATAAATATATAGTATATTTTATTGCTTTTCTTTATAAATATATAAATAAATTTATTATATATAAAAGGCTTTTAATTTTATTTATTATAATTAAATTTAATTAAGTTATTAAGTTATTAAGCTTTTTTATATATAAAGATATAATATAATAAGTTATAAAGTATTTATATAATAAGATTTTAAATCTTTTATTTATATATTTATTTTTATTATTTATAAAAAACTCTTTTATTTTTTTATTATATTTATGTTTTGCTTTATTTTTATAATTATTAAAGGCTTTTAATGCCTTATCTTTATTTTTAAATAAAGAAATCTTTAAATATTAAGTTTTTTTATTAAGGAATAATATATAATATTTATATTTATTATATATAAGTTTTAAAGAATTGCTTATATTGTTATATATTCTTTTAAATATATTATATATTAAATTATTTATGCTAATTTTATTTATTTTAATTATATGCTTAACTTTTAAATATATTTTATAATTATTTATGTATTCTTAAATAAATTTATTTATTAATAACGTGGTTTATTAATAAGTAGCGCATATTAATAAGTGGCGTACTTTTGCAACTTTTGCTAACTTTAATTAACCTTAGCACTTACTTAATGCAAATAATTTAATTAAATTTAGCACTAATTAATATTAATTATAATTAAATTCTTATTTTTAATTAATTTTATTAATTTAAAGGCGTTAGTATGGTTGCAATGCTAATTTAAATTAATTAACTTTTAATAAGAAATATGTATTTAGCATTAATTAATGCTAATTATATTATTAAAAATATAGTTTACTATAAATTAACAAAATAGCTATATTTATATTAATTAATATTAATTAAACTAAATTTGCTATAATATAATTAAAATTTAATTAACTAAACCCTTTTTTATTTTTTTTATAAGTTCTTATATTATACTTAGTTTTATTATAATTACTATAGTATTTTTTAATTAATTTATTATAAATTAACTGTTTTATTTTATTACTTATTTTATTAGCTAGCCGCTTTGCCTTTTATTTTTCTTAAATATAAGCTTAAGATTCCTTAATTATAAATGCTCTTTTAAGCTATATTTAAGTTTTTTTAGCCCTTTTACGTTTAATAAATACTATATTAATATCCTAAAGTATATGAATTTGCTTGCTCATTATAATAAGTAAGTATATCATTACTTATATATTTTTTACTAATTAATTAATAACCTTTATAATTAATATAAGGAAGCTTTCTTAATAAGTAAAGATCTTGCTCTTAATAAAACTTAATTGCTAAATAGTTTATTAAGCATTTAATGGTATTTAAAACTTTTATTTTTAAGAAGAAATAGGGAGGAATTATATTAAAATTTATAAATAAATATTAAGCTTGGAAATTATAAAATTAAGGTTTTAAGGAGAAATTTTAACTTTTTTAAATGCAAACTTAATATTTTTTATTATAAAAGTCTTATTATAAGCTACCTTAAATATAAAAAAGAACTTAAATTTAATAATATAATTAATAAAGGCTTAAATAAAGAAGTTAATTTTATTATTATATGCATACTTTAAAGGTAAATATAATGCAATATTTAATAATTAAAGCAAGTAAGATAAATATAGCGATATATTAATAATAATAATCTTATTATCCTTGCAATATTAATTAAACTTAGCTAATATATAGCTTTTATAGCTATTTATAATTAATATTTAATAATTAATATCTTTCTTTAGCTTAATATACTTATTAAAGTATTAAACTTATTTTAAATTAATTTTATTATTTATTTATTTATTAAAAGTAAGCTTAATAACTTAATTATTTAAAAAATTTAACTTTATTACTTAATTAATAAGGTAATAAGCGCCTTAAATAATTATAAATAATAAGATTTATAACTTACTTATATTAATGCATTTAATAATAATTACTTATTTTTAATTATTAAGCTAAATTAATTTAACCTTTTTATATTTATTAATATACATAATAATTATTAATAAAGTAATTATATTTATTATAAAGCTAGTTTTATTAAAGTTATAAAGGTTATTATTAATAATTTAATACTTAGTTATTATATTATAAAGTAATTTAAATTAATTCTTAATAATCTTTAAATCTTTATAAAAAGCCCTTTAATAATTATAAGGATAATTAAACTTAATTTTAAGGCTAAGTTATTAATTTATAAAGCATTAAGCTTAATACTTATTAATAAGTTTAGCATTTTGCAATATTAATAAAAAGTTAGCTATATTTTCTATATTAAAAAGTTGTAAGGGGAATTCTTAAATATTTTAATTAATAATATATTAAATAAATATTTACTTTTTAATTTAGTTAAGTTTATATATATTAATATATAATTCTTTATAGGAGCATTATTAATTTATCTTATAATAAAGTATAGTTTTAAGAATATTAAAGACTTATATAGCTTTATATAATTTAAGAAGTTTAATATATTTTTCTTAAGAGTTTTTAATTACTTAAATGGCTAAAAGTATTTTAATTTTTTTTTAAAAGGTTTTGGCATTATAATTATTAATTTTTAATGCATTAAATATTTAAATAGGTAGATAAATAGAAAATTAATGCAAAAAGCATTAATATAATTTCCATTAAAAAATAATCTCTTTATTAAAACTTAATTACTTTTATTTAAGTTATAATTACCTATATTACTTTAAATTAAGTAAATTAATTAAAAATAAAGATTTAATTGCAATTAATATTAATTAATGCTAAATTTAATTAAATTATCTGCATTAAGTAAGTATTAGGGTTAACTAAAGTTAGCGAAAGTTATAAAAATGCATTACTTATTAATATGCGCTACTTATTAGTAAACTACGTTATATTGATTTTATATTTTTAAAGAAATATTTTAAGGCTTAAATATTTATATAACTTAATTTATAATATTATTTATATATTTCCTTTTTATTCTTATTATTTATATTTATATTTTATTAAGTTATATATATTTTTTAAAATTTACATTTTAACTTATTTATTTATTTTATTATATTAATGTTTATAAAATATAAGCCGTTTTTTTAATATCCTTAAGTTATTAACTTATTTATTTCTTAAAAATGTAATTTAATAATATTTCCTTTTAATTTTAATTTAATTTTATTACTTACATACTTATAATTAAGTATATTTAAACTTAAAAAAGGCATATAATATATATTAAAGAATTTCTTTATAATATTTATTTTTAAAAACTTAATTATTAAGTCCCTTATTTTATTTATTAATATAATACTTACATTTCCTTATTTTATAATTTTATTAATTTCTTATAAATTTATTATTAGCTATTATTATTATTATTATATATATATAAAGTATATAAAGCGTTATTTATTTTAATTTTTATTTAGTTATTAAAAGAAAGTTGTGAGAAATTTATTAAATTCTTATTATATTTAGTATTTTCTATTAAATTTATAATTATATGGGTTATAAGCTTTTTAAAAGCCTTTTTTAAAATTATAAAAGACTTTATGCTAGCTAATAAAGCTAGGAGTTTCTCTTATATTTTCTTTTATTTTTCTTAGCTTATATCCTTTCTTAAGAAATTTACTTTTTCCTTTTCTTTTCTTTATTTATTTATTTTTTAATTAATAAGCTATTTATTTAAATAAAGGAAATAATAATTCTCTTAAGTATGC
This sequence comes from Diaporthe citri, assembly GCF_014595645.1. Lineage (NCBI taxonomy): Eukaryota > Fungi > Ascomycota > Sordariomycetes > Diaporthales > Diaporthaceae > Diaporthe > Diaporthe citri. The sequence goes on from NW_025064846.1 coordinate 873,931, forward strand.
CTCTTTATTTTATAATTAAGGCATATAATAATTTTTTCCTTATCTTTTTTACCCTTTATATATAAAGCTTTTTTAAATAATTTAAAGGGTTTTTCTTTATTTTTATTTAATAAGTTTAAAAAAAATTTAATTATATAAATATTTAAATCTTTTTTAAGACTTTAAGTTATATTTTAAATAAAGTTAATATATTTATTATTTAAGTTATAAAAAATTTAATTAATTATAATTTATTTAAGAAGAATTATTTTATTAGCCTTTATATTCTTTAAAAAAAAGCTTTAGCTTATTAATATATTCTTTTATAATCTTTAAATTATTAAAATTAATATTAAAAGACTTTTTATAAAGTAAATATTAACTTATATATTTAAAAGATTTATAATAAAATTTAAGTATATTTTATGCTTTTTAAGCATTATTTATATTTTTTATAAATATAATAAGCCCTTACTTATATATAAGTTTAATATTAATAAAAGGTTTTTTATTTTAAGTTAAAAGTAAGCTTTAAAAAAGATTCTTAAGATTATTCTTAATAATATTTTCTTTTTTAAACTAAGTTTAAATTTTAATACTTTAATATATATAGTTTTTTATTTTATTAAAAAGTAAAATATTATACTTATTAAGGGATGCTATTTTAAAATAAATAAGTAAAGTATTTATGAAAATATTTAAAATAATAAAGAAAATAAAGGGCTTTTAAATAATATATTTTTAAGATATTATAAATTAAGAATAGCTAAGATATAGTTAAGTATTTTTAAGAAAGTTTAAGAATTATTATAATTTTATTAAAATTTAAATTTTTAATATTAATTTAATATAATTTTTAAATTTTAAAGAAATGCTTTTTTTATTTGTAATAAAAGCTTTTAAATAATATATAATTTATATAAATAAGTTAAGTATTAATAAAGAAATAATTAAGTATTTAAGTAAAGAAGGTATAATTTTTATATATAAGTTTTAAATTAAGAAATAAGGTTAATTTATAATATTAAATAGGGTAATTTAATTAATTAAGGGCTTATTAATTAATTTAATTAAGTAATTAATTAAAAGATTTATTTTAAAGTATAAAGATTATTTTATTTAAAAGGTTTAAAAAGTAATGATAATTAAAGGGTATTATATAATATATGTTTTTTATATTAAGTTAGCATTGTTATTTTAGGTTAGCGTTTAAGCTTATAACCTTTTAAATAATAAAGTTAAATACTTAATTTATTAAGCTAGCTAATATTTATTTTATAAGAAGGGCCCTTATTTATAGTTATTATCCTTTATATAATGGCAAACGTATGGGGAAAAGGATATCCCGTATTAATAATAGCCTAGATATCTAGAATATTCCAACAGAGAGAACCGGCTTCGGACAAGGTCCCGATCCACTTAGACCCCAAATCCGCAAGGAATTTGAGCGCAGATTCACCAACTTCGATGCTTGTTTTGGTCTTTGTAGTGAATAGAACGGCTCCCAAAAACTCCTCACGAAACACATCGTCCACATCCTGAGCTTGCTGCAGGGTACTCTTCAGCCAATCCACTCTCACGTGTGTATTGGTGTCGACATTGATGGCTGTAAGGATCCCATGATTGGGCAGGCTTGGGGGGCCATTCTAGATTTTATATCAGATAAACCAATAGCTTGAGCTTTTCAAGATGTTGTCCTTACCTGTTGCTCATCTGACCTCAGTACGGTCGATTTCCCTCGCCACTACAAGGTCTCCGGGAGCGTGTATGGGGCAATGTACTTCCACTCGCCAACCTTGAATACCTCGGGCGTGCTCGTTGGTGAGTACAGGAGTCGCTCGAGGAGAACAGTATTGCTCTTATCCATCTTGTCAGGGCGCCCAGCTGGCTTCATATTTATGAGTAGGAAAGCGCGATTGTTGAGGAAGATGGATGTAGGTGCGAATAAGTTGGCAATCTAAAAGTTTCTCACATTATAAATACTAGCTGATCCATGGGCGTGGCCTGTGAATCATCAGTCAGTGACTGGCGTGAGGAAACCTCCTGCAAGAGACAAGGCACTTGTGTACAAGGCTTACTCACACATCTCTTAGGTTCAACATACAGACTTCGGACTTTTCTTTGACCTGTGAGTTATTGCCCGTTACTGCGTATGACCAACACGGTGAGGCTGTCATGGATCATATATGAAACTCATCCAACTAAACAATCCATTTTTGAGGGTGCACACCCCTTGACAGGCACCATACAGATGACTGGGGACGAACTGTTTTGCCAGAATGTCCCGTGGTGACATAACTCTCTTTAGTATGCGTGTATATACTACAAAATGCCCCCCGCTTCCTAGGTCTTCAACCATGGCTTTGCGGACATATGACTCTTCCTTAACAGGATTTAGAGAAGGAGTATTGCTTATCATATTTTTTATACCATCTTGGCTAGGTTTGAAGAACTGAAATGGTGGTAGAGACCAAGGATATTAAGGTCTAAAATTAAGAGGTGGCATTATGATGGTGAAGGGTAGAAGAAGGGGTATTACATACTGGCAGCATGCTATTTCACAGTGCTTAGTAGATATGAAAATGTAGTATATTATAAAAAGAGCATATACTTAAATATGTATACTACTTGAAACATATAAAATAAGCTATTGGGAATAGTAGCACTTGTAAAAAAGACGGTCCCTTAGGCGATCCCTTTAATGGATAAACTAATAATTAACATGAGATCTTTAGTTTTATAGCTATTTTATTAATAAAAATAAGATTGCCAGTTAGCTAAATGTTTTAACTATAAATAAAGGGCCTTGCTTACTTTTAAATAACCAATTAATAAAAGAACTTATGCCTTTATTTTTTCAAGTTATAACCCTTAATTGCTTAACCAATTAAATTATTTAAATCCTAGCAAACAACACTAGTTTCAATCAGGCAATTCTTTAAATAATACATCACATAACACCCCTTATTATTACTATACCTTAACGTTTTAATGTATTATTATTATATCTTTATTAAACCATTAAAAAGCACCTTGCCGCTGCTTACTTAATTAAGCATATTAATAAGCCTTAAATTAATTAAAAGCCTTAATTTAACGTTACCTTATTAAACTTATCTCTTAATATAAGTAATTAACTTACCTTTATATTAAATACTTAACTATATTTCCTTAAATATTTATTTAATTAATATTAAACTTATATTATTTAAAAGCTTATAATTAAATTTTTTTAATCATATTACTTTTAACTATAATTTCTTTACTCTTTAATTATTAAAATTCTTTTACCTTTAAAGCCTTTTAAAACTTTTTTAATAAATATTAATGTTTCCTTAACTTTTATATTACTTTAATAACTACTCTTAATAAGTTTAATATTTCTTAGCTTTTTAAAGTTAAAAACTATTTATATTAAAATATAAAAGCTATAGCTTTTTTTATTAAAGAAAGATTAATTAAAAATAATTAAAACTTTTATAATATTTTTATTATAAATAATAATAAGGTAAAGTTTTATATAATATTTATTTATAAAAAAAGTCTTTTTATGCATATAAAAGATAAAAATATAGTTATAAAAGCCTGAAAAACTTTAAAAAAGTTATATAAACTTAATAAATTTATTATAAAATATTTAATTTTAAAAGAATTCTTTAATATTACCATTAAAGAATATAAAATTATAAAAAAATATCTTAATAAGGTTAAATAATTAACTAAAGATTTAAATATAAATAATATTTTACTTTTAAAATAAGTTATTATAGCTTAAGTTTTAAACTTTCTTAATGAAAATTATAAGAAATTTATATAAAATATAACTTAAAGCTTTAAAAAAATTTAAATAGCTACTTTATTAATACTTTATTTATTAATTTATTAAATAAATTAAGAGGAAAAGAAAAAGCTAAAAAGCTTTTGTTTTATAAAAGCTATAAAATAAAGGGGCATATAAAAGAGAATTATTATTTTCCTTTCTTAAATAAGTGTTATGGGCTAGCCCCAAAGGGGCTGCAGGCTGGCTAGCGCCTTCTCCCATAAGCTGCAAAGCAGCAACCTTTTAACCATTAAGCCAAAAGGTACGTAATAATCCAAGCTCCCTTAGATTACCTAGCCAGCCACTATAAGGCTTAGGCTTCCAACCCAAACCCATTACATAGCCCCCTTCCCCAACTACTAGTGGCGCATAATTACCCCTAAGGCTTACTTAAAATATCGCCTTTTCAAGCCAGAAATCTTCTTTATGGTTGGGTAAGACCATAACTTAAACTCTTAACCCTAAAGCTTAGATTATTTATTATGGGCTGGCCTTAAAGGGGCTGCAGGCTGGCTAGCGCCTTCTCCCATAAGCTACAAAGCAGCAACCTTTTAACCATTAAACCAAAAGGTACGTAATAATCCAAGCTCCCTTGGATTACCTAGCCAGCCACTATAAGGCTTGGGCTTCCAGCCCAAGCCCATTACAATAAGGCCCTTAAAAGCTAGTAAGTTAAAAAGTAAAAGCAAGAAAATAATTATATAAATAAGCTAAATAACTTAAAATAAAAAAAAGCTATAAAAAAAGCTATTAGCCCTTTTAATTAATGATAATTAATTAAAAATAATACTTAAAAATTTAAGGAAAATTTAAAATAAATTAATATTATATTAAATTTAAAAAAACCTTTCTTATAAATATAAATATAATTAAAATGTTTAATAAAAAAATTTATTAATCTTGCAAAGGTAAATAATACCATTATACCTTATATATATATAATAATTAATAAAAAACTAAATTATTTAAGTTATAAAAGGTAAAGTTTAATTAAATTTATAATTAATAGCAAAGTAAATATAATTAACTTTTATAATAAAAAATATTTTTTAATTGTTAAAAAAGTAAATAAAATTATTAAATAAGGAAAAGTAAGCCTTTTATATATAAGGGAAAACTTAATATTATTTCTTAAAAATAATTATTAGCTTAATATTAAAAATATATATTATATCCTTAAGTTAAAAATAAATATTATTAATTATTATGCTATTTTTAACATAATAAAAATAAAATTAAATAAAAATATAATTAAGCTATTTTTAAAAAGAAATAATAAGCTTATAGTTATAAGGAAATAAAAAAAATAATCTTTATTATATTATAATTATTATTAAAAATAATAATAATAATAAAATAAATTTTATTATTTCTTTTCTTAAGGAAATATAAACTTAAAAAAAATAAATAAGTATTATTATTATTTAAGCTATATAAGCTTTATATTTTTAATAAAGGTATTAAAAGTTAATAAAATAAATATTTAAGGAATATCTTTTAAGAAATTAAAGGCTTTTAAGTGCAATACTTATTTATAAGCTAAATATATAATAAAATATAATAAAAAAAGCTTAAATAATAAGAAATATAATACTCTTAAAAAATATATAATAATATAAAAAGTTTATTTTTCTTTATATTTAATAAATATAAATATTATATATTATTCCATAATAAAAAGACTTATTTTTTATATAATTATTTACTTAAAATAAAGAATAAAGCTATTATTACTTTTAAAGATTATAAAAATAAAAAGGAAAATAAAATTAATAAGATAATAAAAGAATTCTTTATTAATAATAAATTTAAATATATAAATAAATAAATTTAAGCTTTCTTTAAAAAATATAATATATATTATTAAATAACTCTTATATATATAAAAGAATTAAATAAAGTAATAAAAAAATTAAATTTTATTATAATAAACAAGGTTAAAAGCTTACTTATAATTATAAATATCCTATATATACTTTAAAAAAAGCCTTTAAAACTAATATACAATTATATAATATAACTCCTTATATAGCTTTATTATTTAAAAACTTATATAAAAAGAAATTTAATAAAAACTTAATATATATATTATAAAAACTTTGGATTTTATTGTTTGTTATAATAATAATAAATATAAAACTAAATTAAAACCTTAAAATAAAAAAAGAATATTAATAAGAGTTATTCTTAAGATAAATATATATTAAGTTTAAAATATAAAAAATCCTTAAAAATAAATTCTTAAATAAAAATAACTTATTAAATAATAATAATAATAATAATAATAATATAATAATAATAATAATAATAATAATAATAATAATAATAATAATAATAATAATAATAATAATAATAATAATAATAATAATAATAATAATAATAATAAATAATAATAATAATAATAATAATAATAATAATAATAATAATAATAATAATAATAATAATAATAATAATAATAATAATAATAATAATAATAATAATAATAATAATAATACCTTATTAATAAATAAAGAGCTTATAAGGAAAGAAATACCTTTAAAAAATAAAATAATAATTAAAGAATTAAAAGAAGTATATTTAGCTATAAACATTATAATAAGGATAATAATAAATAAATTTAATAATTTTAATATTATTCTTATAGCCTTAATTATAAAGGAACTCTTTAATATAAAAGAAATATTAAATTTTCTTAAAAAAGACCTTAAATTAAAAGTTATATAAAATAAAGTAAATAGCTTAAAAGCTTAAAAAATATATATAATAACTAAATTACTTAAAGGAAAAATAGCTATTTTTAATAAATAAATTATTAAAAAGAAATATATAAATAATCTTAATATTATAAAGAATACTTAAATAATAAATAAAGAAAATAATACTTAATATAAAGCTTAATAAGTAATTTATAGCTATAATTAAAGATTTAAAGTAAATTTTCTTAAAGCTTTTTTTATTATATGTTAATTAAAAATATATAACTTATTACTTATTATAATAATAAATAAAGGCTAGTTTATATTAAATTATAATATAAAAAATGCATTTTTATACTTTTTTATAAATGTTAAAATATATATAAATTTTTTAAATTTAATATATAATAATAAAAAATATAAAGAGTTATATGCCTTATTAAAAAAGGCTATATATAATCTTAAATAAGCACCTTTATTATAATATAAATATTTAATAAATACTTTAAATAAAGTAAGATTTATTATTTATCTTTATAATAAAAAGATATTTATAAATAAAAATAAATAAATAATATTTATTTGCTATATTAATAATATAATAATCATTAATATTAATACAAATAAAATTAAATATATAATAAATAAAATTTTTAAAGATATAAATCTTAATTTCTAAGGGGAATTAAATAATTTCTTAAGAAATAATATTAAAATAAATAAAGAAATATTTATAAATTAAAACTAATATATAAATAAACTATTAAATAAATTTAATATTTAATGAGGAAATAAAATTAATAATTACAAAATTAAATTAAAATTAATTTTATATATATTAAAATATACATTATATAAAAATAAAGCTTAAGCCTTTTTAAAAGAAATAAAAAGCTTTTAATAATAAATAAAGTTTTATTATATATTAACTTAAAAGTTAGGTTAAATATAACTTATTTAGTTTTTAAATTAGCTAAATATATATTAAATTTAAGCCTTAAATACTTTAAAGAATTAAGTAAACTATAGAGATATTTATTAAAAGTTTTAAATATCTTTAAACAATACTTTTATTTTAAGGAAAATATCTTATATATAATAAGGCATTATAACTCTTCCTAAGGTAATAATATAAATAATGGAAAGTTTACCTTAAAATATATATTTTCTATCTTTATAAGAGATAAAAATATATTTAACTTTATTAATTAAGCTTTTTAATAATAAAAAACCCTAGCTTTAGAAAAATTTATTAAAAAGGAATATATTTATATAATTTAATAATAAACTTTAATAATAACTTAAATTTAAGTTATAATATTCTTATATTAAAAATATTTAAAGATAATAATGCTGTTATAAAATTAATTAAAAATTAAATGTTTTATAAGCATATTAAATATATAAATATAACATATTATTATAATTATTATATTATTAAAGAATATTTAATAAAAACTAATTAAAATAAATATAAAAGATAATTTAGCAAATTGGCTTATTAAGCTTATAATTTAATAAGATTTTAAAATATTAAGAAAAAGGTATTATTTTATAGAAAATAATTAATTAAAATATTAATATTAAAGGTAATAATTATAAAATAAATATATATAAATAAAAGATTATCCTTATAAAAGAAAAGTTTTTATATAAATAATTAAGCTTATAATAATATATGTTTTATTTTCTTATAATTAGCAATTTTCTTTTAAATATAATAATATATAAATTGTATAAATAACTTAGTTTGTTATTAAATAACTTAAACTTTTTTTAAATAATATAGCTACTTATATAGCTAATATATATGCATAATATATATATTATTGCTATATTTTATATATATTTATAAACCCCTTAAATCATTATATTTTATTAATTCTTAATGTATATAGTTTAGCTATAAATAATATTAATAAAATTCTTAAAAACTATATCTTTACCGTGTGATTTAATAATAATAAACCCCGTGATATATAAATAATAAGTAAATTTATTAACTTAAATAAAACTGTTATGTAATATGCTCGTGGCTGTAAGTTTAATTTATGTGATAAATAAATTTTTAGTTTTTTATTTTAAGGAAATAAATAAAAATAACCTCTTTTAATATATTAAAGTTTTACTCTTATGTAAAGGTTTTCTTTAATAATAAATATATATATATATATATATATATAAGTATTAAATAATAAAATAAATGTCTTTTTAAGAAGCTATTTTAATAAATAATAAATAAATAAATAAATAAAAACTAGCTTTTAGGGGGCTGTAAAAAAGACGGTCCCTTAGGCAATCCCTTTAATGGATAAACTAATAATTAACACGAGATCTCTAGTTCTACAGCTATTTTGTTAGTAAAAATAAGACTGCCGGTTAGCTGAATGTTTTAACTATAAATAAAGGGCCCTGCCCACTTTTAAATAGCCGATTAATAAAAGAACTTACGCCTTTATTTTTACAGCACTGCTATGGCGTTTCCGTAGGTGCGTGGCTTGGATTCGAAGGTGCAGGATCTAGGCTAGCTTCTTATTAGATAAGGGCGCAAGCTGCAGATTACGTGACCCCCGCCAGCTGCCCACAGATAGCCTTTTGCAGGCTGTAGCCTGGGCTGCAACCTAGTTACCTTTCTACACAATGCGACAACTCAACCACACCTGACCACTGTATTTGAATACGTGACCCAGCCGACATAAGCCATGTTTATTATAATTTTAATTTAAACCTGATCTCAAACTAGGTAGTTTGGTATAGGGGATTTTCGAGGACCAGCAGCTGTAATTGGAAGAACCAATTGGAACCAAAGAAGATATCCCAAGTATCATGGGGGCTTGTTGCCTGCATAGAGCAGTGAAGTTGAGCCCTTGTAGCTTCCAAGAACCTTCACTGGATGTCCTGACCGGCTGAGTGATTGCCTGAGGAAAGACTGCTGACGGCAAGCACACACCCAGCGTCAAGTACATAGTTAGACACTGACGTACTTGCAGGGAGCGACTGCCCTATGTTATTTCCTCTGCTGTCCCTTCCAAGGTCCTGACTGCTGACTGTTTTGGCTCTGGGACAACAAGAATCTTTTTGATCAACAATTGCCACAATGACAAGTGCGACTCCATTGTTATTTAAGACACGCTGTCGTGGGCAAGTCTCTTTCATTTCACGTGGTATTCCTCCAGGTTTCCAGTGTTTTCATTCTGGTACACAATATGGCATTTGAATTAACTACACGTGTATGGTATTTTTCTTGAGAGTTGGGGATCCTTCCATAGATAGCTGCTCAAACTTCCACCATGAGATACCAATAGTACCTTATGACATCCTGACCACCGTGTTCAAAGGGAAGGTGAGGGGTCGGAATTGGCCAAGATAATAGCTGCTCGTTCATGCATTCGATTACAGCAACAGGAAGGAAGACAAGGAGTTGAATCCAGGCACGAAGAAGGAATGATCCCCATAGGTCTGGGCTGCTTTTTGAACTAGAACGATGTGCTTCGATCTGATCGACTCCTTCCAATCCTTTTCCCTCTTTCATCTACCACCGACCACACTGATCTCAACACCAAAGCCCATCATCACGAAGATTCCGTCCCACTCATTCGCTGCTTGGCCATTTCTGGTCGCGCTCAGTCACTTGACTCTTGTACCATTGTCCTTTATTTGTCCTGTGTCTCTTCGTGCTACTCTCCTCGTGCTACTCCCTTCGGTGTCCGCTCCCTGCTTCCCATGGAAACTTAGTTTTCATTTCAACTCCTGCTCTTCGGAACGGGCAGTAATCGCGTGGCTCCTGGCCGATGAAAAACGCTTCATGCCACTTGGTATGCTTGTGCCATCGCTTTTCCATACTGACATATCCAGATCAATGGAGCCACAGCCCCCAAGGTCCCGCATCCGAGGATCAGGCCTGTTGAAGCTTCTCAAGTCCGTTTTGCGATGTTCCATCCTCCTCCCACATATCCCCTAGCGGCTTTCTGCTCTCACAAGTTATTCACGTTCCTTACCTTGATCGTTTGATCCGGATGGCATAGCCATAATAAGCCTTTGCCAACCCCCTCCCCCTCTCGGAATCTTCAAAGCACCAGGGACGGGTGCATTCCCCACCCTCTTTTCTCCTCCTCACAAACTCAGGTGCCTTCATCGTCTGGTCCGTCAGCTTTTCGCAAAGCTCACCGCCGCCTCAGTTCGTCTTCGTCTTAGCATGGCCTGCTTGTGCCTGCCATGCCTTTTGGGATCTGGTCCGGACGAAAGACCAGGCTTGCGCCCGCACTCATCATTGGCGTCTCCAACCCTTGGAGTTGAAATATCAAGGCCAGTTCCCCCAGCGTGATTATTCGTTACGACTTTCCGACCCTTTTTTGAGGAAAACAGCGTTATATATGATACGGGGACTGGTTATCGGCGGCTTCGGCTGACCGATGGCACTACTAGCACCAACGGGACAGCTGGCTGATGGTTGTCACGCTCACAACCTTTCGGGCCTCAGCTCAAGCATGGGAGCGGAGTAGGGTATGTATCCCGGGCTCCATTTGCTTTCATCATTGGCCTTCATCGTCGGTGAAATAATTGACAACGTCCCAGAAACGATCGATCGCAAAGCTTGGCTTTCCGGAGGCGACACTTGAGCATCCAGCAGTCTCTGCGCTTCGACCTCTCCTGCACCGGCTCACGCAGCACTTGAATGCGACAGCCATATCAGCTTGCTCCACTCTTCAACGACCTGCACGCTGCTCTCTGCACGCGACGAATTCTGTCAGGCCATTCGAGGCACGACACATTGGGCAATGCGTGCGCAAGTCGACTTTTCACAAAAACGCGACGCCTCAAACATGGACAAGCACCTCTGTGAGTCCAACACAGCTGCACCCTGCGTAGCTGGCTCTCGCCAAAACTGACCGGTATCATAGTCAGGCTGGGGCTTTCAAAGCATCGCTGCGGCTTCGCAGGCGTCCGGTGTTTATTGGAGCAGGAACCCAGGATTGAGAGCTATTCTGTGATGTGCGTCTCCTTGAGACACTCCTCGTGGCCTCGCAAGTTGGATCGACAAGGCCGCCGGGGGCACAAGCTAGGTTGGCCGTCAAGACTTTTGGCCTGGAATGATTGCTGAGAAGTATTCGGGATCGTGGAGAAATAACTGTTTGATGTTGACAATTTCAGACATGGCGAGGGGTGAAGTTGCATATGTGTGTTTTGCGGTCGCTGATTGAGCAATGTGGAGGCTTCGTGAAGGATATGATGACACGGAATAGAAGATGAACAAAGTACCATCGAAACTCTCAAACAGGCGATGCTCGCGCAGCCTCCGGCATGCCACAATGATTGAAGCCAGCAGGCCACAAGCCTTTACCGTCGTCCGCCGCCCCGGATCTCAGTAGCAACTGGCCTCTAGGGTTCTTCTCTTCTCTGGACCTTTTGCAGATGGGACAGCGTCGAAATTCGATGTCGTGCAGGGATTTCTAGATGTCAACCTAGGTCGGGCCTGGCACTGCCGTTGGCGAGAAGATGTCATGATGCTCTTCGCTAAGACGGCAAGAAGATTTTGTTTCTGCGACTTTCGTGACAAAATCCGTGGGATTGATTGAAAAGTTCACAATTGATGGGGACCGAAAGGATTTTATATGGATGGATTTAGTGTCCCGTGAGTCAAGCCGTACTAGAAGGGCGCCGTTCTTGGGCTACCTAAGTAGGTCTTCGACTAGACTCGAGATCCAGTGCCTCACGGACACTCAGACTGAGGTACCCGCTCGATTCAAGTTAAGAGCAGCACTGGGGATGACAAACCTTCCAGCGTGGTGGATCGCCTTGAGCCGCTTTGAGGATGGCTCTTGGGTATTGTGACGGCGAGTGGCGGCAGCCAGCTGGTCGGACACTGGGTCGGGCGCAATTTCAAAACCATCAACCTCTTGGGGCGTCGGACATGACGGTTCCTGAAGCGTCCAGCCACGCGTGAACCACACGCAATCTTTCATGAACTCCGCTGTCTTGCTCTCTGCGTGCTCGAAGTTGTTGACCTTGAGATCGGACAGGTAGGCAAGGCATAAGGATGACTCTCTGTACCAGTGGAACATCGAGTTGATGGCTTCCGAAAGTGCTGCACTGCTGGCCTTATCGATGCAGCATGTATCAACCCAAGCGTACGCATACCCCTTTTCTTTGGCAACTTCGCAAGTCTTTTTGATTTTCAGAAAGCCGGCCTTCTTCAGGAGTCTTGCCGGTCGCGACTCGGCCAGCATCTCCTGGAAATCAACCTCTTCCTTTTCCCAGGTGTGGGACAGGATGGCATATTTGCAGTCCTGCAGATCGACGACTTCTTCGAGCCTAAGCGTAGTGGTGTCGATCAGCCACATTTTGTCGGCTGAGGAGCAACGCAGCCGTGCGATAGGTCAGCCGCAGCAGGCATAAGAGTCGGGTTGGAACCCAGAATATTCCGAATGGGAAGAGATTGACGTGGAAAGGCTCGGAGGAAAAGAGCTGCTCGCGGCGAAGCAATGTTGCACTAGTGGGGGACAAGTGACGCGGAACACGGACACAAGTAGAACAAGAAAGAGATATGGCACAGAGAGTAAGCAAGGATGGGTGTCCCAGTGCTCCCCAATTCAGGCCAGATTGAGGCTCTGCGTGGGAATGGGGTAAGTAATCATGCAGAGGTACGGCGTGGTTCATGCACATCATTGGATCTGGAATAGTTGCACTGCGTCGATGCACGAACTATTGGCCCGTACGAGTGCTTGATTCGATGGGGTGAGGTGACTGCAGCTAGTACTTCCACTCCAATGGCATGGAGGGACAATACCTCGCGGATTCTCGGCTGATGTCGGAAACGAGACGTGATACAATCGCGGAGGTCATATGTGCAAGCTCACTTCACTGAGAGCATCACAACATCACGGATGTGCTCGCAGTGTAGCCCAAAATTAGTCGCCACAATATTTATAAACCCCCAGATTGCTGTTGCCAACGCTGGTATTTCGTCTCACAGATTTCTGTGGTAATTTTCCATAGACTTTGGATTATCTCCTCAAGTACTCCCAGAGACAACCAACTTGTCACAACTGGCTTCTCAGTTGAGCAATTGATGTCCCTGCTGGCCTGGGTGCCCTGCATGAGAACAATTTTGGAAGCTGAGGACCTTGCCCATTGCTAAAAAACTCATATTCGTCCTAACACGGACTTCTACTTGGGGTCATCGATATGGTAAGCCCAGAACACTACTTGCTTTAATAAAAGCAGTGACAGGAACGGGAAGGGAAAGCTATAACGGATAGTAATAGTGTCAGATTGACAACACTTAAACAAATAGTCAAAGACGCACAGAGGAGCATCGCCGTACAAGACAACAAGAAAACACTAGAAGCACCACAGAGAGCCCAACTCTGACTTCAAACACGAATATGTGATTTCGATGGAACGTAGCATTCCATTTTAGGCACGTGACCAAGAGACACAGCACCTTTTCGTGCCCAGGTTATTGACCCAAGAAGATATATAAGTGAGTCTAGGCTTGCCTTACCGGTCTACGGGCCTAACTATCCATTGAACACGTCTGATGTACAAACAAATCCTAGCAATACTTCGAATCCCTCTATACTGCACGCTAAAGCCTCCGCTGCAGTGCCAGATATGCCGTGACACGCAGCAGTCTGCCTTTCTTGATACTGGAGATGTACCATGGTATGGGAGTGTCGCATACGAGAAACACAAAATACTTGAAAATGAGTGATTTGAGGCGACCGGTACTCCAAAAGGGTGATGAGGTTGAGTTTGAACCCATTTTGCGTTGAGACAGGCTTGTAAGGCCGTGAGTCAAACGCCATTCAAGCATAAACCAGCGTCACTGGGTCGACTCTGGCTGGAATTGTGGTGAGTCGTGAGGGGACAACGACTGGATCGATTGGCCATGTATCTTCATAGGGTATATTTATTGGACACACATCTATCAGGGTCCCCGAACCAGTCGTGCATCCTCATCAGAGCTTTCCTCCTCGCTCTCGCCGGATTCTTCCTCGCCTTCTTCATCGTCGTCGTCATCCTCCTCCTCCTCCTCTTCGGACGACTCTTCCTCCTCGCTCTCGCCTGACTCCCCTTGGCCATCATCTTCAGCAAGCCAGTCCGCAAGCGACTTGGAGCCGAGACCGGGCCCTTCGTCCCCGTTGGTAGACTTGCCAACGCCAGACCTGGCGGCCACGCTGTCCAGACTCTCTGCGGCGGGTACGACGCGCTTCTCGCCATACGCGAAGCTGCTGCTGGCCGACTCTCCCTCGGACCTCAGCTTCGGGTCCGGCTCCCTACCGTCCTCCACCCAGTCCGGCAAAGCCTCGTACCCTTTAAGACCGTGAACCCCTCCTCCACCAGCCAGAACCAAGGCCGCCGAGCCGAGGGTAAAGTCTTTTCTGATTTCGGACGGACTGGGGGCCTGCGGTGCGGGTTTGGGTGCGAGGAGCATGAGCGTCGCTAATTGAGGAACACCCAGCAGTGCCTTGAACAACCTTGCCCTGTCCCGGAGGTCGTACGAGGTGTCGTAGCGCACCAGCAACAGAACGTAATCCCACAGCCGGGCCACGGGGTGGTCTTCCACCTCATCCAGGGACGTTGGCTCTGCTGCCCCCTCTTCGGCTTCCTGGCTCTTCCTGGACTCTATCACGCGATTTAGGTGGTGCAGATAGACTTTGGCGGTCAGGAGAAGTATTTGCCGCTTGGCAATTTCTGATTCATCTGCAAAGCCCTTGAGCAGGATCCTGCAGACATCCGCTGCGATGTTGTCTTCGCCATTTAGGCCAGCGAACTCACTGACGAGCCATATGATAGTGGCTCGGGCTTGTGGATCGGTGGCAGAGTCAAGATTCTTTGCTAGCCTCACAACTGTGGATGTATGAGCTGTCGAGTCCTGTTGAATCAAGTGTCTGATGACCGTCAAGCTCTCTGCCGCCAGATTCCCATCGAGGCTGGTGATTTGACTCAGTAGCAGCCTAAGACACCTTGAACTCGTCGCCGGATCGCTCTGCGCGCATCGCCCGATGGCTCGAACAGCCTCACGCACCAGTAACTTGTCTGAACCTCTTGAAAAGTGTTCCAACTCGTTGAGGATTAGTGATTTGACGTGTGGCGGGGCGTGAGGAAAGACGAGGGTCAACACTTCCAGCTTCAGCTCCCACACCGAGCTGCTATCGGTTGCTCTGACAAGGAAGTGTGAGGCATATTTGACGAAGTCGGCGGGCCTGATGAGGCAGACAGACACAATGTTGTAAAGTGCGATCTGCTGAATATCGGAGGGGCCCCTGAGCAGTGCGACCAGCGGCCCAACGGCTGACTTGATGTACTCCGGGGTCCCCATTGAAACATAACAGCGGGCTGTGGCCACCACGACGCCCGAGTTTCTGCTCTGGAGCAGCGGCTTTATCGCATTGAGCAGCAGCTCGAGGTCCGGATCCACAATAACCACTTGTTCGCTCGCATTTCCGTTATCGCCTGCCTCATTGTAGAAGCCCTGCAAGTCGGCTGCCTTTTCCCCAGCTCTGACCGTCCTTGTCCTCCTAGGGAAGCACTTTCGAGCGTATATTGTCAGCATCCTCAACGTCGAGAGCTGGCTCCACTCATCCATGTCGACGATCTTCCGAACCAAGCTGCGGTAGTGCTTATGTATTATGTCCGTCCTCTCAGGGCATATCTCCATGAACGAGGTGACGGCCGCACCGGCCACGTAATATTGCTTGTCTCCCAGGAGCGTTGAGAGGTACTCGATCAGCTGCGGTGACTGGTTCGGGTCCAGACGGAAGCACTTTGGTATCGCCATGGCCGCCGCCCTCCTCACGTACGGGCTCATGTCCCCAGCGCCCTTCTTGATCGCCAGCGAGACGATCTGGCTGATGACCGGCACTCGGATCCCCGACATGGTCTTGAGCGCCAGCGTGCGCACCTGGGGGTTGCTGTCCGACAGGGACTTCTGTATGGTGTTGATCGACAGCAGCGCCAGGTCGGGCTCCTGCTCGGCGTGGTGGATGAGGTAGATGTAGACGAGCTTCTTGATCTCGAGGTTCGGCGAGGCGACGTTCTTGACCACGGACGAGAAGAAGGGCAGGGTCTTCTGGGCGCGGTACATCATGGAGATGACCTTGCGCAGGCCCTCGAGCACCTCGCGCTCATTGCGGCTGTCGAGGAGCTTCTTGACCTGGTTCTTGTCCAGGGACCGGGGCGCGCTTCGCGAGCTCCGGGCGGCGGAGGCGGCGTCGAGGGTGAGCTCCTGGGCTGGGGTGCACGAGGCTGTCAGTCTTGCCGGTTGAAGGAGGCGTGCAACATGGGCAGCTCACCTCTCTCAAGGAGTGACGAGATGCGGGATATTGGCTCCATTCTGAACAACCACAAGACGGACGTCTAGGTCGTGGTTGGGCGGGTATTGTGAGTGCCTTACCTAGGTAACTAGCTAGGTGCCTGCTAGACATGGTGTAGGTGATGTTGACTGGCTTAGGTGACGTGCCGGAGGGTCCCTGCAAGCTTGGTGGGGCAGTCCCGGGCAGGCATGCGAACCAAACTGGGGGCCACCACTTTGCGCTCAGACTGCCAGGTAGGTAGATACCCTAGGCATCTTCCAGACACCCTGACCACTTTCCACTTTAGGGAGATGTGAGAGCCTCATTTATTGGCAAGGAGGTGTCTATGTCACTGAATTGTCCAGCTACCACCATGAAGAGTGTGTCCGTCTCAAGATGCCGCTGACGCCGCTCATACTGTCGCCAGCCCTCCCGTCAGAGCTGCTCACATACATCGTTCGATATAACGAGTACCCAACCACTCTGATCGTGTGCTCGTCTCAGGCAGAATTCCTGGACTCTCTCGTGGCCGATGCACAAAAGTCATTATCACTCGCGGCTGAGGGCAGCCAAGTCCCGGGTCTCTCTTCCCTGCTCTCGTCCCCTGTCTACCAAGTCGCCATCGCCCGTCACATCCGCATGATATTCGTGCCGACCGTCTCCCACCTGCGGGCCTGTCTCTCTGTCTTTACCGCCAAGGACTCCAAGGTCCCACCTCCTCCACCAGTCACCACTTCGCGCCAAGCAAGAACGCGGCCTCTCCTGCTGGTGTATGGGTTCCTCGCCCTGCACCGCGACACGAGTGAATGGAGCGCCCAGGGGATAAGTAGCACGGCGACAGGCCTGGTGGAAGCTGCCAGGAGGGTTGGTTTTCGGGCTGTCGTGGTTGATTCGCCCCGGCCTGTGATGCAGACTGAGGACGACGCGGACGCGCAAGGCGCCGGTAACGAGGATGAACCTGTGGGGGTTGAGACAGAGCAAACGATCTTGTCTGAGGAGGCCCCGGTGCTGAGTGCCAGTGCTAGAAGGGCCGGCGCCGATCTGGATGACGCTGACTGGACCGGGCGTACCGTGACTTTGGCGAGGATCCTGGGGAGGTGGTTCCGATACCGTCAAGGAAATTGGGCGCAGGGAGTGCAGGTAGTGCAGGAGCACCCATGATGCCCATACAGCTCCGCTGGACACATTGTAACATGGTCATGATCCTGTCGAGACTTGGATTCTTCTTCATTCTCGATCAGCTTGAATCAGTATGTACCCGGCAACCAAATCTCAACCGAACGCCACAACCTGGTATCAGCCCTCCCAAAGTCATTAAGAATACAAAAAGAAATAGTCGTTTCACTCGTTGAACGGAATGGCCTGCTCCATCTCCGTGATGTACAACTTGATATGTGCCTCCATCTTGAGGTACTCGTCGTGAGCATTGTGGACCTCGTTCTCAATGGCCTCCTTTAGGTCTTGCATCTGTAAAGAGCATGTTAGCGGTCTGGCCAGACTGGCACAAGGTCCAGAGCCTGCAACTTACCTTCTTCTCCGTCTGCTCGATCCGTACCCGCCGCTTCTCCATCTCGTTGCCCTTCTCTGTCCGCTCCTGCTTGAGTTGCCTGTGGACCTTCTCCAGCTCCTCCATCTTCCTCTTGGCCTCCTGCGCTTTCTGGTTGGCGTGCTCCCTAAGCTTCTCCGTCCTCTCGAGCCACTTGGCCAGCTGCCTCTGCAGCAGCGTCTCAGCTCGCTCGACATCCTGCACGTCTGTACGCCGCTCGAGGAGAGCGTCTTTTTGCTTGTTCTTGCGCGCGGTCTCGTCCTCCTCCTTCTGCAACTCCACAGCAATTTCATCCAGAAGCTTGATGCATGACGCCACGTCGGTCGATACCACGGCGAAGGAATCCGTCGAGGTTTGTAATGCCCGTGCCCGTCGGTCGAGAGAGTCGATGTGGGCTTTGTCGCTGCCAAGCGTGTTTGACAGCTCTGTCAAGCTCGCTTGTAGGGAAGAAGCGCTCTGCAGAACGTAGGGCCTCAGCTTGGCGCTCTCGTGCTTCACTGCTAGCTTCTCGGCTGTCTTCTGCTCGAGCTGTGTCGACAACTCGCCCTTTTTCTCTTTGGCCTCGTCCAACCGAGCAGCGACCCTCTCTTGGCCCCGTCGGAGCTCCAGCAGCCGCTTTTTCAAGTCCTCGTTGCGTCGCAGTTTCTCCGCGTACAGACCTTGCATCTGTGATCGGGTCTGCTGCATTTCGTCCAGACGGGCCTCCATGTCCTGGTTCTCCCCGTAGAGGCTCTCGATCCGTCCCTTTGTCTGCTCCGCCTTGTTGAAGTGCGCATCGATGACCGAGGTCTGGCTCTCGCGGAAACGCACGAAGTTGATAAGGTAGCTGAAAATCTTGACCAGCCTGGGCTGCGTGGGCTTGTACAGATCGGTGAAGCTGAAGTCCCGGATGCCACATTCCAATAGTAGCCGCCGCAGTGATACGTAGAAGCCCATGAGGTTCCGCGTGTCGGGCGGGAACAGCATGTCGCCATTGTCTCCAGCAATGTCCTCGGCGGCGGCGCGCATCGCAGGGTCGACGGTCTCGCGGGTTGCGTTGAGGATGAGCTCGGCGAACCACTCGAATATCATCTGGACTTGGAGGGGGTTCGGCTTTGCCAGGTCGGCGACGGTGAAGGGGATGCCGATGTCAGTAATGCAGCCGACAATCTCGCTGTCTTTGAGCAGCATGAACGCGTCGGGTTCTGGTTCCTTGCGCTGGTTGCGCGAATGTTGTTGCCCCGGAGGGATGATGCTCATCCTGGGATTGTAGGCCATCTTGGCCCACTCTTGACGACACGATTTCGGCGCTCTGATGTATTGTTAGAAGGTAGATAAATGTTGCACACAGTGTCTTGGGATAGTGATGAGGTTCAAGGATCGATGGCTCAATTTGCGACCCAAGAAAACACAACGGCGCATGGCCCAGATGGCGGGAGCTAGTCCTCGGGTGTTGGTACGGCAACGTGGTGGGGCTGACCGCCATCCCGCAGTGGGGCTCTGCTTCACTTACAGCTACGGCACTGGAGCTATTAGTCTACATATTGGCCAGTCTAATTGGTTTTTGTTTATAAACAATCTACACGCAAATGGATCATCTCTTATTGTCGGAAATGAATCTAGAGCATCTTTCTTTAATCTTGTACCGTACAAGCACGTCTAGTCAATCGCTCGCCTCTTCAGCACGGCCGAATGCTCGTTCAAGCCCGCCCAGTCGTGCGCATCTAAGCATGCCTGACGACTAAGAAGTACAGCAGCGCTCGTCCTACTCCTGAGCTCCTTTTCGTACTTGAGGATGGCATCCCCTGTACTTTGGTCACCTTTGGAGACGCTGTCGAGGACTTGACAAAGCTTGAGAGCATCAAGGATCCCATGGTTGGCCGCTTCGCCTCTGTACATCGTCATGGCATGCGCTGCATCCCCAGCCAACGTCACCCTGCCGCCGTGGTTGTCCCAGTCCAGGCAGGGCCAGTCCTGTAGCACAATCTCGAGGCATTCAGTCTCCTCCGGGATGGACTGCACCACGCCGCGGAGCGTCTCGTGGAACTCCTCTGCCCGACGCTTCATCTCCTTGAGGCGTTCCCCCTGCGTGGGCTTCACCTCGTCATCCGGTGACCTGAACGGCCAGGACATGATGATCTGAACACGATATCGCTCGCCGTCCGTCCCCTGGGTCCCATTGGCCTCAGGTGTCTCGAGCATGCTGACCCAGAGGAAATTCCCGCTCCTGGGATGGCATCCCTGGAAGAGCAGAGGGTCCAGGTCCCGCAGCGGCCTGACCTGCTCCGGGATGAAGTCGACAGCCACACCCGTCAACCGCACGGGAAGCTGGGTGTTTCTGTAGGTCTCCGGCGCGATGAGCTGTCGCGTCCTCGAGTTGGAGCCCTCGGCGCCAACGATGACCGAGCCTTCTATTTTTGAGCCATCTTCGAAGACGGCAACGACTCCGTCTTTCGCCTCTTCGATGCCGACGAAGCGTCTGCTCCAGTGTACTTGATCACTCACTTCCTGTAGGAGCACCTCCCGAAGCTTCTCACGGTTTATTCGACGCCGCTCACTCGGTGGGACACGGAATTTGGCCTCAAGTGTTTCGAGGTTGATGAATATGAAGTTTCCCGTGTCGTTGCGCCCGACTTCAGGGTCGACTTGGGTCTGGTCAATACCGGCGAAGGCCTCTTCCGACAAGAGGCTTTTCAGGAATCCGAGTGCCCAGTGGAGAGTAATGGCCCAACCTTGGCCCCTCGTCGAGATACTGTCATCGCGCTCGAAGACCAGGAAGGGAATATTCGCCTGGGTGTTGCGTTAGTCGGGTAGTCCCGGCGGTTGCATGTCTCCCACAGGTATCTTTACCCACCTTCTTGAGGCCATTGGCAAGGCTCAATCCCACAACTCCTGCACCGATAATGAGGACGGGCTTTGCCGGCATCCTTTGCGTAGTGATCAGGTGAGTACGATAAAGAGCAAGGCTTTGCTTTTTTGTGACCTCACTCCTGCATTGACGGATTGTTCTGGAACGTCTAGGTCGTCCAGCTCACTTCAGTGTCTGCCAACACCCATGTATTTAGACCGTCCTATTCGTCGTCATCCTCGGGTCCAAGTGCGGTTGAGTTGTCTATGGGAGTTCCCAAGCACGTCGTCGACGATTTCCTCCTGCACTGCGGGGTGCCATTCCTTCGGTCGGCAAATCCTGGCCCCCTGGCGTGCGACATATCACTAATGCAGTGTCCAGACACTTGGCCGTCAGCAAACCTAGTAGGGGGTCGCTACGCTTCCGGAACCTCGTAAACCTCGCGGGATAATGCGATGAGGGTATATGGTCAAAGCCACGAAGCACACAAAAATGCAACTTGCAATATGAGGGGACTCGCTGCAAAGCATCACACAGAGGTTCCAGATTATGGTCCAGAAACAGGTACCTTTGTTCGATCCCGTCAATGCTTGGGCGTTTGCTTCTGAGAACGATGGATCTTTGGCCTTTATCAGTGCATCACTAGAGATCTTGCGTGGGCGGAAAAAAGGCCGCGATCCTCACAAAAGGCTGAGCTTCGACTCTGCTAAACACACGGACAACGTACTTTACGCATGCTTGACATCCGTCTCGCTCCTTCTACGTACTCGTTGGCCGGCACTTGGTGCAAAAACCTCCGGCCATTGCCCGCAAGACATGAAAAGCAGAACCACTCCACGGCAACGGCCGCATCGGTTACAGGTGGACCGACTCCTTTTCAGACCCATCGTCTAGGCTGCTCCTCTGCCCAGACTCGTCGATTGTTGGTGGGCCAGGGTCAAAAAGATTCGAGATGAGATCTGGCAAATTCCTTGCTCAATCTGTCCCGTACTCTTCTTCCCAGCGGTTCTGGCCTTGCCGAGCTCCTGGAAGGGCCAGCTCTTGTGTCGAACATGTGGTATTCGTACCAAGTGCCAACGCTCTGGAAGAGGCGGTCAAAACGTACTACGCCTTCACCCTGTGAGCATCAGCACTCTGGCCTTGCCTGGCTTTGGGAATTGTGACAGTTGTCTCTGTATCTCACAATACTCCATCTGGGCAGTCGATATCAGACAACTGGTTCATATTGTCAGATTTCAGGAGGAACTGGCATAGCAATGCCATTAATCCAAGAGTAACCTGTGAAAGTCCTCACTGGCGGATGAGTACGGTCCACCTGGCCAAGTCCTCAGGCCGTGATGACATTCAGTCACAGACGGATGAACGATTCGAAACGGTCGGTGCCTATAGCGAGAGTGGCATCAGCATTGGCACAGATATCTCAAGCTACACGCCGGCGCCTCGCCGCGGATATAACGGGCCCACTCGTCAGACGCCCAGCTTTGAAATCGAGCGCTTCCAGTGCCGCGGCTGGTAAACATTTTTTTGTTTCGAATGAGCAACGCGTGGACGGAGGTTGCGGGCGGGGCATAGCTGAAACTTTTATTACATATGGAGATGCCGAGTTGCAAGCGGTAAAAGGCCCGAGATCTACAGATATACGAAGCCTAACATCTCCTTCCGCGGGTCCACTGCGAGTCTCTAGAAGGCGTTCAATCTTACTGCCGCGCACATGTGCCTTGCGAGACAAATGCGCATACAGTAAGTGAAAGACCCGATCAAGATCGAAATGACTTGTGCATGGCCGGAGAGTGCACGGGACGAGTGCCTGGATCAGCATGCTCCGCACCGATTTGTTTCAAGGTGGAGATCTACTGGTCCTTTGTTGAAAGGCTATTATCAAGAACAATTTCATGGCCATCACATCCGGCCGTGCTGTGCCTAGCTGAGGAGATCCGACAAGAATTCCGAGTCGCCGTCTACAGAGCCCTGCTACAACTTGTAGGCAACGGGTCCCGTGGTCTAGCCCGGCCTCCCCGTCCCACTTCCAAGGTTCGGAGCTTTTTGGCTTCTGCCGATCGCGGGAACAGTGGGGCTCAGCGAGGTATCGCGGGCAGGTTCGGCATCAAGTCCCGCGGGCAATCACAATTGCACCACTGAGCAGTTACTGCGTAACTGACGGGTAGCGGACATTATGTGGTACGCAAACTGGCAGGGAAAGAGCAATGCTGATCAAGTGCTCCAACGTGCAACTTGCCCACTTTCAGTGATGATCTTATACACAGCAAGACGAGTCTAGAGGCGGACTGACCTGAGCACACTGGCGCATCTTTCACGAGCCAGGTAGGCTGATAGGCCCCCACGTCGCGGGAGTTTTCGTGATGAGCAACGCCGTCTGCCTGTAAAGTCCCTGCTCTGTGGCCAGTCTGGCCAGTGTACTCTCGCAGTTGTGTAAATCGTGCCGGCTTTGCCAGGTGATGTGCATTCGTTGGCGACTTGAGGTTAGCCACAAGTGGCGTTCTGCAAGATCCGTCGACCAGGATCTAGAATGGAAAGACGATCTGTCCATCGCGTTGATCTTAACTCCAAGGACACCAAATGACCCTGGCCAGCTGCCACGCGAACCAGATGTTCCCGTCAGCCACGGCTGTCGAAGCGACCGAATGTTGTACTCTCAGATTATCCCAGCAGCTCAGGCGTGTCGGCTGGTTTCGAGAACAGGCAGAAAATAGCCTCTGCCGACGCTACAGGGGCTCCTTCGGGGTAGTGAAACTCGGAGGGAAGAAGTGCTAGCTTGGGACCCTTGTGGTGAACGCAAGAATAGAATTCGAGATGCTAATTGTTTAGAACGTGCCCCTCCCCCCAATATGCCAGTAGACTATTGGGGAGGGGGTGGATTGAAATGGGTTTGATTGGACTGATATTGGCTTGAAACAGCCATCCCGTCACTGATCTCGAATGAAGATGTTCAACCGATCCGGCCTAACCCTCCCCCCTTGCGATGTGCGTTAGCATCAGTTCATTGGTTGTTGGTCACGATCGCCACGCGAATCATGGCCACCCCTCTGCAGGAACTTTGATCAAATTGCGGCCCTTCTGCTTCTGGGTAATGGTTCGTCTGGCGTGTTCCCTTGACGCTTTCTCAGAAAATCTTCTGGTCACGAGCCATCTTCAGATGCTGCAGCCCAGTGAACGATGAAAAGTTTAATAGCGACTTGAGCAAGTGCATGAATCGGCCTGGTGCTAAAACGTCGAGTGTGGTATCACGAGGTTCTCTCCCCACACAGCGCTCGGCCTGGGGCTAAGGTGGCTGCCATAGTCCAACGGCCGCCGCTTGGCGGGAAAGCTAGACCACGGCTGGCCTGATAGACCAGCCCTTGCGACTAGCGAAGGGCCATGGCATGCCAGACGAGTTTGTGGTCTGCGTTACCGCCTGACATTGGTTCGGAGCAGCATCCGAGGTCGTGTTGTGCTATTGAGGGCGGACTCAGCAGCGGGAGGACCACAGTGAAAGCCCGAAGATACAAAGGGTTCCTGCACCCAACAATGCTCGATTTGGTGCCCGGGTAAAACCTGTGCTGCAGCTAGGGCGTGGCATGGCATGCAATGCAATGCACTTGGTACGTGGTTGCTCCACCGAAGCTTGCTCCAGGTCAGGCGCAAAGAACGACTGTTGGCGTTGGTCGTGGTCAGTCCCCACGAAGGCGCCATTCTCCCAGAGATGCGTCCTCAGGCTGGAGCACTGGAGAACGCACGGCCTATCAAAGACGGCCTCGTCAGCACCGCGGCCTTGCACCCGAGATGCGCCGTTGATGCTTTGGAGGGCCTGGCAGCCCTGGCAGGCTGTTGGAGGTTGTTTTGATCGCCCGGGATTAGGACTGTTTGGGCCTAGCTCGGCGTCGACCACCGTTACGGCGATCTTGCTCTTAGCTCTCGCCTGGCAGGTATGACATAGCTGGCTAATGTGCAGTCGCGCATCCGTTCGGGAAAAGATAGGCGGCCGGAGCGATGCGACGTGTCTCTGGACGGAGATGCATCTCGAACTGGCCCGTTGCTCGAGGAGCAGTTACGTATTGTGCAGAGGGCGAGGGCAATTGGCAACCAAGAATGTATCATGGCAGGCCTAGTAGGTTTGATGAGTTCGAGGGGTCTGACGTCTGACCTCTCTGCTGCCCGGAAAAAGCCTGCCTGGGGTGGCTTTGGAAGGCTGGCCAAGGACGGATCCCCTGGATCCTAAGGACGACTTCCAGGGTTGCCCGCCGCCGCGGTGGGATTGAGCGAGGTCAAGCGTCATGGGAGAAACCTTGATGGTGCTTGCCGTGGGAGCGGGAGCGGCTGAGCTGCGCCGCGGAACAATTTATTAATGTTACGAATGGCAGGGCAGGGCCTAGCTGGCAGGTCGGAAGACGAGGTGCAGATAGAGTTGGCCGTCGGTGTTGTTTCCAGAATGTGGGTGGCTGTGAGGTTTGAGATAGGGAGGCCAAGCTGTGTGAGGGCTCTCTTGCCTTCCCTTCCGTGCCTGCGTCCTGTGCCTGGAGCTGGGAGGGCAAGTGCCCCCTGGCGGCCCCAGGCCGATGCCGGGTACCTAGGTATCTACACCAGCGAATGTCCGTGGCTGCCGTGATGTGATGCCAATTCTGGAGAGAAGCCAGCCAGCCGCACGTTCCTCGTGTTGGGGTTGCTTCTTGCCTTGCCTGCGTCTCTCGTCCGCTTGGCCCCACATCCCATCGTCGCCTTCGATGCCCAGATCGGGAGCCATTGCCTTTCCAAGGTTCGAGTTTGCCCTCGATCAGGCCGCCCAGGCGCTGGACCCTGGGCCCTTGGGCCCTGGGCACTTGGGTACCTGTGCCGTCTGTGCCTGTGCCTGTGCCTGTCCCTGTGCCTGTGCCCACTGCCCTGTGCCCTGTGGTCGTGCCCGTCCCCACAGCCCGGAAACCTTGAACACGGGCCAAGGAAACATACAAACACTCATGTCGCAGACCGGGTACTATTCATGAGATGGTGGTGTTTGGAGGTTTCAGGGGGCTCCTAGGTACCTTCTCGAGCACATGGGCCGCTTGACTTTGCGTCTAGTCTATCAATGCACATACAGTACCTGTCCTGCACTGAGCAATAAAAATCATCAATTGAGGTGGATAGTTCCTCCCGTATTGAACAAAAGTAAGCTACCCGGTACCTAGGTACTTCCAGCAGTACGTACATTTGGTCGGGTTGAAGCTTCAACTGGACCCACTAGCCCGCCCACCAGCGCTTGGTCCAAAGACTGGGAGCCAGGGAGCTAGAGCCAGTCAGGCGGCCCCAAATCCTCAACAAGGGGCCACCATTGAGGGCAAGCACGATGCCTCCCCACTTTGGGCTGCGGGTCGATGCCCTGCTGCTGCTGTTGCTGCTGCTATGCTGCTGGCTTGGATCTGATGACTCGGATTTTGTCTCCCAGTTTCTCCATCTCAGTTCGCCGTTCCCTTGCTAGGCTCCGGCCTCTCTGGCTGATTTGGTGTTTTGCTTGCTTCGGCACGCTAGACCCGTTGGAGTGACTTACATGCAGACTATGAACGGCCAGACAGGCCCGGTCACCAGGCGCCCTTGGTGTGGCATGGCATGGCATGGTGTGGTGTGGTGTGGTGTGGCCACGCCTGGTTTGACGGTGACGGGCCAACATCAAGCACATGGCTCTTTCTGTGCCTCCTTCCTTGTACCTGTGCCTGTGCCGGTTCCTGTTCCTGTTCCTGTCCTTGTTTCTGTTTCTGGTCCTGACTGACTGCAGAGTGATGAGCTGAGGCACTGAAGGCCGTGCCGGTACTTGATTTTAATCGCATTCCCTCCCCTGCTGGGTCCTTGCCTGTCGCTCGCCGCCCGCCCAAGGCTTTCAAGGACCAGACCCCTTTCACCAACCCAACCCATTCCAGCTTTTTTCCCAGCGTCTCGTCAGGGGTTTTCTACGGGGCCCTGTCTGCCCTCTCTTCTATTCTTTGATCTGCCACCTGCGACGCTCGATTCATCAGCAGCAAGCAGCAGCAGCACATGCAGCCTGCAGCAAGCTCCCCCCCAGGTACCTACATATCATCTATCGACCTACCCAGTCATACGCAGCACAATATCTATAGTCTGCCTCCCCGTCAGTCACAGGTCGCCATCCCGAAGACCCGGTTACATCTCTGCCGACAGGGAAAAAAAGGGGTCCTCAGTCGATGGTCAATGGCAACTTGAAAATTCCACCGTAGAAACCCAGCATTGACAAGTAGCACGGCGCCAGGCCTCCCCCTTTGGCACCATCAATCACGAGAGGGCGAAGAGAGGTGCCGCCGTGGTACCTGCATATTCAAGGTTCACAGGCCGTATCCTGCGTATCACACCCAGGTCGAGCCTCCCTGGGCCGTCGCCACTCGCCGCGCCATCGGTCGGGGTCACACAACCTCCCAGTCCCAAGTCCCAGTCCCCGTCGCCTACGAGGTTCAGCGCGGCCGCAGCCCGCCTCGCCGCACCTCGCAACGCATAATTCATCCTCTTCAACTTTCTTTTCCCTCTTTTCTTCTCCCTCACCCTCACCCTCGCTCGCACCCTCGCTCGCCCTACACGCCCAGACTCACATTTGCGCCCGAGTACTTGAGCACCCTTGAATCATACCAACCCACGACAATCTTAGCACCCCCCAATTCTTGCGAAACAGTCCAATCCAACACTGCTCTGCCGGGCCCACCCTGCCGATGACCCAGATCTGCCGTTACCAGCATATTCTCCGACCAGAATGACTTCGCTTCTGCCCTCCAGCATATCGCAACATCCAGCCCACCACCCAGCACAGCGCTTTGTTTCGTTCTAGCCCGCACCCACCCATCAATCGCATCTCGCCAGAGCGGGCGGAAGCCCGACCAGGGGAGCAATGGCCCTCTGGCCCTTCCGTCGGCGGAGCCGCAGAAAGAGGCCCCGTAGTGGGAACCAGTCTGAGGGCGAAGGTGCTTCAAGGGGCGCGCCAGACGACCAGGCCCGTGCCCGCAGCAGGAGGAAAACCGAGCCTGTCAACCCCGGCGCCTCGGACCCCCTGCCGACTGCCCCGATCCCAATCAAGAGACAACCAAACAAGCTACACCGTCGAGAACGTACCTACAGCTTCGAGGAAGGGAGGGACGATGACCTGGTGGTCCACCGGCAGAGACCCAGTCGGAAAACAGGGGCAAGGGTGGCCTCCCAGGGTCCAGCGGGCCCCCGCGCCCACTCTCGTTCAAAAGAGTCGGGCATCCTCAATCCAACCGACTCCTCTGTCTTCAACTCCGACAACTTCCCAAGGATGCCCACCCTACACAACAAACGCAATGGCGAGCACCTGCCGCCAAAGAAGTCGAGCAAGCGGAGGAAGGCCGACCATGCTCGCGAGCAGGAGATCAAGGCCATGGCCAGTTTCGAGCCAATGCGACCGGCAGCCGAGCCATGGCAGACTGGTCGACCCATGAAGCGGGACAGCAGACGGGTCAAGACCGGGCTCGGACTTGGCTTCCGGCGGTCTTGGGAGAAGGAACACCCGACCTCCGACATATCACTACCCATGCCCGGAAGCATTCACTCCAGCCTGTCCTCTGATTCAGAGCAGGTCTCATTCAAGGTGTCGGCCCTGGAGGCTCTGGCCCCTCGGCCCACCTTGAGGTATGCCGTCTACCCTCGTTATGGCACACCACCCACCGGGTCAGGTCGCCACCTGTCAGCAAAGAACAAGTTGTCCGAGAAGGAGCCAATTCCCGAGGCGACACTCAAGGCACACAAGCGGATCGATGACCTCGCCGACGATCTCACCGCGAGTGACCTGAGAGAGTTGATGGAGCGCGATGAGCGCAGGAGAGCAAAGAAACGGGAACGAGACCAAGAAAGGATGGAACGGAGACTGGCCAGGAGGGCCGAGAAGGAACGGGCAGCCGAGAGGGAAGGGAGGCATTCGCCACCCAACATGGAAAGAGGCGTGCTCGGTCGTGAGTCGGTC
The DNA here is from genome assembly GCF_014595645.1 of Diaporthe citri. NCBI lineage: Eukaryota > Fungi > Ascomycota > Sordariomycetes > Diaporthales > Diaporthaceae > Diaporthe > Diaporthe citri. Next base: position 903,045 of record NW_025064846.1, read on the forward strand.
GGTCTGGGCATCGGCCCAGAGTCCGCTGTCGTGACATCCTCGAAAAAGAGAAAATCGCCTAGTCCCACAGCAAAACAGCTGGGTAAGCGTCCTGCCGCGGACATGGAGGACGACCACGACAGCGATGACGGCGCCGGCAATGGACCTCTCGACCACTTCCACAGGACCGACAGCATGCCGCTGGATCGAGTCTCCGTGGTCAACGGCTCGGAGCCGCAACCCGAGGGACCACGACCGGAACGGACCGGGAGCCCGAGGAAGAAGATTGCTTTGATGTCGAGGATATCGAGGTCAAAGTCTCCTCACCCATCTGAGCCTGCCAAGACCGATGTATCAGACTCGCTCAGGAAGGTCTCTGAAGGCAGCTCTGGTCCAGCAAGACCAAGGCGGTCATGGACCAAGCTTTTCAGATGGGGTAGCAGGTCGAAGCGCAACTCCGGCCCATCCTCATTTTCCAACACTTCTCGGGATTCGATGTCGGCGAATCATGTGCCAGCACCTCCTATCTCGGCAGCCTTGACACGCAAACTTAGCAGCAATGTGCCAAAGAGGACCATGTCTCGCTTCCGCGAAGACCTACCGGAGCTGCCTTTATCGCCACCGCACTCGCCTGACGCCGAGCCTCTACCACCCGCAATTATCGAACAGGACTCACCGGAGCTCGAAGCCAACCCTCGTCTCGAGGAGACGATGCCGAAGCGGCGAGACACACCAATGTCACCAGAAGAAGGTGTCGTGGGAAGCGTCCCGCCCAGTGTGCCGACATCGCTTGATCCATCTCCCGAACCACAAGCGATGTCGTTGAACTCCGTGGATTCTGAGGGTGCGTGGTTTGGAAAAAGAATGACGCCCCGTCGGTCGATCCCCACGCCAGTCTCGCCCCCTCGCTTTGAGCACCACCGGTCACCGTCTATGAGCTCCGATGGCTCGTCACACCACGATCCAGACCTTCCAACCCAGGAGATACAGGATGAGGGGGCGGCTTATATGGACGATGATGAGTACCTCGATCGCTTTGCAAACCACCGGAGCTCAGACTCTCATGTCACCAACGCCCGTCCATCTTCAGACGAACTTGACGATCCTCGCTGGGGCACTGTCGGGGGCCAGCAACCCAAGGTAGTTGCTGGGGACTTCGTCAAAAGCCGCGAGGGGTTGCTCAATACCTTTTCTGACGCCGGTGACGCTAGCGACCTGAGTGACGATGACATAGAGGTCCATCTTGAGGACAGTGAAAACGGCCTGAAGCGAGCAACAAGCATTACTCGACAAAAGGGAAATGCCAAGTTGCTCCAGATCTCGCCGCGTAACTCTGAGGACGCAAGGAGGAGAATCTCAGCCAGCTAATCTACAGCAGAGCTTAGACATGCGAGAGACAGAGACGGGGAATCGGAGTGACGAAGCTCGACCTGCCTACGCGAAGATGCATACCACACTCATTTGAATTTCCTTAAATTCTCAACGACCAGTCTCGACGACATTTCCTTACAACTGTCAGCACCGACCTTTATTCGCTCCTTCAACTTTCCTATACTTCTCACCAAAATCGATTAAACCGACAAAAACAGTTGAAAAGCGACAAAAACGCAATGCATCTCGCGGACCGGTCACATCATCATCTGGTACTACCTCGTCTCTCGTCTCTCGAATCTCACCCACGGTCTCTCTGCTCTGGCTGCTCCGATCTTATGGCTACCTCTGCCACTGTGGCAAAATCTCAAACTCATCGTATTCTGACACAGCGCGGTGCCCGAGAAGGCTCTACGGTTTCCATTCTACATTTTACTACTTCACCATGACACATTTTCTCATAGGATACCCTTGACGCGTTTTGGTTTTGTTCCACTGGGGAAGGAAAAGAAAGAGCGGGCAAGACGGGGCGTTTCGGAACAAAGCCTCTGAGAGCGCGTTGAGCTTTTTTGTATTGGCATGTACATAGATTATTATCATAACGTCGAACGACGAAGGCGTTGATGTCCAATGACAAATACCCGTTTATCTCTTCAAATTCACTGCGCTCCCATTCTGAGCGTGCAATCGCTGGAGCATTGGCATGTGTGCGTGATGTGGCGATGCTTGGGTTTTTGAACAGATCTTTTGAATCATAAAGGGGGGAACTCCGGGACGAGAAGAAAAGGAGCAAAGTGCTACCTTCGCTGCTACGCGCAAGAACAAGAAAATTGAGCATGTCTCTCCTGAAAGCCAATGGTGAGACCCTCGTGCGAAGACGTGTCGCCGCACAACGAGGAGAGACAAGATCACAGCGTGTGCAGCTCGTAAATGGTCGCGAGGTGCGACGCTGACGACTGCTGGGTGAGACGGATGTCACCAGGCCATGTGCGACTTGGTCCTTGTCCCCACCGGGGCCTACGATGGTGGAACCGGCATTGTTCTTTATGTCTCCCACGTTGACGGGCGGGAGCCAATTTAGTGGCCGTTGTTCTTTCTATGGGAGAAATAGGACAGAGCGACGCATTGGTGCTTCTGGCATGGGGGCAGTCTGGGCAGACGTGGGCTGTGAGGAACCTGGAAGAGCAATGCAGGCCTTGAGTGACTATGTAACGAATGTCCCATCCCGTCTGCGAAATCAGACAGCCAATTGATAGCATCTTGAGTGATGCTTGACAAACTACCTAGGCCTAGGTACTGCCTAGGGATTCTAGAATCAGTTGGTGCTGCCACCGGGGAGGATCGATAACCTCCCTGCCTTGTTGATTGACAAGTGCTGGCCCTGCAGCCCTGCGGGAGCACGGCTGTCGGCAGTCGGTGGGCAAGCGGGAATCGCGTCATCCCGGGCTCTGCTTGGGAGCTCTGACACAGCTGCGGGCCTTGACAAATCAAGCGGCTTACATCATTGAGACTTTTCGAGAAGGCGGATTTCTGATAGCGCAGAGCAGCAAAGGCGTAGCATTTTTTGGGGCCCCCAACTACCAGATTACCATAGCAAACCTCTGAGACGTTTCGCCGCGGGCTGCTTGTCACTAGGTCACTGTCCACTACAAAAAGGGTGCATCCGGCAACTTCTCTCGACAATTCCACCCCCCGTCCGTCCTGCCCGCGATACAAATGCCTGCAAAGCAATTCCTGCGACCGCTCCTAAACATTGCGACACGCACTTCCGCCTCCAGCACACCTCTGTCAACATCTGCACGAATCACCTTCGCCAGGTCATTCCACTCCACACTGCCCAAGATGACTGTCCACAACATTGAGACGTGAGTTGTCCTCGCGCTGCCCCGCCGCTGGTGCCCCATGCAAGCAAAAGCAAGCAGCCGCCTCGCGCGCCGCACGCACTGCCGGCGGCGTCCTGCAGCTGCAGCTCCCAACTTCCGATGCGGGTTCCACGATACTGACCGTGTGTTTTCTCGTGCCCTCCAGCGCCGCCGGCTTCAAGGAGACCATTGCCGCGAACCCCGTCGTTGTCGTCGACTGGTTCGCGACGTGGTGCGGCCCCTGCAAGCTCATTGCCCCCCAGATCGCCAAGTAAGCAAAAGCTCCTTTCTCCTCCTTGCACCACAGCCGCCCCGACAAGGCTCTCTAGGTCGCACACGCAGACAAACGAAAGCGGCACCTCGCTGACCCTTCAAAACCAACAGGTGGTCCCAGTCCATCCCGTCGATCCACTTCGCCAAGGTCGACGTCGACGCGCTGCCCGACCTCGCGCAGGAGTACAGCGTGCGCGCCATGCCCACCTTCCACATCTTCAAGGACGGCGAGAAGGTCGACGAGTACGTCAGCGCCAACCCGCCCGCCCTGCTCAAGGTCATCGAGAAGTGGAAGCCCGCCGAGGAGGGCGAGGCCGCCAAGGAGGAGGAGGCCAAGGCCGAGTAAGGACACTCTCCGTCTCCATCTCTCTATCTCCCTCGCGGCAAACCCAGCTACGATCGCGCGGTCCCTGAGCAAAGAAATCGGATGTACAGCAGCGGCAATGGCAGCGGAAGTCACCTGTGACCGGGTGCGAGCGGCTGGGACTTGAGGGAAATGTGATATAGCGCATCTTTAGGGGTGCAGCGGGCATGACTTGGGACCGGAACGAGGCTGCCACTCAATATCCCGAGAATATCAATTACAACATTTTGAATCCTTATACCACCAATGCAGTCTTGATTCATCGTCGCCATTGACGCTGTCGCGTAAATCAGTCAGTCTGCATCATTACGTGCCTGTGACGCGAGCTGTCTCTGCTTCTCCAATTTCGAAGTTGTCATCGCGGGGTCGGCCAAGCGCCCGGTCTCGCATCCAGCGGGGTAGATCCGTGAGGGTATAACCCTCATCGTTCGCCTTGAACATTGCAGGTGAACCTTGACACGCTCGTGTACTACTCTGCTTATTCGAGTGCTCCCGGACGAGATGAGAAGTCCTTGGAGACAGGACAAAATTTGGACACCATTGATTTTTGAGAGCCATCCTCAAGCAGAGAATGTGGTGCTTTTCGCAGACGACACTGCAGCCCGCCTTCGAGACGCGCCCGCGGGCTCATCTTGGTCTCTTTCCCTCTCGTATCTATTCAGTCTGCCTCAGCATTGGTCTCGCTCACTGCCTTCGCGTTTACCCGGCTCACTGAAAACTCATCATCCCCATTTTGAACAGCCTCTACGATGCCGCCGTCGCCAGCGTCTTGGCCTCACTCCACTCATTCAGCTGCTCCTCAGCATGTTTCCAGGCATCGTGGTGGATACAATACGCCATGGCCGAGTTGAATTCGTCGACTGAGGAGGACCGGATGCTTGTCTCAGCACAAGTCCAGACACACATTTAGAAACAACCCGCAGGTGTGCACAACTTACTTGTCTGGGGCGGCCCCTGGCTCCCGTCTGCCTTGCGCGACCTGTGCCTCGTGTGCAGCACGATCTTAGCAGCCCTGTCCTTCCTGCACTGCTGCCAGAGCACCAGGCGCGATGCGACTTTCTCCGGGGCGGTGCCCAGGGGCATTATCGCGCCGAGGGCACACGCATCTTCGATGGCTTGGGCTGCGCCCTGCCCCATGTCTAATCAAGCCCGCGATGTTCAGTCTGGGCACAACGCCGGTGGCGAGCACGGTGCTGGGACGGAAGTGGGATGTACATGAGGATCACTCACGCGGGAGGAAGGGGTGGGCTGCGTCTCCGATGAGGAGGGCCTTCCCCTTGATCAGGTTTGGCAGCAGCTCCATGTCCAACAGGTCCCACAGCATGACACCATCGTCCGGAGCCGTGTCGAGGAGGCGCAGAACGGGTTCAGACCATGAATTGAAATGCCCAATCAGCTGCGTCTTGTTCGCACGCTGGTCATAACCGGTCACGTCTGTGGGAACGCGCTGTTTAGTAATGCTGGGCCACGGGAACGGAGCTGAGGCAATATCTCACCCTTCTTGATCTCGCCTACCTCCTCCCTCGGCGCAAAAGCGACGCAGTTGACCAGCTCCCCTCCCGAGCAGGTAAAGCACTATCCTCCGATCCGAGCCAGTGATCTGCACGAAGTGGCCCGGCCGGTCCAGGAACGTCTTTGTCACGGGGTCATCGGCAAGCCGGGAAGCCGGCGTGAGCCACCGGTAACAAGCATGCCCGGCTGTTATCATGGGCACCTCGTGGCCCGCGACGGAGGCCCGGGTCCTGCTGTGGACTCCATCTGCGCAGACGACCACGTCACCACCCACGCGTGTGCCGTCGGAGAGCAGGATCGTGGCCGCCTCGCAGTCGACGCTCTCCACCCCTATGCCTGTGTGGATCCGCACTGGAATTCCCGGGCCGTCGGGAGAGGCTGCTTTCTCCTTCAGGGCGGTATGAAGGTCCGGCCGGTTGACCAGCCACCAGCCCTGTATCAATGGTTCATCGTCAGCGGCCCTTGGTCTGAGGGGATCACAGCCCGCTACATGTACGTACGGCAGGCCACTGTGCTCTCTGTTCGTCTGTGTACGTCCATCTTTGCTCAACCTCACAGTTGGTATCCACGAATTTGAACTGCTCAGATACAATCAGAACCGGTCTCTTCCGAATCCTCGGACAATAACTTGAACACCGCTTACCCCACGGTAGTCGGTTCCTTTGAAATCCTTTTCGTCGATGTCCAAATGGGACAAGGCAGCCGTGCAATTGGGAGCCACATAGACGGCGGCGCCAACTTGTCCCCGATGTAATCTGGACTTTTCAAATACCTGTAGTCTCACAATCAGAACCCTGAAGATACCTTCCTGCCAAATATCAACACGTGAAAGCATCACTGGACTCTCACCTCGACATCGTGCCCCTGCAGGCGAAGGGCGATGGCCGCGGAGAGCCCCCCAATGCCACCTCCCGCGACCAGCACCCGCAGCGCATTTGCCGTAGAGCCCATCGCCGCAACGATGGATGAACCAGAACCGGCAACTCGCGATATTTCCTAGATGCGGGACGTGAGGGAGGGGGGTTTTTCGTCCTGTCTTCCTCTCAGCAGCACAGTCGAGTCCTTTTAGGGTCCCCAGAAAGGGGGGGGGGAAGTCCGTGGGTTGCTCTGTGCGGCGATGACAGGCTATAAAGACTTCCCCCGGCATGCGGTGCAACGGAGTGCCGAGGCCGACCGACACACCAAGGCAAAGCAAAGCTGAGCAAGCTCCACGCCCCGGCCTGGCCATCTCCCTTCGACCCCTCTTTATTACTGCGACATCTTGCCCTCGCATTATCGGCCGCTGCGGGTGCGTCGTTGCTACACGAGACGCTGCATGAGAGACGCAAGACGGCAGGTAGTTAGAGTTGGGTTGGGTGCGACCAATGGCGGCCGGCCGGACGGCGGCGACCGCTCGGCCTCGGTGGTTCGATGGACAGTCCAGTTCAGCTTAACTCCCCCTGAGCGCTGCTGCGGCTTGCATGTACTAGAGGCTGGTCTACATGTTCTGTGTAGGCCACGTTGGGCTGCGTTAGGCAAAAAGTCAGCTAGTGTGGGGGGGGGGGTGCCACGGTGATAGACATATTTATTATTTTTATTAGGACTTCCGGAGTATGCGCGCGTCACCCACGTATCCGCTCCAATGCGGGTAATCATGCACGTTCAGAAGCCACAGTGATACTACGTCGCGGCCAAGCGGCTAGAAAAGCGACGGATGATGCCAGCTCAAGTTTAGAGCTTTTGCCAGCATTATGTTCTGCTTTTTCGATCGACACATTTGGAAGTTTGAAGCGATATATCATCTCTCGGATGGCAATTTAGTAGCAAGAGAACTTATCCAATCATGACTTCGCTTGTTCCCAAGCTTCCCAAATATCTCTCGAATCCTGAGATTAGCCCATTTTTTTCGGTAAAGCAAAAAGAAAGAGGGGGGGGGGGAAACCCCTCTTTGATATTTGCTATCTGAATTCTTTGGGCGCTCTCTTATTCCGTATGTACTTGCCGAGTAAGGCGTCTGAGACAGGTTTAACCCGTCAAGTGCCTTCGAGGCGTATTAAGCCAGAGAAGTTGGCTTGCACTAGGTGGTTTCTCTGCCTTAGTTTCTCATGAGTGAAATTCGGATTTGTTATGTTTAAAAAATGCAATAATTTATGATTTTAAATCATACATCTACCTATGGAGAGTGCATATTGACTGAATGTACGTGTAAAAGAGGCAGTTCCATAAGAAGAGGTGTAATAGAAGTGGATGCTGGCAGTTCAACATTAGAAATGGACGTATTCATCACGAGAAAGCTCTGGAGATGTGAGATTCAACCGAACCTCTAGATATAATCCTGTCTAAGAAAGCCGCGGAAAACTCAAAGTCTGGGTCGTTGGCCGCGGGAGCTACTGGAAGTACAGACCGAGGGGTGACGTGGGCTGATCCCACGTGGTGTCGTAGTCGTGCAGACGGGAGCCAAGAGATATGTCCCTGGGAGATCAGATCATCTCGGATGTGAAAAGGTGGGCCGGCGTTGACGTGCCCAGAGATCATGTTGCCGGTTGGAAGGCGAGCCGCCGATTTTGGCGCCGTCCGGCGATCGCAGGCCTCCGCTTCCGCGAACGGGCCGCGGTGCCGGAGCTTTTCCCTGGAGCATCCCCGTTGTCTTGAGTCCGCCCGCTGCCAAGTTGAACTGCCCACCGTCATCGTCCTTGAACATGTGAGAGAACATATAACAATTTCACACGATCTGGTGCCATTTGCGTACGAGACATCCCGTCGGCCTGCTTTTAATTATACGTACAGATATGCCTGAGATCGTTGTGGTCGGGTAAGCAGATTCCAGGCTCAACATCCCGAATGACATGGGCTGACATGGTGATGAACTAGTGCCGGAGTGGTGGGCCTCACTTCGGCCCTGCTGCTGGCCAAGGAGCAGGGAAACAATGTGACCGTTGTCGCCAAACACATGCCCGGAGACTATGATATCCAGTACACTTCTCCGTGGGCCGGAGCAAACTACTTGCCGTGAGTCCGGCCCTCATGCAACCGGCCGGAGATACCAGGCTTGTTCTTACCATTCATAGTATGGCGAAAAAGGAAAATAGCCGGTGGGAGAGAAGGACATGGCCCGAAATCAAGAGACTCGCGGCGGAGGTCCCCGAGGCCGGGATACATTTCCAACGTGAGCGTGTGCGGGAATCTTGTGATGTGAAGGTGCGCTGACGTGTCTGTGAAGCGGCCAAGATTTTTCGGAATGGACCTAGACGTAAGTGAATTCAATGGGCATGGCATGGATAGAATGACATCTTGCTCACTGCCCCCAGCCCAAGACCCCACCCAAAGACACCCTCGGGGACGCGCTCTTTGACGAGAACCCGTGGTACGCCGACTACCTCGACTGCCGCAAGCTGAAGCCGGAGGAGCTGCCGCCAGGCGTGGCCTACGCGCACGAGTTCACCTCCGTCTGCATCAACACGGCCGTCTACCTGCCCTGGCTGGTCGGCCAGTGCCGCCGGCTCGGCGTGGTGTTCAAGCGTGCGTCCCTGGCGCACATCTCGGAGGCGGCGTCCCTGGCTGGCGCCTCCTCCGGGGGCAGCAAGGCGGACATCATCGTCAACTGCACGGGCCTGATGGCGAGCAAGCTCGGCGGCGTCATGGACGCCAAGGTGTCGCCCGCGCGGGGCCAGATCGTGGTGGTGCGCAACGTGAGCCCGTTCATGGTCGCCACGTCCAGCACCGAGGACGCGCCGGACGAGCTCGTCTACGTCATGACGCGGGCTGCCGGCGGCGGCACGATACTGGGCGGGACGTACCAGAAGGGGAACTGGGACCCGAACCCGGACCCGAATGTCGCCGCGAGGATCATGCAGCGGGTGGTGGACCTGTTCCCGGACATTGCTGGCGGGAAGGGGGTCAAGGGGCTGGACATCATCCGGCACGGGGTCGGGCTGAGGCCGTATCGGGAAGGGGGAGTGAGGCTTGAGAAGGAGAAGATTGACGGGACGTGGGTTGTGCATAACTACGGCCACGCAGGTTGGGGCTACCAGGGGTCTTACGGGACTGCCGAGCGGGTGGTCGAGCTGGTTGGCGAGATCCAGGGGAGGAGCAAGCTGTAAGCCGTAAAGTGGCCAGCGGGGCACTATCGTGCCTGAAGAATTAGACACTTATCCTTGTAATCAAGACTCATTGGCTGCAGGTCGCGACTAGGACATTCATTCACATAACTGAACCAGGACATCGAGGACAACTGACTATCTGATCAACAGACGGGAAGACAAGTCAATTTACCAGGTATACCCACTAGGCATCTATTTTCTAAACGCGGGAGCCCTTCAATTTAACAAGCATGGACAGGAGCACGGGTTGCAACGCTGGGACTGGGACCGAATGGTTTGAAAAGGGAATGAGTTTGCACGATAAATGAATATCGCTAAATTGAGGATGAGAATGCCTTCGGCCGCCATGCGCAAGGGTCAGCTCCGGCCCCCGGGTCGACAGGGGTAGCTCCAAACACGTCGCCAGCAATTTAGACAGACTACCCTGTCTGCCGTTGACCAACTTGACCCTTTTCACAATCAATCAATACTCACCCATCGGGAATCCTGCACCACCATGGCCACCAAGCAGGACCCACTGTACCTGCAAGCATTTCGGTTCGCACAGGATGTTGCCACAGGAAGGCATTGGCTGTCCAGGCTGATCCCACCCGTGCTGATTCTCCTGGATGCAGTCTTGTGTGTGCTCGTGATTGCCAAGGTGGCCTGTGAGTGAACCCTGGGATGAGAAGACGCGCTCACACTGCTGACCTCTGCCCATGTCAAGACACCGAGATTGACTGGACTGCCTACATGGAGCAGGTCCAGCTGTTTCTCGACGGAGAGAGGGACTACACAAAGATCGAGGGCGGCACTGGTCCTCTGGTCTACCCTGCTGCCCACGTCTACGTCTACACCGGCCTCTACCATCTCACCAACCACGGCAAGGACATCCTTCTGGCCCAGCAACTCTTTGCTGGGCTGTACTTGGTGAACCTGGCCGTGGTCATGTCCTGCTACTGGAAGGCAAAGGTAAGCTCTCACGCTGGGTTTTGAGAGTCCCAGCCGGCTGACCCGATGGCAACAGGCTCCGCCCTACGTCTTCCCCCTGTTGATTCTCTCAAAACGCCTGCACAGCATCTTCATGCTCCGCTGCTTCAATGACTGTTTTGCAGTCTTCTTCATGTGGCTGTCAATCCTGCTCTTCCAGCACCGACAGTGGGTCGCCGGCGGTCTCATCTACAGCTTCGGACTCGGCGTCAAGATGACACTGCTACTGGTGCTCCCGGTGGTCGGCATCCTCATCTTCTTCGCCAAGGGCGTATTTGGAACCATTGCGCTGGGCGGGTTGATGGCAGGCTTGCAGGCACAGCTCGCGGCGCCTTTCCTCAAGCACCCCAGCGCTTACTTCGGGCGGGCCTTCGAGTTCTCTCGCCAGTTCCTTTTCAAGTGGACCGTCAACTGGCGCTTCGTGGGCGAGGAGACCTTTCTCAGCCGGGCTTTCTCGACTTCCCTGCTCGCCTTGCATGTTTCCGTCCTCTTGACCTTCATTTTCACCAGATGGCTCCCACCGACGGGAAAGTCATTAGGAGACGTTCTCAAGGCAACATTGAGCCCCGACAGCCGTGGGCGAAACTGGCAGCCATTGTTCCGAGGATTCACGCCAAAGTACATTCTGACTACTATCCTAACCGCCAACGTCGTCGGCCTCCTCTTCGCCCGGTCTCTTCATTACCAGTTCTACTCCTACCTGGCCTGGTCCACCCCCTACCTCCTCTGGCGCGGTGGCCTGCATCCTGTGCTGCAGTACGTCTTGTGGGCCCTCCAGGAGTGGGCATGGAACGTGTTCCCCAGCACACCACTCAGCTCGGCGGTTGTGGTCGGTGTTATGGCAACAACTGTGACGGCTGTATGGTTCGGCACGTCGGATGAAGCAGCATCTTCGGCTGCTCCGGACCCGTCCGTTGGTAAAGCTGGGGCGCCAACTCGGTCTATTCGGAAGCCTTAGGTCGGCTACCAAAGCGGGCAGACAGAGTTTGAGCGTCCGATGTGGTAAGACGGCGTCTTAGGGAATAGCGTGCTCTGCAAAATTTGCATGAGGCCAGCAGAAGAATCAGTCCTCGTCTGCGGAGTCTGTTGGTGGGAGACCTCTCGAGTCGTCCTCCTCGTCAGGGTAAGTGTTCTTTGGGAATTCTCTGGGCCTGGAAAATAACACGCTTGTCAGAACCAATCGGTCTTCATAAGTGGAAACCCACTGCATGCTGGGCCAGCTCGTAGAAAGGCACCGCAAGCGGAAGATGCGCCCCAGGAGCTCATACCAGTACGGCATCTTGCGCCACTCCTTCTCGTCTCGGACCACGTTGATGATCTCCCCCGCGACTTTGTTGTTGGTCTTGCTGCGCTCCTCGCTCGGCGTCAGGTCGACCACGACATAGCCCCCTCTCTTGATCCATATCGTGTTGCGGAACCGCTGCGCGAGCTCGACGAGGGCGGTCTTGGTGTTGGGCAGGATGCACGTGTACGTGTTGTTGCCCTCGGGCTTCCCGACGCGCGCGACAAATTGGTGCTCGGTAAGCTCATCGGGAGGGGTGGTGGACTCGGTGGCTGCTGCCAGGATGTTGCGCTTGGGACGACCCATTGTTGTGTTAATTTGTTGTTGTAGGAAGAGTGGACAATTTGCCTGTGATCGAACCTCGATTTTGGTGCCCCACCAACTTTTTCTCGGCTGCTACGCTAAATGCATAATCTGGATAATGCGATACCATCACAGCCAACATGCATATTCTGGACTTACACCCAGCCATGTCCCGGTTTCCAATTCCCCTCCCACCACGGGAAGGATTTGCTTGTGACTTTTCAAATTTGGTGTTCTCTTTGGACATATTTTTTCCTATCGGGGCAAGCTGAGTTGGACGAGAGGAACGACTGAGACTGTATCTCAGTGTGTCTTCCCTCAATGTCCTCAACCGGACTATATCGCTCATCTCGTCACACTTTCTCAAAATCCTGAACGGCTCTCCCACTCATATCAACCCCTGGTAGGGCCTCAGTTGCCTTCTCAGCCGAGTTAGATTGCCCAGCAGACCCAGCAGGCTTTTTCTTGAAGTCCAACTTCTTCCACTCCATCAAGCCCGCCGTCACGAACGCCAATGCTGCCGCTGCCACCGCGACATAGACCGCAGCCTGCACTGCATACCCGTACGCCGCAGCGACGAACGGCACCAGATCGGCGTCCATGTGGTCAACGTCCACATTCGCCGCCCCGAGATCTGTAATTCGGGATGCCTGATCATCTGACAGACGGGCATCGAGCTTATCGTCCAGTGTTTCCAGGAAGATGGACTGGGCGATGGGCAGCGCGATGACCGTGCCGAGGCTCTGGGCGAACATGAAGAGCGAGTTGCCGGTGGGCAGATCGGCCTCCTTCAGGACGTTTTGCATGGCTGTTAATGGCACCTGGACACTGAAGCCAAAGCCGATGCTTGCCATAAACTGATCTGTTTTTATTGTTAAAGTGTAGTCTTAACATCAGAGCCCGGAGGGCTGGAGGTGCTCCCATGGTGCAGAAGGCTCGTGAATGTGATGGGGACAATGCAATAGTCTTGATCTTGACTTACAGCCTATAACATGCCCCAAATTGCTGCTAACGTGAAGAGTTGATAGCAGGCCTGAGCCGACCGCCAACACAACAGCGCCCGCCATTAGATAGGGGACATAGTACTTTGTCGTGGTCATTGCTAGACCACACGCTACTGTCGCCAAGGAGTTCGGTGTGCCTAAAGCAAGGATGTACAGTCCTGAAGTAGCTGGCGATACACCCTTTGTCGCTTGGAAGTAGAAGGGTAGGTAAACAGTCAAGACTTTTATTGCCATAATGACGGATCCGCCCGAGATGCAACCCAGTCCTACGGTACGCTGGGCCAAGATTCGAATTGGAACGAGCGCCCTTTACCGTCACGGTCAGCCATGAAGAGGATGGGCAAGGCCAGTACGAGGTGAAAATGAGGGCGAACATTACTTTTCCTTCTGCCTCACTTGTAAAAGCAAGAAAAGAACCAGCAGGAGCCCGAATCCTAGCAAGGTTCCCCAGACTCTTGGGTCGCTCCAAGGCAAGACAGAACCGCCCCATTGCAAGGCGAGGACAAGACACGTCATGGAGGCTAGGATGAGACATGTGCCTATGGGGCCCAGTGAACCGAGTTTTGCCTTCAGCGGAATGTTTGTGGTCTCTCTGTTGGGCTCTCGGAAGGCAACGTATGTGAAGAGGAGACAAACGGCATTGATGGCTTGAAGAGCCGCAATGTCAGCACATAGGGTCCTTGGTGTTCTGCAACTTCGTACCGGGTTCGGACACGTGGATTATTGTTTGTGACCGGAGGGGAAAGAATGAACTCACGAACATTGATCCAGAAACAAAACCTCCAGGTCAAGCTGCTTTCGGTGAAAACCCCTCCTAGAACTGGGCCTACTATAGAAGCCACCATGAACATGGTAGAGATGAAGGAGATGAATAGCGGAACTTTCTGTTTAGAGACCACATAGCCAGCCATAACCAGACCGCCGGTGAACACTCCCGCAGTGGAACAACCCTGAATAGCTCTTCCAAATATGAGGACGGTCGAGTTTGGTGCGACGGCACAGATGATGGAGCCTTGACTCATTGATGAGGTTCTTTTTCCAATGCATGAATCCGATGCTCTTGTCACTCACCAATAGTGAATACCACAATACTCCAACAAAATGTCCATTTGAGGGAGAAAGATGTATACAAACGGCCAAAAGCTGGCTGAGTGGCCAGCTTCGCCAGATTATACGACGTGGTGTACCAGGCCGCGTCTTCGAGGGTGTGAAACTCGGTCGTGATTTTCGGTGTCGCCGTAGCTGTATCACGTTATTGTCAATATGGCGCTTCGTGCTATAGTGCTTTCCGGGTTCTCAATACATAATGGACGGACCAAGAATGTTAACATCCAGAGCAACAAGAAAGACCCCAGTCAATAAAGCCACTGTAGTCAGAATGAGTCGCCATAGTGGTTTCTTGTCTGACCTATCATCTGCGTGGAGAGAACCCTGGGGACTGTTAGGGCTGGTTGTCTGGTCAGGTGGGTTTTGTCTGGATTCGGTCAAGTCGTCGGTCCCAGAAACTGTCTGAGGCTGTTCCGCTAGACCGATGGTGGCTGTAGTGCTGCTCGTCATTTTCGCGACGCCTCCGCTGCTTGTGTGGTTCTCCCGACATGAGAGAAAACATGCCGGGCTTTCGACCTACTTATAAAACTGCTGTGCTGTTATGGTCCTCTGGCAGTCATGTGCAGAGAGATTATCGAAATGGTCTGGCTTGTGTTGGGAATGAAAAGTGACCAAGTTTCGTGGAATCCGAGTCTCTGATTCGATGAATTGTACGACGGAGCTCTGCAGTAGTTCGTGAAGATACAATTTGTGCAAGCAGGCTATCCCACTTGTTGGGGACACGCCTGACCAGCTGGTCTAGGCAGCGCATCTCAGCTAACGTCCATCATGGCTTATAGGGCCGTATCCCGCAAGCGCCTGAGCATTAGAAATTGACGAGGTTTCAAAGAAAATCAATCCCCAATCCCGTCGGAATCCCGTCTGTGAAGTCCCTGACCGGCTGAAGGTGCTCATCTGCCAACCTCCTGCAAAGGGCAACCTCTCCGGGCAAACGTTATTCACTCCCAAAGCAATAATGCGGCATCAAGGCGAAGATCATTCTTCGTGTCTCACACGATTCCCTTGTAGGGTTGGCTGAACGTCTCGTGCTGAGCAAATCAGACACTGCCAAGCACCTGCACATGTGGTTTGAATGATGCTGGCACGAGTTTCACTCAGGCGGTGCCATACAAAGATGCAGAACAGCCTCTGCCGACACCGAATGGCACACACTCTGGCCTGGGCGGTGACTGAAATGTGCATCTGGGGACGTATCTGTTGTGTTCATGCTTCACGACCCGCACAAAGATTTCTCGACTCACCGTATTATTATTGAAATGGAGTTGAAGATCTCGGTGCAGAGCAATCCAAGTGCCTCTTTCCTATGTTCTCGCAGGCGGCACATTCGCTTCAAGTCACTGTATGAATTGACCAACTCCAACAGAAATACCCTAGTCAGGAGAGGTTGAACCAAAAAATATCGAGTTGGTGAATTGATGGTAGTGGTCCATAACGTGTAGGTGTGAAGTGTGGAACATTCCCCCTGACCTGACAACGTGGGGTTAGGGTCCGGTCGGCGAGCTCAAACGGGCAGGCCGAAATGCTACTGCGGCTCAGTGTGCGTTAAGGACGTCATCCCCAGCATTTGGTGAGCCTCAGCGCTCACCTTCAACTTTCTATCCCACGACCTGCAAGAGCGCAAGATGTCGCTTAACCAGCTATCTATGCTCCTGGGCCTTCCGGACTCGGACTGCAAACAGATACTCGACTACGGATCCACACTTTCCAAGGCGGAGGCGGCAGATCACTTCAAGAACTTGCTTGGCGACTCACCTCGGGCCATCGAGTTCATCTCGTCCTTCAACTCGCGGCGACAGGACCCGAAACCCGCTCCCGCTCCCGCTCCAGTCACACAGCAAAACGCCTCTTCTGACTTAGAGGCGGTGCCAAAAACGCAAAGGGGCCCCAAGAAGAAAAAGGCACCACTACGAACGCCAGCCCCGCGGCAAATCACAGACGCGGCCCCGGCCTCGGGAACCGTCTACAGCAAGAAGTCCATCGAGGATGACTACATAGCAGGCCGGTCCGGCGCGTCGACGCCCGGATCGGGCAGCAACAACTCACCCTTCACGGCGCCCCCGCCAAAGTCCTCCACGCCACCACCAAAGAAGTTCAGCAAGCAGCCCCCCTCGGCTGCCGGGTCCCTCGTCTCGGACCGCCTGGCCCCCAAGCAGAAGCCAAAGTCGAACCCGACCTCGCGCAGCTCGACGCCCGGGCCGGCTGCGCCCAGGGGGAACGGCGGCGGCCCGGTCACCAAGGTGTCCATCGCGGGCGGCACGCCCATGCACGGCGCCTCGACGGCCGTCGCGGACCTGGACGCCGCCATCCGCTCGCTGGAGGTGACGACGAACCCGTCGCTGTCCGGCTCCGGCGGCGGCGGCGACTCCTCGGCGCGGCGATGCAACTGCGTGGCGACGAGGCACCCGCTCCAGAGCGCCGCGCCCAACTGCCTCAGCTGCGGCAAGGTGATCTGCCTAAAGGAGGGCCTGGGCCCGTGCACGTTTTGCGGTGCGCCGCTCCTGTCACCCAGCGAGGTGCAGTCCATGATCCAGGAGCTCCGCGCCGAGCGCGGCCGCGAGAAGCAGGCGGCAGACCGCCAGGCACACAAGCGGGCCGACGTGGCGGCCAAGCCCAGGCCCTTCACCAAGCCGCGGACGGGCGACGAGGCCACCGCGGACGGGCTCGGGGAGGCGGAGGCGCGGGCCCTCGACCGCGACAGGCTCCTCGGGTTCCAGGCGCAGAACGCGCGGCGCACCACGGTCAGGGACGAGGCCGCCGACTTTGACGTCTCGGGCGCCATGGCGGGCTTCGGCGGCAGCCTGTGGGCGTCGCCCGAGGACCGGGCGCGGGAGCTCAAGAGGCAGCAGAAGGTGCTGCGCGAGATGGAGTGGAACGCGCGGCCAGACTACGAGAAGAGGCAGCAGGTCGTCAGCATTGACCTTGTCGGCGGCAAGGTTGTGAAGAAGTTCGTGGCAAAGGAGAGGCCCGCCACGCCTGACGAGGAGGATCAGGACGAGCTTTTGGGCTCCGGCGCGGGGGGTGGCGGCGGCGGCGGAGGCGTCCTAGAGGAAACAAGTGCGAACAGGCGGCCCGGGGCCGGGGGCGCTTTCAGCAGGAACCCGTTGCTCAGCGGGATGATCAGGCCGGTCTACGACGCCAGGGGCAAGGGGGCCGAGCTGGAGGGCCGCAAGGACAGGGCGGCGGCGCGGTGGAGGAGGGTGCAGGACGACCTCGACGACAACGAGGCCGTCATCCTGGACGGTGGCGTCTACGGCGGGCAGCAGGGCGCGAGCACAGGGGGCGCGGGTGATGAGCCCGCCTGCGGATAGACGGCAGGAGACGCAGGAATTAGACACGCCTCCTCACCGTATGTTGCTTGTTGAGGTGCACACCGGAAAAATTTGTGTGTGTCCTATCGTGAACCATGCTGGCGTGCCATCTTGCCATTGATGGGTTTTCGATTTCTCCGTGGCGCCACTTTCTCTCAGCGGGACCTAATCGACTGCAGTCTGGACTGGGCTCAGCCCTACGAGCGCACGACCCCCACGCAAACAGACAGGTCACTTTCTTTATGACCCTGGTGAGCCCGCATGCTGGGCTAGGTGAGGTGACTGCCGACTCGAGACTCAAGGGTAGCGCCGCCGACGACAAGGTTTAGGTGGATACTGCATGACCCCCTCGGAAGTGAAGGTATAGCTAATTTCAAATGCTTTCTGTTCATAGGGAGTTTGTTATGTTCACTTCAGCGCTCTTGTTGGACATGTTCAAGTATTGAAGATGAGAAACTTTTTGAAATCGTCTATGAGGTATCTATGCCTTTTTCTATGATTGATGATGGGACACCGTAACCCCGAGTCGAAACTTGGAAGGAAACCGAGTCTGATCAAATGCACCGTCCCCCTGCCTCTACTAATTACCAGAAAAAGGAAGAAAACCACCCGCACAATGACTCCGATGATGATGATGAAAAACAGAAAAACAGGACCAGTGACCAATATGTACAATGCTTAGTGAGCCTCCGGCTCTCGTCTCATCCCGGTGATGTGGCTGCAGAAGGCATAGCCACCAAGCCTCCCCTTGCCATCGTAGACCTTCTCTACGATGTCTTTCTCCGTGAGGCCGTTCAGGCCGTCTCCCGCCGCGAGCCGCGAGCCGCCGCCGGTGTTGGACTTTGACTCTCCTAGTAGTCGTCCAGGGTCGAGGCCTTCGGCGGTCTCGCGTTAGCGGCTGCGACGTAGTGGCCCCAAGTGATCAGTTCCTTACTGCAGTCGTCCTGGTGGATAGTGCACTCGATCAGAGCTGGGCCAGCCTTGTGGTTGTTGGCGGCGGCGATGGCCTCCTTGAGCTCGCCGGCGGTGTTGGCGACGAAAGAGATGCCGTTGCCGTCGGTGGAGTTGAAGGCCTGCATCAGCAGGGCGTAGTTCCAGTTCTTGATCTTGTTGTAGCTGCCGTCGTGGATCTCGACCTCGATGGTGTAGCCGCGGTTGTTGATGAGCAGGATCGTGATGGGCAGGTTGAAGCGGACCATCTGGGAGACCTCCTGGGCGGTCACCTGGAAGGAACCGTCACCGCAGACGCAGATGGTGCGGCGCTCAGGGTAGCGCACGGCGTAGCCAAAGGAGGCGGGCACAGACCAGCCGATGTGGCCCCACTGCATCTCGATCTCGTAGCCTGCGCCCTTGGGGAGGTGCAGCTGTGTGCCATTGAACCAGGAGTCGCCGGTCTCGATGAAGAGGGTGCTGTTGGGGGTGACGAGGGGCTGCAGCTGGCGCTGGATCTCCTTGCGGGTGAGCTCCTCCTCGTCGGCGGCCTCGTGGACGACGTAGGGGTCGGGGCGGAGGCGCTTGTACTCGACCATGGTGGAGTCGTTGAACTGCACCTCGGTGGAGAGGTGGTCGAGGAACTCGCCGAGGCGGACACGGCTGAAGTGGTTGCCGGGGAAGGTGACATGGTCCATGTCGCACTTCATCAGGGGGATGTTGGGCATGGCGGTCCAGCCAACGGTGGAGTAGTCGTTGAAGACGCAGCCAGCGCAGATGATGGCGTCGGCCCAGTTGAGGATGGCGTCGGCAGCGAGGGTGGAGACTTGGCCCCAGAAGACACCGACAAACTGGGGGTGATCCTCAGGGAACATGCCCTTGGCGGCGGGCTGGAGGGCGACAGCGCAACCCATGGCCTCGGCCAGCTTGATGAGGGCCTTTTCGGCGCCGCATCGGGACAGCTTGGGGCCGACGAGGATCAGAGGCTTGAGCTTGCCCCTCAGGTACTCGGCGGCGCAGTCGGCGGCGGCGGCGAGGGCACCCTGGTCGGAGATGACGGGCTCGGTGACGGCGGAGATGGGGCCGGGGCGGACACAGGTGGCACCGGACAGGTTGGTGGGGATCTCGATGTAGCAGGGCTTCCTGGACAGGATGGCGGCGCGGATTGCTCTGTCGATCAGTCTTGGGGCCTCCTCAGCCCGGTTGACGGCGACGGCGCAACATGTGACCTTCTCGGCCATCTCAAGCTGGTAGTTGTAGTCGAGCTTGCCGAGGGTGTGGTGCAGCAGGTGGAACTGGCCGGCATCGTTTGTGTTTGGGGAGCCGGAGATGAGGATCAGGGGCAGGTTCTCGGCGTAGGCACTGCCGGTGCCGTTGAGGGCGGAGATGGCGCCGACCGAGTAGGTGACAACGCAGGCAGAGACGCCGTTGGCACGGGCATAGCCCTCGGCGGCCATGCTGCAGTTGAGCTCATTGGCACATCCGATCTCCTTGAGGTCGGGGTGGGCCTGGAGCTTGTCGAGGAGGATGAGGTTGTAGTCGCCAGGCACGACAAAGTGGTGCCGGATGCCGACCTGGGCCAACCGCTCGGCGAGGTAGTCACCGACGGTGAACTTTCCCGGTGTGCTCGTCATTGGGAAGGTTTTGATGTGAGGTGTTGAGGTGAGGGGAGGGTATATGGGTTACCGTGATAGCCTAAGAGGGAGAGGTGGCGGTGTCCAGAGGACTGGAGGGTGTTGTCTTTCTATAAGAAGAGTGTGGATGACTGGTAGTCAAGGCTTGCTGATGAATGGAAAGGTGTGACTGCTGGAGGTCGTATGAGGCTCAAGATGGTTTTATATCTTTTGCTCGCAGCAGCACTAGGTGGCCGTCGAGTGCTGGGCGTGGATGTGTCGTGTCGTACGCAATGGCCATCGCCAGCGTCCGAGAGACGGATCGGGGATCCATTGGCGGTTCCCTGGAAAAACTTTGCGATGATGGACTGATGAAAAGTGGAAGCGACATGTCACAAAGTCACTGGCTGCGGGTGGTTGAGTGTCAGGGCAGGAACAGGGCAGGAGTGAGTCGAAGGGTTCGAGATGCGAGTACTTGCTGTACGTACCTGCACGGGCAACGGCAGCACGGCCCTGGCCAGACAGGCAGGCATTGGGCCTGTACGGCAGTACCTCGACGTTTGTTCTTCGGGAGTGGCCACCCAGTCCACCTAGGGAGAGAAAAAATGGGGCAGGAGGTGGTCGGGATCGCCCACTGTTGCTTCCGCCGTTTACGAGGGTACAATGGTACATTGGACGAGGTCTCACAGGCAGGCACAACTGGCAACACACACGTAGCGACTGCCAGGTCTCGACTGTGGTCCAGGGTGGGGTGCAAGATGAAAAGCCGGGACGGCCTCAACTGTTGCCATACATTACACGCACACACATGCACACACAGACCAACTACGTGGTACATCCATACGCACACACAATACCTTACACGTGCATGTAATCATCAACTAAATATTAGCCTACTTGCATCGCGCCCAGACAACGGCATGCAGCCAGCCAACTCGGTTACGGCCCAGCTCGGTTCTCCCGCGGATGCTGCTTGCTTACTGAATTGAATGTACGGCTGCCACGATACGAGCTGCAGACAGGCGCCTCGAGACAGGACGATGATAAGAAAAAAGAAAGAAAGAAAGAAAACAGACACTCGTTTCGTCATGATCACTCCATACCGGAAGTGTATCCTCTGATGACGGCGCAGCGCGCAGTGTATGCAGTGCATGTTTTGAAAACTTTCTCTCTGTCTCTGCTTGCTGGATGCTGAGCTCAGCTGAGGTTCGACATAGGCACCGTGGCAGGACTGGCGGCTGCTGCTGATAAGCTCGGATCCCTGCCGACGACCTCAGTGCTCATGCGCGGGAGATCACGGATGGCATGGTCCCATGTGCTGGGACAACGGGAGCCCAGGAATCACGCCACCCGCCTCTCGTCCTGGCGGGTCCCTCCTGCAGCCTCCGACTCTTGACACCTCACTCCCGCTGCAGCCAATTTTCACATCCCGGCGAGCAACCTGGCGACATCATGAGATGCCACGAGATGCATGTTGACTCTCCAGCACTGGCAAATACCAGATTGCGCCCCCTTCCCCTGCGCTCATCCTGCGCCCCTGCTGGTCGCCGTCCGCTCTGGGCCGCCATCACGCTCTGGCCCAGCGCGTATGGTTCGACGTTCGATGCCTCTTGGCCTGCATCCCGAGCCCCCACCCGTGCTTCTGAGGCTCTCGGCCCTGCCCACCACGCTATTCCTGGCCGAACCTCGCACCATGGCTCCATTGCTCTCGCCAGCCTTGATTGTAACCGCCACCCCTGCACACCCTCCTTGCGTGGGGGCCCTCTTTGTCTGCTACGCTATCTCTGGATCTGAATTTCTAGACTGTCAGAAAGTCAGGCTGCCCGACTGATGTCGGGCCCTGCATAGCATGAGTGAGCCGCATCATGTCACGCCGGCCGGCCGCCCGTTGCCACACCCACAGAGTGTCCACACATCCACCCAGCTGCGAACCAGCCCCCTGTCCTCCTGCTATCTGGCCCCTGGACCTGGACCTGGACCTGGACCTGGACCTGAACTCGAACCTGCGCCGGGTGGGCCTCGATCGCTGTCATCGACGCAGACCCAGAAAAGGTTTCACGATGCGGCGAAAGTTTTCCCTTGCATGGAGCCTCTTTTCTATCGCCCCAGCGGCCCCGGCCTCGCGCTTAACAACCAAACCCGCGCGCCATTCCCTGCCCTGCCCTACCCTGAGCTACAGTCTCTGTATCTAAAGCGGCCCCTTCCTCATCCGGCGTAAATTCGACCGGACTTCAACTCGGAGGCGGCGATATGCCTCGACGCGCGTTAGTATCGGTGCCTGCTCTGCCCTAGACAAAGTTTCTGCAGGCTCGCCATATCTGAGACCTCCGGGATCGCATCGCAGGCCTCTTAAAAACGTCCGGATCGACAGCGTGCGTTGTGAAAAATGTCCGGTTTCTTCCAACCCCCTGCTCGTACGGCCTCAACAAGATGTCAAATCCCTACGATATCGCGGGAAGTGGGTCCCTCAAGACCTCCTTATACGGCCTGTCATGACGAGACTGCTGGAACAAGGCACTCGAGAACACGGAAACGAACGTCTTACTTGGACAGCGAAACAAACTCAAACTGCACATCCCAGAGGAACTCACGCATGGGCAGCCGCTGACTTGTTTGCAAACAGTTACCCAGGATTGTGACACAGATGGTGCTTGTATCTTGCCGTCCGACAATCGAATTAGACCGTTCAAAACATGTGCTGCGCGGATGTCGAGTCGTGTCCGACGACCACCAATGCACAACACTGACTGATACGGTAGGTACCGGGGAGCTCTGAGCTCTCCAGCGTCGTAATCCAGGCCAGCATGTCCGCTGTGCTCACGGCTGTGGGCTCGCACACCGTGTGGCCGACCACACCGTGAGGATGCTTAAGTGCAGATCTCTTCAATCAAGGTGCTACCTCGAGTTTCATCGATCTGCAGAATTCCCAGCAAACCCTCCTCAAACCGGCGGTTCGACCCGTCCAAAACCTTATGGTGCATGGGCCATTGAGGACGTTTCGTTCCGGATTGAGGCCACGACGTATGGTGGTCCTGTGGTGGAGGGTAAGCAGCCCAGGTTCGACTTTACAAGATCTACTGGAGACTGGGACAGGTTGCTCTGCCCACGTCCAAAGGGACTTGTGTGCAGACTGTCTTCTCGTTTCCCAATTCCGGGGCGCCGTCCGGGAAGTGCTAACAAGGAGATCGAGTATTAGCCGTCATGTCATAGATCTAGATTGTCCAAGATCTCGGCCAGATCGGACACTGCCTCTGCTCCACACAGCGTGACCAACAGCTTAAACCCTGGATATCCACGTGAGTACATTAGCCAACCAGATTACCATCTTTCAGCCCCCGGACGTCTGTATCTGCGCGTGGCATCCCCCCACAGCAGAAGTCAGGCCATTGTTGAGCAGGCTTTCATGATCTTCGAGATCACGGCAGCGCTTTGGACGAACCATGTGGCGCAGCACGCCAGCAGTCCACAGTCGCTGGTCAGTTGCTGCCCGCAGTTTCAAAACCATTGGGAATTTGGTCTTCAGAGCCTCTGAACTAGATTCACAAGATAAAGAGTAGCGCGTCTAGGTACTGAGCGAAGTCCAACTGGGAGAACAGATGGGTAGTCAGGGTGTGGTGCCTCGACTTCGAAAGTACTACTCAAGCCAACCCAGCAGCGGGTTTGAAGAGACCGAGTGGTGGGTAGTTTCGTTCGACCCGTGGTCTGGTCTTTTATGAGTGCTGTGACGCTGTGAACATCACTCAGAGCTCAGTGGATTGCAAACGACAGCACGACTTAAGAAGCTTCTCCCGAGGCGTCAGTACCCCAATCCGTGTAGTTCAACCGGGTTTCTGGCCACCAAATACCTAGGCACTTCAGTGATCACTTGACTGTCATCTCAAGGCTATCAGAACATCTCGATAGCCCACTTCCCGCGAACCGGAACAGGTGTGTGTTGTCAATGAAGTGGAATGATTCGTATCTAAAAGTAAAGAAACGGAAATGACACATATTGTACGCAGGTCCAGAATGATGGGTCGTAAATACTGGAGATTATTTAACTCCCGTGCTTCATCTCCTTCCCAACATCAGCCTTGTCATTCATTCGTTCACAGTATAGATTGAATGCTTCCCAACTGCAAGGCAGTGGCTGGAATATTCTACTAGCCACTTCAACCTTTCAACCACGCAGTATAACATTGAGATAACTAGCCTGTTTTCCATAATACTGTCTTGGTCCAATTCGTCACTATGAGAAGATCAATACTTCGCGAATTGGGCCAGCCATACGTCTTTGTCATCATATCCCAGACCGGATCTATGTATTTGGCCTAATCACTCGAAACAGGACAGATGCACACATGTAATCAGCCATCAAGGGGAAGATGCACATGTACTTCTCGGCTCGGACTTCATGGTTACATAACTCGTCCAATTTTGGCAAATATGGAAATGTGCACCTGACAGCCGTGGTCCCTGTGGGTGCGGTAGCACGATCAGCCTGGTTACCAACCCAGCCACGACTGCGCGTGGGGTAGTCACTGCCCCCAGTCACAAAATTCGTGCTGTGGTTCTGCCTGGAGTTCGGGCTGCTGATATACGTCGGCATCTACCTCAAGGCAACCATCACGATCCTCGAACTGGTCGGCACGAGCGCCTCCAACTGGACATACGGGCAGCTGATCGCGGTCATGGCGTGGGCGCCCGTGATCGGCAAGCACGTCTACTTCAACGTATTCGGCATCACGGAAGGGGTCGGGAAGCGCCTGGCGAACAGGTACAAGGTCGTTGAGGTCGACCCAGACGACGACGACGACGACCACCCTGGCAAACCAGGGTCGAGTGGTTTTGCCAAGCAAGAAGACGGGATCGAACTGTTCGACCGCCAGAAGGACCCGTTTAGGCCTTTCAGCCGCGAGCCCACCCTGGTCGCGGACATGTCCCCGGCCACGACGACGTCGGATCTAACGGGGAAAGAGGAGTATGGGAGGAAGAATAACCCCTTCGACGGCTATGTCAAACGGAGGAATCGCAGTGCTGGCGCGCAAGACCTTTCTGGAGATGGCCAATTTAGTAATGTCTAGGTGACCAATTTAATGACAGTGATACACTTGGTCATGCAAGTTCGGTCATGAAACTGTGATCGTTTGCACCGGATGTCCCGTGATGAGCAATATGTACCTTGTGGGTTACTTTCTCCCACGGCAAGGAGCAAGGCCCACTGCTTGTCTCTGCTGCGAGCATGCACATATGCCTAGAATCCAGGTTGGGATCCGGGTAGTGTGGTGAGCTCAACATGAGTCGGTGTTATCGTCCAGTGCTTAGAGTACATCAAGAGACACCCGATCACACGCGAAATGGATCGAGCGGTCGATGAAGGAGTTGTTTTTTGAAAGGTGAGGGTTGTAGAGACTTTGGCAGCACCCGAACTCACATGAGGTTACAAGTGCGCAGTGGACCCCGGTCAGCCCTACGACGGCCCTGTTGCGTCATGCCAAACTGGGGGGGGGGGGTTTCCCGTCGAGTCCCGTCCCGGGCATCCCGGTGATGAACCACACCACCTGGAAGTCCGAGTTCAACAAGCATTCCAGCCTCATGCCAAGCCCAGAACATGTATACCACGTGCGCGGTCTTTCCACGCGAGGCAGGCCAGAGGGAATAATAAGTCCATAACGAGACGGACTGTTTGTATTGAGCGGCCAGTCATCCAGTTCTGGACGTTAAGCCACAGGGCCCGATTCAGGCACCGAACAACCCACTTCACAGCCACTCCTGCGCCGAGACGTTTACGAAGCCTGGAAGAGGTCTCGGCGGGCGGACAGGTGAACGCACTCCGCCTGCCCGCCGTTTGCCTGGTTTTATCGCCGTCGACAACCACCCAAGAAGGAATCACATTACTCACTCGAGCCTGGCCTCGGCATTTTGAACAAAACAACCAAGAGCACACCAAAAGTTCAGGACCAGCTGAAGACGCCTGACTGACTCTGGCCCGCCTTGCCCGGGAAACGCCTACTTCTGCCAAACAAACAACACACAATGAACAACCACGACATCTTGGACGATGAGCCGCCACCCTCGTATGAGGAGGCAACCGGCCGCCCATCACACACACACAGGCCACCGCCGCCGACACCACCGCGACCCACCAACACCAAGATCAACACAAACCCCTTCACCCCAAGCACCCCAGGCGGCCCAGCATCGCCAGCAGCAGCAGGCACCCCGCACACGCCAGCCCAGACCTTCCAGCAGATCCTCCCCGCGGCCTCGCAGACCGTGCGGCAGCAGTTCCCGCCGGCCTTCAACCTCTACCGCGACGCCTTCCCCGGCGCCCAGCGGTCCTACTTCCTGGGCGAGCACCAGGCCACGCCCTTGTACTCGGTGACGGCCGGCTGGGCGGCGAGCGCGAGCGGGGCCAGCCTGATCCTGCACAACGGGCCGAGCGACGACCACGCGCCCCTGGGCACGGCCGCGTACGGCGCCGCGGGCCGCAGGATGGCCGTCAGCCTCCCGCCGCTTCCAGGCCGGGCGCCGCAGCCGCCACACTCGGTGCACACGCCGACCGTGATGGATCCGACGTTTAATTTTGTCGTGGAGATCCCGAGCCCGCCGACCGCCAGCGCGAGCGGGTCCCCGCCGCCGCCGACGTCGTACCACAGCGAGAAGTTCGAGTGGCGCCGGAGCTCCAGCGGCGCGGTCGGCGGGCTGGGCGGGCGCGCGCACGGGTGGAAGCTGGTGCGGCTCAGCAACGAGCTGCCCCCCGGCGGCATGGCCGTGGCCGGCAGCGGCCCTCCCTCCGGGGACGGCCACGAGGTGGTCGCCGTGTGCACCGAGTCCGTCATGAGCGTCAGCAAGCTGTGGAAGTTCTCGTTCCTGGGCACGGGCCTCTCGCGCGCCCTCGGCGAGCAGTGGGCCGTCATGGCGGTTGTGACGGGGCTTGTCATCTGGGACCATGACCGCAGGCGGGACTAGGAGTCCTTCTGGTGATTGGTGACTGGATGGGGGGGGGGTGGAGTTCTACATCGTTGACTTCGGGAGGAAGGGGAGGCAGGGGGGGGGAGGAGATGTTCAGCATACAGGCTCCTGTATAGCCTGTCGCTGTCGGCTTGATGTGGGCGAGGGGGTTTGGGCGCAATGTGGTGGATGCTCTCCAGATATGTTGGCTGTTGACTGCGGGGATGGTGTTTCCGATATTCGACGAGAGATTCATGATGAGCGACGGACGGGCTTGGACAGGATGATACCACTTTACTTTGTTTAATCACACTTGAAATTGGGCATGTGAGCAAGCATCGGCTGCCTGAATGACTTCAAGACGGCATCAGGCGTGCTTCACTCATCTTACATTATTTTGGCACTA
Organism: Diaporthe citri; assembly: GCF_014595645.1. NCBI lineage: Eukaryota > Fungi > Ascomycota > Sordariomycetes > Diaporthales > Diaporthaceae > Diaporthe > Diaporthe citri. The sequence continues at coordinate 930,340 of NW_025064846.1, forward strand.
CTACTGCCTGGCTACCATAAAGATCCACGGGTTCGCCCCCTACTCTCATAATCATTCTTCGTCACATCATTCTGCACACAAGTCGCTAGCCCCGTGGGGGCCGGATATAATCCGCGATGAGCTGCTTGATGCTCTTCTGCTTCCGGACCGGCCTGGACGGGGACTTGACGCGGGTGGCACAGCTCGGTGCTGAGGCTCTTCGCTCCACGCGTTCCCTGGGCGCACATGTGTCACTGAACTTGATGTGCCTACCCCCACCGGTGACGTCCGTGTTCGCCCGCGAGATGGTGCTCTTGGGTGGAGCAGCATTGGCGTCGCCTCTCTCACTGGATGTCTCCGAGGACAGCGCCTGCCGGTCCGAGTCCTGATCCCCTGGTGCTGCATCGTGAACCTCGCGGTCCTCTCTTGCACCGTCGTCGGCCGCCTCTTGAATCTCTGCAAGTTTTGGTGATGGCTGTGGTTGATGATCCCAATTGTGTGAATAGAAGGGGTTTAGTGGCGGCTCGCGGGTGGGCCGTGAAGGTTTGTCCTTATTCTCCACCCGTTGACGTTCGGCTTCCTCGGCTTCCCGCATGAAGATCTCATAGTCTGATGGTTTTGGCTCTCCTGGTGCTTGTTGCGGAGCAGTGAGGCAAGACTCGACACTCCCGACCCCCTGAGACGGAGGTTGCAAGCTGGTAACTGGCTCTAGGCACCAGCTCGGATCACGCTCCGGCTCTTCATCTGAGTCGTCGGCCGTCGACGCTTGGTCGTTCATTTGTTGCACGCTAGAAATCTCGCGCCTCAGCGGCACATCTGATTCGGTATCCGTCTGGGTCTCTGCTGACTCTAGAGACCTTTTGGCATATTGCTCGAGTTTGAAATCCAGCTCGTCCAAGTCCAGCCCTTTCTCGGGATAATAAGACCGAGACCGGGGGTTGGAGATTGGGTTCCTGGGCCCTTCGTCACGGAAGTGCGTGGCCGGGTGTTCATCCACAGGCTGGATGGGGACATAAGGCGGTCGCTTCTCTGGCATAAAGGTGGCCTTGGAGGGAGACGGTGCGGCCGAGCGGAGTTGGCGGAGGCGGTCAACCAGACTCGGCTTCCTGTTGAGCGTTTTCGTCCCCATCTTGCTGAGCGGAGGTGGTACTTGTGTGGCTGGCCAAGCCCTCAGCTATGGCCTATGGCCCGTGGCTGGCTTGGTGTGCCGCTGAACAAATGATGGCAACACTGTCCGGATGCCCGAAGAACAGGTTGGATCTCAGGCGCGGGTCAGACAAATACGTTTGTTGTCTCACTTCCAAACTGGTCCTGGGCTATGGGCTATGCAACAGCCAGCGCGTCTCTAGGCTGCGCTACGGTGCAGGTACAAGCCTCCGTAGCAGCAGCGCCAGCGTTGGCCTAGATAGATATACCTGAGCCAGCCTCGACGAGTGGGGGGAAAGGACGGCTCATGCGACGCCAGATGTATCGTCTAAGGTGCTGGGTGATGAATAGAAGCTTGCAGAGGTGGTATCCCGAATTTCCCGCACTTGGCAGGGTTTATGGTCGTCCCTTGCATGGGGTGTACCTGAGGTAGGGAGGGCTGGTGGAAAGCATTGAGAGATGTCAAGCGTGATGAGGAGAAGAAGGTTGAAAGGGATCGAAAGCTCAACCAGCCAGACACGTGCCAGACTATGCCGTTGGTTTGGGCGGAGCTCGTGGGAGTGACGCGTCTGCATCTCAGCAATTTGCTTGGGGAAACCTTTTGTCCCCCCGATACTGGCCTGAGTGGCTGACTGGTGGGTGGTATGGTTCAAGGTTTTGCACGAAATGAAGCAGGAGACTTCCCCGGATGCGTTGTTCGGGGCCTGGGCTGGAGTGGGGGAGGCACATTGCAGTGGATATTAGTGGAGGATCGACGGCCCACTTGCATCTTCCATCACCCTCTGGCAGGGTGGGTGGCAGACGCAGACTGGCTTCGATTGGCGATTGGCAGAGCGGGCAGGTTTCCGTGGGGCCAGGCCAATTGGCGGCCAAGACTGCAGTGGTGGTGGACCCTGACGTTCTCGCCTGGGCCCCTCCAAGCAGCCTGCCGTTCGAACCACCAACAACCGTTCGCCCGTCCCTGATAGCAAGCTCCAGCTCCCAGTGCTCCAGCTCCCAGTGCTCCAGCTCCCAGTGCTCCAGCTTCCTTCACGCTCGGGACCACGCCGTGCGACGCCTGCCACCTGGACCTGCCAGATCTGCACGCGTGACGCCATCCCGTCAAGCCAGAAGCACGTGTTCCTGACCTACAGTGCAGGCACCTCGTCGTGCTACCGCAACCGACTTGCTACCCGCGGACGGGCCGTCGTGTCTAGCCTCCAAGCCCAGGCCTGGATGTCAACTGAGTAGCGAAACTTGCCCGCATCTGTGCAGCCATCTTGGAAGATGCTGTCTCAACACGTACCTCGAGCCTCTCTCATAATCCTCATCCCAGTCAAAGACGGGGAGAAAGCTCCGGATGAAGCTTGTGAAAGGCCGCCTAGTTGTCTATCTAGGTACGCTCGAGCGAGAATGCCCGCGGCCATGGACATCATCGACCTCAAAGAGGCATCGTCAACAACAAACACCGCGGCGCCTATGAGGTCATCCCGCGGCCTTCAAGCCTCCTTGGGGGCTCTCCAAGTGATGATGTCTTCCTGTGTGACGTCCTCGTGCGCGCCGAGGCTCCTCAGGGCCCAAGACAATTGTGGCCTGACGACGATTCCGTCGACTAACCTGTCTCCAGCTTACCCTCCCAGAGAGCCTCAAGAGATGACCGAATTCCACGGATGAACGCATCACTCGACGTCATGTTTGGCCCTGGTCACTACGTGTGTTGTATGGCACGGTCGATTGCCCGGCCTCCAGGTTGGTACGACAACTGTGGGACGGTGCACTCTTAGTCAAGAGCTACCAACAGTTTGCCGGGATTGTATGCCGATGAGGGCTTCAACTCAGGGGACGAACAAGTATAAATATAACGTCGTGGAGGATGTCTTTTGCCTTTTGCCTCGTGCCCTTTTGCCTTGGTTTGTGAACTGTCATAAAAACTCCTTCTCCTGACTGGGTCTGACACACACTTCTTTGCAAACACACCTTTCAAGAGGAAGACAATCATGAAATCCATCTGGGTCACAGCTGTAACTCTCGCCGCTGGCATGCTTGGGAGCCCACTCGCTGCGGCGGGCCCACAGCTCCAGACAGAGAAGAGACAGATTGGGAACGTGTCTACCGTCCTCCCAGACCTCCTCCGTGAGATCCAGTCTCAGACCGGTGCCATAGGTCAGTGAACCATTTGCATGCAGCAAGGGAGAGACCACGGGTGCTAACCTCGATGTAAAATGTCCCCAGACGACATCCTCGATCTGCACCCAGGCCCCATCACGGGCGATGTGGCCAAGCAAGTTGCCAACGTGGTCGGCGCTCACTTCGGTAACATCACCGGGGCCCTGCGCGCCGCCCACCTGGACTTGAAGCAACTGAGCAACGACACCCAGCTCGTCGACGAGGTTGGCAACCCATGCGACGTGACATGCATCGTAGACAAGACCAAGGGGGTCGTCGGGCACGCCGGCGCGACGACCCGCAAGTCACTCCTGAAGCTCGGCCTGCGTAAGTCACACCCGCCTACCTGCGAGCACTTCCTCCCCTCAAGCCGACCCTTCGCTGACTGGCGCGCTTTTCAAACCCGGGACAGACCTCGTGGGAAAGCACGTGAGCCCCTTCTTCCTGGCCCTGAGCGGCATAGTCCTGACGCTGAACACCCTCGTCGGCGGGGCGCTCGCCGCCGTCGCCGCCTTCGTCAACGGCGTCGGGCTGGCCATCGCGGCCGGGCTGGCCTACCTTGGCCACCTCGTGTCCGAGAGGGAGAAGATGAGGGCCGGGGGCCCGAACGGCCACCTCACCAAGGTGATCGGCGACATCATCGGCGACACGGTGGTCGCGAAGCTGGGCCTGTGAGTGAAACCACGGAGGGATGCCGCGGCAGTCCGCCCACGACGTGGGAGAAGGGCCCCTTTCTTTGCTTGCCTGCAGCATCATCGGCGCCGCAATGCACTGAGCGCTTGGCGTGTGTCCACCACTCACTTAGACGAGAAGCTTCCCCCCCCCCCCAAAGGCCCGGACGGCATGATAGATGCGGAATATTCTCTTTTGGTACATGGCGGCTATGGGCCATGCTAGACTGGTACTGTATATGCTTACAAAAGTCAGAAGTAATCCAAGTGGTGTAACCCCGACGTAGCCCCTCCACAAAATCCCACGCTGTATTTGACCTCGAGCAAGAAACTTCCATATCCAACAAGCAAAGCGCCCCTCACACGTTCCTCCGGGGCTTTTTCTTGTCCACAAAGTCCATCCTCGTCCGGCAGAGCGGGCACGTGTTCTGGTTGGCCGACTCGAGCCACTTGTACAGGCAGTCGCGGTGGAACAGGTTCTTGCAGGTGGCGCACCGCTTGTCGGGCATGCGCTTGTCGACCGAGATGTAGCTGTAGCAGATGGCGCACTCGACGTTGCCCTTGAGCGCGCCCACCACGTTGCGCCGGAACGCCCCGAGGCCCTCGACGATGCTGCCGTTGGAGATGATGATGATGCCCTGCGTGGTGCGCACCCACGACTGCCACGTGCGCTCGTTGCACGCCACGCGGTTGAGCCCCACCACGTTGACGTTGCCGATCGGGAAGTTGGCGCTGATCTGCAGGAGCAGCGACGCAGACTGCTCCTCGTCGCCGTCGTCGATCGGGTACGCCGCCGTGATCTCCCGCGCCTTCTGGTTCACCTTGATGACGAACTCGTGCTCGTCCGGGTCGGCCACCTGCGACTTGGACCACGTCTCCACCTCTTGCATGACGTCGCGGATGAGGATGGGTGAGAACCACCTTTCAGTCCAGGGCTCGACGGCGTTCTTGGTCTGCCTGGACCGGCAGTCGATGAACCACGACTTGAATAGCCCCGGAACGTACTTTAGCGACAGGTAGAACAGGTGAACAAGAAGCCACTGCATGTTCTTCTCATCCGGCAATGAGTCGCCCACCCTGACGTCGTAGTCTTGGATATCCTCAGCTGTGAAGCCTATTTTGTCCAGATTGATGGCGTGAGCAGCTGAGTGGCCCAGTACATCAACAGTGAATTCCATAAGTGGGTTGATCGCTCCCAAGGTCTTGAGCTGCTCCGTGTAATCTTCCCGCAACTTGTGCGCAGCGCCTTGATAAGCGTCGAAGATGAGCTTCCAGGAGAGCAGATAAGACCTGATGGCCGTAGGGAATTGGATCAGAATCTCCTCCGGGTAGGCCTCGAGCGTGGGTGCATCGAGGAGGAGGGACATGAGCTCATCAGGGAGCTTGGCTTGCTTCTTCTCGAAGAGGACGTCCAGTGAGAGCTCTTTCTGGACAACTGGAAGTGCCCTGTGGAGTAGATTGAAGCCAGCTGATTGTATGTCTCGCGATTCAGATGCCACCAAGCCGTAGACTTCGGACAGATCTTTGAGATGATCCAACGGAACCTTTTCGGCTTCACGACAGAGAAGTGCATCAACCATTGCTTGTGGTTGCGAGGTATTCTCAGCCCTGGGGAGTTTCAACAGTTCCAAAAGAGCATGATTTCGTGACTCCGCGTGGGTGTCAAGAGCTTCGACAAGGTCATCGTTGGGATCTTCGATCGCCACGAGACCGGACATGAGCTTGACGGACGCTTGGATATATGGCAAGTGCTGCTCGAGGTTGCCCCTGCCAGCGTGTTTCCACAAGGCAAGACAGAACTCAATCGCCTGCTCCCAATAGGGACCGTAGACTTCACGGATACATGGCAACAGTCGCTGCAATGCTCGGCAGCTTTCTGTGACTATGCCCACACTGAGATCCTCAATTGGCTGTCCAGCCCAGGAGGTAATCTGCTTCACCGCAAACACGAGTCGGTTGTTCGCGACGGGAAGCTGGCCAAGTTCATAAATTGGCATACAAGCGTTCAGCAGAACCAGACTGAGGATGGTCTTGTCCGATTGCGGTGAAGCACCTGCAATGTCGCTCATAAGCCGGTTGAGAAGATTCGAGACGAGCTTGGAGTTTGCAAGCGCCTCACCGTATCCTGTCAGGAGTGCAATAGCTGGCAAAACTGTTGATGGGGTCGCCTTCATCACGTCGATTGCGGCCAACCATTCCTCCACAACAGCCTTCTGGCCAAGAGCGTCCGAGAAAGCTGCGAGTATCTCGCTCAACGCCCGTGCACTATATAGAGCGATCGGTGTGAGCTCCTTAGACTGTTGTATCATTAAATCAATCAGCTCATCACGCAGGCCCGTTTCGGTTCCTCCGGGCCGCCAATGTGTGGACTCGGTGAAGATGTTGTTGATCATTTTCCTCGTGGTGGTAACAAAACCTTCAACGTCTTTCAGGAGAGTTGGGTCTCTGAGGGAACCAAACAAGACGTTCTCATCCATGAGGGTGATCTGATCAGATGTCACCTCCGCGACGAGGTAAAGTAGATACAACAGCTCTGCTTGGAATTTCTGGGCAAGCGCGCCGAGTTCTGTGCCACTCTCGACCAGCGCCACTGTATACATGGCCATCCGAGCTGGGATGGATAGCCCCATTTGGTCACGCTGGACTCGTGGCCTGGACTTGTTGTCGGTGGCTTGAGGGAGGAAGTAGGCCCCAAGAACATTGCTTGTCATCGACAGCGAAGGACTGAGCGCGAATTGAAGTAATTTGAGAAGCTCCTGCATCCAGATGTTCGTATTCGGAAACAGTTGCTCCAAATCTACCTCGTCGCTTTTTGATATAGACCTCGCCTGCTGCACCAGTGTGTCGATTCCCAGGGAGTCAGGTCCAGGTTGTTCCAAATTGTCCTGGATAATACTCAAAATAGACGGCTGGGCATCAACATGTCCCTCCAGGATTGATCGGAGCTGAGTGGCTCGTGAAGAGACAGTTGAGTCCGTGATCTCCATCATGGAGAGGAGTTTTGTGACAAGGGTAAGATGCAGAGCCTCGTTTTCCGATAACGACGTCGGCCTGTTCTTCGCAATGATCTCCATGGCCGTGATACTAGACTCGTTTTCCGAGCTGAGTGCCTCTACAAGTTGCGAGCACAAATCCTGCAGGCTTGACTTTGAGAGGGCGTCATACTGTAAAGCTGACTTGAAAAGTGACCATGAGTGGCCCTCATTGCGCACGCTTGCCAAAACCCGGCTCTTGATGTAGTCTTGTAATCCAACGTTTTCCTGCGCCAAGGGCGTTGCTAAAATATCTGAAATTAGAAGTGTGACGTGATTATCAGCCTTTGCTTGATCATTCATCTTCAGAACACATCCGGTAGTCGCTGTCCACAATGACCTGTATCGGTCCGGGTTCTGCTGGCCCAGAGGAACGAGACAAGAGAGAATGGATGGGGCTGATGGCGAAGACAGCATCGTCTGCATATCTTCATCAGACTCTGTTGGAAGCAAAGACTCCAGGTAGGGCGTATCGTTGGTGCTGAAGAGGTGTGGTGTCAGCTTGATGGCTGATTGCAGTATTGCAGCTGCGCCGAAGGGTTTGTAGTTTCTTCGCCTTAGAAGATCTGCCGCATTTCGGATGACCGTCTGGGAGGCGGCTTGGGTGCGGTCAGGAATCTCATCGCTCGCATTTCGTTTTGGTACGGCTGTGATATCTCTTTGAATAGTACTGACGACCGAGAACCATCGAGTTCCGTCTTCCGCAATCTTCTTCTGGGATGCCTCGAACTCCTTCGAAACTTCAGGAAGGGAGTTTGAGATCCGGGCTACCAATACCTCAGCCAATCTATCCCATTCAGAGCCGAGAGACTGTGAGATCGAAGGATCACGAGACAGCCCTGCAACTCTGTAGGCTTGAGATATAATGGCAATCTCGCCGCCCACTGACCATCCCTCTTGTCGCTCCGGTGAGAACAGATAATGATCAGTCAATGGGAAAACATGCTCTCTGATAATGTCGCTTCGGGCGCCCGAGTCAATTCGAGGGAGGGAGCGAGATACGGCATTGAGATAAGCCATCCAGGCATATGGAGCGCTGGTTCTCGCCTCGTCTCTTCTACTGATGCCAATTCTTAAGGACTTCAAGAAATTTGCAAGATCCTCGGATTGGAGAGACTGTGTTGGAAGTGCCGCCAAGAGCTCATCCAAAGCTTGCCAGAACCGTGGCGGGCCACCCTGAGATCCTTTTTCAACGAAGCTCCGTAGCCTGGCAAGCGGTGACTTTTTCGTGCCCCAAAACTCCTTGTCTTTGCGGGTCATGGTCGTCAAAGCCGTGACAAAGTCGGCCGCAGAGCCCGTCTGGGACTTTTTGAGGGCGTCTGACGTCAATATCTTGCCAATGCGCGACACATGTGGTTGGATCAGTTCCCAATGGCTCTCGACGCAGAGCTGTAGCAACTGGTAGACGGTCCTCCTGACGTGGGCATCGTCGGCTGCTGCAAAGGTCCAGGCGCTATCTCCCGGGCCGGACGTGAAGAAGACCTCATACTCTGGGCCATGCTTCTCTATGTCTGAGCCTGATAGCCTCCCAAGGAGACCGAGAACTAGAGAAAAGCTTGCAGCAATCACACGGTAGTATTTGGCCTCTGCATCTTCTGGTTTCGTGGAGCGCTCGTCGCTCAGAGTGTCAGGGGTCTCTGTGATGGCGTCGGTCGCATATTGGAGAATCTGCGCCTGGCACTTCTTCCAGAAAAGGGTCATTTTGTCTTCCGTGTTCAAGAATGTGGAGATACCCTCGGTCGCAGATCGTGCGACAGCCTTGTCTTTGTCGTAAGTGCCGGCCAGCCAGGACCCAGCGACCTTGGGCAAGTTTCTTTCCATTCGTTTCCGCGCGGACTTCAGCAGCTCGAACTGGAGTGCGTGCGACAGCTCGCGGACCCGGCGGTCGTTGTCGGTAGACATGCGAGGGTAGAGCCGGACCCAGGCTTCCAGAACCGCCTCCTCCACGCCGCCATCCGTCTCACTGGGATGCGCCTGAGTGTACTGGATGAGGTCTGCAAGTGCTTTCGACTTCGTAGTGTTGTCCTTCTTGAGCAGGTTCTTGAACGAGACGACGATGTTTGGGTCGGACAAGAAGGACAAGTCGGGGTCTTCGGAAAGGTAGGAGAGGCTGCCGCTACTGGTGGACTGCGATGAGAATCCACCGAAGCCCGAGGGTGCTGGGCTCCCGAAGCCCCTGCCGCTGGCGACCCGACCCTTTGCGCCCTTAGAAGACATGGCCAAGGTCAAGTCGGGACTAGGAGTGGCGTTGAGGGACAGAAGGGGTCGCCTCAGCTTGAGGTAGCCGTCTCGAACTGGCGAGGGTGAGGGCAGGACGGAGGCCAGAGGTTCGCAGGGAGGGGCGCTGGGCTAAATTGAGCCTGTTGAGGGCTGTGTGGTTTTAGGAGGCTCGCGAGCGTCGGTGGTTTGGTTTTCGGAGGGTTATAAATCACCAGCGAAAGAATTGTCCCCGTCAGTACCTCCAAAGCTACCCCACGGTGGGATTCCGAAATGCGTCATGCCGGCCAGCACCGCTAGCGTCGGCCCGCTTTGCCTTGTGGCCAGGTACGTACCTGGACCACGCATGGACCCCCCCTGCTCGCCGCGCCTAATCAGGAAGCCTGGGAGGATGTAAGCAGAACATCACAATTACCTGCTGGACTGTTTTTTGTCACACACAAATTTCATAGACACAGTCCGGTGCGGACGGTGGGCTGTAGAATTATAGCATATTAGAATCCATCCCCAAACTCTAGACGGGCACAGAGTCGAATCGTGGATGCTCCAAGCTAGGTAAGCAGGGTAGAAGCGTAGAGCTTAATCTCCTAGTGGGCATTTAAATGAGATCATTGCTTGCACATTTAAAGAGCTCTGAAGGCCAGTACCTCTGCCCTTCGCTGAGAATTGCGATGATCCTTCAGTCAAGCATGGCTACTGAGCATTTGAATTGTCCTCTCGAATTTCCATAGAAATTATTGCAGCCGCGTCCTCTTTAGATTCACGCAAAGAGACCTAACAAGATCTTCAAAACGCTGAAGCTTTTTCTCTTGCGGGACGTCTTTCGCTAGGATGACGTCGGCGCATTCGCCAAACGTATACCAAACAGGGAGGTATTTTCTGTCATACATATTGTTTGTCATGTTGGTGAATGCCTTGTTCATGTTGTCTCTTTCCCGAAGCAACTTTGCGTAAGTGGCGAAGGTCTCGGCGTTCCCCGTGTTGAGCTCTTGCATGATGACACTGATGTATATCACCAATGATGCCAACCCGGCTGCTAAAGCTGTCGCGACAGACGATCCATCGTGGTATTGGAGAATTTGAGCCTCGCGTGGATTGAAGTCTTCCGCGACCTTTTTCCCCGGCAAGAACCAGCTGATCGTCTCATGCTCCTCGGTGGCACCGTCGCGTTGTCCGGTCAGGCCTGCAGCGCCGATGCGGAAGATGTACTTGGTGTTCTGGCTGAATGGCAGCGAGTCTGCACTTGATTGCTGGAGATTATCGGATGCTGAACAGAACATGAGGATGCCCTTTTCAGTGGCCTTGTTAAGCGCGGCCCTGAGTGCCGTGACAGAGGCATCCTCCTTTATGTTTCCCGAATTTGGAGACACCATTGTCCTGATAGTCCATGACATGGAGATGATATCAGCTTCGCGTATGATGGCATCTTCGATTGCCTTTGCTGCGCTCTTTGCATGTATTCGAATCGACCCGGCGGTAGGACTGCTCCTATCGCCCTCATCTTGGATGCGCATGACCATCAAAGATACCCACGGGTTTACGCGTGCGATCATGTTGGCCATGATGGTGCCGTGGCCGTGAGTCGATTGATGCCACGGCCACCCGAGTAAGTTTCGGTCTTTCGATGTCCAGTAGCTTAGTCCGGTGACTTCGACACGGTCCTTGCCGGTGCGCCCATCTCTGTATGGCACTAAATTGGTGCGATCAACACCGTCATCTATGAGCGCGACCTAATTTCAGCATTGTCAGTGATATCTGAGCTTGATCTTTAGTAGTTTCCATAACAACTCTCACCTTAACCCGCTGAGGCTTCGCTCCATCTGGCAGGAATCCATGAATAGAGAACATAGCCCTCCGGAACTTCTCCATCACACTGATCCAGTCGTGTCGAGGTTCATCCAATGGCAGCCCAGCCCCGAAGCTGAGCTGTGCCTCCGCAGCAGAACCAGCCATGGTGCTTGGTTTCCATTTCTTCGTCTCAATTTGAACTTCCTTGTTGGTGCGTTCTTCGATTTTGGTCACAAAGTCGTTGACCAGCTGCCCTGTTCGTCTGAGGGTCTCAATGCCCTGTCGAATATCAGTATGTTATTGTGCTAGGCAGGTACTCGCCTACCTCCAGAGGGGAATAGCATGCATACCGGAGACACGTAGAGGAGTACTTTGCGTAGCCTTTTCTTGGCCACATACAAACTCGGGATGCCCTCGGGACTTGCCCAGCCTCGTAACACCACGTGATTGCCAGTCCAATATAGGTTGATCTGCACAACGTCAGGTGCCGCGAACTTGATGACATCAACGCTCATGTCCGGCTTTTTCCAGTTCCTTGAGGCACAAGTCAGCGTTTTCTTCCAGCAGCGCGAGTGTTATCCCTCTGACAGCCATCAATCCAAGATTGCTAGTTGAGATCGTGCAAAATGCAATAACATACCAGAGTTCGACGTGAATTCTGCGATTGCCCTTTCCAACTGCATTGGAGGACGTAGAATCTTCTCCTACGAGGCATTTCTCGATAGCAGCGTCAGAATGAGATGGCGCCTCCATGTCATCAACGTGTAGCTGCAAGACATGACGAACCCCTACATCAAACAGGGTTTCGAATACTGTGATGAGCGAGGATCGACCAAGCTGCACATCCTCCCCTTTCTGGTCTCTCTTTTGTCCCTGATTGGCAGCGTGTTGAATGGGATTAGGAGAAATCTCGGAGGCTGCATCTAGACTTATGACTGGCAATGCTATGTATGAGAGTGTGCTCTCAAAGCCACCCGGAGAAGACAACCAGAGTACCAGGTTTGCTACATCTTTCGCGCTTCTTCCTGAGGGATGAGCTACATCTTTCGCGGTCTTCCGTGAGAGATGAGTTGCATCAAAGAAAAGATTCTTGTCTGCATCACAAATGTGTCAGCCGGTAGTGTCTGAATTGGGACATTTTACCCGGGCATTGCGTAGGTATAAAAATACAATAAGTACTCACCAGAGGCTATTTTGCCATATAACAACTCCTTTGCTTCCATGTCTGGCCGACTTCGGATGTAGTGAAGTTTGAGCCACCCCAAAATCGAACCTTCCACCCCGGCATTTTCTCTTTTGCTACTCTGTGGTGTTGCCTGGGGGGCTTTGAGTCGAGTATTATCACGAGACTGGACCACCCGGGAGCGAAGCCTGGAGTCAGAAGTTGTGTTCGATGCATTTTCCCCGGAAGTTGGCATCAACGGTTTGTCATCAGCAAGTACACTGACAGGATGGACGGCCCCTGCATCGTCTCGTCGTACTGTGGAGCTCCGCGTGGCCCGGTGGCCAGATGCATGCAAAAGCATGGTATCAACTGCTGTGGCTTTGTCGTTCTTGTCCTTCCTGCCACTGTCGATACCTGTCCGCCCATCTGCCAGTGTCTTATCAGAGTGACGCTTGTCTGTCAGATCCTTGGAATCTTGTTCTGGAGCAAGCTTGTCTTCTGTTCCACGTTCTCCAACCTTCCTGGCCTTGGGAATCTTGGCCTCTTGAGCATCTGACAATCTAGACTTGGTACCCGTCTGTGCAACGTTGTTGGCCGCTGGGCCACGTTGCTTTGCCCTGTTCAGGAGGGTCTTCTTCGTCTCCAAATGGTATCTGTATGGAGACATTCCATCGCTGTTGAACTGGTTCTCTTTGAGCGTCGTATTCAGTAAAGCATCACCCTTGTCTACCAACTGCTCCACGATTCCGGAATATTGTCGATATCTTGAAGGCAGATAACGGCATAGCCAATAGTGGACAGCGTGATGGATAGGAGTATTGCCTTTGCTGTCTTTTGCGGCAATAGACTCTGGCGTGGCAGCCTTAACAAGAGAGTCCAAGATTTGCAGAGTTTCCTCAATATTGACTGATGTTGGCGTGTTGTTTGTTGGGGTCTGGTTGTTGTTGCTTTTCCTGTCCGCTGACACTAGTTCCATGAGCAATGTTTGGAATGCATAGTGCAGACAGTTCATGCCATCTTTTCCCTTCGTGTCGATTAGGAGTGCAAGTCTGTCTTTGAAGTTCTCGGTAACGTATCGAAGAAAGTCCTTGTTCTCCCACACCATGGCTCGCCTCAAGACCGGTGATTCCCCGGCATTTTCGCCTGCGGCTTGGGCAGCCTCTGTCACCAGATTGTCCATGAGATAAGTGAAAATTTCGAGTTGTGTACTGTCATTGAGGATTGTGAAACCGCCTGAATTGAAATCTTTTGCGAGAAGGTGAAGCATGGTGGGCTCGCTGGGCTCGCGAGTGTCACTCCACAAAAGCCCCTTTTTAAGATAGGGCTTCAAGGTTGCCCCGTCCTCGCTGCCCAAGTCCTGCGACTCTTTGGTCCACACCTGTTCTTTGCTAATGAGAAGTTGCATGACCTTCTCCCATCTCTTGGCGATGGTTAGCTCCTTGAACTCCCGTTGCTCAACATCTTCATTTTCTGCAATGTCATCACCAACTGAGCGGCTGGGGATCACGTGCTTGCTCTCAATGAGATCATCAAGGCTGTCCAGGCTACTGGCAACGCTGCGCTCCGATGCCCGGTCATCCCAGTCGATCTCATCCATCTTGCAACGGGGGCACGAGGTATGAATGCTAAGTAGGGATGGTTGGAATAGCAAGTAGATGGATGGTGGAAATCTGCAAGGTTCAACAATGGTATTTAGGACCTCGAAATGTATGAGTTTACAGTTTGAGTACCAGCAAGATAATAAGTTGCACAAGCCTGTAGGCACTCTAACATGCACATGGGCTTCTCGCCCGATATTGCAGGCATATTTTCCGTGATCATGTGGAGATTGCGGCCAACGAGTAGGATTTGAGGCAACGGATTCATTCTCAAGCGGGGTTAGATACCTCTTGGCAAGCAATGTGATTACTCTGCAGCTACTAGTAAGCTGCTGTACGACAAATAGATTGCGTGTATTACGGTGTGCACACTGGCATACAGTGCTCGTGGGGCCCCTCAGCCTCATCATACCCAAACTGGAAGGTACCCTCCTAGGCTCTAACATGCAGCGCCTGTATCCTACCATTCTGTTACTTCGTAGACATCTTCACAGCTCTGCCGTACTTGTTATACGTCGTACAGTCCCACAAATCCTCCAGGTCCGTGTTTCCTAGACCGTCCCGTTCAATCTTCACTTCCCTGTCGAGTTGGTTGAAAGGTTCTTCATCTACCCTGAAGTAGACTGGTTCATCTGGTGTTCTTGATGATACCAGTGAGACTACTCTTGTGGCAAGGTCTGGTGTTGCTTCGATCCGCGGAACCATCATGAAATCCGCATCGCTATCTCGCTCCAGTAGAATGGCCACTGTGAATTCCGACGGGATTCCTGACTCTTGTGCCTTATTTTCCTGTAGCGTAAACGAGGCTAAGAAACGATCACCGAAGTCTTCATCTGGTGGATTGTCGCCGTTAACAATTGTGTAATACTTGACATCTTGGGTCACGACCCGTTCCTTCGACGGGGCCAAGCTGACATCCACTACAGGTACGCTAGGTCCAATGTTCATCGATATTCCGAGTTTGGAGACCTCATTCTGGACTGTCTCCTCCATTTTAAGGACACCACATGGGCGGACCTTTGCAACGCTGGGAGTGGTGGCAGCTTTTGATTTCGGATCGGCTTTGAATTCGAATGATATGCTGGCCGCTTTGATGCGAGTCTCGCTTCGGGAGGTAATAAACTTGAACTCGTAAACTAGTAAAGTCGCTGCCTTTTGAGACGTACCACCCATGAGCCCGTGGATCATAGCTTTGGCGCAGCAGCTCACTCGGAAGGCGGGCTTCCACGAGTAACCCCCGTGAAATGAGGAGACGACTGGACGTTGGTACTGGCCAAGACGGTTTCTCACGTGGTATCCTTATGACACGCGTGAGCATTCTAGGTGTCAGTGCCTTCGTTGGGAAAGGTTATTTCCTCACCGCCGGATTGACTATCCTCGGGGGTGAGGGACAAGCTGAAAGCCGTGGGATCTGAGGAGGATTCCGACTCTTCGTCGCTGCCATCGTTCTCTTCTTTGACCCAGAAGATGTCTTCATCGGCGCGTTTGTCCGTCATCTTGTATATTGCGGAATGCAAAATCGGCTGTCAATTCTCGGCGACGAAATTCCAAGGGTGTTTGGACAAGTTTAATATATAGTATACAGGAAAGCCTGCATCCTCATTTGTTTGCACAGTGCGAGTTTGCTGACCACCCTCCTTGATCACTCCCTAGAACGTCTTGGATTGCCTCGGCGGCCCGTCTGGAACATGCACATGCGTTGATCCGCTCCTCAATCTCGCCTCACTTTCGCGCGTCTGACCGGCTGTGTAACCTGACAGACCCACACCGGTAAGATAAGCCTGAAAAGCCCCGGCCAGGTTTCACGTGCAAGAGAGAATGAGATGGCAATCCAGACCCAACTCTTTGATGCTTCCGATGTCACTGTCAGCTTAAATCTTCTCAACCTGCAGAGAAACCTTCACTCTGACTTTGCCTGATTCTGAGCTCAGAACAGGCTGAGAGCCACGACAGCGAGATGGCCTCGCGGAGCAATAGTACCGCCAGTTCAGCGAGTGAGCACAGCTCAGCACATTTCCTTGACGGTGGTAAGCTCGGGGTGGACCGGGGCAGTCGTGGCCTTGAACCAATAGGTTTCTGGCCTGCGGAAAGGGGTCCAGATGATCCTTGGCAACCAGATATCAAGTACGTAGTGAATGCAAATACACATAGAACGCAGCTAATTCGGAGTCCAGTATCGTCCATGTCGAAGCAGCTGCGTCAGGCGGAGAGCTTTTGCTCACCGAGAATACTTTGCTTAGCCATAATGTGCGAAAGAGATCGGTGAGAAGAGACTGGATATTTAGGGCAGATGTATCGTGCCTCCTCAACGAGGAATATATACATACCCTCAATGCTATCGACTTCGAAGCTCGCCGCTTGCTCAAACAACTGAAATACCTGCAGCAAGAAGACTCAAAGGTTTGTCTTGACCTGCCCAGGCGGTGGTCTTACCACCAACAGTCCACCCTCCTGCACATAGTCGCACGTACCTGAATGCTAAGGATTCCACACACAACAGCTTCGGACAGTCATCATTTTCGTCGCATACGATCTAGGATCTCTCATTGTTAAGAGGGTGACTACCGCTTTGACCAATTTAATGCCACGTACATGATTTAGAATTGCTAATTCGGATTACAGACACTCGCGATAGCTCGCTTTGAAGAAGACTGGGCAAGCATTTTCACCAGTACAGCTCGACTTGTAGGTTTAAGTTTTGTCTGTATATACTAACGAAATTATTGCCCAAAAAAAAAACATTCTCTTCAAGAGACTAACCTGTGGATACTCCAGGTGTTTTGTGGCTGCTTCCAGCGCGGTGCCGATGCCTTATTGCTTGAGCGTAGCATGTTCGAATTTCTTCTAGCGGTACCAAAAGCTACATGGGCAACATTTCTCACCTTGATAGCTGTCAAAAACCTTGCTATGGCTGTTGAAGAACTGAATGAGACATTTCTGGCCTCCAAGATCACCTTACGGTGTAGAATATTCAGTCTATTCGCTGGCGAGCCCGAAGGGAGACGGGTGAAGAAGGTATTCACTTATTTATTCTTCCAGCACATTCCAGACTGTTTACTAACAAGAGTCACTGGCTGCATAGTACTTTACGCAACCGCTGGCGACAATCGGCATCGCAACTGAGCTCATGGTCCAGGAGGAATCAGGGAATAAGGACAACTTGAATGGATTTCCTAGTCTTGCAGTCAATATAAGTAGCCCAGTCAAAGGTCAGTCATTCGAGAAATTGTCACGCAGCTCACTCAGTACACATGCTGATTCCCCGACGAACTCAGACTGGATTGCTGAGCCTTGGGAAGCTGCGATGGAGATCACATTGATGTCTTTGGTGTCGCCAGACCGTTCCAGGGTGTCACGGTCTCAACCATCTAAATCAGGTCACCTGCACCTGGCTTCAGGCTACAATACATGGCTCGGTGGGAATGGCTTACGCGTACTGCATGTTCACTCCCCAAACGCGATCGGCACCGCGGACGTGGCTGAGCAGATTGGTCATCAGTTTGTCTTAAGGAACCAGGCCGTCGGCATCTGCTTGGAAAGACCATTTACATTCGACTTCGCAACAGCGAACCCCACACGTGAACCAGTGCAAGATATGATGGTGGCCAGCTTCCTTCACTATTTTGCTTTCGCCTGCAATCCAGAGCTCACTTCCAAGTCCCGCCCTGAAAGATGCAACTTGCTCCAAGACCAATTCGAATTGCACAACGCATGGGTTGAAGATGATGTCAGGAACTTGTTTGAACTTTTGCCAGGCAAGTTATCGGGCAACTTGTTCCTGCTTTATGGCCTCGATCACTGCCCACGGGCAAGTCGTGCTGTCCTCTGGTCACTTGTGGCTGATATGGCAGCCAGGAGTGAGGAACCCTGGAGATTCGTCGTGACATCGGGGGACGCCAATTTGTTGTCATCCGAAATAAGCGACAAGGGCATACACTACAATGAATGCCTTGTACCCCAGGACGATCCTTATGCGGAGCTTGAACCCCTGGATGATGATGCGAATCTTGAGGCCATGGTCTTACGGTTGTCTCCTAGAGGACAGGGCCGAATTCAAATTCGCCAGGCCTTGTTGGGGGCTCTACCTATGCAGCGATCAATCTTGGAGAACTACATATCCTTTATTGAACGCCAGTCCTGTTGGCCCAAGACAGCATCCAAGAGCAATCTATCGCTTTTCTGCTCACTGCTCGAGGCACTGCCCACAAATAAAACACCAGGAGCAATACTTTCGAAGCTGTTGGAGGCTGTCGAAGATCAAGAGCAGACCAAGCTTGCTCTTGCCTGGACTGTTCACGGGCATCTCCCTCTGAGCCCGTTGGAACTCGCTGGAATTGTGTGGCATACCCGCCGCGCTCAAAATCCCGACCATACAACATATCCGTTAGAAAGATCACCTCGGAACATCTTGCAGAATATCAGAGCCACGCTGGGCTCATTCCTGGATCTTTCAAGCTTCCAGGTTCGCGAATACGAGGATGTCTCGAAACTCATGGACGGTGACGAAGACTGCATCTGGGGTCGAGCGAGGGCAACGGCCCCGCAGCTCACTTTAGACTTTCTCTTGGCCTATTTGAGGGCCCCTGACACACAAGAAAGATTGCAAGCCCTATATCACCAATATGAAGCTAAAGTCAAAGCTGCTGGCCAGAACATTACTCCTCCCATGGAACAAACAGGCGAGGACATTCTCTTCTATGCGGTAAAGGCACTGCCTCATCATCTTTCTGGGTCTGAGGTGCATGTCGATACACAGTCCCTACTCAAGGATCCCCTGGGGCCATACTCTGCTTGGGCAAGATTACACTGGGCTATGAGCAATCCGTTCTCACGACCCAGGGGAGGACCGTGCTTGTCCGCCTGGGAGGCGTGGAGAACGGTGTCATCCGGCCCAGCGAATATGATTCGCATAAGAGAGACATCTAATGATCATGAAGACAAGACGGAGGTTGAGGATGGAAGCAACCGAGACCCCGCTGAGATTGCCATAGTGGCAGAACTCCAAAACGCAGTGAGAGCAAACAACAAAGACATGGCCGTCAATCTTGCCCACCAGCTGGTTGAAAAGCACCAATCACATTCTCAGCATCATTCTCAAGGCATACAGTGGCCGCCGTCTATACTGTGGAGAGCGACATGGCTGAATATGGTCGAGCTGGTGGAGTTGCTTCTGGACAATGGAGTGCAGGCCGACGACAGCGCATCGGCTTATTCTCCGAGCCCTCTTTGTTTGGCCGCGAACCTGGGACTAGGCCGACTTGTGGAGGTGTTTCTGAGCCACGGAGCCGACGCCAGGGTGAAAATGAAGCCCTCAATGGTAAGCCCAATGATTGTCGCCGCATCAAATGGACATGTCGATGTAGTCAAAGCACTGCTTCGGCATGAACCGTCCCTCATGGAAGAGGCCAGCCCCACCAGGCCGCTGTACGAAGCATGCGAATTTGGCGCTCTCAATGTTGTCGAGACTCTGCTGGAGATGAGAGCCGACGTCGATCAGCCTGGAGCCACGGTGGAGAGCGCAACCGACATGGGCAACCCGAATTGGAGCAATCCGCCTCTCGTTGTGGCATGCGAACAAGGCCACGTCAAAGTTGTACGATTACTCCTGGATCACGGTGCGAAGGTGAATGCCCCAGCACGATTTGACACTGCAATATCCTGGGCCGCAATCGACGCCCGTAGCGTTGAGTGCGTGCGCCTCTTGCTTCAATACGGAGCGAATCCGAACCACGAGCTGCTTGACCCTCCACTTCTGACACAGATCATACAAGAACGGTTGATACCAGACGAGGACAGAGTGGTCATGTTCGACATGCTCGTCAACAATGACCCCCCTGTGCTGATCGACGAAACTGACACATACGATGGAATGACACCGTTGATGGAAGCGGCCCTCAAAGGAGATGTCACTGCTGTTCGATGGCTGCTGGAACACGGGGCGGACACTGGGCTAGTCGACAATGGCAACCGACATGCTTTGTACTACGCAGTGCGGGGGAATAGCCGCCCCGTGGTAGAAGAAATTCTCAAGCACCAACCGCTCGAAAATCGCAGCATCGTTGCTTCAGACGGCAGAACAATTCTGGATCATTCCCTTGGCAACGTACCACTACTTCAACTTCTTCTAGACGCAAAGCTTGACCCAGAGCTCCAGAATGGTGCAAAGCAAACAGTACTGAACGTCGCCGTTGCAGAACAAAACGTGGAAGTGGTCAAACTTTTGCTTGAGAGGAACGTCGACGTACACCACCGCGACGAACACGGATGGAGCCCCATTCTTGATGCAGCAGGCTTTCGGCCAAACCCCGAGATCACTCGCTTGTTACTGGAGCATGGTGCAGACCCCAAAGACTCCACGCTTTCCAAGTCGAATGCACTCCATCAAGCCACGCGGAATTGCAGACCAGATGTGCTGAGAATCTTGCTCGAGTTCCGAATAGCTCTAGATCTCGACGCACGCAACGTAGACGATGATACGCCTCTCTCTCTTGCATATGACGATGGAGCCACAGAGAAGGGGAAAGAATGCATCAAGCTACTGATCAGAGCCGGGGCAGATGTCAACTACGCCCGACATAAGGATGGAAAGACTCTTTTGATGATTGCAGCCATGGCTGTCGCGCCCGACCCCAACCTGGATGACATCCTTCTCGCGGCTCCAAAGATAAACGTGAATGCCGTCTCGACCCATTTTGGCACCGCTCTTATTGTTGCCTGTCGCAGCGCCAACTTCGACCTAGCTGTCAAGCTCATGGACCGTGGCGCTGACGTGAATTTCTGCGCACAAGTTTGGGGGAGTACGCCTATGATAGCTGTGTGCTTACCGTCGCTGTCTTTGTCCCGGCGCGTAGACCTTGATGAGTTTTTCTCCAGGTCTGAGCAAATGATACGAGAGTTGATCTATCGTGGAGCTGACGTCAACCTTGAGCACGGATTTGTGTTCTACAACGCATTGTCTGCCGCAGCATTGATGGGGGGCACGAACGTGGTCAACTATCTCCTGGACAAAGGCGCTTCAGTGAGCAAGAGAGATCCACTTGGACGGCAAGCAATGCATTTCTCGGCTGCAAACGGTCTTCGGAACTTTGAGGCGCTCTGCCTAGCCACGGACGGTGATATCAGGGCCCCAGATGACTTCGGGAAGAACGTTTTGCACTGGGCGGCGCAATTCGGCCATATCAAAACTATCCAGTCTATAATGAGACGGCTGAGCTTCTTGCCGGCGCGAGATCGGAGAGATTTTGTAAATTCCAGGGATGCCGATGGCTGGACACCGCTTGCGTGGGCAAGTCGGCCTGTGATTGCCGACTTGTGGATGTGCGCGGGCTGGACGCTATCAGAGGAACAGGACCACGCTGCTGCCATCCAGTTGTTGATAGAGGAGGGTGGAGATCCTGCCGCGGAGTTTCAAGTGGGCCCGGGGCCCTCGTCAGAGACGCTTACGGCCTGGAAAATGGCAAAACGATGTCAGCTGGATCTGCCAGAGGAAATCTTCCGAATGTTGAAGCCCAAGGCAAACACAGAAAGAACAGGGTCAACTGGCGACAGCCAGGAAATTGCGGATGGGCAGTCCGAGGAGACCTTAAGCTACGTGCGAAGGACCTGCATCTGCAATGTATGCCTCTCGGTAAGTCACCTTGTCCACCCGAATTTTGGACAAACACAAGGCCGAGCTGATTCTTATTGACAGAATATATTTGGCCTTGCCTATGAGTGCAAAACATGTATCAACTTCGGCGTCTGCAACAAGTGCTATACCAGAATTGGGCAGTACCATAAATCGTTCACGGATCTTCAAGGCGAGGATGGAAATGCCACCCATGAGTTCCAAGTTAGCGACAGATATCAGGATGAGTTTGAAAGCCCTTCGAGTTCATCATCACCAGTCGAGTCGATTGTAGGTGGCAAGCCAGGCGAGAAAGGGGGTCCGAATGAGAACCAAGTTGCCAATGGTGGTGACGATGGTCCGGGTCAGAAGGGCCTGGGAACTTATGCGGATGATAGCATAGATGGACTTCATCTATCTGACTTGAGTGACTTGGAGGAAGAATCAATGCTGGATGGCTTGGAAACATAGAAGAAAGACTCTTTCCAATTGAGTCCTCAACGTGGAAAAGCTTGATTACCAACCTAAGTCAGAAAGCATACTGAACTCAGAGTTTTCACAATATTTCCCATCCAATCCCGGGAGTTTCGAGCTGGATCCCAAAATCACCTCCCGTGAGCCTCTCTCCACAAAGCGCCTACTTGCCAAAGCAGACACTTGTATGCATTTTCAAGTTCAGCCGCTGGCACTAGTCAAATGTTTTAAGTTGTTGTTCATGGGCACTGCCAAAATTTCCGCAGAGAACGTTTTACAATGGTGCCCCTGGACCAGCCTGGATCGTAGAATGCTTACACAGTAAATATGTTTGAGGCTCATTCTACTAAGAAGCACCATGGCGAACAGGATGTCGGCCAAGATGTGGCCATTGATACCAACGTGACGTCGTGAGTCCATGCAGACAAAATATAGCCAGTGGTATCAAAGTCAGGCCTACATCGTAACTGCGACAAGGCCTTGGCCAAAGTTGAGTATAGGCACGTGGACTTTTAATGTTCACATAGTTTGTAGCGTGACTGTAATAAATTACTTTCAAGTTACCAGCCTTTAACAAGCATCAATCTATTATTTTAGTTTCCTTCATTGTGATACAACAGATCTATCAACTCAATTCCCACCAGAGCTCTTTCTTTCTATCATTCTGATGACGCTGTACTGAGACGAAGAAGATTCGAGAATTCAGACAATAAAAGCAGGCTGCAGCTCCGGGCCTTTATTATCAATGCTTGGTATCGCCGCCTCCGGGGAGACATCCTGTCCGGAGAAGGCTTCATTCCTGAGCTGCGCCTCGGCCATCGCCGCAACGGAGGGATATGCCCAGTACTCGGCATCAATGCCAGCCTGGGCTCCCGCGTCTAGGTACTCGCGGAATCTCCGGGCGGTCGCGCTGTCGCCGGCCCGCCGCCCAAGCTCCCGGAGGCGGTAGCGCGGGTTGGTTAGGTGCCAAGTGATGTAGCCCTGGCAGAAGGCCTCAACAGTGGCGGCGACATGGGGTTCCATGTCCTTGTTGTCGCGGAAGACCCTGCACAGGATCTCAGACCGGGAGATGGCATCACCCCCGACGCGGTCAAGCGCTTCCTCAATCGACGCCTCAGGCCCGCAGCGCATGTAATTGCGCACCAGGATGGCTTGGTCGTCCACGCAATCAAACTCCTTGAAGAAAGACATGACGTCGTTCACAAAGATCTCCCAATGATCCAGGTGCGGCATGACCGACGTGATGTGCACCATGAGCTCCTGCTCCCGCTCCTGCGTTCCGGGAAACAGCGACGCGCCGACAAATTGGCCCAGCCCGGTCAGCCGCCGCAGGAACTGCGGGTAATCGTGAGCGCCAGATAGACCTTGCAGGTTGTGCCTGTCGACCCAGCATCCCTGAAAGACTTTTTCCCAAGGCACTCACGGTCAGTTTACCAAGGAAAAGACAGCGTGGATGATAACGGAGGAGGGTGGTAAACTTGCAGTCTAGGGCGCTCCGGAAAAGAGTCAGAGAGCAGAAGGGACCGTAGTGCTTGAGCAAGACGGGGAATTGGTTGTTGAACAGGCGCCACCATGCGTTCCTCTGCGGACGGTTGTCTACCAGGTCCATGAAAAATGACTCCATGCCAGCGCCGCGTTCGTCGGCACTGTCGTCGAGCAGCAAAGTTAACGTGAACTGGATACTCAAGTCAACCATCTGCTCGATCGTCACCTTGGCCCAACAGTAGACGACCATGGGCACGATGGAGTTGATGGCGGCGTGGAGCACTCTGGGCTCTGCCTGGATCATCCTCTGGAGCAAGGGCGAGGAGAAATGTTCCGCAGTTTTTGTGTACACATGGTGCAGTATGTCCCGCCGCTCGGTCTGCGTGTGATTCACGTCTCGGTACCGCACTGCGTCGAGAAGCCGCACCATCACCTCGAGGTAGTGCTCTAAGGGAAACGTCTCATTGAAAATATCGGATTCAGCCATGGCGACTTTTAGGGTGCTTAGTGCAGGCTGGGCAATCAAATAAAAAGTGTGCGTTGATGCTGCTGAATAAAAGAGAGGGAAAAAAAAAGCAAAACTGAATGGCTGGCGATCTAGGCTATAAATACCCATCGGAGTGGTCTGTAAAGGGAGGGTCGAGTGTGAGCTATATTCACCGTGCCACAATACTGTTTGTCTGGAGAATCAAGGTGGTTGCGATGTGGGAATGGCATGCCTGTCGAGAGGCTGAAGTGCGGAAAGGTGTTCCGTCTCGATTCATCTGCGGACTCGGACTTCTAGGCCGTGGGAATGACCCGGATGTTTTATCCCGTGGAACGACCCGGGCAGGTAAGAAGAAACTCGTCCGGTCAGCATGCAAGTATCTTCGGAAGCCACGCAAGTGACACAACGGCGGGGTACTTACGATTGGAAGGCTGCACGGTGTACAGATCACCTGCCGTCACAGGGCGATTAAGCGAGACTTGAAAGTTTTTGGCTTTGTCTTTTTCTGAGATATGTACATCCTGTAACGCGTTGCAGAGGGCATGACGTTTGGAACCCAAGTAGAAATCTGGGAAGGATACTTGTTGCTTACTTTCCATTTGAGACTGGATCAACAGAGCAAAGAGTAGTACAGAGGGCTGAACTTTCATCCGATCTACATCTCGCCAAAATGCGAAGCTGAGTAGGCTCCGATTTGCAGCTAACAATGTGTTCGGGGCAAAAGTGTCTCAGAGACTGAACTCTCGGAATCGAAGTATGTATGTGCTTGGTCTAAGAGCCAATGAATGTTGACCACATGGGACAGCCTTTTGTCAATTGGTGGCCACTTAGGCAATTTGGGTTGTACAAACCTGGTAAAAAGAAACCTGATCTGATCGAGATAAGGAAAAGACATACTCCTCAGACTCTGTATTTATTCGCCGTTTCGCTCCTCATGGGCGCACGACCTTGGAGTGTTTGAGCTCTACATCGGTGCCCAACTTGGCCAAACTTTCCAGTCCGGCTTTGTGCAACTGATTCCCCTTCTTCTTGCCTACCCACTTTCGATCCAACAGCTATGGGAGATTCCTTCGACACGTCGAGCGCAGCGCTGCCAGGGCCGATGGCGTGGCGATTCCAACAGCTGGCGCAGCTGAGAATTCCCAAGTTGTCGTTGGCTTTGGCTTTGGTGATGATCTGCACGGTCGGGATCTTCTCTCGCTGTTTTTACAATCTTTACCTGCACCCATTGGGCAAGATTCCCGGCCCAAAGCTGGCCGCCATGACTTCATTGCCAGACTTCTACTACGATATTGTCAAGGACGGAAGCTATCTCTTCGATATACAGAAAATGCATGAAAATTATGGTGAGTTTACGCTACTCTCCATCCCCGGCGCCTGGCCAGGTTCCTATTTAGGTAGTCATGATGTTTGGAGTAGTGTGGGAGGCTAGCAAGGCTTCTGAATGGTTGAATACAGGCCCTATCGTCCGCATTACCCCCAACGAGGTGCACATCAATGACCCGGACTTCTTCTCCGCCGTCTATTCCAGCGGAAAGTCCAAGGTCAACAAGGACCCGTCCACGGTGGCTGCGTTTGGCCAACCAGACGCACTCGTCGCGACTGTAGACCATGACCAGCACCGCACGCGGCGCGGGTATTTGAGTCGCCACTATTCCAAGCGCGCCGTCGATGCATTAATTCCACTTATCACCGAGCGTATCGACGCCTTGTGCGCACGCTTTGAGGGAGCGCTCAACACAGGCAGCCGGATCTCGCTCGACAGGGCGTTTTCCGCACTGGCGGCCGACGTGATCTACGCCCAGTTCTTCGGTACGCACCTCGACTACCTCTCAGACCCGGACCTCAGGGTCCTTTGGCGCGACGCCTTTATCGGCCTGTCGGCCGGGTTCCACAGCTCGCGGCTCATCCCCGACCTGGCCCGCATGCTCAAGAAGCTGCCACCCAATTTCTCAAAGCTCGTTCTGCGGCTCCTTAACGGCCCTCTGATAGACGCGCTCCTCGACCTGCAGGAGCACATCAAGCAAACCGTCGAGCGCCTCCTCGCCGATAACAACCCCGGTAGTCCCGCAGCCCAGTGCGTCATTGTCGAGGTGCTCAGGAATCCCGACATTCCTCCGCAAGACAGGACTATAGAGCGACTTGTAGACGACGGGATGATCTTCGGCTTCGCGGGCACCGAGACGTCGAGTCGGGCCTTGGCGGTCGGTTCATTCTACCTGCTCAATGATAAGCCCATCCTAGCCAAGCTACGGACCGAGCTGGCTGCGGCCACCGAGAAGTCGCCGAACCAAACTTTGACTCTTGGTGAGCTAGAGAAGCTGCCATATCTGGTATTTCATGACTTCCTTACCTGGTCGGAAAACATTGACTAATTCCTGGGTCTGTCGCAACTATAGACCGGCGTTGTCAAAGAGTCCATCCGGCTAGCCTTTGGCCCCGTCTGCCGGCTGCCGCGTATCCATACTGAAGAGGCTCTCTTCTACCACGGACACATAATCCCCGCAGGAGTAAGTTGATTGAGAGACCTTCTTGGGATCGTGGACATGCAACTAACCTGTCCCCAGTGTCCTATCAGCATGTCCACGTGGTTTCTGAACTTGCACCCGAAGCCTTTTCCCGACCCTTGGAATTTCAAGCCCGAACGCTGGATTGAGGCCGCCCAAAACGGGTTCCCCCTTACAAACTATCTGGGAAGCTTCAGCCGAGGAACCAGGGGCTGCCTCGGGCAAAAGTCAGTGAAGACGCCATCGTCTGCTCCCGAATGAACGAGTGCGGTGATTTGAAAGCGACACGAAAACTAATGCATGTCTCAATTCCAGCCTGGCTTATGCTGAGCTCTACATGGCTCTCTCGCGCGTCCACTGCCAATTCGAGATGGAATTAGTGGACACGACAGCCAAAGACGTGGCGGTCGAGATGGCTCACATGGTGGGCTACCCCAGACTCACAAGTGGTAGGACGGACGGCGAGGCCGAGGTGAAGGTCAAAGTCACGCACAGGCTGAATGCTTGAGGGAAAGCGCCCAGGAGCTGCATGAGTCTAGAATGGCACAGAATGTGAGAAGGAACGGGCTTGTGCAACAGTAGGAAGGACGGCTGTGCTCCCCATCAACAGGGGCCTAAGAGCAGATTGCGGAGGGCTGACGTGCGAGGCAGGACGTCCAAGAGTCAGATAATGGGATATACCTAGGTATGTATTACAGCACAGGTGGCCAGGAGTCAAAGTTCCTCTCGTCCCCATTTTCTTTTGCGGTGTTAGCCGACTGTGGCCCATAAGAAAATCGTAGCAGGTCAATTCCCAAGGCAACACATGCTGAGGCGAGCGAATATATTGGTACGTGTCGAGTCCGAAGTGGCGGCCGAGAACGGATGTATCATAAGTTTCACGGAGCGAGGGTGAGGCGTGCCCCAGTAAACACAATACTACTGGTCATCAAGTCGGGATGCTGTGTAATAGGAAGCCGTAGACAACAACCTGAGCAGTTAGTCAAGCAACAAGCCGCTCAAATTCTTCCTGGTCAATTACAACGCATCTGTCACCTTGTGGCTATGCTCAAGGATGACTGTAAGCTTGGTCCCAAGAGGACAAAACAAATACAAGTCTTATGAGTGCCTTGCAACGAAAGAGTTTTGACCTAGCCAGATTGAGTGTGTGACAATGTTTGTGGTAACCACAGCAGATTTATAACAGGGTCAAAGTAAGCCATTGGTGGATGTACGTGGAGGCCGAATCGAATCCCCCCTGACGCACGCCGCGGCTTGACTCCAGTCTTGAGGGACCTGGGGCTGGGGCTTGGGCGTCTTGGCCTGGGCGCTCCCGTCGGCAACGCTACGACAAGGAAGACGCGGCAAGTCAAGTACGTGCTAGCCCGTGGCCCAAGATGTCTACAGCAGGTAGGTCTCAGACAAGTAAGTTGCGAACTGCGAGCATCCAGCCTCTACTTGATTTACATGATATGAGCAAAGTTTCCGTCCAGCATATCAGCACCAGAGTCGCCGGGCATCAGTGTTGCAGGTCGGCTTGGCCCTGGGGAACAGGGCGGCTGAGGAGGGGCACATCGGATGACAGGTGGGGGTACCTCGCCGTACCTCATCACTGACGTGGACTGCACATGTGTACAGCGACAGTACTTACCTAGGCCTTGTGGCAGGGCCCGGTGGTAGGCCAGCTCCTAATTCCGTCCGACCGTGCAGTGTGAGATAAGGAGGCTCGGGGTATGGCTGAAGCTCTTGCCTACATAGACTAGATAGATGGCCGGCTCTGACGTGACCCCTCATCCAGCTTGCACGACCGCAGCCCGTCTCCTCTCCTTCCTCCTCTCAACCACTCCAGTATCAACGCCGTGTTCACGACTTGAACTGCCATCAACGGCTCACTTAAATATGCATATATTGTGCTACTGCACCTAAATTAAACAACAGACAGATGCCTTGAGCCCCATGCCTGCTTGACTTACCTGTCCCCCCATGCCACGAGGCTGGCTGGCTGCTCCTCCGGCACTTCGGTACAAGCACAGGCACGTCGACCTAAATCAACCTGCCAACCGGCCAGAGCCTGGCCTCACTTGATACCTTCTTGCTGTGCCTCGCTGTGTTACTCGAAAGCTCGCCTTTTGATCTTGGACCTCTGATGCCCGGTCTCCGCTTTCTTTCCCAGCAGACTGGAAACCTTGCGTTTCCGGTATAGCTCAAGCACATCGACGTCACAAAGGCTGCGTTGGACAGCCAACAACCCACGCCTGCCGTCTCTCTCCTCCTGCCTTCACACCGGTCCACCCCGCTTCTCCTACGGTATTCAAGGTATGCTGTTCGTGTGCCCGCCGTGCCTGGACTCGTCATCTTGCACGACTGTTTTCTGGGACTTGAAGGCGTCGTTGTACTGACTTCTTCCAGTGTCGTCAGCCCGGTCGCATTCCGTATACTATGGTCCTGAGCATACGCCTCCCACGATGTTGACCGCTGCATCCCAATTTGGCCCTCGGGCTAGGTCCCTCCGGACCAACCATGCCACCGCAACTGCATCCGTCCATCGAGCGCTTGCTGCGTCTGGCGCCGCCACCGTCCAACAGTGTCAGCAAACCCGCGACTTTCGCTTTGGCTGGTTCTTATACCCCGATTCGGAAGTCAAGGAGGAAATAAGACGACGTGAGAAGGCTTTCAAGCAGAAATATGCCGACCAACTCAGCCGGCGCCTGGATTGGGACAAGCATCCACTCGCGGACGACGCCAGGCACGCTGTGAAGCGCATGATGGCCAGTTATTGGATTTCTCATGACGCACGCCCATGCGGCCGACAGGCCAGCAAGCAACGTACACCCGACAACAAGGACGGCGTGCGTCCTGGCCAGAACATCGAAGATGTCGAGCGAGGGGCCATGGAGCATCTCATGTTCGGCAAAGACGAAGAGGGGGCCACCCGGGGGCAAAAGTCAAAGCGAAAACGAGGTGGCAAGAAGAACAAACATAACTCCGTGCCTCACACTTCCTATGGCATATTCGAGCATGACGACTATTTCATTGACCCGGTTACGAATCGGAAGGTCGCGAAGCATGCAGCCCCGAGAAAGCCCGAGAGCGGAGAGGACATCCCCGTCAAGACGTTCAAAGACTACAGAAGGCGCTGCAGTTCAGGTCACGGTGTTTCGAGCGACGAGCCTTCCACTCACGTGACACTCTACGACCTTATGAGGCAAATTGAGCACGCTGAAGCTCAAAAAGACCCAGAACCAGAATTCAACGACCTGAACAAGTACAAGCCGGTGGTAGATGACGGACAGCCAGTGACGCAAAAGGAATCTGTCCAGTTTGAGGACTTGAAGCCCCCGTATGAGGACCTTCACAAGTACAATTCGGCAGTAGTCGACGAAGTAGTCGCTCGTTTTGAGAGCGACAAGGCTCCATACTCGGATCTGCACCCATACGACTCAGTCTTTGAACCAGATGGCGCGTCAAAAGAAGACGCTAAGTCGAAGCACAACGAGCCACACCAAAAGCCTCTTGGCCATCAAGTCTACTTCCCTGGAATTGGAGGATTTGGAGTGGATTATCGGCCATTGGTTGAGAATCTGGAACCTGCTGACTTTCCTCCATCCACTGTTGAGCAACTGCGTGAGAAGTACGGGACAGCAGAGCTGCGTAAGTACACAGCTGTGAGGCATCTCGAGCCAGAGGAGAACTTCTCATCACCCGCAGAAGGGCGCCTTGCAGAGGAGGCGACCAAGAACTTCGACTCTGAAGAGATGGCCAAGCACAAGCCTCTGTACTATAATGAGCCAGACGGAAACCCTCTGCCAACTGCTGATGAACGAGTCGTCGAAGACCTCACAAAGAGATACGATCCCGAGGAGCTTGCCAAGTACACCCCAGTCTACTGGAACGAACCTGATGGGCAGCCGATTGCGGCCGAAGACTCACGGGTTGCGGAGGGCCTGACCAAGGAGTACGATCCTGCCGAGCTTGCGGAGTATAAGCCCGTGTATTGGAATGAGCCCGATGGACAGCCTCCCTCTTCCATGGACGAGCGAGCCGCTGAGGGGCTTACGAAGAATTACGACCCTGTGGAGCTTCATGATTACGAACGACCTGTTCAATGGAACGAGCCTGATGGGCAAGCTCCGACGCCAGCTGAGGAGCTGAGCAAGAAATATCCTGACCTGGACCAATACGCACCTATCGGGTACCAAGAGCCAGGCGGCCATCGATCGGGCCAGGTTGATGCTGCTCAGGAGGGATTGGAGGAGATGGACGCGAGGAGAGACTATGAGAGTGCCGATCGGCTAGCTTCTGAGGAGTTAGACAGAGCCGACGAGCCGAGCGCCGAGGTGCTGAGAAGGATGGGCGAGAGACAAGAGATTGATGAAGAGTACACAGAGACCAAACGCCGACAGATGCTGGAACAGCAGATGAAGAAATACCAGACAGCATCAGATGCGACAGATTACGAAGCAAGCCTGGCTATCAAGTTTGCGAGGGCCAGGGCTGCTAATGTCGAGCCGGAACGCCAACTTACTGGCAATTATGTCCGAGATTTTCCTGAAGAGTTTGACAAGTCCTGGACAGAAACGCTCTCCAAGGCTCCACCCGAGACGGCTCGGCCAAACGATGAATTTGTGTTCGAGAGTCAGAACATGGACGGCGGACTCGAAGGAGCTTTCGGACGGCCGTCGCCAGCTAAGATTCAGCCCGCCCTCGACAGACATCTTGATGATCAGCCACACATGACAGAGACAAGCCGGACGATCGAAAACGATGACGGTGGCTCGAGTGTTGCTCAGGACTTGACCACTGTGCATGCTGATGAATCCGGTGACACTGGTGTGCCACCGACTTATGTCAAGCACTACGGGGACGTCTCTGCCTCGGCCGACCAGGCGAGTGAAGCTACGACTCCAGAGACCACTTACCATGATTCCACGAATGAGCCTACATTGTACAAGATTTTGGCCTACGATCCGACCATGCAGAAGATCGAAATTGCCGAGACATCCTCATTCGTTCCCGATACTGCGTCCGCCTTGACACCAGCCGATGCTCTGCTTCGCCTGTCACACCCTACAAGATTCTTTCCCCACTTCGCGCCTCTACAGGCCGAGGGCTACGAAATCATCTCCGGGACAGGTGACGTCCTCGTGTTCCGCAAAGTCCGGCCAGAGACCAGCAAAGGCAAGCCGGGTGAAAAGCCTCCTGTGCATGATCAACAGACCCCCACAGCAGATGAGTCTGGAGCGGTTGAGACACGTATCAATCCTATTGACATGACCGGAAGGCCGAGATTCTCTCCTGCCAGTGCCAACTTTGCGTCACCAACAGGTTATGTGAACTATGACAACATCCCGGAGACTGCAGCTAGCAAGTTGCCGCCTCCTCCTCCGAAGATCAAGTACAACATCGATGTCCATCGTGAGGAGCCTGTTTTCAGTGGGCCGAAGGCAAGAAGCTCCGACGGGCAAAGGGGCAAGAAGAAGAGCCTGGGCAAGAGACTAGTTGTGGGCGGTGTGTGGGTTGCCGGTATCAGTTATGCCCTAGGCGTCATTACTGAATTTTTCACCACGGGAGGTATGGATGGCATGGGGCCCACAGGACTGTAGGAGGTCCATTGGATGGCATTGCTGATTTGCACGCTATGGATCATCTTTTTGGGCTTGCTCGATCTGGTCGGGGAGGAGGATTAGGGTGCGTTGTAATGATATTGAAGGGCAGGCAGCGGGCGTGGCCCCCAAGTGGCAGGCCAGAGACAACTCATTTTGACGAAGAGACGACATTGTAAGAGATATATTAGGAGTGCGGACTCTTCGCTCATGGCTATTCGGAGTCGAGGGAGTTTTGGGAGGCGTTTAGGATGACAGTCAGGACTCGGCAGATACTCCCAATACATCAACACTCTCCTTTCAATGCTTCTGCAATGGCTGTCATGATGCTGCTTTTGTTTACTAATGCCAATCTTCTCCTACCACCTGTGCCACTTGAATGCCATTTCCCATAGTGAACAGTCTGGCCGTACAAGCCATGAGTCTCGCGTCGTAATGAAGACCAACCATCACAGGACCAACTTTTCCGCTTCCGTAACACCGATCTCTTAAGGCCTCACAAGTTCAGGAGATCAAGAATGCACACGCATGAATTCACCCAGTCCAACGGGGACCATTCTCCCCAGGTCTTCCTCCCATCACCCAAATCCTAGCCCCGGCCCTAGTCCTTCTGCAGGGTCCCGCTGCGGACATCATCTGCCGCTTGTGCTCCTCGTGGTCGAAGCTCACGTTGCGCTGGAGCTGGGGGGGCTTCCAGTCCGAGGTGCGGCGGCGGGCCTCCTCGGCGGCGCGCTCTGTGGTGGGCGAGGCCGGGGCCGCCAGGCGGGCGGCGAGGTCGGCGTCGACCCCGCCGAAGGTGGAGGTGTCTGTGTTGATCCTGGCTTGCTGCTGCTGGGTGGTGGCCATTGTGAAAGGCTGGAGGGGCTGTGGGATCCGGGTCGGTGGTTTTTCTTGAGGTGAAGAGAGTCTCGTGATGTAAGTTGGGTATGAGGGTAGCTGTTGGTGGAAGCTTTGGCTGGTGCTTCTCTCGATATGTATTACGATCGACTGGAGTAGGTTGGATATAGGACAAGAAACGTGAGTTATGATTGAGAAGCGAGGGCAGGCGTCAAATAGGGAGAGGGGGAGCAGGACAACCCCGTCGCCCCATGGGACGATCACGACCTCATACCACTGAACTGGCACCCTTTCCCTCGCCACTCCAGACGGCCATCCCTTCCCAATGGTCCCTTTGTGCAGCACAAGTGGAAGCTCTGGCCCCCATCACCGCTGGGCCATTGGTCGGTCGAGGTGGCATGCTGCGGGGTAGCTCCTGCACTACAGCTGTCCGTCGACGGCAGCTTGACATTGACGTGACGCCAGTGAGCTGATCGGCGCCGCAGCCGCATGAGCCCAGGCCCGTCGCGCGGTTCTCTGGGGACAAGACCTTCTGGGAAGCACACCATTGTGCAAGCTCATCCTGAACTGAATTAGCCACGGCAGTGTCCTAACAGCTCTTGCTCATAGTTGCTGAGTACCGTCATCAACACCGTAATAATCTCCAACCTCCAGCACATAGCCCTCAAACCCCTCGGGCAAAAACCCTCGCTCAGTGAGGACCAAAAAAGCCGCATCTTCAAAAGCGCAGTAGGATGCACAAGTCACTCATATAGGATACACACCAATCTCATGGTAGCACACTAGTCGTGGTTAGCAAAATGCTACCACTTGCAATACAACAGCAGTAACATACCCACACTGTATGCCCGCAATGACGCCCAAGCCCCCCCTATCACTGGGGCCCCAATTCTAGCGGCGTGGCCTTCCGGGCATACCTGGTCGGATAACACAAGTGGCTATGAGGCTTCGAGTATCCGCCGCATAGCTGTAGCCCATTCTCGTATAGCCGTTGCTTCCCCATGAGAAAACCCGGGTCTGGGTAAGCAGGCTGCGGTATTTATGCTGCCACCTGGCACCATTATACTTAAAAACAGGCTTGTTGACCTCCTAGAGGATGCTGCGAGTGGCCCGCCTCCAGTATGAGGGCTCGAGCCGTATCAAGGGCTGCTGTAGCCCTTTACAGGTGCGGCATAATACTAGAAATTACCATCCATTACGGTGCTGTGAGATTTACTTCAGTTTGATGTTGAAAATCGGAAATGCTGACGTCTATCCTGTCATGGTCTGGCATGTGCGTTTCGCTTATAGACCCGTGTACTCCAGTCGATATTGGCGGTAGTACAGCACGTTACAGGAGAAAAGAACATAATCACGCAAGATCCTTTGAAACTGATTTACGAATGCTGACAGAACGGGCAATGGAGAATATCTGAATCCAGTGATATCTTGCACTGCTTGACTGTTTTGAATTTGGTACGTCCGGTTGGTATCAGTTCCAAACAATTTCAACCTACTGTTATCCACATTGTATGCTATCTAACAGGGACCGACTACAGCACTATAGGACTATGTATTGGACTATTCGTATTCTTCAAGTTCCTCTACTAAGCCGGAACAATGCCAATTATTCAAGGGTAATGATCACCGACTCAACGCCAGGCATGTCCATGGCCTCTCCATTCATGAGGGATGGAATGAAACAGTCGCCCACAAGCACGTATTCTCCTGAACCTTGCCTCTGGCGTACGGCGTACGGGAATTCCATACCGTCAAAGACACAAATATAATCTCCTTCCTCCGCCACAAGCGGCATCCATCCTATTCTGCCATGTGGCGTACGGCCGAAACGCCTGAACTGCATGTGCCAAAGAAATCCTGACAAGGTTCTGAACGAGCTGATCATACCAGAGTCCATGCTTTCTTCAGCTTTTAACCAAGTCGCCTTATCCGGAGCAGCAGCAAATGCCTCCTGAATTCGTCGGTACCTGAAGAAATTCTTCTTTGCCGCCGCTACTGTGACCTCCTCTGTCACGTCATCAACGACAAAATTGTCGATCAACATGGTGTCTACGAAGGCATGTTCGTCCTGTTGAGCGCATTCTGCCATTGTTTGACATTCATCCAGCCAATTGACCTCAATCCCTCGTATACTTTTATTTTCCGCTGTAAAATTGTTGTTTCGGGGGCTTTTTAACTCGGGGAATGCCGCAGTCATATCTGTTCCTAACTGCTCAATAACGTCAACAATGCGCCCTCTGATCAGCAACCTGTTACCATTAGCGGTTGCGTCCACCTCCGTGCTCCCGCATGCATTTGCCATTCTCCACCAATTCGTGGTGAGGTTGGACCAATAAGAGTTGGCGCCTTTAGAGTTCATTTCCTCTATGTTTGGTATCCATGAACTTCCTCGGCGCCGTTTGAGCGGCACTACCGTAAGAGTGGACCACAACACCTTAAGATAGAGGCCGTTGTTAAGGTGGGCGCAGGTGAGGCGGCGCCAGAGATCATCAGTAGAGGTTTCGTAGTCAATGAGATCTTCAAATATCGAGGAGTCTCCGGCGACCCCCAGCAAAGCAATAACATGGTCGCTTGGGTCGATACATTTGAACATTCCTGTAACTGCCAGAAGGCGGCATAAAGGCCATTCCGAGCTGACAGTAGCCTGGGCCAGTATGGCTCCTCTCACAAAAACAGAATGAGTGTTTGTGTCGTCATATGCGTTGAAGTCAACTCCCCATGGACATGAGAGGATGAAATCTAGACTATAACCACTCAGGATAAGAAACGTGAACCAAGAGTTCAAGTCCACCCAGTTCGTCCACTTTTCCCCAGCGACGAAGAGCAGTCTGTGAGATTTCGACTTTACCACCTCCTGAATCACCCACTTTCGCATAAACCAGGGCCGTTGTAATAGGATCCAAATGTCTTCGAACGCACTGGTCTGACTTAATTCGTCGCCGAAAGCAGCTTGCAGGATATCGCGCGCTCCTGAGTAGTTATTCCCCGAAAGCCTGGCTTGTAGTGCGATCCCTCCTGGAATGTCTGGGCTATCAACGAGACTGCGGGGCTCTTTGAAATGCAGCCAAGTCTCCTGAAACCGTCTTAGGCAGTCGAACGCTCGTGTAATACGGTCGTCCTCCTCGCCCAGCCATATCAGTGTGGTAGACGCAGCAGAGTAAATATCGCCCATCATGCGGACTTGCAATTCCCGCTCCGCGATATCATCCTGGTTGATACATAATGCATCAGCCCATATTAATAGGCTCTTTCCGGAGGGTTGCAGTCGTCTTCTTAGATGGCATAGAGCGCTATATAGACTCGGCCCAATCTCAGCTCTGCGGCCAGAGCAACGGATTTCGCGTCTCGGGAAGGGGTCTCCCCATGCGTAGGAGAGGGCCTCGAAAGGTGGAGCGGCATCCAATGATATGGGCACTAGGTCGACAGATAGTTCTGGGTCGTCCAAGCTGGCACAGGGATGAAGTTTGATGAGTCGAATCTGGCGACGCCCGATCAGAGGAGTATATTTGTGACTTTCCGTAGCCATCTTATGATGCTCGAGGAATCAAAGCAGGAGGTAAAAACAGCATTACTTCGAAGCAGTGGAATGCGCTGCAGCTGGGGGGCGGGTCGTTGCCTAAATACGTAGAGGTCATACATGTGTAAGCTGCAGTCATCACCACGTGCGTGATTCCCTCGCTTGTGTGGCGACTTGGCGTTCGAGACTGTCCTCGTTGTCCCGGATTTTACATCCTGACTCCGAGTATCTTAGAATCCTCCATCATGTTATCAAACATTGATTGGCTTTGCCTTGTCCAGGAGATGACGTATGAAGCGAGTGAACCATCATATTAATCATCAAGCTTTGAGGTATAGAGTTATTGGATTGGTAATGCAACAGCTTGAACTAAGTGCTTATTCCTACTTCCAGCCTGAGAACTATCCTCAACTACAAGTCGCGATTGTATAAGAATTCCGGACCGTATTTGGAGCACCTGTGAAGACATCTCTGAAGGTGAATATTGCAGAGCAGGAGACCATGAATTTTGGTGCGATTGGACTCCCGTATTAATCGGCTGGAGTCTTATTGGATTGCAGTCTTTCGGTGCCAGTCCTGAATCTGGACCTCGGAACATGAGGGCCATGGCTACGTAAGACCAAGATACGACTAGTTAACCAACCAGGGGTGATGTTCGCCACCTGTGTCTCAATTTCAGATTCGTAGAGATGAGAGTCGAAGACTGTCTTTTCACTAACTACCCTAACCTCCGGGGATCATCACCCCAAGTATTCCCCAGATCATGCGCTCCGGACCGGCTCCTCCGAAATCCTGACATCGGCCCCGGCCCAAACACGCCCTCCTCTCTAGGCCTCTATCCTCAACCTCCGCACATGCTGCACGTCCTCCTCCGAGGCACGTGTCAGGTACCACAGCTACGCATTCGATGCAGCCGCAGCGGCCACACACGCCGAACACACGGTGAAGGACTTCTTGTACCCGACCCCCGCCCACTTCGATGGAAAGACCTGCGGCGCGATGACGCCCCCGACCTGCGCGACCGAGGTCTGCAGCGCCAGCGTGAAGGCCGTGCCCGTGGACCCCGTCAGAGTCGCGCTCCGCCAGGCCCAGAAGGGCACGAAGTAGGTGAAGTAGGTGAAGTAGAAGGCGGTGCCGAGCACGCAGGCCGCGTATGTGGCGCTTCGGCTCACGGGCAGGCAGAGCACGATGAAGAAGGCCAGCGTCCCCGCGGTCAGCAGCTGGATGAACAGCGGCCGGACGATGACGGCGCGGCGGAGGGAATACGCCGCGCCGATTATACCCAACACTCTGACAGCTGCGGGTAGGATGTTGAGCAGCTGGTTGCGGGGGAGTCCCGCGAAGCCCAGGGAAGTGGTTATCGTGGGGAGCGAGCTGCCAGGAGAGGCCGTACCCTGCGATGTTGAGGAGGAACTGGGATAGTGTGAATCCGACTATCTTGGGGTCCTTGATGGATGCGAGGATCTCGTCTTTGGAGAAGACGGGGTCATGGGTCTTGGGCGCGATTCTCGGAAGCCCGCAGCTCAAGGTACTCCTGTTCCTTGGGCGTGAGCCAGGATGAGGAGCGAGGCGACTTCGGGTAATCCGGGAGGACGAGGTAGACTATACCCGAAAACAAGATCGTCCCCAGACCTTCGAGGAGGAAGACCCTGGGGCTCATATTGATCAGTCTTTTGGCTTCACGACGACGAGTGACGGAAGACTGATGGGGTCCTTACCATCGCCACGCGCTCAGTCCCTGCAGACCATCCATGTACGATATTCCATACGTGAACAGCGACCCGATGATACCTGAGAAGTTCTGGAATGCGAACATCCAAATTATCGGCCGGCCGTACTCGTTGCTCCGGTACCAGCTACACATCTGCGCCGCGAGGCCGGGGAAGAAGCCTGCCTCCATCATCCCGAGGAGGACGCGGAGAGCGTAGAACCCTTCCTTGTTCTGGATCGCGGCGTGACAAGCCACCACGACTCCCCACGAAAGGAAGATGCGCGTCTGCCACTTCCGAGGGGTGACCTTTTTGAGGACGAGGTTACTCGGGACCTCGAAGATCACCTAGCTGATCTGAAAGCCAGTGTCAGTTTCTGTCACTCAAAGAAGCATGGCATGAAGGTTTGTGGGACGGCTGTGATTCAACACGAGGCGTACAAAACAAACAGTCTGAATCCAGTTGTACTGATCCGCTGTCATACCCAGCTCTGTCAGGACGTTGGTTTGCTGTCCAACTTGCAGCACCTTAATGGATGCAGCATTGGTATAATACACTTGCTTGACAAGGTACGTGAAGCCCATCAGCGGCAGGAAGCGCAAGTCAACCTTGCGCATGATACGGTGGTCATCATCGGCGGCAAACCGGGAGAGGAAGTCCTGTCGATGTGTCTCGTCGTCTGGGTCGCGATGGGGCTCAACAGCCTCGGTGTCGGCAACTAATCCGCTCTTGAGGATGTGCGCGGGCGGCGCTGCCTCCACGTCGGTTGGGCTCTTAGTGGCCATCTCGGCGTCCTCGGTTTCACTAGGCGCCACTGAGGACGCGATTGCTGTTGTAGGCTGGTTGAGGTCTTCTATCGGCGATGGAATATGTGTTGTCCGTGACCGGGTTTTCTTTACCCAAATGGAACCTGAAAGATAACGATTCTTTTCCTCAATCATGTGCAGCGAGAACATGGAAATATGACTTCGAGGTGAGATCTCAACTATTAACACATGTGACACTAAGTGTCTGGTAAGTTACACCCATGTGGCCCAGCAGAGTATTCACTGTTTTGTATCGTGATTTCGTCGTAGAATTACAAAGATGGGCATGAGCCGGAGAAGAACAGATAAGACGGCCATACTGGTGGTGGACCTCCGCAAAGCGAGCGTGGGTTCAATCCCGTGAAAGGGACCAGGGGTGTGAAGAGTATGCTCGTTCTTTACTCACAGGAGTCGCAGTATAGAAGTGGAGTCCAACAAATATCAGTGTGCGGCACCCAATGGACCTCAAATGGTTCAAGAGGCTTCCCCTGACGAGCTCGCACGCTATCAATCCTGCAGGTGAGCTCATCTCACTGCGAGCCGGCATCCACGGCCGAGTTCGCAAGGCCGTTTACAACACCAAGAACTACAAGATGTTGCTCGGGTTTTATTGTGTTGAACTGGATCACCCGATATGTCAGTGGTCAATGGGTGACAATATCCGCAACGCAAAATACCAAAATGGCCACACCCAACGCACCAAACCAGCCCGACAAGCGGCGCATCTTCCTCAACGCCTTTGACATGTTCACAGTAGGCCACATGTCCTACGGCCAGTGGCACAACCCAAAGGACAAGTCCGCCACGAAGCGCCGCGACCTGTCGTACTGGACGGACCTCGCCCGGCTTCTGGAGGGGGGCGACTTCAACGCGCTCTTCCTGGCCGACACGTACGGCTGGTTCGACGTCTTCCGGGGCCACGCCGAGGCGTGCGTGCGCACGGGGACGCAGTCCCCCATGGGAGATCCTGCGGTGCCCGTGGCGGCCATGGCGGCGGTGACGAGGAACCTGGGCTTCGCGATCACGAGCTCGACGTCCTTTGACGCGCCGTATGTGCTGGCCAAGCGCTTCTCCACGCTCGATCACCTATTTGGTGGGAGATTTGGGTGGAATGTTGTTACGTCGTGGAAGGCGTCTGGGTTTAAGGCTATATGTTGCTCCACCTGGCTTAAACTGAGTGGGGATGAGCTGAAATTGGATACAGATTGGGATTGAGCCGGTTCCTCATGATAAGCGGTACGAGATTGCTGATGAGTATCTTCGTGTGCTGTATAAGTATGTAAGTCGATCTCGCTGTTGTGAGACTCTCATGACTCTCCACCGGTCTTTCCAATCGTTTGTTCAATTTGTCCCAGACTCCTCAACAAAAGTGGAAGTGCTTGTCTGCTAATTAATACTGGGAAAGGCTGTGGGAAGGGTCTTGGGCAGATCACGCCCTCGTTGAAGACAGAGGCAAAGACATATACGCCAACTACCAGAAGATACGTACGATACACCACAAGGGTGAGCACTTCACCATCGAGGCGCCGCATATCCTTGATCCCAGCCCGCAGCGGACGCCGTTCATCTTCCAAGCCGGCACATCACCGTAAGCTCAACCGTGGCTCTGATAAGACGCGTTTTGAATTTGAACGGCTTTCACAACTGAGCATGAATGCTTGCATGAGTTCTCCCAGATCGCAGCGCCGGTATCCAGTTTGGAGCCACGCACGCCGAGGGGATCTTCGTCGTCGGCCTGACGCCAGACATCGTCGCGCCGCGCGTCAGAGCTATCCGCGCCAAGGCAGCCGAGGTGGGCCGCGACCCGCGCTCCATCAAGATCTTCGCCTCGATCACGCCTGTGCTGGGCCGCACGCCCGAGGAGGCCGAGTATAAATACCAGGAGGCGCTCCAGCATTCAAGCGAGGAGGGCGCACTCGCGTACTGGTGCGGGAACAGCGGCATCGACCTCAGCAGGTTCGACCCGGACGATGTTATCACCGAGCAGACTCCCGGCGAGGGCGGCTCCGTCGCGGACGTGCGGATCCAGTCGCTGGTGGCGAATCTTTCGTACAAGGGCGAGGGCGTGCCTGAGTGAACGCCGCGGAATATCGCCAGGGCCGTCGCGCTCGGTGCGTCGGGCCCGGTTCCTGTGGGCACGGCGGAGGATATTGCTGACGAGATGGAGCGGTGGGTCCGGGTCGCGGATGTGGATGGCTTCAATTTTGGACATGTCACGACGCCTGGGACGTGGGAGGATGTTGTTGAGTTGTTGGTGCCTGAGCTGAGGAGGAGGGGGTTATATGCGCCCAGGGGTGAGTCGGGTACTATGCGGGAGCGGATTTACGGGCATGGTCAGTCGGGGTTGAGGGACGATCGTCCTGGGTCTAGATACAAATACGAGGTGTATACAGAAGGGTAAGTTCGATTGTGTCAAAGAGTGAGGCAACACTTGCGGTACGGTGCCTTTCTCGGAGCATATGCGATATTGTTTGCGAATTCAACGATGAAGTGCAATTCTTGCTACGGCGGCCACTGACTATGCATCTGTCAAGCCTCAGTCCTCAACTGCCCAAGTTAATCATCGCCACTGGATCTGAATCTGATCATGACTCTCCTTCAAAGCGGCTGTCATCCCCAGTAAATAAGCGCCCAGGTTGTACTATCACCACATCCGCATCCTTAGAAAATTCAAATCTTGTAGAGCACGTGCTGCTCATAAGCAGCTATGACCGGCCTACTCCATGGCGTAGGCTTTCTGGTCATCGCCACCCGAAGGACCAGATTCAAACACCAAGCAATGAACATCCTCGGCGCCGAAATCCTCAAAGACGCGGCGGTAAGCCCGGGCCAAGGAGCAGCCATCTTCCCAGTCCACCACGCCCTGTTGGCTGAGGGTGACGATCCAGTAGACTGGGAGGTTGTCGCCGGGAATGTTTGCGGGGCCAATTCGGCGGACGTGGTCGTCGGTCGTGACTTCCGGGTGGACTCCGCGGCGGGCCTCGGTCATTCTGGCGGCAAAGAGGGATGCGCCTTCCGCTATCTGCTCCCGGAGGTAGGCGATGTTGTGCCCGCCCCGGGGGATCTCGACCATCTTTTTGGGGCAGAGGATACCGGATGGCTCCTTCTGCAAATCAGCCTCGAACAAGCGATGGATCAAGGAGCGATCCGAGGTGCCACACAGCATGCTGTACGAAGAGTAGGCGATTGTCGTGGCGTAGCATCTGAGGGTCTCCTCGCTCGGCGCTGTGGGGGCCGACTGTCGGCCTTGGGGAATGCAAGGAGCGGCTTCGTACAGCGAATCTTGGTCGCTGTCGGAGGAGGAATCATGGCTCTCCCGGCTCACGAACAATGGCTCATCGTCGTCTGCAGCGAGGTTTTCCGGGAAGGCTTGGGGGACAGTGCGAAGATTTTTGATCTCTGCCCGGGCGGCTGTAAGCTCATCGCGAAGTTCCTGAACTTGCTGCTGGTACTTCTGCACAATGGGTGTCTTGATATGGGTTTTGGTGTCTTTAAACCCCTGGGGCAGTTTTTGCTGAGACTGGTTGTGGGCCGACATTTTGATGATGCGTTGCTCAACGGTGAGTGGTCAAGATGTGGAGTTGCATGAGGAGAGTGAGCTGCTGTGCATGTGATGTTAATACCGTGAGTACTTTAACTTTTTGACAGCTCCCACCTTCTGAAGTTCACGTTGTGGGTTGATAGTGTGAGAGTGTGACTGTATGGCTGGAAGGAGTCAAGGACAGAGATACCCCATCAGGTAGGGTAGGTCGGGAATGTTCAGGGCGCTTGTTCGTTCGAAATGGAATCAGTTCTGCAGTCAGCCTTTCCTTTGAGGAAATTCTGTTCCATTTGAAAGGTTGGAGGGATCAGGGGAAAGAGGGAAGTTCCTTCAGAAAACGTCCTTTCGTAATACCCCTGAGACAGGTTCCCTCTAATGGTCGGACCTTCCCAGGAGTATGACTGGCCGCATGACTATGTGAGTGGCAAGTGATCAGATTTAGATGGACAGATCTCTCAACCTCACAGAGATTGCAGGATTTTGGGCATGACTTCATCAGTACAGGCAGGCTACAGACCTCGTAAGACAACTATGGGTTAACGCATTGCAAGATAACATCTTATAGAATAATTTGGAAGATGGGAAGCTTGTAAGGCCTTTGTGTTCGCCTTCAGCATACTCTTGAGGACTTGATCAACCTTTAGGCCTAATGAGTTATACAGGGCATAAGCGTTGGTCATGGCGGTAATTCAGACAACGCGGATCCTCAGACACTCGGATACCCCCATGCGGGCCCATCGGCCTCATACTGGGCACCATCGAGTGGGAAGGTCTGCAAACGCGATGAAAGCCTCTTTAAGCGACCATTACGACCATTTGCTGGGATAATGTGAGACAGCTCTTCGCATACGAAGTTGGAAGAGTGAAGCCGGCAGCCGAAATTGGCAGGCGAGTTCGGGTTGAGGTCGGCGGCTGCGCGGTCCGGAGCCGAGACGCGTCTGACAGGGATTCTGCTCCGGAGGGTCCCCGGATTCGGCCGATGCGACGTCACGAGCACGGGCTTG
Source organism: Diaporthe citri (assembly GCF_014595645.1). NCBI lineage: Eukaryota > Fungi > Ascomycota > Sordariomycetes > Diaporthales > Diaporthaceae > Diaporthe > Diaporthe citri. The sequence goes on from NW_025064846.1 coordinate 973,636, forward strand.
CCAGGCTGCCGGGGCGGTGTTCATTGCTGCAATGTGAGTGAGTATACAGTTCCGCAGCCCCGCTCATCATGGCGTTTTGCGATAATCTCCAGAGCGAGAGTGACGTAAAGGGCGAGAAAAGGAACGAGGAGAGAGCGCGACGGGCAGGGGTAGGCGCGGGAAGGGAGGGGAAGGCGGCAGCCACTGCCCTGACTGGAGTCAGTGGGCAGGACCCAGGTATCTTGGTTGGTAGCTGAGTACCTAGCTACTGGTACCGAGCTTGGGATGGGAGTCCAAGCAATCAAGCAAGCACCCTCCCGGAAGCATCAATGTCTCGACTTTGAGATAGTAACTAGGTTGTTTGGCTAGTCTGGCTGGCTACTGGTCTGGACAGTATGTATAGTCGGGGCTGGTGCATTATCTTGGGCTATAATGATTCGCGGTGCTGCCTCTCTGGCTGTCGCGTGGGATGAAACATTGACGAGGTTCCAGGAAGGTGGAGGAAGCCGTAGGAGTCCGTCCATACAGTGCAGTAGGACGGGCAGGCTCGCAACCCTGGAATGGTGACATTTTAGGGAGCTGCGGTTTGCCTGCCTGTGTGCTGTGCTGTACTGTACCTAGGTATGCAGTCTAGGACCACAGGCCAGAGGCTGCAGGTGCGGTGACTCGGGGCCACTAAGACGTGGGACCCCGTCAATCACGGCCACCTCATTGCTCACCCAGGCCTTAGCTCGTCTGCTGCCCGCCCCAAAACGCGGTTGTAAGTTATCTCAGACAGCTCAGATCTCCATCAAACGCTCCAGTTTTTAGGGCCTGAGCTTCCTTACTAATCAGAGTAGCTAGGGTGGCAGTATAAAACAGGCTTATTAAGGGTGGGTTTAAACGCGTTTAATGGATATTTAAAATCAAAACGCAAAAAATTTAAGACCTAGGTATGCATTTATATAAGATAATAATAATGCCCTTTAAACACTTCTTAATTATATATTCTTTCCAACTAGCAATTTTAATGCAAATAAGATACCAAATAAAAAAATTAACCAAGCTTTCTTTTCTTATTTTTATTTTCCTAAATTTCCTTCATTTTATAAAACGCAACTATATTAATTAATTAAGAAAACCTAGATATATAAAGTACTTTTCCTAATTACCCTTATCTTATTCTTTTAATTTTTAAGTAAAAAGAGTATAGCTTAGGAGATAATAATTAATAGCTGTGATGGGCTTGGGCTGTTGCCCAAGCCTTATATAGTGTGGCTAGATAATCCAAGGGAGCTTGGATTATTACGTACCTTTTGGCCTAGTTAAAAGGTTGCTGCTTTGCAGCTTATGAGAGAAGGCGCTAGCCAGCCTGCAGCCCCTTTGGGGCCAGCCCATAATAAATAATCCAAGCTTTAGGGTTAAGAGTTTGAGTTATGGTCTTACCTAACCATGAAGAAGATCTTTGGCTTGAAAGGCAATGTTGCGGGTGAGCCTTGGGGGTAATTATACCACTATATTAAGGGGGTCCTAGGGGAAGGGGCTATGTAATAGGCTTAGGCTATTGCCCAAGCCTTATATAATGTGGCTAGATAATTTAAGGGAGCTTGGATTATTACATACCTTTTGGCCTAGTTAAAAGGTTGCTGCTTTGCAGCTTATGGGAGAAGGCGCTAGCCAGCCTGCAGCCCCTTTGGGGCCAGCCCATAACAATAGCCATTTAAGAAACTTAAAAAGGTATTTATATAAATTAAGAAAAATTTGCTGGAAAGTATAAGGAGTTAAAAAAAGGCTTTACTATTAAGGACAAGCAAAGAAATTAGGGGCGTACCTTAATCCTTATATAGGCAGCATTTTAAACACAAACTACCTTAGCCGCGAAGCTAGCCCGTTCTCCCCAGCCATACCTTATATAAGCACAGATTCTAAGCCTGACTCAGCTTTGCAGCCAAGGTGGTCTGTGAGTCAGAGATAAGTTGTAAGCCGGCCATGCGCAGCGCGTCGAGCAGGAAAATTGACCGTTCCAAGGTTGCAGCGAGACACGACTGATCCGATCGCCAGGTACCTAGGTACTAGATAGCCTAACCGGTCTTTTCTTCGCTTGCCCGGCCGCCTTCACTGAGGCCATGAAACATTTGTCTCTGCATTCAATCCATCATTCAATCAATCCGCATCTGCACACTCCTGTCTGCCTGTCTGCCGTTTGATACTTAGCGAGAGCATCTCTGGACAACACCTCACATCACCTCACCTGATACCGCCTTCTGTCGCCCTCTCACCCATACACTCGTTGACAGGCAGAGGGTCAAATAACTGACAGGTGCCGCTACTGTGCCCCAGGCACTCAGCGCTGACACGGGTGCTTGTGGAGACGGACGGACGGTCTGACGGACCCTGGAACGCGGTGCCGTCCTCCACTCCGTACTGTACGCGACTTGACCTGGGACCGCGACTTGGGCTCTGCAAAAAAAAGGACCACCAGCCCAGCCCTTTCTCTCTCTCTTGGATCCCTTCCTCCCTTTTCCATTTCCTCGGGTCTGGGTCGGGTTTGCCTGCAGGGAAACGTCCATTCATTGATTGATATACACGCACACATACACACACTTTGTGCGTACAATTGCTATGCGCGCCTAATTCCAACATCATGGACTCGTCGCCCCGCACAAAGGCACACGACCGCCCTGCCTCTGCCTCTGGGGATCGCGACACGTCCACCTCGTCCTCCACCAAGCGACCCTCCTCCCAGTCCCAGCTGCTGCCGCCCCTCGAGCTGCTGTCGTCGTCGCCAGGACTGCCAGGACTTCCCAATGCGCCTCCAAGACGCCAGAGCCGACCCCTCTCGGCTCCCAAGGCCGCGTCTGGTGTCAGCAACAATGACTACCTGAAGTATCCCACCCCAGTGCCCACCTCCAGCACCGGCATTCTGTCCTCGTCTCCCCCACGCGTCCATGCCCACCCACCGCCCCAACGCGCCCCTAGCATCGTGTCTGAACGTGCCCCTCTGTCCGCCGTGCCCTCGGTCGAGCTCAATGAGAACGGTGACACCCTCCGCATGGGCAGGTCCAGCAACTCCTCCGACTATCAGCTCTCCGCCAATCGCCTCATCAGTCGCGTCCACGTCAAGGCCAGATATGTCCCCGCCACCGTCCCACTGCAACCGAACAAAATCGAGATCGAATGCAATGGTTGGAATGGCCTCAAGCTGCACTGCCAGGGCAGGACCTACGACATGCACAAGGGCGAGGTGCTCTCCTTCGAGACTGAGGGCGTCGAGATCATGCTCAACGTCCAGGATGCACGCGTCCTAGTGCATTGGCCGAAGAGGGATGCGAGGGACGGCCTGGCAGATCTGGGCTGGGAGGACTCGCCGCCGCGTTCGGTACGGAACGGAGGGCCTCAGCCCGGAGGTGGCAGCCCACGCCTCGGAAGTGTTGCTGGTCTCGGCTTGCTGCAGTCTAGCCCCCTGCACCGGACGACGCGCATCACGTCTCCGGAGTCGCCCACTCCTGCACACGCGTCCTTGCAGCAAGTCATGTCTGATGACGTCCCCAGCAACTCGCAGCACAGCAGCATACTGTCGGACTTGCCAAGCATCAGCGACAGAGATAAGAGCGTGGAGATATATGAGGATGAGGATGCCGGCGAGCAGGGTGTAGCTGCCAAGGCCGGATCGACTGGTGACCAGAGCTTCATGACCGACATCAATAACAGCTTCTCGAGCGACCTGAGCGACGCTAACTCTGACGACGGAGAGGACGAGAACTATCCCAACGAGGAAAATGATCCTATTGTCCATTCGTTTGGCCCTTTTGGCGCCAACCTGAACAGCCGTATGGCCATGACTTCCTTTCACGTCGACTCGCCCAAGCGCCGTCGACTCGGGTCTGGGGGATTTGCATCGCCCCGAGTCAATGGCGCCTCTAGAGTGCCGTCGTCCGCAGACGCCTCCAACGCGCTTCTGTCTGGCAAGTCCGCGTCAACATCCCGAGAAGCGAGTCTCGGCCACAAGGCTTCGCACACGCCCACGCCAGATGGTGACAAGCACGAGCCGTCTGTGCAGGCCGAGAAGGAGAAGGAGATCCAGCCTGATGTCAGCCACCTCGATGTCGCAACTATTACCAACCATGTTGTTAACCAGCTGGCCTTCTCCCGACTTTCGTCCACGCCGCTGTCGACCATCATGGCGAACCTTCCTGCCGAGGAGAAGAAAGACCTGCTCCGCCATCACTTGAAGTTCATTGTCGAAACTGCCACTTGTATTGGTACTATTGAGCGTGAGGGCAAGGATGCTGACGGCAAGCCGCTGGAGAGCCAGTACTACTACATTCCCGAGAAAGACGATGACGAACACAGGCGAGCGGCAGTCGTGGATGGACTGAGGAAGCCGACGCTGAGGAATTGTCGGAAGCATCATGTGGTACGTACTTTCCCCTTGCGAATCTTGGCTTCTTTGATTCCCATGTCCCGTCTTGCTTTGGTCTCAGGCGGACCCCGTCAGAACACGCATGATTCACTAACACTCCTTTCGCAGCAATACTATTGGAAGAGACCACGGACGCCATAGACTTCCACATGTGGCACGACCTGACGAATCCCTGTCCACACGCACATCATCACGAGTGTCGTTGTCACTGCTGTCAATTACGTCGCGGCATCTCTTCGAATGCCCTACCGTCCAGTCCAGGCGAATGATCTCGACATTATCCATCCCAACCCCACTGTCTACAGTCAATGGGTGCGAAGCTCGCAACGTCGAGCCTTTCACACTGAGGAGAGTGATAGGGTCTAGGGGGAACGAGACCAAATTCGTGGCGGCCTTCAAACCCCATCATACCGTCTAATGCCCCTTTTACGCCCCTATCGTAACGCCGCCATCATGACATGACCTGATATGTATATTACTGCCTGCTTTCATCCTGACTAACTGCCGCCTCTGCACATACACATTTTTCCCTTCTTGCATAGCGGGAAGGAGTTTTCGAAAAGAGAGTGGGATAGTATCGGCTATTTCCTCCTGTATTTTCTCTTGTCACTCGTCAGTCACCCACGCTCCCCCCTTCCCTCCCACGCACCCACCCAACACACATTCCTTGTCTCCTTGTTTGCCTGTTTGCACCACCAGTCGCAAGGAAAGTCTAGACATCCCCGGAAGGTATGAAATGGAGGGGAAATCGGCTTCGTCTACCCTGTTCACGGCTGGCCATCAACAATTTTGATATTATACCAGTGTGTGTATGATCAAGGAATTTGGGACTAGGGCACTGGGACTAGGGCACCTGATGTTGGAAAAGAAAACAAATGCGGAGAGCCATTTCGTGGAGAATGAACTTGGTGCATTGCAGGGGCCTCTCGTTTCTGATAGCTGGCGAATGGATGTGTTGTTGCTGCAGTCGGGACATCCCACGACACCGTCACGTTGTCCGATAACAGACCAATTCTTTCTTGCCCCCTTCACCCACCCCGACCGTTCTCGGTTTCGCGCGGCTTGTCTTCCCTTTCTCATGGACACAATCAACAGATCCACGAGTAGTCGCATACCGCTGCAAGATGCAGTTCCAAGCGACAAAGCACAGGAATTGCTCGTCCACACGACGAGGCAGTTTGCTTTAACACATCAGACACAAGGCTTTTCGCTAGGAGTCAATTCAATTGGACGAGTTTCATGTCTATAGTCTTCCTCCCGCACCTCTACATCGTCTACAATCCCCACGTCTTGATCCATCCTGCCATATTCTTCTGCGTAATAGGACCCAGGCTCGCCGCAGTGGGACTGTCGCGAACGAGTTCGTCCGTGGCGAAGTTCATGGCAGCCTCAGTCGACAGGAAAACCTTGTAGAAGTCCGCCAGCTTCGCGCCGGGGTTCTTGTCCAGGATATGCGCGCTCGTGTCCTTGGTCTTGTCGAGACGGTCCAGCCACTCCTCCAGGGGCACAACCTCGGACGTGAGGCTCCTCACGGCAGGGAGCAGTTCCTTCTCCCACGTGGTGACCTTGGGGTTCACCACGTTGTACACGGGCGTGACCCCGGCCTCCTCCCTGTGCCTCTCAACGGCGTCGACGAGGTCGCTCGTGATCTTGGCCAGCTCGTCGACGGGGATCCAGTCGACCTTCTGGCCGATCGTCGCGGGCGCCGCGCCGAGGAACTTGGAGCTGGCGACGATGGAGGGGAGCCACTCCCAGATGTTCCACGCGCCGCCACCGGCCAGGGGGCCGGACACCTGGCCCACGCGCAGCACGGCGGCCGCCGAGGAGAGGCTCGCCGCGGCGCACGACACGGTGAACTGGTGCGTCATGCGCTCGCAGACGAACTTGGCCGAGCCGTAGCCCTCGAGGGCGAGGTCCTTGGCCTCGTCGCGGTCGAAGATGCTCTCGGGCACCGGGTTCCTGGGGCTCGTCCTGCGCACCGAGGCGCCGATGCTGGAGATGAAGAGGAAGGACGGGTGCCTCCTCCCGTTGAGGGCGACCTCGAGGAGGTTGAGCGTGCCGGCGAACTGGGGCTCGAACTGGGCGACCGTCATGAGGAAGTTGACGGGGAAGGCGTTGTGGATGATCGAGGTCGTCTCGCGGACGAGGAGGGCGTGCTCGTCGTCTGTGAGGCCGAGCTTGGGCGCCGCGACGTCCATCTTCATGAACACCACGCGGCCGGCGTCGATGGCGGGCTGGAGGGCGGGCAGGCCGCGCGAGCTCAGCGCTTTGATCTGTCGCTCCTTTGCGTCGGCGGCGCGGTTGAGGCAGATCACCTTGTTCACGTCTGGCCTGGCGAGCAGGGTTGCGAGGAGGTAGCTCCCCAGAGATCCCGTCGTGCCGGTGACGGCGACGACCTGGCCCGGCGCGTAGCCGTTGGAGTGCCCGTTCAGTCCGTTCTGCTGTACTCGTCTCTCCACGAGCTTCTTCACCTCGGCCTCGTACTTGTCCACCATCTCCGCCGCCTCGCTGGCGCCGTCGTCGCCGCTGGCGCCGTTCGTCTCGGAGAGCATATTGGACAGGCTCTGTGCCATCTTCCGGGGCGTGGGTGCGGTGTACATCAGCCGGATGCCAATCTGGCCGAGCTTGTGTTCCGGCGTGCCGAAGGCTCTCAGGGCTGCCTTTAGCCGGGAGGACAGGGACGCCACGGCGAAGGAGTCCATGCCGAATGCGAAGGCGTCGTCGTCTGGGCCGAGGTTCTCGTGCTCCAGGGTCTGCGCGTACAGTTGCCTGAGGAATGGAGTCAGGTCATCGGCGGATGTGGACTTCAGAGGCGGCAGGCCGCTCGTCAGAAGACCCTGCTCAGACTGGGTGTACAGGTCATCGATCTCCTTCTGGTAGTACGACAGAGTAAGTCGCCTCTGAACGCTACCCTTGGGCGACCGGGAGAACGGCTTGTCTTTCTTGGTGAAGAGTACAAGCTCCTTGGGCACGCGGCCGAACTTGGGCGCCTCGTGGTTCGCCTCGTCGATTGTCGGCCACACCTTGGCCAGGACTTGTTGCCTCCACCTCGACTCGGCCTCGGCAGACTCGAAGGGCTGGACTGGGTAGCAGCTCTCGTCCAGCTCGATGAGCAGGCAGAGACGGAAGCGGCGCTCTCCCGCGAGCATCACGGCGGTGATATCCGGGTGCCCTCCGATCTTATCTTCCATGTTCTTGGGGTCGAATTTGAGGCCATTGCTCATGGCGATCCAGTTGTCGGCCCGTCCGCGGTACACCCACCAGCCCGAGTTGTCGTCGACAGGCGAGAAGAGGTCCTTGGTTCGGTACTCCTTCAGATCCGGGTAGCTGTGGAAGATCAGGTGCGTCTTCTCGATCAGCTCCGTCCGAGGGTACACGAGCTCGTACAAGCCGGGCTCGGTCTCCTCCATCCGCTGGCCCATCTCGATGAACTTGAAGGCGTTCCAGTACTTGTTGTCGGTCGAGGCATCCGTGTGATACAAAGAGGCTTCCGTCGAGCCAATGAAGTTCACCAAGTGCGGTACAGCCTCGGCCACCTTGTTGCCCGAGATGGGGTTCATCGGTCCTCCGCCGTAGGCGACGTGCCTCATCTTCTTCAGTGCGTCCATGCCCGGCTGGTATTTCAGCATGTTTTCGAGGATCGACGGTGCGAACATGCCGCAGTCGGGCTGGGTGATCTGCAGGATCGCGGCCACGTTCTCGGACGTGAGCCGGGTGCCTGGTTCGGGGACGATCACTGTCTTTGCCCCAACAGTCATACTTGCCAGGAACGCGATCATGCCGCCAGCCTGAGTCCTCATCAGCGTTCAGAATATTATGGAGTGTGTTTCTGGGGTGTACATACGTGATAAAATGGGAAGGATGTAAAGAGCCTTGTCTTGTCCCAAAGCTGCTCGTACACGAGCTCTTGAGATGAGCCAGGCGGCCGGATGCTGCGGTCAGCTTGGGAGGCGAAGACGGGGACGGCCGAGTGTGTCCAGTAGATTGGCTTGGGGTGGCCAGTGGTTCCGGATGTGTGCAGGCCCATAAATGGCTTGTTCTTAACTTCCTCGAAGGTATACGTGAAAGGGAAATCCTCGACTCTGTCTTTGCCCAGGAAGTCCCCGTATTTTGGTGCCTCAACCCATCGCATGTCGTTCTTGGTCGCAGCGTGGAGGTCTTCCAACATTTCGAAACTCTCGCTACTGTAGAACATGGTCTTTGCGCCAACATCTTTAAAGAGCATCTGGTTCGCGTTGACCGTGTTACTGGGGGAGGGTAATACAGCCTAAGTTGATGTTATCAGCAGTCTGCAAGTTTTGTGCGTGCCATGTGAGAGTGTAAGAGCATACGCATTTTCCAGCCTTCATAGCTCCCAGCGCCCAGATGTAGTATCTCAAATCCATTCGGCCCATGTAAAAGAACTTCTCTTCATCCTGGGCTAAATTCTTGGACAAAAACCAGGCCGCCCTGTTGGCAGCGTTGTCGACGTCGGCATAGCTCAATTCCAGGACAACACCTTCCGGGTTGGCCACGACGAAAAAAGGTTCGGTCTGGTTTATTCTTTCCCTCTTGATAAAGTTGGGCAAGAGGCCCTTCTCTGTGGTCCACCATATGTCCGACATTTTAGATGAAGTATAATGCAAATGTGTTGATTATGAGCACGGCACCCTGGTCAGCGAAGGATCAATAAGCTTAAAATCAAATTATATAACAATTCACAAATATCTTGGAAGCAAAACAAAATCAACTGCGTCTTGGCGCACTTTATATAATGGCAGCGAGCCTCGCCTTGGGCTACTGAGAGGTTTCGTCACTCATACTCATGCACACCGATACGCGTGTCTCGCATCCACACCCACTAGGAACCTCCGTGTGCGCTGCCAGGCCGCTCGCCATCTGACGCTCAAACCGAGCCTCCGAGAAGCACAGAGGGTGGACCCACATGTAAGGAGCGACCCCATCGCGGAAAGGGTGCGGAAAGATCTTGAATGCGCGGAGAGTGGGCCGGTGGCCCGTGTCGATGTCACGATGTCATGCTCAGAAAAATGTTATTCCCGGGCCCACGAGTGGCCAGACAGGGATGGGCGCCCGACACCCTGGACACTTTGGTCGATGTCAACGTCAGGATCGCGAGGCGTTCCCACACTTCCACCAAGCAAGCTTTTTCCCAGAGCTTCTATCGTCCCTTCCCTGCCTCCGGACCCGGTGGATCACGGACAGATCCGCAATACCCCCCCGCCCTTAGCTGCGGTTTCGCCGTGGGCGCGAAGGCGCGAGGGAGAAGCCCCTGAAACGTTCGGCGTCGTGCCCAGGCCGCGACACGTTGGAGACTGCACGCCGGCAAGCTCAAGCCAGTCTGCCAGGACATGTCCGGACCCGACGGCCTGCACAGTTGTAATACTTTACTAAAAGGGGAAGTCCCGCTGAGTTAGCTGCTGGATATCTGGGATGGGTCATGGTCATTCAAGAGGTACTCTTGTTTGATAGCACTTCGGAATAGGAAAACATGCGAGCCGAGTGGACCAGTGAAGTGTGTCAGAAAACCATGCAATCTATTGCTTAGCAACTGTCTTCCGTCTGCCCATTGTGAGCAACAGCCGCACGGAGACTACCAAAGTGTCATGGAATCTAATCTTTGTCTGGATCGGGGTTTTCGAATGTACCTTCTTCACCGACTGAGGCATCTTCCTTTCCATCCCAGCCAAGTCCCCGCATGCTGAAAACCTCAAGCATTCCAAGAATCGTCTTCATGATGGCCTTGTTGACCGCATTCTTCGCCTGTTGCTGCAAATCCACATATATTAGTAACAGACTCAATAGCATTTGAACCAGTCCCAGTCAGGAGCATACCTCGATGAGCTCTCTCTGGTGCAAATCGAGAGATGTCTTTGTCTAATTCTTAGTTAGAATCAATTGGGACAATTTGAATACAAAACGGAGATCCAGTACTGACCTTAGAAATGTCGTTCTCAACAGGGTTGACAGGCGAGCCGGCGCTGCTCTAGATCTCAGCAGTTGAGGCTCCGTCGGACTGCTCGGCCAGCCACTGGGAGATGCCGGTAGCCTCGAGCTCTGGGCTCTTCTTGACAAGGGCCGCGCGCTTCTCAATGATGATCTGCTTCTGTTCAAGTTGAGCTTTGATTCGATCCTGAGTCGACTCCAGCAAGGCCTTGTAGATGGACGCGTCCTCCGAAGCAATGTCGTGGCTGGCCTCCGACACACGGAACTGGAGCTCGTGCTTGATCTCTATGTTCTGGATGATAAGATGGTTGTAGATGGCTTCAAGCTCGTTGCACTGGGTGTAAATCTCGTTGAATTGGTTGCGAGACTCGGTATACATGGCACGGAGGAGTGCGACCACAGCTTGCTTCTCGGTGGTGGCATTTCCAGCCTGGAAGGTCAAAGCGTCAGGACAGGCTCACGATAACATAAAATCCAACCTTGAAAGATGACATTCCTAGTGTTTTCAGGGCTGGCACGATGAATGGAATAACTTACGGTGGGGATCGAAGAAGACTCCATGTTGGCATGCTCTGTCAGTTGGACAATGAGTATTGGTGAAGTCAAAGACGTGGCTCTGTGATCAAGGAACAGTTGGATAATGCTGACGTTGTGGTAACAATCCGCGAAGAGGGTTGCGTCTGAAGAGTGAAAACCTGCCTCGTTCGTACGAGAGTGGTTGAGCCTTGTAGTATTTCGCAGGTCCGGTACCACTGGTCAAGCTCGAGCACGATGGGAAGTACACTGCAAACAAATCTGGTCAACTTTTATCCCATATTAGGTAGGTCGTCAATAGTTGCTTCCCTCGTTTGCAACTTAATTCACCTGTGCCTATGACTTGTGAGAAGCAGAATTCTATCTTACCCCTTTTCAAACTCCCAAAGTTTCCTTTTTTTATGAAGCCCTTCAACTTTCTTGACCGACCTCATGCTCACATCCTCACTTGCTTCCACCAACGATCCAACCTTCAGTATGTCTAACCACATCTTACACTTTTTTTCACTTCTCCCTCTTCAACATGAGCATCCCCAGATATCCTTTTATCGACCAATCCCTATCGGTTCCAAGGTAAACCCTGTAGCTCCTGCCCTCAACAATAGCGCTTGTGTCGCTACGGCTGGCTGGTGTGGGTCACATGCCATGGCCTAGCCACATTTACTAATGGTGTCTTGTTTGTTGACACTTGGTAAGTACCAGGCTCCCGCCATGTCCAGGGTCACAATCCCCTCAACCAAGCCGTCACACGAGGCACCGGGATTTTGTTTGAGCTATCCCAGACCGTTTATGCGGACTCTGGGCTTCTGATGATTCAAGGCTCACGTATTGTGGCCTTGTTCCCCCATCCGTTGGGCCTTGACTTCGAGGGGAAGCCGTTGTGTCCTTGCGTGGGGTTCGCCGCTTTCTTCTACGCCCACACAAAATTGGGATGGCGTACAGCGTGGAGCAAACTTGTCCCGGTGTCTGCCTTGGCAGAAGGTCTGGGGACCGTGAGCCCAATGGGCCGACTCGGATAAAGCGATACGGCAACGAAGGCTTATGGAAACACCCGAGCGGCTTATCCTCCAGGTCGATTCCTCTTCCTGACTTCCCAGATCTTGTATTGATCTTCATATCTCTGCCTGCCCGCCATTCATGGAGTGCTGCTTGAACTTTTCCAGTAAGTCATCTTCTCTCCCATCAATCCTTCGGCTGCTGTCTCCAGGCGGCTCATCGCATTCACATCACGTCTTGTCACAACACACGACGTTGCCTCTAATGAATGCGGAGCACTCTGCCAACTTGCCAACCTCGCCGCAGCTCTGACGTTTTGAATTACGCATTACAGAAGCCAGAATAATTGAAGATTACTCTCAAGTACCACTTGCTTCCATCAACGGTACTGCATTCGTCACTTCTTCATAACTCCAATTTGACATGATTTGCACTGAGAATGTGAAATCACACAGGGATTGATTTGGTTGAATGCCATGTGGATGAGCATAATCACTTCACTCCACACTAATCATTGTCACCACCATGTTGCGATGTGAGTCGGCATCCCGAGACTGGACCAGGAGGTATTGGGGACCATGACTGGACACGCGGCAAAACGGAACGCAAGATTTCATGGCCACGGGCACCATCGCATGCGATTTTCCTAGTGATGCAAAATGCGGGTCGTCATCGCAGGCACGGGAATGCGGAGCCACAGAACAGCAGATGTAGATGGAATGGAACTTCCGCTCTCTGTCCATTCTGTATCTTGATACATGAAGAGTCACATCTCTCCGGGTCATTCTAAGATGTGATGATGTCGCAAGCAAACGACGACAGCCCTCATCTAGAGGCCCCTACCGCCACCACTCGTTCACAGCGTCATCAGTAAGAGGCAAATCCATACCGTCCACCACACTCCTCCAGTGACATAACAAGACCCCATGCTCCTGAAATGTCCGCGGCCCTTCACTCATTCTTCGCACCGCGCCTGTTCTCGATCTTGGCCAAAGCCTGGTCGACCAGCTTAGCGGCCTCCTCCATTATCTCCTGGGACTGCTTCAGATCGCTTGCCGAGGCGCGGATCTTATCCGCCGCGCCGGGGCGCTGGGGGTCAGCCTCGATGAGGCGGGCGTACTCGACCACCTCCTCCTCGAAAAGCTTCAGCTCGACGCGCCCGTCGCGGAGCTTGCCAGCCAGCGTGTAGAGCTCCTCCCTGCGCTTCTTCATGTCTCGCTCGAGCTGCATCGCGAAGCTCATGACGATGCGCATTTGGTCGCCGACTTGGGAGGTCTTGTCCGTGGGTTGGCTGCTGGGGCCTGGCTGGGCGGCGGTCAGCAGCTGAGTCTGTTTATGACTTTGTGCGACGAGGCATCAGATGAAGAGTAAGGGTACGGTGATCATAAACCGTTAGGCAACTTACAGTAGTGGTAGTCGAGTTCTCCATGATCGTGGCACGTTTGTGAGTATGGCTGAGGTTGGAAAGCGTTCGTTGACGATTTTTAGATAGGTCAAGATTTGGCGCTTGGAAGAGTTGTCAGCCAGTCGCATTTCGAAACTTGCATGTTGGCACGCCGAAACCCCGTGACAGGCTGGTGGTGAATTGGGCGTGTATTTGAAGAGCCAAGTGTTTGCCACACATTTCGACACCTACTGGGCAGATTTTGAGCGAGGTGACTCAACTGATTCAATTTCTAGGATTATTCAGATGACCGTCGAGGTTAAATGTGAACTGCATGATGTGAAGAGCCTGGCTTCTGACCAAAAACTGAGTTGCGAAGGAGACGTGGCTTGTTCATTCCTCACGGTGGACGAGGCTTTGCGTGGACATTCCAAACGCTACGTAGCCAGAGAAACATGCAGCTGCCAACACAAGAAACCCAGAACCTGTCTGAGTGACCCCAAACATTGAAAGTGACATAAAAATTATCTCCTTTCGCATACAAACTCGACCAGACCACGCAGGTTTGACGGTTTCATTACAAGCGAATTGGCGGCTTCGTTCCCCCACCGCCACCATGGCCCCCAATATTTCCCAGTCCCATGAGCCCATGCCGGAATCGCAACATCTTGAGCCCTTTCTCCCCATCCGCGCCCTCAGCCGGCACGATCTCCACACACAGCTGCAACTCATCGGCGATCCGCTTCCGAGCCGGATTATCCCCAGTATACATCCGCAACGCCGTCAGATAGCTGGTAATGGCCTTGCCGCTGTTATTTCTGAGGTTGATGTCCACCTTCTTGTTCCACAGATACCACACCGTGGCGCAGACCTGGTTCGCCGCGCCTCTTGTGTGCGCCGTCCAGTGTGGCTGGTCGGCGACAGACTTGAGGAAGACCGAAAGCGGGGTGTCGCCGTTGCTGTCTAGCTCCGTCACGCTGGCACCGGAGCGGATGAGGGTGCTGAACATCCGCTTCGACGGAACGGTACGGGCCGCGGCGTGGAGATAGACTCCTTTTGGCGCCTTGGGGTTGTTGCGAAGGGGTTGATGCTGGAGCATAATATCAACAAGAGCGTGCTGCTGGAGCATGACAGCCTTCTCCAGAGGTGTCATGATATCGGTGCTCGACGGCGGCCTGAAATGCATGTCGGCACCGGCATTGAGAAGTGCCTTGACGAGTTCTCCTTTCCCTGGAAGACCAAGACCGCCTTGCAGTACAACGTAGAGCGGGGTGTGGCCATTTTTGTCTGGGAAATTAACGGAGACTTTGACTGCCAGCATCTGCTTCACAATTGCTTCGTTGCTACGAGCGAGTCCCTCCTGGAGGATGGTGAGCTTGTCTTTCGGGCTCAAGGGGGGCCGTGCTGCACCCCTCTCCAGGTATCTGCTTGCCAATTTGACATGGCCGCCATCTATCATCCTCATCAAATAGGTCGACTTGCTGAACAGAGTTCCATTAATATCAAGGTCAAGCAGGAGGTCAACGGCGTCCAGGTCATGCGGTCGGTCACGGATGGTTCCAAGGATCATCCTGTCAAAGTCTTCGTGCTTCCAAGGCTGAGGCGACTGTCGGCGCCGCACAAGTATGTCGCAGACTCCCAGAAGTCCACCGCGGAACGCGGACTCGAAAGGAGTGATCCCAAGACTGTTCGAAGCAGTGTCTTTAGCTCCTCGTTGGAGAAGTATGCGGACTATGCTCTCTTGCTTTTGATCGCTATCGTATCGACGATCGTGACGGTGATGGCTGAGAGAACATGCCAGGTGAAGGGCCGTGTTACCGGCCTTGTCTTTCGCATTGATCTTTGCACCATGATCCAATAGCATCTTGATCGCAAGTAATTCTGATCCATGGCGAAGGAAATGAGTCGAGGCATAAATGTCCGTCATAACTTCTGGGCCACAAGCTCTGAGTAGAGGTGTTCGCCCTTCAAAACTGTAGCTCGACAGATCAGCCGCCCGCCTGCAAAGCGAACTCAGAAAAACGATAGAACGAAAGGTAGGAATAAAATGCGTGAGATTTAAGGACAACACAAAAGACGGGCCGAGCCGTCACAAATGGCTACAGAAGATGTTGCGCCTGGGAGAAAGCGCTACTGATTGAGCGTCTTTGATGGAAGAAGACAAGAGAGTGGAACTCACTTTTGTGATTCAACATCAGCACCCTCGGCAAGAAGTACCTGAAGCACGGCGACATCGCAATGCGTTGCCGCGTACTGAAGCGGCGAGTCATGGTCGTAGCACGTCTTGGCCTCGAGATCGGCTCCTGATCTCAGCATGAGCTTGATCAGCTCCACGCGTTGCTCCTCGCCGTTCTTAGCAGAGGCCGAGGCGCTCCTCATCGCGGGGGTTCGAAGGGGGTCATGGAACGATTTGGGCGGCCCACAGACTGCGTGAAGGGGCCAACTGTACTGCACATTAAGCGCGTAACGGCCTCCGTTGACATCGGCACCAAGATTGATGAGCTTGATGGCTTCAGCGTAGCAGCCGAAAACACAAGCCTCGTAGAGTGTGGTAAAGAACTCACCACCTTCCACTCCGTTGTGACGAGTCGGCTGGGGCACTTGGAAGTTGATGTTTGCGCCTT
The DNA here is from genome assembly GCF_014595645.1 of Diaporthe citri. Taxonomy (NCBI): domain Eukaryota; kingdom Fungi; phylum Ascomycota; class Sordariomycetes; order Diaporthales; family Diaporthaceae; genus Diaporthe; species Diaporthe citri. Next base: position 989,498 of record NW_025064846.1, read on the forward strand.
TCTCAAGAAGGAGTGACACTGTTGAGCTCCACTGCCCGCATCTGTAAGCGTAATAGAATGGGGTGAGACCAGAGTGATCGACTGCGTCTAGTTCAACGAAATTTCCATCCAGTATATGCTTGCACAGGTTTACTTGTCCTGTAGCGGCAGCCGCGTGGAGAGCCGTGGGGGCACTGTCGCGTTGCGGCTCGCTCAACCTGGGGGAAGCACCTCGGGACAACAGTAATCTGGCTGTAGACTCCTGGAAATGGCAAATGGCTAAATGAAGTGGCGAGAACCCTGACGAGAACCCTGAGAGGTCGTTTCGAACCGTAGCAATCCCGTACGACCCAGAAGTAGCCAGACAGAAGATGGACAAACACCTGCAGAGTCGGCGTGAACACACGTCGATGCTGGCGCCGTGATCAATCAGTATGCCCACAACATTGTCATGTCCGCCTCTTGCCGCGAGGTGCAGGGCGCGGAATGATCCTCTGGGATCATCTTCCGTATCTGGGTGGCGTCCGAAGCCATCCTCATGTCCACCCTCATCCTCGTCCTCATCCTCATCGAAATCATCCTCGTCATCGTCGTCCGTCGCATCATCTGACCAGAAATCATCAACGAAAGGGTTGTGGAATTGGTCCAAGAAATCGGCTTCGGCCTCCTCGTCGAACTCGTCCATATCAGGATCGAAATCATCAACACCATTCCAACCATCCTCGCCGTCATCTATAACTGGGATGTGGAGTGAATGGACATAGCGTCTGGGAGGAGGAGAGTACCCGGACCGCCTGGGATCGATTGTGGAAGTCGATGTCGGCAGATCGTCATCGTCCGTGTCATCTTCATGCGGCTCCCACTCATGGTTGGGTTCGAGCCGAGGCGGATCCCAGACCTCCTTCCCATCCACGGCCTCTACTCTGATCTGGAAGCTCTCCCAGTCGCGGGCTGCCGTAAAGGTTGTAGAAACGAACGCCATGTTGACATCGATTCCAGCCGCAAGGGCCTTCTGGAGTGTCCCCGTCTGTCCGTTTTCCGCCGACCACCGTAGAGGATGCCATGCCACGTGCCTCGGTACATTCTCCTTGGCAAACTTGTACAGAATCGGATCCACAACATCATAAAACTTGTGACTTGTTCGAGCAAGAGCAGCAAGATCGCTAACTCGGCGCAGGTGGTCCGTGATGAAGTCGACCAGCTCGACCGGTAGGTCCCCGATCTTGGCCATGGTCGCGGATCCTGACACAGAGAGGCTCGGCTTTCTGGGACGTCAATAAGACTGAATGGAACCCGGATGTACGGGATCAAAGCCCAGCCTGGATCGTGCTTGCTTTGAAACAAAGCGACCGAGAAGTGATGTCCCCGTGTTGATCTGAAGTGAGGTCGGGGTGCGCGTTTCCGCGTCCTTTCTGCCGCGGCTCACCGCCCTACCGTGCATGACTGACGTGCCTGCGGAAGAGCTGCTCTTCAGCCTTTTTAGCTTTACGTTCTCATCAAACCTTTGATTGCACAATAGATCGCTTCGTGCGTAGCAAAAACTAGCGTTTTGAAGTAAGCTGACGGGCCAAGACAACTTGAATCATTCCTCTTCTACGATCGATTCCTTAGACACGGAGGTTGCTTCATGCCGATGCGACCTGGAGTTTGATGGGTCACGGGTGACTAGAAGGTAGATACAAGCATCGGGCCTCTACAGGGTTCTGGATTTTCGGTTCTCAGTATTACGACCAGGTCTATCTGATGCCCACCATTGGCAGCATCTATCTAATCAACGCATAATGACACATTCTACAGGCGCCCAAGTCTTCTCCAGCCCGTGCCGCTCCGGAAACCTGTGCCACCAATCCCAGCCCCAAAAGGCACAGATGCACATCTTGGCAAGCGTCTCGTGCGCCTCCCGTATTCGCGATCCAGCCGAAACCCGCAGGATTTGTGTGAAGGGCATGAACGGCAGCAAACGCCGCTCACTTCTCAGTCTTGGGCTGACCGAGCTCCAGCGTTGACATTGCCATATCCCGTCGGAATCCAGCAATGATCTCCTTAGAAGGCAGCTCCAAGCCACGGCTCGTCTTCATCTTAGCCCAAGTCAGAAGCTTGTCCTGAGACTTCTTGAAGCGCTCGTTGAACGCTTTCGTGTCGATGGCCGGATCTCCAGGGCACTCGGTGATGTTCCCCGCCCAATGGTACAAGGCCTGGACGAACTTCGTGTCGACGCCAAAGGTAAACTTGCCACTCAGGCACACTAGGATGATGTATCCCCTAGCGGCGTCTCGTAGGGTGAGCCGGCCGCCGAGGACCTGGGGTGGTCCAGAACCAGTCCAGTTGAGCGATTCTTCCCGGTCTTGCGCCAAGAAAATCATGAATTTGACGAGACCCATAAGGTCCAGCACCCAACGAGGACCGTCGTGGGTGCGTGTATAGAAGGTTCCCTTCAGAACAAACTCCAGACCCACAATGTACTTGAGCTCCAAGTACATGCAGCCCAAGGCGCGGAGCGCGGAAGGCATCGGCTCGGTGTGGTCAGGCCAATTGCCACCCTGATAGACCTTCTCCTCGATGTCAAGAAGCTTGCTCTGGTAAACCATAATGGTCTGGATGGTTTTTCCTGAACTGTAAAACGCTGACGTGGATCTGTGCTCGAGTTGATTCAGATCATCTTGTGCCTTCCTGAGAACCTCGAGATGGTTTTGGCGCTTGACTGCAGCGGCGACATGCTCGGCCATTTCGGACTTGCATTTGCTGCCTTGACAAAAGTCAGTCTCAGTAACTTGAAAAGATTCGACAAGCTCTATAACTTACAGTCGCAGGTGAAGAAGAACTGTTCTTTCAGAGTTCTGCGCCGATGGAGGACGTCTTGTCGACCATCTTGATAGCACACGGTGATCTCTGTTCCTGCTGCTATGTCTTTCACGGCACGGCATCTCAGCTCTCGTCCCTCGAAGAAGACATGGGCGTTTTCATCACAGCAGTGGTTGATGAGGGACACCACCAGGTCGAGGCAGGTCCCATACCCGGTCTCCATCTCCGAAGGGCGGATTGTGAGAGCATTTGTGGCAAACTGTGACAGTGAGAGGCATTAGCTGCCGTGTCCTACGTGCGCTGATCCCTGTCTAGTTGAGCTTACCGTGCAGAAGAGTTGGCGACACAAGCTCAGACTAATGCCCGGGCTGATAGCAGAGTGCAGGTTTTGTGCAACTTGCAGAGACCGGTCGATATCAGGCACATCATCGCTCTCCTGGCGCATGCGCTCCATATGGGCGTCGAACTCTGTCTCCAATTCCACGACCACACGCATGTCATCTTCCGAGATGACCTTTTTCTTGATCCAGAAGAGCAGGCGACACAGTGCCTGGTCCAAGGAGCTTAGGGTTGGATTCTCTCGCAGTACGGCGCACTCATATTTGTGGTAGCTCTTCCACGCCTTGGTCTGGCATTTCTGATCACACGTAAAGACACCATTAGCAAGTGGCTGGCTGAAAGGATTGAACATCCTCACCTTTGAGCAGTAACTTGCGACCTTGCAGGCGCCGCAGCGCGTGATTTCCGGCCTGACATCGTCTTCAGCGCTGCCGTAGAAGCGGCCATTGGGATTGACTGATGAAGCCTTGTTCAGGAAACAAAAGTCGCAAATGCCTCTGTAGACGGACTCGGCGACCGTGATGAGCGGACTGGATCGGAAAATCTCGGTGCCAGCAGGAATGTCGTTGACAGCAAACAGCCCACTGCCGGCTTTGGGAATCGGGGATTGGCCGATGCGTAGGGAGACCTCGGACTTGGCAACGCGACTGAGGATGTGGTCGCAGAGCTTCGGCTGCTCGTGGATTGGCTTCCTTCGAGGGGCGGCCATGGTGACAGTTGGGCGAGAAAGTGCTTTGCTGGAGTTGTGGTCAATGGGGCTGTGACTGTTGAATGCTTGCCTGAAAAAGAAATGAAGCCCTCGTCCTTGACGGTAGAACGCCCGATGTGCAGCGACGTGGGGGAAGGCAGCGGTGACAAAGTGGAAGAGAAATTGGCAGACTTTGACAGCTGGCATGCGTCAAGACAGTTGCGAGACTGAAGCAGGCAGTGGCCGAGCACCACCTTCCTTGTCCAGCTTCTCTGGTACGGCGGTGGTCTGGTACTTGGAGGAACTCAGAAAGGCGAGATCTTAAGTACCAAAATCTAGAATGTGGGCCAGAACAGCAAGAGCAGACTGACCGGAGAAAAGCCGTTCAAATCAATGTTGACAATAGCGGGACAATAACGTAAACATTGGATTGTTTGACCACCACAATTGCACACGTGGCTGTTTCCCAGTAGACTTGTTTCGAGGTCCCTTCCTCTCTCATCCCATTTACATTCGTGTGTTCAGTTCGCTTCATTTCCCAACAATTTGCGCGTGCATTTGCGTGCATTCCATTTCGTTGCCGTACTCAAACCGTCGCAGATCATTTCTGGTGTTCGTTCACAAAGGCATGACTCCGCCAGCCTCTGCCCAGTGAAAGACGCAAATCCCTCCAGATTTTTTAAATGAGCATCCAATATATATGCCACATTGAGTAGTCCACAGCGGGTCTAAGAGGTCAAGAGACACGATGTCTGCAAGCGTAGCGCAGAAGGCCAGTGTACTTAACTCTCGCCAGAATCAACTTTTCTCTGAACAGGCTTACCAGTACTCTACAGGAGCAAATAGTATAACCTTCGACGGGAAGAATACCAGCTAAACAGTGTAACCCTTTTCAGGCAGAAGGAGCGTTGAGACGGAGACATGGTCCCAACTTGAATTGAGCATTCCCTTTCTCTAGAATATTAAGAACCTTTGCCCTTCGTTTGCCTAGGTGTAGCGTCTGGCCGAGAAACACTTTTCCCGTGTGTCTCCTGATCCCCTAGACCTGCTATGCTCTATTGCCACTTGCATTTTCAAGCTTTCCTCCGGATGAACTTGACAGGGAACGCTTTCGGCGACATGACAACACCAGCATTGTACCCATTCTCAATGCTAGAGTCCGGGGCCGGGCCATCGAAGGCGAAGTCGAAAGTCGATGCAAGTTTTGCGATCACAATGATCAAGGTGTTCAGCGCAAATTGATCACCCGGGCACGATCGACGACCGATTCCGAAGGGATACAAGCCCGGATAGCTTTCGACGCCCACGAAGCGATCGGGGTTGAAGATCTCTGGCTTGTCGAAATGTGCTGGGTCGTGATTAGCGGCCCATGCGTTCGCGATGATCATCGTCCCCCTGGGAATGAAGAACCCTCGTATGTGGTCGTCCTGCTCAAGTCGATGTGGGAGCAGAACAGGCGCTGGTGGCCTCCACCGCAATGCCTACCATAAACTTAGTATGTATATCCAGCAGCGATATAACGGAAATTTTCTTGGGTAGGACAGGAAATGCATACCTCAAGCACGCATGCTTTCACATAGGGCAACTTGTCAAGGTTCTGTGACGGCACGTTCCCTCGGCCGCAGACAGTACCCACCTCTTCCTGAACCTTCTGTAGTAGGTGTGGATGTGCCGTTAGAGCCATGATGCAAGTCATTGCAGTCGAGAGCGTCGTGTCTGTTGCCGCATCCTGCACAAATTGCGCCAGTGTCTTGAGTTGTGAGTCGGTGAAATGGGATTTGTGGTTTTCCACTCCCTCTTTCTCCTTTTCTTGGTCCCGTATAATGTTGCCAACTAGTCCCCAGTACTTGATGTCAACGACAGAACTTTGAGCTTGAGACAGATAAAATCTCAAACGTCCGAATAGATCTGTGTACATAGCACGCAAAGAGACTCCGATTTGCCTTGCGTTCTCTTTTCCAGGGATGAATGGCAAGTATTTCAGGAAAGGCAGCAATTCAAACGCGGAGGACATGGTTGCCTCAACGCTCTCGACGAGCCTGTGCTGTATGAGCGTCCACTCATCAAGCACTTCAGAAGCTTTGTCGTCTGCAACTGGGCCCAGTATGGCGGTCATGGCAGTCCTGAAACTCCACAGCCGGATGCACCTCTCCGGAGACTGCTCGTCAACGGACAGATCCGAGACCAACTTAGACGTGATGGCTTCTTGGAACGGTAGTGCCTCTTTGAGTCCGGCCGGCCCGGTGAGTCGCTTAAAGGCAGTTCTGGTGCGCCGCAGCATCTCGTCGTTCTGCATCATGAACATGTGATCCTGGTCCGGGAATATCAGGTCACGGCTAACGTAGAGCACTGGTCTACCGGAATAGATGACACCGCGGTTGACGAACATCTCGCGGATAATCTCAGGACTGCTAATAATGACCAAGCCCTGTGGACCAACCCTGAGCCCAACTATGTCGCCGTATTGCTTTGACCATTCCTGGAATAATTTCAACTAACGATTCCTCAAGCAGGCCTCTACACTTTGCAATAGCGTGACAGAAGAAGGCTCCCTTGCTTACTTACAGCGAACTTGAGAAATACATGCTTCGTGGGCATTTGATGAATGTTTCCAAGAATGGGAATGGTTGGCGGCCCTGGTGGGAAGGTTTCCGGCCGTTGATTGCATTGTAGCAGCCATGACACAATCGGTACCACGGCGATGAGGACAATACTGGCCACGAGATAGGGTGACCTGCCCAGCGGGTTGTCAAATTCAATAGCCATGCCAGTCCGATGAACCGTCCTGGAGGTAGACGATTTGAATAAGATCAAAAGAATGAAATATTGAGACAGCCCGGATAGCGGACCACCGCTTTATGTGCGTTTGGAATATCGACAATATGGGTTGTGACCCTGTATAAACATGTCAGATCAGGGTAGCATACGCTAGACTAGCCGCCGTTTCTGCATCGTTGATGGGCACCCAGACTGTAACATCAGCGCCCTGGTTGGCCACTGGATTCGAAAATATGGGTCGTCAGCAGTTGGATCAACGGTTAAAATACCCTTACTAGCTAATAAGCAGTGCAACCTCCGAGACTGTCGACATAGACGAACAAAGCGGCAATCCTGATTCTGGGCAGTCCCACTCAGACAGCAGTGCTTGCATGCCTAGCCTGGCGCTCTCCGTCCGGGCGCGCCATTCATCCGCTCAGACTCGTGACAGAGAATCATCCGATGCCGTTATTTTGAAGATCCAAACCCTGGCGTCAGACGCCTGTGTCGCGATTCCGTGAAAATCAACGACCAGCATGTCTGAATCGATTCCAAGCGGATTAAAGTTTGTGGATTGTATTCGCCTGGTTATAGGACTGATCAAAGAATAGTGACTCTATGGGTGGCACCTGATAACGTCGGGTTGCAGTAGTGCGGAGCAAAGTGAACAGCCCTGCTGGCTTCATGTAAGTTGATTGGCTCTTTTCATCCGTCATTTGTCCGTGACCGCCGTGAGCACGACAAAGAAGCGGGAGTTTTCACGTTCGCATTGACGATGACTGATACCAGTCTTTTTACATTTTACAATTAGAGATACTGTGAGATATAGCGGCTTGTTGTGCCATCAAACAATTACATGGGGACGTTCAATGTTTTCGTTGACGGGCATGGCCCTCGACAATTCGTCCGGCCGGACACCGCGGTCGATTTCATTTGGACCAAACCAGTCGTTCGAGGGCTTGGCAACCGCCAGCTGAGCACAAAGTGCGTGGTCCGCCAGAACTCAGGACGAATATCGTCCGTTGATCCGCCATAAAAGATCCCGTTGCTTCTCATGAAACTATTTATGTGCCGTTGTCCCTCGTCATTTACTGAAGCTTGTTTCCTGGAGGATCTTTTGTCGTTGACCCGCCTACCATTCTACGGATTTCTTTTGCCTGACAATAACACATCACGTCTTGCTCAATTATACAACTGGAACTATGGCTCAATCCCGGAAGAATATTGTCATTCTAGGCGGATCTTATGGCGGGCTGTCCGTTGCACATTACACCCTCATGCATGTGATCCCTCAGACTCCCAACAAAGAAGAATTTCAAGTCATTCTGATCAGTACTTCATCTCAAGTCTTCTGCCGGCCCGCTTGTCCACGGGCTATGCTATCAGACGACATGTTCCCTCAGGAGAAGCTCTTTGCCGAGATAGAGGCTCAATTCCTCCAATATGCAGGGGCCGAAAATTTCCAATTCATCAAAGGAACGGCCATGAAGTTCAATCATGCACAGCGCACTGTCACCATCAAAACGGAGAGTACCGACGCTTTACAGGAATTGTCTTTCCATGGTTTGGTCATTGCTACTGGTGCTTCTACGCCCTCCCCCTTGCTTGGGTTGATCAAAGATGAGACGCTTCTCCGCGCATGCTGGAGCTCTCTCAGAAAAGCACTCCCTGGAGCCAAGAACATCGTTATATCAGGGGGAGGCCCAACCAGCATTGAGACAGCTGGAGAGCTGGGCGAGTACCTGAACGGACGATCCGGTACCTTCAGCTCAGGACAATCTCAACTCCGTGTCAACATCACCGTCATCACGAGTAGCTCAAGAGTCCTCCCGGCTTTACGCCAAGGTATCGCTGACAAGGCCGAGAAGCTTCTAGCGGGTGTTGGCGTGACAGTCATCAAGCATGCCCGGGTTAAGACTGTGATACCTGCCCAGGCCGGGAGGAATCTCGAGATGCTGACCTCCAAGGCCACGGTCGTCCTCGACGATGGGAAAACCATCGATGCAGATTTATACATACCGGCGACGGGAACAACACCGAATACTGGCTTCATCTCCGACACATCTCTGATAACCGCTGACGGCCGCGTTGACACCAATCCATCAACATTGCGTGTTGACCGCGCCGGCCCCAACGCTCGAATCTATGCCATTGGGGATGCCAGCTCGTACGCGCGCCCTGCAATTCACAACATCCTGTCGGCAGTCCCTACCCTGTGTGCGAGCATAAAAAGTGACCTGCTGCTTCAGGGAGGTCATCGGAAGGACTTGTCATCCGGAGCTGGCCATGCCTTCAAGGAAGATATGAGAGAAACACAACTGGTACCCATAGGAAGAGGCAAGGGAGTTGGTGCAGCTGTGGGATTTCAGCTACCCAGTTTCCTGATATGGTTGCTAAAGGGGAGGGACTACTGGCTGTGGACAACCGAGAACCTATGGAATGGCAAGAAATGGAACAGGGAATCTTGATTTTGGCTTACTAATGATTTTGAGCAATGCAAAAGGGCGACTTTCGTTCGCGTCGGCCAGTGTGGGGATCTAGACAGCCATCCTCCGAAATTCGCTTTCCTCCCCAGGCTAGAGAAATGTTCTCCCCAGGAAGGAGAAATGAGCAAGCGATCTTGTCATGGATCATCCACCAGATTTACAACCTTAATAGGATAGCATACCAAGACGTTGTGGTTTCCCCGGCGCACCCTGACTCGCAGCCGGTCATGCTGAACAAGTGAGTCGGTCTATCTCAGTCTCCAGCAACATCAAGGATCGTTTTGAAAAGCCTCTGTTTACTTCAAACGGCTGTAAATCGAGGTTAATCATGTGTGGGGCGCCAGAAGCATTCACGTGGTGGTAGATGTGCTGCGAAATGCAAGTTGAAGTGCCTGGAGAGCCCGAGTCATGGACTCGCGGGCATAGACAAGAAAATGGCTATTGATCTAAAAATTGCCAATACCATGCAACTCAGAGGCATTTGGGTAGCGCTGTTTGACATGGGTGGGCCTTGTGTTTGCCAAGTTTAGTCATGAAGAAAACACGGGAAAAAATCGAGAGCCCCCGGATATCAGCAGATAGGAAAATGAATGTATGTAAGAACACTTGTGACCAAATAACTCATCTGCTGATTGTTAGGCGCGCGCTCTTCATGTTGTACATAAGTAATTTCTCAACTGGAATGAAGCATAGGAGACAAAATATTGTGGAGTTCAGGTACCCTTCGAATAAACTATCATCGCCCTTGGCTAGTATCTTGGTGCTATCTTGGCATCATCTGACAGCCAACGGTCGCTATAATGAGATACTCCATGGCGGGTGGATCAGGAGGGCGCTCTAGGGGTAACCTTGACGATCTGCGGCGCTCCTCCACAATGGAATACCACAGCCAATAGCCCTTAGCAGAAGCTCGCCAATCTTGCAGCCAAGGATCAGGCACATCAAACAGGCCAAGCTTTGTATACATGGTAGCCAAACATTTCGGGGCCGAACGTCTCTGGTTGACAACCAATGCCAGATCCAACTTGGCTGGCACTTCCTTAGGCGCAAGCGCCCGGCGCCCAGCGGGGCTCCGGACTGCTTGCCCGATTTGCTCTAGGAGCTGGCCTTTTCAGGGTCTTGGTTTCATCCAATATACTTGATCATCCCAAGATATCTACAGAAAGCTTGGCCAAGATATCGAATACGCGCATCTCTGCCATCACAGTCACGTCGCTTAACGACCTTGCCTAGTCATTGAGCGCTAAATATCGAACGGCCTAGACAGGAATAACAGCTTGCTCGGCTAGCCCCCCGAACGGTCGGGACCTGTATTGAGGCAGCGCCTCGGCGGAACACCTATAAACATCAAACAAAACATACTCGGCTCGTTTATACGATGCAGTGACATGCCTAGTGCACGCCATGAGATGCTGGATTCCAAGAATGGGTAATCAAAGATGGAGCCTTGGGGAATCGGAAACATGCGATTTCTGCTGTCACCTGATAATAGACAATGTAGGGGAACAGGGCAGTCCTTTGGCACAGAAATACTCGTCGTTCACAACACGATGAGAGTACAAGTATAGTCCTGTATCTTCTGAAAAGATCACCAAGATCATCATCACCACCATCATTCTTCTGTCTCTACATACAAGCCATTCTTTCCTTTTCCAACATCCAATCTCAAGAGCCTCATATCTTTCACGAATTAGCATCATGTCTTACTCCAAGTTACTCGTCATGGCCTCTGCATTCCAAGCTGCGAATGCCGTGGTACCCAACATAGAAGGCTTCAAGCTTACATGGAGTGACGACTTTGTCGGACAAGCCAACTCTCTTCCGAATCCAGCCAACTGGGTCGTCTCCACAGGAACGTCTTACCCAGGAGGCGCATCCAACTGGGGTACCGGCGAGATCCAAACCTACACATCTGACCCAGCAAACTTGAAAGTCAGTGGAAACGGCACTCTCCAGATCACAGCTGTCAAGAGCGGCTCAAGCTGGACCTCGGCCCGCATCGAGACTCAGCGGACGGACTTTCTGGCCAAGGCTGGCGGCAAGATGCGGATACAAGCCAGCCTGAACTTGCCTGATATGGGAGAAGCTTGTGTCGGATACTGGCCAGCATTCTGGACACTGGGAGCGGACTTTCGTGGCAATTATCAGTAAGTACAATCTGATTCTGAATTATTTAGCACATGAGGAAGGCCTCTAACATTATTACCAACAGAAACTGGCCATCTGTTGGCGAGTTCGATATTCTAGAGAACGTCAACTGCAAACCGACCACATTTGGAACCCTCCACTGCGGGACTAACCCAGGCGGGGTCTGTAATGAGACCACTGGACTCTCAGGGTCTATCACGCCCAAGTCCTTGCCACAAGGCAACTTTCATGCTTACACCTTCGAGATCGACCGCACAACCACTGGCCAAGAGGCTATGCGCTGGTTCGTTGATGGCGAGCAGTACAAGGAGATCAAGCAATCAGAGCTACCTGAGGATGTCTGGTAAGTCCGTCCCATTCGAGTTCACACTTCCTCATTCCTCTTAAGATATCTGTCGTGCACTTGAGGGCTTCCCTGATCTACTACCTCCGCATGAGTCCATCGCCAGATTTGCTAACATGATCTCACATAGGGCCCAAATCGCACACAAGGGGCATTTTGTACTCATGAACTTGGCAATTGGCGGTTCCTTCCCGAACAAAGATTATGGCGCCGATGCAACACCGCTGGAGAGCACCAAGTCGGGTGGAGTGTACCAGGCCGAGTATGTGGCTGTGTATAATTCGGCTTAGGTGCCAGCCAGATTGTATTTGTATCATATTTGCCCTTCTTGTAAGAGAAACGTATATCACGAAATTTATAGCCCTGTTTAGCTGAGCATCGATTTGACTATCAAACATCAATCTCGGGAAGCAAATCAAGACACCTGTTTGATTGACCACATGACTACATGCATATGACCACATGCTTCCTCTACGTTTGGACATGAAGCAGTTTGAGTATTACTATACTCATCAATTTCACCACATATTGAATACGACTTCAGCCCCTATCCTCCGCGATGAGTTTATATGTGTCCCATGATGTCCAACGTGAGCAGCCTGTGGCTTGAACCACAAGACATCATTTAATGTTCCTCAGGAGTTTCCCGTCATAGGACTCATGGAAATCTCTGACTTGTCACGGATTTATACCAATCCGCATGGTTGCTTCACGCCAAAACGCACACGGGGAAAGAGAAATAGATTCTTAAAACCGGGCCGAACTTGTCTGCAGCTCACCGCGCGTACACTTCGGCTGGCGGGAGGCGACACAAATGGTCCATCAAATGCTACCAAGCTACCTTGCGGTGCAACTCGCGCACTCTGTGCGCATATGCATCCAGACTGCGTGCTTGGACATGGGCAGTTTCAGCCCAAATTCTGATCGTCATCCCGGCGTCCCCGCCACCCTTGCCCCCACCAAACTGTGGTAATTAAACATGGAAGATCAAGCTTGCTGATCCCGCACGTGTTATTGAACGTTATGTGTTTGCCCTTACTCCCATGTATGTTGACGCACTGTGCTTAACGCAACTCGTCATCATCTGTACCTACTGTTGTAGGTCCATGGATTTTGTTACAACGGTACGAGACACGAGGGAGGCCGTTTCACTCTATCGGTCTAAAACAAAGGTCCGTCCCGGCTGTTCTCACTGTAAAAAGCACGACTGCGGGTATTCTAAGCCACAGCTTTTGCCCCTTGCCTATGCAGCAGTGGTAGGTAGCAGCCGGGTGAAGCTTTACGATGAAGGGAGGCGGAACCTAAATCTGTGCTCGAAGCGGTAGACTTGAGATCAAGTGGCTTTCAAAAGTCTAGATGCCTCTGACTCGTACTCGTTCTCGTCTATCAGCTCTGTTACATTCATTCGAATTCGTATACTCCACCTCAAAACCACTCCTTGTGCTCAGTGATCTGGTCAGGACTCTCACCATGCTTCCATACGAGATTCAATGGGCTGTACCGAGTCGCAGCCGAAGTCGAGGTACATTCCCGCACGCACCGATATCATGTCTGCCCCGGCGCTTGACCAACCACTATCAAACTTTCGACACACGCAAGATATTTCCACGAGTGTCTCTTTCATCAGCGGCATTATAGTTTGTTATGTGTGCGCCATTATCTGCTGCACAACTCGATTTTATTTGAAGCTCACCAAAAGCGTGATGTTTCTCGATGACTGTGAGATAATTTCGACTTCGACCTCGCGATCCTTTCTACTAATTATCGCTTTACAGGGCTCCTCATGGCATCTTTAGTAAGACTGAGCCTCCTCTGTGGAGCACTTTCTCCTGACATTTCCTGCTTAATGAAAGCTGTGCTTAGGTCTGATATTGTTTCTAGGTCTGCGTTACCGCAACATTCATCTCAGATGCAATGGGTATGATATGCCTCAGTTCTTTCTTGATTTACTCTTGGGCGTCGATGAGCGCTAACGATAACGGACAGCCTGGAAGAATGGGTTAGGCTTACACGTATGGGAAGTCACAGAGGACATGTACGTTGAATCTACAAAGGTAACCTCTTCACCCCGTGTACCTCCGAGCGCCACGAGAAAGTGCTAATCAGAGAAGTGGGCATATTTTGCCAGCGTCTTTTACATTCCATGCGTATTTACAATCAAGATCTCGATACTCCTTCTACTTGCACGCATTTTTGCTGTCGAGCGGCATGTGGTTGTATTCATCCAAATTTTCATTGGAATCACGGTAGCAATCCTGTTGCCAATCCAATGTCTCAAGATCGCAATATGTCGGCCGATACCCGCTTACTGGGAGCTTTCACTTTGGCCAGATCAATTGAGGCAAAAGTGCATCGACCAGGACAAGTTGTTCAGAGCAGATATAGTGGCATTAATGGTAACGGACACCGTGATCCTTCTGATACCACTGCCAATGGTCTTCTCGTTGAACTTTTCGATTTGGAAGAGGGCCAGGATATTCCTTTCTCTTACCACCGGCGGAGTGGCGGCCGGAATAACCATATACAAAGGAGTGGTGGTGTTTGAGGAGAAGAAGTCAGCCGACAGAACGTTCGAGTTGGGAGTCTTGTCTTTATTAACGTGCGTTGATGAATTTTCCTTTTGTCTATGGAAGTATCAGAAGACTGACAAATCTACGATATTTCTAGTTTTGTGGAAATCACGATCGGTATCATCTGCGCATGTTTACCAAGTATCAGCACCTTGATGGAACACCTTGCAAAACACGGAATAGACCCAAACAGACCGAGGACAGGCTTCAGTCGGAAGAACAGACAGCGAAACTTCTACAGCCACGTTCTTTCCAGGCTTAAGACAAACGTGGCTTCCACCGCCGCTTCACCTGGACAAAGCGCATCTCCCGACAAGGTCATGACAGTGGGCGACAAGGGAACTAGCCGTCTCTCGCGACTGGACTCGAGGGACGGACAAACAGAGGGCTGCCTGAAACCAATCGAGACTCAGAATGTTTACACACCGGTCAAATTGCCTGCACTACCAGATGCAGTCTTTTTGAGAGGCACAGCACACGATCTAGTGGATTGATACGTTGTGGGATGGCAATAATAAAGTTCTTCCAGGAATTGAGACAGATCTATCACAGATCTATCTGTGGATGAATGAACGTAGCAAGGTCTCTCAATTGTATTATTTGAGAGTGTAAACCGAAATTTTCGCCATGACAGAAGTAGAGAATCGATATAATTTGATGCGAAAGGACGTCGATGTTGGAAAGCAAAACTTCCAGACCTTAATATAATTAAGAGTATTCTTATCATGGCAAACTTTAGGGTGTTGATATAACAGTACTCTACATAATCTAGTAGGAGATCTAAGTAATAAGAATCTGCTGTCACCGTAGAGTAGGGTAGAACGGGTTTGAAAATGGGGCTATGCCTACTGGTGAGGCTTTTGATGTAGCTCAAGACTATCTACTGTAAAGTTAAATAGGTAGCTAGAATACTTCCTAGTGTAGGCCGTCCTTTTGCTCCCTTCTATCCTACATTCGCACATCGATACTTAGTGTACAATATAGATGGTGGCGGGAGACGAGGTTGAAACCAGAAATTGGTTTGCTATCAGTCGCTTCTGCCAAAAAGGTGACTGCTCAATTCTTCCTCCTTCTATTCTGTTCAGCTGCTTGCCCCAGGCTGTGTGTATCACGTCAGACATCAATGTCAGCACGTCCGCACGTCGGCTGCGGCAGCTGACATTGCAACGGCGACACAGCCGCGGTGGAACAGAACTTGAGCTGCTGTGACGAAGAGTTCGAAACTGGAACGCAGTTTGTGCTAACAAAAGCTATGACTCAAAACTGCTCAGAGTTGGCATTCAGCTTGCCCGTGGCGCCAAGTAGTTGCAGGATGACCTGATATTTTCCCCTGCTTGCCTGCGAAAAGGCCGTTTCGCCCGCATCATCCTTGGCATTGACGTCGACCTTGCCCGTGTCGAGAAGACCTTTCACAACTTGATCTTTTCCTTCTTTGGCAGCCCAATGAAGAGGTGTCCG
Organism: Diaporthe citri; assembly: GCF_014595645.1. NCBI lineage: Eukaryota > Fungi > Ascomycota > Sordariomycetes > Diaporthales > Diaporthaceae > Diaporthe > Diaporthe citri. The sequence continues at coordinate 1,005,068 of NW_025064846.1, forward strand.
CTTGTCGAAGTCTCTCGAGTCGATCTGGATTCCTTCTATCCTGAGTAATTGCTCCACAGTCTTCACGAGCCCTTCTTCTGCGGCCCATGATAATGCTTCTCGTCCGTTAAACTCTGCCTCGACATTCTTGATATTGACTTTGCCATTGTCGACAAGCACCTTCACAACTTCCTGGTTCCTTTGACGGATAGCGTAGAAGAGAGGTGTCCAGACGCGTCCTTGTTCGATGTCTTTCAAATCATCATCGATCCGACCTATTTCCAGAAGCAGGTTGCAAATTTCATTGTCCCCGCAATGCATAGCATACAAAAGCATTTCCCAGCTGAATATGTTCCGGAATCCAGTAGGGCGGCTGTTGGTCTCAAGAAGCAGCCTTATGAACTCTTCATAATTCCCCTCTCTGTCCAGAGCGGCTCGAATAAGAACTGTTGACAGTTCAACTCTCCAGGTACCGCTCAAAGTTGCAGCTTTGGCGACTTCTTCGGTCAAATCGATCTGGTCCCCATAGCGGTCAAGGAGTACTTTCAAGGGTCCAGGTCTCTTACCGGCTGCGATCTTGACGGTCTCTCCCAACTCAGCCATGGAGATTTGCTCTCCGTATCGGTCAAGAAGTACGTTCATGACTTCTGCTGTGTTGGCGTCTGCAGTCTTGACGATCTTTTCCATGCCAGTGATAGAAATCTGGTCTCCGTATCGGTCAAGGAGCACTTGCAACACTGCAGCTCCATCCCCTTCATTCTCGGCTGCAATATTCATGATCTTCTTTATGCCAGATGCGTCGCTTGAGTTGTCCTCCTTGTCAGGGAATTCGATCTGGTCTCCGCGCAAGAAGAGGAACAGCTCCAGGACGTCTGCCCCAGTGCTTTCATTGCTTGCCGCGATCTCAACAAGCCCACCAGTATTGCTCTGGCTTAGCTCTAACTTTCAGTGTTCGTAATTCCTTGACTAACGTACTTTCGCAGGCATTGGAGTCAGCATTCTAGCGGTATACTACTTCATTTGTCTCAACTATCAACCGGGAGATGAAATTGTTCTAATTGGCTACTCTCGTGGAGCTTTCACAGTCCGTTGTGCCATAAATTTTATCCATGAGATTGGTCTATTAACAAGGGAGGGACTTGGGTGTTTGCGTTCCGTGTTTGACTGCTGGTGGAAGAACAAGACCCGAGAAGAACTTCTTCAGGAACTGAAACATCTTGAATCGCAGAAGTACTGGCATCCTCGGCCAACTATCAGGGCTTGTGGCCTCTGGGATACTGTCAACTCTGTTGGGCGGGCAGGAATTTTCGGCCCTGGCAGGACTCTAGGCATCAGAAGAGGCGGCGCTCCTTCACGAGTGACCGTGAATGGGGGCCATATTAGTGGCGTGCACAACGTTTTCCATGCTTTGTCTCTACATGAACGCCGCTCTCAATTTCAACCAGTGATGGCTAGGCGCTGTGAGCAATCAGGACAGACGCTTGAGCAGTGTTGGTTCAGCGGCTATCATACCGATATTGGTGGTGGCAGGCCAGATGACGTGCTGGCCCATTCGTCGCTAGCGTGGATGATGGCGAAGCTGGAGGGTCATGTAGAGTTTGATTGGTCTGTCTTTTGGAAGGGAGAGATGGCCACTTCAAACAAAAATGAGGATTCGGAATGTGCTGGTGAGTCTGGTGCTGTCTTGTGCCCCACTTGGGACACTGGTGCTGACTGATGGAAGAAATACGGCCTGAGCCAAGGTTGAACGTACCCGATACAATGACCCCATGGTGGCGATTGGCAGGAAAGGCTTACAGACGCCCGGGTACGATAGAGGACACGGATGAGCTTGTTCACTGGAGTGTTTACCATCATACTTTCCCCACTCAAGCGAACGCTGTCGAAGCAAGGTCACTCCTAGAGCGGTGTTGGGCTTTCAAAAATGTCAGATTGGAATCTTTGCAAGTCTTACCAAGGCTCTGGGCACCCCGAGAAGCCAGACCAAACGGCCGCACGATCCAAGAGTCAGTTAGGGGTGGGATCGAGGAGATTTTGATCAAGTACTGGATGTTTGAGGTGGTGGAACAAGCGCAGAACAATGCGATGCCCGGAAGTGCGGGGAGAGATCGCACCTTGCTGATGGAGATGTATGGACAGATCTTCTAGACGTAATTATTAGATGCCATGCCTTGTGGTAAAAGGAATTTGAGACTGTAGTAACTATGTCTCCTTGTCGGCTCTTCTTCCAGGATTGGTTTCAGAACCTTACTTGGGCATTCAATGATTATAACTTTGTATATTGACAAAGCTAGGGCTGTTTACTGTTGAGATTTGTAACGTAAACCATCCAAAAAGCTTCGACTTCTATGTATCAAGTGTGTCGATTTCCACAGAGACATCTACTGGGCTCACTTGGCTCCCTGATGATGTATCCTACCTGCTCACATGCGCCGGGTGGCTAAATTAAGAGCTCAACGACAGTGGGGGATATTTGTCTACGATGTCTGTCTGCCCTTGGAAATATCAAATTACAATCTTCCAGTATCAGGAATATGCACCCCTATCTCACTTATCATCTGCCCTTGCTCGGCTGTTATCGCGGTGCCGCAGCGGGCAGTTCGCGAGCCATGAGGTAGTCTAAGTGGATCCTTGGCGCCAAAGGCCGGCCCTTCCCCGAGGGTCATTTTCTGCAGATCGCAGCGGCACCGATTTGCGCTATGACAAGTGCCGACTCAGAGCAAACCGACAGGCCCGACTCCACCGGAGCATAAAGAACTTACACACACCACATGCCTGCTTCGAATGGGTCGATATACAGTGCTTCTGATCTAGTGCATCTCCAAGCCACCGCAACTCCGTGATGGCGCTTTCCAAGCTCCGCGAATACTTCAAGGTGGAGTACCGGCCGGGCGAGCGGCTGCTGGTGCAAAAGGTCGACTTTTTCATCCTCACCTTCTGCTGTCTCAGCTACTTCATGAACTACGTGAGCCCTCACCACCCGCAACCCTACAAGCCCCCCTGTCCGTGACCTGACTGACGGTCTGGCCACGACAGCTCGACCGCTCAAACTTGGCGAATGCTTACGTTTCGGGCATGAAAGAGGAGATAGGCTTCGTCGGCGACCAGCTAAACCAGATCAACACGTGCTTCACCGTGGGCTATGTCCTGGGCCAGATCCCCTCCAACCTGTCGCTGCACTATGTCCGCCCTCGGGTCTTCTTCCCCAGCATGATGCTGGCCTGGGCTGGGCTGACCATGGTGACTGCCTCTGTGCACGATCCTCGCTCCATCATGGCGATCCGCTTCCTCCAAGGCATCTTCGAGGCCAGCACTTTCGTCGGCACCCATTATATCCTCGGTGCGTGGTATACCGAGCGGGAACTTGGCAAGAGGAGCGGCATCTTCACTGCGTCAGGCCTTGCCGGAACACTGTGAGTCGGCCTGATAACGTCCTTCTCGATGATCCCAACACTGACATGTTTGTTTCAAGCATCGGAGGCTTCATCCAGACAGGCATTCATGAGAGCATGGATGGGATCCGTGGAATGAGTGGTTGGAGATGGCTCTTCATCAGTATTATCCCATACCAATGCCCGCAATGGAAGGTGAACCAAGACTAACCGCCCATCATCCACAGTCGACGGCATCATGACTCTGCCAGTCGCCCTGTATGGCTTCTTGCTGTTCCCAGACACTCCCTCCACCACACAAGCCTTCTACCTCACCGAGAACGAAAAGGCTCTGGCCCAAGCCCGTGTGCCCGAGCTTCACGATCGGAGCCCCATGACTTGGAATTTCGTGAGGAAAGTCCTGACATCATGGTACTGGTGGGGCTTCGTCGTCCTCTGGATCATCGCGGGCGAGACGGAGTCGTTCAGCAGCAACTCACTGCTCGCCCTCTACATGAAGAGCCACCCGAGGAACAAGTACACGGTGGCCCAGCTGAACAACTACCCAACAGGCGTGCCGGCCGTCGGGATCGTCTCCACGCTGTTCTGGGCAACGCTCACCGACTTCCTGAGCGGGAAGAGGTATCTCGTGGGCTACTTCATCGGCGTCACGGGCATTGTGACCTCGGCGATGATCCTCCAGGCGGAGAAAGATCCGATGAGCTCCGAGTCAACGGCCGTTGTCTTCGGCGCCTATTACTGGGCCGGTGCGGTCTACGCATGCCAAGCGACGTTTTTCGCATGGTGCAATGACGCCATGAGATTCGAGGAGCCTGTGTTTCGCGGTGTGGTCTTGGCTGGCATGAATCTAGGGAGTAACAGTATAAACGCGTGGTGGTCTATCATCTTCTACGGTGCATCAATGGCCCCGTGGTTCAAAGTAAGTATTTCGACTGCTTTACTTATGAGGAACAAGAGTCTAATCCTGCCTCGTTACACAGCATGGTATGTGGGCAATGATTGCTGTATCTATCGCCCTTGCGGTCTGGTGCGCCGGATTATCGTGGTTCCATCACAAAGACGACATGGAGAGGAGGGTGGAAGGCGTTGGGCAAGATGCAGGCAGCAGACAGACCGAGGAAGATACCGGAGCAAAGTTTGTAGAGTGAGGTGGTCGGGCAAAGCAAATCACGATTCAGAATAAACCCACACTTGGCCAAGTTCCACGTCGATTGCCACAATTGAATGCTTCACTAGTACATAAAGTACATAAAAATGTGTGTATAATATAGGCAGACCAAAGATCCAACGGCTGAAGTAATAAAATCTTAAAATCCCATGTCCATCCGTATTCTTGAAAAATGGCTTATCAAGGAGGTGGGCTTCTTCTACAATGCATAATTAATACGACAAGGTTTGCAGTATCCGCTGGACCATTGCAATGACCTTCTCTTCGTGCAGTCTTCGCGCAACTAACTGCAGGCTAACCGGCAAATCATGGACGAGGTCCGCATCATCTGTGATAGTGTGAATATTTCATTGAGGCGCGTGTCAGGTGTGGCCAACTTACAGTCAGTATGGGTGGCTTTGCACAGAGCGCTTAAGGGTTCGTGATCGTTCAAGGGCACATCGACTTCTTTTTCTCCCAATATCCCAGTTGGGAAAGAGACACAAGAATAGTCTAGAACATTAAAGACGCCGGTGTAGCCAACTGCAATTCGGTCAGGACGCGAAGTCACGCCGGCAACTTGATGGGCGGAGCTGCTTTTACTTGCCATATTTGAAATCCCCGTTCCGCACGGAGCTGTAGGGAGTCGTGGGGCAAAGAATGGCGTCAATACCCGCATCATTCCACCTGTCCAGGTAACGCTTCTGGAACTCTGTCCTCTCGAGGTGGAGCTGCCACATGTCGTACGTGCCGAGCTCCTTGGCGTCTGCGTACATCTGCATTTCGGGGCGGACGGGCTCTCCGGTACGGTCGAGCTCCTTGCGGATGGAAATGGCCCCGTCTGCGACGAACATGCGCCCCAGGAGGCGCACCCCCTGGGCCTGGTCCTTGGGGTCCCAAGCCACGATCTCGTGCCCGGCGGCCTGCAGCTTTTCCACAGTGGTCCGAAGAGCTCGCGAGACGGGAGGCGTCGGGGTGACGATGCCGTCGTTCCACATCACGGCGATCTTCAGCTTCTCGGGCAGGGTCACGTCCCTCCACGGGAGAGGAACCATGCGCGGATCATGAAGCCACGGCTGTGCGTCCACGACCGTCTTGGCCTCGAGGATGATGTCGTCGATGGTCCTCGCCAGGGGTCCGTTGACGCTCTGCACTGCTTCCTGGCCGCTCATGCCGCTTCGGCATTTGAGTGTCGGGAAGCGCCCGAAGCTGGGCTTCAGCGTGAATATCCCCGTGCAAGCCGCGGGGATCCGAAGACTCCCACCGATGTCAGTGCCAACGCCAAGGCAGCTGCCCTTGAACGCGATCAAGGCCGACTCGCCGCCGCTGCTCCCGCCCGAGGTCACCTGCCTGTTACGAGGGTTGACCGTGCGGCCGAAAACGTTGTTCACCGACTCGGCAATCATCATGGCGGTGGGAACGTTGGTCTTGACGTAGAACACGGCGCCTGCGTCTTCTAGTATGGTTGCCAGCGTGGAGTCGTACGCGGCCGGGTCGTCGACGTGGCTTGCGAAGCCCACGGTGGCATCGAGGCCCTTAAGGTTGAAGTTATCCTTCAACGACACAGGCAGCCCGTGCAGAGGCCCCACCGGCTTCCCCGTGCGGGCCAAATGCTCGTCACGAGCCTCGGCTGTTTCGAGGGCGCGAGCAAAGCACGTTTCCGAGAGACAGTTCGTCTGTGGCGGAGTTAGTGAAATTTCCCTCGAGGGCAGCAGATAGAAGACATACAAGCTGGTGAGCAGCCGCTGCCCTCTTGCAAAACGCCCGGGTGACGACCACGGACTTGAGCGCGCCAGATGCGAGTTTTGGGACGAGCTCGGAAGCGGAGAGCTCGGTGATGGCAAGCTCTTCAGCAGTGAACCATCCGCAAGTCGCCGGCCATCCGGTCACGTCGTCTTGTGAGTCTGGAGGCAGCAGCCCCGCTGGGACGCGCCACTCCTCTGGTATGGAGGCTAGGAGAGCTGCCCTTTTCCGCGCTCCTATCTCTTCCCAGGTTTCCTTCTTTCCAGCCTTGGCCGAAGGGCTCGACGAGCTGGTGCTGTTTAAAACAGACGGGGTGTCCTGCTGGAGAGTCATCTTTTGCGAGCAAATTTGCAGATTAAAGGTGTCTTGCGGTAACGAATAGAAAATGTGAAGCCAATGACGCACACGGGACTGAATCAAAAGTTGGTCTACTTCGAAAGGGGAGATGGCGCTCTGGCAACAGCTGGTGTAACTGCACCGGCTAGCTAGTGTGTGCCGGGAACCGGCCCAGACTATCGGAGAAGAGCCACAGCAACAAGCCGATCACCGGGCCCGGATAGAAAGCGGGGATACCACAATCCTACGGCGATCTGCCAAGTGTGACAAGATAACGACATCGATACGTAGAATCTTGAGTCCTCAATGCAGTCTAGAGGGTTCCCACTGCGGCGGGCTCCGAGGTGTCCACATGATAACATCAAACAGATTCCGGCATGGAATCCGGGAACAAATCTTCTGTTTTCGACAAGGAGTGGGGGAAGGTGGGTGAGGAAGAGGAGAGCTTGGGGCAAATGAGGGTAGTGAGGCTATTGAGGTATCTCTTAAGAACATGATGTTGATAACTACTGAAGTGGGAAGAGTATAAGTAAAATGGAGTGGTGGTAAGAATTTCTTATCCAGGTAGAGTCGCTAATTGTGGTAATTGGCTCTCGTTTTGCTTTTCTACTCAATTTAATTCATGTTACTCAGGCTTTGCCTGCTATTTCAGCTGAATTTCTATGTGGTACACAGAACTAGATTGGTTACTAGAAGCCGGGTGCGGTTCCCCAAAATTGATACTATATGGCCCTCCGCAAGGCTATGGGGACAGCATTAATTTTGCCTGGCTTTTAGAAAGCTAGCCGGGGGGGTTGTGATTATATTGCCAGCCGGGGGGGTTGTGATTATATTGCTAGCTAGGGGGCCTAGAGGTATTGCATTAGGGATAAGCGTAGCTGGGAGTAAACCCAAGGTGATTACGAGGGATGGCTTATGGCTGCTATGGAGACCTAGAAGCTATTTTAATTCCTAGGGGGGACCTCCTGAACCCCCTTTTGCTGCGCTTAGCTATAAGCGCTAAAGGGTAAAGGGCTATGAATAAGCGAATAGGGCGTAGAGGGCTAGAGGGCAGCGAATGGGTGAATAGAGCGTTAGAGGGCGAATAGAGCGCTAAAGGGCAAATGGGTGAATTGGGTGAATGGGAGGCTAGAGGGTGAGAGGGCAAGAGGGTGAATGGGAGGCTAGAAGGTGAGAGGGCGAGAGGGCGAATAGGTAAATTGGAGTCAGCGTACGCCCACCCAGCTTCTACAGTACGCCCACCCAGCTTCCAGCGTTGGCCCACCCAGTACAAGGAAATTGGTTGCACGCGCTATAAAATATTAGTACTGCGGGGTTATTAATAAAGCATAGCTATAGCTATCCCAAAGGGGTCCCATAGCTACCTTAAAGGGGTCCCATAGCTACCCCTCTATTTGCAACTTAAAAGTTACTTCTACCCTTTGCCGCCCTTTGCCGCCCTTTACAGCCCTCTGCGCCCCTCTAAGCGCTCTACGGCCCTTTGGGCGCTCTGCAGCCCTCTGGGCGCTCTGGGGGCTCTAGGGGCTCTGGGGGCTCTGGGCGCTCTGGGCGCTCTGCAGCCCTCTAGGCGCTCTGGGGGCTCTGGGCGCTCTGGGGCCCTCTGGGCGCTCTAGGGCCCTCTGGGGGCTCTGGGGGCTCTGGGGGCTCTGGGGGCTCTGGGGCCCTCTGGGGGCTCTGGGGCCCTCTGGGCTTTTTAGGCTTGTATTTTTAAAGTATTGCTTAAATTGGAAAATAGCTACCCTGGCTTATTGGAAACCCCGCAGTACTTGCATTTTAGTGCGGATGCAGCTAATTTTCCTTGTACTGGGTGGGCCAACGCTGGAAGCTGGGTGGGCGTACTGTAGAAGCTGGGTGGGCGTACGCTGACTCGGTAAATTGGGTGAATAGGAGGCTAAAGGGCTAAAGTGCAGTGAATAGGCGAATAAGGCGTAGAGGGCTAAAGGGCTAAAGGGCAAATAGGCGAATAGGTGAATAGGTGAATGGGCAAATGGGTGAATGGGGCGCCAAAGGGCTAGAGGGCGCATGGCCCCCTTGCCCTATAGGTATAAAGCGGTATATTAATTAATTAATCCCCGCATGAGAAACATTTTGCAGATTTACCGTAATGAACTTGACCGCAGCCGGGAGCGCCCCTTGCAAGCTCGGGTCACTCCCAGCTACGCTTAATAACTTTAATAGCCTCCATCAACGTCCAGGTCATGAACTTGCTAGGTTTCGCAAGAAGCTGAACATCCCCAACTTTCGCTAGTGCCTGCACAGTCTCTTCTTTGTCGTCCACACCTTTCGGATATAGACAGACAAATCGCTGAAGGTCTCGTCGTCGGCTGGGAACGCCAACTCAATGAATTCTTTCATCATCTGTTCCACACGCGGCGAAACGGGGTCGGCCCTAGAGACAATCAGATTTAAGTTGTAGCAAGAAACGACAACTCAACTTACCACACGGTGTTTCGATTTGAAGGAACAACCTTATCTAGGATCATTATCGCTGGTCGCGCGATATCTGCTATGATCTGCCTAATTGGAATGTCAGCGCTGATAGCCATAACGACACTCGCTTCGTCGACTTCGAGGAAGGCTCCCGGATCATGGACAACGGTAAAGCCAGCTTCGCATAGAACTTGCTCATCGACGGGCGTGTAGATTGGGTCCTGGGCGTAGCACTGGATTCCGCCGTCGCCGTCGCCGTCACCGTCACCGTCACTGTGGGCACCCAATGCACAGTCACTACCCAAGAAGTCGCGAATCACCAGGGCAAGGGCGTGCTGAGCCATACTGCGCGAAGAGCCGTCGCCGGCCCATGTCATGGTGGAACACGCCAGGGCCACAATTTTGTGTATTCCAGGTGGGATTGCAGCCGAGGTGAGCGCAGACCGGATCTTCGCAAAAGGTTCGCTGCCTTCCAAGGATCGCTTCGCCTGCTGAAACCTCTGCCTCACAGTGGCATAGTCTGAGGCTGGCCAGGAGCTTACAAACTAGTCAGTGTGTGTATTCCGTATTTTCGTCCAGTGGGCTACCTCGACTGAGAGGTGGGCACGGCACGGCGAGGAAAAGCGTGGATCCTGGTCGGCTAGGAGCCGGTCTATATCGTGATAGTCGAGTATTGGTTTTGTCCTGCGTAGTCAGGATCAAAGAATCCAGAGGGGATCTAGAGGGAGGAAGTGCGGTCACCAGTAGTCCAAGTAGTGGCATTCTTACATCATACAAACATAGTCGCTCCCAAAAGGATGGTCTGGATGTCCCTTTCCAGTGTCGATTTGGAAATAGACAGGAACACCGTCCAGGCCAGTCACGGAAACTTTGTGATCAAGATTTCCACCGTTTTCTAGTTGCTGCAGAATGTCTTGAAAATGATCTTTGGTGAACAATGGTACCCCAGCGTTGTACTTGGTTCTGATCAGTTTCTGTACGGCGGCAAGCTTCTCGCATTTTTCGTCGAGGGTCATCGTTGGAACCGGTAGATCTGCATAAGCTACAATAACAGTTGCGCCGCCATCATCAAATTGGGACGGCAAAGCCATAGCTTAGTCGGGTGCTAGAAGGGTCATCGGATGAGAGATCGATGTGGCCCTGGCGCCTTCGGAAGCAATGTTGACAGGAGGAGGCTGCGATTGAACCAGGAAATGTTTGAGAGCTGATAAATATGTAGTATTGATTGGCGGCCTCTCAACAGGGGCCTGCTTTAAGTATTTATTTGGGTAGTGTTAGACCTTGTGACATAGAGTACATGGTTCCAGGAATTAGTCATTACTGGTATCCATGTCTTGAAGGCAATAAAAACTTTGGACTTTTCTTCCAAGTGGGCTTCAGGCAGCCAGCACCTGAAGGTTACTCCATTTCCCTCTACGACTGGACATAAGGGTCTATCACAAGAATGCAATTAGAATCAGATCTCTTTCCTCCAATAAGCATACACGGACAGTAAGGGCAGTCTAACAGCTGAAAACCTTCTTACAAGACACAACACAACTCATTTGGGTACTTAATGGACAGAAAGAGAAACATGAGGTTTTTGAGGGATACAATAGGCAAAGGCTCCTAAAGAATATATTCTTAAGGACATTGTCATGGGACTGGAGCACAACTTGTGTTTTGATCAGTCTCCGGCTATGTCTATTCTCTGTGTGATCAGTTTTGATTCACCAGGACGTAGAAATGAATGAGTGTGTGTAAAATGATCTTCAAGGGCGGAGAACTTTCAATTTTTGTTTGGGTATCAATGTCTGTATGATCTTGGCTCTTTGGGCCTCTAAATGAGTACCTGTTGCCACCTCCGAGATCTTCGCCACAGGAAACAAAACCGCCAATTAGACAACGCCAGAACTCGAGACATTCTCGGGCTTCAGAAACTCCGTTTTCTTCGACGGGGCTGGGTGATCACGATGACGTCTCGCTATTTCCGACCACCACCGCACTTCGTTCTCTCCAACACCGAGACCATTCAGCAGGCCCTCCAAGCTGTTCGCGGTGGACAAAACACCCAGCGCAGCGCGAAATCGATCTCGCGGCCACTCAGCCCCTCGGGCAAGGCTCAGGCACAGCTGCAGCCAGTGGTAGTCCTCCCGGGCGCTGCCCGTGGACTCCTTGTACCGGAACTCGACGGTCGGGTCGGTGCCGACAAGATCCCCCTCGATGCTGAGCTCCACGATGGATTTCCTGACCGCGAAGCCCCCGCGGCCGTTGAACCCGGAGGCGGCGCTGGCGCCGTCGTTGCAGGTGCGTGTCTGCTTCGCGATCTCGTCCACGCTGACGCAGTGCCAGATGCAGGCGAGGGCCGGGAGCAGGTCGCGCGAGATGCCGTGTTGCTGTGGGAGGTGCGTTGCGAGGCTGTAGTTCACGAGGCCACTGGACGGGCTGTCCCGCCGCATCACGGCTCTGCTGAGCTTCGAGACAGGCTGGCAATAGTGGTTGGCTGGGGAAGAGCGGTGTTGCGCGCAGATCCTCTGGAAGAGGCCGGTGTCCTCCACCACCATCAGCAGCGTCACCAGCTTCTTGACAGACTCTAGCGATAAGTGCTTGATGCCGACGTGGTAGTGCAGGCCGCAAGAAGAGTTGACCTGAGTCTTGATGGCGTTCTGGATCAGGGAGTAAACCTTTTCCACCTCGTGGAAGTTTGACTCTTGGAGGATTCGGGATGCCACTTCAACATCCTCATATTGGTACCCGTCAATGTCTTCTCCCTCGATCATTTGGATACTCGGGTCATCTGAGACCATCCAGAAAGCTACAAAGCGAACATAATCAGTTCTGAAGTGAAGACGGCATAGTGAGATTCTCTAGGGAGCGAGCACGAACCGTGAACTGCAACTCGATTGGGTTCGGGAGGTGGCTGAACTCCTTGCGAATCTATCTCACTCCGGACGTACGCGATGTCCGAAAGTCCATACCGATGTTTACTGAGGGCTGGAACTCCGTTGTTGGCCAGTAGGGACTTGATGAAATCCTGCGCCTGTGTATTTGCCGAATTCTTGTTTGAATTCCCCAACATGCCGGATGGGACAGTCCATCTTGTATCTTTGGAGTGCGGAACTAGGTCAGCCGGACGTCTTGCCACAAGAAACCTGCGCACTTGTCAGCAATTCTGATGAATGATGAAGATAGAAACAGGTCCAATTGATTCTTGCGTTTGTAGGCCTGACAAATGCTTACTCGAATTCGACACCAAACGTGAGCTGACGCGCATGACCGGGCAATGATTGGGAAGCCATATTGACCACGAATGACGTCTTGGTGAGTGGAAGATGAAATCCTGTATGAAGCAGCCAGCTATTACCGTATGCTAACCCAGGAATATGTTTCGCACATGTGTGGGAGGGAGGAAGCAAGCCAGTTGCACTTAAATGCTTAATACTTTGATCATTGCTGGCGTAGAGTCGACAGGCTGGCTGTTGTTTGCACCGAGTTCTATGGTCCTGTGTATTGTACTCGGGCAGAGCGGCCACCGCGATCCCGTGATGATTTGCATTGTTCTGCTATTAGTTGTCTATTCGGAACCTTGAAGGATATGCCAGGTCCATCATTGTGGTCACAGGAACTAGTGAGGGTCTGCGTGTGAGCAAGCTGTACGCGATCCGATTTAGCCAAGTGAACAATGATTTCTTTTGTTCAGAAGTCAATAAACAAGAGAATCTTCGTATCTCGACATTCAGGCACAAATATTGACTCATTACACGAGGACTGCATCCCAAACAAGCACCAATTGATCGACAATACTCTGCCTAACGATGACATTGACAGAAGACAGACCTGATTGGACAATTGATCACAAATCCCATATACATCATACAGACAGTCACATCATTGGTGTTAATCGAGTTTTTCGGTTCTAGGATTATGGCCCAGTACACCAGGACAAATGTTAGAACTGGTTTACAAACACTGGCACAACCCTTGCCAATTCTATGCATCCTCGCATACATAACTTACATTGCAACTGTCGACTGGTATACAAAACGCAAGATGTTGTACATTGATTGATACCTCCGGGAGAAAGATTATGAATTTAGGAACTATTCCAACTCAGCAATGGGAGAGCCCCTAGCCGATGTCCTCCTAGCATAACCAGGAGGCAAGTCCCCATTTGCCATCAAGCCGTCCCTCGATGTCCTTGATGATCCCGACGATGAATACGACACCCTCCCACGCGAATTAATGGTACCAACAGGCGACACTATCGACATCGCACTCCCTCGCAGCCCTGCCTCGCTAGCCACGTGCCTTGGAAACTGCAACGACGGGCGGCCGTCTAGTTCTCGAGGAGAAGCTGCCGAGTAGTTCTCGCGCCAGGCGACTGGGTCGTACATCGATACCACCTGGCTCTGGGACCCTGGGTATCTGGGGCTATCTATCTTCGCCCGGACGCTGTCCGTGGCTGGGTTGAATCCTTGGCCGTTTTCGGATCGTGGCTGTTTCCTGCGCTGGTACCACATCAGGGTGGATATGATGAATAGGACCACCATGATCACTCCGATCGATGACCCGATGGCTATCCCGGCGACCTGTCCTGAGCCCATACTTGCTTGAGAACTTTGGGTGGCGGTGGAGGCCTGTCCTGTAGATGATGAGGTGCTGGTGGAACGTGATGTGCTGGACGAGATGCTCGTCGATAGGGCTGTGGTCAAGGAACAATGATTAGAACTAGGTACTATTCGTATGAGACACCGTGGTATCTCGTATCTTGGTGTTGCTCACTTGGTGAAGGAGTTGCAGCTCCAGGCACAGCAGGGACATCGACTGGGCCCCCAGATAGAGCACACCGGGTGCTTCCCCTTGACTCGACACAAGTAGCCGTGGCACCACAACAGTATCCATCTCCACAGTCGACGGGGAACAAGACGGGACAGTCGCTTTGCCGCTTATAGAGAGGCATCAAAGCCTCAACTTCTGTGGCCGGCGCCATTTTCCCAAGAGTCTTGGGTAGGCATTTATGAGTGATGACCACTTGCGACCACTAGAATGATCCCCCCGGCCCAGCCGGTCACAGCATGGGGGTTGCTCTCATAGTTATCTATTGAGACCGGGGTGAATGCGTCTAGACAGATCCTCTGCGCAGCAGTCACCACCCGTCACCACCGGACAAAGCTAAGCCGGTACTAGGACTAGGCACGATATCATCACCAAATATCTTGATATCCAAGGCTATATGGACAGCCGCAGAACAATGATTGGGCCGACGTCATGCAGCCACGTTTTTCTGCTCTCGAATTGCCTGAATGGGCCTGGCAGCTGGAGCACGATCGATCGAACTCCCGTCCTGTTGGTGAAATGTTTCACCCCATGCCCATGCAGCATCCCAGCCGATTGGACATGTCAGCATGCCGTAGGGTGGGAAGGATGCGACCACAGGACGGGACGGCCCACCGAGGCTCGTGGGCTGCCATGTGAAGTCGACAGTGGAGAGGATGGTCCGGGAAGCCTCATCATTTGTGGCTGTCACGGCTGTCTCGGGTTCAGCCCAATGACATAGCGGAACACAAGCTGTTACCGTAATAGTAAGTAGTACAGCGATCGAGCTTTCGGGAGTGTTCGTCCGATGTGTTGTGTTGTTATTCAATGCTCAATTGTGGTCCCAACGGGCCGAGGCTCACTGGGTGTTGACGGCCAAGGACGAGTGGACTGCCATGTGGGGGGTTTTAAGGCTGGAGGAGGGTTGGGGGTAGTGGGGGTCAGTTGATGCGTTGGCGACGCGGTGCGGTGGTAGGAGTAGAATAGCCCAAGGTCTGGAAGTTAGACCTGACAAAGGACAAGCTGCCAGATTGTGTGTGATGTTGGTCACGTTCATCAGGCTCCAAGAAGGTGTTGGATTGTTGAGCGCGCGCGGATGTGCGAGGAAGACCACCACCACAATGGAGGCACCATCGTCCTGAGGACGGCAGATGACGGCAGAGTCCAAAATGGAGGCAGGACCTAGGCCATGAATGGTAAATCAATCAGTGTTGCCAGGCTGATCCTGGGCTCCCAAAACCCCGACATGACGAATTCCACCCTCCCCGGGCGGACAAGAACGATACTTTGTACCCTCTTATACCTCCACACTTTTCACTTAAAACGCATCTCGCTCATTTTAAGGAACATAAAGAGTACCGGGTTAGGCCTCAAGTGGTACTCAGCAGTGCTTACCGATACCATTTATTCTTGCCCTAGCCGCCCCTTTTTAAATTTAATTGCCAGCCTAAGTAAAGTTAATTTATAAAGAAAGGTTATATATAGGAATAAAAAAGTACTTTAAGGCATTTAAAATATAAGTTTATGCATTTAGCTAGCGTTTTTACATTAGCCAAATCTAGACTTCCCATAGAAAAATCATCGTTTTTGTCCGCCCGGGGAGGGTGGAATTCGTCATGCCGCCGAAACCCGTGCGTAACAATTTGGAGACCGCAGCCACCATGGCTGCGTTGTGAGCTCGCGTTCGTACCAGATGGAGTGGACTGCTTGGCAGCGCTCCTCGTCGAAGGTCGATGGAGCATTTATCTATTCTGGGAGACGGTTAAGGTGAGAATCATGACTGCCAGAGTAGCAATGCTTGAATAGTGAATTCAAAACCTATGATGTGCCCCGCTTGGCTGCCCCGTTGGCATTGGCTGCAGTATGGATTGAGTTAGTAGATGCAGTTTTGCAAGAGTCAGGTCACGCAGCCTAACAGATTAATATGGTTTGCTTTAACTCGACCTAGAGAAAAACCCAAGACGGTCCCAGTCCGTAATTTGTGTAGACTGGAAAACGCACCCTTCCCCGCCTCCATCCCTCGGGAGTTGTCAACAGGTCGAGCACTTGCGACGACCAGCAGGTGTGGGCATTGAACAGAGGAAGGACACGGCATGGCGTGTTGCTGTGTTGTCGTCGGTGCTTCGCTTCCAGAATTTCTGATCAGCCG
Organism: Diaporthe citri; assembly: GCF_014595645.1. Classification (NCBI taxonomy): domain Eukaryota; kingdom Fungi; phylum Ascomycota; class Sordariomycetes; order Diaporthales; family Diaporthaceae; genus Diaporthe; species Diaporthe citri. The sequence goes on from NW_025064846.1 coordinate 1,021,038, forward strand.
AGGCCTACGGACGCAGTGGGCCTGGCATCGGTGGGGCGTTTGAGCGGTGCCGAGTCCACGGCCTTCGGAGGGATTGAGGAGCCAGGCGCCGGTGCTAGGGGCGGATGGACCTGTGTTTCGCGCTGCCGTAGACTGGAACGAGGAGAGTGAGCTGATCTAGTCCGATCAGATCTGTAAGGTTTGGTCCGTTTATTAATGTTGCTTGGTCCGCTTGGTCCGTTTGGTCCGCTTGTTGAGGGGTTTGGACGGCTTTGTTGGTGCAGAGACGGATTGCCATTCCACGCCTTCCCAAGCCTCCCAGCGTTGCGTCTCCCTGCACGTCAAAGAACGTCAGGGAACGTCAGCCATGAGGGTGGGACCCGGCCCTACCGACGACCTCGGCAGGTGCTCCCCTGCCGTAGAATGTAACCCTGCCTCCTGCCTGGCACGTTTGCAGGGACACACGCACCTTTTGCCAATGCTAGACAATGCCTTTCACCAAACTCGTCACCCTTCTACCCTCCATTCGATCGCCCAGCGATTCCACTGTTGCATTGCGAAACGGCTAGGTGGCTGCGACTGCATTAACCCATCTGCACATGCTCCCGACGGCCTTTTTGACTCCACCGTGCCGGGCCCGTCGGACTTTGATTGCTTTTATCCTTGCCAAATCCGTCTCCGGTCATACGCCTCACGGGCTCAGTGAACACGCATTCCAATGTTGTGCAATCTGCAGAAGCAGAAACTGGACCAAGTAGATTGGGGCTGCTCCGATTGTGTTGTCGCGACCCTGCAGGGTAACTTTATCTCAACGTCGTTAGCGTCAGCATTGCATGATGCCATGGCACGGTGCTTTACAGGGGGTTGCCGAGGATCTGGTGGACCTAGAGAACGGCCGCTTGGTGCCCACAGCCAATGACGCCGACCCTGTTAACCATCATGCCATTCTGTGCGTCTGTGTATCTGCCACAGCAGACCAGCTCTGTCGTCGCGCATCCGCAATGATTTTCGTCGCCGAGGCCTGGACCATATATAATTCCATGCCCATCACCTCGACCGGGCCTCCTGTCTCCTCCTCAACCCACCCATACCTCACCTAAACTCCATTGTCCTCTTCACTTGCCAAGGCACAGGACAAGATGGCGGACAACACGGTGCCCATTCCACAGCCCCCAGGGCTGCCGCTTCTGGGGAATATCAATGATATCAACCCTGAGTTCCCCCTCGGATCCATGATCAACATGGCAGACAAATACGGTGTATGCTCGCTCATGTGTGCCCAATGTCCCCTCCTTGAGACCTCGTAACTGACGCATGCGACAGGAAATTTATCGCCTGAGTCTTCCGGGCAGAAGTGTAGTCGTCGTTTCTACGCAGGCACTGGTCAACGAGGTCTGTAACGAGAAGCGCTTCAAGAAGGATGTCGCCAGGGTTCTGGAGGAGGTGAGGGCCGGCGTCCACGACGGGCTGTTCACGGCACACGCCGATGAGCCCAACTGGGGCATTGCCCACAGGGTCCTCATGCCCGCTTTCGGCCCAATGAACATCCAGGCCATGTTTCCTGAGATGCACGATATTGCCAACCAATTGGCCATGAAGTGGGCTCGTCACGGTCCAAGCCAGCCCATCATGGTCACCGACGAGTTCACGAGGCTAACTCTTGACACCCTGGCCCTGTGCTCCATGGATTACAGGTAAATCTTTTCACGCCCAGAACATCCCCCGCGGCCTGTCTCATGAGATGTCTCGGAAGCGGTGTCAGGAGACATCTTCTCGGGTGGTACCTGCCACTGTTGAGCCATTTTGAGGCCCAACCTCTAAGACATCTGGCCATCTCAAATCGCAGTTTCTAACTGAGAGCGGTATAGGTTTAACTCGTTCTATCATGACGAGATGCACCCATTTATTGAGGCCATGGGGGATTTCCTGGTTGAGTCGGGCAACAAGACGAGACGCCCACCCTACACATCTATCTTCTACCGCGAGGCCGACCGCAAGTACGAGCGGGACATCGAGATTCTGAGGAAAACGGCAGACGACGTGCTCAAGGCCAGGAAGGAGAACCCTACCGACCGGAAGGATCTCTTGAATGCGATGTTGAACGGGGCGGACCCCAAGACCGGGCAGAAGATGTCTGACCAGTCCATCACGGACAACCTCATCACATTCTTAATCGCTGGCCACGAGACCACTTCAGGAATGCTGTCATTTGCGTTCTACAACCTGCTCAAGAACCCCGAGACATACCGAAAGGCTCAAGAGGAAGTGGATGAGGTTGTCGGGGCCGGACCCATCACCGTCGACCAGGTCAAAAAGCTCCAATACATCCAGGCTGTTTTGAGGGAAACACTGCGACTTACTGCGACCATCCCTACCATCTCGGTAAAACCACTTCAAGATACAGTACTTGGCGGCAAGTACGCAGTCGGCGCCCACGAGTCCATCGCGCTCTTGGTCGCCAAGTCTCAAGTCGATCCCGCCGTCTTCGGCGAGACTGCCCAGGACTTTATCCCCGACAGGATGCTTGAGGACAACTTCAACCGCCTGAACAGGGAATTCCCCAACGCCTGGAAGCCATTTGGAAACGGCATGCGGGCTTGTATTGGACGGCCATTTGCTTGGCAAGAGGCCGTTCTAGTGATGGCGATGTTGTTGCAGAACTTCAACTTCATGCCAGACGACCCCAACTATCACCTCAGCATCAAGCAGACGCTTACCATCAAGCCCAAGGACTTCCTCATGCGGGCTACACTGCGCCACGGCCTTACTCCGACGCAGCTGGAGCACCGTCTCAACGGAACCACTGCACCCCCGACCCCCCTCGAGAGCTCGGTGGCTAGTCTGTCATTGCAGCCAGGCGCGAAGGGCAAGCCGATGGCCATCTACTTCGGGTCGAACAGCGGCACCTGCGAGGCTCTAGCTCAAAGACTTGCCTCGGACGCGCCGAGCCACGGCTTCAGCGCCGCAGTGGTTGATTCCCTTGACGCCGCAAACCAGAATTTACCCACCGACAGACCTGTTGCCATCATCACCGCTTCATACGAAGGCGAACCACCAGACAACGCAGCTCTGTTCTGCAACTGGATCCAGGGCCTCAAGGGCAACGAGCTGGAGAACGTATCGTATGCGGTTTTCGGCTGCGGCCACCATGACTGGTCCTCGACCTTCCACAAGATCCCGAAGATGTGTGATGCAACAATCGAAAAGTTTGGTGGATCGAGAATAGCGCCTCTGGGAGTAGCTGACGCTGCAGATGGTGACATGTTCACCAAATTTGAGTCCTGGGAGGATGAGGTCTTCTGGCCCGCGATGAAGGAAAAGTACGGAATTGATGCGGACGGACAGGATGGAGAAGGCCTTCAAGGCGGACTCTCGGTCGAAATCTCGACGCCTCGATCTTCCACCCTTCGCCAAGACGTCAAGGAGGCTGTCGTTGTCGACGCCCACAATCTCACCTCCCCCGAGGCTCCCACGAAGAAGCACATTGAGATTCAGCTGCCCAGCGACATGTCGTACTCAGCAGGCGACTACCTGGCAATCCTTCCTATTAACCCGAAGGAGATTGTGCACCGAGCATTGCGTCGCTTCCAGCTGCCGTGGGACGCCCACATCACCATCAGTAGTCAGAGCCAGACGACCCTGCCCACCGGCTCATCCGTCCCAGCATCTGACGTTCTCGGTGCCTATGTCGAGTTAGCTCAACCAGCGACGAAGCGCAGCGTTGCCGCCTTGACGGAGGCTACCAAGGATGAAGAGACCAAGACCGCGCTCCAGAACTTGGGCGGTGACAACTACCTCTCTGAAGTTGGTGCAAAGCGAGTCTCAGTCCTCGACCTTTTGGAGAAGTTCCCGAAAGTCGAGCTCCCCTTCGCCACCTTTCTCTCTCTCCTCCCTCCCATGCGCGTCCGCCAGTACTCCATCTCATCATCGCCGCTGTGGAACCCCAACCACCTGACCCTGACCTACGCCGTCCTGGACGCCCCGGCCCTGTCCGGCAACGGTCAGCGCTACGTTGGCGTCGCCACAAGCTACCTGGCCAGCCTCGAGGTGGGCGACAAGCTCCACGTGGCAATCAGGCCGTCGCACGCGAGCTTCCACCTGCCGGTGGACAGCGAGAGGACGCCGGTGCTGTGCATCGCGGCAGGATCCGGGCTTGCTCCCTTCCGCGGTTTCGTCCAGGAGCGGGCTGCCATGCTCGGGGCCGGCAGGAAGCTCGCGCCCGCGATCCTCTTCTTCGGCTGCCGCAACCCGGGGCAGGATGATCTGTACCGCGAGGAGCTGGACAAGTGGGAGGCGGCCGGCGCGGTGTCCGTGCGCCGCGCGTACAGCCGGCAGCCCGACGCCAGCGAGGGCTGCGCCCACGTGCAGGACCGGCTGTGGCACGACCGCAGGGAGGTGCAGGCGCTGTGGGAGCAGGGCGGCAAGGTCTTCGTGTGCGGTAGCCGCGGCGTGGGCGACGCCGTGCGCGAGGTGGGTATCAAGATGTACGTGGATGCCGCCAAGGAGCATCACGGGAAGGACATGACCGCCGAGGAGGCGATGGAGAGGTTCGCCGCGGTGAGGAACGAGAGGTACGCCACCGACGTATTTGACTAAATCATTCTCCATCATGGGTTTATGGGTTGGGATTAGATACCGGGGAAGGCAGGCTTGGATTCATCAGGTCCCGGTTGATCGGAGTTCTTAGATTGGACAATTTTATTGATTTCAGGCTCTCTCATATTTTATGCACATATCTGCCGCCTTTCATAGCAATGCATCATGGTCGTGATTTGTCCTGATGGGCCTTGAACTCTTGCAGGAGCCTCTCCCTGCCCCCACCCCTCCTCCAAGCCCCTGACGGCGACGTCGAGCTCGGACACGGGCGCCAGGCCGCCCGGCCGGGGAGGGTTGTTGTCGAGGTTCGTGGGGAAGGCGTAGCCCTCGCAGATGGCGCACAGCAGGGCGTCCACCTCGTCGCTCCGGCCCTCCCTCGCGTGCCTCGCGACGACCTCGTCCCAGCAGGCGTCCAGCAGCGGCAGCGCGTCGACCGACTCCATCGGCTTGCCGAAGGGGCTGCTGATCTGCAGCAGGTTGGCCATGCGGTTGACGTCGGCGCTGATGTTCTCCCCCGCGGCGTGGAACAGCGCCGGGTTGAAGAAGATGCCGTCCCCGCACTCCATGGGCAGGGCGACGTAGTGCTCTTCAAAGTAGTCGACGAACTCCTGGCGGCGGTAGGCCATGTAGCCCTGGTCGAAGGTCTGCGAGAAGGGGAGCAGGCGCGTCGGCCCGCTCTCGGGCGGGACGTCTACGTGGGCGACGGCGCCCTGCAGCGTGAGGAACTGGCTGGCGACGTGCATCGCCCTCGGGACCTGCGCCGCGCCCTCGGCGGTCTGGAAGCCCAGGTGGTAGTCGCGGTGGCAGACCTGGGCCTTGGACCCCGGCCGCACGTTGTTCACCTGCGCCGTGACGCGGTAGCCGCCGCCCAGCCAGGCGGACGAGATGAGCCCCAGGAACGGGTTGCCGTAGTACTCGGCGAACGAGGCCGGGTCGGCGAGCGCGTGCTTGCTGAACGAGTTCCAGATGCGGTCGTTGCGCCCCGCCGCGGCGAAGTGGTCGCCCTGCGAGACCCCCTCGGCGCGCTCGCGCTCGATGATGGAGTAGAACGCCTTGTTCGCCCGCTCCAGGAGCGCCCTGTCGCGGAACAGGCCCTTGGTCACGAACACGCCCGGCCCGCTGTGCAGGACGCGGTACCACTCGTCCTGCAGGGCGCCGCGCCGCGCGGCCGGCAGGGCGGACAAGGCCGCCGGCAGGGTGTAGACGGGCACGTTGCTCTCGACCGCCGCCGCGAGGGGGTACTGCTCGCGCGTCGCGCGCTGCGAGCAGATGGAGGCGAGGTGGTCCAGCGGCGGGGCCTCGTCGAGGGCGAAGAGGCGCCTCACGGACCCCGGTGCTCGCGAGGGCGCGTCCCTGATCACCTTCTGTGCTGCTGCTCTTGCTGTTGCTGCTGCTGCGGCCGCCATGGTGTAGTGGACATGTTGTTCTTGGGTAGGGGCTCGTCCATCGTTGCGATGGGGGGAGGAGGCCGGTTTGATATAAGCCCTGTAGCTGTCCTCGGGCGGGGGTTCTCGTCGATTTGACCCTTTTCGGTCCACACTTCCAAGGTTCTATGCTGTTGGTGCTGCCACAGCGTGGCCTCCACTCTCGGCCCGAGACCGGTTTGCGGGGTGCGGTGCGGCTCTTGGTCGATTTTGGGGCTCTTCGGCGATTGCAACCTGTTATTTGCTCACCCGGTGATGGTCTTGATGCAGTTTATATCTATGGTACGTTGTCCTGGATTTAGTTGAGGATGACCATAATATCTTCATTGGAATTCTGAAGTAGCTCTTGAGCGTCATCAGTCAGCTGCGCGTTGACAGCATTGGATCATGGATGAGTGACTGACGAGTCTCCATGTTTGCGATTATTTTCACATGGACAACGGATTACACTTCGGCGTTATTCATGGCTGAAATGTCAACTGCTTTGCTTTGGGTTGAGGTGAACCAGTTAGAGATCCATACTTACCTGTTCTCAGGCCTTCATATTTCCCGAGGTCACAATATAAATGTTCTATTCCAGGCTAGCTAGGCCACAAGTAAATGATAGCAAGCCGCAGATTTGCAGAATAAGTAAGCATGCTCATCCTCAGTCAACCAGGTCTTTGCGATAATCATATCTTCATCTTGCGTTGCTTCTAGTAATTTTTCTCGACCAATGACAACTTTCCGATTCAAAACCACAGTGTCGGTTTTTCGTCTCTCACATATATCCACCCGGAAGAGGTCATATCCACAAGATCACCTCTAAAATGTCATTTCTATATGCTTGATCGAGCTTTTCCAATGCCTCGGTACTTTTCGCCGATATTTCCCATTCTCGTGATTTTCTGTTGGGTCATTGTCGAATAAGTCTCGAGTTCCGGAACTCAACCTCCGAGACTTGATCTTTGGAATTTGATTCCCGGACTCGTGTCCCGTTCAGTAAGAAAACCTTGCATAGGAACACATCTGGTTTTACGATACCAGATGCTGTTCATGTGCATTTCGTCATCTATTACCTTCGTCGGAAATCTGTATGCTGAGAGATGAGTTGCTGTTGATTGATTGTAGAAGGCGTCAAGACGTATAATCTGCATTGAGAAAGTGGGAACCCTGTACCATGAAAGTGAATGACTGATCACCCACCCCTGATTGTCATAGGCCCCTTAGATTTTTATATCCTCAGTGCACTCCCCAGCTTACAAGAACCAATGCTCGCATTGAGATAACCATTAACGCGGGGGAAAAAAATATGACACATCCTTTGCCCGATTGAAAGTATATGAGAAACGAACACTGGCAGGGCCCAGAGTAGGCGTCGGCATGGTTTAACGAGGCAGCCATCAAGGAAGCCCAGGACAAGAGTGAGAAGCTTGATCATGTTTCACAGGCTTGATCGTCAAGGTATGTGTGACTGAAAATTTCACGATGGACACTGGTCCCAGGGTAAAAGCACATGCTTCCCTGGGCTGCACTTGTGTATAGATCTAATGATAGAATGTCTCTGTTACACTACAGCCTTCGCGGAGACAAGTATCAGGACCGCTCATGTTGTACAGATTGGGCTCATAGCAAGACCTGGGAACCGCACCTGAAATCCACGGCAAATTCCTTATCTATTGCTTCAATACTTGTTTTTATTTTCAGAAGAAAACCCTCTTCACATAGGCGAGGTTGTCCTCGGGAAACGTGTTTCGCAACCCTGTCGTATGAGTCTCCACTTGTAAGGTATTCCGACGATCACCGATCCAAAGGCAGTCCTTTTGGGTGTCTGATACTGCATTGCTAAATTAATGATTCCAGATGCTCGAGGAAAATTTTGGCTACTCCGGTTCATCACGGTAGAACTGAAGACAGCTGTGGCACCCTGAACTGAGGAGAGGGTCCTGCAAGTGCAGAGCCCAGGGTCTGTATGCAGCCCCACTTCAGCGCTGGACCGTGCCCGTCGAAAATTTGAAATTTTCAGATGCAAACAAGCAAATGAAGTCTCAGCAACACGACATTCACTCATATTTTCAAAAGAACGGTACAAGCAGAACTGGCTTCAAGCACCGTGAACGGTAGCCTCAAGTTCACACGTCAAGCGTAGCGTCAAATCAAGGTCTGGGCTCCTCGTCTGCACCAGAGCAATCCAATCGTCATGGCACGGACGACGAGGTCTAAGGCGGCGGCGACCGCACCGGACGCCGTCACAACAGAGGCCACTACAGCAGACGTCACCACATCAGCCGTCACGACAAACGGCACTGCGACCAAGCCAGAGACGGAGGAGCCAAAGGATGACTCAAGATCAAGGAGCCAACAGCGCCGCGGTCTCAGGCGAAAGCTGTACAAAAAGGCAAAGAGGCACCAAAACACCGAGGAGCTGCACAAGACCATGGAGTCGGCAGGCACGCCGATGAGCAAGAAGGAGCGGTCGGCCCTCAGGGCGCAGGCGTACCAGCCGCACAGGGTGAGGGCCAAGGCCACGACCAAGAAGGTGTCGGACCTCGAGAAGCTCGTCAGGAAGCAGCAGGAGGAGATCAGGGAGCTCAGGAAGCTGGCGGTGGGCGGCAGCATCCCCAAGCTGCAGCCGCCCGCGAGCCCACCGGCGGAGGGGCCGGAGGTGGACGCGGAGCCGGACTCGTCGCCTGCCAAGATCAGGGATCAGCTGTTCGCGGATGCGGCGCGGTCGTCCGTTGGGGACGGCACGACCGTCCTGGAGGTGGAGGAGGTCGTGACGAGGCCGGCTGGCGACGAAGCTGGTGGGGAGCCGATGGAGGGCGTGGAGGAGACTACTGTGGTCACCAGTGTTGAGCAGGACGTGGAGTACCCAACCCTGCCGGCCGTGGAGGAGACCACACAAGTGGCCGAGCAGAACAGCGGCGACAAGCAGGAGGATCAGCCAGAGGCAATTGAGGAGGCAGCGAGCGCCGCTGCGCCAGATTCGACACCCAAGCTGGCCGCCGACACGCCGATCAAGTCGAAGGAGGAGGTCAGGGACTCAAGCGCAGAGGACTCGAACGCCGGCACGCCTCGCAACGTGAGACGATCTCCCAGGAAAAAGGCGAAGGGGAGGAGCTTTGCCGGTCATTCCTACGTGGGCTAGTGGTCCCGGCTTTTTGGGGGGAGGTAGGCAAACCGTTAGGATGAGGAGCGTTCGAGAAGGCGGGAGACGGCTTTTGCATCAACACATGGGCAGCTGGAGTGATTGCAGACTACGAATGGCATGGCGATGAACGCATGATTCTCTGGCCTGGATCTGGACAGGCACACAATAATCAAATTGCATGGCATGGTTTGATGTTTGTATATTCGGAGGCATAATGAGGCACGTCGGGAGTATTTCATTCGTGATTTCACCCGCGATGTCTCAATTTCTTCCTGCCGGCGTCGAATCAGCGTCGTAGAGACTATTCCGATGCCGCACCACTGGCTGAGACAACAGTCACGTTCTGGATATTCAACTCTGTACAGAGCGCAACTTATTGAGGGTTCTCTCAGCAGATCAAGACCGTCACAAGGGGGCTTAATGGGTGTCTCTGACGTGTTGATGGCACCCACCACCACTACTTTTAAGGTCATCGTGGGCGATGGCAGCCATGTGGGAGCAAAGAAGCATGGACAATGCCTGCCGATTTAGAGTTTGAGGCTGAGTGAATCCTGTCTGTCCACGGGGTGGGGGTGGTTCCCAAGGACGACCCATCCCGTCCGTGGTAGCTGGCCGTGGGGGAGAACATACTCTACCCTGTGTCCAAACCGTGCCTCTGTCTGGGGCAACGGCGTGTGCTAGGATGGTCTGCCTGACAGCCTTTCAGGGGACGTCGTACATCGGATGAAGGGGTCCAATGGCGACGGCCGCAAAATGAACGCTTCTGTCTCGCAGGGCGGCGAGTGGCCCAGCAGCGTCGTTCTGGGTCGGCACAGGGCCCTGTGAGTTGTTTGACTCAATGGCACACCGGCCAATGTGACTGCGGATGTCACGGGCGCGTGGTGATCCAGAAATAACAACTGTCTTGCACAGCATACTCTGCCTGGATGTGGCGCCCAGCTGCCTGGCCGTCGTTACGGATGGATCGCTTGCAAGGACATGCATACTCAGAGACAGATTTGGACCATAGTATCATGACCACGCAAAGTTCAATGATCACGTTTAGACATTATGATAAAAACATGTGGCAAATGAAGCGAGTCTTGCCGTACTTGCGGCGACAGGGAGATGGTTTGTTCATGTCGGGACGCCAAGCAAGCACCCGGCTGCTCGTCCGGCCTACCCGTCCATGTCCCTGCCACACCCCGGCGTCGCAGTGGGGTCAATCGCCTCCACCCCCAGGCTAGATCCACTCGGTAAGAGGGGGCCGGTCCCGAAGTCCAGGTTCAGCGCCCCAGATTCAGCTGTCTGTCAAGGTCCAGGGAGGTAGCTACCTGGCTCCTGCCTGCTTGCTGGACCATTCAAAGGCTGCCCACTTACGTATCCGGGTGGACAGTACAACTTCTGTGCCGCTTCCAGGCTTCCGCGTTGCTATTTTCCACTTGACCTGACCAGTGGGACGGGTGACTGGATTATCAACGTACCTCATCTGGCTGATGTTTAGCCCGCTGCTACTCACACTCCCCCATCTTGTCGTTACATGGCGTCACTGCAGCTAGACCGGCTGTTGCCGTTGCATCTTCTCTCAACAGAACAGAACAATAAATCAGAGCAGCTCATCCCCATCCTCCTCCTCCTCCTCCACGTCGACGAGCAGCCTCATGTGATCGTGTCCATATTTAGTCCTCTATCCTGCATCTGACCCCTGTAGGCCCCTCGCACAGCAGCAGCGCCACAAGAACCAGCAGCAGCGTCGTCGTCCTCCACGCTCAGCTGCACGCACGACGATCCAAGCCTGTCGCCTCGCTCCATTGATTGGCCGTCCGCCTGCAGCCGCCTGCTTCTGCCATCCCATCCCATCCTATTCCATGCACGTCTTCACCCTGCAGTAGCTCACATCGAGGCCACAGGAACAACGTCCGTCGACAGGCCGATCTCTACCTCTGGACTCTGTGAGCCTCACCCGCTCGCACCCTTTCTCGCACCCTCCATTCGCACCTTTGCACTCCCTCACCCGCACCCTCCTCTGGTGCATCCCTCTCCTGCCGTGCAATATAAAAGCCTTTTTTCGTGTCGTACACGGCTGCTTCTTCTTGGCCATACAGATCCGTCCGTCGACTGCTGCGAAGCACCCACATGCTCCACTGCCTCTCCGCGTGGCCACGGCTTCCACCGCAGCGTTGTCGGGCTTTTTTCGCCCCTCGAGATTGATCGCCTCATCTTTCTACACTTACTGCCTGAGTGATTTCTCGTATTTGAGTTGTGGCCATCTTTGGCCTCACCCATATCGCCTGCGTCCCACGTGCTCCGCCGCCGACTGACCCGCGTACGCGTGCGCCTGCCCGAACCTCATAACTACGCGACCAGCTCTTACCCCAAGAAATTCACTTACGGCTTTCCTGGAGAACTGAAAGCAAATATTGGACTTTCTGCAGCGAAATACTCTGCAGCTGCCTTTCTTGAAGATGGACCCGATTTCGCAGCAGTCCGACACCCTCATCAGGGAAGGCGAGCCCTCCAACCCGCGCCCCGACAACGACGTCAAGCCCAACTCAGCCGACGCCGTCACCAGTCCTGACGCCCCTCCAAAGCCCAAGGACGCCTCCAAACCCCAAGAAACCAAGGGAAAGAATGCTAAGAAGAAGTCTAAAGGCAGCAAAGCGAAGAAGGACAAGAAGAAGAAAAAGAAGAAGCTGGCCGCGATCAACGACTCCTCTGACTTTTCCTCCACCTCCTCCGACAACGACTCTACGGAGCCGGACTCGGATAGCGACACCGCAGATGATGAGGTTGTCGTACGCCGCAAGCGCACAAACAAGAAGCGAGAGGAAGCCCCAAGGTTGAAGACAGTTTCGGCTACCAAGAAGCACAAGGGCTCCGTCAAGAGCAAGCTGAAGCTTCCTGCTGCTTCCGGCTCAGATTCGGACTCGGACTCGGACTCTTCTCAGACCAGCTGGGACTCCTCCAGCGACGACGCGGAGGATGCCGAGCCCCGCTTAGATCGTCAGAAGAAGACCAAGGATCATCAACCCTTGAAGCAGGATGTCGGACTCCAGGTGGCTAGGGAACTCCAGCGGATCTTACAGCTTGCTCAAGCACGTGCTCCTCCTACTGCGGGTCTTTCTTCTCATGGTGGTTTAGGGTCTGCCCTCGACTCTGGACTCACTCCCGGCCTGCTGCAAAATTCGGGGAACAATTTCCCTCGATCAGCTGCGATAGGAGGTTTGCCGGCCACATATCCCTCCATGACCGGCGGGCGAGCTCGTCCCGCCTACGATGAACGTTTGGCGCTTCTCGATGGTTTAGGCGACCCACTGGGACGAGATACTGGTCTTCTCAACCGCCGAGGCCGCCACGGCGGCCTGGGCCCTGACAAGAAACTGCCTGGTGGTGCAGCCGATCCGCCAAAGCAGAAGTCCAAAAAGTACGACTTCAAGAGAGTCGACCAAGTGTGGGACAATTCGATTCACAACTTCAAGCTCCAGGACACAGCAGAGTCTGCCGCCGATAAGAAATACGACGGCTTCTGCTTCCACGTTCGCCGCACTTTTGACTGGGAAGGCAAGTACAAGGCCACAGTTGTGGATGTCAAGAGCAAGGCTCTACGTGAATGCCTCCAGGATGTCATAGGCAACATCAAGGGTGTCAGTCTTGTGGACGAGACGCCCAAGATTGACCCGAACGTGTTGTTCCTCTACCTTGAGGACCTGAGGAAGCATGCAAAGCACCTCAAGAGGCAAGGGAAGAGCCCTTCGGCAACCGACAAGCAGGAACGGAAGAAGGAGGTCAAGTGGCTGGAGGAGAAGAGGCTCCATCTCAAAGTTCTTGTAAAATACATTGATAAGGACTACGAGCACATCAAGAACAGCCTCTACCCAATGTTGGAGCACGGGCTCATCACGTTTGATCTCCTTTGGGCATTGTGGAAGCCTGGCACCCTCGCGTACACCACAACCTATGGTTCACACGACGAGCCTAGGGTTTTCAAGGTTGACACGGCAGAGAAGCATTACCATATCACTAAGGGTGAATTTTACTACGTTGACGGCAAGGTGAGTTGCAAGATTAAGGTTCGAACAAGTCTGATTGCTGACATATTCTCAGTATTTCGAGTACGATGGCAAGCAGTTTGGGTACGGTCGCATGATGGAAGAGATTGGCGACTTTCGCGGCGCCAAAAAGATCACGAGCCTTAGTTCTTATCCGCTCAAATACCACAAGAACGAGGAACAGATACGAAAGGACTTGATCGAGCGAGGCAAGAAATTTGCGTCTCTCAGTGGTGTCCACTACAAGTCGCATCACGGAATGGCGTACTACAAGAAGAAGAAATCAATCATCAAGGTGAATGTGAACGGTCGTGTGATGATTGATCCATCTATCCACAGGCGAATCAACCCCAACTATCCGATATCTCTTGTCCGCCCTAAGGAGCAGGACGTCCTTACTGAAGATGAAGAGTCCGATGAGGATGCCTGCTGTGCTGGGGGCTCTGACTCGGAGGACGATGGGGCTCAAGACAAGGACCTCGAGGACGGAGAAGAGAGGGTCAAATACGTCACAAAGGTCATCAAGGACAACAAGGGACGACTGTGTGTTATCCGCATGACAAAAGATGAGGCTGAGGAGATGAACACGGAGAAGCTTTCCAAGGTTGAGAACCAGGATGATTCCGTCATTGATGGCAGCAGCGACGAAGGCAAACCACAGAGCTCCAAGAAGACCCCCGAGTGGACTGATGAGGAGTACCTGATTGCAAGCCCCGTCGTACTTGGCTTCTCCTTTGGAGAGAAGCTCTGGCTGGAGTTCACGGTCTCTGGGGTTCAGGAAATTCGATGGAATGAGCATGCTTATGACTCTCTGGTCTTGGAGAAGAGAACAAAGGAGACGGTCAAGGTCAGCGCACTGCTCTCATGCGTCTCATGTGTGCGATATGAGCTAACGGTCAAGTAGGCCCTCGTCGAATCTCACAAGTATCATGCGACAGAGTCCATCGACGATGTGATACAGGGCAAGGGTAAAGGCCTTGTTTGTAAGCCGTCCCTCCTCGTCTCGTCTTCCCCGGCAGTAATTACTAACAACTGTTCAGCTGTCCTTCATGGCCCACCAGGTACAGGCAAGACGCTCACTGCCGAGGGAATAAGTGAGCTGTTGAAGTGCCCGTTATACATGGTCTCTGCTGGTGAGCTAGGCACCGACTCGCGCATCCTTGAAGGCGAGCTGCAGAGAATCCTTGACATATGCCACGCCTGGGGCGCAATCCTGCTGCTGGACGAGGCGGATGTGTTTTTGGAGAAGCGTAACATGCACGACATTCATCGCAACGCCCTCGTCAGCATCTTCCTGCGACAGCTGGAGTATTTCCAAGGCATCCTCTTCCTCACCACAAATCGAGTGGAGACCTTTGATGATGCGTTCCAGTCGCGGATTCACATTGCCCTGCGGTACGATCCACTCGACCTCAAGGCCAAGAAGACCATCTTCAAGATGTTTGTGGAGAAGGCCCGAGTGTCTCAGAAGAGCGACAGTGCGCCCTTCACAGAGGAAGAGTATAACACACTTGCCCGACATGATCTCAACGGCCGGCAGATCAAGAATACAGTCATCAGGGCGCAGGCACTCGCGGTCAATAAGGGTGAGCCGCTGTCCATGGTGCACGTCAGACAGATCTTGGATGTCCAGGTCAATTTTGACCGTGACTTGAAGGGTGGCACGGGATATCAGGACGCCATGAGGAGCTACTTCTAGGCCAGGCAGTTGGAAAACGGGTCGGAACTGCCAGTTCACCGGGGTGGTGGGCGTTACGATGCGTTTGGGCCTGCCGCAAGGCCAGTCTTTCTCTGCACTTCCCAACATTCTTTTTTACGGCACGGCACGGAGCACAGAACACAGAACCAGCAAAGAAAGCGCTGGATTTGGATGGCGTTATCTGGGGAAGTGGTTGATGAATTCTGACCGAACGGGTTTGAATATAGCAAATCTGGACGGTCTTGCCGGTCATTCTCATTTTGAAGAGACGATTTCCGGACACTAGGTTGCGACCAAGTAACGGCTCGGAGATCGGCAGTCAACGGCATCAACCTGGTTGAAGCATTGTGTATGTAGTCTATTTTTGTAAAGCGGCATATTATGCCTCTGGTTTGCTGAAGCTTGCCTCGTCATCATTATCTCAGTGAAAGCTCTCCGGTACAGTGGCCATGTAATGGTCACGTTGGGATAAAATGTGATATCATTTGTCAGGGCTCGTGTAAGTGAGGCTCGAGTCATGTCTTGCATTCACTGATCGCCGGCCGGAATCCTTCGAAAATTCCTGGAGCCCTGCGGTGTTCGGGACTGGGTCGTCGAGGATCTCATCCGGGAGTCGGGGGGATGTGATCAATACAGAGGCTGAGACTGTATATGCACATGTTCACGAACATGCTCAGCGATGTCTCTGTCCCTAATATGAGGTTACTCTGCAGGACGCACAAGAAAACGCCCCGAGTCCCGAGCGAGAGATAATGAGGGAAGCGAATGACTCTCCCCGGACTCTAGGTAATTAGACGGCCCACAGGTGTCCAATGACCGACTGCCGAGCGGGTCCTCACGGCTCCAATTTCACGGCCATCAACACCAACACCCCGGGACCGCAATCTCGTTGCCCTTGATGCTCCGGCCGCTAACCTTGATCGCGGCCGA
The DNA here is from genome assembly GCF_014595645.1 of Diaporthe citri. Taxonomy (NCBI): domain Eukaryota; kingdom Fungi; phylum Ascomycota; class Sordariomycetes; order Diaporthales; family Diaporthaceae; genus Diaporthe; species Diaporthe citri. The sequence goes on from NW_025064846.1 coordinate 1,036,824, forward strand.
TAGAGACGTCAATATAACTGGACAGTCCGGCCTTTCTTTCAAAAAAGTCATGAAGATGCAGCGCAAGCCTTTCACTCCGCATCCGCAGCCCCGCTGACAAAACACCCCCGTTGCGCCTCCGGCAAGCCTTAGTTCTACGCACCACTCCCCTTCCGCGGTGCGCATAGCAAGATGAGGTCCTCGACAAGAATGACCGGCACGCTCACCGGCGCCATGCTGGCCCTTGCCGTCAACGCCGAGCCAGTTCTGCGCAGGAACGGCACCGCGACGCTGGCGGGCCCGTCCCTGACGCACTGGCCCGCCGAGGCTGCGGCATCGCTGGATGCCATGATCGCCGAGAATGCAAACCAGAGCAGTGAGTACAGGCCTTCTCCTATCACAGTTCCCCGTCTCTCGGTGTCTTTAAAAGGGCTCCGGAATACATCACTTTAGGCTCTGTAGCAGGCTATTAACACAAACACCAGACTACGCCGTGTTCGACATGGACAACACGTCCTACCGGTTTGACCTTGAGGAGTCCCTCATCCCGTGGCTGGACAACAAGGGCGTGCTGACGCGCGAGTCGCTCGACCCGTCGCTGAGGCCGATCCCGTTCAGGGACAACGCGACGCACGCCGAGTCGCTGTACAGCTACTACCTCCGCCTGTGCGACATGGACGAGCTGCTCTGCTACCCGTGGTCGGCGCAGGTGTTCGCGGGGCTCACGCTGCGGGAGCTCAAGGGCCACGTGGACGAGCTGATGGCGCACAACGGGACGGTGCCCGCGACCTACTACGAGGGCGACGAGGTGGTGTCGACCGAGGTGAACCCGCCGCGCGTGTTCCGCGGCCAGACGGAGCTGTACAGCCGGCTCATGGCCAACGGCATCGACGTGTACGTCATCTCGGCGGCGTCGGAGGAGCTGGTGCGCATGGTGGCCTCGGACCCCCGGTACGGCTACAACGTCCCCGCCGAGAACGTCATCGGCGTGACGACGTTCCTGCGCAACGCGACGACGGGGGACCTCGTGACGGCGCGGCGGCAGATCGAGGAGGGCGGGTACGACCCGCAGGCCAACCTGGACCTCGTCTACACGCCGTACCTCTTCACGCCGGCGACCTGGATGGCCGGCAAGTTCGCCGCGATCCTGACGTACATCGACGACTGGCGCATGCCCGTGCTCGCGGGCGGCGACACGCCCAACAGCGACGGGCCGATGCAGTTCCACGGGGTCGACGTGTCCAAGGGCGGCGTCCACCTGTGGGTCAACCGCTCCGCGTCCGCGTGGGAGGAGATCAGCGAGATGATCGAGGACTTTGCGGGCCAGCAGGCGGACCTCGGGCTGGAGGTCACCGCCGACAAGAACTGGGTGGTTGTGCTGCCAGAGGACATCCTGTGAAGTGGTGAAAGTGACCCTGTGTGTGTTGTGTGGTGACCTGTGCATGAGTGATTCGATGCCTCGCAGGAGTGTGATGGTCCACACGAGTGAACTGTTCCAGTCCTCGTCACCGTTGTCGTCTCGAGCCGGTATGCCGTCAGACAGACGGCGGATTGCAGATTCAACGTGATCGTGAATCATGAATGCTACTGCCGCAGCCGGAATATAAATAATCACATAATCTTTGTAGCTTTAACTGCTGCACTTCGCCAAATATCATAACATGAAGCGACACAGCTCGAAGAACAGTATCTCGTCTTGAGCTCATGTCGATTCGGGAATCAACCCCCACCTCCTGCTGTCTGGGAGAGCCCCTCTCGGGGTTGGGGTACTGCACCCCACGCCTTGGCCTCACAAGCTCAGCCGCCAGCAGCCAGGGGCCTGGCTTGCTTTGGTGGGGCAGGCAAACAACCCCTGGGAGGAGGATCGCGTCAAGGCGCGTCAGGTCAGATAATGACGGCCGAATTGACTCGGCCCCACGTATCATACGGCGCTGCATTGTCCAGTGCAAGCAACCAAATTCCAATCTGTACATGGCCACATCGACTTGATGAGTTCCTCTTCCTTCTGACAGTCTCACAGTCTCCTCCATGGCATGACAGAAGCCTCGAGTAGTCCAGAATGGCCCACCCACTGCCGCCGGGCCTCACGCCTGCAGAGGTCTCGTTCCTCTGCGAAATGGAAATGGTGACGGTCGTCCCGAGAGGGCGGCTCGACGGTATAGAACTTCTCAGTGTTCGTCCTGCCTATATAAGCCGAAGCCTCACGATCATATCACAAGATCCCAGCTGACTGTCTGTCTTCCTCTAGGGCACAACTTCCTCCCTCCGACCACCACATCGTGCCCAGCTTCCCCTTTGGCTTGCCCTACTCCTCAAGAAGCAACGCCGCGCCAACATCGTGCCCCCAGCATGGCTACACCCACTATCACTCGCCGAGATCATCCGCCAAGAAACAAGAGAAGACGCGACGGCCTTCAGCAAACCACCCCCACCACCCGCAAGGGCTGACAGCCGCGGCGTCGCCCACCGCGTGAACACCTCAGCCCTAGGCAACGGCGACGACGCCAACCACGGCGGGACGCTCCTCTCGCCCCCCTTCCTGCCGAGCAGCACCGCCGAGGCGCCCGCCGGCTACCTGCCGTACCACTGGCTGGAGGCGGCCGAGATGCTGCTGGCGCACGCGGCGGACGACATGCCGGCGCCCGCGGGCGAGATCAGGGGCCTGCTGCGGGACCTGGTCGAGGCGCGGGCGGCCAAGCTGCGGGCCGGCACGACGCAGCTCGAGCAGTTCGGCGGCGGCGTCATGAACCTCCGCGGCGTGGGCGCTATGGAGCTCGCCGAGAACAGGGGGTTCGTGCTCGGCGTCGTCGACGGCGTGCGGAGGCTCGGGGCCAGCGCCGAGGCCACGCGCCGCGAGGAGGAGGAGGAGGAGGGCCGTGGAGGTAATGAGGACGAGGAGAGCGACGATGACATGGGGTTATGAGAATACGGGAAATACAGATGAATGTGGAATGGTGGTGTTTCGAACGACGCGGGAAAGAGGAGGGTGGCCCGGCATGATCCACGCGCTACGACTGTTATAACTGCACGGTTTATGTACGGTCTGCAGGAGACCAAGGAGGGAGGGTGGCGGATCTTGGGAATAGCAAGCATGGCTCGGCGTTTCGATAGGTTAACTTCGGGACTCATATATACAGGTAAATCAAAAGCTCACTGTTCGCATCAGTCTCATCCACACGGCAGCTCTAGACTCTTCTTCCTCCGCATCGTCACAAGCCAGCAATTTCAGCCTTCCAACCCACCCTTGCGGGCCACAACCCGTGCGGTGACGCAAACAGGCACTGTCCAGACCACCCCCGGTCGTCCACCCAACGTGTTCTTCGGACCTTTGAGCTACGGGTCGACATCATCCGCCTCTCTGTCGTCGACCTCGCCGACCTCTTCAGTATCATAGGCCTGGTGGTCATCCTCGTCATCCCCATCGCCGGCCTCGTTCGCGCTGAAGTCGTTGGAGCTGTACATGGGCTCTTCGGGGCTGAACAGGCTCTCCCACTGCGGCTTGATGTACCGCACATTGGGGACAACGATTGGGCTCACCCCAACGCTGCTGGTGGCTGGCGGTGATTCCAGGTCTTCTCCAGCATTGCCTCCCCCTGGCAGACGGGCTGCGTCCAAGGTCGGTGCGGCACGGTCGTCGACTGTGTTCTCTACCCCGCCGCCGGCTCCCGTGTCGCTGCCTGACCGGATGCCGGTTGCTGTAAGATTTGTGTCCTGCGGCAGGTTGGTAGTTGCGACCTGGTCTGCTGCTTGTTTTACCTCTCCGCTGATTTGCTCCACACTCTCTGACGCTACGACGGTTGTCGAAGAGCTTACTTCATGTGGCATGCTTACTTCCTGCAGCAAGCTGGTTATACGAGAGGTAGATGAGGTGCTGCCCACTGTCTTCTCTACTTCCCCGTCGATTTCCTCGGTACTCTCTATCGGCACGCTTGATGTTGACGGGCTTGGGTCTTGTGGCAAGACTGTGTCCTCTGGCCGGCTGGTCACATTGGGAGTTGCCGAGGCCGTGCCCACTGTGTTTTCCACCTGTGTTTCCTCGGGCAGGCTGGATATATTGGAGGCAGTCGAAGAGCTGTCCGCCGTGTTCTCTACCTCGCCGATGATTATTTCAGGACTCGCCGACCGACTGTTGTCGGCCACAGAGGTTGTGTCCTGCGGCAAGCGAGTTGAAACAGATGCAGTCAAGGTTTGATCTGTTGAATCTTCTGCTTTGCTGCTGTCGATGCCTTCAGATTCGACACTCGGTATCGTAGAGCTGGTATTCTGTGGGTCGCCGGCCACTTCGGAGGTAGTCAGGGCTTGGTCGGATGTGTGTTCCTCTTCGTTGCTGACTTCCTCAGCACTCGCTGAGCGACTGCTGAACAACTCAGAGCTCGTGTCCCGCCTGACCTCATGGGGAGACTTGTCGTCTTCCTCCACAGCAGCGGTGACATCAGGGTCACTGATTTTGGGTTCCTCTTTTCGGTCACCTGGCCACTTCCAACATGGGCTATGGCTGCCCCTCTTGTCCGGTAGCCATGGAGTTGGTTCTCGGCTAGTTGACTTCTCTCCGGCCTCTGCTGCTTGTCCTTCTCGATCCTGCCCTTCAAACTCGGCTGCGGGCTGTGTCCCGGGCTTCTCTCCTTGCCGCGGTGAAATGATCCCCTTGCCTGCATACATTTCAGTTGGACTCCTTGGACTCCTTTCTTCGGCTTTCGAAACGTCAATTTTGCTCTGGGGGTCTGCTATGCGAGCTGGAAATGGAGGAAGAGGCTCCTCACGCTGGACAGGGGAAATCTTCTTGTGAGATTTTCTCATCTGATGGGTGCTCTGATTTGACAGTTGTTCGGTCCGAATCGCTGTCGTCACTCGCCCCCCGGGAAGACTGTTCACTTGGGCTTGGTTTGGCTCCTGAAACACCACCATCGCCAGTACTGGAGCCTTGGAGTTCTTCACTTTCCGTCATCTGAGCGTCTTCCACCTCTGCCTCGGGTTCGGTCATCTGAATGTCTTCCTTCTCTGGCACAAGATCCTGTGCTTCTTCTTCGTGGACCGCTTCCTGTATCACTTCCTCTGCACTTTGATCGATTTCTGTCTTCCCTAGTAAAAGTTCTGCTCTTTCCTGGTCAAATTCGTCCCAGAAGGCTTCGCGATCCATCCGAAGCCCAATTCTGAACTTCTGTAGTTCATCCAGCAGCTGGTCCGCGGCTTTCATAAATGACTGTGTGACCCATTCAGACTTGTATACGTCCAAGCCCAATACCTTCTCCTCGAGTATTTTCGCATCTCTTTGAGACTCTGATACTCTCGCGGCCCAAGCACGCTTACTCCTGAAGTTCGGTTCCGCTGCCATTTCTTTGTCAAAGGCTTCTTTCCACTCCGCCATGTCGCGCGTCGCCAGAGTGACAGACTCTGCGAGTGCTTCAGCAACCTCGCGGCCATCATGGTTAATCGCATTTTCATCTCCCTCCTCGCCATCCTGTTCCTTGGTCGCTTGAGTACCATCTCCATCTGTCTCAGGCTCTTTCTTATCTCCCTCTTCTCTCTCACCTGCCCTCGTCTCGTCTCCTGTCTTCTCATCTTCATCCATCGCCTCGCTGGTGTCCGTGCCTTCACTGGGACCACCCACAATGACCATGTCGGCCCGCCATGATTCAAGCGTCGATATAGGGACGTCAACATCAGCAGCGTCTTGGTTCCGAAGGTCCTTGCTCCACCTCACTGCCAGCCTGCGTATTTGCCTCTTGATGTAACGCATGTCCGCGGCGGGACGTTCCAACCACGTCAGGAATTCCATCCTCGCGAGCCAGTGAGGCTCCATCATCTGACGAATTTCGTCTTCGATGACGGCGTCCCTCAGAATGTCCCTCAAATCTTTCTTTGTAAAGCGCACAGGGCCTGGCAGTTCTTCATCCATGGGAGTGCCTGCTTCTGAAGTGTTTCCTGCGAGGCCCGCCGCGATGGCCGCTTGTGCGAGTCGAGACGCCGCAGCGACATCGGTTTCCGAAACCCTCTTTTCATGATCTTTTGTTGGCAGTTGTATGGGCTGAGGCTCTACAGGCTGAGGCTCTACAGGCTGAGGCTCTACGGGCTCTGGTTCTATCGGCTGTGGCTCTATCGACAGTGTTGCTGTAGGTTGTGGTTCTATCGGGTGTGGTCCTAGCCCCCTCCCGTGTTCCGTAGCGGTCCGCTTGACACTACCCGCGACAGCTTCATCCTGAGCGGGCCGTTTCGGAGGCCGCGTCCTTGGACCCCGTCGGCGTACACCCATGTCAAGGCCTGGGTTGAGTTCTACTGGTGGCCCGCCATTCTCATTGAGTTTCTTGAGCATAGATCGAGTTAGTCGCGGTGGAGTCGAAGCCTGTCGCTTCCCGCCACGACCGGACGAATTGTCGTCTCCCGCACGTTTCTTAGTTGGCGACTGCATCCTGACTTCAATTGTGTCCATCTCCTTCTGTCTTCAGATCTAGAATGCCAGTCGGCCGGCTTCTGGTCAAGGAATGAGGGGTTCACTGCAGCTGCTCAGACGTCGAAGACCGAATGCTTCCCTGAGCTGCATAAGCGCATAATTTGAGGCTGGAAAAAGAACATTTATCGCATTCACTAGTCGTTTGGCATGTCAGACCGCTAGGCGTCCATGACGGAGATCAAGTCGGGCTATTGCAGTTTCATGTTTGGCTGAGTCTGTCTTTGTTCGAGTGCAAGACTCTTCCTGTTTTCGGACACGGCAGAACACACAGCCAGTTACAAACGAAGCACGTCTTCCGTAAATCATTGGCACAAACAGCCAATGTCCTAATTGGTTGTGGAGGACGGGTACTTCAAAATCGTGACAGCTGAACTCGTCCTGATTCGAGAGCGCTTTCATCATGCTCGGCAGTCTCGTCATATGTTACATGTACATAATTGATTGTTGATTTTCACGTGGTTTAATGTCAACTGCTTCCGCTTTTGTGAGTCCTTGAGATTGGGAAAGCATTTTGAAAATCAATAGCAATGTCTTTTTGTCAGTGATGAACTTCCATAATACCGGTGCCAGGCCACTATCCACCGATCTCAGTGGCTCTCACGTTGCAAGACAACGGTAGACTTGGACGACTCCGCATGATGGTCATTAAATATTGGTGCAAGGTGCTGTGATCTCATCTGAGGTTACTTTCAAGTATGGACTTAAGAGATGTGGCAATGCCACAATTGCAGTGTCGAACAAGTTGGTGTTGTGGAAAGCCGTGAACTCGAACCATCCGCGAAGTAATTTGACGCTGGATTCCCTACCAATGGAATAGTTGCCTCGATAGTCATGTAAATCGAGACAGACCTCTCTCCATAGAGGTCATGCAGCAACTGGTCACTCCGTTATGCCTCTCCAAGATGTTGATTGTGCCAAATCAAATGACCAATCTCGAAACGTATCCAGGCGAATATGATTGGCCGCTCTGCAGTGACTTGAATAGACAAAGGGCCTCGACGTAGGCTCCGATGTCACCACGATTCGAGGCCGAACACAAAAGATGTGAGATTTGTTTCAGGGCTCACTGCCACTGTGTTTTGGACGGCGAGAGTCTCTGTTCTGTTCCATTCCTACCTTCCTCTTGACGCCATTCAGGGAGTGATTTAGCTTCAATGTTGCCACGTCATACCCACTGCATTGTAAATTTTCCTTGAAGTTGACAACACGAGGCAAGCGTTCTCTGAGTCAGTCCAGGCATCTGAAGGACCATAACAGACACCTAATAGGTAGACATGAGGGAATTCGTACGGCAGCCTGCCGCCTTCTCTGGCAGCTTCTGGCCATCTTCTGTGTCAGATCTACGGATGGGAACACAAAGATCAAGAGATTCGGAGCCTGATAGATCAGAACGCTGAACACCTTTGCCAGGCTCAACAGGCACCTCTAAAAGTTACTGTGGCAGCATGCATCAACAAGAGCCTGGAATCTTTCAAGTGATAGCTACAAGTCCATTATCAGTTGATTCCTGCGGTGGCCTAGTCACGGCCCCTATTTGCAAGCCTGATCCAGTGGAAGTGAAGCCTCACCAAGGCTATATATAATCTGTCGTTTTACTTCTATTTCACCCCGCCATCAATTTTCGATTTTACAACACAACTCTTCCCTCTCACATCCACGGATCATCATCTTCCATATTCATCATCCCATCTTCTTTACCCTACAAGACTGACTCCAGCCATCATGTCTTATCAAACACCCAAGGAAGCATCCATTCCTCCCCATGTCAAAGACAACCAGGAGCATGTGCCCCCCAATCAAGCCTCATCTGTCCAATGCAGTGCACATGGTCAAGTTGTGGGTCACCCCTCCAACTTGACACTTCTTTCCCCCAAAAGCGCAGAAGACTCGGTCTCAAGCTCTCAGAGTTTTGGCTGGGTTGCGAAGCTCGCAGATTCCGAGACACCTGAGCGCATGTCTCGACATGACATGGCTCATGAGCGTCTGATGCAGATCATTGAAGAGTCTGGCCAGAAGACTGTGGCCGTTCCTGACATTTCCAAGGCTCAACAATGGTCCACCCAGCCTTCTTCGATCGGTGAAACTGTTCACGACCTCCGCATGCCCATCCGTCAGCCTATTCAACCGCCCTCCACTCGTTCTCTCTCAGGTGGTTCTTTTGAACCCACCTCCACCTCTGAGGTACTCGCATCCGACAAGTACTACTGGCCCATGAACAGCATTCATGGCATCAATGGAACTCCTTTTGAAGCCGTGTGCGTTGCGCAACCTGCCGCCATACACCTCGGCCACTCGGAGAGCAAGTATTCCAAGCCCATGCTGGTAAGCGACAAAACCTGCGGTACTCCCTTGCTTGCAGCGAAGAAGTCAGCCCGTGCTGACGAAGATGATGCGGCGACCAAGGTGTCTTTGGGATTCAGCCCCGACTACCACGGCGACCCCTACCTGTTGCGCAACCAGTCCGCCAACATCCCCGACCATCTCAACTGCTCTCTTTTCCTCGTCAACCTGCCCTCGAGCCTCACCACCCACCGCCTCATCGCCGCCATCCACGCCATGGGCCCCACCGGACGCATCTACGCCACCCACATCAACGCGCCCGAGCCCGACCGCAAGCACTACGGCTGCGCGGCCAAGGTCATCTTCTTCGAGCTCGCCGCGGCCAAGGCCTTCTACAAGGCGTGCGAGGAGCGGGGCTTCAACGTCGACGGCTTCGCGGTGCGCGTCATGTGGAACCGCATCAAGACGGCCCAGCAGGACCACGCCAGGTCGACGACGCGCGTGCTGCTCATCGGCGGCAAGCCCGACTTCGTCAACCCCGTCACGCTGACCGAGTACTTCTGCACCAAGCTCCAGTTCCAGATCGACTCCATCATCACCCACAGCGACGGCCTCAGGGGCGACAGGGACGCCGTCGTCGAGTACCGCTTCGGCAGCTTCCGCTGCCAGGCCGAGGCCGCCAAGATGGCCCTCGTGCGCGAGCACCCCGAGGTCCGCTGCTTCTTCCACTGCGACCCCTGCGACCCGCAGCACTGGGCGCCCACGAAGCCGGTCCCCGTCGTCCGCCCCACCGCGCCGCCGCCGGACTTCCCGGCCGTCCCTCCCTGTGCGCCGCCGCGCAGGCGTCCCGGTTTCCAGACCTGGGCGGGACTCCCGGTCGTGCAGGAAGATGACAAGGAGCAGCGGGGTGTCTTCCGCCCGATGGGCGCTGCTTTGGGCCAGTGGCAGACCTAGTCGCGGCTCATCTACTCGTCCACCCCATGGGGACATGGTCAGCCTGTCAGTTTTGAGAACCGAGATTATTCAGTCACCTTGAGCACTGAAACTGGGCTCCCACGTTGTGTCGGCCATTGGTAACTTATCCATCCTGTCTGAATCCCGTCATGCTTTGATAAGCACAAACCTAACTGACTGTCCCGATTCATGTACAGAACCTCGACGAAATGTACGAACATTCTCTGCCACGCAACTCCTTGGTAGCATCAGCACTACGTTTGCTTTGTCCTGCAGTGTGGTCACTACACCTCTTCGATGGCATCCTTCGGACACCGTCGGACGAGATCGAGTTGTGAGGAAGGTTCAGAAATATGAAGGGCGAGATATTGGGGGGTTTTTGCTGTCAGACAAGACTTGTGGCGGAAAAATTGTTTCCTTGGGGTCCATCCCAATGATTGTCTCTCCTGGGGCTGGAGTTGGTCGCAGTATCCTTGGGAGATTTGCTCCGGGTTGGGTCCTACACCAACTCGGCACAAGTACACACTGGACATTTTTGGAGCCTCATCATCAACCACTTTCTCCCATTATCCTCGTCAATTATGAGACCTCGAAACGTGACGTAGACACTTGTAGTCCAAAGTGACCTTTCCCGTGAGCATGTCTCTTCAAAAGTCTTTGTATTGTCACACCTTCCTACGCCGCCTTCGCAGCATTATGGTAATGCTGGGTAAAGTCATACCTTACATCAAAGGTTCCCATGAGCAAGTCCTTCAAGAAAGCCTTGTCCGTCTGTCCCTTGGTCAACATGTGCATGAATTCGTCCCTTTCATACCTTGTTGCGGGATCTTTGTCCGACACGCGTCGGAAGTTCTCCTGTGAAATAGGGTCGATGACCGTCTTCCACTTCTCGATCCTCTTCTCACTGTACAAATCCAAGATGGAGTCGTCAGCTTTACCGTCCCATCCCAGCGAGACAGTCGAAGAGACCGCCACAGTCGACGAAGCCCCCCGTGATGCCGAGTCCACCCCATGGGTTACAGAGATGCGCGGCGTCGGCGGCGAGGAGAACGCGGCCGACTCGGAACTTGGTTGCGCATCGTTGGTGCATCTTGTAGGGTGCGATGTTGATCAACTTGTACTCGTCCGGCTTCGGGTGACCTGGGAGCATGGTCTCGAACTTCCATGGCTGCCTTTGCTTGTACTCTTCAACAGATAACCCAGGTGTCTCGCCATAAGTGACGCGATAAAGTCCATCCCGGGTAATCCTTGCTGCCATCTTCGCGGTTGGTTAGAACCCTGTATTGATCCGCCAAGGGAGAAAAGGACCAAAACTCACAAAGAAGTGTTCGGGATGTATGATGAAATTGGCGTCGTCGAAGCCGAACTTCCCCTCAAAGTCATAATAAGTCTATTACATCGATCGTCAGTATGAATGACAGTGCGAACAATACTACTCAGTGAGTGCGGTGCCACTCTAGAGCGGATACTTACGTTGGTTGCGATAATCTGCGCATCCCACGTAAATCCAGGGTAGTCATTGCCAAACAACGCCCTCCTGACGGCGCTGTTCGCCCCGTCGCAACCAACAATGTAGTCAGCCTCAAGCCTCTTCCTGCCATCCGGAGCCTCAACATCGACCCACGCCTTCTTCTCATCCTGGCCGACGTCGACAACCTTGTGCTTCCACAGAACATTGCCATTATACTTCTCCACAAAGAGGTCCAGCATGAGCTTGTCCAAGTCCTGCAGCGGCAGGCACACGGTGCGCGCGTCGTTGCCGTCCACGTTGGAGATGACCTCGGCGTTGAACCCGGCGATGTAGCCGTAGTCGTCGGCACGGCGCCAGCACATGGTGTCCAGGGTCATGCCCTCGGACTTGATCTTGTCCAGGACCCCGGCCTGCTTCAGGTCCGGGGTGGCTGCTGGGCCGTAGTGGGCTGCACGAGGCTGTTGGTCTAGCTCGTGCGACATCTCGACCACCGTGACGGGTATCCCATGTTTTGAGAGCAGCAGGGCGAGCAGGAGCCCGGACGGTCCTGCGCCGACGATGATGATCTTTTCAAAGCCCTTTCCAGTCATATTTCGAGCGTATGCGAGAGTAGAATAGAAAAGGGTGTCGAGGCTCTTGTGTTGCGTTCGGCGATGCAGGCCGTACAAATGACTTGTGTGGAAAAAAGCGAACGCTTAATCCGTCAGCGGATCAAGCCTTATATCCTTCAACAACTTGAGCCACAATGGCTTGAGCCAGGAGTTGGTGTTCGGAAGAACGGGGTGCTCGGTATAAAATGTACAAGCCGAACGGGTAAGACCCGCCTAATCCACCAAGTGTTCAGTCTAGTGACCTTGTGTGAAGCGATTCCATCGCAAACATCTCGGCATCAATGATCGCCAACTTTGCGGGGAAAACGCTTCTTCATCCACTCTTGAAGCCGCAGCGGAGTCAGGTAGGGTTAGGGGAGCAGCGAAATTCCCCGTCTTTTCACCAAGTCCTCAATGTCACCCAAGCCGGAGTAGACTGACCGTAGCCGCTATTTTGAGCACAATATCATAGAATCATACAGCGTGTTTCTTGGGTCCTATGTACTACCTGGACCAACTCCGCTACACCATTCCTCGAACACTACTCGGCGGTTGCAGTTCAAAGTTGTCAAAGCCAGAGTTACCAGGCCTGGACGGAGAATGTGCAGGAAAATGATGCCCGACACCATCAGGCCGCCTTTTCGTCTTGCTGGAATCCTGCCTCGGCATCAGCGGTGCAGAAGACCCGAGACTCTCCCGCCTCAATGACCACAGCTTGTCCAGCGCCGTCTTGAAGTCGTCCAGGATGAGAGTGTCGGTGAGGCACTTGAACACCAGCGCGAGTTTCCAGAACGGGTTGACTCCCGTTGGCAGCGCGTCTGAGAACACGCTCGTTACCGAGAGTATGTCGAGGAGGCAAAATATAACACTCAGGGCCATGGCGGCCAGCATGACGGCGAACCGTGGGGATATCGTGATGACCTGGCCAAAGGTTATGTCGTAGTGTCGTTTGAGGGTCCAGATCAGCTTGATGCAGGCGGCTACCCACCAGGGGTCGCGGAAGATGGTCTCGATGGGTCTTGTCTTTGAAAAGAGGTGGCTGTTGGGGAGGTCGTTGAAGAAGGTGAATGTCGCGTATATCTCCACTATCCAGTATGGCTGCACGAGGAAGATGGTACAAATGAAGATGCGACTGCTCCGCGTGCTCATGAAGGGCTTGATCTTCATCCAGGCGATAACGTTGTGCAACCCGTTCGACATATGAAGACACGTGGCGGCAACAGACAGCCACCATCCATACGTTGGGTTCGCCCAGAACAGATTGTAGCCCTGCCATCCTCCGAGAATAAGCTGAGTGCATGCGATCTGAGTCAGTTAGCTGAGACTATGAGATGATCCACACACATTCTGTCTGAGGCACTTACTTCAAGGAAAATCAGCCTGTGGAGGAGAATGCCCTTGCGCATGTTCGCAATTGTGATACCCATCATGACGACTATCGCGCCAATCACTGCACACATGACCCCAGGTAAGTAAACGAAGAAGCTCAAGTTGCACACACGGCGCTACGTACTAGACGCGAAAATAGCATTAGCACCGCATTACTTGCCAAGGCCCCCGATAAAAATCGTGCGGGATTGCAGAACAGGTTCCTCGTCTGATATCTGGAATCCCAAGCAAGGGGGTTGAAGCTCACCTAAATCCTTCGGCCCAGCCTTCTAATATGATTGCCGGGCGCTCTATCGGCGGGTTACTGGCGGTAGCCGTGACCGCCCTGGACACCAGTCCACCGGTACCACGAAGAGGGCTCATGATACACTCGGCCGGGTTTCACGTCGTGGCGAGGCTGTCGTGGCGAGAGGGGTTCGAGTAGCCATGGGAGAAGCCCATCGAGAGAGAGAAGGCGTGCGGCCAAAAGTGACAACGTAAGAATGCTAGCGCATGTTTGTCGGATACCACAAGTCCTTTTATACGCGCCGTCCATGTATGACCCGAGGTAAACTGACGTAGCGTAAGCGGCAGAGGTGGCGCGACGTCGACTGCAGAGCACTACCGAAGATGACCACCAGCTGAAAAGCACGCTGCAGGTGTCAGGGTTGCACATCCAAATACACCCCAACCAGAGCTCAGAGCGTAAATGAGCGGGCATGCGACCAGTGGGCGATCACCAGGCTTCCCTCAATCCTTCCTGTGAGACGGTAGCGGCCCCAAACTCTCCCCCACTCGGCCTGAAGGTCCTTTTGTGGTTGCCACAATGTAGGGTGGCACCGCTGTGGAGGGCCGGGAACGAGTGTCCAAACTTGGGGATTCCTACGCACTTGTAATCACGGCGTCTTTGGCTTTGGCCTGCACAGCAGGTCATTGGACAAAGCATGGATCTGGTGATCCGGAGCAGTAAGCTCACCTTCGGACTACGTTAGTGGTCTTTTGGATACGGTGGCCGAAGGCATTCCAATTGGGTACCGAAGAGCTCGGCAGAAAAAGTGCCTTGTAGGGCAAAGGTACTCTATCTTGTCTCAGCCAAGTCCGATCCCATCTCTATACACGTCCAGCCAGTGTTTCTGTTGGCAGAATTTGGTCCTCCTGGCAGGAAAGCCATAAGAAAACTCGTCACCTGGGGCTCCTATGGGTCGGGGCTTCAGGTCCCTATTCTTCACTTAGGCAACAGAATGCAATGTCAAATACGTCGTGCCACGAGACGTGAACACAACAGGCATGCATCGGTGGTGAAGAGACTTTCCCATAATACTACCCCTGATGTCGCATGGCCAAGACATCCGCCTGCACGGTAATTAGTTTCTTAGTCTCATACTTCCGTGGTCCGTCTCACCGAGATTTGCGCCGCATCGGTATTTGATATCAAGGTAGCATATGTTTAACTCATCTGCAAAGCAAACCACCCCTTAACGATTATCATCACCTCCTTTTCGTGTTCCCGGGCGACTTACATGAGAAATCAACTGTAACGTTAGCCCTACATCCCTCCCAACCCAACAGAAGCGATTCACATAAGAACACAGACGATTTGACAATTATGTTATATATGTTTGAGTTGAAATATGCCCAGATACTACAGGTATGCATCCATCTCTCTCCGTATCATCACAATCACTAGAATATGAGCGTGCAACGGATCGCAGTGCCATCCAATGATTCTGATACTGCGTCACAGTCGGGAGCATAACGTACGCGGCCTGAATGCCTACGAAATGGCCTTCTCGACTCGTCCGATGTTTTCCAGCGAGATGTGCTCCTCCGGAAGAGGCTCTATACCTCGCCCTCCCCATCCCATGGACGCTGGATCCAGCCTGCTGGCATCAACATTTCTCTTGACCGCTTCCCTGCTTCTTCGTAGCATCTCTTCCTGATAGACTCCTATTGCCTTCTTTGTACTGGATCCGTCGTGGTCGTTGGAGGGGTCAATGTTGCCGATGCATTCTGCGAGCTTCAGTGCGTCTCGCATAGCATGGACGCCAGCCTCTCCACGGGCTGATGCATGACACAAAGTTATTGTCAGTGTGCTTTCCTTCGTTTCTAGTCTTTTCTGCAGTCTTGAATCTTTCTGCGGAACGGCTGTTGGGATATAACTTACTAGGGGGCATGCAATGGGCGGCATCACCGAGAAGCGTCACGCGTCCGGTAGGCAAGTCCGGCAACGCGAGCGCACGCTGAGGGAGCGGGTTCCCGCGCAATTTGCTCGCGGGGGTCAGCTCGATGACTTTTCGAAACTTCGGAGGCATGTTACGCGTGGTCCGGGCGACAAAATCGTGCAACTCGTCCGGCGACGCTGTGTTGGTCCAGTGACTTGGGTCGGCGGCGGTGTCATCGAACCACATGGCAAACCAGTAGTATTCTCCGGATCGCCCATCAGGCCGCACGCACTTCAAGGCAGAGAACATGTGGACGGTTGGGAGGCTCGGGTCTGTCGGCTCAGAAGAGAAGTTGGAGCGTGACGAGTGACCCAGCCGCAGCTCGTTCTCAAAGTCGCTTCCGGATAAAGTCACCTCGCCACCGATGCTGACGGAAGGGAGTATCTGAGGCTTTACTTCTGGACCCAACCACTGGGTCCTGACTAGAGGCGCGTGTCTCGTGGTTAGGTCGCTTCAAATTGAAAACAAGGGAAGAAGGGGTGGCTGCGGTGGAATATCGTCTCACTTACGCCCACTACTCGCTCCGTCTGCGCCGACCAAGATGGTTCCGGTTGCACTGGTACCATCTTCAAATCGAACCGTCACAGATTCGGGCGACTCTTCGAAGGAGATGGCGCGTTTGCTCATGTGGCACGGGATGTTGGTGGTCAGGCGTTGGCGCAATAGAACGCGGTCGGCGCGGACCATATCCAGCATGCCTCGCGATGTCACTCCGTAGCGTACACCCGGCTGGTCTGACCAGTACACCACAGACTGCGATGGCAAATCCAACGGGACTAAATGGCTTGTGAGAGCCAGATTCGGCACATCATCCGGCATGGCGGCGAGGAGCTGAGGAATTATGCTGATATGTGTTCGCTGGTCAGTGTGGGTGTCGCTTTGTTATCATCGAAATTGCTTCCTTTTGGGGAGCGGTAGTCCTCGTCAGCACTCTCACCTGTGAATATAAATACACCATCCTGATGTTCGCCAGTCTGGGTCTCGCTCGAATATCTCGAACGAGATACCTCTTTTGCGCAGAGACTGGGCCAAAGTAAGTCCTCCCAGTCCTCCGCCAACAATCAGAACGTGTGGCTTTGTGTCCTTCATGTCTTTCGAAGGAGTGGACGTCCAAATAGAAGTACAATGCCGAGTTGGTAGAATGATGGGTGAATGAAAGCTTAGTGAGATGTCCTCACTCTACCATTCGACTGAAACAACCTGATGCCAAATTTATAATCTTTGAAGGCCCGCTCGAGCCTAGTTGTCATCCCAGTCGGCTTCCGAGCACGGTCGACGGTGTGCTCATCGCGGGTCGGCATCGGATGACTGTGAAGTCGCGAATGGCATAGAAGACCCCATTGGGGGCTTAGGTCGGGTTGCCTTGCAGCCCGCGACGGCGAGTCAGCGACAGATCAGCTGCATCACTTATTAATGAGATGTAGTGAAACGTAGGCATCCTATCGAATTCGTTTCGATGGGTGCTTCAGTTCCTCGGCCTAGCAGACAGGCTGAACATACCATAATGGTTGCTTGCTAATATGTGGATCATCCTTGGTTGGCACGCATTCAATCCACAGTTAGAATCGTCGCGTCGGGCCGTGAGCTCTCCCAACACACGATGAAAACAGCATGAATACTCCGAAACGATTCTAGCATGGAGTGCACACGATTTCGGGGCGAACAAAGTTAAGGATTCAAAACTATGGCTAGGCATCTGTTCTCGCTGAAGAGTATCACAAATTTCACATGTTTCACTCCAAGTAAGGTTGCAGCATTTGCATACGTAGCTCCACCACTGACGCCGAGTACGGTATGGATTCCCTTGTGTCTCACCTCGATGCCGGAAACTACCCCACCAATGTAACATAACTCGCTGCTCGGCTTTCACGGCAACATCCGTGTGCACGGAGGCCGAATAACCGACTTCACTTGTGTCTTCTCTTTCTCAAAGCATGGTATAACACAGCCATGAATTGAGGCGTCTATAGTCTGAGCAGATACTAGGTCTCACAAGTGCTACTAAGTACGGGCACAAACGGCCCCTTGGGTAAATAGGCCCCCGGGGCCTCCTTCGGGGCCCATGTGACTTAGCTTTGTTTGCTATAAAAGTAGCCTAGAGAGACTTTTTCTTAGGAAATCCAATAAACCATTCTCTCCCCTTTATAATTCGCATCAACAAGTCAAACTAGATTGTCTTGACCCAGACACATTTCCCACAATGGTATTCGAATTTTCCCGTGATTTTTGTCTTGTAATAGAAGTATCAACCTAGGGCGGTTACTGCTAAAGGCTTGCTTGTGATATAGTAATATGACTTTGTTTAGCAGGGGACTTGTAGTCCGGGTGCAATGATCGCCAAAGTTGTTGTCTCGCTTCTTGTGCTAAATCCAAGAAGTCGAAATCGCCACAGGACAAGAAATGTGCTGACTCCTCGCAGATCATATACTCTGACCATTGGATTCTAGTCGCTGCAACAACCCCCCAAGTTTCGCTGATTTTGTTACTCATTGTGATTGCTAAACCTGGATGCTCGTTACCCTGACGCTGTATCCCTACTTTTGCATCAGTACAGGCGATAATCATTCATGCTCAGCGCTTAGCTTCGGCTTTTCGATGATAGACGCAATAGTTGAAGACACTTCTTGATCGGTTCCACATCTGGGATAGATGATATTGGGCACTGGAGCAGATCCAGATCTGCACGTGGCGGAAATCAAGTGGCTTGTTAGACATGAGCAAGGAGTGTGGGGGTCAGAAACAAGGGACCGAGCCTGACCTCTCTATATGTATTAACTAAACTACATGAATAACACTGTTCAGAGTCCTCAATGTCTTGGTAAGGCTTTGCCAGAAGTCCGGTGCAAACAATGAAGAATGGTTGGTCAAGACCAGTTACAATTTACTGGGGCGTGGGGGCAGCAACGTGACCGTGCCAATGTTGGGAACCTGATGTAAGGCGGAAGTCACTCGAGAAGATCAGCGTGGGATGTTTGCAGGGACAAGCATCTCTAGATGCATTTCCCGCGGTCTTGGTGATAACGTGACCAAAGTCCCTCAGAGCCCAGTCCCTAGGGCCCGTGAGCCCTGGTGAAGAACATTGTGTACTTCATTAGAGACCCGGGAGGCTGGTACGGAGTACGCAGGATCTCTTTAAGCTCATTTAGGGGTTTGGTTCATGTCTTATCCTACGGCCTCGGCTCCACCTGGTCGGAGATGGCTAACCAGTATCTGGCTAACACTTAGCCAGTGGTCAGCTTGCGTGCTTCTTTGGGCAATGAGACCAACAGGCATCCTTGGCAGAATAGCTAGCTCCCGCGATCCAGAGTCACCCGGGTTAGTCTCTATGGTGGTGGTGTGAGTTGTTCTGCATGGACAAGGGTGACGAGGACCTTGATGGCCCGCGGTCTGCAAGGATATGTCCCTTCAGTAAATGCGACTACACCCGTATAGTGCTATTTTTTCGGCCGCAACAAGAAGGTTTCACCAATGACTTTGCTCGCCTTGCTAATCTGGCGTTGCTGGGTGTACACGGCATGGGCAAAAGCTTACCAGCTTTTCGGCGCGCACCGCGGGTGCAAGCTGCTACGCATGTACAACTGACCTCTCTCGCTGTTGATCCCGTTCAGGTGGCTTGGTCATACGGGCATCCTTTCGTCCCATTGTTTCTGTTTACTCCCACTGGCAGTGAGGCGATGAATCACACGTGCTCCTGCACCACGCTGAATCGAGCTCACTTCACTACTGAGCGTGACTTGGCCCTGTAGGTACCGTTGGGGCCATTTAAAAACCACTCAACTTTCTGTTGCTTGCCAGTAACTTCCAGACTGTCAGTACCTAGGTACAGTTACACGCTGGACAACCCCTCTCCAACAATGACCGTCGACGCGAGACAGAATGGACAGCCCGGCAACACCGTGGAACGTGTGGCCACCAAACTGCCATACCATAAAGACGCAGCAGAGCGCATCACCCTCGGAATCTTGACATTGTTTGACAAACTCCGGAAACTTGAAAACCTACAACCAGACCCGATCAATGGGAGACTCTTCAACCAGCTGTTTGATCTCGTGACCATATCGAAAACCACAACCAGCCAAGAAGAAAAGGCGAGTTGGCTCCCCAACTCGGCACTGGTCCCAGACTCACTGACCATTCTCACAGATCCTGTCTGATCCCCGGGTACAAGCCATCATCCCGGAGCTGCGGCAGCTATGGGGAGACGCCGAGTACCTGCTCGAGCTCGACTTCGCTCGCAAGGTCATCTCGGGCGCCCCCTCAATACCAGAATGCCTACGCCTCTACGAGAGTTTCCCGTACCTGGACCAGTACCGCCAGCTGGCCCGCATGGAGACCAACACGCTCGATACCGCGCTCGGAGAGAAGGGCCTCCCGCCAGTCCGCAAGGTCGCCTTCCTGGGCTCCGGACCAACCCCGTTCTCGGCACTCTGTTTCCGAGAGAGATTAGGACCAGGCGTCGAGATCGTCAACATCGACCGCAGCCCGGAGGCGATCGACCACGGCCAGCGGATGGCCCTCTCGCTGGGGCCCGAGTTCTCCGGCAACATGGGCTTCGTCCGCGCCGAGGTCGCCGTCGCCCCGGCTTCGACAAGCCCGTCCTCCTCGTCCGACGGCGGGAACGGCGCGGTGCCGGTCTCCCCCGCCACGGCCGCTGACGAGGCGCTGGCCCTGCCGGACCTGAGCGACTGCGACCTCGTTCACTTTGCCGCGCTGATCGGCGAGACGGAGAGGGACAAGAGGGACCTCCTCATCGCGGTCGCCAAGGCCATGAGGCCTGGGTCTCTGATCATGCTGAGGAGCACGGACAGCCTGCGGCAGTGTCTGTATCCCAAGATGGACGTTGACTGTTGGGAGGTGCTGGACGTGGTCAGCCCTGTCCTGGCGACAAGATACTTTGGAGCGTCGACGAGCCTGACGACGATTGTCGTCAGTGTTGATGGTTAGGGGTGTGCCCAGTCAGTCTTTTGGCCTTTTTGGAGCAACTTAGATCCCGGGGTGCGAGGATTGTGGTGTGGTTAATTGCCAGTATAGAGACAGACATCACAGGAACAAATAATTTTCAAATGCATCATTTACAAAATCCATGGCTCCTAGGCCGGCAAGGGCTCAGAGTGTTGTGTGGAATTCAACTGCTCTGGACGTAAAGCTCATTGAATAGACACAAAATGCGGCGAGGTAGCACAGACAAGTTTGTGTCTCTTCGCGGCTGCTTTCCATCGGCGACTGGCCCTTGGGTTAGTTATGTATTTGGTCGCATGGATATCAACGTAGTGCACTCGCGGTTGTTCAGTCCTAAGGGCTAGAGGATCAAGTCGCATTGTCATATTTCATCTGATGCCTCCCCTACTGCCATCTTGCAGAATCTTGGCCAGTGAGATGTGACATCTGATGGCCGTGCAGCTGGGATGCGATAGCCAGGCTCTGGAGAGGCAAACTGAGTTGCAATGCCGACTACATGCCCTCAAAGCAGACTGTTGCAATCTCAGATTAGGCTACAAAGAACTGGAAACGCCGAGCCCAAGCCAAGTCCAGCGCCTGAAGTTGCATTTGTGCATTGCAAGCGCGAAAAAAGGACATACGGCGGAGAGGTGTTTAACTTCGCCTGGGTGGGGATGATGTCACACATGACGCAGGGCCATTAATGGGTCGAACAGCTGGCAGTGCCTCGCGACGCGCGTGTTCGGGACTTGAGCCGCCCCTGCGGAGCAGGAAACCCCAGCTGGCATGGGCTGCGCAGCAGGTTTGCCGTCAGTCGGACGGCGCTAGCAGGCGGGCGAGCAAATCGAACAATGCACAGCATGAAACTGCGACGCCTCTCAGCCACGAATTATAGGGCCCGATGGGGGTCGGGTCGCTCAAGCCCTGACTCGGCCTGAGAGGTGGGGATGACGCTGCGAATGACTGACCTCCAACGAGCCGCCGGCGTGCAGTTAATAAGAGGAACCGGGCCCAGTTCTCCTGTCATTGAGTATGGACCTGAACTGCCATCCCTTTTTCGAGGTTCTTCTGACAGCATTCAACTCGGAGACGAAGTGCTCTCTCGCTGAAAAGCCTGCAGCCAAAGAGAACGGCAGCCACCTCTCACCGCTCCCCTAAACAACCAACTTGCACGATGTCGCCAGCGGAGACTCAACCTCAAGCCAACATGGTGGCCGAACAGAATCTCCCCGCACCACCACCGCGGATAGAGGTGACACAGCCGCGAACCTCCCCGCCGATGGGTAAGACATTTTCTCAAGAGAAATCCCAACTCCATTGAGACCTGGAGCTGACCGTGATGCATAGACCCCGAGCGACCGCATACCATCGCTGATACAACGCCCCGGATGCGAGGTGGAGAACGTGGCCGGTGCTGCCCGGGACGCTTCTGCTTCTGCATCCCGTGCCCTCTGCCCTGCGACTGCTGCATTATCTGAGAGGGAGGGTGGTCAGAGGACGGCTAGGCGTGGTTTCCTTCGGCGTTCACGGGTTGATTAAGTCAGCGAATGGGATTTGTCGGTTCAATGGTGATAATATTGAGAACGTGGCCAACTGTGTCATCAGTCACAGTAATACAAATTGGGCAGCTCCTGCAACCAAGATATTGGCCATCAAATTTGAAGACTCGATTCAGTGATGGCAGTGTGGTTCCTCAGAGTTTGAAGTCACCGTTTGCCCTTTCCCACCCTGATGTCGACGGCTCCATCGCAGCCACTCGTTCCACGAGCTTAGTCTTCAAGCTTCGGGACCTGTCGGTACAAAGCTCGAATATTGTCGCCAGGTTGAACAAGAGTGTGTGCGAGGAGAAACCACTGTCAACCAGGCTCTCCAATATCTCACGTCCCTATCATCGCTTAGTTTGAGTGAATCAAAGCGAACGGGGAAACAACTGTACCTCTTCCATTCTGCCCGTATAGAGCAAACATACAGCCAAGTTGACTGCAATCATCTCATCATCACCCGTCTCGTCTCGTAGCTCCTTCCATGTTGAGAGAGCAGTTTCGTACTCGCCATCAGCCATACCGCACAAGGCTGATATGATCCTGTCTCCGGACTCCCCTTCCTTGACACACAGCCTGGCAGCGTCGGTGTTCCCAAGATGCAGCCACAGAAGCGCCTTGGCCATGTTCAGCTTGCCATCTGGGCGGCTTTTTAGACCTGCGAGATGATGTGCCGCACCCGCCAGGTCATCCATCTCAACCATTGCGCCAGCGACCTTCATGCCCAAGTCCACCAGGCGGTCCTTCCAGACCTCACTGGCCGAATTATCGTGATTAGTCAATGCAGTCGCTATCTCAGCTCGTGCCTCCCTGGCAAGATCGTAGTAGCTCATGATGGCCCTCCTGGGATCACCGAAGCCCATGGCTTGCAGGCGGACGATGAGGACACGCAGGTCCCAGGGGACGAGGTGTGTGCCGGATATCTCGTCCATGTATATCGCACTGTTGACATCCTCGAGGGCTCGGACCTCTTGGGCTGCAATCTGAGTAGCATCGATGAGCGTCAGGCATGATAGGCGCACGTAGAGCAGCTCGAAGATCCTGGCATAGTCCGTGGGTGCTGGGGCAGGGTGGCCCGCGGTGCCGGTCAGCGCCTGAACGGCTGCGATGGCCGCGGCACGGAAGTGGCCCCTGGAAAGCAGCTCATCTATCGGTGAATCTGGAGGCGGCTGCTTGCTTGAGTTGCGGAAGGGAGGCGGGATTGTGACTGGCGTCAAGGGATGGTAAATTTCAGGACGCAGCAGGTAGGAGAAGTCTTTGGGTGGGAGAATGGCTGGGCTAGCAACCCGGCGGGGGCCTGGTGAACGAGGAGATGGGTGAGGTCTGTCGATAGAAACTCGTGGGCTGCCCCGCTGAGAGAGTGGGCGAGATGGAACCAGATGCTTCGCCTGCTGAGGAGACAGGGGCGAAGCCAGGGGGTCGCTGTGCTCCGGGCTTCAGTAAACCAGACGAGCAAGCTCAGCTCGGATGCACTCACTCGTCTACATCGAGTGGACCTTTAGTCGAGGACCGAGGCCTCATTGCTAGACATCAGGTCAGCCTATGTTATGCAGCATGCCAGTGCTCAGGTCTGCGATGTGCAGGTAGCTTGTTGTGCAGGTAGCTTGTGGTGCAGGCAGACGTCACTGAAGCGACGCCTGTCCATGTCGATTCTCAGGCTTGGTCTGACTTGGGGTCGAAGGCTCAAAACAGAAGACTTACGTCTGCCCGTGGATGACTTGTTCCGAACGTGCCCGCGTATCGGCAAAGTCTGTGATTGATCCATGGTGTTGTTGACGGAAAGGGGGTTTATCAATCAGCGGGATGATGGACTGAGTGACCACTGTTGCAGGCATATGGAGCTTGGGCAGGTGATCCAGGTAGGACCAGCCGGATCACAGCTGCCACCAGCTGGCGGCCAGCTCAGCACCGGCCGCCATCCCCAGAGACCTCCTGCCTTGATGGTTTATTTTCCATCCGTAGAATATTAACAGTAATTTTAATTGAATGATTAAAACCGACCCGATGGTCATCAAAGAAGAAAAATTCCATGAGCCCTTAGCCCCAAGATTGCTTGAGCGGAGTACTGTGGAGCCGAGCACTCTCATCTGAGCTGTCTGATGCACAGGCATCTCAATGTCTAAACATCTCCCCTATAGGAACTGTTCACATGTAAAAGACGTAGAACTAGCCAAGTGACGAAGTGAGTCAGACAGAATAGAAAACTCCATCATATCTACTCACTTCTCGTGAGTCCTTGGTGAACAACGTCCAACGCAAGTGAACATAGATGCTGGCCGCGACACAATCCGCCATCTTAACGCTTGCAAGCTTGTTAGTTGGAGATTGTCAGCGCATTCCAGTAGTGCAATAGAGTACAAACCATACTAGACGCGAGTACTCGTGTACAAAATGCACGCTGTTGTTATAGTATGGGCTGCTCAGTCCCCACAGATCGCTGCTATCATTGGAATGACCCAGGCTCTACTTCCTCCCCGTCTGGTACGCCGAACGCGCGGCATCGCCACTCCATCATAACTCAACCACGGCGAATAATACTTCAAGTTTGTTCTCACCTGCAAGAGGAATCTTGAAATTGCCTCAGTATCAGGGATCATGAAGCTCTCCGCCCTTGTTACCGCCTCTATAGTCGCCTTTGATCGGCTTCGATAATATCGCATGCGCAAAATCATTCAGCGCAAAGAAATCGCGACTTTCCTTGTTCTGGGTCTGGAAGATCCACATTTGACAAAGTCAAAGATGTGGCAGACACCTGCGATCGACTCTGGAAAGCCAGAGAAGGACAGAGACACTGCGGTGTGGATGTTCCCCAAGGGTGTGGCAAATCCAACTAACATGAGAACCCAAACGCACTCCACATGTGATTTGAAACGACTCAGATATGTAACGACACTGAAGTTGCATGCGTTTTCTTGAACTCAACTGAGAACAAGTACGGGACTATCTCTTGTGAGAACAAGGAGGAAGATTGGATGTTCAAACCTGAAGGCGCCATGATCGACTGTGCCTAAGCCCGCCTAGATAGATGTGGCAGCTTAGGGGATGCGGGCACGAGTCAACTTGATACAGAAGAGTTGATCAAGCCCTGAAGCTCTTCAGGCCACTTGAGGCCCTCCGTAGCCTTCAATCAGACAATAGAGAATCTTCTGAGCTAGCACAACTTGAAACCACCATCACCATCACGGCGACCTTTTCCGCGATCATGGACTCTGAATGCTGACTACTGGCTTCACCATGACCTGTAATGATCGACCCCCTGATATATCGTGGCTGTATTCCCTGACGCCGCATTCATAGATGAACCAGAAGAGGTCTTCGCCCTTTAGCATGTCCAAGCAGCCTTGTCAAGCCGTAACATCTGATCTTTCGATACAAAGCACACCCCATGACACAGATGGTAGCCGGCCTCGCCTTATTTGGCACCCTTGCCAAGCAGGCCGTCCGTCTCTCTGTCGCCATCCTCTTCGGGTGCGACAGAGGTATATGGAGGCGGGCGTTCCGACCCGGCAGACACAGCTGAGCGCACACTATCCCGATCGGAGTCCGCTTCTTCGCCGCCGCCAGGCGCGTCTCCATCCTCGCCATCCGCAACAGCACCCATCTCCAAGTCCCTCGCCTCCTCGCCGCCACCACCGCCAGCGCCTTCGTCCTCCTTCTTGCCTGGCAGCGGTATGCCGCAGCACGACGTCGCGGAGCCGAGCGTCATCCACAGGCCGCTCACGATAAGGACCAGGACCGCGAACGCGACGACCAGGGGCCAGAGGATGGCGGGAAGGAGGTAGAAGACGGGGAAGAAGGGCATGGCGCAGGCGTCGCGGCGGGTGACGGCCGGCACCCAGGGCTTGTCCCACTTGCTGGCCTTCGTCTCGGAGTCGTAGGCGCCGAGCAGGATGAGGAAGGCCGCGATGAGGAAGCCGACCACGTAGACGATCACGAGGGCGGTGGAGGGGAACGCCATCACGTTCGGGAGGGCCTGAGCCTGAGCTTGAGTCGGGATGTGCCGAGTGCCACTCTCCGGGCTTGATGCGCTCCGCGTCAGGGGAGAGTGTGTCTTCACTCGTTGAGCTGCGTTCTCTGCGGTGCGGTCGCGTATCTTGGTTTGGCTGGCGTGGACTCCTGGCTATTCTATGTCTCGAGTCGTAGTTTCAGAACTCAATTTGTTAAAAAAGAGGTAAGGGGAGCCTTCTGGATATGGTCTTCCATTCTCCGGGGGGCGATGCACTGGTCACGGAGGGATCCATTGGTCCTCAGCTTACATCATTCCAGCCACATGTCAGCAACTTGCCGCTTAAATCCTCCTGGAGCCTAGGCAAGGCTGATGCGTCTCGATATCTTATGAATGAAATTCAGTGCAAGGCACTTCTTCTTCTGCATGCGCAGATTGCCGCTCAGCCACGGCGTTGACGAAGAAACATGAACAGACACATGAAGTGACCATTGCTCGTGGCAGCTAAGCAGCTTGGAGTAGTGTCAGATCTGAGGTCAAGACAGGAAAGTACACAAAAGATGGCCTACCAGTGGTGCTTGGAGGCAGATCCATTCATCTGACGTTCAAAAGGTTGGATCAGTGGCGGCGCTGAAAGTGAGTAGGTATTATCATCAGTATTTCGGAACAATATATACAAATAACAGAAACAGCTAACAACTATGGTCATACCCAGGTAACCTCGCATTCCCATCGTACACGCACGGCTATCCAACGATGAGCACACAAGCATCTTCTGAAGCCCCATCCCGGCAAATCACAGGCTTGGTAGACTGCCTACCCAACATCCAGACGCCCTCGGCATTGTTATATCGTAGCTCTTGGTCGCCATGTCATCGTCGCGCCTAGCACCTCACAGCAACGCCAGCCCGGCGGCTGCCAGCCCACCAAACAGCTCCATGCCCAGGGCGGCAGTCTGCCTCGGCGCCCAAGCCGTGGCCGCACTGGCCGAAGCCGAGCTGCTGGCACTGGCCGACTCCCCGGTGGCAGTGGCGGTGCTGCCACTGGAGGAACCGCTCTGGGTGGCCGTGGCCGTGGCCGTGGCCGTGGCACTGGCGCCCGAGGCGGTCGAGCAGCTGACCTGGTCCGGGACCTGGACGCCGTTGGCGGAGCAGATCTGCTGGGCAAAGGTGATTGCGGAGGCCTGGTCGGCCTCGCTGCAGGCGCCGACCAGGCAGCAGGCGACGTTCCCGAGGAAGTCCTGGTTTGCGCAGATGCACTTGGGGTCTGTCCCGCAGCCGGCGTAGGAGCCGCCGGAGAAGAACTGCGAGGCGCAGCCTTGCTGTTGAAGGGGTTGGATGTTAGCCACGGCAGGGATTGTGTGGTTTGCGGTCGATGACGAGGAAATCGGAGGCCATGCATGACACCTGAGCAGGCGGGTGATGCGGGAGGTGAGCGAAGGCAGTCAGACTTACAGCACAGGTGGGCAGCCCGTTGAACTGAGCGACGGTCAGGCCGGCGAAGATGGCCGCCGAGAGTGAGACGGTGGGGAAAAGCATATTGGCGGGCGCGTGTGAGCAGGTAGTATACAATGGCAATTAGATCGCAGTCTACTGATGTTGCACAGCTAGAGACGCTCCGGGTGAGGTAGGAGAGGTATATAAAACTGAATTGATTTTATGAATGGACGAGCTCAGAGCTGAAGAAAGGTGAGGCAGAAAGGTAGAGTTCACCGAGCGTCGGCCGTTCACTGATGTTGCACAAGGGCGAGTGGGGAAAGTGGTGGCTTCTTTAGGGAGAACAACGCGCCGATACCCAGCCAAAGCTAACCAAGCTTGGAAAGCATGCGAGGGGGGATTGAGCAGGAGCGGCCAGGGGCACCACCTAGCAAGACAAATGGGGAAGGGAGTTGGGGAACCGTTCATGCAATGCGATGTTTAAGCGATAGCCTACGGCAGGTTGGCAGGTAATAGTTTAGAATCCTTGGTCATCTTGTCTGATACGGACTACAGTCCGTCCAGCCCGAGTTGTTATGCCGTCAACTACGGCGTGCTGCCAAGCGTGGCGGAGGGGCCGGGAAGATTCTGGGGTTGAGATGGTTGGGTGCCAAGCTCAGGTTCGGCTTCTGAATCGTGAAGATTATTATGGTAGGGAAGCGACGGCGTACAATCAACCAGAGACGGCAAGCAGCCCGGCGACTTTCTCCATCGCCGACATGCTCGGGTGAAGCTTCTGGTGGTAACATATGCCGAGCTTGATTCCTGCCTGCTCGTGCACGAGCAGATTCCTTCAGCATATGGCAGCAGCAGCCTTGGAAGCTTCCTTCAATGGCAGGTCGATAGACTATTTCGGGTCCCTCGGGCTGGACGCTGACCTCGTCGAGTGTGGCAGCAGAAGCAGCAGAGCAGCAAGAGACCAAACAAATTGATAATTTCCAGCTAAACCTTAATGAGGTCTCCACCGAGCCCACCGAATCCACCGCCCCCACTGAAGAAACTCAGCTGTGCTTCCCTGGAGCTTTGGCCCTGCTGCGCTGGACAACTGCTCTGATACTGTGCGACGTGGTGTGGCCAGTCTGGACGACTCCCGTTCCTTGCCTTTCTCCCCCGACTCCTCTCGTGTCTGCCGGACGAACGTGCCAACAACTTGTCAGGGATATCCTCCGCCATCAAACCATCTCTGTCGATCTGTGAGGAACTGCCGCGCCACTGCCGGGCCAGCGAGAGGGCAGAGAAACATGCACCTACAGACATATTCACATAGATGAACCAAAGCTGCACCGTGTGCCGGGCGCCAGTGCAGTCACATCGGACGGCGGCTCCACCTGAAATGGGCTGACCACGAGGTCCGATGTGATCAGGGGTGGTTCGTCGCACCCCCGATACTGCCATACTCCCCGACTGCCGCCGTGTTCTGCGTGTCTCTCCCCCGCAGTGGCCCGAGCAATCAGCCCGTGAAGCCGTTTTACAAGCCCATCCACGGCCAAACTCACCGACAACAGCGCACACGGCACGGCACGCAACGTGTGAGATGCCTCTCTGTGCGCGCGTGTGTTGCACTGCACTAGCACTGCCGCTCAGGATGACGAAATGCTGCAGGAGAAAGGCATTGGAGGGGTTGCTATTAGAGTTCTGAGAGGTGAACAGAGCACGCCTCTCACGCTCATCACAATGTGCTGCTGCAACTCTAAATGCAGCTATAGCATTTGGTCTAGCTCCAGCCTCCAGCCAGTCGGCCACTGCAGACGACTGGCGCCAAGCCATGCAGCACCCATGCAGCCATGGAGCAACGGGGCGGACGCCGAAACCTTCCCGTCCTCGCCCACGACTCTTTTAACGAGCAATCCACGCTCGTATACACCAAGAGTCCATTTTCTCCCGGCTTCCCTGGCAGTGAGCTGTCGAGGTCTGGTGGCTGTCCAAGCAATCACCATGCTTCTGTTCTGACTGCCTATAACCTCTTGATAATCTAGACATCCTTACCACACATCATTGCACGCCTCAGAGTAATCCATCATGGGTTTGGGAATTCTCGAGGACAGGGTCATGGACCATGTCCCAGGTACGCGCTGTGCCCACGAATATACACCCCGTCTGCACTCACTGACCGCCCTGCTCCAGGGACGACCCGCTATTTCGACGACACCGAGCGGCCGCAGTTCGCCGCGCACGGCGCCCGCGGCCTAAAGACCGACAACAGCGGCGCCGTGCCCATCATCCTCGTGCCCCAGCCCTCCGACGACCCGAACGACCCCCTCAACTGGCCGCTGTGGAAGCGCGACCTCATCACCTTCATCCTGTCCTTCTCCGCCATCTTCGCCACCGCCCTAGGGCCCATACTCGCCGCCAACACCGTCACCGTGTCGCTGTACATGAGCCATGACTTCACCGACGTCGCCGTCCTGACGGGCTACTTCCTGCTCGGCACCGGCTTCGCGAGCGCCTTCTTCGTGCCCTCGAGCCGCGTGTGGGGCAAGAGGCACACCTTCATCTTCGGCATGATCGTCCTGGTGGCCTCGAGCGCCTGGGGCGGCGTCGTGGGCTACCACAAGGACTACACCAGCTTCCTCTGGTCCCGGATCATCCAGGGGGTTGGGTGCGCCCCGTACGAGGCATTGGTCAATGCTGCCGTGGGCGACCTGTACTTTGTCCACCAGCGCGGCAGCAGGATGGCGCTCACGAACCTGGCTGTCTTTGGCGGGGCCTTCTTCACGCCCATCGTCGTGGGCAAGATCACCCACGAGCTGAAGTGGTGGTGGACCTTCTACCTGGTCGCCATCTTCTGCGGCCTGTGCTTGCCGGCGATCGTGTTCCTCTGCCCCGAGACGGCGTACAAGCGGGACACCAGCCTCAACACGGACATGCTGGCCCAGGACGACCCCGCCGGCGTGGCAAACGGCGACGACCACCCGCTGTCGACCCGGGACAACAACAGCCAGGACTCCGAGAAGGCCGCCATCAACGGAGACGGCGGTAAACCCGCAGCCGGCGGCGCCGCGGCAGCAGTCCCGGCCAAGACCAGCTACCTGCGGTCCCTCGCGCTCTTCAACGGCCGCAAGACGGACGAGTCCCTCTGGAAGCTCGCCCTGCGGCCCTTCCCGCTCTTCCTGCAGCCCGCCTTCCTGTGGGCGTGCCTGATCCAGGGCACCCTGATCGGCTGGACCGTCTTCATCGGCGTCATCCTCGGCGCCTTCTTCCTGGGCTACCCGCTGTGGTGGGACGAGGTCAAGACCGGCTACGCGTACACGGCCGCCTTCATCGGCGCCATCGTCGGGTTCCTCATCGCCGGCGGGCTGTCGGACTGGTCCGCAAAGGTCATGACCAGGCGCAACGGCGGCGTCTACGAGCCCGAGTTCCGCATCGTCCTGGTCATCCCGCAGTTCATATTCGGGTGCATCGGCGTGTTCGGCTGGGGCGCCGCTTCTGACGGGCTCCTGGCTGGCAAGTATGGGTATGCCGTGCCGCTGGCCTTCTTCGGGTTCGAGGTCTGCGGTATGATCATTGGTGCTGTTGCGAGTAGTCTCTACATCGTGGATGCGTATCGTGAGTAACCCCCAAGATTCCTTCCCCTCCGCCCGATGGTATCGGAGCACTGACAAGGCGGAACAGGCGATCTGGCCATCGAAGGCCTGACGTGCATGATCATATTCAAGAACATGTTCAGCTTTGCACTTACCTTCAAGGCCTATGAGTGGCTCATCACCAACGGCACCAAGGCGACGCCCCTCTTCAACGCCCTTGGCGCCATACAGGTCGTCATCTGTGCGTCCAGTATCCCAATGTGTAGGTCCCTGCCACCTCTGTTCGATCTGCAGGCCTCGCTGACATTCTGTGTAGACATCTACGGCAAGCGGAATCGTAGCTTCTTCCATCGCCATGATATTTTGAAAATGCTTGGACTCAGGTGACTGTGACCATATGCCTAATAGTTGCTTGTGTGGTTTACTGCCCTCGTGCAGATTTGATTAGCAATTTTAATATATATAGCATACAGCTTAAAAGAATTCAGACCTTGGCGCGTTACTTACCTGGCACATATACTGTAGTTGAGATGCGCCTTGGAACAGTCTGCTCGGATTGCCTCCTCTTTGACAAATCGTAGGGGGAAATCTCGTGAGATGACCTCGCATAGAATAGCCCCAGGCTGGACAACCTGCCGTGGAATACCCTCATACGGGATGACCTCCCTTGGTGCGACATGCAGTGGGAAAACGTCTTGTGTGATACAGGTAGCTAGTCACATGTAATGTAATATTGGGCTTGTTGATTAGAGGTACCTGGATACTCTGTATGGACTTCTGACTTGGACTGTCTATGCAATGCAACAGTGATAAACCCCTTTTTAGCCCCATGTGCCGCCGCCGCCGCCCGATCGCCCTCCCCTCCTCTGAGCGCTCAGCCGCCAATCGTCCTCTCCTTGGTACTTATTGTACAGCGGCTGGATCCTCTCAGCCTTCTTCCTCTTGCTCAACTGGTCGGTAGGGGCGACCTTGAAGAAGGTGGGCGCCGCCTCGACCAGCCACTTGGGCTCTATGGCCGTGGTGATGTGCATGTACTCCTTGGTCGTCATGACCAGCGAGTGGTAGATGACCCACTCAGCGTTCTTGCCGAAGAGCGCGGAGCTGGGGTGGAGGTAGACGTTCGTGCCCTCGATCAGCGTCTTATAGCCCTCTTGCGGGTCCTTGCGGGCGGAGTTACGGAAGAAGCCCGAGCAAAGTGCCCTCCGCACCTTCTCCGTGTCGCGGCCGCACGACGTGATAGGGTGCCGGTACCGCTGCATCATCTTGGTGAGCTGATCCCGCACGTCCTTGGCCCGGCGAACGCTCCGTGCTTGAATGAAGTTCTCGAAACACCACGGGTTAGAGAAGCCGCTGTGCTTCCACGAGTTGTATACATTGAGCAACGTCAAGTGGTCGCCATGCGGGTCGTGAAATTTGGCTTTCTTCTGATCTGCCTGGGATTGCTTCTCTTTGGGCCGGTAGAACACGGTTTGAATGTTGAGCATGGAGACAATGGTGAGCATTTCATCGGAGCAGCCCAAGTCGACGCTGTACACAAGCCCCTTGGCTAGGGAGGGGTCGACAGGGAAGTCTGCCATCTTTCGACCGAGTCGGGTGAGAAGTCCTTCGTCGTCCAGGGCTGATAAGGCGTACAATTCTTCCAGGGCCGTAAGCATGGTATTCATAGGCGGTGGATCCATGAAACCGAAATGCAGTAGGTCGTTGATACCCGAGGCTTTCAACATCAAAATCGTATGTGCTAGATTCTGCCGTTGGATTTCGGGTATCGTGGTAGGGAGCATCTCTGACTCGAATGCCTGCTGAGTGTAGAGCCTGAAGCATTTTCCAGGGCCAGTTCTTCCTGCTCGGCCTGCACGTTGCTGAGCACTGGCACGAGATATTGGCACAACAACCAGGGAGTCCATGCCCAGCTTTGGGTCATAAGCGTTCTGCTTGACAAAACCCGGATCGACGACGTAATAGATTCCGTCAATAGTGATGGATGTCTCGGCGATGTTGGTGGCCAGCACGACCTTCCTGCTGCCTGGGGGTGCCGGCTCAAAGATCCTGCTCTGCATCTCGCTCGGCAAGGCTGAGTAGACAGGTAGGATAAGGAGCTCGGGCACGTTGGGACCAAGGGCCTTCATACGCTCGAACAGCACTTCGCAAGCTGTGTCAATCTCCTCCTGACCCGTGAGGAAAACGAGAATATCTCCGGCCGGTTCCGCGAGGTGAATTTCCATGACTGTAACCAATGCCGCATCGAGATAATCGCTCTCTGGCTCTTTCGAGTAGAGAACTTCCACAGGGAAAGTTCTTCCAGGGATCGTGAAAATCGGTGCCTCGTTGAAATACGAGGAGAACTTGTCCGCATCCAGAGTGGCCGAGGTGACAATGATTTTGAGATCCGGCCGCCGTTTGACCGTCTTCTTCAACAAGCCGAAGAGCACATCCGTCGCGATTGTACGTTCGTGAGCCTCGTCCAGCATGATGACGGAGTATCTCTGCAGGTCAGGGTCCATGATGATCTCTCGCTGAAGATGACCGTCCGTCATATACTTGATGACAGTGTCTTTGCTGGTCTTGTCCTCGAACCGGATGGCATACCCAACCTCGGCGCCGACCTCACATCCAACTTCTTCTGCCACACGTTTTGCCACACTCATTGCCGCGACTCGACGGGGTTGCGTGCAACCTATCATGCCTTGGTCACCAAAACCAGCTTCCGCCAGGTACTGGGTAAGCTGTGTGGTCTTTCCAGAACCAGTTTCTCCAACCACAATCATGATCTGGTTGTCCTTGATCGCTTGTATGAGCTGGCTCCTGAAGTTGAAGACAGGCAGAGACTCTCGCTGCTGCTTGATGCTCATGTTTGATCGCTTGCCCATGGATGCGTCCTTTGGTGCAATAGCTTTCCTCCAATCTGGAGCCACGTCCGTTTTTTGTCGCATCGTAGCTTGCCTCATGTCACTAGCGAATTTTCGCTTGTCAGGATCTGCCATGGGATCCTGCCACTGAGTTGCCAGATCCACCTTCGAGTCCTGCTCCTTAGCCGCTGCCTCCTGCTGGCGCATTTCTTTCCTCTCTTTTGCAAGATTGGTACCGGACATCGCAGCACGATTCAGTGACCCATCTGGTGCCTTGACAATTCGGATTGGTGATAATTCGAGACTCTGTTTCGTCTGTCCAGCGAGGAAGGGGGGCTCCTCGTCCCGGATTTCAATGTCCACATCTTCCTCAAGATCCATCTGGCCTTCGCCAGTGAGTGTGGCGTTGTAGTCTTCCTCCAAATCAGGATAATCAGACGCCTTGACGACTCCAGATGCGATCAGCTGACGTATTTCCCATCTTTCAGGCGACGTCATCCGCTTTTTGTGCCGCTTCTGTGAGCTAAAGCCGTTGGCTGGTAGGCTGCTCGGCATGGCGCCCGCGCTGCCCAAAGCCATCGAGTTAGCCCCCGACTGTATCCTCGCCTGGGGAGCGAGGTCATGGCCAGTCTCCTGGTCCACATCTTTCATGGACAGCCCGATCCGGTTTCCCTCAACCTTGATGACTTTGACCTTCACGTTCTGACCTTTCGCGACAAGATCAGAGGGGTGATTTACTCGCTGCCCCTCGACGAGTGCGGATACATGCACAAGACCGTCGGCCTTTCCCTTTATTCCGTGGATATTGACAAAAGCCCCGAAGTCCTTGATGCCCGTGACATGTCCATCGTACACTTTGTAAAGCTGTGGAGTATCGTCGACCTCCTGCGGTGGGGGTCGTCGAAAATGTTCGTCCTCGTCCTCCTCGTCATCGTCGAAGCGCCCTCGCCTCCTGTGCCTCCTTCGGCTGTCTCCATTCGCGTCGTCATCGTATTTTCGGGACCTGCCCCTGGAATAATCGTCATCGTAAAGGTCTCGGTCTCGGTCTCGGTCTCGATGGCGGTCTTTCCTCCGCCTATGGGATCCGTCGTCTTCCGGGCTGCGGCTGCGCTTCCTGCTTTTCGACGGCCTATCTTTTGTGGCCTTTCCCTCCAAATCTTCGAGAAGGGCCAGGGTATCGTCGATCTCGTCTATGCCGCTGCCCACAGGGTCCTTATCAGGCAGGCTTAGGCCCTTGAATATCTGCTCGTTCTCCCGAATAGTGCGTGTCGGCCTGTCGTCCTGCTGTTGAGCCTTTCCCTTCATCTTGGGGTGCATCGTGCACACGAGCCGATCAACGCTCTCAATTAAACTGTTTGGCAGGGAAGATGCGCCCATGCCGGGCAGCATCTTCTTGAAATCATCGAGGGTGTCGCATTCTAATCGTTTCGCGATGACGAACTCGGCGAGGGTCTTGCGGGCGTCATTATCGGCGATGCCCAAGTGGTTTTGCAGCTCTGACGATATCTTGGAGACGAGCGATAACTGCTCCAGTGACTCTAGTGCTGCCAGGTCGTCCATGGTTGTCGTGTGGCGCCGAGCGATTTGGAAGACGCCGTGGTTGGGGAGTGCGACGAAAGTTTGTAGTTTCGACCTCGCAGAAACAGGCAGGGATGGTTGACGGATCGGCGCTAGTACATCCACTCACCTGCGGGCAGCCCAGGTAGTCAGTCAGGCAGACGAAAACAGAGGTTCTTCCACAGGAAACGATACATAATCCCACATGAAGTCATCCCACATGATTCTATTGGTAGGAATTCATGCTTCAGGAGGTGGTCTTGTAGGACACAGGAAACTGTGCTATAGAACATTATCCCCCAGCAAAGTATCCCAAAGCCCACATGGAGTTATCCCCAAGGAGGTTGTCCTCACAGTAGCAGGTTACCCCGTAAATAACTGTTCTATAGGAGTGTATCCCACAGGTTCAAGAATCTTATCTGAAAGCGATTTATCTCGCAGGATACGTTGATGCCTTAAAGAGCCTCCCACTGGAAAATATTCTACATTGGAGGTTGTCCTCCTGGGAGCACCTGTTAGAGTCCATCCCAGTCGAGATGGTGTTCTTGCTGGATGAGACCCCCCCCAATCACCCCAAACACAGGAGACCATCCTTTCTGGTATTTCCCTGGAGACAGAGCGCAAGCTGATGTGTATAGTTGTGGGCTGATAGTTACGGAAGACGTAAAATGAGGCATACTGTTATTGTTCATCCCTCCAAAGAATGGATAGTCGAGTTTTGACACTGCTTTATTTTTCCACTTTCGCAGGATCAATAAAGCTTCCAAGATCTTTCTCCAATTCAAATCCGGTGTTGCTGCGCCCCGGATCGCACGGATATTTGTACACGTACGTGCTGGATGTACCTGACAGTTGTGAGCCAGCATCCTTACCGTATGACCATGAGAAGACTTCAGTAAATATGCTGTCAAGAGGAGCACCACATACTACCTCAGGCTGTAGTTTCTGGACCGCGCTGCTAAGCTCGAACGAATGCAGTACTGTACAGGGCAAGCCCAACACACTAGCTCGCGTGTACTGTAGGTACGCAGGGTACGCAGGTACCAGCATCCCTGTGGACGTTTTCTGGCATTGAACCCGTTGTTAACCTTAAGCCGCCCCACTTGCGTACCCCAGGCCCAACACTGCCACCCGCGAGGAAACATGACCTCAGTCCCTCCTCAGCATGGCCTAGCCTATGGGTAGTCCACCCGGTTCAGTCGAACGGCATCGCCCCCGGCGGCCCCCAACTGCGTACTTGTAACCGCGGGAGAGTGTCCACGGGACCTCTGACTGTACCCCAAGTGACCCATTCGCTCTCGACTCTCGAGCCGCATCCTGCCTACAGCTCTCACTCATCTTCTCTCCTACAACCCTCCTCCACTTAGCTTCGACTAATGCAATAACTGCTGCACATCAACAACAAACCCGAACCATCCACATCATTTTCGAGCTCGAGCCAGCAGGACGACTTCGACTGCGCACCACGATGTGCTCCTCCGACATCTTCCTAGGCTTCCTCGCCATTCTATTCCCACCCTTGCCAGGTGAGCTGCCCCCCTCCCCGGTTCCCCACCAGCCCTCACCCGCTCGCACTGCTCTCGTGACCCAAGGTGCTCGCGCGAGCCGAGTATTCTCGCAGCGAATGAAGCAACTGCTAACCATTTTTATCTGCAGTCTGGGTCAAGTGTGGGATCTGCAGCGCCGACTCGGTCATCAACATCCTCCTCTGTGTCCTCGGCTTCCTCCCGGGCCTCCTCCACGCCTGGTACATCATCGCCAAGTTTCCAGAGCCCGACTACAGCAACTACGAGCGCGTCGGCGACTCGGAGCACGGCCGCGTGACATATGTCGTCGTCCAGCAGGACGAGAACGGCCGCCGATCGCAGCGGGCCCCCCGCGGGCAGGCCCAGGGCCAGCCGAAACCGGCGCGTCAGGGCAACATGAGCTACGGCACCTCGCAGGGCAACAACAACGCCGGCTCGTCATCGGCGGCGGCGCAGGGCCACGCCAACGGAGGTGAGGGCTCGAGCGACGACCAGGCGCCACCGCCCAGCTACGCCCAGGTCGTGATGGGCGACAACAAGATCCAGGACCAGAGCCGGTAATAGGGGCTCCGACGAACAGATGGATTAGTACGAGTGCTCTATGGCGACGGCGGGGAGCGGCGCAGCGGCTTTCTTGAGATGACGGAAGACGAGGCGTCCGGACAATGGCGGAAAGAAATGGTGGATAGGAGCAAGACCAAAACAGCTCCACAATGGGCTTACGTCCCTTCACCGCGAAGGACGAGGGCGAAGACTCCAAGCGCGGCGTAGTGACAGCCCGTTCAGGGCTCACGACTCACTCTTTTATGAGATATACACGTACACGGATTTGCATCGGACGGCGTTCTTGGGGGGGGGGGGGGCCGAAATGTGGGTTTTGATGGTTGTGGGCTGCGAGTTCGGCATGCGACCTGGCACGGCAGGATTGTTGCTCCTTATTGCATTTGTTTCTGTGCTTTTACTGAGTTTTGCTATTGCGCAAATGGCCTAGCTTTAGGCAGCTGTGAGATTGGTCGTTCCGATGACGCCCCCAGTCCTCCCAGCAGGAAGATACACTGGCTAAGCACGACAGAATTGAATTGTCTTTTCTGCCTCGTCGTGAGAAAATGGCATTTTTGATGCGTCCTAACTGAAGCCTCGAAAGACGAGCTATCAAATAAGGGCTTGTCTTGACTTAGCGACGTCAAAAGCGTGCCCTGTCCTCGTTCCCGAGGAGCTGTCCACCTGATTCTCAAGCCTCGTCCAGATCACTCCTCCACCTTGACCCTCTCCATGACCTTCATCAGCCGCTCGGCATCCTCAGTCTCCTTCATCTGACGGTCCAGCTCAGGGTCCGCCCGGCGCTCGGCCTTATCAGCCTCCTTGGCATCCTCCTCGACCTCCTCGAGCACCGCGCGATCCTCGGCCGCGGGGTCGTCCACCGACGGCGGGGGGCGGTCGTTGGTCCGGGGAGGCTTGTAGTGCATCATGAGTGACTGCGGCAGGAAGGTGTGGAAGCTCGGCAGGATCTCGTAGCACGCCTTGATAAACGCGAGACCGTCGCCGCCGCCGCCGCCGACTGCGGTGTCCAGCTCGCAGATGGTCAGGCGCAGCTTCATGCCCTCCTTCAGGTTGGCCAGCGTGGTGTGCTCGAGGTAGATGGAGATAGGCCGAACCTCTTCGCCGTCCGGGCGGCCCTCGGCCAGGGTGGGGTGGTTGTCCCAGCCGTCCTCGATGATGCTCGGGACGAGGACGACGCGGCCGATGGGCTTGACGGTGCGGGTCTTTCCGGCCTTGTCCTTGATGCCATCGTAGACGTTGATGATTTCGTCAGTAGTCAAGACGATCTCCTTAACGGCAAAGGCGTCGTCGTAGGTCTTGACCACGCGGATGGGGTCCTCGTTGTGCTGGAGCACGCGGTCGATCAGGCCGGGCTCGTGGATGGAGATGGTGGCCTTGAAGACACGCTCGGCGTCGAAGTTCTCGGGCGCGATGATGCCAGTGTCCCAGGAGTTCTTGTGCTCTGCGCCGTTGAAAGGCTTTACTTCGTAGTGTACGTCGCCGGAGTCGTTGAGGCCCGTGGGACCGCTGGCCTTTCCAGTGCTGCAGAACAGGACCTGGCAAGCGAGATTGAAGTCCCCTGGCATCGCAGCGCCGACCTCGCCGATACTGGGCATCTCTGTGCGGGCGAGCTCACAAATCGTGCGAGCTTGGGTAAGGTTGTCCTCGTACTCGGGACAGACGTCATGGTGCTGGATATATCTGAGAAAATTGAGGATGGTGTCGATTGCGAGTTTGTTCTCATAATCCGATAGTCCCATCGTCTTGGGGAGCCAATCGCCACTGCGTAACAGCGGCGCATGTCAGAAGCATGTCCTTGATGATGATTCGCGTCGAAAATGGTGTGAGTACTCACAGGAATCCAGCCACCACACCGGCGAAGTCCACATCCCAGTGCTCTGGATAATATGGGTTGTAGAACTTTCCAACCTCCGCCCATTCACGGGAAAGGACCTCGTTGGCAGTCATCTCGCGGACGTGGTCAGCATCATACTCGTCATCCTCCTTCATGTCCTTGACGTGCTTCGCAGTGCCGGTGAACTGGCGCTGGTCTGTGTCCACGCCGCCGAGGGCCAAGTACTTGGTGAAGAGGGCCTTGCGATCACTGGTGAGTCGGCGACGCGACATGTACCGCTGGATACACTCCTCAATTCGCCTGTCCATGCGAGTCAAGTCAGCCGGCTGCGGAAACTAAGAGAAAGGTCGAGATTGGCTTACTCGTGGAAAGAACGTTTCCTGCCTTGAAGTTAGCTAACGTTTGCTCCATAGCTCAAGAGACGCGACGCGGTACGTACGGGTCGTAGATCTGCCTTTCAGCGGCATGCTCCATCGGAGTGATCGGAGGATCAGCGAAGCCATCCTCAAAACCTGAGCCACGATACTTATTCAGGCTCGTCTCGCCGCGAGCCTTGAGGCTCTTGCTCTTCTTTTTTCCTGCCATGCCGGATTGATGGTGGGGGGTTGGAAGCGGAGGAAGGAAAAGGCCTCCTGTCGTCGAAAAATGGTTTGTCAATGGTAAAGGGCACAAGACAGGTCAAGATCAGACCATTCTCGTGGATGGGCGGAGGAGTTGACGAAAGAGGCAGTAAGTTGAAAAGGAAACGGAAGGTGCAAGGTCATCTCAATTGTACAAACAAACCTTCTGCGGATCAGATGGCAAGCAAGTGATCAACTCCTTCATTTCAGTATTGTTTGGGAACACTCAATTGTCTGTCATTAAGCTGTCCTCGAAGCAAACTCTCCACAAGTTTCCATTGACACTTCACCATGGGCAACCTTTCACAACAATAGATGCAGCAAGCTTTTACTATGTTCAGGACGAAACCTTGAAGCACCGTTTCAAGAAACTTGCTTCATAGATTGAAGCGGTTTACAAGATAGGCATGTCTGGTGGAGAGATCACCAGAAGAACATCAGATCGCTTTGCTCTTTTGGAAGGCATTCCGCAGTAGACGTTGCGATATTGGGAACACTTCTCAGTGAGCCACAATTAACTACGATGGACGAGGTAAACAGGGGCAAGACATTCCCTGGAAGGGTTTCGATCCGGCATACAAGTTCCGTCGTAGAAAGATACTGCGCTCCTTTACAGCGAACTCAGGACTATGCTACTGAGTGGTAGTCAATCATCTTTAGATCTCGAGTCTGAGACTTCTTCACTTGAGTCTACTCGAATGTGATCAGGCTAGACCATTCACTTACACTCCTGTCACACCGGGCTTGCAGGTTTTAAAGGCAAGAATAGAGCCTGAGGCAGCCTGCTTAGGCAATGAAAAATCTGCCGGCGACACAGAGCTTATCACTTCTGACTGCATGATGGCTCATGCCACTGTTGGTAGTGGAGAGTGGCTGGCGGTGCTGTCAGACGGTGAGGCTGTCGCGAGATTGAGCCATTTGTACACATGCAAGGTCGGTGGCTGATTACTTTATCCGAGTAACACCACGGTTGTAATGCCTGCGATGCGGTCCGGGCTGCCGCTTTTGTGATTGGCTATGCCAGCCGTGTCGCAATGGCAGTCTTGGGACTCGGGAGATGGCTCGTAGGAGAGCCTCAGGGCACCTTTCTCAACTGCTAGATAGTGATCGGACAGTCATAGTACCTACTGCAGGCCCCAAATAAAGGGGCAGTACAGCAATCAATTGATAGCTAGCTAGGCAAATTCATACGTGCTAGCCAACCGTATAATTTTAGTGTATCAAGGTTACACATTTTCGTCAACACTTGGAGATTACCTAGGTATGTGCGATTGCTTGAGGTAGCCATATAGTGATTGGATACTGGCATACTGCACCCACACATGGTGACTGCTATTAGGATGTACTGGTTGGTCATAAGGTGGGGGATGCTAACCAGGGTGTGACTAGTCACACAGGCCCTAGCATAGCACGTGTGGTGGCTGTGGCTGTGGATCTGCGGCTGGAGGAGTTGGCCCGTGCCCCGCCTGCGGGCAGGCAGCCGAGGCTGCCACCACTACATTTCCTCTCCACCTCCACCTCGGGCAAGAGCTTGGCGTCATCATCTCTCAACCCAGAACAGACCAGATACGCCATGTCTCGCGACTCACGACATGCTGCCGGCGGATCGACGAAGAAGCTCATAGGCCTCGGTCGCCTACGGTGGTACTGCACGCCCTGTTCCAAACAATGCCGCGACGAGAACGCATTCAAGCAACACACCCTGTCCGAAAGCCACGTCCGCAACATCGATGCCATCGGCTCAAATCTCGGCCAAGCTGTTGAGCAGTTCTCCCAGCAGTTTAAGTCTGACTTTCTGAACCTTCTCCGTCTTAACCATCGCGAAAAGAGCATACAAGTCAACCGGTTCTACCAGACCTACATTGCCGACCGTAACCACATACATCTTAACGCAACACGCTGGCATACCCTAAGCGACTTTGCAAAATGGCTTGGCCGTGAAGGTCTCTGCCGCGTCGAGGAGAAGGATGACGGTATCTACATAGCCTGGATCGACACTTCCCCTGACGCTTTACAGCGTGCTACGCTGCTTGATAAGAAGATTCGGGAGGAGGCGGCTGGCCGGCTTCAGGAGGAGCGGCAGCTAGAGGAGCAGGTCAAGAGGGCTCAGGCACAGGCAGAGGCACGGGCACAGGCAAAGCCTACGACTTCTCCATTGCCTACACAACCTACGTCGCTTACTCCTACACAAAACAGTGATACCAACATCACATTTCGATTAGGCCACAA
This sequence comes from Diaporthe citri, assembly GCF_014595645.1. Taxonomy (NCBI): domain Eukaryota; kingdom Fungi; phylum Ascomycota; class Sordariomycetes; order Diaporthales; family Diaporthaceae; genus Diaporthe; species Diaporthe citri. The sequence continues at coordinate 1,078,733 of NW_025064846.1, forward strand.
GGCCACCAATACTCCTGCCAGTCCTGCTATCCAGCCAAAGAAGAAGTCCCAAAACATCTTCAAGATGGCAGGGCGGAAGAGGGAAAGGCCAGCGGAGGAGGCCGAGTCGGCCGAGCGACCCAAGGTCAAACGTCGGGCAATAACAGCTCAGCAGCATACGTGAGACCACAAACTCCGTCCATGTCGGACCATCACAATCACCTTCAGTCGCCCAGGGTAGATGCTCAGGTCCAAGGTCGTACACCCAGGCACGCTGTTTTGGTGGTCCGGAACATCAAGCATTAATTTCTCCGCCTTCCGTATTTAGGGGGGGGGGGGGGCGTTTATTCGGCAACCTCATCAAGGGAATGCAATTCATTGTTCACCCACCAACACTTATCTTGTCTTCTTGGCGGGCTATGCTCGGTGTCCATCGCAGAATCTTTTGGGCTGCTTAGTCCCTCACCATTGGCAGCCTCTGAACAGACGAATGTCGCAAAATTTATCCCGTTTTACATATTCAAGCGGTGCCTTTTGCAGACGCCCTGGAACCGATTGTTCCCTCGGCTTACGCACCCTTCCACTCGACATACCTTGGAAGGCCTGTTGATGAATCCCGCCCGAGATGGACCGTTCTCACGATGTTTTATGCATACCCCCTTGTACCGGTGGTTCCCTTGACGTGGACACCCTTCCACTCGACATCGGAGTGAGAGTGCTCCTGCAGCTGCCACAGGGTGGTGGGCCCGACAATGACCTCCATATTGTGAATAGCCCCATCTTGAACAACCACGAGTTTTGCAGGCTCCATATCCCTTGCACCAAATCCCTGCTGTGCTCCTGAAATGCTCCCTGCAGAAGCCTTCACAAAGCCCAACCCTTGCCTTCGGGCATCCGTCCGCCTTGCATCTGTAATTCTTGGCAAATGACCCCGTCACTGCCCTATTGTGCGCATGGCAGTAGCCATTGACCCTCCGTTCTTTCCGGCACTCGGCCACTTTGCAAAGCAGCCCCTGACGCTGGCCGAATACCATCTTGTAATGGGCTGCACAATAGCCACCACACTGTCCCCTTTTTGACTTGTCGCAATCTTGGAACTTGCAAACCCCACTTCCTATTTTCCCATGCACAGAGCGATAATGAGCCGCACAGTAACCTTGAAGACTTGCAGGGCGGCTTCGCTTCGTGCATCCCTCGACCTTGCAGCTTACCCCGTGTCTCCTCCCGTGGATAACAGCGAAATGGACTATACAGTAACCGGTGCAGTTTGATTGTCGGGTTTTGTCGCAATCATCAAACTTACACCTCAGTGCCGGCATCTTCATCCCTGGGTTTTGGACTTTCCAATGGGCCGAGCAATAACCCTGGTACGCTTCACCCGCCCGCTTGTTACACAAGACATACAAGCACCTTCCTCTATCAGATTTCTTCTCAGCCGGACAGAGGCGTTCAAGCAGTTCCAACAACCTTCTCGTAGTGCTCTTACCCTCGCCGCCATGGGAATGCTCCATCAGATCGTGGACATTGGGCGGGCACATGTCAAGCGAGACAACTCCGCCGCGAGCTTCCCATTGCAGGATGGCCAAAATGTCTTGGACTGTCGACAACTGGTTGGCGTGGTCACACAGACGCATCAGGCAGGCTTGCTTTACTTGGGTGCACCAGGCCGACCGCACCTCGGACGGGATGTCGGACAGGGCGGCTGCTAGATTGAGCAGATGATCCTGCTGCATCGCCTGGACGTATGTGGCGAACCGAATTGTATGTTCTGGATGCGAAGCACAGATGACAATTCTGGAGACATTGCTGTACTCGTCGAGGATGAGGTAGCCACGCCCGGTAACCACTTCGAAACCGGGGATTCGAAACAGTACAGCCTGGGAGAATCGTTCCAAGAAACGGCGCTCATTTTCGCACCCGAAAAGCAGTACAACGCCGGCTTGACTCGAGTCCCAGATCCATTCAGCGAAGGCTTGGTGGATAGCGCGGAGGTTGGGCCCATAGTCTTCAGGGAATCGAGCTCGTCCATTCCGGTTCGCCCGATTATGAGTAGGTTCGGCACGGTATGAGGCCTCGCTGACCAGCGTTTGAAGGTCGCCAATCATCCCTTTGCTTGCAAGTAGTGCTATAGAAGGGGCAACAGCGTTATCCGTGCTCCCATGGAACTGGTGCAACACAGAGTCGGCATAGCCTTTTGAGTACCCCAGCAAGCTAGGACAGTGGAGCCGTATGTGAAGCCGGGACCCAAGGGACCCCCAGGGGCAAATCAAGGACTCCTGGGACGCACCGGATACAGCGACCTCCTCAGCTGCAAAGGTGCGGAACCGATCAATTATGATAGGGTCCCTCTGCGAAGCCCTTGTCAAGTCGTGCGCGGATTCGGCATGTTTGATAGCTTCTTGTTGCAGGAATTCCTTCAGCTGATGTTGATGTGCTGTGAGATCGGGAAGCTTTAAGAAATCGCTGATCAGATTGGCTCGGTCATCGCTCCCAAGTACGGGTGATGGGCATCCCGCTTGCCCAGGACCAAAAGAGAATGAAGGGACTGGCAGCCTCTGTCGGGGGCCATATTTCCCTAGTGAGGATAGAAACGCCTCCGCAGGTCGTATGTCCACGCCCTGCACGCCAAAAGGCTTTGTGACGAGGGTGGTATCCTCCAGTTGGCATGTTTCGCTGCGGGGTCAATGTGCCGCGCCATTTGTATCATTTTACCGGTGGTGGACTGTCTTTGTGCAGGTTATTTCTAGGTCTGCAGGCTTTTTTTTTTTCTTGCAGAGTCGCTGAGCCAGGTCTTGAATTCGACGAAATCAGCTGTGCCATCGAAAAAGAGCAGGATGGATATGCTTTCACTTTTTGAAAAGTTTATGGAGGGCGGGGGGGGGGGTAATGGGCGGTGGAGTACTTAGAGCTTATTTCACACCCCGCTTTCGGGTATCGAAAGTTGAACTGTACTACACCCAAAAACACATCACCACCATTGATAGACGGGGTACAAATTCAGCAGTGTGAAGGTACTTTAGGCCCATCAATGCGGCCGGTTCCGGGTGCCATTTTATCCAGCGGCTTACCTACCGGATAACGCACCTAGAACTCTTTCACAGCTCTTAATGTTGTAATTCAAGCGACCTGCACAGTGGCGCTCTCGGGCAAAGATTATGCGCGTGAAGGATTGGTGGAACGGGTCTTTCTGCAGCGAGAGAGGCATCCGACAAGGGGGACCAAAAAAAGGCCAAGGCACTCCCTGCATCATCGGCGACCCGTGGGCCGTCCGCGAATCCCCCTTCGTGGGGCGGAAGGGCCAGACACTGGACATTAACCAAAATTGGACCTATATGGCATGGCGCAGGACCACAGAGCTCCCGTAGGAAGCGGCGAACTCGCACGGCAACCGGCACGAAAGATAATCAAGAGGGAAAAAGAGCTCCATGGTGGGACGCACGGTCTGGCCTGCACACCTAGCGTCGTTCAGCAGAGGTGCAACAAGACCGCGTGTGAGTCCGGCAGTGCCGTCTGATGGGCGACCTGAAGATTTCGAGCTCAGCAGGTGTCTCTGTTCAGGTGTGCCAGTTGGCACCGGGCCATGATCAGCCCTTGGGCGGGTGTTGAACACCTGGACCGCTCTGATTCGCAATGGCGGCAGCGCGTGTTTGTCTCGTGTTGGGGCATGTGTAGAGGGTTTCACTGCGTATATGCAGGACGCTGGTTGTGGCAGGAGAGGCGTGAGTGGGAGGGTTGCGAACGGCAGCGAGAACAGTCCAGGCGGTCTCGGTCTTCCTGTCCGGCTGCTCGACGGGTGCTGCGGTTCGTTCAGGAGGGGGCTCAGAAGTAGAAAAGATTGGACGCATGGCGGAGAGGACGGTCGCGGACTGGATCTGCCGTGAGATTGTACCACCCTGCCACACCCTGCCACCGTGGAATCACCTTCTGCTAAAGGACCGGGAGTGGCTGAGCAGGAGCTGGGGTCTCCGAGGAACCCACGCCCTCGCCCCTCCACCTCTGTTCCCCATTTTCCCCTCCAGGATGGAGAAGACCCCTGTGTTCCAGCGATGTGCGCCACACGTAAGCGCCTACAGGCCCTGCAGCTGGGCTTTCTTGTCCTCCCGTTCCTTTGAAAGGAGATCCGGGTCCACCTTGAGGCATTCTGGCGTCTGGGTGACACGCACGTCCCAGCTACTGGCATCAGGCGGTGACTGGACGTGGGTTGGAGGTGGGCAGAACGTGCGCAGGACGTGGGCAAGGCATGGGCAAGGGCGTGGGACAGTGACTGACTCTCTCGCGCTGCTGCTACTGCTTCTCTGGGTCGGTGCTAGTAGGCATTTGTGGTAGAATACCCGTCCGTTGTCTCGGACTCTGGATATAGAAGCCACCATTGATTGCAGAATGCGGAGTGAGTGGGTGACCAGCAAGCTGCAGGAGAAAGGTGACAGACTGACTGACCAGACAACGGTCAATTGACTGTGCTGCAGGCAGACAGGGAGGCAGTCGGCCTCCAACAGTGTGCTCGCCAGTGCTGTGGTTTGCCTCAAACTCACCTGCAGCTGTCAGAAGATCGGCACCCCTGCCAGCTTGGCACGTTGGCTCCTAGCGCCATTTCGCTTCGGCTAGGCGTGACGCGAGCAGCCTTGGAACTTAGCAGCTGCTCTGGGTACCGCTAGCACACACGGTACATGGGCATGGTACCCTGCCTGGCAGCCTGGGTAGGTACAGCACCGCTGCACGGTAGCACGGCAGTAGTGGAAGAATAAGAAGAAGGAAGGGTGACAAACCCGTGTGCGCCTCTGCTTCCGCCTTGGGCACGGTCGCAAATTCCATCCCGGGGCCCATGGTCGAAGTCGCTGATCAGGACCAGTCACAGCCCACTACGTGCAGACAAAGATCCATGAACCCCCTCGGACACGCTCGACGGCGAAGGCTGTACATACGTACTCGTACCTGCTCCGTCACAATCTAAGCCCTCCAAGGTTGCGATCCTCGTCTTCGTCTCCTTCTTGTTCCCTCCTTCGTCTCTCCCCTTACCCTTTCTGCCTTCTCAACCCTCCTTGGTCCTACTTTCCCGGTTCTTCTCTTCATAATCTGGACTACCTCTCTTTTTTCCTCTCTCCTTCTCAGAAGCACGTTCCGCCTCGACCCGGCCCATTGTCTTATTCCATCAACCTGACACCGATACCAAAGTGCCGTCCTTTACAGGTGGCTTGCTACACCCGCCGTTTGGGTGCCCGGCCCTCGCAAACTGACATTCGCCACAGCTTAATTAATTTGGGCGTCCCCTTTTAACCCCGAACACTACCCGGCGCCCAAATACATGCGCCACACCAAGGCGCCGACAGTCGCGAACTTTTTCTTTCTTGCCCGTTCTACTGCCTGAGACGGGCGCACGTCAAGATGCAACGGGCGGCGCACATCAGGATGCCGCTTTCGCAAAAGCAGATACCGCACCCTTCGGAACTCGTCGAGTACAACTATGCAGTCGCTGGACAGTAAGTATGCACGACGTGCACCATTCAAAAACCCGCGTCTCCCCCTGCGCCTCGCCGCTGACAGCTCTGCCCCTACAGTGATGGAACGCTCTGCGACACCGAGGGCGAGCTGTTCATCAAGCCATGCACGCAGGCCGAAATCGACTTTTATCAGTCCCTGCCCCAGAACCATTCGCGCATGCTGGAAATCGTACCCGAATTCGTTGGCAGTCTCTCCTTGAACGCCGCCACCGACATCAACGCCATCACCGAGCAGCTACCCGTGGTAGATGGAGATGTCATCCCCGAGATGAAGGAGCAGGTCCTCGAGCTGATCTCGGAGAAGGGGAAAGAACTGGCAGAGATGGTGGCTCCGGCGCCTGCCTCGATTCCGGCACAAGAACCGGCCCCTGTGGACGGTGTGACTTGGATACCAAATGCCAGTCGAAAGATCCCAACGGACAAGGCGGTCGTCCTGGACAATGCGGCTTATGGTTTCAGACGTCCCAACATCGTGGATGTCAAACTGGGCAAACGCCTTTGGGCTGACGACGCGCCACTGGAGAAGAAGCGGAGGTTCGACAAGATCAGCGCCGAGACGACGCACCGCGAGCTTGGCTTCCGAATTGCCGGCATGCGTATTTTCAAAGGCTCCGATAACCCAGAGGACCTCGACGAGGAGGACTATCGCATCTATGACAAGGACTACGGCCGAAAGGACGTCAACTGTGACAACGTTGTTGAGGCTTTCCGGAGTTTTCTCTATAACCGCAGGGCTGGGATCGATGACGAGTACGCCAGAGCTGTTGCAGAAGCTTTCCTACGAGACCTGAAGCACGTTCGCGACGTCCTAGAGAACGAAGAGACCCGCATGTACTCCTCCAGTCTCCTGTTCATTTTTGAGGGCGACGGCCACGCGCTCAAGGCGGAGATCGATGACCAGAGCCGCAGTACCGCCGCTTCTGTGAAGGCCAAGACGGAGGAAGACTGCCTACCTGGTCGTACCACGAACCGGATCGATAGTGGCATCGGTCTGGACGACGAGGGCGAGATTGTCTTCCCCACTCAAGAACAGTACGATGAGCTGTCTGAGAGCGACGAAGATGCCGAGGAAGGGCACATCTGGAGACTGAAGCTCATCGACTTTGCACACGCTGGCTTCGTCCCGGGGCAGGGTCCTGACGAGAACATACTACTGGGTGTCAGAAGTTTGATCACCATTTTCGAGGAGCTGTCAAAGGAGCCAGAGAAGCCAGTGACCAGTCGGAGACAGAGGCGGTCAACTTGACGGGGTGTGAACAGGCGTTCCGGGCATACACGGTAGACATTTGTGTTGATGACATTTTGGCAAGAGAAAAAAGTTCTGGGCAGCATCAACGGGTTCAGGCATGATTGGGCATGACAGAGATGTGTTCGGTCCATCTCGGGTGTCCATGACGATTCATCATAATACCCCCATACAAGGTCTTGTTGCGCAAGTAGCTTTACCGGTACCTACTTGACTTCCATAGGCGTTCGGATAGGGGGCCATAGCTGGTCTCTTGGTCTTACAATAAACTTGTGTTCTCATTTCAATCCACTGGCCTTCTTGCCTAGTCCATGTGATTTGACTGCCGTGTCTTGGAGGGCATACTGGGGCTCTTTATGTTTGTATGTACCTCATGGTTCACACTGCCAAAATAATCAAGGTGATACTGTCTACGTGGCCGTGTAAACCCTATTTCGTCCCTGAAGGATCCTGCCACAACACTGATAGCAACGGTGCCATACACTTTGCCATCCCTTGAGCGCCTGCTGTGTCATCCTTGCCTAATCGCCAGCAATGGAAGGTTTGAAGCCATGACGTCTTCATGCAAGGCCTCCGTCACCAGCGACGGACCCTCTCGACTGCATTTCGGCTGCAGGATTTGGCATGTGTGATTGCCATGTCCCGGACTCAGGGGAGCTGCACTAGGCCGGTCGATGTGCCTCAGGTGTGGGGGATCTCTCAGTGGGTGGGTGTGTGGGGTGCCTTCGGCTTGGCCCGTGGCAATCTACTGTTACCCACCTGGAAGCTACCTATCTAGGTACCCAAATCTGCTGTGCAGGTACCTGAGTACCTCCTACCACACTGTACTCGTCGTGCGTTGCCCGTTCTGGGGCAGATCTTTGCAGTAGCTCTCCTTCTCAGCGAGCTACAAGCAGCAAGCTCCACCTCCCGTCTTGAATCGAAACCAACAAGGCTGAGCTGCCGTGACACTCGGCTCTGTTTCCTGCCCTTCGCATCTTTGGGGATGAGCATTTCAATATGTCAATTCCTGGATTAGGGCAGCTGCCTATCAAGGTACGTCAACCCTCCAATGCGTCCCCGCGACGTCAGCGGCAGAGCTCAACCCACTTCACAGACCGCAAGCTAACCAACTGCTTCCTCGAAACCCACAGGCAGCCACCACCCCCATCCGCAAGATCAACCTCCGGCCCTTCTGGGAGTGGCGCTTCGAGATCCCGCACAACTCCACCGTCGCCGTGCGCCTCGTCTCCGGCACCGCAGAGCGCGACGGCACCGAGCTCGCCCTCAACGTGACCTACAAGCTCCGGGGCACCAAGTCCAAGATCCTGACCTGGCGCGGCTGCGAGATCGAGTTCGAGCCCGCCGGCGATTTCGACGAGTATGTGGCCGAGTACATGGGCCCCGACGAGACGCCCCAGGTGTCCTACCTGAACCTGCACTTCCTGCTTGACGGCCTGCGGAGGGAGGCGAGGGCCAAGAACGCGACGGGGCCCCGGGTCCTGATCGCGGGCGCCAGGGATGTCGGCAAGACGAGCCTGGCGCGCACCCTGGCGGCGCTGGCGGTCAAGTCTGGAGCGCAGCCGGTCGTGGTCAACACGGACCCCCGCGAGGGCATGCTGAGTCTGCCCGGGACCCTCACTGCCGCCGTCTACGCCACGATTATGGACCTGGACGGCGAGGGTACCAACGGATGGGGTGGCACGCCCACCAGCGGGCCGTCTGGTGTGCCCGTGAAGCTGCCCATCGCGCAGTATTACGGTTGCCAGAGTCCCGCGGACGATGTCCAGTTGTACAAGGAGCTTGTGTCGAGGCTGGCTGGGTCCGCAACGGCCCGCATGGGCGGCGACGTGGACGTCAAGAGCTCGGGGATGATAATCGACACGCCAGGCATCAGCTCCTCCGGCCAGATCGAGGCAGGGGATTTGGACGTGTTGGGGCATGTGGTCGACGAGTTGTCAGTTAATATTATTGTTGTTTTGGGCTCGTCTCAGTTACACACAGAGCTACAGAAGCGCTTCGCGAGGGAAAAGACCACCCTGGGCGAGCCGATCGCATTGGTGATGCTCGACAAGTCGCACGGTGTGGTCGAGAGGGATGAGGGCTGGATGAAAGCTATGCAGGAGGCTGCCATTAAGGAATACTTCTTCGGCGACAGCAAGAGGACTCTGAGCCCCTTTACACAGCAAGTGGATTTTGATGCCGTAGCTATCTACCGTATTCCCGAGCGTGAGTTTTCGTCGACCCCCTTAAGCTGTGAGAAGATCCATGCTGACAATGACGCACAGCGAACGAGCATGGCAGTGAAGGAAGAGGACTTGAGAAAATCGAGCCCACGCCAGCCCTGTCTCACTGGACCTTAGCAGTCATGAACGCCTCCGTCGGCGACTCCCCGGAAAGCATACGGACAGCGCCGGTGCTGGGATTTGTCTACATCTCCGACGTTGTCAAGGATAGGAGGAAGCTGAGCATGCTGACGCCTGTGAGCGGCAGACTTGGAAAGCGGCCGTTGTTATGGGGAAACTGGCCAGAGCAATTTATCAACCTCTTGGGATGAGCATGGCGGCTGCCACGCAGCTCGGCTTCAATCACGGGCAACAAAACCGCCCAAGTCGCGGAGGACCGTCTCCAGCCTCACTTTGATCTGGGCTTCAGGCTTGCATTGGGACCGGCGTTTATGGCGTCGATTTTGAACACCGTAGACTACAAGAGGGCGTTAGGAAATGGACAAAGTTTGTCGATCATGTTCTCAGCTGAGGCTGCCCCATGGCGCCACGCCAGCCTGGATGACGCCCAGTGCACCACAGCGCCCGCCTCCGTCCAAGAATGGGACTTGTGTTCTGCTGTCAATGACACGATCGAATCCAGTTTTAAGACCTCACGCCCGTCAAATCAGACTGTCCCCCGCGCAGCGCAAGGGCCATGAACCCATATCGCCACCGGAGTTTCTTTTTCTTCGCGACCACCTTACATCACTCTGCTGCCTCCGTACATGACATTTCTCAGCGCGTGCCCCCGTAGCGGGTTTGTTTCGTGTGGGCCAAAGCGAAACGCACAACCATGGCTGCCATGGTGGGATTCCGATTTTTTCGTGGCGGCCACTTGCTTCTTCTCTCAGCTCCCCACGGCGACGCCTAACGCCTGCATCTCAGGCAAGGGTGGTCAAGTGGCCAACGCAATCTCTCGACAAAAGTAAGAACAACAGACCTGGATGTCATCCAACCCACCGGAGATTTACTCCCGTGACGAGTTTTATATGGGATTGCTTATAATTATGTTTATTACAGCGGCGGGGACCCGCAGCTGACACTGAGGATCGCCTTCACGGGGAGACCGTCTCCATCACACATGTTGTCTCCCCAGTTGCTTTTCCGTAAATCGCATGGTAGAGGCCGGGCAACCCTCGCATCCAGTCCCTTGAGCTGTGTGATTGCTGCAAATCAGGCTGAAATGACTCGGATGTCATGCTGCTCGTTGCTTCCATGTGAGAGATTCTCCAGGGCCATAGTGATCACATCCACTGATATAATCAAGAAGGAGCATCCGACGCCGTCTTATTCTCAGGTTGTTCACTTTTTGTAATTTCTCTCGGGTACAAAACTGCATGGGACGAGTTTGCTCGGATCACCCAGAATGCCCTTTCACTTTGTTGCTTGACATCTTGTCTGATGAGCTCATCACTTCTGGGGCTGTCTGAGGGTGAGAATGGCTGCAATCTTCCCAGACTTGTTGGCGCCGCGGTCACCACATTCAAGACATGCCAAACCAGATATTATGTCGACTCTAGAGTCTGAACTCGAATGGTCTGTGGCACGCAATCTAAAGATCATTTCCCTGGTGTTCTCATCCGTCAGCCTCTTGGCCGGATCTTTGTCGATGTACTGGCTCGTCAGAATGCGCCGCAGTTTTCGTCACGAGTAAGTCAGTCTGTATGTTCATGGCTGCTGCTTCGGGGGTGGGTCAGCCATCATGTTAATGTTGACTAACTTGCACCCAAGCCTCATCCTCCTACTGATCGCCAGTGATCTTACCAAGTCCTTGTGGTTCGTTATCTACTCGTCGATCACTCTCAACCATTTGCTGTCAACAGACTCTGGCTCAGCATTCTGCCAGGTCAGCGGCTTCTTCTTCGCCATGGGAATTGAAGCGTCAGATGCTGCTGTGTTTCTCATTGCACTTCATTGGACCGTATATATATTTCGGTCAAACAGGGCCGCCGGCGAGAGCGGGATCTATCCTTACAGATACCTTGCCTTCACGTTCTACGTTCTTTTCCCTACACTGATGGCTTCTTTGGCTTTCTTCACGAGGTTTCCAGCTTATGTCGATACGGGTCAGTACTGCTACTTGCCTATGAAGCCTTGGTGGGACCGAATGGCACTCTCCTGGATTCCACGATACATCAACATGACCTTGATCATCGCCATGTACGGTGCTTCTTACATGTACATCTGCATAAGGATGAGACGTTTTAGCAGACGTCATGCGTCAGTTCCAACAACCCATCGAGCAAGACGGATTCCAGACACGCCACCTCTCATCAGTCACGGTTTGGTCCCTTCACCGCTCGAATCCAGACGTATTTCATTCAGATTTCCTACGGGTAGAAGCCTGGACGAACGCACTGCAAGCATCCAGGCCGACGACAGGGTCCGGTTTCGAGAATCACTGAGGTTCAGGCTAGACCGACTGAGCGTAAGCTCAAAAAGATCAAGAGGATGGCCGTGGCAGGGCTTAGACTGGGAGGCTGACGAAGGAGTGCAGCCCTCCAGTTCTGGGCTGGTGTCCCCGAAGACAGGCGCTGCCGAGCCGACATTTGAATTCACGGAGACAGGACACAAGCTCCAGCCACCTCGGCCCTCGCTATCTACACTCAAACTCGGAGGAAAAGTTGAGAACCTTCCCTCGCGGCAATCACCATCCCAATGCCGCATCTCCTTCGACTTCTACCGCCGCCCAATATCAACGACTATGGAAGAAGACGACACATCAAAGGGCGAAAGGCTCAACGTCGGCCGGAGCCGTAACTTGAATGGCTCGCAGATGCACATTTATACGGTCCTCCAGCAGGGCCCTAGTTCTGAAAGAGAAGGCGACCCGACCCCGAGCACTCCCATAGCCTCTCTGGATTACGAGACGCTAGAGTCCGACGGCATCTCCCGCAGCCGCGACAGGATACGCCGCCAGCTGCGCCTCTTGTTCATATACCCAGCAGTATACGGCTGTGTTTGGGTATTCCCTCTCGTCAGCGATGTGATCGGGTTTCACAAGGATCACAATCAAAGGCCATTTTGGATATTGGTAGCCAGCATTGTCTCTTTGTCCGTCCAGGGCATGGCAGACACGATCGTGTTCTGCTTGAGGGAGAAGCCTTGGAGGCACACAAAAGGCGGGTTCTGGGAGAACCTTGGTATTTTTGTTAACGGCCTCAGTTTTGACTCACGCAATGAGATTGGGAGAACAAGGGAGGAGATGTTTCACGACGGTTCGAGGGCGAGGCTGAGGAGGGAGGAGGAAATGGAGAGGGAGCAGCGTGCCAGCAGGATGAGCCCGGGCTGCACATCTCAGGTGTATGTGTCTAGGAACTGGTGGGACGTCGAGCTCCATGGTGACGATGAAGTAGAAAGTCAAGATGGAAAGGGTAAGGATGAGGAGTGGCAAGGGCGTGTGATGCGTGACGACCGGGGCAGCATGCAGACTGGTTGAAGGGCATGTGCCGCCCACCCCCTCCCAAAGGAATGTCATGTTTGCTTAGCATTCAGCATGATCGGGATCTGCCACTGCAAATACTATTTTTGAATTTTCTAGGCCGAGGAAGTTTCCTGGCCCTTTATGAAACGCAAAAACGCTTGGGCTATCTTCACACCATCGTGGTCTTTGTTCGCCCTGTCCACACCCGAGGAGTAGACCTCGTCAGTGAAGACCTTGGTGTCGTGCCTAATCTCGAGGATCTCGCTTATGATCTCGCCCGTAAACTCTGGGTGCCCTTGCACCGTGATCGCCTTGCCCGGGAGGAGGAAGCCCTGCGTGGCACAGACGTCGTTCTCGCCCAGGTTCTGCGCGCCCTCGGGATTTGAAAAGACAATGTCACGGTGCATCTGGTGTAGTTTCTGCGACACGGCGTCAGTGGATGAGAACAGGACCACGTCTCCGAGCCACAGGGGCACACTAGAATTCCTTGTCTTACCAGGGTGTCGGACCCAAACACTGCCCTCCCCGTCTCACTCAGCTTGATCTCCGTCACACTGACCTCCCAGCCCTTGTCGTTGCGGTCCACCTTGACGCCCAGCGCCCGCCCGACGATCTGGTGCCCGAAGCAGATGCCCACCACCTTGACCCTCCCGCCGGTGGCCAGCGCCTTGCGCGTGAAGGCGACCAGCTTGACGATCCACTCGTCGTCCAGGTACGCCGAGTGCTTGGAGCCGCTGACGAGGACGGCGTCCACCGAGTCCAGGTCCGGGTACCTGTCCGGCTCGTTGACCACGTCGTAGCCCGTGACGGCGAGGTGGGCCTCGAGCGGCTCCGGGGCGACGGCGCGCCGGAAGAGGTCGGTGAAGACGCCCCTGTAGCCGTGGTACTTGGCGTTGGCGTTGGGCACGGGCGTGTCCGCCTCGAGGATGGCGAGGCGGATGGGGGTTCTCGCGGTCGTTGAGCCCATCTTTGTGCGTGCGAGGTGGCAAAGGTCTGAATGTGGGCAGAGAATGATATGTTTTAAACTCAAGGGAAAAGAGGGAGGCTCTCAATAAGGGGTGAGACGAGTTTCAGCTTGAGTGACGCCTTTAATTTCTTTCCAATAGGCTCCGAAAGCTGAGGTTTAAGAATGAGTCCTCCGACAGCGTACTTGCTGAGCCCTATATATCCAGTTGAAAAAAAGCTGTGACTCCTGTTTGCTGGTTGTGACCAGAGGGCGAGGCCAAGGGAGAGCAAGTGTTGCCGATGTGTGTGACGTCCATCTTGACTCGTAGTCGCGATAAGCGCCTCGAGGTGGTGGTCCACAGCCGCCGCCGTTCTCGGAGCCCCCGGCAAGCGCCGTTTTGCACTTTCCGTGGTTAGACCGAGTGGTTCGTCAGGCCCTGTGTGGTAAGTTTTGAGGTGAAAGACTCAGTGTGATACATGGACTCATTGTCAGTGTAACTTGAAAGACTAGGTATCTTTCGTCGCGGTGTAAGTGGATTTGCATGCATGTGGCTGATCTTGTCCTGCGCCTACCCGCGTGGCCCTCCCCCCGGTTCTGACCACCACTGAGGAATACGACCCCTAACCCTCGTAACGTCAGCCTGCTCCGTTGGATCTCATCCTCCTGAACTCCTCAGCTGGACATATCGCCCACACAGCTTCCAGGCATGTGCGGGCGTAGGTTGTCACACATATATCAGGAAGTTCCTTTTGTTCCACTGAATGACGTGAGATTCAGTTGTGCAACAGAAGACTTAGAAGCTGGGTACCGTGCCGTCAGACTATACGACAAGCGAGCCGCATCCACGCCATGATCTGCCCAGCCACCTTCGCCCGCATCTGACTACCCCATCTACTCACTGTGAGCCAACACGACCAAGGGATGCAATCCTTAAACTATTTCTGCCTCTGGGTTCCCTTTCATTCATTCTTGGTCTTACCGCTCTGGCACGGTTCATCCATCTAGTCAAGCTGTGTGGTGTTGAACAAACGGTTTCCAGTGTCTGTTTGCCCCTTTCCCTTGAACTCATTCTCAGACAGACGCATCGCGACAAAGCCGACATCCCGATCGGCTTGTACGTGTGCAGGAGGCTTGTTGAAAAATCTGGCCTGGATGACGCCGGCAACGACCACAATGCGCACAGTCTTGTTGATTTTCCGAACGTGCTCGATGAAGTCAACAACGGTCTTGCCACTGTTCACAACAGAATCCACAAGAAGAACAGTGCCCCGGCCTTTGATGTGTTGCTCCTTGAGGTCTTCTGGCGTGTTCGCGTGAACGAACATGGCAGCTGGAAAGGCCTCGCTGACGCCCAAGGCCATCGGCTCTCCTCCGCGCATCAAGGCAACAATGACCGTCTTCTCCTCATCGTGGAGCCGGTATCCCTCGGTCCGGTATTTCTGAACATGAGCGATTCCGAATTCCTCGCAGCCGATCATCTCAGATACGTGCTGTGTTGCTATCCACCATCCTGCCCTTCGATGTGCCTCCCGCAGCCCTGGTCCAGCAACACCCGCGTCCCTCATCGGCGTCATGAGAAGCTTTGCTGCCATCGAGTCAGTTGCGTGGACGCGGCCGAGCTTGGAAGCGTTCGAACGTCGAGCCAATATGCTGGTGGCGAAGGCAGCGTCCATTTCGACAACAGGGGTCAAGCCTTCGGCCAGTCTGGGGCGTGAGCCTGCCGGCAGGAGGATCTGTCTTGGGCGCAGACCGTCGCGGACAGCATTCAGTAGAGCCTGGTCCATGCTCTTGCTCCTTGTTTCAACATCTCCCGTCACGACCAAGGCATGATCAGCTGCCACCAGCATGGGGATATCCACCTCGCTGTCGCCAAAAGCGTACACCTGTGTTGCAAAGTGCTTCCGGAGGCGCTCGACAATGGCTGCTTTGATCTTGGGGGTAACAACCAAACCGTCTGAGATTCGGCCGCCGCCGATGATGTCGACGTGGGTCAAGGACCTTCTCTGCAGTACCATTTCCCAGATGCGTTTGATACCACAAGTGACGACCACCGCCCGAACGTGTGTCAGACTTCCAACCTGTTTGAGAAGGTTTGCCAGTTCAGGGTGCAAGACCACTTCCCTGGAGATGACTTCACAGATTCGCTCAAACACGGGCTCTGGAATCTCCTCGTACAGCCAAGTGGCTTGGCGGAAAGCCTTGTATGAGTAACCCCAGGCTTCATGACCAAAGTATTGCTTCAGCCTGTTGCTGCCGTCCTCTCCCATCTTCAGGTGTTCACCCCAAAATCTTGCCCCGGTATCCATGGACGCCAAAGTCTTGTCCGCGTCGAAGACTAAGACAGTTTCGATTTTATCCGCTGAAGGTGCCATGATATCGTCCAACCGGGAAAGTGCTCGGCGTAGGTTCTCCTCCTCGGAGTGATCTCGGATGTCTCTAATCAGCATTGCGACGCGGGCAAATCCATCTTCCGCAGGAGCATGTTGGGTGAAGAACATGATGCCGTGATGACGGCAAAGAGTCTTTGCTCTTGACTTGTCGCTCCACTGCCACCTGCGCAAGTCGGCAACGCTCATTTCAGGGCGGTTCCGATTCATGTCATTCAGACGGTACTCAGCGATGGTCTCGGCAGGTGTGTCGAGGTACAGAATGTGGGTGTATGTTTCAAGGTCGGCCTGTGTGTGCACCTCCATGGTACTACTGCCTGTCCAGAGGGTAAGGTGACCAGCGACAACGCCTACTTTCCGACTC
The DNA here is from genome assembly GCF_014595645.1 of Diaporthe citri. NCBI lineage: Eukaryota > Fungi > Ascomycota > Sordariomycetes > Diaporthales > Diaporthaceae > Diaporthe > Diaporthe citri. The sequence goes on from NW_025064846.1 coordinate 1,094,823, forward strand.
GACTGGCACACTGCTGCGATGTGTTGAATGGCAATCTCGCGATAGACAGCCTTCTCAGCGTCGGGCTTCTGCTGAAAAGCGGCCAGTCCTCCACGGACCAGTGAACTGAGTATTTGAGAGCCGTCGAAGAAGGCAAAATCTCTCTCGCCCAGATTCTTCTTCAAGCGTTCGATGAGTGTTGTCTTTCCACACCCAGAGATACCATAAAGGCCGACTATCACTGGCCTGTCTTCGGCTCCCGACATCGTTGTGACCGCTGTTACGTAGGGGAGTGCCATTGAAGTAGAAACTGGTGCGTCTTGAAGACGCTAAGCCTGGTTCAAATCTTTTCAGAAGGAAGTTGTCTTGATGAAGTATGCCAGATTCATGGAAGTATGGTTGGTTTTCTGTTCCAATATTCTTGCAATCTTCCTTCAAGTTGGGTGTCTCTTTCGCTCAATGCAAGCAACTTGGAGCAAACGGAATTCTGACAACATGTCTCGCTTTGTTTCACCATCAAAGGAGTGATGACACATTGTCTCGGCTCATTCTCTCAGCAATCGTTGTCCATGATGGCTGATATCTAGCTAATCCATCATTCTGATTGGAACGAGCACGTACAATTTGTTTGATATGGGACCAATGAGCCACAGCGGCGGCACGGCTGGATGAGGAAATCGCGGTAGGAGACTTCGTCACAGTGTTCCGGCGGTTACGGCTTTGAACACCAAACACACCGCCAGGACAGTGGTTGAGCATTCACCCATCACGTTGATAGAACATTGCCAGACGGTGTGGCCGTCGATTCGACCCAGTATTCTGGCACTACTTCTGTGTTCTACTGCCCTCAGACTATGTTTCCAGAAACGACATCTATCAAAGTTACTTAGATATTTCTCACCAAAGTTCTCTCGCAGTAAGTTAGTCAAGCAATATTGCTTTTTGTATACATATTCGAGCCTTCAGAACACCTTCGCGCCTTCATCTGTACACGCGCGCACACACACACGCACACTCAACTCCTCTGATTAGAAGTGCGCGGTCATCCCTGGCTGTGAATAGCTGCTAAACTGGAAGTGGGACTTCAGCAAATCGGAGCTGTCATATTGTACAACCGCCAGAGTCCACAACCCCGCTGCCACCAGGAGGGGTAGCGAGCTGACTGCATAAAAGAAATTCAACAGGCGACTTTGAAAATGCACAAAGTTTGCGCTGGTTCTTTCAATCTGGTGTTGTGCTCCCCGGCCGAAGAAGTGTGTGGCGTTGTCTTGACTTACCATCATCGTGAACGGATATTGGAAAATGGTACACGCCTTGCTCCATGAAATGGCTCAGGCCAATTCTTACCATGCTTTTATCGGATCCGCATTACTCGGAGTCTTGTTTCACATGTCTATCCAGACTGTGGAATTCGAGAAGCTCATGTTCCATTTCCTGGCAGCTTTGCCGGTAATGGCTGTTGTCATGTCAACTTTCTTCTCAGCCTTCGGTCGTCTCACATGGCCTCAAGCCTTTGCGAAGTCTGTTATCATCGAGACGGTTTTCAATCTGAGCTGCCTCCTCAGCATCGGCATCTACCGCTTGCTATTCCACCGATGTGGAAGGTTCCCCGGGCCGATGGGAGCAAAGCTCAGCCGTTTTTGGACTTCATATACTTCGATCAAGAACTTCCAATACCACAAGGAGTTAGAGAAGATGCAGGCCAAGTACGGCGACTTCGTACGCACAGGTATGGCAACAGGACTTCGCCCAGACGCTGCATACAAGTGCCGTTTCCACGTAAGCTGACCGATTGCAGGACCGCGTGAGATCACTGTCACTCGTGCTTCAGCCGTCAATGCAATATACGGTCCGGCATCAAAATTGCTCAAGTCAACATGGTATGGTCAGTCAGGAAATGACCCAGACCGGTGCTCACTTCACATGGTACGGGACCCTGTGCGACACCGCAATAGACGGAGAGCCTGGGATCGGGGCTTTGCTATCAAAGGTATGTGATGTCAAGAGCGAGGCGTTGGAACACTCTTGCTGAGAATAGACAGCCATTGCAACTTACCAACAGCGTGTCAAAGAAAGATCGGATCTATTAACGAAACAGATGCAAGACCGAGCCGGGCATCCGGTAAACATTACTAAGTGGGCCATGTTTTACAGCTTTGATGTTATCGGCGAAGTCGCATTCGGAAAAGACTTCGGAAACCTCGCCACTGGTACCGAGCATTCAGCACTTAAACCAATTCATGAGCATATCAAGGTCTTCGCAGTCTTAGGCCACTTACCATGGTTGATGAACATTATGACCAGCATCCCTAGCGCTTCAAGTATATACACCGAAATCTTCAGCTTTTGTGAGGACGAGATCCGGGCTAAGCAGAAGGTAAGTAAGCCACCTCTTCGTTGATCTGGTCACATCGGCGCCCTAATCCATTACTGATCTGCGGGCCGTCAAAAGTTGTGGGACAGTGAGAAATGTCCGAGCGACATCGTATCATGGCTGCTCAAGGCTGTGCATGACAAGGACGCTTCCGCAGCTCCAACAACCGAAGCCCTTGAGTATGACTCAAGACTGGTCCTTCTGGCTGGCAGGTTTGTAACTCAGCCACTAAGCCATCGGTGAAGCTGCCTAGCTAACTAGAGCCGCTGCACAGTGATACGGCGTCCAGTACGTTAGCCAATGCTCTGTTCTTTCTTTGCAAGAATGTGGGAGCACAGGAAAAGCTGCGTGAGCAGCTCCGACAGGTTATGCCCGGGGGATCTCGGCAGTGGGATTACGAGAAAGTGCAACTCGTCACATTTCTGGACGACATCATCGCCGAGACCCTCCGCCTGAGGCCAGCAGTTCTCGTTGCCGGGTCTCGTGAGACCCCACCGGCAGGCCTCCAGATCGACGAAGTACATATCCCTGGGAACACCAATGTTCTAGTGCCCGTGTACAACATCCAGAGGGACCCACGCTATTGGCCGCAGGCCGGCGAGTTCATACCGGAGCGGTGGGGGGACAGACGGTCAGAGATGGGGACCGACAAGGCACCCTATTTCCCATTCTTGGCTGGTACGACAAGTCCGATGAGTAATTAAAATATCGCGAGCAGGTGGCCAACTTGGTTCCCAGGGGCGTATTCATGTCCGGGCAAGAATCTTGCATACATGAGCTTGCGTATTGCGCTTTCAACACTCGTGCAGAAATTCGACATCTCATTTGCCGCAGGAGAAAGTGGGACTGCTTTTGAGAACGATGATCTGGATACGTTTGTTGTCACGCTGCCGCCGCTGCACATCACTTTCACTCCTCTTTGATTGACTCAAAGTGGGTCTGAATTCAAAAGGCACATGGACACCCAGTGGCGAGCTATCTATCGCATCTCTCCAATCACATTCGACGTGTTCGTTGTCTCTTAGCTCAGCAGATGAATGGCCGAAATCTAAATGTTTTGAGAAATCAACCTCGCCATTTTACCGGATATTCCCGCACAGCAAGCCCCGTAGCTTCCAGATGGGCGGCCCCCTTCAACCTGCATGTATTCCTGCGCACCACCACAAATGCACACGCTCCAGCAGATCCACGAGGTCACTGGACATGCCCGGTAGATGAGACGGGCTAAGTGAAGGGACCCACCCAATCGTTGGCTTGGTGTCAGACCTCCAGCAGACCACGTTCCTTTTCTCCGCACCTGCTTGCGCACACCTCTGGGATCGTGTGCATATGATTTGCCAAGCAAAGTTTGGCCTACGACTGCCAAACCACGCTTGCATGCCGTGGAATACCCAGCGGCCGGAGTCCCCCCCCCCCCCTGATGGGCAACTAGAGCAACCCATCAAGACGCGGTAAGCTGACACCACCACACCACCTCGCAGCCAAAATAAACCACTGAGAGGCATCCTCCACGTTCACTGACCCACCTCCAGTATTAATGGAAACCATTGCAACGGCGAGAGTCCGAGGTGAGCGAAAGAGCTCCTGCCGTCCTCCCCTAAAATGTGGTCCGCGCCGTTCCGTCCAGGAATCCTCTGTCTCTGTGCAAGCAAGGCTCTACTGGCTCCCATCCCTTGGCTCTGACAAAGACATGCTGAGGGGCGTGAGAGATGTGATGTAGGTACAGTCATAATTGGATCATCGGGTGATATATAGCAAATGGCCGCTCCGGGGCTCTGATGGTTGGAGTCCCCGAATTCGCTTTCGAACTTCCCCCAAAGAACTCTGTCAGCCCCATATATGTGTCAAATTTGCCCACATATGCAAGCTGGGAGCCGCCAGTGATTCGCGTAGCTTCGCTCTTCTCCCACCAAGGACCCGGCGCTATCAGGCGTGCGCAGCGAATCCATCATGGACTCCTACCTGTACGACCAGCTGCTCGGGCTTCTGATCTTCTTTAGTGTCCTCTGCACAATCACCGTCGGACTCCGCGTGCTCGTACGGACTAAGCTTACAAAGGGAGCGTTCGGATGGGATGATGTCGCCCTTGTCATTTCATACGTGAGTCTGCGGTGCTGTTCCTATCATCGGCAACCCCCGGTCTGCTTTGAGCGGCAATGTATAATGACACATGGACTCCAGGCGGGCATGATGGTGTTTGTGGCTCTGTGCCTACTGGCTGTAAGGGCAGGCAGGGACTCGTCCGAAGACGAGCCATGGTATAATGATGCCACGGCCAGGAGGGTGGGTAACTCGTAAAAATCCCCTTTCCCCTAGTGACAGGGCACTGAGAACAATTCCAGTACGACTTCGCAAAGTACGTTGTCTGCTTTGTGATATCCGGAGTCGTCAAGATAAGCGTCGCACTGGTCCTCTATCGCCTTGACAGCCGCCCAAAAGTCAGAACAATCATCATCATCGACATTGTCACATGTGTTATTTGGAATGTCATCACCACTTTCGTTCTCTCGCTGGGCTGCATGAGGCAGAGTCCGTATGTTATCAACAACAAGGTGTGCGAGAACACGTTCTACTCACAGGAGTCATCCTATGTTATCTACGACATCTTCCATGTGCTCCTACCGATTTACATTCTTTGGAACGTCCAAATATCGAGGGCTCTTAAAGTGAGCGTGGTTTGTCTGTTCAGTGTTGGGCTTCTGTGAGTTGATACCCTTTACCTTGTTATGCCATTCTCCGTTGTCGAGGCCACACGTCCCCCAAGGCGGGTATTCCCGTTACTGATGAAATCCATACCTTCAGCGCCGCCATCGCCGCCATCATGAAGCTTCAAGTTCACTACGAAACATTCCACCCCCGGGACAACAATTCAGTCTCCACGTGGTACCTGGCCATGATCTGGGCAATCACGGAGCACGGGCTGTCAATCTTCGCCAGCTCCGTGCTTGCCCTGCGCCCGCTGACGAGGTTCGTGTCGAAATCATGGGCATCCCTCTCGAGCACCCTCTACGGTAGCGGCGGCAGCAGCAAGGACACCAAAAACTCTGGTCAGGGTACTTCGAGCCGTGTGTCCAAGAAGTCGAACTGGACGGAGCCGACAGAGTCGAACGAGCTGGGCAACATTGGTGTCCGGAACGAGGTCGAGGTCCGCAGCGAATACACTGCCGAGGGCCAAGCTCAACAGCCCTTGTACCTCGCGGAAGCATACAATGGCAGCTCCGAGAGCCACAAGAGGTTGGTTGATGCGAAGACGCATGAAGATGTGGGTGCTTCCGCCTGAGACGCGGCATTGTTTGAGTAGGGAGGGTATGCCTGGTTTGCTTTGTCCTGGTTTTGTATCAACATTCCCGCCACAGCTCAACTAGAACATCATGTTGAGTCAGTGGACGTGGAGGGCTTGCAGGTTGGCGTTCATGTATTGAAGACCTATCTAGAAATAAGTAATATTGACCTGGGTACCCTCGAACAAGTTTCAGTTTCAATTCAATGAACTGAGTCAAAGTGCCAGAGCCTTCGCCCCTTCATCGTCTTCTTCCGATTCTGTGTTGACAACCGCTGCCACCAATTTCCTCGAATACAGTCCTCAGAACACCAAGCATGAGGTTACCACAGCACTGCTCCTCACCCGCGGCCCCGCGCCCCATCCACTGGTGCCTTCGAAAGACCTCGACTTCACGAGGGGTGTTTCTTCCACTTCTTGCGTCCCTTCCGACCGACGTAGACTTCGAAAATTTGGACTGATACTGGTATCGCGTGATCTGGCGCCCGAAGCAGCTCGATTTCACCGCGAATAGTATCGAGCCAGTGTTTTCTGGGCTGCCAGTCTCTTGCAGGCCAGGAAGTGTCTCCGGCAGCTTTGACGAGTCTGCAACGACTGGTTGGGGGGCACACAACTGTCTCGCCGATGATTGAGTTTTCCAGATCCACAAAGGGGTTCACCACAATCGAGATCTTTCGTAGCTGAGGGAAAGTTGCCGCGATGCCAGCTCGAGTTTCAGAAATTGTAAGGGAGATATGGCTGCTGGGGAACAGTACACCAGGCTGCAGTGCTATGTTTTGGACCGCTTTCCAGCAGTCCACAAATTCATTGTTGGGGGGCTCTGGCAGAGTGTCAGTGCGGTACCGAGTACGCCGATGAAAACGCTCGTTCTTCCATACTACAGTAATACCAGTCAGCTCAAAAATTGGTGAGAAGGAAGTTTTATAGAGGTCAGGGATGGATTGGGATGTCATCTGTCAAGTATCCCTACAGTCGCCCTCCTTCGGGAGCGGAGCAGTGACGTAGACTAAGAATATGGCATATAAATGTGCGTGAGAAGGCTGGCATCACCGAGGAAATACTCACTTGCGTCTTCGACGTTGTGCCCTCCAAGGTAGAGTGTGTCCAGCGCCGGGTCGAAGGCCCGGCAGGGCACATTGCGCTTTGCGGCCAGAGAGTAGCGGAATCGCACACCACCAGCTTTTGAGGTGAGGAAGGCTCGTGACTCGCTGCATGCGTGCATCAAGGCGACGTCGACGTCGACGATCAGCTGTGTCGGAGGAAAGCCGGGCAGGCCTTTGGTGGGGCTTCTGGTGTAGAAATGAGTGCAGATCTCAGGCTTGCGGTCGGCCCAGGCTTCACTCCACACCATGTGTCTGATCTCCAATGGGAGCTGCATGAAGCGGACAAAGGAGCCCTCCTCTGGTTCAGACATCTTTGAATTGCGAGGGATGTTTGATATGGACTACTTCAGTTCCGGAGACCTGGTGCTGCGACCATGTCGAGGCGGCAGTGTCTAGCGGTGACGTAGAGTATTGAGATGAAGGAAATGAGCGGTGCTGTCAGGTATAATACAGGCAAACGACAAGTATGTCTACTTAACACGCACTGTCAGTTGGTGGATGTGACAGGGCAATTTGGGGAGGAGTAGACAATACCTTCTAGGTGCTCAAGCGATGCAGACTGTGGGTGTTGTCAAATCAGGAGGGCTCCAGAATGTATCGAGGACAGTTCTGATGAGGGCACAAGTGCACCTCAAGTGCCCGGTGAATTCACGATGCTCAACGTTCTGGGGTATGAATGTTTTTTGATACTGCGCCAAACTCATAGAAAAGAAGTGCAGGGAGCGTTTGAGAGAGTGGGATACTTCAATGGATCGAATCAATCTGCCAGTGGAGGGAACAAAACTTCGGCGATGAATGCCACAACTCAGGCACTGGGGGAGGTGACACAGATCGCACTAGTATAGCTCGCTATATGTAAGGTCTCAGACTGAGTGTCACACTCTAAGGTGAATTTCCTTTATGAACAAGAAGCCTTCTATGGGGAGAGAAGTCCTCGGTACATCACAGTTGAGGCGGAAAGTTCGACACCAACGCATGCCTCAGCCCTGAACTTGGATCGGCTCTGGCAGAAGCGCAAACCCATTCATTTAGTACCATCGCAAATGGTGATGAAAGGGGAGAAGGCTCCTATTCAGCGATTTTAGCACATTGCAGGTTGGTCTTGATGTGTGTACGTACCACTCAGGAATAACCTCCCTGTTCTTGCATCATGAACCACGGTGGTAGTTCCCGGCAAGACGCTCCCCTCGCTGTCCTCGAGGACCTTCTCCGTGATGAATTTTCCTCCCGTTTCTCAGGAGAGCTTGAACACAGAGGAAGACGGGAAATAACGGTGCGGGTTTTCGGCCTGCTTCTAGATCTCGATGCCCCTCGGTAAAACCGCCGCCCATAGGGTACCATCTTGGTCTTCGGAAAGATTATCGATCGCGTACGGAAGATCTATCTTATATATGACCTCCAGGGAGTTGTCTGCCGTTGGTCGAAGCACCGTTATTCCGCCTTGCGCGGACTCGGGCACGTATATCAGTCCGTCCACGCGGCTCCGGATCAAACCGTTTGGGTAGCCGTAGCCTTCCGAGACGACCCTACATGGGCTGGAGGGCCCGTCTGGGCAGAATGTGACGTCTCCTGTGAGGAGAATCGGCGAGAGGGCATTTCCCTGGATAATTATGAAAATCAAGATCAGCCTTGTGCTTCACGAGGACTCAGACGACTTGAACCGTCACCCTCCGATACAACGGACAACTCTCAGACGGAACCTACCCAACCTATCTTATTCTGGCCATGATCGTTGGTGATATAGAAACCTTTGCCCTCCGCAGCTGCCACCCTGTTCGGCGTTGCAATAGCAGGATCTGCCACTGTACGCATGTGTTGAAGACTGTCGGTGTTCGGAAGAAGCCTGAAGACCTCGATTGTGGCATTACCACCCACGGCAGCCTGGGCTGGCACGATCTCCCCATTGCTGTCGACCGATGGGCGAAAATTCGTGATAAGGAGCTCGGAAGCACCCTCATCCAGTTCTATTCCCGCAAAGCCTGCAAAGTTGATGATACCGTCGCCTGCAGTCCTGTCATGGAAGTCGACTTGAAATCCAAGGTCTCTATATCCATGACGATGATCGCATCCCTGGTCGAACGTCCAGCTAGATCAAGCTTTGTCTCACTTCGACTCGGTCAAATTTTCAAACGTAGTTAACAGTCCGGGAATAACTCGCAGATCACGACGTACCTGGGCATCCACCTGTTCCGGGCATCCGAGTCGGAACAAGCGAGGAACAGCTGCCGCGTGGCCTCGGACAACCACATGTCTTCGCACGCCTGGAGAAGCGGGTCATGGACCCGACGGCATTGGTATGAAGGGAAGTCGCTGATGGGTTGCAAAACCTTGCCAATTGCGAGACCCAATTTCAGCACAGTCCATATGCTTTGGGTTATAGAGAGCTGACTGAGCACTGCGCCGAGGACGGCAATGCCCAGGCCAACCCTCGTCAAGTTTGCCATGGCACAAGTGCGAGTGGTCCGTTGCCCAGGACGTGGTCAGCTTCAATACTGAACGCGCAGGCCGGGCGGTGACTGAAAAAGTTGGTATGGTGTAGGGTTCTTAAGACAATGCTTTTCGATGATGAAAAAAATGTCAAGCCGAGGCGATAAGTAGTCTCATTTCGCCTCGATTCTTCGAGTGACTCGTCATATTTGTGTGCGCGGGCCTGTTGGCTAAGCATGTAAGATGCACCAACGGGTGTGACTGGTCCCCCCCCGGGGCACGGAAGATGCCGGTGATCCTGATGACCCGTTGGCCGATCACGACAACAACCGCTCAGGTATCATTCCACCAAAGCGCTCTCGTAAAATGTATGACCATCTTGCTACAGCCAGACATTAGCGTAATGTCCATTATTCATATGTTGAGTCCCCTGGTCTCTGGAGGTAATTAGACACCTTTACACGCTCATTCTAGCCAGCCACTTTCTACAGAGATGCTCTGCTCTGCCAGGATGCTTCCACCGCGGAAATCACCCAAGCCGCAGTGCAGAGCGCTGGCAAAAAGTATCACATAAACCGATACGTTTCAATCACACAGGATAGCACAGAACATGGCGGTTTGAAGCCATACCTAATCTTTGGGCCTCGTGCTGGTCATGTTGGTAGCACTTTAGCACTCTCCCCACATTCCTAGTGTCCCCGAACCGAGTGCTGTCCCTCTTAAGGTGGGGGATATATGGATGTGACACTGCAGATTTGACTCACAGGACCGAGGAACGCATTTCCGGGCATATAGATTACTCACTCTTTTACTTACTATAGTTAGCTAAGACGACCTCCGCGTACGGATCATACCCACGATCCAGGCAGGCCCCAGGGGACTTAGTAAGGACATGCAGTCGTCGTGACGCGATGATTTCACCATTCTTTTATAGGCTTGATGACCGATTCTGAACGCATCGCAACGCCCTTCATGTAAATGCTCTAGATGGGTACGTGGGAGTGAGTATATAAGTGTTTCTTTTCCGGACGCACGCATTTTGAGACCACATTTGAGAATGCGTCTCACCTACCTGCTCTCCGCATTAAACGATGCAGCTCAGAACAAGCAGTGATGGCCAATAACGAAATCGCGATTCACGGATGGACTCCGGTTGTGAGGGATCACAAGGCTCTATTGGCCGGCAAGCCTTACATCAATAGGCCGACCGCCCTCCTGGTCAAGGACATCCAGTTCCCATCTGACGATATTGTTGCCAAGGTCCGGAAGCATGCGAAAGAGAACTTGCCTGCTCCCACGTTCAACCACTCCATGAGAGTATTCTATTTCGGTATGGCACAGCAGCTCGTCATATTGACTTGTGAAACTGATTGGGCCATGTGATAGCCTCTGCGATTCTAGAACAGCAGTTTCCAGACCTGGCCAAGTCGCTTTCCCGCTCGACGTTGGCCTTGACAGCTCTCCTCCATGACATCGGAACAACCCACGGCAATCTGCGTGCGACTCAGCTGTCCTTCGAGTTCTACGGCGGATACCTAGCACTAGACCTCGTAGGCAAACAGCTCGAGGCTCCAAAATCTCAGGCAGAGGCTGTGGCCGAGGCCGTCATCCGCCACCAAGACCTGGGGTCGACCGGCACCATTACCTTCCTCGGCCAGCTGATCCAGCTGGCGACCGTCTACGACAACATGGGAGACAACCCGGAGATCGTCCACCTGGATACCAAGGTCGACGTCAACAAGGCCTTCCCGAGGCTCGGTTGGAGCAAGTGCTTCAGCGCGACGATCCGCGAGGAGGTTGGCCTCAAGCCGTGGGCCCACACGACCCACCTGGAGGAGGACTTCCCTATAGGAGTGGAAAACAACAAGCTGATGGCTGAATTTGAATAATTTACGAGTGTCAGAATTTGAAATTGTGTCTAGGACATGGGAAGATAAGCACAAGAGCGGCTTTCCGAGCTTAACTTGTTGCACGGGAAACAAAATATCCGGGTTTTATTACCCTGGCTGGAATCAAACCATTCAGGCCTGGGCCGAGTGATTTCATAACTTGAAGTCGTCACACCTTTGCTCGAAGAGAATGGACAGGGCAAAGTAGTTTGAGTGATCAATTCCATTTGCTGATTCATGCCTCTGTTCTGTTCCCAACCCAGACACGTTCGTGTCTAAGGACAGGCGTGCACACGACCTGTCCGCCCTCGAGTAAGACTGAGCTGCTCTGATGGTAGCGCATCCTCAAGCAATTATTACCCCGGCGTGTGCATACCGATGATCCTCCCGGGCTTGTTCCTGAGCGTGGTACAAAGCCTCCGCGGTCTACTCCTCCCCGTCAGCCTTCGGCTTCTTCTGGCGCTTCTCCTCACGATCCTTACGCTCTTGATGAGACCACTCCTCCAATCCCTTCTTGTCAATGTTGCTGAAGGTTGCCTCATCCTTCTGAGACTCCCCAGAGGCACCAGAACTTCCCTTCTGTCCCTCCGAGGTTGAGCTCTTAGCGCCGGAGGCGCTAGTCTGGCTGTGGGTGGTCTTGGAAGACATTGTTGTTTTTGGTACGGAGAACGGTGTTCTGGTGAAATTTCGTGGTTTTGGGAGTTTCTTTTCGTTATTGTTGTGGTCTGAAAGCGTTGGTTGTTGTGATGCCGATGGAAAGAACAAGAGAGCTGGACCGAGTTTCCTGAAGGGAGAAGATCTATTTATACATGGAAGTTGTTGACACTGACACCACTGGACGCGTGACACGGCTAAGCAGGTGGTACGCAATGTACAATCAGGGGCCTAGCGACTGGAGTGACCTCTGGAAATCGATGAGAGAGCTGGCTATTCCATCATCAGTTAGAGCAAGGCATATCCAATTCTGACCCTTCCTACACATTCATGTGGAGGCTTTATGATCTGGCAAGTGCCTTGGCATGGAATGGACAATTATGCATACAGCAGAACAGCAACAGGTGGGCACGGGGGGGAAGTGGAACATATCACAAATATTCGGACCTGGATTTTTTTAGTGGAGTCTCTGGCAGTTTCACTCCTCCAAACTTAGTTGTTTCTCTATCTCTTGCCGAGGTGTTCCCACTTCTGTGTCGGAAGGGGACCTCTGCAGCATTGCAAAGATTCGTGAGGGCGTGTAGGGACTCAATATCTTGCGCCTATGGATTACTTTCACTCGGGTTTATGAGGGTGTTCGCCTTTTTGGGCCAATAACGCAGTTGACCTTGTCACAGTTTGACATCACTGACTAGAAACATGTACAAACGATCGGGCATCACTCCATATGATAGGAGATATTTTATTAATACTAATGACTGGTAATTAGGTATCATGTACTTGTCCCAGCTGTGTGGGAATCCGAGGTCTACAATGCCACCTTCCTTGTGCAATACGGCACATAGCCCTGGTCGAGCCGAACTCTTGGTAGACACCTGCTCAGAGCACCTTTTCAAGGTAAGTCCGCCTCATCCATATTCCGTATGAATGTGGAGTACCATTTCACACCGTTGACATGCCCGATGATATTTGCGCGCTCGTTCTTTTTGTGCGCGTTGCTGTAAATCTGGTTATCGGTGGGGTCCGCCATGTCGTGCCCGGGGCTGAAGCGGAAGATGTGTTCTGTGAGATCCCAGTAGTGCCGGGAGTCGGTGTTGGCAGGCATGGTCACTGGAGCCACAAGTGTCAAGTTACTGTCTCCGTACACGCTTCGGATTGTGCCCTGTAGAACACCGTATGGGGTCGTGCCGTTGACTGAAAACGAAGTGACCGGCGATGGCTCCAAGGCCCCCGGGAGTGCCGTCAGTTTGATCGAATCAGCGACCTCAGGGTCAGACCAGCCGCGGAAAGTGAGTTTCGGTTCATCTTTCGCCCCATTCGTATCTGCTATGTGGTCCTTGATGATCTGCTCCAGGTGACTCTTGGCTTGCTCAACGGAAGTACCGAGATGCAGGCGGTGATTGATCGACAGTACTGTGCGTTCAGGGAGAACATTGATCTTGTTTCCTCCATGAATCATGGCCAGAGATTGAGTGTTATCAACAAGCGGCTTCAAATGTGGCATCATGTCGATGACGAAGGGCAGAACGTCATTGATGACTGTCTCATTCTGGTCGATGCGCTTGAAATATTCCACCCACTTGTCTTCCAACCCGGCGTGCTGCCCCAGGCAGAAAACTGCTTGTAGGAATGGGTCATGTGCTTGGACTTCGCCGTGCATCGGATGTTCGTGAAATCGCTCGATGAGAGCAGCCACGACAGCGATGGAGTTCTCATCATAATCAGCTGAGAGAGCGCTGTGGCCAGACTCCATATGTACGGAGATGTTTGCGTTGAAGAGACCTTTCTCAGCCAATCCCGGAACGGCGTAGGTCGTGCGAAGCTCTTTATGATGGACTATGCCAGGGCCCTCATCAACGAGCAGGGCTATCCCGCTCTTTCCATATCGCTTCACAAGATTTTCAGCAATTTTCTTGGCTCCCTGGAGCCCAGAGATCTCCTCGTCGAAGCCAAATGCCAAGACCAGTGTTCTCTGGGGGGTGTAGTCAAATCTGAGCAATGACTCAACAGCTGACATGCTCGCAATGAGTGTGGTCTTGCTGTCGATCGCACCCCTGCCCCACACATACTTTCCGTCGAAGAATCCACTGAATGGAGGGTGCTCCCATTCAGGTACTGTTTCCTCTGGCACGGGGACGACGTCTTGGTGGGCGAGGAAGAGAGATGGCTTCAAAGATGAATTCGTTCCCTTCCATGTGTAAATGAGACCATGCTTGTTGACTCGCTCAAGGTCCAGGTGCCGGTGGACCAGAGGGAATGTTTTCTTGAGGTACTCGCGAAACTCAGACATATGTTGCCACACAGGGTCTTCGCCAGGCAAATCCTGCCATGGCGTCTGGCTGGTGGTGTCGATCTGGACAGCTCCAGACAAGCGCGCGACGGAGATGTCAAGGAACTTTTCGGATTTGAGGTACTCATCGAGGCCGGAAAGTTGCTTGCCAGTTTTGGGGTTAAGAGATTCGAGCTGTGGACATTGGTGCCTCCATTCGTAGGGGGTCAGCTCATGGGCGACAGTGGTCCCCACAGCGAGCAAAAGGGCAGCAACCTGAGCGAGTTTCATGATGGCGGCTGAAAGTGGCAGGGAGGCAGAGGTGTCGTTGGCTCCAGGAGATGTTCAGTGCAGGGTGTGCGACGTCGTGCGTGTTCCTCTTGGGCTTTCCGTTGGTGCAAAATATCATGGGTACTAACGTATCTATGTTCCCAAAGAAAGGAAGGCGGGTGACGCAGTGCCTGCTTGTGGTGTCAAGGGACGTTGAAGCAAGGACTGACAGCGCGATGGATTGCAGTTCAAACTGCGCAGGCCCGCGGGGAATGGAAGGAGCGGGCGAGAGAGTGGGAGAATGGAGAGAATGGGAGGGCCACGATCGAGTGAGGCAGCTGAGCGAGCATAGCATGCACCACCATGGCGCCCCGTATAAAATCTGGAAGACGGTAACTAGACTGTCCCTGAAGCAATGACACAGTTCCTGATTAGTCTCTTTCTCAGAACCATCGGGCCACCAAAGAAAATGCTAGTCAATTTTCCATAAACACGGTCTTCATTTGAGAGTCATCTGTCCAGAAACACCCAGCCAAGGTCAGCCGACCCAGCGGAGGTCTTTTGATATGGTTCGTGACTGAAAGGAGCTAAGGGTATGGCAGTCGCCAGCAACGAGAGGCTGTCTGAGCAACCCATCTTGGACAGTCCACTCCGAGGTTGCTCCTTCCCAAGTTGCGCAACATGTTTTCATTTGGGAGGAAGGCATGCGTGGATGCCAGCAGTTCGGCCCAAGCAGCTTAATCACTGTCCAAAAAACACGGCTGCCCTTGTACCGTAGCTCTCATCTGCCTTGCTGCTTGAATGTGATGCTAGTGAATTTTAAAACCCGCTGTAACATACTAAGGTCGCAATCAATTGGGGCTATCTCAACCCGTCCCGAAAGCGCTGGATACAAACCGTATGCCTGAGCACTGCAAATTGAAAGTCGATACTGTGTACAGCACGGCCTGTCTTAATTCACAGGACGAAGGAAATTTGATGTTTTGATGTCACAGCGTGTAATCATGTGTTCACGGCGTGTGCTGGTGTGCTTCAGCATTTTGGAAAATCCAAAATTTGTCACTTCAGTCAGAATTTAGAATTTGAGACGTCTCTCATCGTGTTTCTTTCTCACAGGTCCTTCACAGGGGCATCGCCCTCCTTTTCACCCGTTCCGTAAGTTCGCCTCTTCTCCTTGCCAGCATCCTTGTCTGCTTCGAACTGCTTCACCTCGGGACTATCCATGAGGTGGACGACTTTATCTGCCTGGAACTTCTTGATGACAGCGCCGAATCCCTCGTTTGAATAGTCTTTCTCATTTGCCTGGTCTTTGTGGTACTTGACCCGGATGAAGTCACTGTCGATGGTCGCCGGGTCCAGAGACAGGCTAACAATCGCATTTACCACGGCCGTTTTTGGAATAACCTTGAAAGTCCATTCCTGGGGTAGGTCAGCTTATGGGTGTGTCTCGAGACAGCATGGCCGGGTTGAGAGGTCAAGCATACCTCCTCGTGCTTGAATTGAATCAGATCTCGGTCGTTGGTCACAACCTCGTATCCGTGGCTTTTTGCCCCAGCAAAAAGTTTGGGCAGTGCAAACCACTGGCCAGCCATCTTATATCGATCATTGGCATAGACAAACTGGTCGTTGTACACGCAGTCTGGAGTGTATCGCTTCACACGATCCACCGAAGGCTTCATCTCATACAACGCAATGATATCATCCAGAAGCGACTGACGTGCAGCTGACAGAGGAAGAGACTTGGATGGGTCTGGCTTGTAATCACCAGTCGGGTGTGTCTGGCGGACTTCGAAGTACTCCCCTGGCAAGGATGCATCCGTCGGGAAGTTGACTTTTCCGGAGTCGGCTCCGTGTTGACTTGGCGCTTGCGCGGACATTGTCACTGTGTTGTGGAGATATCTAGCGGCACGAAAGTGGTGTTGAAATTTGAGAGCTCTGATCTGACTAAGGTTGGTCCGGAGATGTGAGCGCGTGAGTACTGCAGCAGTGGCGATTATTACTGTAGGAAACTGCCATCTATCTAATATATTCATTTATTTATATATACGTCGCTTGCTCAAATAGAGCCAGGCTAATGATTCATCGTTCTAATGTGGCGTTTGTGGTGCTTACCCACGGGCATCAAGTTCAAAGGGCCGTGGCCGTGACGTAGTTGAGACCTGCATGGAATCTGAAGTCATATCGACATCAACCATTTCCGTCCATGTGATGCGGCCACTCCCGAGCCGTCTTGGCTTCCACAAGATGGCAGACATGTCGAGTTTCTGACAGACATAGACAATGAGAGTAATTATAACGCTCAACTCTCAATAAAAATTCTGTTAGATACATGTGTGGAGCCAACTTACCCTTGATTGCCCTTTTCTCCCAAGAGTTGGGAACCAAGCTCGCTCAAGTGCTGGCCGCCATCGAGTACCCGGCTACCTTCTTGCGCGCAGGGCCTCAGAATCTCGCCATAGACTTCAATCACAACCAATACCGCGAGGATATTGAAGGGTAGGAACGTTAATACTCAAGTGACAATACTTTTCTGAGTAAAACAACGCTGTGGGCTAACTACCTAGGTACACGTACCCCCAACTGGCTCAAAGCACTGCCACGCCCTGACATGGTCCTAAGTGCTTTGAATTGTACTTGAATTACTTGTGCTTTCAAGTGATTGCGAGAAGAGTATTCTTGTGTTCGTAATCCTCGGGATCGGGGAATTCAGTCTCTCAGGTCTCAGTCAGTGGAACTCATGGTTTCAAGCACACTCTTCGAATCCCTGCTGGTCTTACAACAACCATCTGGACAAAGCCTCGCTTTAGGCTACACCAGCGGACTCTCGTGCTCGTCAGTGAAATGAGTCTTCAATGCCCAACGCTCCACCAAGGAGCCTTGGCGATCTTCCGAAGAGATGAGCTCAAAGAAAGAGTCCCGGTCAACAAAAAGATGAGCTCGACGGAAGCCTTTTTTTGTTCTTTTAGCTGCATTTGAAACAATGGGGATCAGTACAGGTAGCAAAACAGATCGCAAATTCTGTGCGAGAGACAAGACTTTTATGCGCACTTGAGCATGCACGCTGGACGCAGTCCTGCCCGGCAGCTAGCCCGACGTCCGCCGCTTATCTCGGCACGCTCATCTCCGCCATGGGCGAGCACCGAGCGCCGGCGGCAACCCCGCTCCCGACGACGGGCGTCTCCTCGTGTCAACAGGTCAAAAGTCGCGATTCTTGCTTTTGCTTTTCACGAGGACCTGGGAAAAGCCTTCCTCCTCAGATCCAAAGCATACAGCCATGCTCGTTCGGAATTCCGCAGCAGTGCTCAGGGACCTGTGCTGGCGCAGTCCGTCCGGCCAAACCGCGTTGAAGAGAGCATCGCCGGCGAGATGTTACGATTTGTCGAGGAGGCGCTTCAGTGCCTCAGGTCCGAGATGGATCAAGACGGCCGACATGAAAGAGTCTGACCTGGCAGCTGTCAAGGTCGATGGGCGGAGGCTGATGGACACGCTGCACCATACTTGCAGATTCGGCACGGGCCTCAGATGGGGAAGGCAGGCATTTCATTTCTTGTCAAGTCTGCTAGGCTGGCGCTTGAGGGCTATTTCTGCCTCTCATGATATTTGCGGCCATTGAAAGAGAAGCAGGGCTGACACATTCCTTCAACATCCAGTAAGCCAACCGAGACCGGCATGTCCCGCCTTGCGCTGTCAGACACAGACAAACAAGCCCGAGACTGGTTCGTGGAAACGACAAAGTCTCTCGGCTGTTCCGTCACTGTGGACGCAATGGGGAACACGTTCGCCGTCAGGCCAGGGCGCAGAAGTGACGTTGCCCCGATCTTTGCGGGATCGCACCTAGATACTCAACCTGCTGCTGGCCGGTATGACGGCATTTTGGGAATCCAAGCAGGTGTTGAAGTACGTCACTGTGTGCACAAGGAGACTGGTCCTCTGAAAGCAGCTCTGGTCAAACCGAACCTTCAATCGGTGCCATAATGCACTTTGAAGATGCCCGGCAATTCAGGAGCGAGGAAAGCTGACCATGATGCCTACAGATGCTGAACCTGCTCCGTGATCACCAGGTGGAGACGGAGCACCCCATCGGCGTCGTTAACTGGACCAAGTAAGCGGACCCAAGTGTGAACACAAGATTGCAGGGATCAATAATTTGCTAACATGAAGCAGCGAGGAGGGCGCGAGATTTCCAATGTCCATGAGCTCATCAGGAGTTTGGGCCGAAGACATCCCACTCGAGCGAGCACACAATCTCCAAGAAGTGGGAGGCGGTACGGCAACCATGCGCTCAGAGCTGGAGCGGATTGGTTATCTGGGAGATATACCAGCAAGCTACCGCTCAACGCCGATGGCGGCCCACTTCGAGCTACACATCGAGCAAGGCCCGATCCTCGAAGCCCAGCAGCAGAAGATCGGCGTGGTGCAGGGAGTGCAGGCGTACAAGTGGTTCACCATCGATGTTGAGGGAAGAGGTGAGCTGATGGTCACTGGAGCCGCGTCACCTTTCAGATCATGATAGCTGACCTGCTGGACAGCCTCGCATACAGGAACCACACCATTCTCCGCCCGCGCCGACGCCCTGCTCCTCGCGTCGCAGCTGATCACGCACTCCAACCGCGTCGCGGCCAAGCACTCCGCCCTCGCCTCAACGGGCATCCTCACCCTCTCACCCGGCAGCGTCAACACCGTCCCAGGACACGTCCGCTTCAGCCTGGACGTGCGCGCCGCGGCAGACTCGGCCGTCGAGGCCGTGGAGTCGGAGCTGAAGCGCGACTTCGAGGTCCTCGCGCGGCGCGGCTCCATCGACGGCGACGGTGGTCCCTCTCCGCAGAGCCAACGAGAAGGGCTGCCGCTGTCTGTCACCTGGAAGACGGACTTTGAGAGCCCGGCTGTGCTGTTCCACCAGGACTGTATATCCGCGGTGAGGGCGGCGGCGAAGTCTGTCCTGGGTGATGAGCAGCTGTTCAGGGACATGACGAGCGGGGCTGGCCATGACAGTGTTTACGCCAGCAAGCGCTGCCCGACGTCCATGATCTTTGTGCCGAGCAAGAACGGAGTCAGCCACCATCCCGAGGAGTGGACGAGCCCCGAGGACTGTGCCTTAGGTGCAGAGGTGTTGTGTCAGAGCGTCATGAGATACGATCGCACAATGGCTGTGAAGAGTTTATAAGATGTTCCCTGAACTGCTTCATTTGCTAGGCTACAGTTCATGAAAAAACAGCAACCTCTCTATGTCAAGCCTGTGGTTCATCCCGCCGGGTACCAAGCCCCTGCAAGCTCGCCTTACTTGTGAAAGAGTACCAAAGCCAAACTGAGACATCAACCCTAGTGATGGAGACACGGATAGGTGACTACAGACGGTGAAGTGATGCTCCCTGTGTGCAATTACCAGAGTGTCACCCTTCTTCCCAGGCACTCATCAGACGCCATAAATGCCCAAATCCTACAGCAGATGTCAAGTGCATTCGTCAAATACCAAGGTTTCGGAGCACCTGTGCAACCTAGACAAAAAGAACGTCAGTCAAGACTGTGGCGCGGGCTACCCACGTTGCAGGGGGTCCCTACCTCGGCAGCATCAATGTTGCCGTTCTGCATCATGGAGAGAACGCGGCTGAGAAGCCACTCGAGAAGCGTGACGCGATTCTGCAGCTTCTGCAGCTCTTCATTGTAACGGTTGAAGCGCTTTGCGTAAGTGTAATCGGAGTTGCGCAAAGCCTTCAGTTGCCAAGTCTGACGCGACTACAGCACGAGCCGCATTGCTGCTTGCGCGCTGCAGGCCCATGTTAGCCACTGCCGAAGAAGCAGCGAGCAGGTTCAAGGCTTCAGCCGGGGTGGCCACGTTAGCAGCAGCAAGGGCCAGGGCGGTGCCGTCCGCACCAGACATTCCGATCATCTGGCTGGCGTGGCCGACAAGGCTGGCGACGTGGGCGTCGATTGGGGGGCCCATGGTGGCGAGTTGGCCTTGGTTGTCGTCGTCGGCCTCATCGCCCTCGTCCTCTGAGGAGGTGTTACGGCGGCGGTCGTCATCCTAAGAGTCAGAAAGTCATCCAGTTAGCGAACGAGTCAACTAAATAAGCCCACAACAGTAGCAATGTAAATGATGGATAGAGTCAAATCTTCTCTCCGCCCCGCATTCGACCCCGGATCCAAGCACACCGTATGGCCGCCGGAGTACGGGTTCTCAAGGGTGAACAATTAATCTCGCCTCCCGCACGTGTTTGCGTCAAGACGACGTGCGACTCCCCTTTTCCAGCCGAACAACCTGCAAGCGAGAAACGCCACCACCGGCGCTCGATGGGGAGGAGTCCTGGTGAGCCCTGTATGCGCATGTCTTCCCCAGCCCAGAGATGAAATCTGGGCTGTGTCCGAAATGTCTTCATGTGCACACGTGATCGCAGCTCGACACAGAGTTTCACTCTCGCTCGCGTGGTTTTTGGCAGGGTCGGAGAGAAGAAGGATGCGTACCAGTGTTGGATGATGGATGGACTTGCCTCTTGGTCAAAGTCCACGGTAGAGTCATGGTCAGTGATGCCTTGGGTTTGTTGTTCCTCCGTTTTGGCGGCCCTTGCGAGCGCGTGCCTTGGCCATGTTGTGTGGATTCGAAAGCTGTTTGCAGGTGAGGGGAAACTGGCGCTTGGAAAGCAGGTGAGAAAAGAGAAGTTCTGAAGAGGGTTGCAAAAGTGGTCGCAAATGGCGAGACGCAAAGCGAGGAGATGGGTAGAGAACGGAAGAAGGTGAAGGTGAAGGTGCGAGGTTGGGGATGAGGTCAAAGGTCGCAAGTCGAAGGTGGGAAGGAAAGGGTCGAAGGCAGATGGTAGGAAGAAACGAATGTGGAGGATGGAAGAAAGGTTGAAGGAAAAGGTTCAGAGATGGGAGGGCGCGAGGGTCTAAATAGTTTTTGGGAGGGGGCCGTCAGTGACTGAGGTTGGGAATGGCTCCCATTCAAATAATATTTCCCATTGGATTCGGCGTCCAATAGAAAGATCAGATGATTTTCATTCACTCGCAGGCTTCACACGGTTCGTGGCCAGCGGCGCAGTGACTGGATGAATCACTGACACTCGATGGGTCTCGCAGGAGCTGACCCCGTTTGGCTATGTTGGGTCGTCCTGGAGCAAGGCAAGCGGTCTACGCATCTAGGTGTGATTTCCAGTGGTGATAGTATCTGGCAACGCTTTACAATCAAGTGATCCTTCTGTGTGAGGACACTAGTCGTAGAAATGAGAAGCTGGATTCATACAGAGGCGTTTGAAGCCGCCGCCCACATGAAGGACTCCAATTGCGTGACGCCCTCGAATTGACCTCGCAAGGCAGCTTTGAAAAAGCAAAATGCTGGCTAAGCTTCATTTCTAAAGGACCTAATGGAGGCCACCAAGCCTGGAGCCTCGTACGACGGTTTCTCTTGTGGTTTTCTAGCATCCTTAGCTTAAGGACGTGTGTATGCACGTCTTCATACCATGTGATCACGGGCAGAATAGGGATCTGTGCCCATCCAAATCGTTTTCAGTACAGCGCACTGTTTCATTCATAACCTCTACATGTCAATCGACATGGTTTCCCCTCGATCATGGCTTGTTTTGTCGAGGTGACGGCAGTGGCATCTGGCACACAAGCTCGCAAGACAGCAGCAAGCGAAGACGCCTCGCAATGACTGCTGCTTTGGCCACCCCTTTGTAATATTTCACTTGGCTTGGCAATCAAGTGCATTTATCAAACATGTCCAAACGAATTCTTTAGTTCAGGCATGGCCAGGGTGTGACGTCTAACCGTCATGGCGCGCTCAAACGGGCTGACCAGACACCTGCCCCGGTAGTCGGCGGACCGTTGTCAGCATGGTCATGCCCTGTCGGGGCTGACCACGAGTCCAATTCGTCGTCCTTTCATTAGAGTGATATATTCCCAATGTGATCTTCACAGCCCTTCTTTTACTACAAAATCATCCTCAGTCAATCTTCGGCCACCTTGAAGCTTTCGCACGTCACGCGCCAACCTCCGCGTAGTAGCCTTGAGGTCTCAAGAAGCGACATGTCCGTCTCCCCGGAGACCACCGAAATAATCTCTCGAAAGAAGGCGCTCTACGGCCGCTATATCGATACGAAACAGTGGGACAGATTAGCCTCCATTGCCCTTCCAGATGCCGAGCTTCGCTTTTGCGAGCCTGATGGCTCCCTCACCCATGTCGGCAGGACGCCCTTAGCTTTCAAAACACCGGAAGAGTGCACATCCTTCTTCCACAAGTTTCTCGGAACCGCCCAGACCCTCCACATGTTTGGAAGAGCAGAGCTGGAACAGATCAAGGCAGACGAAGTGAGAGCCATCTGGCCAATGGAAGACCAGATAATTCTACAACAGGGCTGGCTGCCGGTCGATGTCCGTGGCGGAGGCTATTACTACGAGACATGGAGGCTGAAAGATCACGACTGGTTTCTCCAGTCGCTGGTGCTACGGAGAACCTACACAAAACCTAGCATGTTGGCCTGGCTTGGTGGCCTTCTCTCCTGGTACACGAGGCCGAAGCATGATCAAGTCTTCGACACCATGGACGGACTACACCGGCGCAGCTGATCAAGAAGAACACGCCAACTACGTCTCCAGGCTGCTGTCGAGATCACGAGATAGCGATGGTGTCAATGAGGGTCACACATTTTGTACTGGAGAGCCGCGCTCGGATCAATGACTCACTTCATTCAAGAGGGAAGCATTTGGGCATTGCCGGTAGAATCTCCGCCAAGGCAATATCACCAGCTATTCGTTTGGAGGACAGATATCTCGTAAATTAAAAGCTAAATTATGCATCTAAATTGACACCAAGTCCAAGACAGTATGTATTTGTGTTTCCCAACCCTGAAACTCAACTGTTATGTCAAGAACTCAATGCTGCTAACACGTCCGTCTGCGCGAAGGCCCTCGCATGCCGAACTACAGCTTTAGTCAATTTATCGTCGGTCCCGTACAAGTCTTCTTCAAGATCGAATCTGATCAGACCCGGCACAACGATCAGCGCGAGCAATGAATCATCATTAAAATAATGCGGATATGTTGAATTATTGCCCGCAACCTCGTAGCGCTGAATGGCCGGCGACCTGACGCCGCTGATCCGGCACTCGTCGCCCTCTCTCCCGAGAATCAGGTCGTACAAATGCCGGGCGCTCCGCAGCCTCTGGTCAAGCTCTCGGGCTTTCGCGACCAAGAACATCGTGTCTCTGATGAGCACCTCGATGTTCTGAGGCTGGTCGGCGGGCTTGTATGCATCTGAGAAGTAAGGATGGAAGGCGACGAGCATCTCGGTGACAATCTCACCCGTGACGGCAAGGTGCCTTCTCTCCGATATAAACCCGCTGCGAATCTTCTGCATCATAGCCGCCCTGGTCTGTATGCTCTTTAGGTACATGTCGGGGGTCATTGTTCTTTGACTTGGGTCGTAAAGGTTTTCTGCAATCAAACATGGTCAGCCCAATGTGTGCCTCGTCTTGGGAAATTTGATCCCCAGCTGGCGTCGAGGTCCTTACCAAATTTAGCATTTACCGCCCTTCCTATGCCACCGGCTCCTCCTGCATTCCTCGGAAGGTCATTGCCCGCCCAGGCGATGGACCCGGGTCGGAAGATCTCTTGGTACAAGAACCTCCAGACCCATGATTCGTACACATACTTGGCCCATGAACGGTGCGAGAGCATGGTGTTCCCAAGGTTCCTAGGCCTGCACCAGCCACAGAGCTCCCAGTACCTTTCGGGTCTCTCTGTTTGGAATTCCTCCGGGAATACGTCGGGCAGGCACTCTTCCACCCACGTTACCACCATTTCTTGAAGTCTGCTGTACAGCTGGAGGATCTCTGATTCTTGTGGAAACGGTGGTAGCACGACTTTTGTCGGCGTCGGCGTCGGCGTCGGCGTCGTCGTCGATGTGGTGCCGCCGGGACCGCTTGTGCCAGTACCAGCATCGGTATTAACGCCCTGTTTCCTATTAGATGGGCCCGTTTGCGGCGGTGTAGGTTGTTGCGGCGGCACCTCCACCGGCGGCAGCGGTATCGTCGTGTTACCAACCTGTGGTGGTTGATTCGGAGGGTTTGAGGTCCCCTGAATCCCGGGCAAGCCCGGCGGCTGCCCCGAAGCGTTCGAGGCGTCTGTGGTTTCCACGACTGCGCCCGTTGTTCCCGACTGGCTCGGCTGGGTTGGCACTTTTTTCCGCGGGCGCCAGTCCTTATCGTCGTCATCGTCGTCACTGTCCACGATGCTGACCTTGCTCTGAGGGGTCTTTCTCGGAGCGGCGGTATTTGCTGGTGGGGTCGTCTTATTTGCTCGAGAGGCAGTGTTTGTGGCTCTGTTTGGGGGAGGCCCGACTTGCGGTGGCCGGGGCCGAGCCAGTCCCCCCCTGATTTGCGGAAGGTCTTCGCATTCGTCTGAGCTCTCCAGGCGACTCCGTTCTCTGCGCTGTCTCTTGGATGATATATCAGACTCCTCGTCATTGCTGCGCTTAGAGCGAGATCGGTCGACGAGGCACCATTGAGCCTGCATCGTGGCTGCGCGGTCCAGTCGCCAGGGGATATGTGGCTATTTGGGTGTGGATCTGCACCGAACTGTCGAAGATGCCGCAAATTTTCAACGAAAACAGGATCATAACCATTTATTTTGCTCAAGACAGATTCCATGTAGAGTCACCCGTCTTTATGAGAAGACCGAAGTGTGGTGGTTCAAAGAAGGCCCTCAGTGAACCGTCCGCATCCGGCCAGCCTCTCGAGATTGGGCCAAGCGGACAAAAGAAACAGAAGCCTGCCAAATGATGGTTTCAAAATGCATTCTAGTACTTCGATGGCAATCGCCCGTTCACCAGTGCATTGTAGAGCTTTTGTTTCTGTTCGCCTAGGCACACCGCGCTTCAGCCGGGCGAGGTTCACGTTACCCACTACCGGTAGCCTGGCTGAACTTTCCGTGTGTCCCGAACCCAGCTTGCTTGGACACATGGGCGACGAGTGAATCTGTTGCCTTCATTTTGAGAGTCGATGTCACAAAATCTAGAACAGCGATTGTAGCTATACAACATGTACCCTCAGCTGGGCAGCCATGTGTGCGTGCGCGCGAGAATCAGCACGCTCTTTGGAAGGAATGCTCAACGCAAGGCCTTCTGAGCATCTTTCCCCACTGAAGTCCCCCAATCCAATTTCTTGGATTCTTGGAATCCTTATTTGCCCAAAGCGATCGTACATGATGGTTGAAATCTGGCAATGCCAACTGTCCCGTGGGGCACACCAGTGATATGAGTCGAAGTTCCCTTAAGCCCCAACTCATTCCAGCTTAGATCTGAATCATTCAAAGACTTCAACATAAATTCAGTGTGTTTGCGACCTGCGTATTAGTGACAGTTGATTGGGAGAAGAGTAAGTGCAACCCCAGATCGTCTCAACCACAACCATTGCGTCGATTGCCATCTCACAATGACAAGGCGATTTTGAACCCTCAACCTGTGGACTCCTTCTCCCAAAGGCACACCTTTTCAATTTAGTTGCTGACCGTCACTACTCAAGAAAAGCCCACTCCGATCACTCAGCAGGGCTTGGCTATCTACAGGAACCCAGCGGCCTATCCCCGCTATTGGCACCAGCAATTACTTCGCCTGATCAGAACTTCGACTTTCAACCTCTGGGGTTTTTCTGCCAACTTCAAGTCGGTACCCGTCGGTTGGCCAAGCAGCTTCTCGCTGCTCTTTCCTCGTGTGAGCCTATTCTGACTTGCTCGGACTACTCTCTGCTGCCTTCAAGATCTCCTCAAAGGCTCGCTTCCTCCTTTCCATTACGTGCTTTTTGAAGTGGTTACACTTTCTCTTTGGCCCACCAATGGCCGCTGTCATTGCCACTTTCTCACACTTCCTCTGATTTTCATCCCTTCTCATCCAATCTAACAGCGATCCTTCCGATTCGGACCACTGTTCTTCGATCTCATGGTCTGTAAAGCCAAAAGGCAGTTGAGCTCCAACTACCAAACGGCGCCAGACAGGTAACTCATTTCGTCAACTTTGACTCATCCTCCAACCTCAGCATTCCCCATACCCACACTTCTCGCCTTTCAGTCTCCGTACACAGACTGGGCTACAGCAGGTCTCGCCAAGATGGTGCGCATAAAGTCACGAACGCCGTCACCCTCAGGAGGAGAAGTTGAGGAGTTTGAGAGCTTCGATCTTTACACTCCTGATAGCCTCACACTGGTTGGCTCGGACACAACACCCACCACCCCGCGAAAGAGATCCAGCGCTGCATACAGCGCCAGCCCCTCCGCCAAGAGAGCCTCTACCGCGAGCTCCAGGGCCTCGGCGAGCGCCAGGGCCTCCGCCACCCCCAAGAAGAAGACAAACCAGGCGAAGGCTGCCCCGAAGCCAAAGCCGGCCAAAGCGCCCAAGATTATCTTTGGCTTTGACTTTGGAACCACGTAAGTCATCTTAATCCACAGACTTCACGATGGATGCTCACGTTAAGCAGTTATTCGGGCATCGCGTACGCCTTCTCTGGCGACGCAAAGAAGATTGACACCCTAATGAACTGGGACGACACGAACAAAGATTACGTGAAGATTCCCTCCGCCATCAAGTTCACCCGTCACGACTCGGATGACATCTGGGGCGTCGATGCCAAGAATCTTTCAGATGCCCTCAAATGGTTCAAACTGACCCTCCTCAATCCGCCCGACCTGGATGTGGGGCTCCGCAACTCCGTTCACATCCAGAATGCCCGAGCTGCTCTGCAGGCCCTGGACATGTCGCCGGTGGATGCCATCAGCGCTTACATGGAGCACATGTGGGAACACTGCATCGAGAAGCTGAAAGTCGCAGAGGGAGAGGAGACCGTGGACACTTCGCGATTCCGCATTGTGTTCACCGTTCCAGCCATCTGGCCGAACTACGCCCGCCAACTCATGCAAGAGGCAGTCGAGCAGGCAGGAATCCTCAAGAAACGCACGATTGGTCGGACCGAGCATGACTTTGTCTCCGAACCTGAGGCTGCTGCCCTCGCGACCTTGTCGGGCATCGAGAAACGACCCAACATCGAGGTTTGTAGCCCCGCTCCAAGATTGAACCTGTTTGCTAAAGTAATCATAGACCAATGACATCTTTGTCGTCGTCGATTGTGGAGGTGGCACCGCGGATGTCATCAGTTACAAGGTTACCGACACGGATCCCATGACTGTTCAAGAGGCTGTCAAGGGTAAAGGTGGGTGTGGAGCAACCGTATCCCCCTTCTCTCTGCCCATTCGTTACTTTTTGATCATGAAGCTATAGCTACACGAGATCAAACCCTTCTGACCAATATTCATAGGTGACCTCTGTGGCGCAATCTTCGTGGACGAACGCTTCAAGGCACTCCTGATGAGCAAGCTACAAGAAGTGTCTGAAGACGCCATGGCTCGTGTTTCTGAGGAAGAGATTCAGGAGATGATGTCCCGGAACTGGGAGGACGAAATTCGCAGTCAATTCAGCGGCGCAGCCAAGACTTGGACCATCCGCCTGCCGTACAGCCTCATCGACGAGGATCTATTGGACCCCAATAGTGGCTACCCGAAGTTTACCATCACGTCTGCAGAGGTAGAGGAAGTTTTCAGGCCCATTGTGGAGAAGATACACTCGTTGGTCAACCGCCAGATTGAGGCTGCCGTCAAGAAAGAAGGCAGAGCTCCCAAGGTAATGATCACTGTCGGACGTGGCTTAATGTTCGAGACTTGAAGTCATGCACTGACTCTGAATAATAGTATGTGATACTGGTGGGAGGTTTTGGCAGTTCCAAGTATCTCCGCGAGTACCTCAAGCAACGCTGCCATGGAGTGGAGATCTTGCAGCGAAGAGGCTCCGAGCCGTAAGTAGCACTTGCCCTCGAAATTCAATTTGTCTAACATCATCTAGCTGGTCCGCCATCTCTCGTGGTGCAGTCATTTATGGCATGACGAAATGGAAGATTGACACTCCCTTCAGTGTTGGCGTCGGATCCAGGATTTCGAGGGCCAGTTACGGCGTGGTCTGTGAGGAGGAGTGGGATGACGACCTTCACCAAGCAGAGGACAAGACTTTCGACGCAGTCCTACAGAAGGATGTTTGCATCAGGGTGATGAAGTGGCATGTCAAAAAGGTAAGCCTTACCGAGATTCCCATGAATATTCATCACTTTCTGACATGTATGGCTCACGACCGCCAGGGCCAGGACATCTATGTGGATCGCCACCCTTCGTTCACCTTCACCAAGTACCTCACCGAGCCACCAGAGAAAATCGAGACCATCATTTACATGTCTCTGGCGGAGGACCCACCTGCTCGCAAGGATGATTCCGTGAGGGAGGTATTCAAACTCACGTTGGACATTCAGTTTACATGGGATTCCCTCGAGGTCTTCGTCAATGACCAACACAAGACCTTCAAGAAGCTGGAGTACACCGTTGAGATGAAGTGCAGTGCCGGAGCCACTGTTTTCTCAATCTACCACGGTGGCTACAAACAGGCCGGCAGGAACGTCGCTCTGAAAGTCTACAAGACTGCTGACATTTGACTTGGGCAATGGGGTTTCATCCCTTTACGAGGCACTCTTGATTTGAGAGACACAGGTTTCTCGGGTGGTGCAGATTTTTTGGGCTCGGACATTTCCCATAGTGAAGTTAGTAAGACGACCTTGGGACTACTTTCTCCCCAGGGTTGAATTGTTGTTGACTCGATGATACTGGACTTTTCGCATTACACATGGCATTTCCAACATCTCCTTCATAATGTTTACGAGTGGCTTCGTTCACAGACATCGAAAATAATGCTGCTATAACGGCACTTAGTCTGATGCCTTCCATTTTGACTTCTGTTAAACATGCTTCCCCAGGCAACTTGATTGGTTAAGCTTCCAGTTGGGGTTCCAAATGTGTGAGGAGCTGCTTTTCAAGCTTTCTCAAACCGTACCTAGGTAACTAAAGTGTCACTGTCCTGGCCTCAACCTCACAACCCAGCAACGTCCACCTCAATGAGAACCTGTTCTTTCAGTTGGCAACCTTTTGCCGTCTGCTCTCCAAGTAGTCCATTGCTACTTACCAGAACACTTATGCCCGCCCTAGACTTGCGTTTGCCTCAGACTTAATAACGCTCACATCATTTCTCTTGACTTTACACTCTCCAACTCCATCCCAGTCAGACCTTCTTGACTAGACCTGCACATCTCAGCAAAACATCCAGCCTTCCACCTTTCCTCTAGACATCGAATGCAATCACATTCTCTCAAAATGCCGCCTGACCAGCCTGACGATCAGTCTCGCCTTTCCAAGCGACACCGAAGGGCGCGTTCAGTCACTATGGAATACTCCAGCGAGGTCATAGATGTCAGCGACTCATCGGAGCCTGGAGCCAGCAGCTCGCGCAAGCACGATCGCCACGAGAAAGATGCTCAAGTTGAGGGCCCAAACAAGCGGCACAAGCAGAACAGGGGCAGCGAGCCTCCGATGCGTAAGGATACGATCATGATCCCAAGGGCAAAGCGAAAGAAATCGAGAAAAGAAATTGACCATTTGAAAGCCTCACGCACCAGCAACCATCAAGAGCTCAAGGAGAGGGTCAAGGAGCTCAAGGAGACCGTCGAGGCTCTCGAGTGCGATTTGAAGAGTGCCAGACGGGCGCACGACGACAATAACCGAGAGAATCAAGAAAACCTCAAGTGGCACGCTACAGAGCTCAACATTCTACAAGCACGATGCAGTGAACAGGATGATGAGCTCCGACAGCAACAGCAAATTGTCGAGACTGAACGTCAGGAGAACGAAACCCTGCAGCGCAAGTTGAATGACGCTGCCAATGACGTCGAGACTTTACGGCTCTCATGCCAGAACAAGGACGAGGAGCTGAAGGGCAAGGAGGAAGTCATCGCTGCTAAGCAGGAAGAGCTCGATGAAAGCAAGCACCGATCTGCATCCTTCGAGGAATGTTTGTCTGACGCGGAGCTCGAGCTGAAGTGCAAATATAAGGCCATAGCTGCTTTGCAGAAAGAGCTTGATGACAGCAAACGCCAATCTTCATCCCTCGAGGAGTTTTTGGCTAAAATGAAACTCGAGCTCAAGGGCAAAGATGAGGACATTACTTCCTTGCAGAAAGAGCTTAACGACAACAGGTCCAAATCTGCAGCCCTCGAGCAGGCCTTAGGTGAAGAGAAACGCGCACTCAAAGCTGCGAAGCGGGATCAGTCTGATTGTCGAAAAGAGCTCGCATTGACCTACGAGAAGTTGCGTTCCAGGGTGCAGGAACTGGATCAGGCCAACACTGCCCGTGAAGAGGTCGAGAAGAAGAACGAGGCACTCCATGTCATCAATGACCAAAACGGGCACCGAAACCACAATACTCTGTCACGAGAAAAGAAAGCCAAGGATGCACTCGAGTCGCTGAAAACGGGTGAGTTGACTCTAAAGTCCTTGGGATGATGTCCTAAATCTGAGTAATGCACACACGCAGAACATAAAGACAAAGCCTCGGAATTTGAGGCAGAGAAGGCTGAGCTTCAGACTCGATGCACGGAGCTCCAGGGGAACCTGGAGGCCAAGAAGGAGGAGCATAACCAGATGATCGCCAACCTCCAGCAGAAGCTAAAGGCATCTCGTCAACAGAGTCAGCGGTACAACTACAAGGAGCCGGATGAGAAGATCAAGAAAGACTTCGCGAACCTGGAGTCCAGCATTCGGCAATTTGTCGACAAATGCGCGCGGCCAGTCCTCAACGCTACAGACCAGGAGCTGGAGACTGCCTGGCCGAACTGGTCACTCGAACTGCGCAATTTCTTGGCATCTCCCTTGCTATGCAACCTGGTTCTTGAGGCATACGTATGGGAATGCGTGGTTGCAAGGATATTCACACCAGGATCGAACATCTGGGCTGGCGACTTGGGACGGGCTATGGAGAGGGCTCTAGGCATAGCAGCTTGTAATCACGCCTCAGTCCATTTTCACTCTGACCTCGAGCTAACTTTCTGGAAACAGCTGAAATCGCACAAGCAGGATTCGAGAGCGACCTGTACAGCGATCTCCAATACTTGCGGTCAAGCTCGAGCAGTCTCATTAGCCGCCTGAACTGCGCAGATTTCCGACCCAAGTACTTTGATTCAGACGTCAAAGCCATGACCTCGACGTTGGCAAAGCTTTGTGGACTCGATGAAATCCATGACACAATGTGGGCTGATGCGATGAACATTTTCAAGGATGCTCGAGAATTCGAAATCCAGCTCAGGTTGTTGAAAGCCACATACAACGTCCGCATGTACAAGCCCGTCACAGGCCCACGAAGACTCAAGTACGGATTCTATTTTGCCGACGAGGTGATGGATAACCGTTCTGCAAACTGGAGCCGCAAGAGTCCTGAAAAGGCTCCATTGGTGGACTTCATCATGTGTCCGGCGCTGTACAAGCGAGGCAACAACAGCGGCGCAAGTTATGAAACTAAGACGTGCGTGATCAAAATGGGCGTGGTTTGCAATGCAACAGAGCTTTGCCTGAAGCCCGGATCATCCGCTTCAGCACAATCGAGCTCCGCACGGGCTCAGAAGGCTCTTTTCTCAGGTGAAGCCAAGCAGGAGATCGGAGGTCACGCATCGCGAAACCAACCAGATTCCACGGCGAACAAAGCCAAGGAGGGATCATCCATGTCAAACCCGTTCCTCGTCAACCCCGAGGAGACAGGCCCGGAGCAAGGTGTTGACCCTTTGTCCGCTCCAGGCGTTACCTACGACTCTCCAGCGCCGAAGTCGCGCGATGCTGCCCCGAATATGAGGACCCGGAGCCAAGCACCGCCAAAGACCGGCAGCAATGCGCATGACGAGAGACCCAGTACCAAATCAACAAGCAACCATGCCCATCCTACGGGAGCAGCAAGGGGCCGAGGGGGTGGGTCCTCCGCGAAGACGACGAGACAGAGCAAAGAGTCTGACCCGGAGGCGGAATGGATCCCGAAGAATTAATCATGAGCTCGAGGAATGAGCATGTTACCCCCTGGCAGATTATGCCATGGCGGTATATCCCACGGCAGATGCTCTCACGACCGATCAACCCATAGCTGATCATCCCAGGGCCAAGATTATCCCATGGCAGAGAATGACGGTTGTGCCATCACCCGTTATCTCATACCAGGTTTTGCAATAGGGTTGTGGTAATGAGTGAGACTCTGCCTGTAAGATGCGATTGTACAACAACGAAACCGACGAGGGTTCATCACGACCGACGACGACGAGAGCAAGCTTGACGGCAGTGGAATTGCCCCATAGGTGCCTGTGAGGGATTGACTTCGGCACATTCATGCAAGACGGAGGTTGACCAAATTTTGAGGGAGTGAACATCATGGACGTTCCAGAATGGCCTAGGGCGCATTCAGAGGGTGAGCGCCTGTGATGGGCGTCAAATGGTCTTGACGGGATTGAAGAAAATTGAAGGGGTTTGAGGCTCATGCGAGGGCCAATTGCCGATTTTTGAGAAGACATGGGTGAACGCACGGTACGACGGGCTTTACGACGGCTGCAGTCCTCCTTGGAGGCAGCAAACAAGCCAGACGAATCTCGATCGGAGTGGTCCCAAAGAACCTTCCTCACGGGTGTCGCAAGTGCGACAGACCGAAGGCATTTAACGAAGATCACGAGTGCAAAAGTCAGACAGACAGCCTGATTGAATCATTGAATTCATTTTGGACCATTATCATCTCTCCCACCAGTTGTCTGCTGCATCAGCACGTTCTGTATAACTAGGCGGCGGCCCTTCAGGGGGTGGCACGTCCGCAGCCGCCGGCGGGGACGAAGATGCTACCCTGCCACTGACCCTCTGGAACGCTTCCTCCCTTGCTTTTTGTAATCTTAATCTCGCCTGCCGTACCACCTCGTTCTTCTGGTCTGTCTCGCGCAACAGCTCCATGTGCCGCTGCGTTGCCGACATCAGGTCGATGTTGAGTGACTGCGCGCAGTGCCGGACCTCCAGGTTCGACTGCTGAATCTTCTCGTGAAATGCCATGTCCGTGAAGATATTGTCGAAGAAGACGTCGCCGAGGAGGTTCCCCTGCGCTATCTTGACTGGCGGCAGAGGACGCACCATCGGTGATGCCTGCTGTGCCTGTGCCACCAGCATCTTCGCCTGCCTGATCAGGTTCTCGGCCTTGTTGAGCGCGTTCCGCTCCATCATGTCCGAGAACGTGCCGCCGCCGTACATGTCCCTCCTCGACGCGTGCAGCGCGTCCTCCATCGACATGAGCGCGCCGTTCAGCCGCGTCTGCGCCTGCGTCAGGATGCTGACCACCTTGCCCTCGGCCTCGGCCCGCGACCGCGCCTCCTGGTAGACCCGCAGCGCGCCGCTCGTCTCGCGCTCCCGCTCGTCCTCCTCGGGGAACCCGGGCGACGGCCCCGTGAAGATGGACTCGTAGAGGCGGTCCAGCCCCCCCTGCGCCTCGACGTGCGTGGCGGCCCTGACCTCCAGCTCGCCGCGCACCGTCCGCGCGTCGGCGAGCATCTCGTCCAGGTTCTTCTTCATCACGTCCGCCTGGTGCTCCTCCTGCAGCACGTCAAAGTACTCGCGCTCCTCCTTGGCGGCCCTCGCCTCGAACTTGTCCGCCTTGCGGCCGACCTTGAAGGCGAAGCGCCGCAGCACGCTGTCGCGGTACTTCTCGTGCTCCCTGAGCTCCTGCTTGCGCCGGTACCCGATCTGCTTCAGCCTCTCCGCCGCCTGCGCGGCCTGCTTCTCGAGGTCGGCGACGTGGCGCTTCTGGGCCTCGAGGTCCGGGATGGAGCTGTCCGTTTGGTGGAGGATGTTGAGCAGCTCCACGTTGCGCTCCGATGTGTCTTGGATCTTGGCTTCGAGAGACATGGTGTAAGTGGGTGGGTCTCAGTGAGTGGGCCTCAACGGGACCGTGCGTGTTTGTTCGTTAGAGAGATAAGCCAGGCGGGCTCAGGGAGCTAGTTGATGCCGCGACGCCGCAAAAGGAGTCCGTATTCGATTTCTGTGTGTGCGTGCGCCGTCTATGAGTTGTGGTGTTGGTTGCCTCGGGACCAAGTGCCTCGAAACTGTACCTAAGGGTTGATGATGCCGTCGCGAGCTAAAGTGAATCGCGGGATTGATGTATTTCGGGTGACGCAATGTGGCCCTCCGCGATTTAAATGAGGGCTCCGACAAGTGCTGTTTTTGGGGTGCTTACACGCACGCCTGGTAAGGTGCTCCCTTTTCTTCAGCCCGAAGGAATGCCCTTCCCGCTGCGCTCCGCCCCTTCCCTCGTCGCCCACGGCGGAGGTGTTGGCGGAGGTGTTGACTGATGAGCCAGGCTGCGCCACAGACATCGCGGCCGGGTGGCTTGGCGGGGATTAGGCACCCCTATTCTTGGTTGCCCACCCCCTGTAATCCCTGGGCAGCGGGAAATGGGGGTGGAGAATGTCCCCCGGGCCCGGTCCAGGGTTAGGTGGTGGCCATGTTCGGCAGAAGCTGGGAATGTGCGTCTCTCCAGCATCATCTCAGCACTCAAAAGTGTATGTTAAAAATGCATTCGCAAAATTCTACTGCCATGCCAGTCCCAAAAGCCTCCCGTCGCTCACTTCTGTGCATCGCACTCCAAAAATCATGAGCCGTTGTCCCACCCATTCCGTCCCAAAACTCCCAGCTGAGCAATCCGTGAACCAGAACACCAGCCAGCCCAAACTCCAATGCAGCTTCCTCAAGCCTCCCAGTGCTACTTTGTGCCACTTGCACAACCTCAAATTCCGTGCTCCAGCAGGTACGTATGGGAGATCACCTTGAACCGTCGCCCGTCCTCAAGGCACTTGAACACCAGGCCCTCGCCCTTCCTCTGTGCCGCGCGCCTCTTGAGTTCCTGGTGGCTGCTTGCGATGTCAGTGAGCTTGACGTAGCCCAACACGGGGACATGCTTGAGTCCCAGCTCCTTCGCTATCATCTCCACATCCCTGGGGTCGATGAACTCCTGCTTGTCGATGTCGAACATCGCGAAGACAAAGAAGTCCTGCTCGCCCTCCGGGAGGCCCTCGCGGTTGCGCTGGATCATGTCGCCGCACAGCTCTCCCTGGATCGCGATGTTGCGGCCCAGCTTCCCCAGCTTGTCCGGGAGGTCGTACCGCAGGGCCATCTCCCAGTACCTGAAACCCCCCGGGGCCCTGCTCCTCCAGCTCGTTCTTCTCGACCTTGTTGCTGCACACGCCGAATCGGGCTCCCTGGGCTCCCTCGAGCACGGTGTTGGGCCCGACCTTGTCTGGCAGCGGGTTGAGCGAGTCGAAGTGAGCGCATGACTTCTTGACGAAGTAGACAACCATCGCAGCGCCATCCATCTTGACGCTCTCCTGGTAGACCAGCCTGTTGTATTTGTGCTTTGTGAAAAGGTTCGGGCAGTCCTCCACCCGCGGCACATCCGTTCGCCTCAACACTTCTCCCGGGTACGATCCGAGGCGCCGATGTTCAGGCTGCTTCTGCTGCGCCGCCGTCTCCTCCCACTTCTTGACGCCCAGCACCTCCGCCCAGTTCCTGTCGCGGTACATGACCAGCAGGGTCAGGTTGATCAGCTCCACGTTCCGCTCCATCGGGCCGATCGAGATGAACTGCCGCACCACCTCGAGCTTCTTCCAGATCTCCGGGAAGGCCTGCACCGGCATGACCATGCCCTGCGACACGATCTTGTCCTCGCCGCTGCCAAACCTCTCCGTCTTGATCCTCTGGCCCAGCTTTCCGTCCAGCATCTGGAGCTTCCTCGCTTTGCCGAAGCCCTTGCCGAAACGGTCGTCAGTGCCTGGTAGGAAGGAGTCGATCTGGAAGTACAGGACGAGCTCCCCCTCACGGTACTGTCGAGGGGGTATCTTGCAGGTCCAGCCGTCGATCTCGGCAAAGGAATATTGCTTGTCGTCCACCTCCGCCTTGTAGATTTTCTTGATCAGTCGCAGGCTGACAAGTCGCTGCGTGCCAGTACCGTCTGTTGGGGGCTTCTCGGCTAGAGCGCTACTCCCCGCGGGAGGTGGCTCAGTGTTCCTTGCCGATGGGGAAGCCTCCACCGAAGCGGTATCGGCGGCAGGCTTGAGTCCTCCCGGGTAGCCCTGAGGCTCCAGACTTGGTTTGCCACCAGTCGAGGTCTGCACGTTGGCGCTGACATCCGCTTTAGCATCGGTCGTCGGATCCGACGGCGACGCCTCGACCTTGGCGGCTTTGGCCTTGCTAGTGTATGCTGTAGGGTCAAAAGGCCGCAAGCTGCCAGCTACGGGGGCTTCTCGTGGAGCCATTTCTGAAGTGGTTGTTTGCAGGGTTCTCCGGGGCTGGTAAGTTGTTTGCCAGTCAGTGCGTCCAGTTTCCCAACGTTTCGATGAGGGGAAACTCTTGGAGTGATATGAAGATCGGAAGAGACAAACGAACGGTGGTACGGTTTTGGGCTGATTTGGCGCCCCGGAAAATGGATCAAGCTCGGATAAAAGAGGGAGAGAAGCGAGTTGTGTGCTAAGAGGAAGTTGGTGAACGGCTCATAAAAGTGTCAGGTGGCTAATGGTTCAGTAAGAAGTCGAACCCCCAGGTTGTGCGGCACGTTCAGGTCAGAGTTTGGGGTCAGTTGAAAAGCATGGGAAACGCCTTGGTTTGGACGCTGACAGATGGAAGCGGTAGGAAGCAAGAGATCGAGCCGCCACTGGGCAATATCGATAGGTATAGCTCTGCCTGCGAGCGTGGTATAGACGAATGAACATACCTTATGTGCGACAGGGCCTACGGGGAAAGTCAAGCTTGTATGGTGTCTGATATTGCAGACGTCTCTTGTGGTTTTGCTTGTTCGATATCCGTGGGTAAGGAATCAACACGAGTCTGTTGTTGAGAAAAAGAAGTGGGTCAGAATTTGGGCAGGGCTGAGGTTGTTGTGTGGAGGAAGTGGCCGCGGATATGACAACAAACTTTGGAATGAAATCAGCCTGGCCCAGAATATTCTTGTAGTAGAACTTGTAATGTGAGGTGATACGACGGTGTGTGTTCTGTTATGGAAATGCACTAAGGAAGGAGCAGCAGGGCCTGAGGTACCTAGGTATGGTGACTTTCCCTAGTCTTCAGCACAACAGACCTTGAGTGCAACTTGTCGATGAGAAGTTGAAAGTGGCAGTCACGATGGCTCGGGATGTTTGGTTGATGGGCTGTAGCGAGAAAATGAAACACATGTGTGATGAGACTTGCGACTGTGTAAATCCCTAAGCCGGAGTTGTTAAGTGTAGGGGCCAGGCCGATGATTTGAAGTGGTATGAGGATTAAAATGCTATGGAGAGCAAATGAGAGCTAGAAGGATGGATGGTGCGAAAGCAGAGGACAGTCAGAGAGCCCGGTGTGAAGAGCAGAGTGGAAGTGTCATTGGCTGAGCAACGAGATACTGACCACTGGCATGTGCCAGATCCGGAACTTACCTGCTAGGAGCTCAATTCGCATGTAGTTGGTTGCGAGCAGGGTGGTTCAATATCTGGCGTCTGGAAGAGCTGCCCTGGAGGTAGCAGCAATGAACCTCAAGTGGAGAGGGGATAGATCGTGAGTGTGAGTTGGCAGATGATGTACACGCAGTTAGAATGTAGGGCCGCTGGAGTGTAGGAAAGGAACGCCTGCCCAGTTGGCTGATATGATCTGATGTGTTCGTCGAAAGGAGGTCATTGGAAAGCCGCCAGAAAACAGGATGAAGTTGTTTGTCGTTGCCTGCTGAGGCAGAGGAATGCTTGTTTAACTGGAGGTGCAGTGCTGGGATATTGAGGCAGATCACAAGTGGCACTTGGCAGTTACAATGGACACGGCTTTCAACTTCGCCATGGAAATTTGTCGAAATGTGATGAATGGTTTGTTATGGACATATTTCAAGGCCGTTGGACGGTATAAGTGGAATAGAAAACATTGCTTGGTCAAAAGCCCATGGTAACGTACACAAATCTTATCTTCAATATCAAAGGCCTACCAAAGCAACCCGAAATCTTATCTAACATGGTTAATTTTGACTGGTGTGAGGACAGCAACCCATCTCGCCCAACGGTCTTGGAAGATTCACACGGGCAAGTGCATGATTTGGCGCTGACCTAAAACTTTGAAAAAACTCACAACTTTGGGCTGTAAAGCCTCAATTCGTCTGCAGAAGCCGTGCTAACTCTAAATTGCATGTTGGCTACGCATCGCGTCACCGATTGTCTTCATCAACGGAAACTGGCCAGACGCTTTGACTGATACCATCAGTCCAGCTGGTGCCTCTTTTGTTTTCTTGAATCAACCAGGAACGGCACGTTGCGGCATCAGAAATTCTCATTTCACACTGGCGGTCTAGACCCTGATGAATGATCGAAAACGGGTCGGAAGTGGCCGCGTTCTCACAGAACAAAGGTGCGGCGAGGCATGCATACCGAAACTGGAAAGGAGATGGATTGCCGGTGCTTCTTTAGTTTTTCTTTGTTCTCGCAACAATCCTTGGAGTTTGTTGAACAATTCTCTGGTGTCATTGGAGGGAATTGTAGCTCTAGACCATCTTGATTGTGTCTGAGAAACTTCGTTCTTTGTCTCTCACCTTACATTCAACGATCGATGTGAGGCTATGTAAAGGCATTGTGCCCCCGGGCGTATCCTTATGCAGGCTTCTCATCTCTCAGAATCCAAGTCAGGCTTACAGTGTAAGGAGCATTTGAACAGAAAAATAACTGTGACATAAGACATCATCAAGATGCCAGCTACCCAACGATTGTCCGAAGAACAGGCAAATATCACGGCTAAAGATGATGGTTTTGTGACCATCGATCTGGATAATGATGAGAAAGATATTGCGGTACGTGAAGTAGTCAGGCTAGATCAACAGTCCAAACCCGTCAGGCTCGAGAAGACCAAACTCGTGATATTGATCCTGAGTCTTGTCTTCTTGGGGACATCAATTCTGATCGTGGCCCTCTTTGTACATTTGGCAGGGAAACAGAAGCTTTAGGTTGCGCTTCCATCAATAAATTCTGTTGCGATAAAGACGACTAGGAGCTGATTATGTCCAGCCCACTCAGTATCTCTCCAATTTCATCTCACTTCCCCCTTAAAGTACTGTATTCTACATTTATATAGATCTCAACCACACTTACGGTCAGGTACATGCTTATGTCAGCATGATATCCTCTACATATTGATGCATGATCCAATTACGGTGCATTACAGCCGCTGCGACTCGGTGTGGACGCTTCGCGTGCATGTGTCCTTCGGCTACATATAGCATAGGTGGTCAGCAACGCTCTGGTCACGTCTCGTTCCCATCCCGTTGTTTACCGGTGAAGACCTCGTCTGCTTGACGACACGTTGCGATTATCCCCATCGCACAAGGAGGACCCTGATACCGAGACCAGCAATATGGACCAGATGCTCAAGGATCAATATCGAGATGAGCCGCTGTTAGCGGAGGAGGCGGTTCGTATCCTCGTCTTGGAACCCGCTGATGATTTCAGGTCACCTCTATGCTGCTCCATCACTCGACGCCGGCGGACAATCGACGCCCTTGCTGCCGACGGTTGCAACTATTCAGCCGTCTCTTACACGTGGGGGAAACCAGAACTTTCCCATAAATTATTCATTAGGCTCAATTCTCAGCTGCGGGTTTATCTTCGCATCACAGCAAGCGTCAATTCACTGCTCCGCCACTTCCAAGCAGCATATGAGGCGAGACAATTATGGATTGACGCAATCTGTCTCAATCAAGCGGATAAGGCCGAGAAGTCCCAACAGATTCCACTGATGGATCAAATTTACAGAGACGCGAAGCAGGTTCTTATCTGGCTAGGAGATGATTACCTCGAAGATGCGCGAAAAGCATTTTCTTTGGTACGGCGCATTGAAATTAAGACTGGCTCCCAAATCAACGCAGAAGATGTGCAGTGCCTCGAAATCTTTTTCAATAGACCTTGGCTTAACAGACGCTGGGTCATTCAAGAAGTTTTCTTCTCACACGATGCCATTTTCCAATGCGGATTCCACACGTTGAGGCTGTCGAGGTTAATGTCCGCGTTGGAAAAGATAAACATTGCTACAAGGCCCAACCTACTAGGCTGTGGCTCACGAATGCTGCTATCGAGCATTGGAAGACGCCAGGAAGCCAGGCCCGGACTGCTTTCTCTTCTATGGGATGTTCACGAGTCCGAATGCTCTGACCCGCGAGACCGGGTCGCGGCGGTGTACTCTATAGCTTCTGATGATGCGAAGCCGCCGTTACTGTACAATCTGCGGGATTGGAAGGATGTGTACAGGGATCTGGCGCTCCAATTCTTCAGAGACTGTTGGCAAGTACGACCCTCGCCCTTGGAAGGCTACTTTAGTTATCCCCTATGAGGCACGTAGCCTCTCAGAACTTAGACAGAACAACACCAATACACGATTGCTTCCCCATACGATTATCATACGTACGAGAGACCTACCAACAGAGACACACGTGCACTTGCCGCTTGCGCTATGATGCTCCATCTCTGCGCATTTGGATCAGTTAAGTCACAAAGGCACGCGAAGTATCCAGTTTGGGTTCCCGATTGGTCGCTATGCCGTAAAAGGTCGCTTTTTTGTGACCGCATAGTCAAAGGAGATATCATCGCCGACTCCCACCTGTAAGGAGCCCTTGAACAAAAGACGTTGATAATCATGACCACCGCATTGCGGAAAATCAACGGTTGCTGACATACTTTTGGAGATACTACGACTATTACCTGAAGTTTCGAGTATTTGAGAAGAAGTTGCGGATCATCTGCGACCCCTTGTACTTCCAATACTCTGGGGTGGCGGACCTGGTCATCCGCCCCTCCACATCAAGAAAGTTCTGGTAGGACACGATTGAGCGAATCGAATCTACTGAAACAAACAGCGAGGAGATAAGACATCTATTGAAAGTCCTGGAGGAGGTACTGAGCGAAAGCCCCCGAGCTGCGCGCGAGTCTCGGAAAGTCTTGGGTTACCGTATGGAACTGTTAGCCGAGGCAATCTATACCTGTCGTAGCAACCCGAACGCCTTGGGTGACGACTGCTACAAAACTCTTCGAGACCTCACTTGGGCCTTGGGCCGATCAACGATGGTGAGGGTCCGGACATTTGCGGGATATTTCTGGGCAATTGGCCCGTCTGGCTTGGGGGTGGGCGATTGGTTGATCCCCGCAATATTTAGAACTGGACAAGAATTCAAGGCCATAATATGTCTCAGGCCTGTTCTCCCTTGCGCACCGGAGCCCTTCCGCTGGGGACGAGAGCTGCTGAAGGTCCAGCAGGGTGCAGACGACCTCGGAAGTATGGCCGTCCTCGCCTATTGTAATGACGCGTTGCACCAGCTACGACAGTCGTCCCGCGGTGAATCTCATGTAACTTTGATTTGAAGTTAAATAGTTGCGCTGGGCAGGGTCTAGATTAGCCTTATGAATAAAAGCCAGGCGTATTGATTCTGATCGTGGCTCTCTTCATAAATTTAGTAGCAAAGCAGAGGCTTTAGGCTACCCTCCATAGTAAATTCTCTTATGATAAAGATGAGCAGCCCACTCAGTATCCCTCCAAGGTCGCCTCCGTCCCCCTCAATGTGCTGTATTTTGTACTTGTGCAGGCCTCGTCCTCAGTCACGGTTAGGTGAACGCTTTTGCCAGCAAAATGCAAACAAGCTTTATTATTACAGACAGCAGCGGGAAAATTCAAATTCAAATTAGAACGCTGCTTATTATTATTCTGACTAAGTATTGATAATCCTCTCACATGCCAGTGAGTGGTCAATTTTGTAACGTTGCGAACTATGGTAGTATATGTTGTGATGCAGGGTGGATATGTTTCATGAAAACTTGGTAGCATTGGGAACAGATTATGCTTACAATTAAGCATGGGGTTCGTTGCATTGTCCGCAACTTAGACAGCCGAGCACACCAATGCTTGTTTCGCTACAGCCCCTACAGCCCCTACAGCCAGGCGCAACCGAATAATCATCATAATCTGTGTAAACAATAGAGCTCACAAGTCTTATCACTCAGACTGGAGACGCCAACTGCGATGTCCATTGTGGCCAACTTGGGCGGAAATCTTGGTTATCCGCGGGGCCAAGCCGCGAGGTTAATAAGCACCATGTGCTTTCCGAATGCCCAAATAGGTAGGTCGAAAGTGAATCTTGGCGAGTAACATGATTGCGATATCAGGTTCCTGGCACGGCCCCGTTCACGCGTCCTTTTGATGCTACCACGGCTCCGTTCACGCGCCCTTTGGATGCTACCCTGTTTGGCAGACGCAGGAACAAGTCCGTGGTCAACAGCATTAGCGTCGAGGCCATTCCTGATTTTGCCTTGCCGACGTCCGGCAAACACCTTCCCGGCGAACAACAAACCTCCGTCTCGAGGCCTCGAACCGAGCGAATCCCGTTGGCAGTTCAAACCATGTTCAATTCGGCCCCTGGAGCCGCACGGGTCGGCTTTCCCCATTCGCCGGATATAGCAATTCAGGCTCGGATTGCAGTGTATGTTCCCGCTCCGAAAGAGGAGCACTGCCGCTGCGGCTCGCCACGAACAGCAGGTGGTAACTCACAATGCCTGTTTTGTGCAACTATCGACAGACAAGCTTTCGGGTCAACACTAGTGGGTTGTTCTTCCAAGCTTATTGGACCTGGATGGTGACAAGTGGAGTCGCCCAAGGCCGACTTCTAGATGAGAAGTGATGCCAACGCCTTTGAATCTTCGTGGCGTGATTCCATCCAGGGTGCAAACCCCTCAAATCCCAGCGCGGTAATCGCAGTACCCCTCAGAAAGTTCCCAATGTGTAAATCAGGATTCTGAATTCACATTGGCAACAATGGCAGTACGACAGGCCGATGCAACGATGTCCCAATGATACTATGTAGCAATACTATTTTTTGGGCCCCCTGATTCTCTCCTGCAGCACATTGCAAAGTCCTGAGATATAAATTGACAATCCCTTGTCCTCTCGACAATGCCATGCTTCTAGAACCACTTCTATTCTTGAGACACAATCGGCCGTAGCGAGCCACCCTTGAAGAACTGAAGATGCTATCAATCGTTGTGTCCGCTCTTCTCCTGAGCGGCTTTGTGCTCGCTCAGGCCCAGGCACCAGACAATGGCCTCCAACCAGCCGATCCGCCCAATGTGCCTTTCGGAACTCGATATGTTGTTGAGTTCTCGGAAACCGGCTCGGCGAAGTTCCGGGCTCGTGACGGTTCCATGGTACACACGACTATTCGCTGC
The DNA here is from genome assembly GCF_014595645.1 of Diaporthe citri. Lineage (NCBI taxonomy): Eukaryota > Fungi > Ascomycota > Sordariomycetes > Diaporthales > Diaporthaceae > Diaporthe > Diaporthe citri. The sequence goes on from NW_025064846.1 coordinate 1,138,236, forward strand.
CCGATAATGTTTGTATACTGACGGGCTACAGGATACCGAAGGCTTCTACCAGAGCGTCGCTCAGGAAACCAATGTCACTGCCAAGCCGGCGCTGAACTTCACATCTAGCATCTTCCACGGCGCGTCGTTCGATCTCGCCAACGAGACTGCTGCGACAGACCTAGAGGAGATCAAGGCGCTTCCTGGGGTAGTCAACTTATGGCCTGTTGCAACCGTCTATGCCAGTCCCCAGATCGAGTCCACAGGAGTGGCGAACTTCAGCCAGTGGAGCCCGCACGTCCTGACCCGTGTTAACGAGGCCCATTCTCTGGGCTACGACGGGAAGGGTGTCGTCATAGCCATTGTCGACAGCGGTATCGACTATCTCCATCCCTCTCTGGGTGGCGGCTTTGGTGAGGGTTTCAAGGTTGAGTCCGGGTGGGATTTTGTTGGGGATAACTACAGCACCAGCTCGCCGGATGTCCTCTTCCCAGATGATGATCCGATTGACTGTCTTGGTCACGGTAAGTGCGCAGGACGAGACGGCTCTATAATAGTCTCGTATAGGCCTTTATTCTGCTGAGTCCGTGATCGCTGACGTTGATCACAGGAACCCACGTCGCCGGCATTGCCGCCAGTTCAAATGACAAGCTACCTGGTGTGGCCCCCAACGCCAAGTTGAGAGCCTACAAGGTCTTCGGGTGCTCGGATGGCACGACCGAAGACATCATCGCTTTGGCTTTTATTCGGGCTTTTGAGGACGGCGCTGATATTATCACTGCATCCCTCGGTTCCAGCCAAGGGTTTCCTGAAGTCCTCTCTGCCCAAATTGTCACCAGAATGTGAGAAGCCCTCCATGAAGCCTATCTCTTCAGTACTAGGTAACTTACTCTCGGCGCTTCAGTGCAAGCCAAGGGGTCTTCGCGTCTGTCGCAGCGGGAAACTCAGGCGAAAGTGGGCCATTCTCGACCAGCAGCCTTGGCAACGGGTACGGCGGTCTGGCGGTCGGCAGCGTCCAGCCGACACAGCAAGTTGCCTACTCTGTCGTAGCTAAGTCGACAAGTGGTGAGTCGAGAACAATAGTGTATCTTGATGCTGCTGGCAACGACTGGAACTTGACTGGCACTTTCCCGGCACATATACCTTTGAACGCCCCGGATGTTTGCTCCCTCGACGTACCTTGGGAAGGTGCCCTGCCGACAGACACCGTTGCCGTGCTGGTACGTTCTTTTCTATACCCAACGGCTCCTCAAACACGCTTTGAGACCAAAACTTTGTGAAGTTGCTAATACAAGATTGAATAGCCTCGTGGTCGCGCAGGGCTTTGTTCTCAAGGCAGCTGGCAGATTATGGATTCGGCGCTCATAAATAGGGCAACATGGGTGTTCTTCATCAATTGGGAGAATACGTCGTATGAGCGTCCCTCCCGGATTCTCTACACCGAGGGGCAGGCAACTGGCTTCGCCTCTATCAACTATGATGATGGCGCCTGGCTGAACAGCCAAACCCTCGCTGGTGAGAATGTGACGTTTGAATTTAAATACGACCCCGCAGCTGCCATCGGAGTTGACTACTTCACGAACATGATCAACGACTTCAGGTAAGCACATTCTTGTCCTTTTACGGATCCCCGTCTTTCATGTTGTGGAATGTTCCAGAATGCAACACTTTGGGCTCCGTAGCAGGTGGCTAACAGGTGCCAAGTTCTTGGGGACCAACATTGGATGCGAGGCAAAAGCCCGAGATATCTGCCCCTGGTGAGTTGAGACAAATCTACCACCTTTACCGACAAGGCACGCATGGGCGCAAATGTTGACAAGCGTGCTCTAGGTGGTCAAATTCTTTCCACTTGGCCAACCTCCAAAGGCAGTTGGGCAGTATTGTCTGGAACCAGCATGGCTACACCGTACATCGCCGGTGTTGCAGCCCTGTTCTTTCAGTCCGCAGGTGGACGATCCGCCCTGCGCTCCAACCCAGCTGAAGTGGCACATACTCGCCTAGTCTCAAGTGGCTCTCCTGTCCTTCACCACAACGGCAGCACAACTCTGCAAGCGTAAGTGCCTCACAATCAGCTTCCAAAGTCTTTCCTGGTGAGCGCTGAAATTCTTCTTCAGGCATGTCGGACAAGCTGGTGCTGGACTTGTTGATGCTTTGAAAGTTGTGTCATACAACTCTTCGATTTCACCTGCCACCATCAACCTCAATGACACAGACCACTTCACCGGTCAACACACCATCACCATCAGCAATAACGGTCCTGGACCGGTCACCTACTCCATTGGCCACGAATCCGGCCCTGCCAGTATGACCATGAATCCCGTCAACTGGGTGGGGCAAGATCCCATTCTCAAGACGGAATTTGGGCAGGCTACTGCGAACCTTTCCGTGTCGGAGGTCACAGTTCCTGCCGGGGGCAAAGCTAGTTTTGATGTTGTCTTTACAGCCCCTACCGACATCGATGCCTCGTTAATGCCCCTTTACGGCGGGTTCGTTCACATTGTAGGCGACAATGGTGAAGCTCTGAAAGCGACTTATCTCGGTAAGCACAATTTTGAACCAGCAAGACAGCCCGTCTTCTCAGTCTAACGTGGCTAACTCTCCTGTAGGTGTGTATGGGTCACTCTATAATGCAAAGACATGGGAACTCGAGCGCGGCGTGCCTGTGTATTTCGGTGCTGGTGGTTACGGCGACTCTTTTGAAGATGGTCGTGTCTTTGACTTGAACAAAGGGACTCCTGAGGTGTATTACAACCTTCTGTGGGCTACTCGTGAGCATAGCTTCGATGTAAGTCTTTGACATTTATTCAATGTTCTTCTTTAAGGCACGCAGGGACGCAGGGACGCAGGATCCTATCTCATGCGATGAGGCTGACATCTCCCGTGCCTACGAAATAGCTCGTCTCCGTGGACTGGAAGGAGTCCGACTGGGTCTACCCTCAGGTTGCTGGAAAGAACAACTGGTTCGGCTCGCTCCAGTTCTATGATGAGTTGAACGGTACGTATTGTCTTTCCTTCATCCCTGTGTCAGTACATTGCAGCACATGCGACTGCTTCTACACCGAGAGAGTATCTTTTAAGTGCCAATTACCACGCAAAATATATACAGGGTCAACTACGCTCTTGAACCATCCTGGACTTACCTCCACCTCACATTCCGCTGAGTCCCCTATGTCCGAGAAAGCGGTCGGCTAACATAATATCTAGAGATCTACTTTCCATACCCCTTCAAGTACTTCCCTCGGAGCTTAACCCCCTTCCAAGGCTCCGTCAGTACAAACTATAGTGATGGGACCCCGATCCTGAATGGTGAATATCGCATCCTTGGCAGAGCGCTCAAGACCTTTGGCGAACCCGAAAATCCTCAGGATTGGCAATTCGGGCTCTCTCATTGGCTCGTTGTCAACAACAACAACAACACCACCACCACCAACGGAACCATTTCTGCGCTTATGCGCTGAAGCTATTTCATCTTTTGGTGATAAAGATTCGAGATTATGTGCTCTACCATTCTAAGGTTTCCTTTATTGCCTTTGCAACTTGTACCTATTTATGAGCTCATTGTCATCTTGGCATTTGTGCATTATTTTTTAAAATGGCTTTTGACCCCTGGCTATCTCCGGTTTTCACAACAGCCGTTTTCCTTCTCCTTGTAGTATCAGTTCTCTAAGCAGTTCTTATTAAATTTAAACTGGTGTGCTGGATTATGCTCACAAAAGAAGAACGGACTCCACTACATCTATCCGATACATCACAGTCTCTGAGGTTTTCTGAAGTCAAGCATCCGTGATGTACGTAGATACAGATGGCTCGAGTGTCTATTATGTGGAATTAGAAGCGTTTAAAGAACTGCAGAGCAACTCTGTCGCTTCAGTAGGGCAAGAGCCGCCGCGAACAAATTACTTGTCGTTTGAGGCTGAAATCCATCTTGTGGCTCCCCCCACAGTTAGGATAGAGCGAGGTTGCATTTCAGAAGTAAAATACAAGTATACATTGTTATGTGCATGTGAGAACTGCTAGGTCCTCGTTCGAAGTATGTCATGAAAAGAATACAGTCAAACGGACAGGCTACCAAATTGTGTGCCTCCCGGTGATGTACAAGAAATGGCAGTTGCCTCTTGAATCCACGGTCCACTCTTACTCGTTGATTCTGTGCTGCCAGACCATTTGTTCTTCTCTGTTCACAGAATTCACCAGTCAGTGAATGTTCCCATATGCTAGAAAGAGTACGACTCAGGGAAAAGCGTGGCCTACCTGGCGCTGTACGTGCTTGCAGCCAGAATCTTCTGCATTTGCTCATTGCTTGTGAACATCACCTGTCTTGCCACAAACCAGCGAACTGTGGATTGCAGAGTCAGCGATCGGACGTCTTTGCAAAAGAGCCACATGGAGTAGGATGGCCCATGGACGATGTCCTCGAATAAGAAGCAGGAAACCTTTAAGCGGGGCTACTTACTTCCTTCGTGGCAAGGAGGGCTCGTCAAGCTACCCTCATATGACCAAAACTCGTTGAACCTCGCCACACTCGACAGGGCTTCTGACAAGGACAGTGTGACGTCCATTCTCGCTGTGTCGTTGAATCTGATGAGCGGTGAGGGGAACTGGCTCACGAAGGCGTCGTTGGTGTTGCCCGGGTCCAGCATGATAGCAAGGACGGCTTTTTCGTGACCCTCAGCGTCGACGTGCACGAGATGCAGCTCAGCTCGGGTGCGGTAGTTGTTCACCGAGTGGTCAGCCGGGGTGTGGATGTGCCAGCCGGTCAGGTAGACCGTCTCGTTATCGTAGGTCAATGAAGGGTTGTCGGTATAGACGCCCTCGGCGTGCTGCACCGTAAAGGCAGGGCCGTATCCCCAGTTCCAGAAGCTGCCCACCGTCTCGTTGGGATAGTTGAACGTAGGGATGTGGTTCAGCGAGAGGCCGTTGTTGAGGCTGAGCGCGATTGGGGACTGCTGGGTCCCAGCTTGGCAAAGTTCGTACTCTAGTAGAGGCAATTAGATGAATTCCTTGGGTTTGCGTTCTCGCTGCTCGTTGCCTATGCAGGACAAGCTTCAGGCCATGGTACGCTCCGGTACTGCCAGCACGCATTACGCGCGTATTGCCGCGTGTGATGCAAACGGGCACGGTTTTGGCCTCGTCTGCAGACATAGATCTCTGGGTTTTCTCGACGCGCTCCCATTCAATCAGGATCACTCACCGGCGCTCACACGTCCCCAGTCAAAGGATGCATCATAGCTCCAGTCGCTGGCTTCCGGACCAGTTGATGAGTTGCCTCCACTGCCTCCGTCTTGTCGCTTTGCCAATTGCGCGTGGTAATCGTGTGTCGCACAGCCGAGGGTGGCTGTGGCCAGCAACAAGGCGACTAACAGGCTGTGTTTAAGCATTCTGCCGTGAATGTTGTTGTGAGGTCTGCTGTGTGCAAAAAGACCCGGTAGGCAGAAGAGTCAGGGAAAGTTTATAGGGCAAAAGCTTGGGAGAACTACTGGAAGCCCATTCTCCTTTCTCTGAGAAGGATGCTGAGGCGATTTATACTATTATTTTCATCATCGCTTCTGGCGGCAGAATTGAGTTTCTAGGCCTTTCAAAGTTGCTCCCCTGACTATGATACCCCGTTCTGTGTCCTGGGCTAGCGATATCAGTGGGCCTCGCCCTGCCCACCTAATGCCCTGTGTAGGAATACCGAAAAATCGTGATGTAGCCGACGTTGGGACGCAGCCAGCGGGCTCGGTTGCCAAGGAACTACTGTGCTATGCATATCTTGGGCGCCCCAGCTTGGCAAACCTATAACTGGCTAGGCCAAGGTACGCGTTTGTTTGCGCCTGGTGAAACAGAGGCGAAGATAGAGTTTACTGAATCCAAGTGGCATGACTATGACGACTTTTCGGAAACGAAAACTCAGCCTAGAACAATTTGTAAAATACGAGCTTGTCAGTGGGATGGTGTGGTTGTACGGCGCTGACCTTGGCGCCTGCCTTTTCCTAAGCTTGGGAAAGTCTTGTTGCTTTCTTGGCCTGATAGTCTGGATGATTGTCTGGCGGCCGGCCGCCGTGCGACTCCATAATCCAGGCGCATGCTTACGGCGGCACCGAACACGGTCTAGACGCTCGAGTGTAAAAGTCTGACCGAGAGGGGAGGCAAGGTGAGGAAGGGAGCGTTGGCACTGAGCGGGATCATTCCTGATTCGTGTAGATCGCAGTAGGTCTAAGTCTAGCGCAATGGAACACCGTAATTCTTTGCACAGCCACTTCTCTTCACTGTTCAACGCTCAGTGCCCGCCACTAACGGTGGTGATCCGTGACTCGATATGCATCTCAACTGCAATACTGTGCTCATCACTCGGAGGTCCGGTCAATCCAGCAGTGCCGCCACGGCGGGAATCCTGCGGCCAGGTCACGGTGGCTGCACGGGTCGGGGCTAACACAATTCCGCAAGACGCCGGAGTAGCTTGGACAGTCGGCGTTCAGAAACGGCCGCGCTTCCTACATGTACTACAGCAGTATGAGCCATCTCTCCTATGCCCAGGTATACAATAGCAAGTTCAGGATGTTGAGTCGGAGGGAAATTTCCAAATCTGTCATCGATCCAAGCATACTAGTACATTGATAACTAAAGCGATCATGTCTTTTCTCTCAGAAGTCAAGGGGGAAATGTTCAACGTGTGGGTTGTACAAAAGATTGAGAGGTGATAAGCAACCTATATTAAGTGTCTCTGTACTTTGGCAGCTTAAATGGATGCACCTGCAATTTCAGCTCAATTAATTGGCAACAATCTGCCCTTGGCTCAAGCAAGCAATAGGCATGAAACCGCAGGCTTGGTGCGGTTAACCGCTCCACAGTCTTGTCACCTCGCCATCTTCACCTTTTCTCAGCAAGCGCTCTTTGGCTGTTCACTCGTCAATTCCAAGGCTCTCCTGGGATTTTCTGGCTCTATGCTCACAATAGGGGTCTCGTATGAATCGGACTATTTTTGGGAACTGATTAACAATTATCCAATTACTTCCGGTACTAGCAACCAAATGCTTCTGACACAGTCAACGGATTTTCCGGATCAACATTCACCTCGATACTGCAGTGAATGACAGCATGTCCTCTCTGAAAGGTCCACATCAGTCAAAGAAACTTTCCTCCGGAACAATAGTTCTTCAATTTTTACGCTCTGAAATCAACATCGAGCCCAGATCCTGGACTCCGAGCGCGTGGTTATCCTGGAGGCCCCGCACAGTAGTTGAGAAAGTCTGGGCGCCGATGCTTGTCCAAAGTGGGGTCCACCACTTACACCAGCCTTCCTCGGCTGATTTGTGGGATTGAGCCATGCACATGACTGGGTCCAGTCTGCTGGAACATCGTATTTGGCAACCTCTTGGCGATCTTATTGTGGTAGATGATATTGGAACGGCAGATTCAACCTCGCATTCTGCCTTGCTCCCTAAGACAAATTCTCGGGATCATCAATGGAAAGTCACCTGTCCAGATCATAGCCCTCCTGCTTATAAAATTGAGACGGAACTCGCGGAAATCTTTTTGAATGTGTTCGACGCGTAAGCTGTGAGGCAAAAAGGATCACAGATGCACCCGGCCATGCCGGGCAGCAGGACGAGACTTTCTGTGCTGAGTCCAGATTCGATCCAGCGTGAGAACTGAAATTTGTGGTCTGCTCCTTGGCATTCGCAGCACTATACGTGTGACCACCACCCACCAAGCCTAGCAAAGTGGTCTCGTCCTGTCACTTGCTTTCGATCGAGCAGTATCTCACTTCAGCTGCTGTCTTGCTTCCTTCTAACCTTGATTGTTGCTTTAGTAGGCGGGAGATGGTTGGTAGCGAGCTAGATGTTTCCGGGCCGCCCATGGTGTATTACGAAGTCGTAGTTCGTGAGTATGTATCCCAGCATGATCTTCAGTTGACAGGAAGCAAAGAATCGCTCAGGAAAGGCGTACCTTTCCCCTCAAAGAGAGATATTCCGGGCTGGCTGTCACCCATGAATCACTTGCTCGCTGGACATGGTCGTCGTCCGAGTCTAGACTTTTGTCGGTGAATCGGAAGGGGCGAAATTCCTGTGCATCAGGTCCGGAGATATCGGTGTCGATATGATTCTCGAAGGCAGGGATCCCGACTTGATACCCCTTAGGGATAAACACTCCGGAGAGTGGAGTAACGCCATTCTTGGCGTTGACAATCCTCAACGGCCCGATTGTGAGGACCGAGTTCAACCGTTGGCTTTCATGAAAGACGCTATCCAGCTTGTGCATCTGGGCAAGAGCTCGTTTATCTCGTTGGCCGCCGTGTTCGGCTAGCACGCTGCAAATCCCCTCGCTGGGCTCTTCAATCTACTCGGGCTTGCCCGGCCCGACAAGGTCTAATATGATATGAGTGATAGCGGAGGCAGACGTATGGACAGATGCAGCGTTGACCAGAAGAAGGCGCGCCGCAAGTGTCTTGTAGTCCCACATTTCAGGATCGCCAGTTTCTTTCGCCTGCTCGATCGACCACTGTAAGAAGTCATTGGGCGGTTGCGGCCGCTGGCTATGAGGATGCCATTCGTGGTCTTCGTACTCCTTCAGTCGTCCCTCAATTTCCGGCCAAAACTACCCGAAACCAAGATTTCTCGTGTTTTCGGTTGGACCTGGTAATCAGAGGTGCCACGAGGCGGTGTAGCGCACGCGGGAACAATGTCAGGACCTGGGCGGAACAGGGATTGCCTGCGCGTAAGCGACGCCTGCTTCCAGCAAAGATCTGTCCCGACACGAGGGGAGACGGGTGAAGACGCGACTTGTCACCTGCCCGACGTCCACCCGCAGAGTATCGTAGACGCAAAATTCTTGGGATTTGGTTGTGTCTGTGCCCCATGCGGTTGCGATAGACGCTTCGATCTCGTCTAGAAGTGCCGGGACGAGGTGTCCAACCTGCCGAGTAAGCCTAGTTTGGACAAGCTGAACATGGGCTTGATTTTTGACCTGATAGACCCTGCCTTACTCAAGCTAAAAATATAATTCCGTTTTTTTATGCACATTGAGCACGGCTCAGGGCTTCCGGCTAATCGATCAGCCATCTAGACTCCGCCGCCGGTAACAGGATCATTTTCCCAGGTCCCAAAATAGGCACTCGCATCGCTTGGCTCATATGTTGTTCCTTATGCAGTACAAGAGCCGACTTGAGATCAAATGTGTTCCCCCATACTGCGCGAAGGTATGGGAATAATTCACCCTACCGGCCATTCAGAATAGGTATGTCAGGAACATCTGATCTTCTCAACGCCAAATGATACAAGAAATATACAAGTAGTAGAGTGACTGGAGCCAGCACAAGCGGCTCGAGCCTTGCTTCAGACCCCATTGTCGTTCGGTGATCCGGAGGCATCAGCAGCATTGAGATTGTCTTCTTTTCGTCCGCCCAGTATCCCACGAACCCACCGGGGGGACGCTCCAGGTCGTCAAGACAACGTGACTAGCCCTCAGAACTATGCTTTTCGACAATTGGAGGGCTTTCAGTGGTTTTGCAAGCGGCACAACGGTAAGAGTAAAATTATTCAAGTGGTGCATTTTAGTGGCCGCAATCTTGGCCTGCCTAGGGAGCTACACACTTGATGCTCGATACCTGGGTATGCAGGTGGGAGAGACGCCTTGTTTCTCAAAATTAAGTGGCTCTGATAAGAATTGTAATCTTCATAAGGTGCAGACCACCCAATACATGTGTCGTCGTCGGGTTGACTACTGCGCTGTACTGGGCTGTTCCCCGATCGGCGTAAAATGACCGAGTGCCGCCTAATTTAGTCACGTGACAAATCCGCTGCACATTTTGGTCTCGCTATTGAAGGGCGGTGCTCAAAGCACGTACCGCTAGTGCTGACCGGCCCCCACTAGCTGGTTACTATTGTCCTGAGGCTCGCTCGCAGTGGCTGTGCTACGAGAACAACCGACTCGCGTCTATGTTGCAGAGCCCATAGGTGGGTCCGTAGGGCTGTCCCAACACTGCTGCCTAATACCTAGGGTACGTACTTGAAGTACAGCCCCCCTGCAGGTAGCACTTTCTGCGTAGCCAATAAGACGGCCCCTGAAACCCCTCGTCCTGAGCCTGCCATTGGATGTCACAGCCGGTCGGTCAGTCGGAGGAATTGAGGTGCAGAGGTCGGCGAGACACGTAGTTGGGCGAATCCGATGGCCTACGACATGGGCAGCAGGGAGGCCGTGTGGGTGTGGGAGGGCGCACACTAACACACCGTTAATGTGCATGCGATACGGCAATTTTAATCAAGTTAGGAACTAGTTGAATACAATACCTGTGCAATACAAAATTAAGCTATTGACTGAAGGCAGTTGGCTCTATACTTGAGATACTTTTCCAGAGTTACAATGCATCAAAAATATCAGTCTCTATCTCAAAGCGAAGCGGAGTTAAATCAACAGCACTCTAAATATGCAGTCCGGGCGCCCGAGAATCGTGAAGAAAACAAAGTCACCGTATTACAGTATGTCTGTTCAGAAACATGAATTATTTTCTCTGAGAGAAGGGGGCTGTCTGGGTCTATTCATGTCCGGACCTTCCGGCCCGAAGCGAAGTGTGTGCGGTGCTGGTTGCCACATCCGCCGTTTCAGCAGGGCATCAGGAGGGAGGTGGGCTGTCCGCATAACTAGTCACCGCAATCGGCTCAGGTGAACTGCAGACTGGAATTTCAACAGGACTCAATAGCTTATTGATCTATGTTCTTGAAGTCGTCTGATGCCATATACTTCGTGATGTAGTCTCTCAAGGCCATGAATCTTGTCTTGGCCGGTGATCGGTCATTTCTTGAACCGTGCAGGCCTCCACGGTGTGCAAGTTCGACTTTTCTGAGCTGTCTACTTTCGACGGCCTATGATTGCTTGTCAACAAACTTATCGATCTGACATGGGCGAGAAATCTCCTAGAACTCACTTCCTCGACCGTGTTTTGACAGATGTATCGTGTGATGTGCACTTTGTTGGTTTGTCCATGCCGAAATAGACGTCCTATGGCTTGGCTCTCCACCGTCGGATTCCACTGCGGCTCGAAGATGTGGATACGAGTAGCAATGCACAAATTGTTCAGCCTATAGGCAAGTTTAGATGAATTCCTGTGCGTCCGTGACGGATCAGTGCTAAACTCACCCAGTTGATCCCGTGCCAAATGTTACCAAGAGTACTCTGGTGTCTTCATCGTTTCGGAAGGTCTGTAGAGCTTTCTTGCGTTGGGACTGGGATAGAGATCCATCTACGCGAGCATATCGAATACTCTCCTTGTTGAAGGCGTCTGAGACAGAATCGAGTGTTTTCTTCCAAAACGAGAATATCAAGCTGGGTTGGCCGCCTGGATGTCAGCATTCTCAAGCATTAAATTGGTGAAAAAACTCTATGAATATAGAAAACGAACCATTTCTCATTAGTTGGCTCTTTTCGGACTCTGTCCATTAAAGCAGCTATTTTGGAAGACGGTCTGTCTGTGTGCGGTGCGAATATTACCTCCGCAGCTAAGGTCTCGGGAGGCTGGTCCGATCCCGCCCCATCGCAAACTGGACAATGGGCAAGCTTGGAGGTCTCTTCAGAGAATCTGGGAAGACAATCAGCGCACACTAGTTTGCTGCAGTGCGTCGCAATTGGAGCTGTGTTGGAGGCTTCAGCGTCCATTGATAGTATTTCACACCGACAGTATGAGCAGGAGGCGCCCTCATTTTGCTGGAGCAGACTCAACGTTTTGTCGTTTGGGCTGAGTGAACATTCTTCAGGTTGAAGAGTTGTCGCGCCGCCGTTGCAGAACAGGCGAAGACGTAGTAGACTTTCAAGTACTCCATAGGCATCGGTCTGATCCTTGCCTCGATACAATGTTTTTTCAATAGCCTGATGACACCTTTTAACGAGACCATTATATTGAATCCTTTCTGCTGGACTCAAAACAGGTCGGCATTGTTCAAAATCGATTCCAGGAAGCGCCAGTAATGAGTTTGGTCGTCGAATGCAGACCACGGACAGGAGATCTCGTAGGTTTTCGAAGTTTGAACCGACAAGTTGTCCGGCAACTTTAATACCGCCAACGATATGTCTTCGAAATTTGTGAGGGTCTTCGAGACTCGGCAGCCGAATGAACCGGATGAGAGCTCCGAGGTCTTCCAAGGAATTTTGGATCGGTGTGCCAGTCATGCACCAATGACTTCGGGCTGAAAGCTGATGGATTGCATGGAACTGCTTGGTCGACCAATTTCTGATTACATGAGCTTCTCACTTCGGTAAGCAAGTGCCTTTGTACAATGATCGGTTCTCAGGTGGATTCACCTTCATCGAGCACTATCCGATACCAATGTATCTGGTTTAGCAACCCGCGGTTTCGAGCCAAATCGGCCGCCACAGTCCCGTAAGTGGACAACACAATATCGTATGAACCGATGGACTTGAGATCAAGCTGCCTCATCATACCGTGGTATTTGTGCCAGCGAAGCGTCCCTGGCCTAACGTGTCTAGCACCGTGATTAGTACTAATATTACGACAGCATCTTTGGTGGTTAGATATACTTCGTTATCTCCTCAAGCCAATTATCAAGCAAAACTGGGAGGGCGGGGAGGTTAGCAGTATTCATTGAAGAATCAGACATTCCACTTACGAGCTGAGGGGACTATCACCAGTGTCGCTGGTGTCGGCGTCATTTGGGCTCTTCTTTTGGCATCCCCTGAGTTCACATAGCTCTTCGCGGAAGCCAGCGTAGTGGCTATAGTTGCTATCATACTCAGGGTCTTACCCAAGCCCATATCATCTGCGAGAATTCCTCCTGGCACATCTGCTGGAGTTGGACTGGGGACACCAGTGATTTTGTGACGAAACCTGCAAATCAATTGAATCAGATCTAGTTTGTCTGTGGTCTAGGATTGAGTAACAGGCTGCGACTTTTAACTCACATAACAAGACCCTCATCTGTGCGATCTTCCGTCCAAAGTCTTCGATGCTTGGCTGCATTTCCACAGTCTCTGTTGATAATGAAGTCTACAACTTCTCGTTGGTGTCTGTGAAAGCAACGTCAGCTATAACGCACGCACGGATACCCAACCTTGAAATATTTCACAGGAGCAAAGTACATACTCCATTAAAGTCGTGTGGATGCTTTGATCTATTTCAACCCGGGCCATCTCTTCCGGCAAAGAAGAGTTGTCGAATATACTCCACAGCTGACCATCCAGGTCGTCGTATACTGGAAGCTGATCTTCGTCAAGAGAGTCAACAGTTGACACTCCTCCTCCATCGCAATCGTGATCTTCGAATCTATCGTCGATTTTGTCGTCTATTGCCAGGTATTGCGGGTTGCTGTACGCTATGCGTTCCGGTAGTTGGTAAGGCCGTTGAAGAAAAAGTCGACGTTCTGACAATTGCTGACCCACAGCCTCGGAAATAGACCCAGGGCCCATGATATTGACCGTCACATCGAACTGTACTTTCTTGTCCCCTCAAGTATGAATCTATGGTGTCGTCCATTTTCGAGGTCTCCATGGATGCTTCATAGGCAAGCTGGTCTCCAGAGGGTAGCGATGCGAGATTGGAAGCTGTCCTGTGATTGATCACTCCCAGCATGACATTATTACTTGAATGGATTGTCCAAGTATCAGAATCTCGGGAAATGCGAAGAGTCTCTGCTTGCTCCCGGATCTGTCTTAACACATTTGCCACCTGGCCGCCTCGGCCTGTTGTGAATTGGCATCTTATGTCGCATAACTGCAGAATTTGAGACGCGTTTCATCTATGCGTAGGGAAGCATATGGCTTACCATCCCGAAGCACACTACTTCGTCACTAGAAGTTTTGCTTTCAACCCTCTCATGGCTGACTTGCTGTGGCATGAGACACCCCTTATCTGATGGTTTGTTATAATGAGAAAAGAGTTTCTTGTGAGATCCAACCCACAAGCACGGCAATACCGGAGCAGCTAACCAGAAAATGTGTGTTTGAACGACGGAGAACAGTCAACGAACTTGGTCATCCCATCGCTCAAAGATTGATGTGCCTGGTTCTGCGTACAGACTCGGGTGTTTTGGAGGAGGGCCGCTGTCAGCATCGTCAAGGCTTATCATATTCGAAAGAAGGGGTTGCTATTGGTTGTTTCAACCATGAATTAACGAAAAAAACCAAGACGACATGACATGGTGAACATCAAAAATGTCTGTCGATCGGAAAGGCTCAGGATGCAGGAGGCGCTAATGCAGTCAGGGGTTCTTCTGCATCGCTGCAATGGCTGTGCAGAGGCGCACGCGTCGCACAAAAGGCACTAGTTACGCAGAGTTAGGGAGTAATCTCGCGAAGTGCTCCACTGAGGATGCCGGAACTCAGGCCTTGGTTTAAGACAGGCAGACAGGCTGGCCAGGAACGCCGGTCACATATAACGACTTTTTACACATCTCAGCTCCGATGGACACTGCCACATGAAGCCCTGTTGCGTCTCATTCTCTGGGATCCTGCCTTTTTCGCGAACACGCAAAACTCCAAGGTTCTTGGGCGCTCTTTGCCCTGACAGCCCTTGCCAGTGCCTTTGCCAATACTTCCTACTGAGTTTACAAACTTACAACGAATATGAGCAATTCCTCAGGAAAATCACAGTGCGAATTCGAGATTGCGCTCGAAGAATTCAAGAAAAATGCACAACTCGGCGCAGACGAGGTCAAAGAATTCCGCTTCGCAGACCTGAACAGCTTGCGATCTACCATCAAGCGAATACAAACTGAACAAGAAGCGAAGCGAAGAATGCGGAACATGAAGAGGCTGGAGCCTTTTCTTCAAACAATGGAGCAATATGGTCACACCGTTGACGTCTTCGTGAATACATCTGAAGTACTAGCATTCGTCTGGGTAAGCGTTCGCTGGACTGGAAAGGACCTGCGGATTGACTAGTGCTAAGATGCATGCAGGGACCTATGAAATTCCTTTTGCGTGTAAGTCAATGCGCAAATGGGGAAAGTGAGCAAATGTAAGTGCTAAGATGAATGCGCAGGTGGCCTCAAATTATGGTGATGCTCTAGACCGTCTTCTTGAGGCATACCAGACCATCTGGGGAGAACTACCCCTCCTCAGCTCTTTCCAAGATCTGACTTCCGATCGGCCCTACACAAAGACGATCCTTAGCTGGATTTATCATGATATTCTAGACTTCCACCGGGAGGCCATGAAATATTTCCGGGGAAAAGGTAAGATTCTCTCACACACACCGACAAGTCGTAGTGGGCTTGTTGCCACCATATTTAACCGTTCACAGTCTGGCAACAGGTGTTCCACGCAGCATGGAGAGGTTTTACACCAAAGATAGACTTGGTGAAAACCAAAATGCAAAGGAACTATAATTTGCTTAAGACCGAGGCGACTCTGGCTCAGCTGGAGGAAGTCAGACGGATTCACCGCATCGCCGTGGATGAGTTCAATAATCAACGGCAGGCAGAGCTTGACAGACGACGAAATTACGTGACACAGTGGCTCTGTGCCCCTAACACACAAGGATTCCAGGAAGAGATCGCAGAAGCCAGAATTTGTCCTGACGCAGGTTCATGGCTCATGAAGGATCATAGATTCACGAATTGGGCGGATCCTGATTTCTGTAACAATCCGCTATTATGGATAACGGGGAAACCTGGTGCAGGTAAGCGGTGCTACGAATGGATCAGGCGTATTGATTCTAAGCTTCCCTAGGCAAATCAGTACTTACCTCTCGTATCGTGGACGAGGTTCGAATGTCGCAAACACCATCCCAGAGCTCCTCAAAACGAGACACGTCGATCGCCTTCTTCTACTGCAAACACAAAGACACCAGTCGAAACAGCTTTCTCGCCGTCGCAAAAGGACTTCTAACTCAATTGCTTGATCAAAACAAGCACCTGATCCAATACTTCTACGAAAAGTCCTCAAACTGTGGTGAAACCTCGTTACACACTAGGGTGCTCGCCGGAGAGTTATTGCACGTTGCCCTGAGCTGTTCTAAAAGAACGTATATTGCCCTCGATGGCCTTGATGAGTGCGATACAAAAGAAAGCAGATATATTGTCGAGTTCTTTAGGAATACTGTTGAGGCACTTCCTATCGCGGATATGGACTCAATCCGTTGCCTCTTTGTCAGCCAAGATGATAGAGAGGCCAGGAAGGACCTATCCAATATCCCGTCAATAAACATCTGTCCTTCAGATACCAAACATGACATCCACTCTTTTGTCATGAGCTGGAAAGACAAGGTCGAGAGGAAGTTTGGAGACCTGCAAGGGGTTAAATACGATATTGCAAAGATTGTCACGGCCAAAGCCCAAGGTAATTCCAAAATCCTGCACTTGCCCTACCCATACCGTCATCACTGACCATCTGCTAGGCATGTTCCTATTTGCCAAACTCGTGATGGAGAATTTGTATGAGCAAACTTCAGTGGCAAATGTCATTTCAGAGTTGGCAAACTTTCCGACCGGACTCGATCAAGCGTATGTCTACTTCTGACCTTCCTCATCAGGCTGAAAGTTGCTATGCTAATGTCTGAATACAGATACACTCGCATTGTAGAGCGTGTCCTCAACCAGAAAACGTCAACTAGAAAACGTGATACTCAGCGCCTGCTTCAATGGTTGGTCTGCACAAAACGACCCTTGAAGTGGTACGAATTCCAGGCGACAACCTGCGTAGATTTAAATGGAGAATATTATGATCCAAAAGTCTTCTCACAGAGGATGTGGCGCGAGGATCCCAAGGACCTCTGTGGTTCCTTGATTGAACATCACAGAGACGGAACGGTGGATTTTGTGCACCCAACTGCCAGAGAGTAAGACATGAGCTGGGAAGGCAGTGTTGAGAACTGGCTAACGATCCGCGAAGTTATCTCATCAGAACGAAAGAGGTCATACCCAGCGAATCTCATTTTCAGATCACCCGCCTTACACTGGGATACCTTAATCTGCCTCCCGCCGACCTCAATGCTGATGCAGAAATGACACGCCAGGCCCTCATGACTGGGTTCTTTGCCTATTTAGAATACGCAATGGCTTGCTGGTCGCTTCACCTGCAGGAGTACTCACTGTCCCAGCCAGAGGACAAGAATTTAGAGGACCTTAGTGAAGAGCTGGAGGTCTTTCTTGAAATACACTACCAACAACAGGTGCCGGACTTGGCTGTGCCTAATTCAATCAAGGAAGAGCTCTCGATTTTCGATCGTTTTGGTTTCCACAGCGAGCTTTCCCAAGCTGTGACTTGGGCACGCAAACAACTCGGGGCCCATGGCAAACCACCAGAGGCTGAGCACGCACTGGATCTTTTGACGTTGGTCCAGAGGGTGAGAGCCGTGCTCGAGAATACAGGAAAGTCCCAGCTCACTGGCGAGCAAAGGTCTTCTTTAAGGGCCCTTTATGGAACGAATTGGTACAAGTGCTCTCGAGTAAATTGCTTCTATTATCACCACGGCTTTCGGAATGAGGCCCAAAGACAACAACACATCAACCGCCACGAGAAACCGTTCTTTTGCGACATTACCGATTGCGATTTCTCGTCACTGGGATTTTCTAGCAAAGACGCGAGGAACACTCACATGTTGGAAGTTCATGGATTCGACGCGGACGGAGACGTCGAGTTCCCAGAGCCACCACGGAAGATGCAAAAGATCAAAGCTGGTTCCAGCCAACACCAGTGCGATGTGTGCTCCAAGACATTTACGCGGAGTCACAACCTGAAAGCACACCTGCGCAGCCACGCCAACGAGAAACCGTTCTCTTGCACAACCTGCGGCGCGTCTTTCGCACGACAGTATGACAGAACAAGGCATGAAGCAATACACGTCGGAGAGAAGAAATTCGTCTGCTTTGGGACCTTGAAGTCTGGGGAAACATGGGGCTGCAAACTGACATTTGCCCGGCAAGACAAGTTGGCCGACCATTTCAAAAGCAAGACAGGAATGCAGTGTCAGCGGCCTGCGCTCATGGAAGAGCGACAAGAAGCACAGGGAAGCAGCTCGAGAGCTGACTCTGAGGGTGCCCTGACAACATCGGGTAGCACAGGCAACGACCATGTGAGGGACAGCGTTTTGTTTCTGCAGCACTCATCTTACGTCCACAACCCAGACCTGCCCACCTTATAAATGATAGCCATCTGAATATATATACATTCTTCAGTTTGCAGGTTTTCTCAGTCGAATATAATCACGGAGCAATCCTCTCTTTTCTAGTTACATCACATCCAGATATGACTTACAGCCCTTTAAACAGCTTGTTTAATCGTGCTGCCCGTATAGCCTGTACCAGACGGAGCAAACGGAGTACACAAGGCAGACAAAGCAATAGCATGAGCACAGTATCGCTGAGGACGCCCGATGACAGCCGGGCCCCCCTGCCAAATGGTGCCGTCAGAGTGGGCAAGATTATCACGTGGGTCAGCAGAAGGGCAGCAGAGGCGTGGGTAGGCGTGGGTGTGAGCAGTGAGCAGGGCCTACCAGTCCAAGAATAAGACGAAAGCGGAATCCTGTTGACCTCACTCGTTGCTGATTGCCAGCCAGATGTCACTGTGGAAAAAAGCAACACGACCCTTGGTCAGGCTGTCGCACCACGCTCAGATTTTGCTGCCGTGTGGTCAACAGTCTGACCGACCCAAAGGCAGCGATATTTGTGTGTGGCAGGAAAGATTGGGTCTGGCAAATATACGATTGTTTATATTTAAAGTAGGCATATTGCTAGGTTCTAAGTGCAGGAAGGGCAGAGGGCACCCTTCTTAAAGATGTACCTATTCACGTGACCCCCCTTTCACTGACATGTTGTGCAACCACAGGCCCCAGCCAATCCGGCTGAGACATGCGCCAAAGTGGGGTCTATCTTGGGGGTCAAGGTATACGGCAGAACGGCGGGGCGACTTGCTAGGCTTTCGAGCAGAGCCGCGTTTTATGAAAAGCTGTGTTTCGGAACAAAACCCGATCGGGAAAACAAGCTGACTTGTTAGCACGCAACGACTCACCCCTAGTCGGCTGCCTTCTTTTCTCCGTAGTCTCGGCGACCGATACGGCCCATGAGGCTCACCTGAACGCCTTATTTCCACTTCACCCAAGCAACGCCGCTCACGAAACGGAAGGACCCCAGCACCGCCCTTCAAGAGCGAGACCAAAATGTGCAGCGGATTTGTCACGTGATAAGCCGGCGCTCAAGCATTTTACGCCCCTTTGCTGCCCGTCTGTCGAGGTCGCCCTATCTGAAGTTGGTGTTAAGTGGAATTGAAGCTGGACCCTATTGGATGCTGAAAATTTTCGGCGATACTGAGCAGGACCATGCGAGAGTTTTGCTGTAGATAAGGCGTACTTGAAATATGTTCAATGATACTGCGCTGCGCGCAGGTTCAGAGGACATGAGTCGCGTAGTCTATGGAATGTGTACTTAGGTAAGCAATCAAGTAGCGGCCATCAAAGAGGGGCCTTCTGAGGTCGGGTCAGCGCGGGTCATCGCAAGATGCTGACTTTCTTCGACGTCAACTGATACAATCTCCCTGCCAGGGCATCCAAGAAGCATGGCGCAACAGACACAGCCGAGCGGACACGCTCATGAAGACGCGTGGGATGTCGACTGGCTCCGGGTTGACTCGATTCATGAATTGTACTATGAGCAATATGGCAAGAAAGACGGCAAGCCAGGTATATATGATGCACCTCCCCGTTGTCTCTCCAGACCAGAATAGCTGAGAGTGGCTGCTCTTTCGTTGCGTGTCAGCGATATATCTTCACGGTGGACCAGGAGGCCACATATCAAAGAGCAATACAGCCTTCTTCGACCCGGACCGATACCGCGTCGTGTTGCTGGACCAGCGAGGATGTGGAAAGTCACGGCCCAACGCCGAGACCCGCGAGAACACCACGTGGCACCTGGTGGAAGATATCGAGAAGCTAAGGCGTCACCTCAAAATCGAGAAGTGGCACGTGGTGTTTGGGGGTTCATGGGGCTCAACCCTGGCCCTTGCATATGCCCAGACTCACCCTGGGTCTGTCGGCTCACTCGTCCTCAGAGGCATCTTTGCTGTCCGCCAGCTCGAGCTCAAATGGACCCTTGTCCAGGGCGCCAACATATTGTGGCCCGACGCATTTGAGGAATTCATAAACTTCCTTCCAGAAGATGAGAGAAAGGATCATGTCCAGTCCTACCTGAAACGGCTGCTGTCAGACGACCCAGAGATCAGCCTTCCGGCGGCGAGGGCTTGGAACAAGTGGGAGCTTTCTATCGGCACCCTCTATCCAAGCGCTGAAGCACTCGAGCAGCTCGACGATGAGTCTTACCTGCTTGCTCATGCCAGGACAGAGGTCCATTACTTCACGAACGGCGCGTGGTTGGAGGAGGGTCAGCTGTTAAAGAAGGAGAACGTTGACAAGATCCGCCATATCCCTAGTAAGTTCCGGCTCCATTAAAGCCATTCTCAACGCGAGATGCTGATCAGCTGGTAAAAGCTACATTGGTACAAGGCCGCTACGACGTGGTAAGTAATGACTCGAGACAACCTCCTCGGATCACGTGGCAAAACAACATGGACTCAAACGAGACGGTTCCATCCGGTATCATGAACTGTGACCGCTGGTTCATGACAAAGCGCCCTCTCTCTCGTCTTTACGAGTTAAAGAGCTTGAATAACTGACTTGAGATCACTAGGTTTGTCCACCTATAACGGCTTGGGAATTACACAAGGCCTTCCCTGAATCCAAGCTTCATTGGATTGATGATGCTGGTCATAGTGTACTGGTCAGTCGTGTGCCCATCTCTTGACCAAGTTCGAGCCACTCATTCGATTTAGGAACCCGGAATAAAGCAGAGACTCATACAGACATGCGACGAGTACGCTAAGCTGTAATGATATACGAGTGGAATATTCAAATGTTGTCAGAGCTGCCTTCATTGAGTGCGCGTTTATGTCTCGGGATCTGTACATATGTCATGAGATAGATCATTACCTATGAGCTTTAATACCAGCACAAGCAAATATTGACATTGACCAAATCGGAGTCAGGGCCACGATTGTATCACGCAGGGGGGCTCGGTTGCACTTTTCTTGCACTATAAGATATAGTAAAGAGACGGGGCTGTTTATCGGCACGATTATAGGCCGGCGCACATGGATTATGCTACATGAAAAGTAAATACCAGGGCCAGTTTACGAGAAGCCCCTCCCCCATGGTCAGCCAGAATGGCCCATTGCGGGTCCAATATAGCACGAAGCGTGATATCCATTGCGTGAAACTACACATGCATCAACCCCAACGATTGCTAGTCTCTTAGACAGCAGTGGCGAAGCCGATACGCGAGTTAGTAGTATCGTAGACGGAATAGTAATTCTCCAAGAACTTCTGGCCGATGATAGTGTTTACACCCTGCTGCTTGTTAGTCACCTGATACGGGTCCTAAAGTGGTACATTCTGGAACGTTCCAAAACACAAAGATCGGGCAGCTGCAGCAGGAAAGGAGATATACTGACCGAGCTGCCACCGTCGTTGATCCAGGCATAGTACTTGCTGGAGCTGAGGCCGAAGACACTGTACTGGGCGGTTGGGACCAGGTACTGCGCCGGCGTAAGGGTGTAAGTCGTCGACCCAAACTTGATGGCGAAGTTCGCAGTCGGCTTTTTGCTGAAGACAGCCAGTCCAGATGAGCTGTCGGTCGAGCCGCCGGTGGCGGAGAGGAACGCCGAGTAGGCCGAGCTCGGGACGTAGATCAGCGTGGTTCCTGTGTCGACGATGCCAGAGGCACTGGACCCGAGTGTCGTCGAGCCGTACGTGAAGCTGGCGATTGAGATACCCCAGTACGCCGAGGCAGTGCCGCTCGTAAGCTTGGGGAAGTAGGTGAGCGTGCCGGAGTACTTGGACGAATCGACGCCACCGAGGGTCAGCTCTCCGTTCGCATCGTCGGTATCGCTTCCGGACTCCGGCCTGAAGGAGACACCGAGGACTTCTGTCGAGATTGAGCCCTGGCTCTTGAGGTTGTCCAGGAATGTTGGGACTGTGTTGGCATTGGAGACAGTGCCCTGAGTAAGACCAACAGGGCCGAAACCGATGATGCCGTCTACGCCAGAAAAGCCCGTGGAGGTGGAAGCGGCGCCGATCGACTGGGACGAGACAGTGAGACCACCAAAGCTGACCGTGTCCGTGTACTCGGTACCAGAGAACGAGCCGCTGCCGTAGCTGACCGAGACTGAGCCTCCAGTAGACTTGCCAGTCGAACTCTTCTCACAGGCGCTTTGAGCACCGCACCAGGTGTTTGAAGCTGGACAATATTCCGCGTCAGTGGAGCACATATTAGCGGTTCTTTGTAAACAACTCACATCCAGTGTCGACGATCAGATCATAGGTCTTGCCACCAATCGAAACCGGGGCGACGTAGCTCACGTCCTCGTTAGTGACGGTGCCAGAGCTGACGGCGACGGCGCGGGCAGCAGGGGCGGACTGGTCGCTGTTGATCGCGCTGATGCGGGCCCGACCCTTCTGGACAATGTTGTTGATCGATGTGACGTTGGCGTGCTTCTTCAACGGCAGGACGACCGTCTCGGCCCGGCCCTCAAGCGGCGCCGCGGACACCGCCACGGCGGCAACGGAGAGGATGGCGACAAACAACATGGTGCAGTATGAGACAAAACCAGAGGAGACGATGCGTGAAGCGAAGTAGTGATATCACCTAGGGATTCGAAAACATTCTTCGAGCGACAGGCGAGGCAGGTATTTATACGCCGTGCCCAAGAAATACTCTAGTCACCGGTCTGGCCATGATATCGATGGTCCATGGTCGCGCTTCTCGGAAAAGGAAGGTGAACGTCGTCAGCTTCGTGCTTTTCTTCATGGTTGTATGGTGGACTCTGCTTATCTTGAACACGGGGTTTTACTAGGATGCAGTTGCAGTGGGGAGCACTAGTGCCCGGCAGTGTTCCTGGGTCTGCTGCTAAAAGTAGTCTATGTCACCTTCTTTTTCCAAATTTCCCCTCGCAAGTAGAGCCCCAGGCCTATTGAATAACTCGTCTCGGAATCTATGATCATGATTTATCAAGTCAATGCGTAACTGACATTGGAGCCATCAACAGACCGGGAACGCTCGCTCGTTAGAGGAATGGAGTATTTATTCGACTATATATCCTTCTCTGCGGTATTCAGCGACTCACGGGCCCTCTTCAAGTTTATGCTCATGTATAGTTTGATAGATGAAACCTCCTACGCGTTTTCTGTGTCGGTATCGAAGGGAGATCCTTATATTCTGACAAGAACAGACCCCTCAATTGTAGAAGTTAGCAGGGCAGGTCGAGTCTCGGGTCACCTAAGCGCGCACATAAATCTCTCGTAAAGCTTTCCGCCCGATGGCGCCCATGCGTCTTTGAAGGTGGTGTGGGAACGGGCCATGTGATGCAAATTTGGGTGTCGTTCCACTGAGGCTAACTTGAACAGTGGAGCACCCGTGTAGAACGAAAACAAGCTTTTGGTTCAAGCTTTCCAAGCCTTTGACTGCGTGCAGAAATACTACCTGGTGGGCGCTCAAGTGATAGTTACCTGCCTTATTTGGATGCCCGTTGGTGCTTATCAGTCGGGACGACAGGGGGGTTTCGGCAAAACGCCGCCGCTACTGCAGTTCGTGAGACCACTTGGAAGAAGAAAAAGGGGGCAACAGAACAAACGGCGTCCCCAATGCTTACGTGGTAAGCCCTAGTTAGCAGTTAAGTTGGGTAGTATCGGGCTGGGTTGAGCGGCAATGAGTCCGCCTAAGCGGCAATTGGTTAGCAGCTAGCCGGCTACTGCTTTTGCAGCTCAGCAGCAGGACTGCTGAGATCATGAGTTTAACGGATGGCTTCCTAACAAGGAAGGTATTTAATCTCTGTTCCCGAGTAAAGGATGTATTGATGACTCGCAGACGAGAAGCACGCAAGACCATAATAAGATGAGGAGAAGGATGGCAGCATGTGCCCTACATGCCGACGCGTGGTGTACGGTTCGTGGGCAGATCGTCAATCCTCGTCAGATTGGGCCGGAAGCAAGTCTCATTTTTCATGAACGAGTTGCGTCTTTCGTCTCGTGGTTGAATTTAACATCATTATCTATGGGCTTTCAGCACCCACTGCTACTGTTGCGCCGCCCAGCGGACGGCATCAAGGGCTGGTACTTTGCTTCTCAACTTAGAAAGATACACTAAGTCACCCTAATCAATCCGCGACAAGTAGGCTCCCGGGTATAAATAGATGGGTTGTCGCTTTATAAGGACTGCAAATTCCTTTTCATATTAAATCATGAACAGAACAACGGATCTCCATATTAAGCCGAGCCACCTTCAGCGGCTATGGACGCCACAGCAACCGTCAGTCCAACTATGTATAGGAATGGCTACAGTAGCGGTTTTATGTGTATACTAATATAGTGCTTTTCAGGTATACTGGCTGGGACTGTAGTTAAAGATGTGCTCCCTTGATTGGCATCCAGGTGGACCGAAACCATTCCAAGGAGCCTCTGAACGCCAGCAAACACTTCCATCGAGCTAGTCAGCCCTCACTCCATGTGGCGAGTTCGTCGAACATTCTGCAGGCCAACCTTTATTTCCTCAACTGCGCAGTTTCTTTCCAAGCGATTCAATGAGCAAGTTAAAGGTGATGTCGTGCTCACCCTCATGATTCATATCGTTCCCTTTAAGAGAGGGCAGTTGCTGGAGAACTCACCTCCCGTGGGGACTGCGCTCGAAACTTGGAAAGGCGTCTTGGGGACCATTGGCAACATCGTGAAGGAGTCTCGGGAGAGGCTTCAATTTGAGATCGAAGTTGTCAAATCTTCTACTGGAGATCGCGCTGCGGCCGAAGACGATTCCAATAAGCTATCCACTCGGCAGCGAAACCGTTATGCACTACTGCAACGAGAAAAAAGGCCTCAAATTAAGGTCCCATCTGTTCATCGGACCGTCATCTTGCAGAGTGTCATATGCCTAGGCCTTCGAATACTTGAAAGTGCGCCTCTCGGCGGGCTGCACATTGGCACTGTTGGTTCGCGTGGAGGAGCAATGATTGGGCGGAGACATGCGACATTGTAACTCGATTTAGAACGCTTCAATTCCTGTGCCGCAGCCCCTCAGTTACAAGAAGGCCAGTTGTCTGTTTCTGTCAAGCTTATATCTCCTGTACATGTGAGAAGCGGATATCGATCTCAACTTAGAGCACTATATCAACAACCATGGACACCACAGCAACTATCAGTCCAACGGGAAAGGTCTCAGTTGACCCTTCGATACTGAAATGCACGTAATGAAAGCAACGATGGTACTTTTACCAGGTGCATATACTGATACGAGGCTTTGTAGGTCTACCGCACGGGACTGTAGTCACGGATGTAATTCCCTGGGCAGCGTCTGGATGGACCGAAACCAGGCGACTGAGCACAAAACTGCCAGACGGCAATATTAAAGAATACTTCATCAAATCAAACTCGGACACCATCGCAAAAACCATGTTCGCAGGCGAGTTTGCCTCACTTGGTAGACTACACAGTCTCGTGCCTAGCTCCTGTCCTAAGCCCTATGGATGGGTGAATACGAAACCAATCACGGGTCGTACTTCATCATTATGGACTTCCTCTATCTCATCCCCGAGCTCCCGGAGGAATCGAAGATCTCCCATCTCATCTCGAAGATCCACCAGACCACAGCGGGAACGTCTGTAGAGGGCAAGAAATTTGGCTTTTATCTTCCGACTTATCACGGCAAAATAGCTCAGCCGAATGAATGGGACGATAATTGAGCCCGCTTCTATGCCAATCTGCTGGACGTGTTCTATAAAGAAGACATGAAAAGCAATGGACCATTCGCCGAATATGAACGAGCACACAATATCCTCCTTGAACGCACGATTCCCCGTCTGTTAGGGGCGCTTCAGGCGGCAGGGCATGTCCTTACTCCTTGTCTGGTCCACGGGGACTTTTGGCAGGAAAATCTTGGAATAGACGAAGAGTCTGGCGAGCCCATGCTCTACGATCCCAGTCTATTCTATGGGCATAATGAATTCGAGATTGGCATGTGGCGAACCATAACGGTACTTTTTGCCGAGCTATATCGGAAGCAATACTTCCTCCGCATCCCTCCCAGTCAACCCGCCGAGGAGTGTGATGATAGAAACAGACTAAATAGTCTTTTCTATCACACATCGCTCTCGGCACACTGGCCTGGGGCATCAGAAGAAGCTATGGCAAGGTACGTGCCTCTGCCCACAACACAATCCATCGTAAATCCTCTGCAGCACTTGAGATTCATGAACGCGAGACTAATATGAAGATGTATAGGCTTTTAGAGGACATGGAATACTTGAACAATAAATACGCTGTGTAGTCTTTATTCTCTTGGGTTTGAGTAGAATGAAATTGAGATGAGAGTCTGGATTTAGAAATATCCTTAAGGAGCTTGTTCCACTCGTGTGACATGGCTGGGCAGGATAGAATGTACGGCGAAACAGTTACTCCGAATCGAACACATTTAGAAATTCCTTACAACTTCTGTTATCGATGCGCTGCTTAACCGAGCCTTTCTGCCAGTAATGATCTTCCACAGTAGCCCAGAGCCCGTTGCAAGGGAAACATTTTCCATATCAAATGATTTCATTTAATCTCTTGTCGATGAGGGCGCAAATTTGCTTTTTAACTAATTGATTTAAATAGCTAGAGGACTTGATGCTACCTTTGAGTCAATGGATTAAGAAGCCGGCCCAACATTTTCGTTAGTAGCATGTTATTCTGAAGTTTGCCATCAGATGGCCAAGTTGGCACAATTGAAGGCAGGTTTAGTCTCCCCAGAGTAATCCGCAATAATTGCCTCCACTGCAGCATAGAGACCCGGACCAAGTGAAAGCAAACCAACGAGTAAAACAAGAACATGGATGAGAGTCAGCAACGATATTCCCGCCACAGAAAAAGGATTACCCCTGTACAGGTGCCAGTAAGCGACGGCGAAATAGATGAACCCAAAGAAGGAGTCGAAAGCAGCTCCAAGCAGTGATAGGAAGTCTCCCATACTGGGAATTATTTCCGCAAAAGCAAATCCAATCCACTAAATACCGGCCATCACTGCGATCCAAGAGCCCCAGCCGAGAAGGGTGTTGCTGTGTGCGTGTCGGGATTTGCCTGTAATTCGGAAGTAGATGAATTTGGCGGTGACGTTGGCATTTAGTACTTTTTAGTCACCTGCTACAGGTCCCAAAGTGATACATTCTGGAACATTCTAAAGCACAAAGATCGGGGATGTGTAGCAAGAGAAGAATGGTACTCACAGATGACGCCGATTACGAGCGTCGGGACGATCACGAACGCGAACGAGGCTTTCTTGTATGCAACGACTCCGAGAGAACCAAACGCCGGCGCAGTGGCGTACTGCCCGAGGTATCTGAAACCAATGGCTGGGGGGACGATGAAAAGAATGGCCGAGATGCCCGTCAGAACGGCAAGAGACTTGGGAAAATCTTCTGGGTGCTCCATTTCAGCTATGAAGGTTGGGAAAAGGATTTGAGGGACCCAGAGGAAAGTGATGTTCAGAACTGCATTCATGCATGCGACCCAGGTCGTGCCAGCAGGGGGAAACGCGTCTGCAAATGACCGGTTAGTAATCGGCAATAGAATCCGCGGGGGGCTTTGTGAAACTTCTCGCGAAGGAGTAAATGGCGAGCAGAATCAGGCTTGAGCTTATACGTACAAGTCTTGACCAGTCCAGCGGTAGGATAGTCTCCGTTATAGCCGTAGAGAGGAGCCGGTTCGATGCCAGCGAAGACAAGAAAGAGGAGGATCGCAATCCCCATGCAAGCTGCCGAGAACATGGACATGAAAGATACATGCTTGAGTGTCCGTGGGACAGACATGACAATCCCCATGATTGTGACGATGACGGAAAAGTCGACGGTGCAGAGTGAATGGTCGGAGAGAGTATTGATGACCTTTGCGCCGGTGAGGATGTGGAAGCCAATGAGAAGAATGTTGTTTGCGAGCAGCATGCAGCCGCTGAACTCGTATGCAATTCGGCTTTTCCCAAAGATGTGGTATCCGAAATCACAGATATCCTTAATTGAAGGATTTTTCATGATATATTCATGCATCGTTGTGCTTGTAATCCAGAAGAACAGGCCAGCAAGAACCATGGTGATGAGCCCTGGAACCCATCCCAATACACTGAGTGACCACGACTGAGCCATGATAGCCAGGCATAACTGGTCTCCGGCAAGAAGCCACGCGGCTTTCTGCCATGACATCGTTCTGAGTTGAATCTCATGTTGGTGATCTGATCGCTGTCAGTGGATGAAATGACACAGATTCATCGAGGAGGAGAACAATAACCAGACTCACCTTCGGCAACTAGAGCTGTGAAGCTAACGTCGTCACTGGAGGTATCAAGGACATTCACGTGACCGGAAATGTCTGCTTTCGCTTCCTCGTCCTTGTATGTAGTCGGCGGAGACATGATGAATCTCTGAGCAAACGGGTGGATCTTGGAATCGACCAGATTTAGAGGGGATAAGTGGTTTGGCCAAGAACTTGGCGGTTGCTTTTCGTGGAGGCGAATACGACGTCTCTATTTATATGATTCAAAGTCTGCTCCCATCTATTGTGAGCTCGTCCGAGACATTTTGCCTTATCTCTCAACACAGCGTTGATATTTGATGTCGCATTTGCCGGGGTCGAATGGCATTATCAGCCAAAGCTAAACTCACGTACGTTAGAGTCAGCTCCGAGACCGCTTCTCCAACAGTCAGAACGTTCTGTCGAATTGTAAACTAGATTCTAGGGTTTAGTGCTTGGTCCAGAAGAGGAAAGGCCGATTCAGCCTCAGAAGCTTGCTACCCGCGCTTCATGGGCCGAGACCTAGACTTGGCTTGGAATTCTTTGTTAGCTGCCGAGGGCCTCGATCTCAGCTATGATACTACTAGAGCGAGCATTAGACAATAGCCGCGCTTTGCTCCTCCCTTGCGGCGCTTTCCAAAACTCGTCACTCAAATTCACTCTGGAAACATCTTGCGCACTTCGCAAATCTCTGCATGCTAGCTATATCTTCTCTAGCCAGGCTTAATCACTGCAGAAGCGGCTGAATCACGACATTTATAGTGAAACAGTCTGACCAGAATTCGTTTGGTCGTATTATTAAGGTCGCCCGAGTATTGTATTGCAAGCGGGCGGTGTGCTATTGTGTTTAGTGACATTGCCTAGGTACGACAGTCCTATCAACAACGCACATTTTAGGCCGAGATCTTGTTTGTCTTAGCTTACACCTCCATGTCAACGTTTACTGCACATTTCGCTCATTCGTTCTTGGAACCATATATGCAGTAAAAGCTGAGAGCTACTATGGAAGGACAGGTGGTGGATTGCTTGTTGCCTGATAGTAAAGAGCATCGTTCAGATCTTCCTTTCGCTCACCGTAACTTTCAAGTCTTCCTGCTTCACAAACCACGCGTTGTACGTTTTGAGATCCGCGTTCGGGTCCACAAGCCTGAAGTTAAACTTATGAACCAATTTTGGGATCAGCTTGCACATCTCCATTATCGAGATGTTTTTGCCCAGACAGGTTCTCGCACCGTGGCCGAACTAGAAGAGAAGTGTTGTTAGAAATGACCCTCTGAACTTATTGGCCGTAATAGGGAAGCAAAAATGTGACCGGGTAGACGTACAGTCAGGAAATATCGGTCCATCTTGCGATCGGTCTCCTCGTCGCCAGTGAGCCACCTTTCCGGCCTGAAGTCGTCAACACGATCGCCAAATACTTCTGGATTGCGATGTGCAACCCAGGAATTGATACCCACGTATGTCTAAGCGTTCACATGTCTGGTCAGTAGAGGAAGGGGCCTGGTCGGGTAATTCACAGAGCAGGGGAGGGGAGAAGAGGAGCGGTCCAGGAATGTTATCGAACGAGAAACTTACTCCTTCTGGGAAGAATTGACCCGCGAGCTTAGCTCCTCCCGTAGGAACTACTCTCTGCAACGGTAGACCCGCCGCAGGATGCAGCCGTATCCCTTCTTTGATGACTGCTTGAAGGTAAGGCATCTTCTGAGTGTCGCTGAAAGTGATACTCTCGCTGATCTCTCCACTAGCAATCATGTTGTCGATTTCCGCACGTAACTACCAGTCCTCTGTAAGCTTCAGCTTCGGAGGAACTCCAGAATAAACGGCGGTGACAGCAAGTGCGATGTTCCGTACCTTGGCAAAGGACTCGGGGTGCTTCAATAGATTCCACATCACAGCTGTGAGACTGATACTCGTTGTGTCACTGCCGGCGTTGATATTTGCTGCGGCGGTGTTATAGACTTCTGTGGCTGTGAAGTAATCGGGCTTCTCCTTGTGTAGTCTCAAGGCGCGTGCCAAGAAGAAGTTGTCACCAACGGGTTTGTCGGTCGTATATTTCTTCATTTCTTCCCTGACGAATTTGATAATCTTGACCATTCCTTGAATCCCTGTGGCCCCATATAGGAAGAGGAACTTGTGCAGCTCTGGGTAAATACCGACGCGGGCCGCATAGAGAAGGAAGAAGTCGAGAGACTGAATGAGGTTCATGTCATCCCGTCCGGCATCGAGAAAGCCGAAGCGTTTTGCTACCTAGACTCATCATTCAAATTAGCTGCTTGTGGACATTTACAGTATGACTACACAGAAGTTCCTGTGATATGCAATTTGAGATAGCCCTGGGCTCACCGTTATATTTCCAATGACGTCGAAGGCATAGCATTGCATCCATTGTTGCAGATCCAGAGCAGTTCCGGCCCTGCATCGATATGTCAACAACCAGCCGTGTATATCACCGAGTGACGGTAGTGTTTTTCCTCATCCGAACTCACCGAGCAAGCTCGCGGAACCTAGTCTCGACTAAGGTTATACATTCATCAACCTGTGACTCCATTTTTATCAGAGAGGACATCGTGCTGTTCACCATCCTGTCAACGAACTTCCATTCTGCTTACTCCGTGACCGTGCTTCGTTACAGAAGAGGGTGCGGTATAGAGATTGAATTAAACATACTATAATCCCGCCAACTTCTTCCTGACCTGGATATGCTTGTCGTTCTCGGGCATCTGGAACATGTTGTATTCTTTCTTAAAAGGTAGCCCGCTGGCTGTGTACCATGGTCCTTTGGTAAAGGTGGTCCCTAGACCATAAATAACCTTGACAGCCGCAGGATCGTCGAGCGAGTACTCATTTGGTGCTAGGCGGACCACTGGGCCATATTTGCGGTGCAGCTCGATGTTGAGCCGTGGGAGCTCCCCAGTCCAGACTCTCTGCAGGTACCATAGCCGATTGAGACGCGCTGCAAATGGTCCTGGAACTGATCTCAGTGGGGAGGCTGCTGCTCGGATCAAGGAGTAGATGATCGCAATGCCAGCTAGAGCTGCTGCGCACCGCAGAACTAGTCCCGAGGTGCTCGTGCCCCTCGCTAGGATGTGAATGACATCCATGGCATGTAAAACTGCTGAATCTCCTAATATACCGACGACGGGCAGACCCCGGGAAAGAGAAAACAGGATGACGAACAATTCGATGCTTTGAGGTCAAAGGGCCTTGGGATGACATTCGATGCCCGTAATTGGTTGGACAAGAGATTGAGCATGTAGGCCAAGTCGAATTCTGGGGAAATATATCACAGGTGAGGAGAGGAGTTGATGGTGCTGTCATTAAACGATGTCACCCTGACGGTCCTCGGCACGACCCCGCGCCCGGTGTGATGTGCGCATCCGACATCTTAAGGCCCAGATCATGGTTCTAAGCTAGTGTTGTGATGCCCCCTTGTAAAGTAACTTTCATGCTAAGCCGCCTTATGCACTTAACAAAAAGTTTTTTATTAAAGAGTTATTATTATTAAATTATTATTGCCTTTTTAATTAAGCATAATTATATAAAATTAATATTATTATTAAAATTAATAAATTATTATTATATTATATAAATATAAATATAATACTTAATTAAATTATATATAATTATTATATTAAAATAAAATTAATTATTTTATTTATCTTTATATGCTAGCGTTATTTAATTATTATATAAAAACTCCCTTTTTTAATAATATAATAAATAATATATTTATGGGAATAATGGGTGTTGTTTATTTAAAAGGTTATTTAACCTTGGGCAGCCTTAGCTTGGTAGGATGCCTGGTAGGTAGCAGCTTTATTGCTATATATAAATTAATTAATGCAACTAAGCCTTTTACATTTTTTCTTTTTATAATTAATAATAAGTAATTATTATATTAATTAAATATTATATTATAATATATAACTTAGCTAATATTAATTAATAATTATAAGGGTAATTATAAATTAACAAGGCTTAAAGAAATAACTTTTTAATTATATTAATTAATATTATTAATATTGTAAATTTATATAATATAATTTATAATAATAATAATATTTAATATATAAAAAGGTAATTATTATAATAAAAAATTATAATAAACTCCCTTATTCTTAATATATATATATATTTATTATATTTTAAATAATATTAATAATAACTTTTAAATTTAATAATTATAATTAAAAGAATTAAATTAATATTTATTTTTATTAATAATATATTTATTTATATTTATTATATAAATAAACTTAAAGAAAGGAATTAATTTACTTCTTATTTATTAAGTTATAAAAGTAATTCTTAACTTTTTTATTTTCCTTTAATACTATATATATCTTTATTTTTAATATTTTATTTTTTAAAATATATTTTTATTATTACTTTATTAAAATAATAAGAAATAATAATATAATAAATATAATAAGTAATATTATTAATTAAAATAAAATATTTATATTATTTATAATAAATTGCATTCTTATACTTAAAAGTATTATTAAAATATTTAATCCCTTGCTATAAATAAATCTATTAAGCTTACTTAATAATAAATAATACTTAAATATCTTTATTTAAAGCTAAATTTAATCTTTAATATATTAACTTTATAATAAAGTATATAAGATATTTATTAAAGATTTTTATAATTAAATTAAGGTAATATTTATATAAATTAATAAAGACTTATTATATATTATTAAAAAGATTTTTTAAATAAAAAGTATTTATATTTAAAGTATAAATACTTTAAAAGAATTAATATATATCCTTTAAGTATTAAATTACCTTAAATGGCTAATAAATTAAGTAAGAGAATATTATATTATAGCTAAGAATAATTAAGTTTAAAATTATAATTAAGAAATTTATATTACCTTTAACTTTAATTATACTTTAATAAAGGAAGAAGAATAATTTAATTATAATAGTTCTTTTAATAATAGCCCGTTTAAACTATTAAACTACTTAATAATAACCTATTTAATAATAATAATAATAATAATAATAATAATAATAATAATAATAATAATAATAATAATAATAATAATAATAATAATAATAATAATAATAATAATAATAATAATAATAATAATAATAATAATAATAATAATAATAATAATAATAATAATAATAATAATAATAATAATAATAATAATAATAATAATAATAATAATAATAATAATAATAATAATAGCGGCAGCCTTTTAAGTCTTCTTAACTTATTAAAAAGTGAAGATAATACTTTCTTAAGTAATAATATATACTTTATATATAATTATTATGCTAAATTGCTCTTTATAAAAATAAAAAACTTCTTATTTAACTTAAATATAATAATTAATTTAAGTAAATATTATTATAAGAATATAATATTTATTAAAGAGCTATATAATATACTTAAGAATAAAATCCTTTTTTTTATAAAGCATATAATAATTTATAAATTTAATTTTAATAGTTTTAAGTAGCTTTTTTATATATATTTAAAGAATTAGCAAAGATATATTATATTTAAGTTATTAATTAAAAAGATTTCTTTACTTAAGTATATAAAAAGCTTAAAAATTGCTTTAATATAAGTAATAATTATTATAATTATTTTATAAATTAAAATACTTTAACGTTTTTTATTTTTTAATAAACAAAATTAAATAAAAGCTATATAAATATTCTTTAAATGCTTATTAATAAAATATAGTTTTATTATAAAATACTTAAGTATATTATTTATAAAGATAGCTTTTTATAAAATATAATTTTATAAGTAGTATAAGGTATTTTTAAATTCTATTATATTATCTTAATAATATTAATAAATATTAAGTAGCTTTACTTTATCTTATAATAATATATTAAGGTATTAAAGGCTTAAAACTTTATATTATAATATATAAATATAAAAAATAATTAATAAACTTATAAATAAAGTTATATTAATAATTATAATAATTAAAATAATAATAATTTAATTATTATAAATATTAAAAAGTAATATTATTTTAATAAGTAATATAATAATAATAATTAATGCTTAAGGTACCTTTAATTTCCTTTTAAGGGTAATGGTTTTTAATTAAATTTCTGCCTAAGCTAATTTTATTAATTTAAAAATAGCAATTATAATAAAAACTGTTATAAAAATAGTTATAATAATGAATATTAGCTTAATAAAAGTAATAATAATAATATATAATGTTAAAAAAAAAGTGCTTTATATATTATAAAAAGGAATATTAATTAATAAATTACTTATTTAAAGATTAATAATATATTAAAGCTATATATATTTATATATATAAGAATATAAAATAATAAGTTAATAATAATGAATTTAACTCTTTCTTTATTAGCTTTAAAGGTTTTAACTTTAAAGCTATTAATATTATAATAACTTTAGCTATTAATAATAATAAGAAAGGGTGTATTTATTATATCTTTTTAATAAATTAAGTCTTTCTTTATAACTTTTTTAATAATATAAGCGGCTTTAATATTTATGCTAATTTTAAAGATTATTTAATAATAAAGATATATATTATTTAAGATTAATACTTTTATTAATAATATTAAAATATTATGTTAAATATAAGTATAGCAATATTCTTAATAATTAAATATAAGCAATTTTAAGCCTTGCAATATTAAGTATTTTTTATATACTTAAATATTATATAAGCTGGTAAAGTATAAGTATAATTTAGCTTAAGCTTATTTATTAAATTACTTAAAGTAATATAAGTTAATACTTTAATAAAATTATTAACATTTTATATTATAAATAAATATACCCTTTTTCTTTTATATATTTAAAATATAAATAAAAATTTTCTTTTTCTTTAAAACATTATTAATAAGGTAGTTTAATAAAAGAATAAATATTTAAAAAAAAAAACATTTCTTATTATTTAAAAATAGAAATACTTATAAATCTTTCTTAATATAAAAAATAGCAATATAATAATAATATTCCTTATTAAAATAAAGCTTTAATAACTTTATTATAGGTTTAAATACCTTTTTATTAATTAATTTTTATATTTTTTAAAGGTATTAATTATAATAATATTAATTCTTTTATTTTAAAAGCAATTTTTAAATTTTATTATTATTATTAAATTTATTTTATAGCATTATAATATTTTAAGTTTAACTTTTAAAATAATATTAACTTTAATTATAAGATTATTATAAATATTATATATTTACTTAATTTACTTATTTTATAAATTATTAATTTAGCAACTTTTTTTTAAGCTAAGCATTTTCTTACCTTTCTTTTTATAAAGGATATATAAAAGGCTATTTAATAATATTAAATAAATACTTATTTAAGACTTTTTAATTATATTATTTATAATATTAAAATTAACTTTGCTTTAGCAAAATTTTAAAGCATTATATAAATTATAAGCATTATTTATAAATAAATGCTAATAAAGGTATATTAATTTATTAATAAAGTTAAGAAGTATTATGCTTTACTTTAATAAGCTTTTAACATTCTTTATGCTAAAATTTTAAAACCTTATATTAAAAAAACTATTTTATAAATAGCTATTAAAGCAATAAATAATATAATTAATTTTAACGGCATTATTTTAATACTTTTTATTTTTAATATATATTTAAGACTTATAAAAAACTTTATATTAACTTTTTTAATTCTTAAAAACGTAATGGCTATTTAAAAAGCTATAAAGAATTTATATAAAATTTATATTAAATAATAAGTTAATATAACTTTAAATACTTATAATAATTTAAATATTATAAAAATATTAAATCTTTTATTATAAAATAATATATAAATATAATAAGAAAAAAATAATTAATAAGGATTATATAAATTATTTAATATTAATAATTATAATCTTATATTAAACCTTTTAAATAACTTAATAATCTTTTAATTAATATTAATTTAGCTATATTATTAAAATAAGAATAATAAAAATAATATTTAATTAATTTTTAATTTTAATAATGTTCTTAATAAGCCTATTTAATTTAAATTAAATTTAATCTTAATAATATTAAAACCATTATAACTTTAATAATATAAATAACTTAAGGAATTAAAAAATAAGTTAAAAGAAATATATTTTACTTAGCAAGAAGTTAAGAATTATAATTTTTCTTTAAAGCTTTAATATAATAATATAATTAATATCTTAAGTAATTTATTTAAAATATTTAATTATAAAGAAATTATAAAGTTATTTAATAATAATATCTTTTACTTTAAATGCTTTAATTTTAAAATATATAAAGGCATTTAACTCTTTAAATTATATATTATTTATAAAATTAAAAATAAAATTAAAAAGTTATATAAGAAATTATAGCTCATTATTATTAAATATAATAATAAAGATAAGCATGATTTTTTATATAATCTTTAATTATTTAAAAAGTTAATTAAAAGCTTTTAATTACTTTAATTTTATTTCTTTTAATATAAAGCTTTTAATTAAAGCTTTAAAATATTATTTAAGTATATTCTTAATTAAAGTTTAAGCTTAAGCAATTTATTTTATATTACTTATCCCTTAAAATTTAAAATAAATACCCTTTTAAAATTATTATATGAGTTATTAAATTATTATATAATATTATTAAATTTAATATATATTAATAAGCAACTTATTATTAATTTTATTATAATGATTTAAATATAATTATCTTAATATATAACTTATATTTTTTAATTATAAATTAAGAAAAGAATATATTTATTATTATTATTATATAAATTAATAATATATTATTTCTTAATATTTTAATATTTTTAAAGTTAAAAGAATAAAAGATTAATAAGGTAAATATTTAATATAAGCTAAAAAATATATTTATTATAAATAAATTATTTATTTTTAATAATATAATAATAAGTATTTTTAATAAAGGTACTTTATATTTTTATTAAAAGAGCTAAAGTAAAAAGATTATGCTTATTAATAATAAGGTTAATAATTATGCTTAATAATATATAAAATAATATATATTAAAAGTATACTTTGTTTTTATTTATTAACTTAAAGTAATGTTTAATTTATTAATAATAGCTTAAATTTAAGAGCTTTCTTATAAGAATTATAATAAGCTAAATTATTAATTATAATAATAAGTTAATAACTTAAAATATAAACTTTAATATATACCTTTAAATTTATTTTAAGCTAAATTAATAATCTTTATTAATAGCTTATTTATTAATAATAAAAACCTTAGCTTATAAATTAACTTTATTATTATATTTATAAATAAAATATAAACTTAATAAAATTTTAAGTAAAATATTAAAAGCAATATTATTTATTAATCTTTAATAAAATATTAAAAACTAACTTAAAGCATTTTAACTTTAAAGATTTATGGCATAATTAATAGCTTTAATATAATTATAATATTAATAACTATTTTATATTAAATTATTATATATTTAAATATTATAATAATTTCTTTTATAATATGTATTAATTTATATTTCTTATATAAATACTTAATTAAGCTTAATATAATAAAAAAAAGCGCCTTATAATTAATATTATAACTCTTTAATAATTATATAAAAAGCATAAGATTTTTAAAATTTATTAAATTATTAAATATTATAATTTAATTAATACCTTTATAAAAAGTACCCTTAATAATACTTTTTAATGCATTATAAATATAAATAGCATTATAATTAAAATATAAGGCTATATAAATTATAGCTAAAAAAATAAGGTAATTATTTAAATATAATAAAAAGATAAAGAAATTATAATATATTAAGGCTTAAATTTAAATTATTAAAGCATAATTTAATAACTTATTAATAAATTACATTAACATAACCTTAAATATTATTATTATATTATATATTATAAGGTTATTATATTAATATTAATGCAATTAACTTAAATATATATATTATATAATTATAAAGATAAAAGATTTTTAAAGATTTTTAATAAGGGATAATAAGATAACTTTTTTAATAAAAGGTAATATATAATAAAAATATAAAAGCTTAATTTATATTTATTAATTACTTATAAATTACCTTATAATATAATGCAATTAATTAACTTTAAATTATATTTTTTTTAAAAATAAACCTTATATTTAAGATTTTTATAATAATACTTATATATTAAGGATATAAATAATAAGAATTATTATTATTTTATAAATACTTAAGTTATTAACTTATATTTAATAAATATCCTTAATTAAATTTTATAATTTAATACTTATATATTAAAATTAAAAATATTATTATTTATTAACTTAATTAATAATCTTTATCTTATACCTTACTTTTTCCTTTATTTAAATACCTTATTTATTAATCCTTATAACTTATTAACTTTATTTACTTAACCTTTATTTTAATAACCTATCCTTTAATTATACTTTTTAATTTCTTTATTTAATATATAATATTAAGCATAGCAAAGCTTAAGCTAAGCTAAATTAAGAAATTTTAATTATTTAAAGATTAAATAATTATATTAATAATTTAAAGATTTAATTTAATCCTTATTTAACTTAAGCATTATTAGCAAGTACAAGAAAATACATAAGAAATAATACCACGCTAAATTCCGGCTAGCTATAAAAAGCTAGCTTTTACGCTTATTTTAAACATTCTTAAAGAAATCAACTCTTTTCTTTTCTTATATATTTAATGCTTTAATTAAGCTTTTCTTATTTTTAAGAATTTTTAAAATATTTATCTTTTCCCTTTCTTTAGCTTCCTTTTATTCCTATCTTCCCTTTTTATTACTGTTAGATTGGGCGGTCCGCCATGGACTGACTGCCAAAGCATACCAAATAATTAATGCCTTAAGCAATAACACTAGCTCTGGTAGAAAAGGCCTAATCATTAAAAAGGAGGGGGTTTGCTAAAATAAAGTAAAATAAGATATAATTAAGTTATTATTAAGACCCATTTAATTATTAATAATATTAATAATTACATATAATTTAATAATTAAGAGTTTTATTACCTTAAGTTAATTTTATAATAATTAATTATTTTAATATTAAGAACTTTAATATATTTCTAGCGAAATTATAAGATTGGAATGATTAAAATTATAAATTTAAACTTTAAGTTTAAATTTATAAACTTAAATTATAAATACTTAATAAAGCTTTACTCTTTTTTATTTTAAAAATGCTAAATATTTATTAAAAGAAATATATAAAGAAATTATATGTATAATAATATGCATAATCTTAAATAATAAATAATAAAAAGGAAAATAAAGAAATTATTTAAAATAAAGAAAATAGCTAGTAAATAATAAGCAACTTAATTAATAATAGGGCTAAGATATTTAATGCTAATTTTTATTAATATAAATAACTTAAATTAATATATAAAAGGGAAAGATTATTTATAAAGAAACTTATAAAGTAAATATTAAGTATTATATCTTTAAAATATAAGAGCTATTATTATATTGCTAAGGTCCCTTTATAAGAATAATATTAAAACCTTAAGGTAAAGTATGGCTTATTATTAATAAATAAGAAAATAAAAATATAAGCAGCATATAAAAGGGCCCTTAAATTACTTAGGAATCTTAAGGAGGCTTCCTCTTAGGTAAATAAATAGGAGTTAATTATAATTAGGGGTTTTTAAAAGGGATTACTTAAAGCTAAAAATATAATAGCATAGGTTTTAAACCTTTTATAAGCTATAAAGGGGATTTTGCTTATATAGGCAATATTTATAAGATAAGTTTAAAAATAAGCTATTATAAATAAAAACCTTATATTTTAAGAAATAAGAAATGATCTTTATTAAGAACTTATAGCCTTAAACTTACTTTAAATAATTAAAGCATTAAAAGGGGTATTTATAATAAAGTATAATAACATAAAAGATTATAGCAATAAAATTAAAAATATTTATATTATAAAGGATTATAACTTGCTATAAAGAGATATAATTAATTTATATAAAGGCTATAATAAAAAAAGGCATGCTTAGTAAGAAACTACTAAAGGTTGCCTTGCTTATAAAATACCTTATATCCTTATATAATGCTTTTATATTTTTTAAAGAAAGCTTATCTTAGCTTTAAAACTAAGGAATACATTAAGAAGCGTATTAAGAAAGCTTTTAAAAATAATGCTAACCTTTAAGTATAAGTTAAAGTTATTAAAAGCTTAAAATTAAAGTTAAAATTAAAAATATTAAGATTAATAAAAGAAGAAATTATTAAAAAGGTTAAAAATTAACTTTTAAAATATTATATTATTAATATAAAAGTTAGGGAAGCTTTTGCTATAAATATAAAAAAATACTCTTTTTAATACTTAGTAATACTTAACTTAATAAGTATAATCTTAATTATAAATAGCAATAATAAACTATTTAATATAAAATTAGCTATATATAATAATTATTTATAGTTAAGTAATTAATAACTCCTTATCTTAAGATATAATATTATAGCGGTTTGCTATAAATTAATAATTCTTTATTTGAAAAATATTGCTTATTGCTTAAGAATGCTTATTACTTTTATATTATTAAGATAGCTTTAAAGAAAGGGCTTTTATTAAGATAATAAATATAACTTTATAATCCTTAAGTAATAAAATAAATTAACTTTATGCTAACTTTAAAATATTTATAATTAATATATTATTAAATATTAAATTAAGGAAATAAAAGGTATATTTAATATATAATGAAAGAAATATATATTTTATATTTAATGAAAACTATTTATTAGCAAAGCTATTTTTTAATATAATTAAATAGGGCATTTAAGTTTATATATATTTAAATACCTTATATTCTTATTTTAAGGAGTATGCATTTAGGGATTAATAATAATTAAATATAAAGTATATGCTTTAGCTAAGATTATAAGGTAAATTTATTAAGTATTAAGGGAGATCCTTAAATAAAAAGATAAAAGGATTGCATTAAACTTTTATAATTATAAACTTAGAATTTATAATTATATATTATAATTATTACTTATATATAAAGTTTTAGGATATATTTAAAATTATTACCTTAAAAATTAAGAAAGCAAGATAATTCTTAAAGTGCTTAAATTATTTCTTAATATAATAAAAGTATAATATAAGATTATTATTAAGGTTATTAAATATAATAATAAAGTCTTTGCAAAATAATAAGTAGTTAAGAACTTCCTTAAATTAAGATATATTAAAATTAAGTCCTTAACATTAAATATATAAGCTTAAAATAGTAATCTTAAATACTTAAGAGGTGTAATTAAGAAGAAAATATAAATAATATAAATAAGCTTAAAACTCTTATACTTACTTTAATTAAAAATTAAACGTATAATTATATATTTTAATAATAAAATATTAAGTTATGGCCTTAAATGAAAAATATTATATTATAAATTATAGTTAATAATTATAAAATGCCTTAATATATTATAACTAAATTTAAGATTAAATTAAATATATTTATAAGTTTTTAGCTATAAAGCATATATAATAACTTTAAATATATAACTTAAGAAGAAAAGATATAAGCATTTAAAATTATAAGTATAAATTAAATACCTTATTAAATATAATTATTAAATATTTATTAAATATAAATTTTCTTTATTAAAAAAAAATAATTAATATAAGAGATATTATTTTTAATAAGTATTAAGTATTTAATAAAAACTAAAAATGGTTTAAAGATAAGCTTTTTATTATTAATATTAATTATTTAATAAAATGAATAAAGAAATATGCTTTTTTAAATAAAGATAAAATATTTAAATGAAAAGGGGAAGATCTTTTTAAAGTAAATATGCAAGGGAATAAAACCTTATTTAAGATTAAAAAAGAAAGCAATGCTAAGAATGTTTTAAAGGAAGATATAAAAGCAAAAAAAGAAAAATGCTTTAAGGCAAATTAATAAAATAGCGCTTATATAAATATAAAATTTACCTTATTACCCATATTTTTATAATTATTGCTATTTATATTTTTAATTTATATAATTTAAATAAAAATAAATAATGAAATTCTATTTAATAAAGAAGTTTATTAAACTTTTATATAATAAGTTACATTTCTTATAAGTATAAAAGCTATCTTAATGGCAAAGTTAAATGGAAAGATTTTTAATAAAGCTTAAATTAAAAAATGTTTATATTAAAAGGTAAAAATGCATAAAAGCAACTTTTTAAATTTATTAAAATAGTATAATAATTTAAAAAACTATGTATTTAAAGCATTATTTAAAAAGGTAAAAGCTAATTATTTATAAAGCTATAAAGATATAAAGTTATAAATTAAAATTAATAAAAAAGATACTTATATAGCTAAAAGATAAATTTTAAATTATATATAAGTATATATTTATAAGTTTAATAAGCATAATATATTTTAAAAATATAAAGCACAACTTATTATTAAGAGAAATTAGCAAGCATAAGAATAAATATAAGATATTTATACTATTATTTTTATTAAATAATTATTTTAAATGCTTATTATTATTGCATTTAAGTTTAATTTTAAATTTATTTAATATAATATTATTAATATATTTATTTATGCTTTAATAAATTAAAATATCTTTATAAAAATGCCTTATAAATATAAAAAGAAGAAAATAATCTTAATGCTTAATAAAGCACTTTATAAATTGCAAATTTTATTATTACTTTAATAAAAAAAGTTTATAAAGATATTTTTAGCTTATAATTATAAATAAGTCTTACATAAACCTTATTGCTATATTAAAGATAAAATTATTATATTTTTTTATATTAATAATATTATTATAGCTTACTAAAAGAATAAATAAGAATAAATTAATATTCTTGCTTAATAACTTTAAAAAAAATATAAGATTAATAAAGGGGACTTAATATAATAATTCTTAAACATAAAGATTATTTAAGATCATTTAAATAAAAAGATTTAGCTAGCTTAAACCTTATATATTAAAAAGATTATTAAACTTATTAATAAAAAGAAAATTTCCTATATAGTCCTTATAATAGCTAAAGAGCTATTACCATAAGAAAATATCGCCTTACTAACTAAAGTATATAGCTATTAATAAAAGATTAGTTTATTATTATTTATTGCAATATTTATTTAATTAGATATTGCATTTATTACCTTATAACTTGCTTAATTCTTAATTAACCTAAGTTTAAAGCATTAAGATATCGCTAATTAAATCTTCCTTTATTTTAATAGCATTAAATACATTGCCTTTTGCTTTAAGAATTTTAATAATCTTATTATTATAAGTAATATATTATTTATAAATAACTCTTTTAATTAAAAAAGCTCTTAAATATTTATAATACAATTATTTAAAGGTTTTATTAATTAAAGGGTTAATAAGCAAGATATAGTTATTATATTAATAATAAAAGCTAAGCTTTTAATACTTATATAAGTTACAAAGGAAATATTCTTCATAAGCAGGCTCCTTAAAGAACTATTAATAAAATTAAAAAATAATATTATTTAAATTAAGTATAATAATAATTAAATTATTAACTTAATTAATAAAAAAGTTATTATTCTTAAAATAAAACTATAATATATAAATATTTATAATTATTAGCTTTAATAAGAAGTTTAAAGTAATAAGATATTAATAAAATATATATTAATAATAAAAATAATAGCAAATAGGTTAATAAAGGCCTTATTAACTAAAAAGTAAATAAGATTTCTTTACTAGCTTGAGTTAAAAAGTATGAAAGAATAAAGAAAGGAAAATACTTTAAAGGAAAACCCCTTAAGAATTAAGCGCAAAGTAGTAAAAAATTAAGGCCAATCTTATATTTAACCTTTTAATACCTATAAGTTTAAAAGGGTATATTAAATTAAGCGGTTTACTATAAACTAACTACCAAAGCATACTAAATAATTAATGCCTTAAGTAATAATACTAGCTTTAGTAAAAAAGGCCTAATTATTAAAAAGGAGGGGGTTCGCTAAAATAAAGCAAAACAAAACATAATTAAGTTATTATTAAGACCCATTTAATTATTAATAATATCAGTAATTATATATAATTTAACAATTACATTAAAGCTCCTTCTTAAGTTATTCTTAAGAAAGTTTAATAAAACCTATTCCTTATTTATTTAAGTAGCTCATTTTTATTAATAATTTAGCTTAAGCATAATTTTAATCTTATATATTTTTAATTAATAATAAGAAAAATAAAAAGTTAGCTATAAATTAATTATTTATTAATTTTATCTCTTCTTTTATTTTTATATTAAATATTATTAAACTATTTTATATCTTAACTTAAAGCTTTAATTAAAACTTATATTTATCTTTAACTTATTATAAAAAAAAGTTAAATATAATTAAACTTATAATAATATTATAAATATCTTAAAACTATTTTCTAATCTTAAAATACCTTTTATGCTTTTAATATTTAAATAAAATACTACCTTAATCTTATATTAATATGCTATTAAGCTTTAAACTTATTTTAAGTTTCTTATTAAAAATTATACTTAAATATAATAATAATATAAACTTAAAATTAAAATAATAAATTTATATTTTATAAATATTATTTAATATTAATTAAAAATACTTTAAACTCTTAATTAATATTTATTATTATTATTATAACCTTAAA
Organism: Diaporthe citri; assembly: GCF_014595645.1. NCBI lineage: Eukaryota > Fungi > Ascomycota > Sordariomycetes > Diaporthales > Diaporthaceae > Diaporthe > Diaporthe citri. The sequence continues at coordinate 1,183,127 of NW_025064846.1, forward strand.
TTTAAAATAAAAAAAGCTATAATGCAAAATTAAGGCGCTTATCTTATTTACTTATAAATTTAATAAATAATATATATATTATATATTCTTATATTAATTAAATTATATAAAAAACTTAAACTTAAAGTATAATTTTATTTAAACTTTAATTAAACTTAAATTTAATTTATTAAGGATTTAATATAATATTAATAAATAAGGTAATAAATATAAATTTAAAAAGCTTTCTTTATTATAACCTTATAATACTTATTTCTTAATAAAATATCCTTTTATTAAATTTATTTTATTTATTATATTTATTAATACTTTTATTCTTTAAACTTTAATTTAAGTATTTTATAATAATATTAAAAATAAATTCCTTAAAATTAATTACTTTAATTAAAAATATTATTACTTTTAAGTTTCTTTATTTTATTATTATTTTAATAAAAATTATTATAATATATATATTGCATTCTTAAGCTTAAAGCCCTTTTAAACCTACTTTTATTTTAAAAATACTTTTAAACCTTAAAAATCATTTATTTTCTTTTATTTATAGCTAAAAAAGGAATCTTAAAAAATTTATTAAGGAAAAAAGGAAATTTAATTTTACTTATTATTAATTAAAATACTAACTTTACTTTAATTAAGCCTTATAATTTATTATTAGCAATAAGTTAAGAACTTAAATTAATATTTTAAAAATCTTATTTTTTATTAATATAATAATTTTATTATAAATAACTTTATTTATAATTTATAATTTAAATACTTTAAAGTTTAATAAAATTAATATTATTAAAATTTTAAATAATCTTAAAATTATTACTTATTAATTTTCTTATTTAAATAATTAAATCTTAAAATTGCTTAAATAATATTATATTACTTTAAACTTAATAAAAGTAATTAAAAATATTATTATTAAATAATTTATTTAAAAAAATTAAAAGAAAAAGCTTTTTATCTTTTATAAATTTAATAATTAAACTTATTATATAAACTTAATTATAATTATTAAAAATATTATTTATAATAACCCTTATAATAACTTAAAAATATAAAAAGAAAAGATTATAAAATATAATTAAGAACTTAATAATATAAATAATATTTCTTTTATTATAACTTAGCCCTTTTATAAAATGCTTTTATTATATTTAAAAAAGTAATTAATAAAAAAAGGAATTATTTATAAGTTAATAAAAAATATTTTTTAGCTAAACTTTAAGCATATCTTATTAAATATTATTAATTAAAAACTTAAATATTTTAAGCAAAATAAATATTTATTTATATAAAATACTTTTAATTAAAATTTACTTAATTTAAAAAAGTTAAATTTTCTTTAAAAAAGTTAAAATAATTTTAATTCTTTAAATTACTTTTAAAATAAAAACTTATAAGCTTAATAATTTTTATTTAAATTTAATTATATTAATATTATTAAAAAATATAATTAAAATTTATAAAATATAAATAAACTTATTAAAAAATTTATAAAATTAAAACTTAACTTAATTAAATTTAAAAATAAATTTAAATTATTTTAATAAAATATTAAAAAAAAATTTTATAATAAATAATAAAGTAATTTTAAAATAATTAAATTAAGAGCTATAAATTTTATTTAATAGCTTTTAATAAAGCTTAATTAAAATAACCTTAATAATAATAAAATATAAGCTATAATTTTAATGCTTTTCTTTAAAAAAAATAAATTACTTAAAGTTTATTATAGCTATACTTTTTAAAACTATAATATATATTAATATAATAAGCTTAAGCAACTTTCCTTAAATAGCTTATTAATAACTTTTAAGCTAAAAAAATTATTAATATTCCTTAACTTATTTAAAAATATTTAAATTAATCTTTTAAAATATTTAAATCTTATTTATATTTAATTATATTATAATTAAAGTAATTATAATTTAAAAAAATATATTTATAATTAATTAAAATTCTTATATAAGAAAAAAAGGTTTAATTTACTTTATATAATTAAATATTATAAGCTTATTAAGATAAATCCTTTATTTAAAGAAAAAGCCTTATTAAAAACTTTAAAAATAATTTAAAAACTTAATAATTAAAAGAAAGTTAATTTAATTTTAATATTTATAAATCTTATAAATTATATAATTTATATTAAAAAAAAGCTTATAATTATAAATAATAATAAGCTTTTTTAAATAAATATTATTATAATTAAAAAAAAGTATATAATTAAAAATATTAAAAATTAAGATAAAGTTATAAAAATTATAAAGGTTAATTAAGCTTAACTTAAAAATTTTAAAAAAGTAAAAAAATAATTAATCTTAAATTATTAATAATAAATTATAATTAAAAAATAAAAAAAAAGTAAAAAAAAAGAAAAACTTACTTATTAATTAAAATTAAACTTAAAAAGAAAATATTAAGTTTCTTATAATAAAAGTAAACTTAATAAATATAATAAACTTAAAATTAAAAAAATATATTTAATAATTTTTATTACTTAAAAAAAAGCAGCTTAAATAATTTTAATTATAATTATTAAAATAAATATTATAAATATTTTAATACTTAATAATATTAATTTAACCTTAATTAAGTACTTATTAATAATATAATTTAAAGTATATATCTTATTAAAAATACTTTTTAAATTAATATATTTTAAAAATTATATTAAAAGTTTATTTCTTAAAGTTAATATAATTACTTTCTTAAAAATTAATATTAAAGCTAATATTTTAATTAATTTATTATAAATTATTTAATATTAAATTAACTTTATTATTATATTTATTATAAATATAATTATTAAAAATATTTAATTTAACTTACTTAATAATTTATATAAAAGTAAATAATTATTCTTTATAACTTACTTTCTTAAATATTAAAGCTAAAATAAATTTCTTATCTTTATTATATTATAAATATAATAAACTTTTATATACTTTACTTAATAATATAAACTTAATAATATATAATAAGAATTTCTTATTTTTAATTAAAATTATATTCTTTATTATTAATAATAAAGCCCTTAATATCTTATATTATATTTTTTTAAAAATGCCTTTTTTTTTAAATATAAATTTAATATTTAAATAATTAAAAAAATACCTTTATACTTATTTTATTCTTAGTAATATTAAAATAATATATAATTTAAAATAAAAAAACTAAAAGCCCTTTAAAATAGCTTTACTTAAAAAAGCTTAAATTCCTTAAAAATACTTATTAATTTTTAAAAATATTTCTTTACTTTTTTTAAACTTTAATTAAAGCTTAATATTAATTAATATATTAATTATATTAACTTATTTTAATATTAATATAAAGAAAAATAAAAAAGTTTTAAGTATCTTTTTAAATAAAAATATAAAAAGTTTAATCTTTATATTTATAAAAAACTTTTAAGTTAAAGCTTAAAAAATTCATTAAGCTAAAAGAAAAGATTAATAAATATTAACTTATATTTATAATATTTATTTATAAAAAAAAGCTATATATATTAAAAAATAAATTAATAAAATTCTTTTTACTTTAATTATTATTAAATTAATTAATAAAATTATTTAATCTTTAATTAAAACTTTTTATAAATAAATAAATATTAAAGTTTATTTTATAAATAATTATTCTTTTAATAATATTATTCTTAAAAGTATAATTAATTAAAAACTTACTTATAAAGAAAAAGTAAAACTAGCTATAAATAAAAATTATAAAAATAAATATAATACTTAAATTTAACTTAAATTTTCTTTAATTAATAAAGAATTAAAATTAATGCTTAATTAATTAAATACTTTTTTATAAAAAAACTATAACTCCTTTTTAAAGCAAGAAAAAGAAATATTTACTTATTTACTTTTTAATTAAAAGAAATCTTTAATATAAAACTAATCTTATATTACTTAAATTAATATTAATATAGCATTATTATAATTTATTTAAATAATTCCTTATAAAATATATTAAGCAAAAATAATTTAGCTTTTAAAAGCCTTAAGGAAAATAATTATTAAAATGCTTAAAAATTAATAAGCTAATAAAGTTATTAAAGAATTTTACATTGCTTATAAAAATTAATAATTTCTTATAAAAAAAAAACTTTAATTATTAACTTATTAATAATATTTTAAAAGCTAATAAAGTTATAATTAAAAATGCCTTTATCCCATTATTAATAAATAAATTTATTAAAAAATTTATAATATATAAAATATTATTCCTTCTTAACTTTTTTTTAAAATATAATTAAATTAAGCTAAATAAAAAAAGCTAAAATATTATAACTTTTTTTATTTTAATTAAATTATTTTAATAATATAGCTTATTTATAAAAGTTATAAATTTTATTACTTAATTTATATAATATATAATTTAAATCTTTTATAACTTAATTCTTATAATATATAAATCCTTTCTTAATAATATTATAATTAAAAATTTAAAGATAAATTATAAAAATAAAAAAATACCTACTTTATTAAAAGTTTAAAAATATATAACTAAGCATATTAAAAACCTTAATAATATTATTTATAATTTTAAGTTAGCTAAAAGAATAATTAATATTATTAAATTAAAATAATATAAATAATAAGCTAATATTATTAATTATATTTATAAAATACTTAATTAATCTTTATTAAATAAGAAAATTATTAAAATTAATAAATAAAATACTTATAAAAATATAATTAAGCTTAAATCCTTTCTAAGCTTATTAAACTTTTATAAAATATAAATACCTTTTTATAAAATTATTGCTAAGCTATTATTTAACCTTTTAAAGAAAGGTATATTTTATTAATAAACCCTAAATTATTAAAAAACTATAAATATTCTTAAAGCTATAATTACTTTAAAGCTATATTTAATTAATATTAATTATTTTAATAATAAAATTATTTTTATAATAAATGCAAGTTTTAAAAAATAAAGCGCATACCTTATATAAATTAAAAATAAAATATAATACTTAATTTAATATAAAAGTAATACTTAAATAAAGGTTAAAAAGCTATATAATATAATAAAGCAAAAATATAAAGCTATCTTATATATAATTAAGCGCTTATATTTTTATATTTATAATATTTACTTTACCTTAAAAATAAATTAAAATATTTTAATTTAATAACTTAAAAAATTTATCTTAAATATATTAAATGCTTATATTATAAGGTAGTTAGCAATAATTAAAATATATAATTTCATTATTTATTATATTAAAAACTTTAAAAACATTATTATAAATATACTTTTTAAAAAGCTATTAAAGCTATTAAATAAAGCAAATTATAAATTTAAAAGAAATATTAAAAATTAATATAATGCTTTTCTTAATTAATTATCTTAATCTTAATTATTTAATTAAAAATTATTATTACTTAATAATTATTTTTAATTAAATAAATTACTTAAAATTGCTTAATACCTTTGCTATAAAACCTATCTTAAAAACTTAATATTATAGCAATAATTATTCTTTTATAAAAAGGCTTATTATTTCTTTATTTATAAAAAAACTTTTTAAAAATAACTTAAAAAGAATTTATTATAATAATAAATTATAAATAACCCTAATTAAAGGTAGGAAATTATTAAAAACTATTATGCTCTTTTTAAGCATTATAAAAAAAACATTACTTATTTTTAAATCCAAGCTATATATTATTAAAAAAGAATATACTAATATTAAAAAGGCCATTACTAGCTATTCTTATTGCAATAAGTAAAATACTTAAATTTATAATAATAAAATTATTTTAATTATATTAAATTAATTATTTATTAAAATCCATATTAATATTTAATATTTACTTTTTAATTAAAAATATAATAAGCTAATTAAAGGATAATATAACTTAATAAAATAAATTAAATCTATACCTCTTAAAGTAATTAACTTAAAAAGCATTAAAAAGTTCTTTATTTAAAAGTTCCTTTTTAAATAAAAGCTTTTAATAAAGATAATAATAAATAAAAAATAAAAAAATATAAATTAATTTATTTAATATTTCTTAATAATTAAAATTAAAAAAATTATAATCTTAATATATAACCCTTATATTAATAATATTATTAAATATAAATACTTTATTATTATAATTAGTATTAAGAAAATACTTAATAAAAAAATTAAAAGCTAAGTATAAATCTTACCTTATGCTTTCTTTATTAATTAAACTTTACTTAAGAAATCTTATAAAAAAAGTTCCTTTTATTTTCTTTATAGCTTTAAATTAATTATTTTAATTAAAACTATTATTCTTATATAATATATTTAAGCCTAAACTTTAAATATATTTACTTAAAATACTTTTAATTCCTAGCTTTAATTACTTCTTAATCTCTTATAAAATATAAAAGCAATAATTAAATTAATTTTTAACTATAGGAAAAAAGCTATGCAATAAAACATACATTATAATTTCTCTTAACCTATTCCCTTAAAAAAAAACTTAATTTTACTTATTAATAAGCAAAGGAAAGTTAATCATTCCTTATTTTAAAAACTAACCTATTATTAATTTAATCCTTTTATTATTTATAAAATCTATTATAATAATATTTATAAACTTTAAATACTTAATAATATTTACCTTTTAAGCATATTTCCATTAAAATAATTAAAACGATTTATTAATCATTTTAAAATATAAAAACTTAAACCTTATTTACTTTAAAAAACTAACCTTATAAATATTATAAATAATAATAACCCCTTTTTAAATATTTTAATAAATTTCAATTCATTTAACCCTATCTTAAATAACTTTAACTTTAATTATTATTAAGATTAATTAAATACATCTTTATTTACTGCCTAAGCATATTAATTATTTATAAGCTTAAACTTATTAAATTCTTTAAACTTTAATATTTAATATACTAAACCTATAATATACTTATATATAAAATAAAAAAACTTAAGAAACAAGCCTTTATAATTCATTAACATTCCTTTACTTTAATTAAACAAGCCTTAATATTCTTAATATAATTAGCTTAATAATACTTTTAAATCTTAGCTTAAATATTTATTTAAGAAAAGGGGGTTTTATTTTCTCTCTCATATACATATATACATTATTTATTATAATATAAAATTTCTTTTTATATATATTTATTTACCTAATTAAATCTAGCCTTAAATTTAAATGAGAAATATTATATTTTTAAAAAACGCATTATAAAATTTACTATATATTTATTTATTATTTTCTTATTAAAATTAAAAAACTTTTTTTTAATAACTTAATTTACTCTTTCCTTTTTTTCCTTTTATCTTAATTACTATTTATACCTTATTAAAAGCTTATTCCTATAATTAGCATAATAAAAATTTTATATTATAAAGTTATGATTATCAACCTTAAACAATATTAATCTCCTTATTTTAAACAATATTAAAGCTAATTATTCCTTTAAACTATGCTATCTTATTAATAATAATTACAAAGCTAAGCATACCCTTAAACTTTATCTACTTAATTATCATTACCTCCTATATTTCCTTTATATTATTATATTTATTAAAAATATAATTAAATTCCTTAATATAATAAATGCAATTAATATAAGCATTATTATAAAAATTATATAAAAAATGATAATTAAAAAAAATTATAATAAAGATATTTCTATTTATAATTAAGGAAAAGTTACAACTTATATACTTTAAGCAATACTTATAAGGAAAAGCATTTTAATAATTATAAAAAGCTATAAGCAAAGCTACTTAATAGCAATAATTAAAATAATTATACATTATTATTATATACTTCTTATAAAAAGCCTTATTACTTCCCTTAATAATAATAATATTTATATAACTTTTAATTAAATTCTTAATATTCTTTAAAAATTACTTTTTTTATAGCTTATTAAGAAATTCATTAAATAATTCCTTAATTACCTTTTTAAAAATAAAATTAATAAATTACTAAGCAAAATATTAATTTTATTTAATATTAATAATCTTATATATATAAATACCTTTTATAAAAGCATTATAAAGAATAGTTTTAATAAATTAACCTTTATTAAGAATGCCTTTTAACTTAAAGAAAATATAAATACCCTTAATTAAAACTTATTTAATTTATAAGTTATAATAAATAGCTTAAAAAAAGGAAGAAAAATCCTTTTACATTAAACTCTTCAATCTTAATTAAGGAAAATTTATTAATAAAAATATCATTATAAGAAAATATTTAAAAATAAGAAAATTATAATATTCTGCTTTAATTTTAGCTTAACTTAAAGGCTAATTAAAATTAAAAAAATATTAAAAAAAAAGAAAAAGAAACTTAAAGAAGGAAAGAAAATTTATATATATAAAGTTATTATAATAAAAAAAGGCAAGCAATATTAATAATAAACTACCCTATTACTAAAAGGAATAATTTACTACCTTACTTTTAATTAAGATAAGTTTATTACTTAAAAAAAATTACTTACCTTTAATTCCCTATTTATAAAGAAATTATTTATCTTTCCGCTATAAAAATTTTTTAATTAAATAACCCATTTTAATTTATATTTAATAAACCTATAAACTAAAAAAAAAGTACTTTATAATTAATTGCTATTTAAGAAAAATAAAAAACTATATACCCTTTTACTTTAACTATTAACAAAACAATAAACTAATAGCTTTTAATAACAACTTATAAGCCTCCTTATTATTCCTTTTTTTAATTAATATAATTATTTAACTTAAGGGTAATAAATTACTAACTTTTATTACTTTAAGCCTATATATATTACCATACTTATTTATTTATAACTAAGCCTTCTTTCTACCTTTCTTTTTCTTCTTCTTTTTTTTATTTTTATATTATTATTAATTAAAAATTAAAGATTAATTATTACTTAGCTATCTTAATAATAATATACCTTTAATATATTAATTTTTTTCCTTATTTAATTCTTATTTAAAAATAAATAATAATTATTTATAAAAGCTACCTTAAGCTATAATTAAATATTAATTATATTTCTTTTTTATTTTTAACTCTCTTTACCTTAATTACCTATATAGCAATCCTTAAAAGTGCAAAGCTTTTTTTATTATTATACCTTTCCTCTTTATTACTTAACTTTTATTATTTACTCTTTACTTTATTATTTACTTCCTTTACCTCCTTTCCTTATACTTAAAAGCTAAAATATCTTTTAATTAAAAAAACAAGGTAAAAAAGCAATCTTAATTATCCTTATATTATAAAATACCTTAAAATCTTAATACCTTAATTTTAATAATTAAGCTTATTAATTTAAAAAAAAATAATTTAATATTAATAATTATAAAACTTCCTTATTTTAATAACTTTAAAAACTTATTTAATAAAGCATTATAATTTTTAAATATTATAAATATTTAAAATTAATAAAACTTTATTTAAAAAGTAAATATTAACTTTTTTAAAAATCCCTTTAAAATAAAAATTATTATAAATAAAATTTACTTAAATAATATTTAGCAATCTTAAATCCTTAATTAATTATTATTCTTTAATATAAAATAAATAATATTTAATAATAAGCTTATAAAAATAATATAAAAATATTTCCTAAATATTAATCTTTACCTTAAGTTAAAAAACTTAATTAAATTAATAAATTTAATAAAATAATATTAAACTTTCCTTATCCTTAATTTCTTTAATATAGAAAAAATGCTTTATAAATATAAAAAACTAAAAACTTAATATATTATAACCTTTATAACTTAATAACTTTTTAACTTTTAAAATATTATATTCTTATTTAAAAAACCTTTATATTATAATTATACCTTATTTATAAAATATTAATAGCATAAATTAATAAAGAATTATAAATTTATTATTATATTTATTTATATACTTAATTATTAAATAATAATAATTTTTAATAAAATAAAAAATTATTACTTATTATAAAATAATTTTATATTAAGAAATAAAAATAGTAAGATAAATAAATATATTAAAATACTTATTTATAAATATTTAATAACTACCTAAAAAAAAATGCAAAATTTTAATAAAAAGTTTATATTAAAATTAAAATAAATTAATAAAGTATCTTATAAATAATATATTATTAAATTTATTAAAAATTACTTTTAAAAAAACTAAAAAAAAATAATTAAAAGATATAAAATTAAGATAAAACTACTTTAATTAAAACTATATACCTTAAAATACTTAAAGCTATTATTAGCATTATTACTTAAATATTTATTATTTAATTAAAGCTTAATAAAATTAATAAAGCCATTTAAATACTTATATTAATTCCCCTTATTAAAATTAATAATATAAAAATAATTAAAATAAGAAATAAACTTTTATTATAAAGAAAAAACATTTAATAATAGCTATTTAAATTGCAATATATTAAAATTATTGTTAATTATAAAAAAAAGCATAAAGAAAATAATATTTTTAATATAAATTAATTTAATAACCTAATTTTAAATATTTAATATATAATAAGGTATAAATTTTTATATAGCTTAAAATTAATTAAATAAAACTTTAATTAAATAAGCCTTTAGCCTAAGCATTATATTATAAAATATTTTAAAATTAATAAAAAATACTTATCTTAATATATATAAAAATCTTTTTATTTACTTATTTTAATAATAAATATAAATAAAACTTAAAGCATATTAATTAATTTTAAGTAATTAAAATAATAATTAAATTTACTTAAAAATAATTTAAAAGGCTTATAAATAAATTAACTAAGTAATTAAATATAAGGCATAAAACTTAAAAATAAAAGCTTTATAAAAAATAAAAGTAAAAGTTAGCAAAGCTAATATATTATACTTAATGTAATAATTAAAAAAAAGAATAAATTTACTTTTTATTTTATAAAGATATTTAAATTTTTAATAGCTATATTAATATTAGTTATTAAATTAAATTTTAATAGCTAAGAAAATATAATTAATAAATATATTATTAAATAAGTTTTAAGAATATTTAAAGCTTTTATAAAAAAATAAAAGTTATAATAAAATAAGCAAGCAAGGAATTAAAGATAATAATAATAATTAAAATTATAATAAGGTAAATTTTAAAACTTAAAGGCTTAATTAAAGATAGTAAAATTTTATTTTAATAATTTTTGCAATATTTATTATAAAGTACTTAAAAAAGGGTATATTAATAAATATAAGGAAATATATAAAAAATAATATTATATTAAATTCCAGCTAATTATAAAAAGCTAGCTTTTATACTTATTTTAAATATTCTTAAAGAAATTAATTCTTTTCTTTTTTATATATATTTAATGCTTTAATTAAGCTTTTTTTATTTTTAAAAAATTTTAAAATATTTATCTTTTTCCTTTCTTTAACTCCCTTTTATTCTTATCTTCCCTTTTTATTATATTAAAGCTCCTTTTTAAGTTATCTTTAAGAGGGTTTAGCAAAACCTATCCCCTATTTATTTAAGTAGCTTGTTTTTAGCATTATAAGTAATAAAAGCATAAATTTATAAAATATATTATAAATAAAATATTTATATAATAATTATAATTCTTTAAGCTTTTTAACTTTATATAATTAAGATATTTTAATATATATATATATTTAATTAACTTTTACTTATTAATTATATATTTTAACAAATTAATTAACTTTCAACCCCTTAATAATAATTTAAGCCTTTTTATATATTTATCTTTTATAATTATATAATATAATAAAATAATAATATATTTATAATTTAACTTATATATATAATTAATTAATTATCTTTTAATTTTAAATTTAATTTAACTTAATGCTTTTTTTATATACTTTTTAAATAAGTATATATTTATAAAATAAAGATTATTAATATAAGAATAATAAATATTATTTATTTAAAGAATTGTTTAACCTTAAGCAGCCTTAGCTTAATAAAATACTTAGTAAGCAATAGCCTTATTATTATATATAAATTAATTAACGCAACCAGGCCTTTTGCCTTCCTTCTTTTTATAGTTAATAATAAGCAACCATTATATTAATTAAACATTATATTGCAATATATAACTTAATTAATAATATTAAATATAAATAATTATATAATTATTTATATATATATATATTTATAAAGTTATAATAAAAATAATATATTTTATAATATACTTTTTTTACTTTTAATATATTTTTAAAATAAAATTAAATATTAAAACACTTTAATATAATTTATTAATAAATAAAATACTTTTTTAACTTTATTTAACTTTAATTAACTTTAATATTACCTTAAAGTTAATAAATAAATAAAAAGTTAATATTAATTAATATTAATTACTTTTAATTTCTTATTTTTAATTAATTTTATTAATTTATAATAATTAAAGGTAATATAATATAATAAAATATTATTAAGGTTTTAATAAGATAAGCTTTTTTAATATTAATTATATCCTTAAATTTTATATTAATTTTATTTTATTTTACTTATTTAAATATTTAATGCATAAAATATTAATAATAAAAATATATATTTTTTATTTAAAAAAGGAAAAATTAATTTAACTTTATAAGTAATAAAAGAATTTTAAAAAATTATATTAAATTAAAAAATTTATATAAAGCTATATTTATTTTTAAGGTTTTATATATTATTTTATTTTATAATATAAATAAATAATATAATTATAAAGAATTATATATTAATAATTATAAACTTAATTTAATTAAAAAGTAAATATTTATTTAATATATTATTAATTAAAATATTTAAAAGTTTTTTTTATAATTTTTTAATAAAATATAATTAACTTTTTATTAATATTATATAATATTAATAAAATTAATAAACATTTAACTTAATATTTTATAAATTTATAACTTACCTTTAAACTTAAATTTAATTATTTTTATAATTATTAAAAACAATTTTATAAAATTTAAAAATTATTAAGAATTAATTTAAGCTATTTTATAATATAATATTTAAATATAAAATTATAAATAATACTTTTTATAATTTTAATAAACTTAAGTTTATAATAAATATAATTATTATATTAATAATAATTATATATATTAATAAATATAAAAAATTAATATATTTTATTATTTTATAAATTAAGTTATAAAGTTAAGTTTTTTAAATAATTAAATTATTAAACTTATTTTAAATAAATAAATAAATAATAAAATTAATTTAAAATATATTAAATAATAAATAAAAAATATATATTAAATATTAATATTAAATAAATGTAAAAATTATATTTTAATTAAGTTTAATTAATATTATAAATATAATAATATTATTTTTATTAATATATTATTATATTTTTTTTTTATTTACTTTAATTATTAAATATTATATTATATTTATTTTAAAAAATATATATATAATAATTAATTAATTTTTTTTATTTAAGTATTTATTAATTATATTATTAAGTTTAAGTTTTTTTATATTTAAAGTAGCTTATAATAAGATTTTTTATAATAAAAATTATTAAATTTATATTTAAAAAAGTTAAAACATCTTTTTAAAATCTTAATTTTATAATTTTTTAACTTAATTTTTACTTATAAACTTTAATATAATCCCTTTTTATTTTTCTTAAAAAAATAAAAGTTTTAAATATTATTAAATACTTAATAAATCTTTTTATAATTAAGTTTTATTAAAAATAAAATCTTTATTAATTAAAATAACTTCCTTATATTAATTATAAAAGTTATAAATTAAATAATAAAAAAATATAAATAATAATATATAAATATATTATTTTAAAAACTAAAGTTTATATTTTTAAAAATATTAATATAATATTTATTAAATATTAAAAAATTAAAAATAATATTTATAATTAAGGAATTTTAAGCTTTTATTTAAGAGAAATAAAAGGGAAAGTAGTTAATTATTAAAATAAATAATAATGTTCAAAAGATAATTTATAATAAATTAATTAAATAATTGTTAGCTGGGTTAACGTACGTTGGTTGATAGCAGATTGATTGTATTTAAATTGGCTATATAGAAGGAAGGAGGGTTGCGGCCGTAGGCTGCAGAACCTCCCTTTGGCTATAGACTATCTAGGGGTGGTTACGTGCTGCCGCACGTGACCCTTGCCTGCCGGTGCTCTAGTGCTAATTGCCCATAGTGCCTATCATGCCTAGTGCTGCTGTCCCCCTATGGCACGTTCATAACCATAATAATAATAATATAATTATAATAAAGTTAAATATAATATAAAAACTTATAAAAAGGATAAAAAAAAGATTTAATTAATTAAATTTTAATTATATTATATTAAATTTAATGTAGGAATAATACGTATGGGCATTATATATAACGTGCCCATGTAATGAGTGCGTTGCAGGCAATGCATAGATTTAAAGGTGCAAGGTTTAGATTAGTCTTATTAATAGCAGCTGCCAGCCGGCATTAACCGGTTGTTAGCTGGCAATTACGTGCCCTGCGCATGAATTACCATAGCTAGCTTATAGCTAAATAAGGAAAGGCTGCAACTTTATTATAACTTACCTTTATATTATAGCTAAATTAATTACTTATATAATAATTAATTATTATTATTCTTACTTTTTATATATATAATACTTATTAATATTAATTAATTATTAATTAAAATAATTATAATAAATAATTAAATAAAATAATAAACCTTTATTTTAATTAATTAAGTAATAATTATTAATAATAAAAACTACCTTAATTAAGTTATAATATTTATATTAAATAATTAATATTAATATTATAAGGGTAAGTAATTATTAATAATAAGGACTTGCTTAATTAAATATTAATAATTATATTAAAATTAAAATTAATAAAAAGAAATTAATAATACTTTAATTTTTTTATTATAAAAATTTAACTTATTAATTAATATATTTTTAATAAGGCCTTAAATTTATTAATTAAATAATGTATTTTATTATATAAAACCTTTATATAATAATAAAAAAACCCTTAAAAGCCCCCTTGTAATACCCTTAATTATTAATACTTTTATACTTATAATTAACATACTTTTAAGCCTTTATAACCTTTATAAGTAAATATAATTATATAAAACCTTTATATAACTTTAAAAAACCCTTAAAAAACCCTTATTTAATATTTTTAAAAAGCTTTTATTTATAATTAATACCCTTTAAAGCACTTATATAATATTTTTAAAGCTTATAATTCTTTAAAAACCCTTTAAATACTTAATAAAATAAATATTTTAAGCATTTTAAAGTATTAATAAATAATATTTCTTTTAAGCAATTTATATACTTAATTAATACGTTTAATGTAATACTTTAAAATATTAATAAATAAGTAATTAATATAATCTTTTTATTTACTTAATTAACTTAAAATTATTAAGAAAATTAATTAAGATTTATTATTAATTTAGCTATATAAATAACTTAATTAAATTTTTAAAATATTTAACTTTTAATAAAAGTTAGCTTATTTATTTAATAAATATAACTTTTTTTATATAATACCTTTTTTATTTTTTTTATTAATACTTTTTAATAAAATTTTAAATATAAATTGCCTTAAAGCTAATAAAAATTAATTTATAAGTATAATATAAGAATATTCTTTTCTTTTTCTTTACTTTAATAATAATAATAATACTTATTATTAATTAAAAATAATGCTTATTATTAAGTAATAATAGCTTTATTATTAAGTAAGAATAATGCTTATTATTAGCTAAAAGAATTATGTTTAGCATTAATTATAAAAAAAGCTATTAAAGTAATAAATAATTAATTAAAGCATAGCTATTATGATTTAAGCTTTGCTTATTATAATTAATTAACGGGCTTTAGCCTTATAAAAATAAGCTTTAACGCAAGTATAAATAAAGAACGAATTTTTTCCTTTATACTTTAAATATAAACCTTATTTAAGCACCTTATAATAAATAACTTAAGGTTAGCTTATAATATATATTTAAAGTTTTTTTATATTATAAATTTATAATATAATTATATAAAACTTAATATAATAAAACTTAAAAAGAATAATGGCAGCTCATTAAGCCCTTTCTTATCTTAAGAAATTCTTATAATAAGAATATTTAATAACTTAATTAATAAAAATAAGGGTTAAGTTTATAATAAATAAGAAGGTAATTAATATTAAAGAAGCTTAATTCTTTTATATATTTAATTAATTAAAAACTTTTTATAATTAATTTTTACCTTATATTAATTTTATAAAAATATTTAAAAGGTAGTTAAAAAGCTTTTTTAAAAAAGTTTACTTTATTCTTAAAAACCCTTTTAAGTAAAAATATATTAAGCTTAGCTTAATTATATTATAACAGCATTATAAGGAAAAAATAGCAAAATTTCTTGCTTAATTAAATTAATTAACTTATATAATAAAAGCTTAAAATTAATTAAATAAATATAAAATATTATTAATAGCTAATAATTTAACTTTTATAGCAAAAGCTTAACTTAATTATAAAAAGTAGCTAAATATATTTAAAGCTTTTTATTTTACCTTATAATAATATAAGGATAGTTTTAACGTTATAATAAAAAAGGATAATATTTAATCTTAAAATAATAAAGCAATAAATATTAATATTATAATAATTTTAATAAGCAAAGTTAAGTATTTTATATATAGCTAGCTTAGCTATTATAAGTATAATTATCTTAATTATTATAAAAAAATAAAGATATAGCTTTTATTAATTAAGGTTAATAAGGGGAAAGAATTTATTTAAGGGGGCATAAAACTATTTTATAAAGTAAGGCTTAAAATTTATCAGCTTAATGCCAACTTAAATTTAAAGCAAGCTAGCTATATATTAATTAATTTAGCGTTATAAAATGCTTAAAATTTAAGAATTTTCTATTAATAAAGCAAATTACCCGTAATTAAGCGCTAATTAATCGCGAATTATATAATAAATTTATGGTTTTAAGGTTTTAGGTAAGGAAGCTTATATAAAAGGCTTAAATTAAAGAATTATAAAAATATTATTAATTTAGTTATTAGCTTGCGCTTAAATAATTATTTCTTATTAGCTTGCTTTAGCTAATATATTAAATTATAAAAGTTAAAGGTATATTAATTATGGAAAATAAGTTAAGCCTTTAATACATTTAAAAGGCGCTAAAGTATAATTAAATAACTAAGCAAAGAGCGATATTTAATTTATAATTAAATTATAATATTCTTTATTTTTTATTATATAATTATCCTTTAAAACTTATTATAAGGACTTAAAAAAGGAAAATATATTATAGTTTAAGCTTTGCTTATTATAATTAATTAATAAGCTTTAACCTTATAAAAATAAGCTTTAGCGCAAATGCAAATAAAGAGCGAATTTCTTTCTTTATACTTTAAATATAAACCTTATTTAAGCACCTTATAGCAAATAACCCAGGGTTAGCTTATAATAATAATATTTAAATACTTTAAAATCTTAAAATATTAATAAAAAATTATTTCTTTTAAGTAATTTAAGCACTTTTTTTAAATAATTATAAATATTTTAAAGTATTACTTTAATAACTTAATAACTTACTTTTATTAACTTAATAAATAATTTAATTAACTTAAAATAAATAATTTATAAAAGAAAAATACAATCTTAAAGTATATATATATATATATATAAGATTATTAATATAAGAATAATATATATAAGCATTATTTATAATATATTTATATAATAAATATATTATAAGTAATATATAAATTTAAAGATATAAGGTTTAAATTAATTTTATTAATAATAATTATTACTTAACGTTAATTAATTATTAATTAATAATTATATGCTTTATATATAAATTATTATAATTAGCTTATAATTAAATAAAAAAAGGTTGCAGCTTTATTATAACTTATTCTTTATATTATAATTAAATTAATTATTATTATACTTACTTTTTTTATATATAATACTTATTAATATTTAATTTAATTAATATTAATTAATATAAATATATTTAATATATTAATTTATAATAAATTATATTATTTTTAATATAATTAATATTAATTAATATTAAATATATATTTTTTATTAAAAGTTAATTAATTTAAATTAATAAAATTAATTAAAAATAAGGAGTTAAATATAATTAATATTAATTAATATTAACTTTTATTAAATTAATTGCTTAAAATAAGTATTAAAATTAATAAAAGCTATTAAATATATTAAAAAATTGTTTATTAATAAATTACGTTAAGTTAAAAGGTTTAATATAATTTTCTTTAAACGTTTTAATTATTTAAATAATTAAAAAAATTATTTTCTTTAAAAAAATATTTTAATATTATAATTATTAATTTTTAATGCATTAAATATTAATATTAATATATTAATAATAAATTAATATAAAAAATTAATATTATTTTTATTAAAACTTAATTATTTTTATTTAAATTATAATTACTTACTTTACTTTATATTATAGTTTAAGCTTTACTTATTATAATTAATTAAGGGGCTTTAGCTTTATAAAAATAGGCTTTAATGTAAGTATAAATAAAAAGTAACCCTTTTTTAAAAAAAAAATATAAACCTTATTTAAATACTTTTAGCCTTAAAAGTATAAAGTAAGCTTATAATATATATTTATAATATAATTATATAAAACTTAATATAATAAGATTTAAAAAAAAAATAATAATAACTTATTAAGTCTTTTTTTATTTTAAGAAACTTTTATCTTAAAAATGCTTAGCAATTTAATTAATAAAAATAAGGGTTAAGTTTATAATAAATAAAAAGATAATTAATATTAAAGGGGCTTAATTTTTTTATATATTTAATTAATAAAAAACGTTTTATAATTAATTTTTATTTTATATTAATTTTATAAAAATGTTTAAGAAATAACTAAAAAGTTTCTTAAAAAGGGGTTATTTTATATTTAATAATTCTTTTAAGTAAAGATATATTAAGCTTAGCTTAATTATATTATAATAATATTATAAAAAGGAAATAATAAAGTTTTTTATTTAATTTAATTAATTAACTTATATAATAAAAGTTTAAAGTTAATTAAATAAATATAAAATATTATTAATAATTAATAATTTAATTTTTATAATAAAAATTTAGCTTAATTATAAGGAATAGCTAGAAATATTTAAAGCCTTTTACTTTACTTTATAATAATATAAAAGCGTTTTTAATATTATAATAAGAAAGAATAATACTTAATCTTAAAATAATAAAGCAATAAATATTAATATTATAATAATTTTAATAAGTAAAGTTAAGTATTTTATATATAATTAATTTAATTATTATAAATATAATTACGTTAATTATTATAAAAAAAATAAAGATATAACTTTTATTAATTAAAGTTAATAAAAAAAAAGTTTATTTAAGGAGGTATAAAAATTTTTTATAAGATAAGGCTTAAAATATAATTAGCTTAATATTAATTTAAGCATAAAGCATATTAATTATATATTAATTAATATAATATTATAAAATATATTTAACCTTAAAAAACCCTTATTAAGAAAGTAAATTATTAATATATTAAATATTAATTAATTATAAAATATATAATAACTTTATAATTTTAAAGATTTAAATAAGGAAGTATATATAAATAATTTACATTAAAGGATTATAAAAATGCTGCCGGCTTAATAATTAACTTATATTTAAATAATTATTTTTATTACTTAATATATTAAATTATAAGGGTTAAAGGTATATTAATTATAAAATAAGCTAAGCCTTTAATATATTTAAAAGGTATTAAAGTATAATTAAATAATTAAGCAAAAAGCAATATTTAATTTAAAATTAAACCATAATATCCTTTATTTTTTATTAAATAGCTACCCTTTTAAGTTTATTATAAGGATTTAAAAAAGGAAAATATATTATAGTTTAGGCTTTGCTTATTATAATTAGTTAACGGGCTTTAGCCTTATAAAAATAAGCTTTAACGCGGGTATAAATAGGGAGCAAACCTCTTTCTTTGCACTTTAAATATAAACCTTATTTAAGCACCTTTGTGATGGGCTTGGGCTATTGCCCAAGCCGTAATGCATGCCCGTGCCGGGCCCACACTGCACCCAACCCTCTCACGTGACGGGGCACACACTTAAAAGATAGATCCAGAGTTGGGCCCTTTCAGGGCCTAACTTACTTCTTAGATATTGCAATTCATAACTCCTTTTGGGTACCTTCCAGCAGACGCTCAAGGCCAACCCATAACAACCTTTAACTTTAAAAGTATAAAGCAAGCCCATAATACTTTAAATTAATTAAATAAATTAAAAATAAGGAATTAAATATAATTTATATTAATTAATAATAAATTTAATTAATTCCTTTATATTAAATAAATATTAAGGTTAGCTAAAGTTAATAAAAATTATAAAATTATATTATTTATTAATATGCATTACTTATTAATAAACCATGTTATATAATAAAGATTAAGATATTTTCTTTATTAAATATAATAATTTTATAAATATGTTTTTAATTAAAAAGTTAATTATTTTCTATTTATATTAATATATATTATAATTTTTTAAGAAAACCTTTATTAAATAAGCTTATAAAGTATTATTATAATTAATATTTAACTTTATAATTATTTACTTTAATAAAAGTTAAAATAAAGAAATCTTTTACTTTAAAATATTTAAATATTTTTAAAAACATATTATAAAACTTTTAAAGAAAAATAAAAATTTTATTTAATTATTAGCAATAAAATTACCCTTAAAAGGATTAAAAGAAAGTTAAAAAATAAAGGTAAAAAGAAGTATTATAATATTCCTTTAAAAGATAGGAATAAGGATATATATTAAGCTATATATAACTTTATACATAAGCTAAGGGAGGGATAGTTAGAAAGCTAAGCAGACAGCAAACAGACCAATGGATAGTTGATTTAAAAACACAATGTGGCCGAAGCCTCAGTTACTAGTAAGATACCATTATTAACAATGATTAAGCTTGGCAGCTCGCATTGTGAGTACGGACCGACCGTCTCTCGGCCGTGATGGGTTCTGCCGGCGGAACACCGAGCACCGGCATCAAGAGCACCCGATGAGTGTCACCCCTCCGGTCCCTCCGGGTCACTGCCAAGTCAACTTCTTGTGAGATTGGAATAATTGTCACGATTAATGTCAATTCTGGCCAGAAGTTGGAGTGAATGTTCACTCTGCGATGCCGGTATTCTGCAATATTTGCAGGCTGAATCGCTCCGGGGAATCCAGTCCAACGTCTTATGAAAGATCTTCCCATATGAGGATGGCTTTGCACCTGTTCTTGCTTTTAAATCGATCTGGCTAGGCACTCTACATATGGATGCCATTTCTGAGAAAACTAGCCCATGCTGAGCACAAATGACCAGACAATGGCAATGATTTCTTAGCACCCATCTTTCAATTGATTACCTCTGCTTAGTATACATAATACCTTATTTAGAGTCCATTTAACTTCACTCTGATCTATAAATCCTGGACGGCTTTTGTGGAAATGCTCAGCATCGTCCTTCAAAGGGAACGGGTGCGAACTGCCATAGTATGGTTAGGAAAGATCCTTACTGGCCCATGAAGTCTTGCATGGTGAGACGCTCATGTAGTGAAATGTAACCAATTATGCTGGTTCTCAACCTATTAGCTCACTGGCCTAATCACTTGTTCTCATAGTTGCCCCTTGAACATTTGGTTGCAAGCATAAAGCACCGTGGTGAGCTGTTGATGTGCTCCAATGCTGCCTACCCTGTGGCCCATCCTCCGTTATGGCATGCTGCCGTTGGTCTCGAGTGACCAAATTATTGGCTGTCAGAACATGCATTATGGCAGCTGTGAAAGCTCCAAAGGCCTCAGTCATCACTTCGATCGAAACGCAGGCTACGCACCTGCAATTTGAAACATTGATATAATCGATAATCGTGTTACTTGCGAGTGAAGACTGGCAGGCCAGGTTGTTCATGAAGCGGTGGCGCCCATTCACTCCCGTGTGGGGCTGCCAAGGCGTAGGGCTGCTAACGGGCTGCTGTACTCACCCATTCACCCCTGGGGTTCGGTAGGGCTGGTCGCGCCAGCCAGCCCCTAGCGGCGGTCTTGGGAACCTCAACTTTCTCAGGTCTGCACTGCACATGCACCTGGAACTTTGAGCCACGATTTGTGGATCTCAGCTCGGCTAAAATATCACAGCCGTTGCAGAAGACTTATCCCACGTCTTTTGGATTGATTTGCCAAAACTCGCAAAAAGCTCAGAATGCGCACACGCAAAGCCAACAAGTCCAAACGATTCAGCTTTGCCGACACTTACGGCATCGAGTCGGACGAGGGGTCGGACGGGCCGGCTGAGGTCGAGGATTCTGACGAGGACGACGATGTCGACTTTGATGTAACGAAAGATGCCGATGAGGGGCAAGGTGGCAGCGACGAAGATGAAGACGACGACGAGCCCGATGGAGCTGTTGAGGATGAGGAGCCACTGGGAGAGGGGGAGGAGCCTGAAGCGGTCGATGGGGATGACATCGTTCCTGTCGAATCCGAGGACGACGGCGGCGACGATACAGCCAGGAAGCGCCAAAACAGAGTTCCGAGGGGCAGAGGCAGATGGAAGAAGAACCTCCCTAAGCGCGCAACTGTTCATGGCGTGCCTCCGTACCCAACCGACCTGCGGAAAACCCGGGTGTATGATGGGCCCTTGAAGCGATGGACCCGCAGCCACCAGCTTCTCGTCATGCTATACGGACCCGGCGAGGCACGCATCGCTGTCGCAAGAGGCATGTTCAAGAAATGGTTTGCGAACCAGGTGCTCCCTAGCAGAACTCACACTGGCAGAGGGGGTGTCATGCAGAGTCCCTGGTTGGCCGAGGACTACGAGTTGAAACAGAGACAATGGGCCAGGCTATGGTACGAGAAGTGTCGCTCTGCCAAGCAAATTCAACGCTCTCGCAAGATCCGGCCGGACCACGTCGAGATGTTCAAGCCAGCCTCGGACAGCTTGATATGTTTCGTAGGCCCCTTCAACAACCAGACCCAGGTGCGATCCAGCTACGGGTTTGGGCAGCCTGTCTCGGAAACTGGACAGCCGCAAGCCGCGATCGATCCAAGCTTACAGGATGGTGCTACACCAGCTAGTGGCTGGCTGTTGGACACAGGCGGCTTGCCACTGGGCATCGGCTGGGCACCGGTCACGGGACGCCAGGAACAGTACCTGGCCGTTTGTACGGTTCCGCCTTCGGACCAGGAGCTCAGGCTGTCGCGTGTACCTGAAGAAGACCCAGAAGAGAAGAAGAGGGGCAGTATCCAGATATGGTCGATCCCATGCCACAAAGATGGCGGTGGCTATGCCGGCTTGGTCCACCATCTTTGGTTCGACTGGGGTCGACCGAAGCGACTACAATGGTGCCCTGTCCCTTCGCCTGACGACTCGAAAGTCGGGCTACTCGCCGTCTTGTGTGGGGATGGTCAAGTCAGGGTCGTCGAGATTTCCAAGCCAACTTCTGGCCAGACAAACTATGGTAAGTGATAATATGGCTAGACCATCTCCTCGTAAAAGGAAGAGGAAGAAAACCTGTGCCCTGGTTCCATTTGCTGATGACTCTCGCAGAATGGATCACGAACCCGGTTGCCACCGTCGGCTTCACGGACGAGTACATGGTCCTCGCAACATCTCTCACCTGGGTCAACACCAACCGCCTCTGTCTGGGCCACACCGATGGCTCAATCAGCCTCTGGTCTATCTACCCCCGGCAGATGTTGATGCGGAAATCCGTCCACATTAGCTACATTCTCGACATCGCCAGCGGCTTCCCTTCATACCCCTATCACATCTCCTCCACACCCGTGGGCGGTTGCCCGACCGTGACCGACCTCAATCTCCCGAGTGCCGAGACTACGTACATCCCCATGGTCGGCGCCGTCAACTTCCAGCACAACCTCGTGGACTGGAACGACCACTTGCAGGGCTTCTTCGGCATGCACCCGGCGCCGATCCCGCACAACACCATCATCGGGTGGGGCCACATCCGCTACTACATGCAGAGCCGCACGCTCATGACGACGCCCAGCCCGCCCATGTGCCTCGCGTCCGGGCGGACGCACCCCTTCACCCTGGTCGGCTGCGCGGACGGCAGCCTGTGGGCCATCAACCCGCTGCGCATCCTGCTCAAGGACCGCGGCGACCCCATCTACAAGCTCAAGGTCCTGCAGCACGAGTTCCGGCCCGCGGCCAAGCTCGGCGGCGGCGTGCCGCTGCCGCTGCTGCAGCCGGGCGAGGAGGCCGTCCGCGGCGCAGCGAGGATCCTGCAGGGCTTCCTGCCCGAGATGAACAGCAACCCGCGCGCCGAGTACGTGAGGGAGCAGAACAAGAAGAGGAACGAGGCGAACAGGAGGAAGTCCAAGGGCAAGGGGAAGAAGAAGGCGCTCGATGACGGTGATATGGATATCGATGACGAGGATGACTTGCTGACGAAGGGGGAGGGCAAGGCGCTGTCGAAGCTGCTGGATGAGACCAGAGCCGTTGTCCACGACGCAAGGACGAGAGTCGTGGTGGCAGCGTGGAATCCCAATGTCGAGTGTGGTTGGTGGGCGGCCGCCGCGATGGGGTCGGGGCTGGTCAAGATCATGGATCTTGGGGTCGGAGAATAACCATGGAAAAGTCATTGAGTTGAGTCTGTGTGGGGTCTAGTCAAAAGACAGGATGTTTTCCGGTGCAAATGAGATACCCAATACGATGCGAGGACGATGCAAGGAATCTATATGTCTCTCATGTGTCTGTCTATCTGTGTATCGAATGATGCTCTAACACCTCGCTCCGAACGGTCCATGATGATAATCGAAGGCCTTGGTCATTCCGTAGAGATGTGACGCAGCAGCAAACACGATGAGAATGTGGAAGATCTGATGTGAAGAGCCCCATATATCAAAGGTCTTTGGCCAGCTCCGCTCCGGCCATCGCAGAGCGTAAAGGAAGGCTCCTGAAATATACAGCAGGCCCTGTAGGAGGACCCAGGAAAGCCCCATGCGCTCATTGAGCTCTTTGTAGCCGTATATCCTCAGGCCGTGGATAACAGGAAACACGCCGGAGACGCCCAAGCCCACAAACATCAACGCGCGGTATGGTCGCCACTCTGGTGTGCGGAAGTGCTCGAACCAAGAGACGGTGAGACATCCCAGGCCAAGTGCCCAGATCTGAGACAAGTGTCAGTAACTCCATGCGTAAGTGCGGTTGAGTATAAGCGGCATCAACAGAACAGATATTGTGCAGAACAGCAGGACATCGACATGTTGCGTGATATTTCAGTACCATGAAGGAGACTCACCAGAGCGAGGTAGACCTCCAGCAACCTGGGCAAGCAGTAGAAGCCGTAGTACATGGCGGGCATGTAGCTCCCCATAATGAGGCACACGATGCCCGTGTAGTCGAGCTTGTTGCCCCACTTGGCCACGTCGGGCGAGTGGTTGCAGATGGCGTGGTAGGTCGCGCTCATCCCGAGACACAAGAAGGCGCCCGCGAAGAAACACCCAAAGACCAGCCAGTCCTCCCAGGTGGCGGTGGCATAGCGCGGCGCGATGATGGCCTCGTAGAACGAGTAGGCGACGGCGCCTAGGGCTGAGAAGATTATGGCGCCGAGGAGATGCGTCCAGACGTTGACGGTTTCGTCTGCCGCAGGTCAGTAGAGGACTTGTGATGAAGTTTCCCGTAGAGTCTTGAGGACCCTGAGAGCTGGGCGTCGGGCATGGCTATGTCCATAGTCTACATACTGTGGATAGAGAAGATGCTGCCAAAGGACAAGAGGTAGCTGTTGCTGGTGGGCCGGTAGCCGGTGTGGATGAAGGCGTTGTCTTTGCGCCAGTCGGGAAGCTCATCCCAAGCCCAGAGCACCGTGTCTTCTATCTTGCCTTCCACATTCTTGACTTTGTCCAGGAGGGTGTTGGAGTCGCTAGAGCTTGGAGAATCATGCCGGCGCCGGCGCACATTGGCTTCGCCGGTGTTGACCGTCATCTCGAAGATGTAATGGATGTTGTGGGAGTCCGTGTTCTGTGCCGCTTGGGGGCTACTGTTGACAGAAATAGAGGCTAGATTGCCTCGTCTTACATATCAATATGGAAATTCGGGTGGTGCCATATGGTCTTACGTTTATCTTTTTTGTTGATTGTTGGGATTTGGCACTTGCACATGCCGGGTTCATTCAACTCCATCATGCCTTCCGAGGTCAACAACTTGGATGACTGGATCAAGCTACCGAGGTGGATTGGCAGACACGTAAGAGGATTGGCACTGTGTGTGCTCTGCCAGAGTCAATCCCCAGGCCCTATCGTGGGCGCTAAGATTTCGATAAGCGCTGCTAGCAGTTGGCTGATGACAGTAAAGACACTGTGCACACACACGTTGGACCCTGAAGATCGTACAACAGCGGGTCTCGATACACTTTTTTTCGGTGGACCGCTGTGAGGCAGCTCTGGTCTTCATGTGAGAAGCCGGGAAGATTATCATCATGGGGCATAATGTCTGGTTGTGAACGTGGAAGTGGTGGCCTTGTTGGGGGCCCGAACGAGGTCACTGACAGCGGCGAGAGGGTCAGAAAGGCCGCACCTCCTACTCCGACACCCCAGCGCGAAGGGTTCGTGCGTATGAGACTCGTTGGTGAATAAACTGTTGCTCGAAGCAGAACCGATATAATTTCAGTTCAGAGGGCGGCGCTCTTGCTGTAGATCCACCTGCCAAAGATATCCCCCGCTATGCTTCCCAAAATCCTACCTGACGTCCTTGTTGTGTGCTCGTCATGTGCTCGTCATGAGCGCGTCTCGTTCCTAGGTCTCGTAGACCGTATTAATGCCCTGATGCGACGAGTGTCTTATTTCTTCCCACTCTTTTTAATGCCTTGTCCTCCGATACTAAGAGGGCCCTTGCCGCCGGCCTTTGCGGCCATTTCCTTTCTCGCCTTCTCCTCTGGATCATCCATCGCGTCAGTGACCATGGTCGTTGAAGATTGGAGAAACAGGGAGAGGAACAATCGGGGGTACCGAAATAAACGTACCGGCCCTTTTCTTCTCTTGGAAGGCCAAATCGTCTTCGTCGAGCTCCTTGTTCGCCTTCTTGGCCGCCTTGAGAGGCTTGGCCTTTCCGCCTGTGTCTGGATGTCAGCAAACATTCCACGAGAGTCTGCGGACTAGTGATCCGAAGTATGCGAACCTTGTCTGTCGGCGCCGCCCATCTTGCTTGACTGGCTGCGGAGGTTTTAAAAGAGGATCGAAATATGCGGGCAGGCGGGCGCGCGTGAGGCTTGGATGTCTTGTCAGGAAGGCGGTTGACGAGTGCTGACGAGGAAGAGAACAGTGAGCGAGGGGCGGTGTCTTTGAGTTCTAGATCCCCCACGCGGGTTGGGAGCAGTGCCCAAGTGGGCTCTAGGACCCCGGTCGCACTTGGGATTCCACTTCCTATCGATAAGGCGGGCGGATCCGACTGACTCAGCCAAACGACGTCCTTGCCTTGCTTGGACCTGTTCGTCGATACCTAGCCTAATTGAACGGATGATGATGCTGCCGTCTTGAACAAACTTGCCTTCCTGACTCGACAATAACCTATCAACGACGCTCGCGCCATAGCTACTCTTCCTGCTCCAGCAAACAGCGATCGCTCCGGACCATGTCCTGAGTCTACGAAGAGTTGACAGGATTGATCCGGTTGGCCTCTATTTCCTGCTTGCTGCTAAGAGATTACATCAAATTTGACTGACACGTGCTTTTTTGTCTCGCGACAAAGCTAGAGGATCAACCTCGTCTCTTCGGCAACATCTCAGAGAGTTTGACGCCCGGTCGTACTCCATTCGACACCATGTCTAGCTCCGACGAAGGCGAGATCAGGGAAAACGGAGTTGAGGTTTCCAAGGCAACTTCACTGCCTCAGACTAAGAGAAACGGTGTTGACCGTCAGGACAGAAGCCAACTCAGCAACACCCGCTCTCCCGAGCAAGGCGACTATCGGTCTCGATATCCCCGTTCACCCCGTGGCTACAAGCGATCCCGCGACGATGACCGCGACACATACCACAGAGGGGGCAGAGGTGGCTCCGACCCGCGACACTTCAGGGTTCACTACGAGGATGGGCCACAACCACAAAGCCGACATGCGTACGAGGATCTAGACCGTCCAGCCTCTCGGGGACGCTATGAGAGCGCGGACCGTCCATCCGGTCACCGCCAATACGACTCAAGAGATCGTCCGTCCGGCGCGTCTCGATACGACAACCGCGATCGCGATTATGGGCGGGCTGACAAGCGACCCCGCACTCGCAGTCCATCTCCCTACAGACACAGCCGTGGCGACGGAAGGGACAGGCATCAGAGAGGCAAATGGGATGCTGACGGCCCCGGCCGGAATCGTCTAGGCGAGCAGATTGAAAATACCAGGAACGGTGCACAAACTGCTAAGCAAGTACGGGATGACACCGCATCCAAGCGGTCCCCTGAGGCTGGAGCCAAATCTGTTTCCAAAGAAGTTGCTAAATTTGATCAAGGTGCTACGGATGAGCGCATGGCTGAGGGCACCTCGCATCTGCACATAAAGTACAGCACCACCCCCCTCCAAGCTGCGGGAGCAGCAGCTAATGCCAAGCAGAGACTCTCCAAATGCCGCCAAGGAGTCGAGACCAGAGCCAGACGAAGACTGGGATGCACCAACCCCTCTCGACGAAGAAGCCGAAATCGAGCGGCGAAGACGTCGCCGGGAAGCGCTCCTAAGAAAGTCTCGCGCCTCGACCCCTTTGCTTGTCCAGGCTGTCCAGGCTAACAAACATGACCACACTGTCGAAACTCCTTCAGAGGCGGCCACGCCACAGAAGACTCCCAGGACTCCTGCATCTGGTAAGTCAAAACCAAAGACGGCATTGTTGCAACCCGCTAACAAGGTAGGCGCGGCTTCGCCTGCCGGGCGCACTCAGGGTAGCCTGTCTCCAGAGGCTCTCGCCGTCGCAAATGACCGAGAGCTGATCAACACTCATGGAGATGTCAAGGCTACCGAAGAAGATGGACCGTCGGCAGCAGACTACGATCCGACTATCGATATGTGGGAAGACGAGCGCCGAGATGAGATGCGCAACGGGAACATCGGTCTGCATGGCGAGGGCCGCCGCGAGTCTGTGGATGCGTCAGGCAAGGATGAGCCAATGAATACGACGGAAGCTGAGAACGAAGATGACGATGACTTTGACATGTTTGCAGAAGACTTCGACGAGGAGAAGCTCGCTGCGCCGAAGTCTGCGCCGAAAGCCAAGGCTCCTACCGAAGACCCTATCGCTTTGCAAGGAGGCAAAGGGGGCGGCATCCTCGAGGACGACGACAAGGACGGTTATTACAAGATACGGCCAAGCGAGATCTTGAACGGCCGGTACCAGGTTCAGTCAGGTCTCGGAAAGGGTATGTTCTCTGGTGTCGCCAGGGCCGTTGACATCACAACCAAGAAATTGGTTGCCATCAAAATTATGAGGAACAACGATGCGTTGAAGAAGGGTGGCTTCACCGAGATTGCCATCCTTCAGAAGCTTAACTCGGCTGATCCAGAGAACAAGAAGCACATTGTCAAGTTCGAGCGCTCGTTCGAGCACAAGGGCCATCTGTGCATGGCCTTTGAGAACCTCAGCTTGAACCTGAGAGAGGTTCTGAAGAAGTTCGGCAACAACGTCGGCATCAACCTCCACGCGACGAAGGCATATGCCTATCAGACTTTCTTGGCATTAGCACACATGCGCAAATGCAGCATCATTCACGCGGATTTGAAGCCTGACAACATTCTGGTAAACCTACAATCCATAATGACTTCAGATATCGAGGCACAAGACTTACAAGGTGACAGGTCAACGAGCAGCGCAACATCCTCAAAATTTGCGACTTGGGCACGGCCATCGATCGAACTGACGCAGCGACAGCACACAATGAGATCACTCCCTACCTCGTCAGTAGATTCTACCGGGCTCCCGAGATTATTCTTGGAATGCCAAATGACTATGCCATCGACATGTGGTCCATCGGCTGCACACTGTACGAGCTCTACACGGGCAAGATTCTATTTACGGGTGATAGCAACAATCAGATGCTGCGTGCCATCATCGAGATCAGGGGCAAAATGAGCGCCAAGCTCTATCGCCGGGGTCAACTCTGGCAGATGCACTTTGACGACATGGGAAACTTTGTCAGTCAGGAGAGGGATAAGGTCTTGGGAAAGGTGCGCTACAATTTTCTTTCCGTCTCTCGTCTTTTTGGGCACACCCCTCGTCACCTGCACTACGACAGCATGAAGCACGGTCATGCATAATTGCTTGGTCGTGGAGCCACGGTATATTTGGGAGTGTCTGCCACACTGCGGTCGTTGCTGTCTGAGTCGTGTTAAGCGCTGCTGCGGTGCGATTCCACGCACGCTGGCGACCCACTCGCAGGCTGAGCAAACTATCAAGGTTATGCAGGGCCATCACTCTTACCCTTCCTCCTCCCGCAAGTGCGGGTCGCCAGATGGTAGGCCAGCGTTGCGACCTGCGGTCCGACGTCGCCAAGGGGCAGACATGTCCTGGCCTGCAGAGGCCAGCGTAGCCGCTGGGCCACCAAATCGCAGCCCCGGCTGTCCCGGTGACGACTGCCTCCGCTTCCCGCCACAATGACTAGCCATCCTTCGCGGCAGCGACCCGCTGGCGGCCCTCGGAGCTTATGCATGTGACTTGCATCCTTCATGCCATCCCCATCCATCCTTCAAGATCCTGTATCACTTGGCAAAATGTAGTCTGAGCTGAGAGCTAACCTCATTCTTCTGGGCACCAACAGACCAATATCAGAATCCTGAATGTGGTGAAGCACACGGGACCTTCGCACACGCCTCATGGCCGCATCCAGCGGCATGGACGAGGTGGAGGCCAAGCACCTTAACTTATTTCACGATTTGTTGGACCGATGCCTCGCTCTTAACCCTGACAAGAGGATTACGCCTGCGGAAGCGCTAAAGCACCCCTTCTTTCATGAGAAGATCGGGACAAGCACGACATCGCGACGATGAACCGCGTGGGGAGGGGTGGATGGTTGCTTAGACAAGAATGAGTGGGTACATAGTGAGTACTAGAGAAACTGAGGTCGGATTCATTGGGCCAATTCCTGCCGGCCTCACGCCTGTCGATATTTGACCATCTCCGGATTCCTTTTTGGCAGTCGGAAATAGACTTTCACGTTAGATCAAGTATACAAAACGGGCATAGAATTTTTACATGTGGTCAGCAATTTCTGAGATGAAGTGCTTTACCTCTTTCAGAGTATTGACATCCGCCGCCAAGCCCCGCAGCAACCTTGAAATCAAATATATGCGGCCAGTGAAATTACGCCCGGGGAATCGTCTTGATCAGGAGGATGGTCACAGTGCCGTACCAACTTGTGGTAGTCGTCCTCGCCCGGGGTCTTCGGTCCCCGCAACCAACACAGCCTCAGGGTCTCATAGTCTTCTTGATGAAGATCGTGAAATTCAGCATCAAGCTCTCCCAACCTTCACAAATGGAGTCGCCGAAGAGGAGTACCTCTGCTGCGATCATCCTTGGCATTTGAATGTGGGCAACCGTTGACCTCTTCACTATCCACACACCTCGTTCCCTTTCCGACAAGGCACCCCAGAGGGGTTGTCCCTACCGTGCCGTCACTTGCCACTTGGCATTTTGACAACGACGGTTGTCGTCGGCCATCAACCCGTCGCACAAGCCCAGAGCAAAAGGCCAGGGGGCCAAAATATCTCATCGCCACTGGGGCGGCCCCAGAAACGAGCATGATCAATATCGATCCTGGGCGGCTGCTGCTCGTGAGGTAAGCAAGGGCAGGACGGACGGAGCGCCTACTGCATGCAGTCATTCTCGTCCGCCCACTCGCACAAATGCTGGGTGCCGGGCACACACACGCATGCAAATGCCGTGGGACCTTGGTGCTGCCGTTCGTCCACTGCAGCCGCCCGAAACATAACGAGGCTCACTGGATTGTGTGACGACCGGGCGGGAGGCCTTAATGCTGGGGGAAGAGGAGGTACACCTATCCGGTTAATATCAATGGCTGACACTGATGAAGCTCATAAGCAATGGAAGGGGGTGAGCCCCTTCTTGCCCATTGCGGCATTGTGGCGCCCCGGACCTGTCAGAAAGGTCATGTGTAGGTCTCGCTCACTCACAAGCTCCCATGGTTTCTGGGCATGCGTGCGCCTGCTTCCGGTGTAAACCAGTGATGTGAATACCGCCAGGGCAAACACCTTGTTCAGCTCCCAGAAACGTACCCCGGTGCTGCAGGTCCGACCGGTCACGAGACAGGACGATGTGCGTCTCGAGGGCACATGTCCCATATTAAGGCACAGCTGGTGATCCCCGCCGACCGAGCGGGCGACACAAGAAGACGCAAACTTGATAAACATTTACCACTCAGTCACTCCACTGCTGGCTGTCTGTCTCTGTCAGCCAAGAGGGCGCGTGCCCCTGTAGGCGAAGAGGAAGGCGGAGGCAAACAGGGCAGGTGGTGAGGGGAGCACACGTTGGCGCTAGGCGACATGTCAACTTTCTCGGGTGTCCAGATCGTCGTGGCTCTCTTTCCTGTGCGACGAGGGACGCGAGCGCCTTCCTTTCCCATAGCACATCCTTATTCATCAGATGAGGCGGGAGATCCTACCTCGGGATCCCTCGTCCCACCTGACAGGAGACGTCGATCCACCAAACGTGAGATCTGCTCTTTTCCCCTTGTGCAGCATCTATCTCGGTCGTGTAGGTGGCCACCCTGGGGGAGGGTCGCACCAGTCCATCCTGCAGCGCCGTATCGACAGATGTCCGTCCACGCCCCCAGCTGCGAGCCTGTGAGGGAGTGAGAGAGAGAGTCGGAAAAAAGCACAAGTGCCCAGGGAGGAGGAGCTGGACCAAAGCGGATGCAGCACGACCGGCACTTGTCCAACGGGGTGTGCTGCTGCGCGCGTCGACAGCCATCGTGCATGTGCGACCGGTGGCTTGTCTTTCCTGTCATCCCATCAGCTTTTGAAATGTGTGGTAGTGGTGTGTTCGTGCTCACTGGCAACTTTTCTCGGAAGGCCGCATGACGGGCCCCCAAATGTAGCCACCCAGCACGGCGCCCGTGAGCCACCAGCGATCTCAAGAAGTGATCTCGCCAGGCGCCGGGCGTCCTCCTTTTTGAGACTTGTCAGACGTGCGCCCGACAACTGCAGACGAGGCTGGGCCGTCGGTGTGCGAAGCCGCGCCTGTGATTGGACGGCCTGGCTGGAAGGGATGAGGAAGGCTGGCTCTTTTGATACAGCATGTCTTGGCCCCCAGGATTTCCGTTGGTGGATCGGTTCCTCAGTCCCCTGCACCTGCGCCAACTGCTTCTGGTCAGTGAGTCTGTGCCGCCTGGCCGCTCGCAGAGACTGGTCCTGCGAAGGATGGGAAAAGCTTCTGATAGGCCCGGTGGCAGACCACTTTGGTCACTTGATATGACCCATCTGCTGTTCTGCTCTTCCGGGTCGCCACTGGCGTGTCCCTATTTTCTGAACAGTCAGGAATGGTTGCATGCAGAAAACCACCGAGCTAAGATGTCATTAAAGTCGGTGAATGTCAGGATATCCTGACAGTGGGCGGACGAAGTTCCGCAAGCACCAGGCCCAAGGAATGCCTTCACCGTGGCTGTCTCCGTGGGTCAGGGGGTCAGCGTCACTCGGGTATCTCTTGGCGCGCACACGGTAGGATCGTGACTACATTTGGATGGAGATAGCACTTGCCATCGAGATCTGAATTGGCAGTCGCTGTTCTTTGGCTGGGCACGACTGGAGCTCTGCGGACCGTTTTCACGCTACCCAGAGGCTGTTCATGCAAGCCGTGCGCCCGCTAGCTTCCCCGACAGCGTGGATGCTCCATTGGCTTTGGTGCTAAGCTGGTCGACTACAACGGTGCTCTCGCCAGGGGCCCATTCTAGAAGGGGGGAGCATTGATAGCGTGACTCCTTCGGTCGGCCAGAAACAAAACACTATTTTTGATGGGGTCGAGATGGTGGTGTGCAGTCCTCCCGGTCCATCGAGATTGATGTAGATGAGGTGACGAAAATGAAGACGTCAGGGTGTGAGCGATCAATCTACGTACAGCATCATCCTTTTGGCGAGATCATCAACACCATCACCGCATGTACTTGGTAGTGCCCGCTGTTGCTGACCATGGAGCCCGGGTGAGACCTCCGTGCCGCTAAATTGCAGGAAGGGTGATCCTCTAGCGACGCCGCGATGATGAAAGACGAGATGGCCCAAAGTGGAAAGCAGACGAGCAGCCTTCACCTTGCCGACCATGTCTTGCGGAAGGCAGATCCTACAGGCGGCGTCGTGTAGGGCCTGTCGGTCCCTGCTGGGGCCCCCACCTGCAGGGCCCTGACATCACCGAAGGCTTTGCCTCACGTAGATGAGCCCCTACCCACGGCGGGGTGGGCCTGTCAAGAGGCTTGCGGCAGGGGGGTCACATTGACTGGATGAGGACACAGATTGCGCACGGTGGCCTCCTGGATCCGTTCGCCAGATTCGAAAGATGAGGTCCCCCCGGCGAGGGAGGAGATCTCTGGGATGAATCCTCCCATCGTCCGATGCAGTGATAGTCATGATTGTCAGACGCCGCCGCTGCTCCTGAGACGCCGCCTCGCTGCGGGAGCAGATATTTGTGGGCACCAGGCAAGACCTGGGGCAACGCGGAGCCTTTTTCCTCTGATGTTAATGCATTGTCGCTCACCGCTCTCGTCCCAAATGATTCGAGGAAAAGGCTGAAGATGGCGCCAGCTTGCAAGACGTAAGCGGCGCGCATGAATTGGGGGGATCTTGTGGTCATCAAGGGTTTGTTTCAAGGTCAGGCGTGCGGACCTCAGTACGACGGAACGATACGCCCGAAGGACACCCACCTCCGAGGTATGCCTTTCTAGAAACACATCCCGAACATCTGGAATATCGCGAATAGATTGCCAGTTGAGCGACCGACGCGAAGCCTTGAGACGAGCCAATGGCGAGAACGATCGGCCGAAGCGCGGCTTATAAGGGACACGACGAATTAGGGTTTCGGTGAACGTAGCACATATCAATTTACTTCGGTGTTGTGGCAAAGGGCGGGAGCTCCGGGGGGCTAGATACGAGTATAGTGCGCAGTGAGGCTTCACGGTATTGTTAGACCGTGATGTCGTAGTTGACAGCTTCGGCCAAGCTGGACCAAAAAAGGCCACAGAGAGGTCTCCGTTGCCACACCATGTGCTCCGACAGGACGGTTGGCGTTTGGGGAACGGGACGGCATGACGCAGCGGTCCTGGGCCCGGACTCGCCAAGGCGGGCACCACTGCACGAAGCGGCTCTCCAGAGCGGTGGGCTGTCCTGGCCGTACGACGAGGACAGCATGACAGCAGGATCTTCCAAAGGGTCCCGCCAGATCTGGGCAAGCAGCGGGAGTTGCGAGACACCTTGTCGCAGTTTGACACGGCATGCACGGGTGGTCCTTCGGGTGAGCTTTAGCCCTTGACAGCAAGTTCAGATGAAGCACCAGAGCACGAGTACGCGCCTCATCCCATCGACCCTTGCCCGGTCGGTGGCTGATGATCGCTTGGTGATCTGTGGGTTATGGAACCGGTCCAGCGTCGCGAAACCGTGAATCCCCGACGTCCTGACGGCCAAGCAATCGAACTGAAGATCAGACTCTCCCCAATCTACTGCAGGCTACGCAGTCCAGGCTAGGCTGTCGTCTTGCAGGCCCTGTTGGACGTGCGTATCAAGGGTGCTGGGGTGGATTTGTCTGTGGAGAAACGAGCCGGGACTTCCTTGCCGTCCGAAGAGTGTCCCATATTTCGAACATAGTATCGTTGTCCTGGAGTTGCGAGATCCGGCCGTCCAGGTCGGACATGGCTCGTGTTGTTGGACAGGACTGGACGTGGCAAGGATTCGGATGAAGCCCCAAGGGATCTTCGGTGTGCGTGAGTCTTGAGATGCCAATGCCGTGGATGTAAACCTTGGAGATCTGGGAGCACGTCTCACCATGGACCATGCCGCAGTGGCGACGATGAGAGATACTCCGGCAGCGGCTGCAACCGCTGCTGAAAATAGCACCGCAGCCAACAGCAGCACATTGCACAGTCTGGGGTCAGCATGTGCTGGTGATGGTGCTGGGCGGCCTGCACGCGGGGGCTGGGGCTGGATGCTTGGATGCTCGGATGGTTCATACGACGTTTACCGTATCACTCGCTCGCCACATGTTTTGCAAGTGGCACAGGCGTCAAGATATTGGATGACCGACCCCGACCGTGAGCAGCCTTCTGCATTGCAAACAAGGCCGCGCTCCCTTGGCCTGCACAGCCGCTCGAAAGGAGATGAGGTTTGGACCCAGACGAGGCGTGATTGTTGTCCGAACGTAGCGAAGCGCTCACCAACCTCTGAGGTTGATGATGGAGCCAGGGTCCAGTGGCCATTGGCCAATATCCCATGTCGTGGTTTCAGATTGGCAATTGACTCTGCTGGACACGCACTGAGCACATGGTATGCAGGCGCAGGTCAGCGGGATGGATACAGTTCAGCTGGCGCCAGCAGCTAGCTTACTGTAACTGTGGTTCGCCGCAGAAGACTGGCAGGGGTTGCAAGATTGGATTTATCCTCCGCAATGTGAACGAGTGGCACGTTGAGTTCTAGAACGGCTGTTAGCTGCGCTGGCCCATTGGAGCCCATTGGAGCTTGATGACGCCGGGGTGGGACCTGCAATTGGCGCTCGGTGGAGACGCAGACATGGCTACTACTGTACTGTACGTACTCATTATAGACAGACAATCGAGGCTTTCGGAAAGTCGCTCATCACGAACATCATACTGCCCGATTGCAGGGGATCGTCTGAGTCGATGGCTTCTAATTGCAGATCGGGATATTACACTGTCACAGTACGCACGCTAGCGACTGATAGGCTCGAAGGGCATGCAGAACGTGGGAGTGGACCCCAGGGACGGCCAAACTGGGGGCGTGCGAAGACTTGGAAGGTTCCAATCGAAAGAATGCTTTTCCCAAGGAAGGCATCGCGGCCGAAATTGCTGAGCCAACATTTATTCCTGGGGTGTACACAGTACTGCACGTTTGCTGCCGTCACAAGATGCTGGGAAAGAGGTACCCTGGTGCCCCTCCCTCGCTCCTGATGACTAAGGAGCCAACTGTGCACTATCATGTCAGCGTGCGCTCTGGCCTTCTCTCGCGTTAGTGCACGTACTGCTGCTGCCCAGCTAACGACACATTCAGCCCGGGCGGGAGAAACCTATCCCCTTCGCCGTCACCGTGGGCAGCATAGCATCATCCATCATCGCAGGAGCACCCCAGCCTCAGTCCCGAGTCTCGCGCCTCCCGCATGTGCAGCACTGACTCAACATACTGTGGCCAGTAGCCTTGGACTCAAACTTGTCCAAACCTTCGTCAGGAAACATTCCGGGCCAAGCGTGCTGGCATCAAGGCGGTCCTGCGACGCCTGCCAATGCATGCGACCCTCCCACAGATTGCAGATGCAACGCTGACTGGGTCCACCACCCCGCCGCCCCCGCCGCCGCCCTGTTCCTGCCAGTGACGACGACTAGGTTTGGACAGGGGGGGCGGGGACGGGGAGGGAAGGAGACAGCAGAGCCGGCAGAGAATAAGCACAAAGAGCGTCGAAATGCTGACAGACTGACAGGACCGACCGGCTACTGTGGCTACTGTGGCAGTCAGAGCAGGGCACGTCCAGTAGCATCCAGTAGGGTCGGGGGCCGCTGGCCACGCAGTCGACCTGCAGGCCTCTACTGCGGCGCCAACAAATCCGAACCATCCATCTCGTCCATCCTTCGTTCTATTGACTCACGGCCCTGCTCGCCCTGGCCCTGGCCCCAATCGATCGAATGGCACGCCGCCACCGGTCCCACTCACACCTTTGTGCCCATTCCGTGATCGACACGAGGCGGCCAAACCGCCCAGACTGGGGACTGGAGGCTGGTACTGTCCCATGTACTGTCCTGGCCGCGCTGGATTGGCTGCCGGCTGTCTGCGTGGTGTGGGCAGGGACCCACCCAAGGTCAACAACCCGCCGGGCCTGTCAAATTACGATGCGCATGATTGATTTGGCACGAGAGCCTGGAGCCACCCTCACTCGAAACTCTTGTGCAGGGGGGAGGGGTGGGGGTGCTGGGGGGGAGGCAACGCAGTGCTGAGCAAGGACGGCAAGGACGGGGGCCCAGACTGACCAGGCAGCCAGGGGGGCCTCCACACGCAGCAGACACACGGCAGACACACAACAGACACCTGGGCAGCCTCATTTCTTCTCGTCGCCCCTCGGCAAGCTGCGGCCCTAGCAAATCCCTGGGGATCCTGTGCCATCACGAGGCTTCCCTCACGAACATGGCTGCATGACAATGCGCCGTCAATAAACTGACCCAGCCTTTGATTCGCCCCGTTCCACCCAATCGTGGCTCGGCCGTCTGGACGACCTATCGTGTGTTTTTCGTCTCCCCAGGACACTACCACGGTACCACGCACACCTGGCACACAGGCACACACACCGTTGAGGGCTAAGGCGCACAGGGCAGCTTTGCCACCGAGGACATGCAGTCGCGCCTTCAACGTGCGCCCGCCAGCAGCATCCCAGCGGCTCTCTGATGGTATGCACGATCAAGATTGCGAGCTGCTAGCCTGGCGAATAATGTGCGAGTCGGCTCTAGAGGACCGGCTTGTCTGCTTGTCAAGTTGACTATCAAGCCGCGCCTTTGTTGTTGTTGTTGTTCCGTACGCTGATGCCAGCCCAAACGACAGTCCGTGCTCCGCAAGGGCCAAGTTGCCGTGTTCTACATGCCTCACAATTTGGCACCCGGCTGCCACACAATCAGCAGCTTCACGTGTGTCGCATTGGCATGCTATGTAGGTCATTCCGATATGCGCATCGGGGTCTGACATTACAGAAACATCGCCATCCCGCGGGTTGTCTCATTGGCTCTGGAAACCCACCAGTCTTAGACCTCTCTATCTCGCACATCACCTTTGCCCTACAGATACCGCGTCATCTTGTCTTCAAGCGCAAGACTCCACAGGGGCGTGGGCAGTAAGATGCCCACGGACAGCACCCAGGTGGCCAATCAAAGTGAGGCGAGGTGGTCTGGGCAGTTCTCATCTGAACTCTAGCAAAACCAATAGCACGACAGCCACATAGACCGGAACACCACACAGATAGTACGCTGTCACTGCCAGCGAGCAAGCATTGCTTTTAGTCTCACGGCACGAGGAAACTTCTGCAGCAGCACAAGCACTGCATCGCCTCTTGTTTGGCGCGCATGCCCAAAAGCGACCAAGCGGCTGGGACGGGTCAGTGGTGTGAACAAACACTCGCCATCTTCACGGCATGTATTACTCACTCGTCCTGCTTGCTTAAAGTGCAGGAAAGACTCATACCGTGACAGCTTGCCACCGAAGCGTCTCGCCGCCGCTGTCGCTATCTCCTCCAGGCTGCTGGGCATATGTCGCAACAACGCGTTCGCCAGTTGGAAGCCATAACACGGGAAGAGAGGAGGCCAGCACACAGAAGGGCCACGCTAACTCTGCCGGGCCCTGTGCGTTTACTAAAGGGGCACAGGGGTCAGAGGGGGTGCCCAATTTTTCTGTATGCACCCACCCCCCAAAAAGGCGTGTCGCTAGCTCAGTGTAACGCTGCCTACATCACCACCATTCCGCGGCCCACACAGGAATAGAAGCCAAGGCGGACGATCCCCTGCCTGGTCTCGACCAGGTTGTGCCCTGCTGCGGTCTCTTGGGTTCTGGTATTGGTACTGTGCCGCAAGGGTGCACCAGGTTCATCTCGAGACGAGCTGGGGCTTGACAGTAGGCTCAGACGGATATCTATCGCGTCAGCCCTCTTCGTACGGCTGCATACCATATCCTCTCTCTGCACCACCTCCAAGCCTCACAACATTCTTCATCTCGCCTCACCTTCGAACCACTCTCGCTCCTCCATCAACGAACCGAGGATTTGGATATTCGCCCTTCCGTGCACTTTTGGGAACCAACTATTTCGACCGACCTGTTCATCCTGTACGGAGTACTGCCGCTCTCGAGTGTCGTTGACTTCGACGTCATCTTTGTTTGTTCCGGCACAACCACAGGGACGGCCAGGACCTCCTCAAAAGCCGACATAGTATCAGGACAAAAGTCTACCGCTGTCCACATTTTGGATTTTCGAACCTCACTTGGATTGATGCCGCCTGTCGACACCTAATTTTCTTTTTGCTCTCTTGGTCTTTCCTGGACTGCCCCATTCGCAAGCCAGAAGGGATTATTTCCAGGACTTCGGACCCACTCCGCCGCTTTATCATGTGTCATGTCGCAGCACCAGCTTTCAACCATCTTCCTTCTCCTCCTTTGAGTCCACTTGGGTTTGGCCAGAATTACACGATCGCCTCGTCAGGTGCTCCAGGTCCTTTTCGTCTCCCCCCGTCCCCTCCCCAGTCACCGGCTCCAGCTCTGCCTAGATATGTCCCAGTCGCCCCTGAGGACAGGTTAGGAAGTTGCCTGGCGGGCTCGCTACGGCTGGACGGGATCCTCGGCACTGGTGCCTATGGAGTCGTCTACTCGGCCGTCGATATTTTCACCAATGTTCGTTATGCCGTGAAGACGCTCAGCAAGTTCAATGCCGATGGAACGCCCCTGGATCAACGACAAATGGCTTTCCAGACCAGGGAGATCCGTTTGCACTGGGAGGCTTCCGCCCATCGGAATGTCGTGTCCATGTTGAAGATTATCGACGGTTCCGACTGCATCTTTGTCATTTTGGAGTACTGCCCTGAAGGTGATCTTTTCTACAATATCACAGAATGCGGGCAGTACGTCGGTAAGGATGACTTGGCCAAGCGGATTTTCCTTCAGATCCTGGATGCTGTAGAATTCTGCCACAGCCGGGGGATTTACCATCGGGACCTGAAGCCGGAGAACGTCCTCGTCAAAGACCAAGGGGAGACCGTGAAGCTCGCCGACTTCGGCCTGGCCACCTCATCTGAACGATCCGACGACTATGGTTGTGGTTCGACCTTCTACATGTCACCAGGTAAGCTTTGTCGCGGGCCCAGCCAGTGATCTCGCCGATATCCCCGGTTCAGCCACTAACTATTCCCTTTTTCCCTTGTCTCTAGAATGCTTGGACCACTCATCCCGGAGGCCTTTCTACTATTGCGCCCCAAATGATGTCTGGAGCCTAGGAGTCATACTGGTGAACCTCACCTGTGGACGGAACCCATGGAAGCAAGCCTCCGTCGAGGACTCCACGTACCGGGCCTACACCCGGAGCGCAGGATTTCTCAAGACCATTCTTCCTGTGTCGGACGAACTGAACGACATCCTTGGAAGTATCTTCACCCGCGACCCAGAACAAAGGATCACGCTACCTGCGTTGAAGCAAAGGATTTTGGCCTGTTCCAGATTTACGTGCACAGAGCAGCCAGCTCTGCCGACCCCTCCGTCCTCGCCATATGTTCAGGAGAACGGCGTCACCGATGCCATGGACTACGATTACCCCCCTTCACCTGCCGAATCTAACGACGAGTACTCGGATGGGGACTCCTCAGACGATGACTCGATCGATGGCGCCTCTTCAGATGATGACTCTGTTGACGGACTCGACAACGAGGACCGCCCTGACTGCTCAGTGGAGCCGAATGTCGCTGTCTCTCCCCATGCACCCATGGCCAGCTTTGCGCCAGCCGAACCAAGAATGAACTGTGGACCACAATTCAACATCTACCATGGAGTCATGCCAGAGCCGCCACAGCCAGTACAACAACCATTACAACAGGCATCCCACGGAAACTGCGCCCCCAAGTTTGGATTCCAGTTTTGGGACATTTTCAGGCAATACGCCGCTCCGCCCGCTCAGATCCACCATTCCCTGCATTTATACCCCCAGGTTTCGTTTCCTGTACCAGGCTTTTGAGTACAAACCAAACCCATACTGGTGAAAAGGACAAGGCTTCTTCTCAGCCTGTCTGATAACTTGGCAAGGTACCCCAGGCTGGATGTATCACGCTGCTTCCATTGGATCCTACAGTCATCAACCTCTGACTTTCCTTTTCCGCCACGTTCCCGGAGTCTTACGAGTTGGCCAAACCAGGTTCGGGATGTCAACAAAATGTTAGAAAAAAACAAGGTTCGATCCTGCGGAACACAGTACCCAGGGTCTCAACCAACGATCACACAAAAGCCGGATTTCATTTTACAGCCTACTCTGTATATGACTTTAATTTATTGGGCTTGGGGGGGGGGCTTGACCCCATTCTTTTTATTCTTTTCATATGTTTCAGCACGGAGTTGGGGCTGGATTTGTGGAGGCATTATTTCCAAAAATGCCGCCGCGGTTCTGACCGCGGTCGATGATGTTGAGCTCGAAGGTCGAAAGGAACCTCGAACACGTTTTTCCCGGAGCTTTGTTTTCACCTTGGGACTTACGGCGCCTTTTTGGATCCCTTCAGGTCTGTCCAGTGCATTTGGAGGCGTGCTCAGCACGGTCATAGATTGTCTCGGGACGGCTTACAGTTTTCGATTCCGCGTTCGCTTCCTGTCACCAACATCTGGGAGGGCTGTCTGGATATTTGGCATCAAGAGGAAAATGGGAAAGATGTTATGAGAAACGGGACATTATGAGTCTAGAGATTTCGGGACCACATCCCAATCTTGTCAGCCGCTCACGCGGCTCAGTGGATATACGTTTTCACTCGCTCTCGGGAGGAGCATCCTCGCCGCGCTGCGGCGGGTTTCCTGGACGAGGCAGGGGGCACAGAGCAGCTGTGCCCCCAGTGTTCAATACAAGTACAACGTTTTGGACCAAACATTCCGTTGTCTTCGTTGTTGACGAAAACTGCGCCTATCATGATCTAATGAGAACGACTGTCAGCCGGGCATGTACACCGACCCGCGGCGACGCGGGCAGTCCCGTCATGGACGTCGAGCATCACCAATTTGGCTGGCAGCCCCAGCGGCCTCAGCTTGGTCCAGTCTGATCCATGTTCGGCCTAGAACCAGTGAGATGAACCAGAGGATG
This sequence comes from Diaporthe citri, assembly GCF_014595645.1. NCBI lineage: Eukaryota > Fungi > Ascomycota > Sordariomycetes > Diaporthales > Diaporthaceae > Diaporthe > Diaporthe citri. Next base: position 1,226,178 of record NW_025064846.1, read on the forward strand.
TTCCTTTGTTCACTTTTGCAACCAAAGTGCCGCAAAACCATCATCAGGACGAAGCGTCGTCGTCCGTCAGCCGACTACGTCGATCTGCCGGCCCTATAATAATCAATTAGACTGCCAAAATGGGGACCGGCCTCTTTTTTGGTCGAGGCCGGATGCCTGTCACACCAGATGACGGCCGCCCCAGCGAACAGGACGTCGAAGGGGCGTCGAAGCTAGCGTGGAAGCACAGCACCGACACCAGCACCACCACGTCCGTCCTTGGTGCTCGTGCAGGTGCACGCGCGACGAGAGAGAGTAAGTGTGCGTGGTGCCACCAGTCATTCTTCTCAAGCCACTCTGATCTCGGGGCGAGGCACCCACCACACCGTCCTGTCCAGGCTGTCGTGCCCATGACCCTTTCACATTTGCTGCTCTGCATAGGGCGGACCTCGACGCTCTGTTCCCTTCCTGTGAGCTGCATCGTGGGCAGCTGATTGGCCGCGCACACCCCTGCGACGCTTCGCCCTACTTTGGTGCTTTGTGCAGCATTAAAGCGTGAGACGTGCCAGGATGGACGTTGCATGACGCCCGCCCAATCCCCGACCGAGCCATCACACCCCAAGGAAACGGTGCAGCGCCCCGTTCGGCCATTTATTTTAGTGCCAACATGTCTGTGTTGTAATGTTTTCCGCCGTGGTGGTGGGAAGCGATGGGGCCCCTGGTGATCTACTATTCTTTCTTTCTTTCTTTCTTTTCTTTCTTCCACACTTTACTAGACTACTCACTGCTTATGCGAAGCTTGCCCTGTTGGCACTTGTGCACTTGTTACGTGCCAGTGCCTTCTGGTGACAATGGTGGAGCGCGAAGAGCCAGGACGATTCCTGGGCGTTCTGTCTGCAGCCTCCATCCAGCCTCCGGCTTCAGCCTGTCTTACTTCTGAACCTCTGAGTTGCTACCGGGTGCGGATCACTGCAATATCACGCTTGATGCGGGCGCTCTTCACCGGCCTGATCATCGCGTAGCATCGTGAGCACCGCCCAGGGGCCGGGCGAATTTATCTCACGTAGCATCGACAATCTGCCCGAGAAAGCTTCTGACGGCCAGGGATCTTGGGAAACATTTTAATATACGGCGGTCTACCATGCTGTCATGTTAGACCACCGTCGCCAGCGGCGCAAGACGATGCTTGCAAGCACGCAGAGCGGCGCTTTGTTAGCACGACTATTCATTTGCCTCGACGGGGCAATAATAGCCATGCTATTTGCCCTTTGCAGGCAGGCGTGTCGGCGGTTTTTTGTCTCTCTCACACGCGATGCTACTCGGCAATTTGGCTGCATTTGAACTTGCGTGTGTGAGAGACACAAACCAACTCGGGCAATGCGATGAGCCGCCAGGTTGTTCTTCCCTTCTCTTCCGAAGGGAACAGGACTACCTACCAACCGCACGGAGGAGGCACTCGGTCCAATGCAGCCAAGGTTCGACCGACACCATCGCGAAGGCCGTGCACACCGTCGTCATGCCTATCCGGGGCATCCTCCCATCACCACCAGGCCGTGACAGGAAGAGCTCGATCTCTTGCATGAAGCTTGCCGAGCCCATGAAAATCCGATGGACTGGCCACGGCGCTAGTGGCATTTGATCTCCTGTTCCTTTCCCTGCTGGGGCCTAGGTACAGTAGCGACTCTTGCCTTCTTTTTTTCTTTTTTCCCGCAGGAAACAATGGCAGCCGGCCGACCAGGTGCGGGTGGCCCGCTGCATAAGCTCCAATGCCCTCCTTGGCTGGTGGCCCTCCAGTCCGCCGCCATCTTCGTTCGCTGGCGGACAAAGACATTGACATGCTCGAGAGCCTGCATTAGCTCCCCAACCCCGGGGCTTGGACGACGTGAGCAAGCCCGCCCCCCAGCCCACGACAGCGGTGCTCCCTGCCTCTTGACTTTCGAGGGTCCAAGGGCTTCTTGGTGGTCCTGTTTCTTGTTTCAACCGAATCGGGTTGATGCTTGGCCCTGTTTCCCTCGCGAGAGAGAGAGAGAGGGACAACATGTGGGCATCTGTCTGCGCCCGAGTGTGGAACCCTGCACCATCTGGACATCTGCCCTCGCACGCCTCGGTAGTTCAGCCACCCACCTCATTGTGGAGCGAGCATGCGTGCCCCGTCTGCATGTCGCTGGATCAGTGCCACATGGGTCAAACCTGCGTTGTTTTTCTGGGGCTGGAGAGAGCGAGAGGGGGAAAAAAAAAAAGGCGTGGACAGCAAGCCGCAGTTCTTCGCTGGAGACAGTGGGCTGGTCGCCCGGGCGAACCCCCTATTGGGAGATCCAGCACTCTGGCGGTGAGTGACCTCGAGACTTCCCTCGTCGGGGGCCAAAGCCCAGACTCTTCGATGCGGCTTTGAGGGTCTACGAGATGCGTCGTCATTGGCCTATCTGGGCGGTGGGGACCCGCAGATCGTGATGGATTGCCAGTGGGCCCCCGGGGCTTGCACGCTGGGTCCTGCTGCTCGAGTCTCTTGCTCCTACCGCATACTGTTAGGTTCGACCCCTACTGTTGAAAGCCGGAGCCTGTCTGGGTGTAGAAGGACTGGACTGTGTGGGTGGTTGTGGGTTGGGGTTGACCTGTCCTCCGAAAGCTTCTGTTCGCCCCCTTTCTGGCCCGTATTCCGACGCTTTGCCCGTCGTGTATTTAGCCACTCCCTCGCCTTCACTGGCGTTCGATATACGAACGTAGGGGCGTGTGACGAGCCTGCTGGGCGTCACCGATACCAGAACCACGAACGTCTGTGGGGCCCTTCCCTTCCCTCCTCACGGCCTGATGGCCCGCCGGCGGCGACCATGCACTGCACCCGCCGGGGGGCCCGCCCGCGAGAAGCATACCCAGCCAGGCTGTCGCGGCGGTCGGGCAGTCCAGTACTGCACGTCTGTAGATGCGCCTATCCACAAAGGCGAATGGTTTCAGGCCCTACTGCGTACCAAAAGTACGGGCGGCTCCCCGGCGTCTCGCGCCATCTTTAGAACAATATTGAATACCACCAGTAGGGCATTTGTCAGTAGACTCCGCGCCGGTGGACCGACTGCCACAAAGCCCTTGTCCACACCCGAAAGTGGACGGACGGGGTCGTTCACAGGCGATGGACCAGCGGCATTTCACTGCTCAGCGCGGCTGCCTGGGGGCTCTAAGACTCTCGTGCTTTCGAAGATAGTCACTTCGGCTCAGATATCAACCGCCGCCATCACCATGTTCCCATAAACTAAGGTTTGTTGAGTCTCAATGGCCCACCAGCAATGACACGCAGAGTCGTGTGAAGTCTCGGGACATGTTTCAGCGAGTGGCGCCACGATGCTTGCCCCGTAGAGGCATTTCTTTGCTTGGGTTGCTCGTAGCTCGCAAAGCCGCTGGCTTATCGGGGCGCGGTCGCATTGCTTGACACAGCCGGGTCTTCGATGCGGGCAGAGCTCCTAGTGCTCCTCGCGATGTATACGTAGTGCTTGTCTGGGGGGGCAAGGAAACCTTCACTGTGGTGAAAGCCGACTCGTCAACTCTACATCACTCATGCACAAGATCGACACTTGATAGTCTCTCACATCCTGAGCTCGCCGATGGGGAACAAAGCTCACCTGATCCCACCGCGATGCAGGGCGTTGACAGCAGAGGGACGATGCCACCGTCGTTCCGAGTCCTTGTCATGCTCTTGCATGGTAACGTCGGTGAAAGCGGGGATTGCTGGCACTCCTGAGCCTGTGCATATAGTAACGTCAGTGCTCTGCCTCCTGCAGGCCGAAGCGCAAAGCCGGGAAGTGCCAGCGAGTCTCCATCTCACGATTGCAGGATGGTGACGTTGCATGTTCAGCTGCCATGATGGCTGCTCGGGCTTTTGCGTGGCCGGGGCCGGTAAGGGAGTTATTGGGGACCGGGAAGCCTTTGGGAATGTTCATTGACGTGGATGGATCTCCACCTATCATGAGTGTATTGCGTGCGAGTTACCATCGACTGGCACTCAGTACGCGATCATGTTTACTGGCAGATAATTCTCAGTCTTGCGTGCGTATCCGGAGTGCGTGTATGTTCATTCCATGCCTACGTATGTCGGTAGATGAGGCCTCCCGTGAATGGCGTTTCGCCACTCAGCGATCTTCCAATTTCTTGAACTACTGAATCAATCTGTAGTAAATAGTGCTCGAGGCTGAAGAGTTGCATCGGTCTGAAATCTGTGTCGTCAGAAAGCGGTCGCCTGGTACGGGCGGGAACCAATTAAGCGCATCTAAGCGCCCTTGTGTTTTCCTGGAGTCAGCCTCGTGTGGTCTAGACAATGAGGCTCGGGTTTTAACTAGACCCAGGCCGGGCGTTCTCTTGCGGTATACTGGTCAGTCGACCATAAAGGTTCTCACCTGAAAGGGCTCCTTAGTTGTGTCCCTGGCTAGATAAGCATGAATCCACGCCAAGAGGGTATGCGCGAATCTATTTCCCCTCCGTAGCTAAGTAGATGACTCTCGCCGATGATGACTTCATGTAGCCCAAGGCCCGGCCCGCCACCGTCCAAAATCCTTAGGCGCAGACAAGTCACACGCCATCAGAGATCGCGTTTGAATTTCGTTAACACGCGTGCCTAGAGTCTGATAGCACGTCTGTTATAATAGCTCTTTGTCATTCCAGCTGTCTGAAAGCCTCGGGCCGAGCTCATCGAAGATCGCAGTACAATCTGTAAGGCACTCACGAGTCTGTTGTTTGGATGGTGGAAAATGCCAGTCGATGCAGGTTCAGTCCCAGGAATTTCATTTTGGTACGCGGGCTTGAGAGTTGGAGAATACAGCTTGTCAGGCAAGTACATATGTTGACCGCGCGGACGAGAAGTGTATAGACCTTTTTGGCCAGAGTAGCACTCATCTATATGATTTCAGAACGACCATCTATAGAATGGCAAGAAAAGGATGGAACAATTTCTGTCTCTATCTACATTCCAGGGCCGACACTATTACAATACTCAGAGCTGTGAGCAAGTTTTAGGTGCATTTTCCGGTAGGTAAGGCCCTAAAGAAAAATGTACCCGGAACCGGCCGCATTAACTGGCCTGCGTGTAACTGGCTGTGCCTATAGATGGTCTGGCACGTGACCAGGTCCATGTATATATTGGCTGTCAGAATATATAAACTCTCTAAGCTGCACACTGGCAGCGCTTTTTATTTCTTACAGGTTATGAGCCCGAATAGCTTATTGGGAAGAGCGGCAAACTCTAATTGATTAATAATACGGAGGTTTTTACCTGGCCTAGCCACCCAGGGTTTTTACTCCAATACTAAGATCATATGAGGTTATGCGTTTAAGTCCCTGAGCAATCAATAATTCTAACCTAATAATTATAAACCCAGTGTACAGCTTAAGGGGGGATGTCAGAATATATAAACTCTCTAAGCTGCACACTGGCAGCGCTTTTTATTTCTTACATTGGCTGGGAGGTTTATACAGGCTTGTAGCTTCCTTCCTTCTCTCTTCTTCCACATCAGTTCAATTTGACAATCTGAAGCTACTGCCCGTCACACTCATTGCCCTCACCGTCTGTGTTGCAGCCCCTTACACGTAGCCCCTCTGACTTCCTCCCGTTCTGGAAACCCGATACGCAATATGAATACACTGTTTACCCACTGAATGCTTCACCAATAGGGATACGCATAATACTTAGCAGATACTCAGTTATAGGCATCACTTGACCTAGCTAATCCAATATCCTGTCATATCCAACCGACTGCAAGACTCTATTCTAGGAAGAATGTCAACCAATTGGGCCGGTCTGCATGGCGACTTCCAAGTTGTTCAACATGGGGTTCATCTGCTGGTCAAGCCTGATCTTTTGATTCAGCTTTTTGAGCTTGTCCGGCGTGAGCTCTCCAACAGGATCGGGATCCAGCCTTGCATTGGGGCTCTTGTCGAGACCTCTTTTGACCAACAGTCTATTAAAGTACCGTTTGTCGTTCAATCCAGGACCTTCAACAACTCCCAGTTCAATAAACTGGGTTAGTCCTCTGACGGTCGCACTGTATTGCCTAAGACCTGCAGCAGATTGAAGCTTGAGAGAAGCTTTCACAAAACTCACTGCAAGCTCGACCCATGAGAATACATCGTTCACTGATGTACTAGCTGCGCCACGTCGGAATTCCACGGTGCTATACTTCTGTATAGCCTGGAAGTTCCAACCATAGTACTTTGAGCCATCTGGGTTCATGAGGTCAACGATTTCCCTGACAGTGGTGCATCTTTCGAGGACCGTGATGGATTCCTGTCTGGAAAGCCTCTGGTAGCCAAAGTTCTTGTTGTCGATCCAGTTGCTGCGGGCATACTCGTTTTTCCTTCTTTCGGGAGGCACGAGAGCCTCAAAGGCGGGTTCAAAATGAATGACAGCTTGTGCTAGCTTCTTTAATTGCTCAGCTGTGTACCCTTCCGCCTTAGATACGTGAACATGGGTGCTGCATTTCGCATTGGCCGAGACTCTGTAGTCGGAAACAAGGAAGCTCCACAGAGTTTGAACGTGCTGCCTCCAGGCTGAATTCTTTTGAAACCTTAGAATTGGCGATATGACTTCCATCCCCCCTTTTCAAATATTAGCAAAAGCTCTTCTGAAAAGATTACCATTGCCTGCACCGTACGAGTAGAGAATTGACGTATACGGAAAGAACTTCGTCTTACATGGTGCGGATTGCGTCTCAACAGTTGGGTCATGTACCAGACGCCAAGTCATGTGAGTCTCTTTACCCAGGTTGTTCAGATTCTCGATGAGACTCTCCATGCTTGGCCCAACTCCCTTTGAGATTTCGTCTCGCCTATTATATTCTCTGCTCATGTTTCTCGCGAACAGCTTGCGAGTTTCGGACTCAGGACGTAGCTCACGCGCCTGAATGAGGAACTCTGTCTCGATACCAATGCCGAGACTCTCGGAGGATATAGAAGGGGTCCACGAGGAGCTTGAAGGCTGTGAAGCCGCGGGAAGTGGAGGTCGGGGTGCGCCGGGCACTTGGGGAGGAGGAGGAGGAGGAGGAGGAACGTTACCGCGACCTGCGCCCATGTTGCACAAGATTCAAATTGATAGAGAGAGGTAAATAGAAGATGATTCCAAATTCGGTGATAGCAGGAAGCTAACAAATAGGAAAGAGTCAAGAGAACTTTGTCATTACAGTACGAGAGATTGCAAATATATCGCTGTGATCAATAGACGCCTTTCTGGGCCGAGTAGGATTGTATTGATGTATAGTTCTAGAGATTATTGAAGAACCAGAGAAGCAGCCAGCATCCCTTTTTAAGTCTTGCTCCTCACCACGCAGCACTTCTCAAACCTTCATTGTTGGCCCATTCAGGAATAGATGGCCAACGACCCGGTCGACACCTGGCCCTCGAAATGGCCGTTCTAAGTCTGTCATGGCGGTTGCAGCGGGCAGGTCACCTCTGAAAGGTCCATCGAGAACATACGGTCGAATCAGGAGACACAAGGAGTCGTAACGAACCAGGGATATGAGTGTGAAAGCCATCTCTCGACTGCCTGGTGGGTGGTATTACTAACACTATATTTGGAATTCCTGGCCTGGCCAACTGTGGCATGAACCAACATGCAGTTTCAGCAGGTGGTCGTGGCCCGGTGACATTACCAACAAGATGCACCGCCACTGAAGCCAGTTGGGGACTGCTGCCAGCTGCATTACATAAGCGAGCGTCCAGCCCATGACTCCAGGCTTCAGCCATACATTGTGGGGATTTGTGAACTTCACCTTTCGACCCGTCAAGATCCGTCTACCATTTTCGCATCGAGTCCATCACGAAAATCTCAATTTCTCAACCCAAAAGTGATAGAAAACATGCCTACGAACAATTCTACAACAACACCAGCCCAGATGAGCTCGAATGGCCGCAAAGCATCATCGCCGACACCACCTCCTGCACCAGCCCCTCGGCCTCGGAAACCTATCGATGCCAATAGCAACAAACCAGCAGTCGAAACACCGTCTGTGTACCTCAACAGCCTTGCATCGATGCCAACAGATTATTTGACACGCCCCTTGGAGGAACCGATCCTAAAGCAACCTTACAAACCAGTCTACTACTTCTTTTACGGCACCCTCACTCAACCCAAGATCCTGTTGCACATCCTCGATCTCAAAGAACCACCCCTTCTGCGGCCTGCGAAACTAATCGGCTACGCACTCTCAAACTGGGGCCAGTACCGTGCCCTTATAGACGGCGAACCCGGTGAAGAAGTAACAGGATGCGCGTACCTCGTCGGGTCGATTGATGACGAGCTGAAGCTTGCCCGGTATGAGACAAATGCTTACGAGCCGGTCCAGTGCCGGATTCAATTCACAGACGATCAAAGTCCAGCACAAGCGCATGGCATGACGTTCAAATACGCAGGGGATGACGAGGCCTTGAACGCCGGAAAGTTTGATCGGAAATTATGGGAACTGCAGATGGGCACGAGGCTACCGGAGAAGTGGAGAACCACAGATGCACCTTCGAAGAAGTGAGATATAGTGACACAGTGACCAAGGTAGATATCAAATCGGTTGACTGTTCCTTGATTACAGCGAATGTACGAAAAGCAGCAAAACCACCGTAAAATTCAATGTCATACCAGCCAAAGTCGGATGCTGAAACGCAGTCAACGTACTCATGTGTCCAGATAGACCATCAGCCAAATGACAACGTCTCCTCATTGATCAGGAGAGCTAGCCTATGTTGTAGACTACACTGTCGAGTGACCCAGACACGTCCTGATTTGGCCATGAGAACTCTAACAGGTGAGAAATATGACTGTGGTAGGGACTGTAGTCGAGAAGCAATAGATGCTCTTGGTATGGATCAAATGGTTGCAGAATCTCAGCGCGAGTTGATCTGGCAACCTATCTTAAGCTCAATATCGTCCGCGTGCGCAGAATTGCAAGGTAACTTAAGGTACCAGGGCCTGGCCTCCCACGCGGCGAGAACAGCACCCAGTACTTTACGGACACGCTTCAGGGCACACTCTGAAGACCCAGACCTCAAGGCGTTGGTCACGTCAACAGTGGGACTTAGTAGACCACTTACTAAAGGCACGGTAGTCCATTACCGCCCGCGTACATCCTGTAGAAACGTTGGGTTTGTCCGTGTGCTCATCAGATATTCAAGACCCTTATATCGCATCACAGCTATGGGTTCAGCTGGGGCCTCCACAAACTCCTTATACATTGATATTCACGACGGAGACTTTGCAGGCCACGCACCTGTGGACAGCGCTTCACTTGGCAGATTGCATACGCGCTCCAGTACTCTCTTGACGATGTCATTCTGAGTCAGCTCATCAAGGTAAAGTGAAGAAGGGGAGTGCATTTCTGTTGTGAGGCTCCCCTGACATCCTTGTTGTCAGGTTCAGCATTGCACATTCCCTATCCCGCAAACCACGCTCAAAGTTGGATGATAACTCAATGTCTATACGCGTGAAAGATTTGAATATCAAAAAAGCACGAAAATTGGATAGGCTCCTGATGAATATCGCAGATATTCTAGGTCATTACACCCTTGGGCCAAAGATTCGATAATCAAACACAAGCGTGGCTCGCGAGACTGAGAGAGTTGACACGTAGCAACACCACGAGAAACGTCTGCCTCAGTAGATACGCTAACTGATCCAACAAGGCCTCTTCACCATAGTGATTCTATATACCACCATATAGATGTCACATGTAATCACTGTTTTACAATGTGTTGTATGTCACCTCGCTTTGTGCCTCTGAAGGCTTTGTCTTGGAAACACACTTCCGGTCACCTTTCATAGAAGGAAACTGTCACCGATGAGGCTCCCAGCACTCTCGGCTATTCAACCACACAAGTAGGAACATGAGCTATAGCCGGGAAGCCTCTGACAATATGAAGCACATTTCAAATCGGTAATATTCGGCTGTTCTACAGGCAGCAGTGACCGCCCCATTCCATTACTTGCGCAGAGGGATCATGTTTGCCCTCTACCTTGTAGTTGAATTGATCTTTGTCTTCTGAATCTCAGAAAGACAAGACCAGTCGCGTTACTCTGCATAGAAGCAATCTGGAGCTCGCAATGCTGCATGCACATCAGAAATTTGTGCACGTGATGAGAGCGTCTGATGAGCTTGTATGTTGAGTTGAGCAATCAGATGGCTATAAATACTCGTCGGAGTAGTCTGTGACTGGAGGTTTGATTGAACGCCGTATTCGCCGTACCGCAGCTCGATTTACGCAGGCAGGAAACCCAATGTTCATCCTTGCAATGCCCGCGGTGTTGATCGATGCCTGCTCTCAGAATAGATTCATTCCGCGGAGTTGCGCTGCGCACCAGGAGCTAACTAATGAACTCGCGCAGAGGAAGCCCATACAATTTGCTTTCATGAGGCTTCTCCAAGGCGTTCCACGCGTTTGACCAGAGATTATGTCCTATGACTCCCATACATTTACACACTATATAGATATAGTAGCACACGAGCAGGGGAAGCGGCCAACTCTCGGCCGCTGTTGCCAAATTGATGAAAAGTTGAAACCAAAGGCGAAAATGCGACTCTGGAAGAATTTTGACCCAAGCAAAAACGTCCGAGTTAGCTACTAATTTAGTCTTGCTGAAGTCATGGAATTCACCGTGATGTTTCACGCCGGATCTCACGTGTTGTTAGCACATGACATCTAGGGGTTTAAATACTTGGTAGCGCTGCTTCGGCGTGCTGGTCTCACTTAGCAAGTTCAATGTCACAGACTAGATTCCCATCGCTAAGGTGCTATCGGAGCCGAATTGCGGGGCTCTCAATGACCATGATAAACATCGCGCAGTGCATATCTCTACAGTTTTGTCTCCAATAATCGGAATTTGAAGACTCACGTGAATTTGGCCAAGAAAGAAAGCAGGCGGACCTTGTCACCGGCGTCGTTTTTAGCAGCAACACTTTCAGGAACCGATGGGAATACGATGTTCTATAATGTTAAGAGTCATGCAAGACGCATCACTATTTCATATTTCCAACAAGTCCAGTCTATCACTACAGACGCGTTCAGATATTCCCGTCGCGGCCTGGCAGACTTCGTGTCAAAACGTACAGCCAGGCTTTCAGCACCGACTCGGTCCAGCAAGCCCGCAAGGCTTACTAGAGGCAGTCCAGATCTCATGACCGGCCATTAGCCCGTGCGCCAGATCACGTTGCTATCTATCTTTGAAACAATTTGTTTGTATCTGACTAAAAGTTTTCTACTTATTTTTTTTTTATTTTGGGGGAGAAGGCCGCTCAGAAACCACAGACTCCGATGCAGCTGAGCCCGGAGTCGCGACACGCGAGTCTGAGTACTGGACAGCAACAGGCTGTAACAAAATACGCGGACCGTGCTTTTAAGTACTTGAGGAGTAGGAAGGACCTGAATATAATCAGCCGTTACACCCCTCGCTTGCACATCTCCAACCTTCCTTCAGGGGAAAAACTATATCAATGAAGCATTCCCTCCTGCCATGAGAAGCCCGTCCATCTCTTTGATCCATAGATGGTATAGATTGCACTGGAAGAGGTATTCTATACGACGCTTGTACATGATCGCCACCAAGTAAAGCTACAGCAAGGTGTCCAGCTTGGTTAAAGCCATCTTAGCCACCACCGCTTGTTATCATCATTCGGTTGTTCTGATCAGGCTTCAGCCCAGTATGACAACTGTCCTGTTGTTGGTCCGCTGCCTGTATCGCTGACATCGCCCCTTGGTCTCAGCCTACCGCCGCCGTCTTCACACGGATGAGTCGAAAGCTGAGACAGTCCCTTTGCAACGTTGAACGTGATCTCGTCTTGCTCCTCCGTTGATATGCCAGACCCAGAATGGACCTGGTCTCCTCCTGGACATGCATCACGAGCCCCATGGCTCTTGTCATCGTCTTGAGCCTGGCATGACTCTATGACACCACGAGACGTCTCCGTCAATTTCTTAGACCACACTGGCTTGATAATACTTTGAAGCAGGAATATGCAGACGCCGGGGGTGATATAATGATAAATCCACCCCAGTGAAATTACCCATTGCAGATTAAGATTTTAAAGTGATACGGGGTCGGCATTGGGTCTGGGGATAGGCGTGGTGTCGGAAGACCCATAGTATGCCATGGAGGTCGAGCATCGTCACTCTGGAAGAGAACAGAGACATTGTGTCAATCAAGCCTTGTTGATGAAAAAGCAGAGAATATCACTAAAGGACTATCAGACATCAAAACAAAAAAAAAAAAAAAAACATCAAAGGACCAAAAAGAAATCAAAGACATTTCACTTGGGGGAAGTCGACTCGAACATCGTCACTGTCCCCCCTGGCCACACTTTTCCCATCTTCCATACCACCGTCGGGCTGACTCAAGTCGATCATGGCCAGCATCCTTCACTTGGGGCACCCCGACTGACACTTGCCAACCGCATCCCATCTCGACATGCCTCAACCATCTAGGTGGACGGTGTGACCTCTCCTCCAGGATACGTTGGGTCTGGGGTCACTGGGTGCCCAGGCACATAGGGGCCTGGGATGAGCGGCCCACCGGGGACATAAGGCCCCGGAACGAGTGGCCCGCCGGGGACGGGCGTGTCGGGAATCAGGCCTCCTCCACCCCAGCCACCGCCGTGCTTGTCTCCAGTGAGGTCCTTCTTCTCCACCTCAGCCGCGTCGACCTCATGTCGCTTAGTAGAAGGCCCGATTGTAGTCGTTGGAGGCTGCCAGCAGATGATAACACCTTGCCAGATAGCGCAAGTCTTGCCGTCCGTTGGGGTTGGGTCCGAAGTGGTTGGGGTTGGGGTGTCTCTCTCAGCCAGTGCCTCGGGCTCACTGCGCTTGGTTGAGGGTCCGATGGTCGTTGTTGGCGGAGCAAGGCAGATGAATACACCGTTCCAGACGATTGGTATGCAGTCGCCGTTGGTTGGAGTGCCCTTGATGTCCAGCACTGGGGTAGGGGTGTCGGCAGTCCTCACCTCCAACCATTCGTTTGCCGAGTCTCGAGCTTTGTTGGACGGGCCGATGGTGGTGGTAGGAGGAGCAATGATGCAAAAGTGTGCTTGCTCCCAGACTTCAGGAATGCAGCCATGAGGGACTGATTGTGGGCTGGTGTCGGCCCTTGACAGGACTGGAGCTGCCCACGTTGGCGCTCCGAGTCCTGCAAGGACGTAGGCTAGGCGGCGACCAAGCATGGTCAGCAATATCGCCAACTGACTGGATTGTCGCACGAAACTGCGCAGCTGGAGGCGGCATCGTGGGATGACTGGTTTGGCCTTGGTCCTTATATAGTCGTGAGTGGTCGCACCCCATGTCGGGCATCCTCAGGTTCATCGCTCCTTGGGAGCACCAGTCCTTGGGGGTCTCGACCTTCCTTCAGCCGGCGCCAAATTGGTGCACGCGATAGTTGCAAGTGGTGAACAAGGGAAAGCAATATAAATAAATGAATCTTGCAGTAGGCAGCCATCAACTGAACATATATCCGGACTAGGTTTATCCGTCACGGGCTCACTCGAACCAGCGCCGCACCCACTTGAGCGAGAACACGCAACTCCAGAGCGGCAGGTGGTAGCAATGGGCTGTATATTGCTCAAGCCATGAAGTCGAACGACACCTAGCCTTCGTGCGAACTGAGACGATGACACGCTGCGAAGATTCGCGCTTTTTTGGTGAAGTCGGATCGTGTTCCTTGTGGCGGCTATTGTGATAAGCACTTGCAGCATTCGGCCGGCCAGAACACGATAGAACTGGCCTTGAATATTTGCCAAGGATACTCAATAAGGGACAAGGAGCCGGTTTCTCCCAGCTGTAGTCCAGACCTCCTGGCAGGTGGTCACTTCTTGCTCTTCTGAGCTCGCAAGGTTGCAGGGCGTTAGTGGACGGAGACTAGCTCGTCATCTCCAGATTTCGGGGACCTTAGCCTCAACTTTATCCGTACCTTAATGCCTACTGGCCAATGGCACAGCTCCGTCCCAGGTCGCTGGGCCTGTGTGGACTTCCGAGCTGCCAGAAAGAGGGTGGGAGCTGATGCAACCTTCGATAGAGCATTCTCGCAGGAGTTACACCAACGAGCCACAAAGACATGATCAAGACTCGTAGTCTTTGTTGCCAAGGGACCATCTGCTTAGGTGTGCATGTGATCGAAATGGCGTGATGTTGCGGACATTTTTGGACTGGACCCTGCGTGCATCTGTCAGGAACGCATTCCTTTCCACCGCGGATATCACATCCTTCGCCCCAAGAGTGGGATTTGCTCTCCTCTGCACATTGCAGTATGCGGCACAGAGTCAGCAGGCTTGACATCGCGCCGCAGATGCGGTCACATGGACTGGCACCGGATAACCAGCACGTCCGACTAAGCGACGAATTGGGACGGTGATTGTGCCGTGAGTTGGTGATGGAGTGTAGTTGACAACGTTACGGCTGGACAAGCAGCAGGCCGGCAGGAACCGGATCGTCACTACACTGATTTCAGCGGTGTGTCTAACTGGCGATCACACGCCTCATGTGCCTTTGACCGAGTGGCAACAATTTTGATGAGTTGTGGTTGTGGCCGCATATGTCGGAATTAGCCAGAATGCGGGCAACGAGGCATCCAACGAGGGATGTTTAGTAGTGGGCTGTGAGGGATTTCTTATCAGTGGAGGGGACGAAGCCAACTGGCTCAAGTCTTCTGCTCAACATGGAAGTGGACTTCACGTTGAATTAGCATGTATGCACATATCTACAGAGCAGGCCCGATGCGTCCAGTCCCAGTCGTCCAATATAAAAATGCACTCACCATTGCCGACCCCGTGGTCGCGAGCAACCCATCCATATCTAGGCCAGGTGTCCATCAGGAACGTCCCTTGATACTGCGAATGACGACCTTGGAGCCGTCCGAATGCCAACCAACGCCATCTCTTTCGACGAGCTCCAGAAATGTCGCCCCAGTGGCCTTTTCGAGGTAGGGGACGTCAACTGACAGGTATGCCCGCCCGAAGCATTTGAGCGTATGCCGTCTCAGACCGTCCTCGCAGAACTCGAGGAATTTGGCCTGGTGACCGTCGACGGTCCTCTTGACCCTGCCAAAGGCAATGAAGTCGTCGCGAGCCAACGCGTGTAGGATGGCATCAACCTTGGCGTCATGCAGCTTGAAGCGGTTGCGCAAGGCAAAGGCTTCGGCCAAGTCGCCTCGCCGGCACGCAGCGTCGAGCACAAGGTATCCAGTGACCTCGCGGAGCTCGAAGCTGGTGAGCGGGTGCTTTGGGTGGATGGTGCGCAGGAGGTACAGAATTGCGGGATGATAGCTCTCGGAATGCTTGACCAGGATGGCGGTGCGCACGTTGAACAAGTAGGCCTGTGTTGCGAAATCGTCAATGCGCTTGGAGGCTACAATTCCTTCACGCAGTTTCCGCAGAGCCATTAAGACGGCAGACAGGTCATTGGTGCCGGTCTGCGAAAGTGTTGGAGCAGGGAAAGGGGGCGCCACAGATGCCGTGGATGCCGTGATTGCCGTAGAAGCTGTTGAGGCGGTTGAGCCGGAAGCTACTGAAGCATCGGTACCAGACGATCCACCCCTTTCCTTGCCAATGGAAAGCGAGCCGAACTTCTGCAGGAGCGCATCACGGTCGGTGGCATCGGAGCAGAAGCTGAGATACCGCTCGACAATCTTTGTGTAGTAGCGCTCCTGGTTCTTATGATCGAGCAGTCTGGTCTGGTCAGCGACAGCGCATGACAGGACTGCACGTCAGGATGAGCTTGGGCGCGTACCTGGTCTCCCCCTTGGACGGTAAGCCCATGCTCTCCAAGGGATCCAGATCGGCCGGTTTGAGGCGTTGCCATGGTCCTGACGGGCCCCTTGCAGGCATGGTGAATGGTCGCCTAGCTGGCAAATTGTTGTGACTTTGGATGCATGCAAACAGGCCGATTTGAGCAGTCGTTGGTGAGGAAGTTGGAGAAACGGGGAAAGGGGATGTAGTGGTGGGGTGGAGGAAAGGGCCCTGGAGTCATAGCGTAGCCAGGCAGGTTCGGCCAATCAGTCCCTGTCGCTTCGCCTAATTCAAGCATCTGCAACAAGTTGGGCATGGAGGGGATGGTAGAGTACCTGCAGTTTAGGTCTACAATGCCTAAAAATTAACCCAAGCCAACATATCAAGGTCTCCTAAAAAGCCACTGTCTTCAATGCTTACTTGGGCTGCATATTCTCAAAATGTCCATAGGTCCAAGCAGGAGACACCATATTGCGTGAGGTAACTGTATTCAGCGAAACCGTCGGGCATATCATGCCATATGCAGGATTCAAAATCTCACATTCCAAGGACATGAGGATGCTTCACTTGCTCGACTTGAGGCTTGACGTCGAACTCATTCTGGGTGCTCTCTAATAGGCTTGATGAGATGCGTGCCTCGGGCTTTCAAGGCACTTACACAGTCGGTCTGCAAGGGAACCCAGGCTCACTCCGGTCCCTTGGAGCTTCGATGATGGGATGGATGGTGATGCGGGGAACATGCCTCGGCAAGTCGTGTTTATGGTAGGGATATTAGCAGACAACCTTCAGGGCCCTTCGCGATGATTCTTTCACCTTGTTCCAGAATTCTGGTCACGATAGAATTTGGAGGACAAACTCCCTATGCTCTATTCCGTATCGTCGACCTTGGCACTGTTTATTTGCTCATTTGTTCGCCCCTCAACATCAAGATGGCCGCCTCCCGTATCTCCCAGATCGCAGCCCATCTCAACTTCCCCAATGGGATGCTGGCTGGTCAAGTTGCCATCATAACAGGCAGCGGACAGGGCATTGGCGCCGAAGCAGCCCGCCTGTTTGCCAACGAGGGCGCCCTGGTCGTCGTCTCAGACATCGACGCCGAGAAGGCAGCATCGGTCGCTGAGAGCATCAACTCCGCAGGCGGGAGGGCACTCGCTGTCCCTGGCGATATGCTGGATTCCAAGTATATCCAGACACTCGTGGAGAAGGCTGCAGAATTTGGCTCCGGGAAGATCCATATCATAGTCAACAATGCAGGTATGTGTCCATAATCCCCATCGCCCGCTACTATGCTTCACAGGCCGGCGTTTTAGTAACCTCTTTCGACTGACTGGCCCCAGGATACACATACGACGGCGTCATCCACAAGATGACGGACAAGCAGTGGGACACAATTATGGACCTTCACACCAAGGCCCCCTTCCAGCTGGTCCGCGCCGCGGCGCCATACTTCCGCGTCAAGGACGGGGAGCCCCGGTGCGTGGTCAACATCTCGAGCACATCGGGCATCCACGGCAACGCGGGACAGGCGAACTACGCCGTAGCCAAGGCTGGCGTGACTGGCCTCACCAAGACGATCGCGAAGGAATGGGGCCCTGCTTTTGGCGTGCGGTCTAACACGGTGGCTTTCGGTCACATTTTAACACGATTAACCCAGGCGAAAGAGCAGGGTGCCTTTATAACAGGGCCAAATGGTGAGAAGATCGCGCTGGGGATTCCCAAGGCACAGCAGGCCACCAAGGACCAGCACCTGGATATCCCCTTGAGAAGGCCTGGTACGGCGTCTGAGGCAGCATCCGCTGTTCTTGCTGTTTGCAGCCCGTTGTTTAGCTATGTATCTGGGCAGACTATCATGGTAACCGGAGGGCGCAATATGTAGGCCGCAATGCACCCCGACTTGCACATCAACCAGCGCTTTATTATGGCAACCAATACGACTCCTTTTGCGCATTTGGATCACAGAACTGTTTGTTGCACCCTTTCATTATGATCCTGGTGAATATGATGCCCCAACTCCAGATGCAGAAACCCAGCCTCCAAAACAACAACAGGCGTCCTGAGGAAGGTCCGTCCAACTTCTCGATCAAACTCCGATCTTATACCTTCGCCCACAAGTAGATCACACCCTTCGCATACTCTGCAATTTCCGAGGCGCCTAACTTTGAATCTCCATAGACCCGATCAACAAACGTGATGGGTACCTCGCCGATCGTCATGCCCATCGCCTTGGCCGTCACCGCCAGCGCCATCTGCATGCTGAACCCGCGCACGTCGGTTGTCTCGAACAGCTTCTCCAGCGCCGCCCGCTTGTACAGCCGGAAGCTGCCCGTGAGGTCGCTCACGCCCGGCCGCAGCACCGTGTCGGCAAAGATGTTGGCCCCCTTGCTGGTGAGCTTCCGCTTCAGGTCCCAGCCGTAGACGCCGCCGCCGCTGGCGTAGCGCGTGCCCGTGACGATGTCGTAGTCGTGCGCCTTCTGCAGCGCGATCATCTGCGGGATGAACTTGGGGTGGTGGCTGAAGTCGGCGTCCATGATGATGATGAAGTTGCCCTTGGCGAACTGCAGGCCGTGCACGTACGCCGTACCGAGGCCGAGCTTGCCCGTCCGGGGCTTGAGTTGGACGTGCGGGGAGTAGGCCTTGACGAGCTGGTTGGCGACGTCTTGGGTGCCGTCGGGGGACCCGTCGTCGACGATGATGAGTTCCCAGTCGAGGTTGCTGGAGAAGCAGATGTCAGCTGTGGTTTGCTTGTGATTCACACGCCTGTCACGCTCGACCTGGAGGAGAGCCAGCCACTCACTTCTCCGAGAACGTTCGCTGCAGCAGCCAGGTGATGATGGGGAGGTTCTGTCGCTCGTTGAAGGTGGGCAGGATCACCGAGTAGACGTTCTTGGTCGCGCCCTTCGCCATGGTGAGGTAATTAGAAGGAGATATTGGGAAAGATGGAGAGAATTAGAGAATGTCAGAATCAGGAAGAAATCAGTCAATGCGCTCTCTTAATTGGCAAAAGAAAGGAGCGTCGTGAGGTTGCAAGGGTTGAAGATGGAATGCGACGGCTGAGGTCGTGGCCTTTCTGGAAGCTTGCCCAGGTGGTCGTCTTAGCGCCTGCGTGAACGACCCCCTGGCTGGCTGCATCTGAAAACCGGATGACTAAGCATCTGCTGTCGTCGTCCACCCCTTTGATCGAACTTCGGTGATCTTACGCAAACGAAACACCTAGGTACCTAGCACAAATTTGACAGCTTTATTAATGGCCTATTACAGATTGCAGAAAATTGAAGATGTGTTAGGCAATGAGTAGTGAGAAGGGGGTGGAAGAGATCCCCATGTGTACAACACCCGGATCATCCCACAGCAGATTATCCCACAGCGGACTGTCCATCAGTAGATTATCCCATGGGAGGCTAGCCAAAGGGTATTTCATGAGAGCGTGTGGTATTCTAGGTAATACAATGGCCAAACATCCTACAGCGGATTTTACTGGGCAAGTTTTAATGGTGTTGGGGTCGTACAGCTGTGGGCGAGGCACTCAGTTGGTGACAAACGTTGGGTACAACACAGCTGATGCATCTCGAGGCTTCCATTCATTGTCCTGTACCTGGGCATTTGTTTAAGATCATCTCACATGGAAATCAGTTCATACGTTGTTGTCTATTTTATAGTTAATTGTTATTGCAACCTGTCTGCCAGTCGACTTGGAAGATTAGCTCCCAGGCCAAGGTTCGAGCCTGAGCTCATGAATGAGTATCTCAGCAACCCCACAACAAAATGGGTATAAATTACTTTCGGCACAAGCCCTCTCCTGCGTTTTGTTCGCAGTCCAGAAAGCACAAATAAGCAGGGAAAATGTAAAAAAAAAAACCCATCAAAGCAAAGCAGATACGATATTCGCACGCGGACGCCAAATGCAACACCAGGCGCGTGAGATGCACGCGCATGCCATGCACACCCCTCAAACATTCGTCGAGATCTTCTCCCCGGAATCCGACCGACCGTTGGGAGAGGCATCGACCTTCTCCTTGGTCCTCGTACGGCTGTGGCTAGAGGCCTCGCCCGTGTTGTGCCTCTTCCCGAAGCTCGCCCAGCCCTTGAGGCTGGAGAAGCTGAGCGCGGTGCTGAGCCTCCTGCCCTCGACGCTACCCTGCGAGAAGGCGCCCTGCACGACGGCGTGGTCGTCCAGGAGGTGGAAGGCCCGCTTGATCGCCTTCCACGTCTCCATGCCCGCGATGAAGACGGCCGTGAAGCCAACCACGAGGCCCCACTCCCACGTGATGGCCGCGTGCTTGAAGAAGTCGGTGCTCACCACGGGGATGTAGACGGTCAGGAAGACGGACACCATGCCGATCGACACGGCCCAGAAGAGGAACCGGTTGGCGTAGACGTCCTTGAAGAACTGGAAGGGCCCGTGGCGCTCCGGGTTCAGCGCGAACATGGACCTCCGCAGGTGCTTGAACTCCCACGCAGACAGCAGGATCAGCCACGTCAGCTCCGCGAAGACAGCGGCCCGGGCCTTGAACACAGGAACGCACGCGTCGGAGTAGGTCCTGTTGCAGTCCGAGCCCAGGTTGCCGCCGTTGACCCCGTAGATGACAATCACGAACGTCGCAAGGGTGCAGACACCCATAAGGAGTCCGTACACGGCCATGTCAACCATGATCTGTCTCGTGAAGATGCCCTTGGCGTGGGGGGGCTTCCTCATAACGTCTGATGCGGCCTTCTCCCGACCCAGCCCGAAGGCAGGGAAGGACGAGGTGATCATGTTGATCCAGATGATCTCGAGCGGCGAAATGGGGAACACGGACAACCCGCTGGCATCCTGGAACGCTAGGCCGCAGATCAGGAGGATGACCTCGCCGACGTTGGATGTGAGCAGGTGCAGGATAAACTTTTGGATGTTGTCAAACATGCGCCTTCCCTCGCGGATGGCCGCGACAATCGAGTTGAACTTGTCATCCGTTAGCACGATCTTGGCTGCCGACTTGGCGACGTCAGAGCCGCTTCCCATCGCGATACCGACGTCTGCGTTAGCAAGCGACGGCGCGTCATTGACACCATCACCAGTCATAGCCATGAACGCCTTGCGTCTTCGGAGGGCCTCAATCATGCGCGTCTTGGTGTCCGGGGCGCAACGAGCAATGACCAATGGCAGCTCCTCCAGGGCGTCGATCTCCGCATCGGTCAGCTTGTCGAAATCGGTAGCCTTGAGAACAATCGAGTCCGCAGTACCCGCGGGCAGGATGGACAGGTTGCGCGGGATGATGCCGACTTCTTTGGCGATGGCCCTGGCGGTGGAGGGATGGTCACCAGTAAGCATGTGCACCTTGATACCTGCGCTGGCACATTCCCCGATAGCAGGCGTGGTCTCTCGTCGAGGCGGGTCGTAAATACCGGCAAGACCGAGTAAAGTCAAGCCGTTCTCGACCTGGCCTCGGAGTGCTTCATCATTTTCAGTCTCGGCTGGGCTAGACACTGAGGCGAAACGACCATCCCATTCCTTGGTAGCAACCGCTAGAACACGTAGGCCTTGCGAAGCGAGGTTGTCCATCTGAGTCAAAACTTTGTCCTTGATCTCATCTGTCAAGGGCTCCTGGATGTCACCAGTGCCAATGGTCGAGCAAAGATCGAGAACACGCTCGACGGCACCCTTGGTGTAGATGATACTGCCCTTGGATGGCACGTTGTAAGGATTGCCGTCGGGTGCATTGTACACCACTGACATTCGCTTGATGCTGCTGTCGAAGGGGAATTCAGCGATTTGCTTCCAGCCATTGGCCTCGAGCTCCTTCTTCCGAATTTCAAAGCGATGAGAGAAAACCTGCAGGGCGATTTCAGTCGGCTCCCCTGTTGTCTGCCACTTGGATTCCTGGTCGTCATATCGCACTGTCGCGAGGTTGCAGAGAGAGGACGCAATTAGGAAGGCGTGCAGGTCTGGGCTGGCTTCAGCCTCCTTCTCTTTCGACTCGTCTTTGTCGTTCTGCTCGAGCTTCTCCTGTGGCACGTCAAACTTAAGCGCTGGAGCGCTTCGCTCCTGATCGAAGTCACGCTCCTGCTTTGGCTCCTCAGGCGCGTCGATAGGCACGCTGCGATAAGTAACTCTCCCAATACTTGGGTCACTGGGGTCCTCAGAGTCATGAACAGTGTAGACGTTGGAGAAAGGCAACCAAGCTTTCCGAACTATCATGGCGCCCTGAGTCAGAGTTCCGGTCTTATCGGAGCAGATGTTGGTCACACCTCCAAGCGCTTCTAAGGCAGATAGATCTCTGTGCTGCAAGTTAGTAAAGTCCATTCGACATCGATGAGAGGCGCAAAACATACCGGACGACAACGTTAGCCTTGCGCATGACAGTCGTCGCAACGACCATTGTGATGGTCAACACAGCAACCAGACTTTCCGGAATAATGGCAATTCCAGTGGAGATGGCATAAATAATAACCTCGTTGGTCATCCGGAAGCGGTTGACTGCAAACACAATGACTGCCAAAAGCAGTGCGCAGAAGAACAGGACATAAGCCAGCTTGCTCAGTCGAATCTGGAGCGGTGTGCCCTCGGTCAGGCCCAAGAATTTGCCGAAGAAATCGTAAGCCCGCTTGAATCCTCCTTTGAGGGGAGCCGCCTTGCCGTACTTCTTCCAGTTCATGGATCTTCCAGGCTTCCTTGTCCTTTTAGTGGTTGAGGCAGCAATCTTGCCAACCTCAGTTTGCATTCCTGTCGCAATCACGATACCCCGACCACGACCCTTTCGGACAACAGTGGTGGCATACGCAATGTTCACACGATCACCGATGCCAACCTCACCCTCTTCGGAGGCCAGCTTTTCGGTGCCAGGAACCGTGATATCATTTTCTATCGACTTCTCCACAGGGAGGGCCTCGCCTGTCAAGCTCTGTTCATCGCAAGAGAGATTCATGGTTTCGAACATTCGCAGGTCGGCAGGTACCGTGTCACCCATTTTCAGAATGACAATGTCACCAGGAACTACCTCAGGACTGAGAGCAATTAGCAGGGGTCAATAAGTACTTTGGATGGTATGGAGAGGGTGAGTTTTATCATTAGGTTAGATACTGAGAAAGGGAGGCAGCGCGGTGATGTAGCAGATGGGAAACATACTTGGAGATAACTTGAACCTTTCCATCACGAATAACGCTTGCCGAAGGAGAAGACAGAGCTCTGAGAGCATCCATCTTCTTCTCGGCCTTATACTCTTGTAAAAAGCCGATTGAGACATTGAGTACGATGACCACAGCAAGAACTCCACCCTCAATCCAATCCTGGATAGCAAGACTGACAATCGTTGCAAAGAAGAGGACCTAGATGTTTATAAGTGGTAAGCCAAGGGCCAAGAGTGATAATACTTGATAATACTTCTCCGGATGGGAACATACCAAGATCATAGCATTGAAGAGCTGTTTGATGAAAATCGTGTACCAGGGGATTGCTCCCCCGATGTCGAGCTCATTGCGAGGGTATTCCTGCTGTAGCTGCGCAACTTGCGCCGAATTCAAGCCTTTGTCGACATCTGTCTTCAGGGCGGCTGCCACGTCATTTGGAGCGAGGAGGAACGGGTGTCGGTCAAACTGGCCGGCCATAATGTGTTCACTTGATGACCATGGATGTTGAGATGTCGAGTGTGGATGAAGTTCCGATCATAAGCGAGTGGACTCTGGATAAGTTTGTTAACCAGATGATTTTCGAAACTGTGAAAGACGGGAATATTTTTTTCACAATGTTGACTGGTCAAGTCCTTTCTCAAGCCAAAACATTTTGGCATGTGATCCACAGGGGAACGTAGCTGCTTAAGTACTTGTCAACACTCGTTGGAAAGCTTCGATGAGTCTAGAAGGAGACGTAATGGCCAGGGCAGACCAGGCGATGGACCGACAATGACGGCGAGGGCTTAGCCATGGCGCCGAGCGAAGCCAAGAGCAGAACCTACGACCTCGACGAACCACGAGGCAGCATAAGAGGAACCACCAGGTATCTAGCTTCGCGACGATGCTCGCGTGAGTATGTGGGTGTCCCAACGACCCGTTATCAAGAGTGTTGGTGTGAGGAAGGAGCACCGCACAGACCCCTTATGGGCATTGATAGGTAGTCCTCGGCCCCTCGGCCCTTCGGCACAAACTTAGACTGAACCACAACCAGAAACCGAATACAACCCTCTTATTGCAGAACCCCTTGACAACTTGGCTCGGATTACGGGAATCGAACGCCAGCCGGTGACCACCACAGACATAGCCTCGTCCGACGAGACGACGAGAGCACCACCGCAGATTTACCATCGATTTCCAACTGCTTGCTTCGCTCTCGCACGACCGTCTCGACACTCATTCGTCTAGACTATTCAGTCGTATGGCTCCGCGAGACTCCACGGCTGAACTCAGACGACTGCGTGCTCGACAGCTCTTACGGTTCCACTGCCTATCCGGGTCTCCGTATATCACGAAGATTCAGAACGACGAGCTCGAATACGCCCGTCTCTTGCAGCCTACCTTCGACGAAAACGATCCGATTCCTCAAGGCGAGACTTGTTGGCCGCAGAATTGGTCAACAAAGCGGAAGAGCCTTCCCGCATTTCTCGCCCGCTGGCGGGCGCTCCTGCCGCTCGGATCCCCTCCAGCGTCTGATCCCCAAGCCACTTCCCCAGTTAGCCGGACGCCGCTTCCTGGTGATTCATCACATGCATCGACCGGAACGCAATCTCCTCGAACACTCGAGCACCGCCGAACAGTGAGTTTGCCAAGTTTGCCATCATCCTCAAGAGTTTCCCTCGGAAATACGCCGCCCACATCAACATATAATCGAGACCTCGGCTCTCCCTCGCGTCCGAAGAGGAACGACAGAACGGAATCGGAAGGCCCTGAATCTGACGACGACGATATGGCACCACTCACGGCTGAAGACGCCGCCAACCTCATCACACAGGCAATGGCACAGCTCCGTAACCAGCAGAACCAAGACTTCGCACATCTGATTGCCACAGCGTTCGCAAATGCACCAGTCCCTCAAGTCCATGTTCAAGCCGGGCCCGCGCAGAATGGCGTCGACGGACGTTCTGGCATCCGGCCAGCGGATGTTGGCTATTTCTGCCCTCGCAAGCATGCCGGTTCAGGCGTTTGGTCTGACGGGAAGATCACGAAGTATTTCGACGTCTTCCATTTCATCGAGCGTTTGAAGCACATCGAACGAGTCCATTCCGCGGACGACGTCCGTCGAGTTTGGTCTCAGTGTCTCTTGGAGGATGCACTCGAATGGCACTCCCATGTCTTGACCGACAACGATCGCCAGCTGCTCGAGACGGCGACAGTTCAAGCGATTTGTGACAAGTTGAAATCGCGTTTCGCCAAGTCCTTCTCGGATGCCATGGCCGGTCTCAAGACGGATCACTTGTCTCTCTACCAGGTCGCAGAGGGACGGGACATTACTTCGTTCCTTCAAACCGTCATTGCGAACGCGAAGGCTTGCAACATGGAGCTTCCCGCACAGCTGATTGCTGCGTTCGAATCGCTCGCTCCCGAGATCAAGTCTGAACTCCGAAAACCCAACGAAGCGACGACATTGGAAAGCTTTTTGGACGACGTCCGAAACCGCGAGAGTGTGATTCTCGACCTGGCCCGACAACGATATCCGTCTGCTCGGAATGTTGTCCGTCCTCGTCAGCCCACACCCGCCTACGGAGGCAGGTCGAACGTCCCCTACGCCCCACGGTATCCGCCTTCGCAGCCCCAGCGATGGCAACCACAGCAACGCTTTCAGGCGCAGCTACCCCAAGCTCTTCCGCAGTACAATCGACCGTACACGGCTAACCAAACCCAGAATCAGTTTCAACTGCCGGTCCGATCGGCTGGTCGAGGCCAGATCTGGAATGCTGGATACAGTCGACCTTGGCTGCCACCAGACCAGTACGCCGCGTGGCGTCGACAACAGGACGAGCAGCGACAACCCGCTCAACAACAGCCAGCCGGGAGATCGCCGACAACAGCTCGTCCCAGAGAACCGTCGCCTGCCCGCCCCGCAAGCCCCATCCGCCGTCGGACCATATCAACGAAATCAGCCCCATCAGGCCTATCATGGCGAGTCTGCGGACTTTGTGGAGCAACCCGATACGCCCGCATATCAACCACCTTCGGTTGAGGAAGTCCCGGACGAAGAGTTCTCCATGGATGCAGCCGCTGAGGCTTTCGACTATCCCTTCGAGGAAGCGTTTCCCGTCGACGACCATGACGACTACCCAGACGTTGCCTTTTTCGGCACATCAGCGTCGTCACCATCCGTCTGCCGCTATTGCACCAAGCATTTTCATAGCAACAATTCGCTGATGGATCATGTCTACTCCGTCCATTTCAAAAAGCCTCGGCCCCGACGGAGACAGACGTCGACGGCTTTCGCAGCTGAGGCGGAGACTGCCAGCCCACCAGACGATCAAGGCTTGGACGGCGCGTCGAAAGATGCCCCGGAGCAGCCGGCAAAAAACTGAAAGGCCCCGGTGTCCCATCGGATACTACAGGGGGCGTGGAGATAATCCAGTCGCCGGTGAGGGTCGACTCGGAACTTGGGACAGGATTCGGTTTTCGCTCTTGGACTTATTTGCGTCTTTTCATTCAACTGCCGTCCGGATTGTCGTCAGATGTTTGCGGCGATACCGGCTGCAACCGAACGATGGCAGATAGACAATGGTTACAACAAAATTATCCCCTCCTGCCAATTCGCAAACGCGCATCTCCGCTACAGTTACGCGGACTCGGAACGAAAATTCACGAGTCGTACGACTATGTACTTATGCCATTGCAATTCCTGGGAAAACACATCGACCGCGGGACCGCAGCAGTCGCTTCGTTTACTCGCGAAGTCTCCGTGGTTGAAGACCTGAAGGCCAACATGCTCGTCGGCATGGACGCCATGGGACCAGAGGGCTTCGACATTGTTAATTCGAAAGGATACGTCGACATCGACTCCTGCCGTGTCCGAATTCCCATGGAAACGAGAAATCGTGGCCGCCCGGTGAAGGCCAGGGTACTCGCCGCGCAACATACTATTATACCACCTAGATCAGCTGTTTATCTCCCCGTTGAACATCGCCTGCACACTGACGACGTTCAAGACTTGGTGTTTACCCCTGCATCAACCCGATTCGGCGCTTACGCTCTCCTCACGGATGTCCATCTGGCTCACGTGGTCGTCGAGAACGAAACGGACAAGCCTATCATCGTACCCAATAGAACATTCGTGGGACACCTGTGTTCTTTGGACCCACAATGCCAAATTCATGCCGTCGACAAAGACGACGAGGCCACATTCGCAGCCTTTCACGGATCCTCGAATTCCCAGCGTCCGAAAACGATGCCGTCAGACGACTTCCAAACGCACACCTCGACAGGCACTAATGTATTTTCCAACCTGAACCCTGTCGACCGAGACAAGCTCTCAAGTTTCCTCGATGAAAATGCGGACATCTTTGAAGACAAAGGTTGGGCCAAAGCTCCACAAGACGAATGGCTCAAGGTTCGCCTTAGGCAAAACTGGCAAGACATGATTCCGAAAAAGTGCAGAGTCTACCCCATGACCTCGAAGGACGCTGAGGTCGTTGACAAAACTTTAAACAAACTGCAAGCTGCCGAAAAAAAATCGAACGGACAACTCAATCCGTTCCCTTCTCTTTCCCCGTATTCGTTGTTTGGCGAACTATGCCAGACGGTACCCGGAAAGGTCGCATGGTGATTGATGTCCGAGGACTGAACCGCATGTCGGTCCCCGACGCATACCCCATGAAAAGCCAGGACCAAATTCTCTCAAAGATCACAAATGCAAAACACATCACGGTTCTCGACGCCACCGCTTTCTTCTACCAGTGGCGAATCCATCCCGAATCTCGATGGATGTTCACTATCACAACAGCTCGCGGACAATTCACATTCAACTGCGCTATCATGGGATATCACAGCAGCCCAGCCTATGTACAACGACAAATGGATCGGCTCCTCGAAGACACACCCGCTGAAGCATATACCGACGACATAGTCATTGCCACGGACGGCTCCTTGCAAGACCATATTGACGATGTTCGTCTGGTTTTCAACCGACTGCGACAGAAGAACATTTCAATGGGCCCAAAAAAAAAATCCTATTTCGCAGCACCGACAGCTGTCGTGCTCGGCCGTTATGTCGACTCTTTCGGCCTCTCCACGACCGAAGAACGCTTGAAGGCTGTCAAAGCCTTGGAATTTCCCCGCTCATTGAAGGATTTGGAACATTTCATCGGCCTTGCGGGCTACATGAGACACAACGTCCCGCGTTTCGCAATGAAGATCGAGCCTCTCGAACAACGAAAGACGAATCTCCATCGACTGAATGCCTCGACAAAGCCAAAGGGCAAAACAGCTCGAGAGAATTGGACAAAACGAATTATGTTCGCCCTGCCCAGCGACGCAGAGAAAGCTGCCTTCGACACCGTGAAACAAGACCTAACCAAGTTCACATCCGTCGTACACTTCAATTCGGAAAGGCGTCTATTCATCGATTTCGATGTATCCGCGTCCGGAATCGGAGTGCAAGTCTACCACGTGGCGGACTCAGCCGCAAGGAAACTCATGAAAGACGGCCGTGTCGTCACATACCCACCGCGAACTTCAGTCGAAACAATTGCGTACCTTAGCCGCACTCTGTCCTCCGCGGAACGCCGGTACTGGGCTACGGAAATGGAACTTCTCGGCTACGTATGGGTACTCAAAAAATGTCGACACTGGATCAACGTCACTAAGCACCGTCCTACGATTTGCACAGACCACTCAGCAATCCTCGCCCTTTCCAAACAACCTGACATTGTCAACTCCACCGCAGCCTCGATAGACAACAAGAGATTGATCCGTGCCCTTGAATATGTCAGCGCCTTCGAAATCGATCTACTGCACAAACCGGGAAGAGAGAATGTCGTGCCGGATGCACTGTCGCGTATGCCGTCACCGAACGTGTCGCCGCCAACTGAAGATGGTGGACTGGATGTTCTCCCGGATGATCGAGACGAACATTGGTCGTTTTTCTCGGAAATGCGCCCAGTAGCCCCTCCGATACCTTCGGAACCAAATCTGCGAAACGGAAATGTGCACGTTGAAATGTCTCCCGACTTTCGCAAGCGCCTCCAAGATGGCTATCGAACAGACCCCCGATGGGCAAGAATTCTGGACATGATACGGCGAAACGATGCTCTCCGTGAGAACAAAGCCGTCCTTCCGTTCGAAATCCGCTTCGGCCTCATCTGGAAAACATCAAACGAAGACGGAACTCCTCGTCTTTGCATCCCTCGATCGTGTGTAGTCGAAATCTTGGAACTCGCCCATGCAGGCAGCCACCATGGTTATGCCCGACTCAGCGAATTCCTCCGGCCCTTCTGCATCGGAAGACCGCATTCCGAGCTGCGCAAATTTACCCGCCGCTGCCCTGATTGCCAAGTCTTTGACATTAGAAGACATAAAGCCCACGGGAGCTTGCAACCGCTGCTCGGCCCACCGTGTCCATGCTACTGGATTACGATGGACTTTATCCTCGGACTTCCCTCGACAGAAGGCTACGACTGTATCCTCTTGGTAATCTGCAAATTCTCGAAGGACCTGTTGCTGGTGCCCGGAAAATCAACATGGAAAGCCACGGAATGGGCCTCCTCTTTGCTACGATACTTGCTTCAAAGTAACTGGGGCTATCCAAAAGTCATCCTCTCAGACCGAGACCCCAAATTCCTGTCAAGCATCTGGTCATCAATATGGAAACTATCCGGAACAAAGCTGCTTTACACAACTGCGTACCATCCACAAACCGACGGCCAGTCAGAAAGGACGGTACAGACCATTGAATCCGCGCTCCGCCACTTCATCCACGGCCTTGACGATCCGCGAAAATGGTTGGACACTTTGCCACGGATACAATTCGAATACTGCAACAGCAAATCCCAAGCAACCGGGACTTCCCCGAACGAAATCGTCAAAGGCTTCACCCCGAACGACGTCCTGGACATCATTGCGGACCGAGTGCCTCATCGACTGCCAGACCTTCCTCAAAGCCGTATCCGCGTACACGACGCCCTGGCACTTGCGGCGATGACGGTAAAAGCACACTTTGATAGACGACATCTCGCACAATTCTTTGAAGTCGGGAGCACGGGTGTTACTCCGACTACACAAAGGATACGGAATTCCACAAGATGTCGGCCGCAAATACGGACCACAATATGCGGGCCCTTTCAGAGTCACGGAAAGGATCGGCCGTTCTGCATACCGACTCGACTTTCCGCGCGCATGGAAGTTGAAGCATGATGTCGTTTCCGTCGACCACCTCGAGCCGTACCCTCTGGATCCGTTCGGTCGAGACATACCTCGGATCGGACCCATCCGAATCGAAGATCACGCAAAGCGCATAATCGACCACGACACTCAGGACCGAAGGACACAAAATATCTCGTCGAATACGTCGGACTGGGACCTGAATTCCGAGAATGGATGACCTTGCCGCAACTGGGACCCGACGCACAATCGCTGCTTGACGAATTCGCCCGCAAACGACTGTCCATTACAAACTTGACACAGTAACTACCACCAGTGACTGCCACCAGTGACTGCCACAGTGACTCACAACGACATCTGCCTAAAAACTTCGGACGAAAAAATGGGATGAACACAGCACTACTTAAAGCACAATTTTGGTTCTCTCTCAGGAACTACAAACTTCTTCCTCCCTTTTATTTTTCCATTCGTTTTTGTTCAACGGAAGACACACTCAAGACGGCCTTGCAATCCGAGCCCGTCGCCGACGGCGATGGCGGAAGGAGATAAGAGCAGAAAGCTGTCCGAAAACGAACTCAAACGGCGCAAATTCAAAGCAAAGCGCCGAGCCGCGGATCTTTTTCAAAATCCGGAGCCCTGGATCAAAAACATTGACGACATCACGCGCTGGGACGACCAAGTCGGCTCGACGACTACCGCGAGAGACTTGCACACTACACTACAAACGATTCTTGATTCCGACAGGGTCAAAATCGACGAACTCGACAGGGCTACGGATCTCCTTACCCTCATCCACTTGATGCGAGAGTGGGAACACGACAGAAAGCTCCCGCGATCCGTCAAAAGGCACAAGAAGAAGGAATACGAGTGGTGGACATACATTTGCGACGAACTGCAGGACATTGCTGACGGAAAATTCGGTCGATATCTTTTCTACGCAAACGCAAAGACGAACCAACCAACCAAAAAAGCCCCAACTCTGCCACATCCTTTGCGACACTTGTTCGACACAGCGGATTACGACACTTCTTCTTCTCAGGCCGAATCCCAATCCGAATCCGAAGGATCCTCAGGCGAAAGCGATTCCGACGAAAACGCCAGAGCCGCTGAATCCGTGCGCGACGAAATCGAAGAAAACCTGCTCGAAAAACCACCTCCCCCTGGTGATTGCTCCTCCGACAGCGATTCCGACGTCTTTGTCATGTCGTCCCGAACCGGAGAATACAGTCCGTTGAAGAAAACCAATCGAAAAAAATCCGACACAACGCCTACGGCGAGTCCGCAACGCAACCCGAAGAAGACGAAGTTTGACATGTCCCTGCAACCCACCATGTCTCCCACCGACGACGCGACGACCCGTCAGTCCGTGCTACCTTCCTTGCCCGCGACGGAACACGCCGATACCCGTTCGTGTTCCCCATCGACAGCGCCCCCGCCTTTGACAAAACAGCAAAAGTACGAGCGATACAAGACGGAAAACGCCAAGTTCGCCGCCAAAGTCAACGAACAGCGAGCCCAAATCGCAAAATTACAGTCGGAAAACACCAAATTGGACACCCAGCGGAACTCACTCCAGACGCGACTTAACCTCAGCACCGCATACGTCACCAGCTTGAAAGACCAGTTGACTGAGAAGGACAAACAGATCGACACCCTGGAAGGCAGCCACCACACCCTGTTCACCAAAACGATTGCGGACGGATCCGACGCCTTCCTCGCCGTCCGAGATGTCATGGATGTCATCATCAAATCACTCAACAACGGATGCACTCTCGAGTTGGAACTTTTCACGGACGACTCCGGATCAGGTGGAGATGCGAAAGCAGCCAACTACAAGGAACACGACGGATCACGGGACGAACCCCGAAATGACCCCGACGCTCCGGAGGACGGAAACGGAGACTGTGAGGAAGACGGAGATAGTCCAGGCCCAATACTTTGCCCGGAAGACGGAACACAGGATGACTGATCTGTCGGACGCACCTCTCGGAATTGTTCATTAGCTGCGAGGGCGCCGCTATTTTTTGGAGGGGGCAGATTGTGAGGAAGGAGCACCGCACAGACCCCTTATGGGCATTGATAGGTAGTCCTCGGCCCCTCGGCCCTTCGGCACAAACTTAGACTGAACCACAACCAGAAACCGAATACAACCCTCTTATTGCAGAACCCCTTGACAGTTGGAGTCCTTTATTGGGTCCAATGGCATCATACCAAGCCTCCTGGCAGTCCAAACACCTGGGCGGTGCTGGGCGGCACCGGGGCGGGAGTCTGGGCGGAAGGCTTGGCTGCTCCTGCTTTCCGAGGACAGACGCCGATGGAAGCCATTCTGGCTGGTCTGGGTGCAGGAATTGCATTGAGGATCCTCGGTGCTGGAGCAAAGATGCCGTTTGCGTTGCCCCGATCGAACCAGAGGCGCAGTGAGGTCGCAGGCGGAGGCCGAGCCAAGAAGTGACTAGTCTCTTGTCATGTTCGCTCAACGCCGAGAGCGGGCGACAAACCTGGGGGCGGCCAATAAAGGCGTCCTGGTGACTTAGATAATCACCCCAGACAATAGCTGCCCGTGACCTTGTTAGCCGGTGCCGAGACCTAGTGGGCGAACGAGGCTGGGAATGTAGAAGAATAATGCTCGCGCTCGTTGGAGCAAAGATTTGCCCCCCAAGCATTTGGAACCATATGTCAAGACTCCGGAAGTGCTTGGTCGAGGAGAAAGGACCCTGATCGCGCCTTGGTCAAGCTTTAGGAGGCTGGGCCTGCGGGCGGACGAGGCATGGCATCGAGTCTCTTTCGCATGGGATACATGTGTCGGTAGTAGTGGCTGCTGCCGTGTCTCCACGGCGAAAGGGTGTGCAGTGGTCGGCGGGCGGGCAGGCATGGCTGGCTTTTGTTGAAGCAGCCGACAAGTCAGTAGCCCTGTCACCGCGCAGCTTCGGTACGGAGTGGCGAGTGCCGGATAGCCGGTCACGAAGTTGGGAGGTCAACTGGCTGACGATGCGTGCTGCTGGAGGAAAAGCCCCCAGCTCCCATCTTTTGGCCCAGCTTCTGATGGCAACAGCTTCTTGTCCAGCATCCGCTCCAGTCTCTGGTCTTGCGTCACCATGCGGCATGTTGTTGTCGTAATGTGTAGGTCAGCCGCTTGCCTCGATAGGGGTCGCACTTTTCTTTGCTCGCATGGCAGGCTGGGCACTCACCCCACATCAAGCTTCATTGGCCAATGCCTCTTCACGAAGTTCCAAACCCCGGCACGAATCGGCACAGGCAGATTGCCGCGTGCGCACAGCTGCTCCAAGGCCAGGGTCTACGTACTAGTGTACTACGTGCTACGTATGTTCTACAAGTAGGAGCCGTGTCTGCAGGTCTGATGCCCCCATCACTGACAGACTCCAGCTCCTGAAACGGCGACAAGACATGCACTTGCCCAGATCATGTCACTACCCCTGGAATCTGGATCCAGGGCCCGTGCTGGGCAGCGTGCCTTGGTTCGGACTGTGCAACATGCGGGGCGAGGTGGAGGCGTCGTACAGTGCAGGCGTGAGGTAGTCACGGTCGACGGATGAGGACAAGGCCATCTTCTGACATGACAAGCTTGGAGAGAAAAGGCCGAAGTCAGTGCCCTGCCACTCCTGTGTGTAGGTAGCAGACTTTCTAGACTCCAAGTAGAGTCCCGGTGCAGGGTTTAAGGGTTCACCCACGGCCCTGGCCCGCACCCACCTTTACGTTTTGGTCCCATCCTCCGTCTCGATGGCCCGCGGGGGTGAGGAGCTTGGAGTATGGCGAGACGGGATGCGAGCTCGTGATTCGTTCAGCCACCGGGTGCGGTACTGTGTACTGGGCAACACGGGCAGCGCCATACTGTGTGGACAAGTGCTACGGAGTACGCAGAGACCACGTACATGTGCGCCCCGTCTACTGTACTCATTAACCTGCCTGGTAGCAGATTGGATACTGTACTGTATGACTTCGGTGCAAAGTGAGGGCAAGTGTTGGGAGAGGGTTGCAGAGCAAATGATGCTTGCCCGCCTGCCGCTTGTCATGCCATGCCATGCCCACCCATGCCACAGCTTCCTGGACGATTAGGTGAGCAAGCAAGCTGCGGCCTTCAAGCCTTCAACCTCGCTCTTTCCCAAACCTCTCCCCCAAACGACGCACAGCACTCCTCACAACAACCTCGCACCGCCATCCAGCCCCATTGACAGCCTCATCAACCTCATCAACTACCATCTCAGCCCATCTGCCCCATTGATACCGTGCATTACTTGCAGCGCATCGATTGCGACCCAAGACACGCCTCCCGCCCTGTCATCCACCCGTTCCATCATTACGTCATATCGATCGCAATGGCCGACAGCTCAGCTCCCGTTAGCAGCGCAGGTGCGTGTAGCCCACCCCAGCCTTGTTGCAATGCCGTCGTCGAATTGCCCGTCAATTGCGCTCCCTCTGCGCCGTCGCCGGCCCAGCCCAGCTCCAGCGAGCATTGAATGACCCTGATCCCGCTTTTTCCGGTCTGCTTTTCACCATTTGCGCAATCCAATCCCAGCCTCCATGTCGCGCCGCCGCTAACATCTCTGCTACACATGCGCAGCTCAGCCGAATGCCGTTCCAGGCACCGCGCCCGCTGCCGACAATGCGCTGCCTAAGAACCCGCTCGCCGAGGCCCCAGCTGACAAGCCGGCCGAAGCCACCTCTACCTCTGTCGCCGGCGCGGTCCCTCTCCCCTTAGCTCCTGAAACCACCAAGCAGGGAGATGCTCCTGCCACTGAGGCCAGTGGCAAGACCGACGCCCCGGCAAGCAACAGCAACGGCGTCAATGGAACCACAGCCGGGGCCAAGTTCGAGCCTGTGGTCCCAGAGGAGAAAAAGGCCGATACCGCAGCTCCCGCCCCTGCTGTGGAGAACCCGGCCTCTTCTGCGGCAGTCCCAGGAGAAAGCGCTTCTGAGTCGACTGCTCCCGCCCAGACGCCCGTTATGACTGGAGCACTTGGTGCCTCCGAGCCAAAGCCGGCCGAGGCAACCAACGACGACGGTGTCAAGGATGCTACTGCAGCTCCCAAGCCCGCCGAGCTGAATGGTGCCAACGAGAAGGATGTCGACAAGGATGTCGAGATGAAGGACAGTGCCGCCGCAGCTCCAGCTCCTGCGATTCCTGCAGCCTCATCAGCGGCGCCAGCTGCCCCACAGAAAACGGCGCCAGCTCCCGCAGCCACGACTGACCCTGACTCCAACATTGAGGCCAGCACCACCACCGCAGAGACCGGCGAGAAACGCAAGGTTGAGGCGACTGGCACCAATGGGGCCACCGCGGCCGGGGAACCCGCCGAGAAGAAGCAGAAGCAGGGTGTGGTTGGCAAGGTCGTTGAGAAGGCCAAGGAAGTTGTCGAGGAGGTCAAGGAGAAGGCTGAAGGCGGCGCCAAGAAGGAAAACGGCCCGACTCGGAAGGCTAGCAAGAAAGGCAAGAAGGAGGCTGCGCCTCCGCCTGTAGGCCGCACGGCGCGCAAAACGAGGAGTCAGGGAAATGCTGACTGAGTGACCCGCCGGTGTGCGACTGGAGTTTAAATGATCGGGCAGCGTTGTGGTATGGTATGGGCCTCGAAGTGGCCACTATGAACGAGCACCAGTAGGTGAGGTTTCTTCATTCCTTCTTAGGTCGGGGTTGGAAGGTTCTGCGGGCCCGACAGCGGAAACGGGCGGAAAATGGGTGCCTCCGGCTTTGGAGTTTTGCTTTCTGTTGCCTTTCACTGATCTTTGTGACGGTCAAGTCCTGCTTCCGGTTTGCTTTGAGTTCCGCTGTTGCGCTCATGATGATTGTATATACGCTGCTATGAGCGCAGAAAAGCAGAATCGACGTTGACTTGCACTCACGACGGCCTCGATCCTAAATGAATCATGAGCATTTGATTACTCGCCGCCAGAAAAGCTTTGGGCCGTGTTCTAGAGTGTAATACCTGTGATGCGGTCGGCGCTGCCGCTTTTGTGATTGGTTTGTCAGCCGTGCCGCACTGGCAGCCTCGTAGGTCCTAACCGGTACCTGGTCGGCGAGCCTCGCGGTACCCTTCCCAACTGCCGGACAGTGATTAGGCAGTCGTACGTACTGTAGCCCTCAGCTGAGGGGGCAGTGCCGCAGTCGTGAGCTGGGCACTTTCATGCTATATCCGCCTTGCAACACCCGTCCAGCCAATAGCGGTAGCTAGCTGTCCATATGATCTCTCGTCTCTAACTTGGTTTGCCTTGCCACACCGGGGTCACATTCAAAGGGCTGTAAAAATATATTAAGAGGCTTGAAATGCGGATAATAAAATTACTACGGGACCGATATAGGGGTAGAAATTAACGATAATCATGTCCACCGTGGCTCCTAAGTTATTGGATGCGTGACACGTCGTTGTACGTCTTGTTCCGAGGTTGTGGCTGGAACTCCTCTTGAGGAAACCAAAGCATGACATGGCGCCATCTCTGCAATGCATGGCCGGGCTTTACATGCGACCACTTGATTGACTTGAGCATTCCAAATACCTACGCGTCGATTGCTTGGATGTTGATGGCCATGATATACGTTTTGACTCATCCTTTAGGCTAGATCGAGGGGACCATATCTTCAATATACCCATAAGCGAAAGAATAGCTGACTGTCTATACCTGTACTCTATGTATTCTGTGTTACCAATGTGGCCAATGTGAATCACATCTAGAGAATGTCATTCATGGCAGTGATAGCAAAAGTCCTATCGAAGATGGCCACGGGTCAGCCTTCTGTCAATATTCCCGTGTTCGTGGGCATCCAAATAATTGACACTTCACGCTTCCCTTCACAGATGGTAGCTCCTACATCAACTCTTTCATATCTGCTTATTCGCAAGTCGTTCTTTCTACTTGTCTCATCAAGTCCCGAAAACACTTTCCCGTGCTTTAAACTTTATACCCAAGGGTAGTCATTTCCCATCTATCTCATCTTTAATCTAGGATACCTAGGAAGGAACCTCCGGTCTTCGAGATGGAGTATTTATCCTCAACTCGTTTCTCGTCCGTCTTTCCTCTTCTACCAACAACAACAACAACAGCAGCAATACAACAGCAGCAGATGTGAGTTCTCAAGGCCCTTGATTCCTTATCATCCGGCACTGCCAAGTCACAATTCCTGGCCCAGCCACAACTCAGGAGACATCCTGTCAACATTAGACGTCACCCCATCCACCAAACATCATCATCAACATCCATCTTGCACGACATCCCCTCCAACCATTTCCCAGAGCCAACACTTCCATATGTTCTAGGAAGTTCTCTGTCACAACGCCTCTCTGAATCCGGCTTTGTGTCAGGCATGGCTGATCATTGAAATTTGCAGGGACCCCGCCCCCCGCGCCCGCGAGGCCCGCGTGCGCGCCGTCGCCGCCGCCATCGACGGCAACCTTTGATGATCCGGTAAGCAAATTTTTCTTCTATCTTTAGCGAGTTACCTTACATACAGCACACAGCACAGCAGCACGTGAGCACGTGCACTTGAAGGCCTGAGAAGCTTCTCTTGAGTGAGTTCGGTGGAGGCCCCGCCACTTAGTGAGTGCTGATTGCGGCCCAGAACGCATGGTTGGGCACCTTTTCGCGGTGTTCTGGATAAGTAAGTCTGTTCCTTTGAACAGTCTGAAACCAAGACCCGACCACCTTTCCATCTCTCATTTGTTTACTTCCCCATTTGTTTGTGGATAGGGTTACCTTTGTATATTAGTTGTTACCGTGGTTGTTTGAGCATTCTACTGGGGTGGCCATACTGAAGGATGCTTTCCGGCTGGGACTTGGAATGGCTTTTGTGCATTATATCTAGATAGCGACCGCTGTAATAAACATGATTTACTGTGATCTCATTTTCTTGCCAGATGATAGCGGCCTCAGCCATTCCCGGCCCGTTGTGATATATGGCCGGGCATTGAGTGCACCACTATGAAGGATGCCGAATGCCCCCTGGACTCCGGGACAACCGCGCCGCAGTTTCTTGTTGTTCTCGTAGCAGCACGAGAGTATGCAGAAGGAGAGCCTGGTAATTAAATACTTCCCACTGCAACTCCGAGACAAACATTAAGGAGAACCAGAATATCAGATAAACTCCGGGGCTGATAAACTGCATTGTAATTGTATTCATTTATCTCTATCTTATGTACGTCTTGAGCAAACCTCATTTGGAAGTCTGGCCTTCACAGGCAAGTGTGCTCGAAAACCTTGCGTCCACACATTATAGCTCCCTACCATGCCCGTGTATGATGGCACCACATACATTTTATATGTCTGGGGGATTAGAAAGAAACCACTATTAACCTTCGACAAATCACTATTCCGTACAATGCCTTTCTGTCGCGCCATGATTCTAAGCGCTAAGCCGTGCCGGTTCGTGCCAGTGCCACCATCCGTTCAAGGTCGAAGCTATCATCAAGTACTATTTCAAAGTGCCCCGGGGCCTTTGCCACATGAACAGGCCTCAAATTGACCAAAATGAGTGATTTAAATATCCGCATAGGGCAGCTCCCGATCTTAGCTCGCTTGCAAACTCTTTTGCACTCATCACAATACTACGTATCCAACTACAACAAAATCGACTCAGAACAGGATTGTCCATACACACAGCATCGGAACAGTTCACTGGCATTGAAACCGTTGAAATTCCAGCCCGGAATCTCCATTCCAGGAGATCAAAGCGCAAAAACTCTACAATGACTCCAGGTTTTCGCCCGTGGCTGCGACGCAGATTGAAATTGAGAGGGGTGGTTTCGTTCTTAATCCGTGTACATGCTCTTTCAAAGCCGTAGGCGGTCCCATCATACAGTGGTAAACGCTCAAAGACCTAGCGTTAATAGATATACAATGCCGATAACAATAAACACGTGAATACAATCGTGAACCTTGGGAGCCTCGTGATGCCGCACAGACGAGGCTAGTTGAGACCGGCGGCAGACCAGATCCGTCGACACAAGTGGCCCATCACTGACCTGCGCCAACTTCGGGCAATCAGTCACGCGGCGAGCAATCTAGTCTCACAAAAGCCTCGTGTGAAAAGACTCCACGGCTGCAGTCCCGGTTGACTTCTCCATCCCACATCCACACACACTCGAAAAAGATCATCTGAAGAAATCGCAAGATCACACAAGCTCCCGAAGAAGCCCTCGCCACGGTAAGCCTAAAGAGACCACAGCCACAATACAACCACAAACTTCTAACGTTGATAAATAGACCAAAATGGACAACCAATCTCTACAAGACTTTGTCGAATTGAGAGGCAAGACGCGGTCTTGTGCCTTTAGGGTATCAAAGCTACAGACGACAGCACCCAGCACACAAGAAGACTCTCTACCCCGACCACTGTTAAGAGGTGGCGGCATTCTTTCTGGCGCAGAAGCCCTGGTTAAGGGTCTTAGATAGCGACCGCGGACCTGGGCAACGTGAGCAACTTTGAACTTTATATTAACCATCTTGGCCAAGAATTTGGGTAACATGCCCCAAGAAATTATGCGCTATGCTGCTAACGCTACATTGGAGTATTTAAAGGACGAGG
Source organism: Diaporthe citri (assembly GCF_014595645.1). NCBI lineage: Eukaryota > Fungi > Ascomycota > Sordariomycetes > Diaporthales > Diaporthaceae > Diaporthe > Diaporthe citri. Next base: position 1,265,673 of record NW_025064846.1, read on the forward strand.
ATCTCAAGGACTTTAATAAGAAGAAGGAAATTAACGATCTTCTCAGAGTCTCTTTGAGTCCGAAGGAATCCAATAAGCTGGTTAATCTCGGCAAGAAAATCACGGATTACGATGCGGAGGATGAGGCCACCATACCCTAGGGTACTCTACACCAGACCTTCCGCCCCGAAGCATGGATGAGCTACCATCAAGCATAGACTTATCACTACCCAGTATCCAATCTGGACACAACTCATAATGTCTGCTCAATCTGCTTAGCTCCATAAAAGGGTTTTCTGGAAGCATCTGAAATAATGTTCACGTCTACACGGCCATATCAGGACATAGGAAATGCCATGGCGGTGAATTCATCTGAGGAGGATGGGGCTCGGTTTCAGAAAGGGTACAACAACTCCCCCCTGCTCAAAGATAATCATGAGCCTACTTATTTCATCAACAATAACATCTTTCCCAGACTCCGTCTTCCTACTACAATTACTGTAATATATGAATCGCTTTGACAATTGATTTTGTGAAGGGCTGGAATTGAATAAATAGCCAACAGTCAATACGAGACGAACTGTTATACGACGGGGTGCTAAGAGATCCACCCGCCCGCTAAATACTATGTTAATCGCTGAGCTGCCTGGGTATGTGTAGTCTATAATTGCAAAAGAAATATGTCTGAATCAGGGTATAATTAGTTTCGCAACAGCCATCATACCATTGATGCATCTTTGGGCTTTTCGTCCTTCTCCAGCCGTTCTGCAGGATTGATAGGCGCTTCTTTCTTCCACAACGACCCAAAGACACCTCCCAGGACCAATGCGATGCCACAATATAGCTGGAAACAAGTTAATACACAGCTACAGTTTGCAAGACCCTGAACGCTTACCTCAGTACTTAATGCGTGAGGCGACAAGACGAGTGGGATTGTCAAGGCTGCCAGAAACCCCAAGCTCTGGGCATAGTTTTTGGCAATAGTGCTCGCTATGCGAACTGCCCACGACACCAGGAATCCGCCAACGGCTTGCAACAGGACCAAGGCCCAGACCAAAACGGTATAACCGCGGAAGCTCCCTTCCATCCCCAGATCCGACTGCCACATCAGTCCGCCGAGAGCACACAGGCAAGTATATCCTGCCAGCTGGGCGTTTCGAACCATGAAGCTATTTTCTGAGGTCTTGAGGACGGCCTCCATGTACACACCAGCAAAGGCACTGCAGAATCCTGCAACTAGCATCGCGACAATTCCGAAGATCATGTCTTTCCCTGCATCATCCGCGCGAGGCGCGCCAAAAGAACGCGCTGCACAGCCAACCTGCACCAACACCATGCCCGTCGTCATGACGACCAGGCACAGCCACTGGTGCGGCTGCAGGGTCTGCTTGAGAAACGCCCTGCTGAACACCGGCGTGAGGATGAGCTTGACCTGCGAGAGCATCAGGTACGGCAGGATGTCGAGGTGGTATGCTCCGAGGCTCTGGCTCGTGGCTGAGAGCGTGTACAAAAAGGCTGGCACAGCGGAGCTGTCGTGACCGGCCAGCACGTGGCTCAGGAAATCGGGAGAATGTGCGGCGCTATCCTCGGTATTGCTGAAAAAGCCATGTGCGGCGACGGCGAGGGAGATGAGCATCTTGAGGCCCTCTGACAGGACGACAGCGCTCAAAGGCTCGTACCGCACAGAGTCATCTACCTGGCGAGTCTGTAGCTTGTGCTGCAACTGATGTGTTGATCATCCTCGGTCAGTGGGACATTCGAAGACAATCTCGTCTATGTAAGTGCATCAACTTACAAGTACGCTGGCAGCATTTTGACACGAAAGCTATAAGTCTGCTTGTCAGATCCAGTTGTCTTCGACATAAAATCAGAGCGTAGGATTTACCAATGCGAGAACGACCGCAGCCGTAATTTGTGTGCTTCGCCAATGCGAACATGTACTCAAGCAAATGCTCTCCGCCATGGGTTGGGGATTTCGCTGGCTTTAGCCTGGAATATATAAATCAACCCAGAATTTCAACAAAGAAGGGATGCAAGATGTTCGACTCAACAGCAGTAATGTATGTTGAAAAGTCGGCTTGCATATTTGTAGGCGAGGCATGCCAGGTAGGTGAAACCCGGGGGTTCGGTTCACAAGTGGATATTCAGGCGCGGACAGTTTCCAGCACCTCTGACAGCCGTGTCAGGGCGCTTGTCTCCACATGTCTGAGTATTTGACAGCTGGATACGAGGTTACTTGCGCCAATGAACCCCCCTGGCTCGATCAACGACCGAGGGGGTGAAAACGGAGATACTGCGAGCCTCATTCGACTCTACCGCTACAACTACACTCCGTGCAAAGCACTTGCTTAGTTAGCTTAGCGCCGGCCAGGTCCCGCTGCCAAGTCGAATACGGCCCACGAGGGTGCGACTTACGTACCACTTGATCATTAGAATAGCAGCTTCTTCCTAAAATGCAGCTTCTCCGAGGGCCTTGCTGGATTCAGAGTAGAGGGTTTTTGTAGAACCACTTCCCCGGCAATCCATGTCAAACATTCTCCCTCTCCCTCCGGCCTCATAACTAACTTGAACACCTCTGCCAATTTTCAATGTCGATCTTCCATCCCGAATCTTTATGGATACGAGCAAGCGGTGACAAGAGCTCCCAAGCTGTATTTCGGGAACGCCTTGAGGTCGAGTCAAGATTTCATCAAAGCTGCAAAAATACGAAGTCTCCCTGCGGGCGATCATGCTCTTGCCCTTGAAACGGACGATGGCGCTGACCTGTGTGGTCTTCGTCTTCGTTCTTCTGACGGGCTACCAGTCACTCAAGCACAACTACATACAGAATCCTCTCCAACATGTCTTGAACAACAGCACAATTCCCTCGTTTTTCAAGGACTTTGATCCATTCTGGACCACCGAGCAGCTTGAGCCCCGGTTTGCCTAAGTTACGTGCAAAAGTTACGTGCAATATGCCACGGATATTGACTATCTGTGCAATGCCGTGAGTCTCTGCCAGAAACGCTCAGCAATCAAGTCTCTTTGGACGGCGGAGTTGGCTGACACAACGGCATCAGGTGATTAACTTCTACCGCCTGCAAAGATTCGGCAGCGAATACGATCAGGTCTTGATTTTCCCGAGCCAGTGGACGGAAGGAGATTCAAAGGAAGCAAAAGCTATCAGGAACATCCAGACCGCACTTCCCAAGCTTGGCCTCCGTCCCTTTGAGCTTCTCACCACGCACAAGGGCGACATAACATGGGCCAAGAGCCTCACCAAGTTCCACGCGTTCAACCTGACCGACTACACGCGCGTCCTCGCGTTCGACTCGGACTCGCAGGTGCTCAATAACATGGACCACTACTTCCTCGCCCCGCTGGCCGCCCTCGCGGTCCCGCGCGCGTACTGGCTGAACGACAAGGACGCGGCCATCGCCGAGCAGGTGCTGGGCTCGCACGTGATGCTGCTCGAGCCCAACGAGGGGCGGCACAACAGGATCGTCGGCGAGGCGCTCAGCTCGGGCGACTTCGACATGGAGGTCATAAACCACCTGTTCAAGGACTCGGTCATGATCCTGCCGCACCGGCGGCTGGCCCTCCTGACGGGCGAGTTCCGCGCCAAGGACCACCGGAGGTACCTCGCGCCCGACGAGGACGACGACTGGAACGCGATGTGCGAGGTCTCGAGGGCGTACTTGGTCCACTTTAGCGACTGGCCGCTGCCGAAGCCCTGGAGGCACCACTCTGATGCTGACTGGGAGAAGGTCCGGCCCGAGTGTGACGAGGACGAAAAGGAGAAGGACGACCGGCCGAGATGTGCTGATCGCGTGATGTGGGAGGGGTTCTATGAGGACTACAACATGGACAAGGCCCAGTACTGCGCGCCTCTAATGTAAAGAGAAACTAAAAATAAATCTAGTAGTACAATACCCCACAGGAGCCTGTTATGTCCATACAAGGTAACGCCAGTACCCCTTTCAGCCACCATGGGAGAGGCAGCACATCAAAAACGGAACGCATTGCCGGATTCACGTGCCTTCAACTCCCACGATCGTTTTTCGGCTAAACGTTATACCACTTGATCTTCCCGATCTGGGCCCTTGTTGAATAGGAAACAGAGTCGTTCCTGTTTACACACTTGCACGGGACCTGGACTGAGAAGCTTTTCGATGCTCATGGCAGATGGACAGGAGAGTTACATGATGCCTCGCCATGCTCAGGTTCATTCCTCTCAGACTCGCATTATCCCTGCGGTCAAAGCGCGGCCAGAGCTTGTCCGACTGCCTTGGATCCGCAAGGGTTCTTCTGCTCCCCAGCAGTCTTATGCGACCTGTACGTGCTCATTTTTGCGGTGTCCATCACATTGAGATGAGGTCTGAAAGTGTATTGACGTGGATGCATGACCTTCATCCGTTGATCCCAATTCATCGTACGAGCTCAAAGTATCAGCCCGTACGGTTCCAAAAGACAATGACTGCATCGCTCACAGACCTTCTACCGCAAGCCTGACTCTGCCTCCCTCCTCTCCTCCATGACAACCTCGTGACAACACATCAAATTGCCCCGAGTTATTCTGGCCCGCCCTCTCGTCAATCGTCCATGTTCGCCAAATGTCGGCCTTCCAAGGCAAGCTATGCTCTGACAGACCGGCAGAACCCTCAAAAACGGTCAGAACTCCACTCCCGTTTTTTGCCAACCAGTCTTCATCCATCTGTGCAATACCACTAGCCGGATGAGAGTCCTCAGGGCTGACTAGGAACCTGAGCAGGCAGACAAGCCCTGAAGGACGTAGGGGCCGCCCCGTTCTCATTGACGTGGCTCGCCGTTAACGTTGCAAGCCGGCTCTCCGGCGCGGATCGTACTCTGGGTGTCAGCCTCAGAGTTCGGTGGAGCGACTAGGGGGCTGCTCTCGTCTTGAATTCGGAGGGACTCGCTGTCGTCCTGAGGCATGGGTGAAGATGGGGGCTGGCCCGGCTTCGCGGTGGCAGTCGTCTCAGCCGGCACACGAACCCAGACATAGCTCGCGGGAACCCATCCTCCAGATCCGCCCAGACCGAGCAGTGCGCCGCGTCTAACCTTCTTGTACACGAACTTCTTCGTGGGTGGCAACGGGGCTGGTGCAGTGGTCGCCTGTTGGGCTGAGGCGGCAGAAGTCGATACCAACTCGGCGTTGTTCTGGGGAGGCTGCGAGGCTGGGGTCGTGGTGGAGGGTGTGCATGGGGATTGTTGGTTCTCCTTGTCCGATTCGACCTGGGCGAGCCATTGGACAATCTGGGAGGTCTTGTTGTGATTGAGAGAGTTCACCCCGGAAACCAGAGGCATACTGCTCTCAGTCTGTCGAACAGATCCAGGCTCACGTGAGGGGTTCGGAGCCCCGGATGTGAAGTTTGAGGATGACTCTTCGTGCTGGTTCTTGTGCTTGTCCATGATCAATGTCTCCCAGGTTGATTGTTGTGATCTGACGGATGGGCAGTGATTCTGACCTGGGATGTATGCGAAGTGTATCTTCCCCAGAAGTTGAGGCGAACGAGTCGCAGTGTTGATGTAGATGTCGGATTTGAGTCGTATTCGCTCTGTCAAAGAATGAGGTCCTGGTTTGGGTCTCCCTTCAAATAATCTGGGGAAAGCAAGCACAAGTGTTCCTTGAGTGACTCTCAGATAAGTGTTACAAGGTGCGAGCACGGTACATAGTCACCGAGGCTGTTGTTTGCACTGGCAGTCACAAGTGCCTTTACTTTCATTCGGACAGAAGCGACTCTTTCTGGCTTACTGTATTTAGGCTTTGGAAGACTAGTCTGTCTCAATTAGAAACTGCTTTGAGTGACTTATACCCTTCTCCACTTGCTTCCATGACTTCGATTGAATTATGCAGGTGGCCCATGATGATCACAGCTCACCCAGCCTGAAGATATTTTCAGATGTCCGTAGGAAGACATAGAGGTAAATAAAGCGGATATCGGCACATCAGCTCGCTCAACGAGCGCAAATTTTGCCATTGTGCTGTACAAGGTTCCTCAAATTCACAACAATAGTACCGAGGCAGGGTGAGTTTTTGAGCCGACGAACGGAAGCCCGCGAACGTTTGAGGTCCAGGTTGGTCCACAGTGACAGAGGTCTGGGTTCGGCAAAGGAATGCAAACAATTATCAAATGAATGAAATAGCATTGTAATTCCCTACAAGACTAGTGCTGGAGCAAACACATCGCCAGTCTCGCCTTCGATTGCCTAGGGCGACACACTACTCAGAGGCAAAGAGCCTGCAGCGCTTGCAGGCAGACCAGCAACCCCTCCAGCAAATGGTGCCGATCTGAGCTCTTTCTTGACTTGAGGAGCTGAAGACTGTCCCGAAGCGGTCCAGCGTCAAAGTTTCAAGGTTGTGCAGATTGTATTTGGTAATATCATGTCATTATTGAGGCCGCTCTCTGCTCTCGACCCAGAACCGCCGGCGGCTGGCGCTATGCTTGGAGACATGAGAGCTGTGCTTGGTAGCAAGGAAGTCAGAAGCAACCATGCTATACGAAGCAGAACGTGAGCACATTTATGTTAATACAATGATAGCCAACTCTCCCTGCTATGAAGTCCAGCAATGGGTGAAGTCCCAGTCACGCAGCAGTGAATGGTGTTGACACGTCACCTTGTCACCCCGTGCTTGTTGATGGGGGAGAGGCCGGTGTTGTGTGAGACATGGCAGAAGGTATTGACTCTGCCATGATCCATTCAATTGTCAGAGCCAGTCTCTGACACGCATGCATAGGAGGTACTGGTATGCAGTACGGTAGGCCAATCTCTACACATCCTTCCTTGGTATCTGCCTCTCACCCATCATGGGCTGATGAACAATGACATACAGTGAATCCTGATCGTGACTACATGTGAAGTCTACTGGCATATCAGTTGGTCGTCTGTTAGCGCGGAAGAGAATTCCCAAATCCTTTTAGCCGCAGCAGCATGGCCCAGACCAGCCCACCAGCCCGGTCGGGCTGCGCTAAAAGGGCAAAATGATTTTTTCTTCAACAGGGCTGAGGTTGTTAGCCCTCGGGACGGCGTTGCCAGCAGAGGCGTGGTGATCCCGCAGGCGGCGGCGTCCTTGGCTCGCAACGGCGCTTTGGAAGCGGCCGATCTTGGTGCTCGGTCCGACGGTAAGATCGTTTACGAGAGCTGCGTACTGTTGACTGGGCTAATTTTTAGGGTCGCTTGAGTCGATCTCTGATCTCACGAGATGGTGGGCCTTGGACGTTGACAATCTCGTCACGCAGTGCTGCCATCTTATTGAGGGCGATACTTGATTACCATATTCTGCGGTTCTTTTGGTTGTGTACTGGGTCGGGAGGCTGGCAGGCTGGGAAAGGGGAGCAACTGTCTCCAAGGATGTCGAGAGCTCTAATAACAGATCATTTACAGATCTTTGAACATCACTATTTCCCAGGCATGAAGGGTCTCGTCAGGGGCCCACTCTTTCGCCGGATGAGTGGACACAGCCACCTTCGCGGAGCGGGACAGCGGGAATGCCGTGGTCATCAACACTGGAGAGGCACGGAGAGGCAGGTGACGAAGGAACAGGAGAGTGGAACAGGCAAGACGGACAACACACTAAGGCCAGACTGAGGAGCGCTGGCCGGATCTTCAACACATGCAGAGGAAAATCGTCGTCGTCCAGTCGCACGAGACGCGTATTGGTTGCGTGAGACGGGTGCGATGTCGACCTCCCCTTCCTTTGTGGAAATACGAGATTTGACAACCAAGTCAGTTCGCTTAAAATAGCAGCACCGCGCTCACCTCCTGCCTCAGGTCTTAGTGTACGCTACTGTGCCGTATGTACCCAGGTACCGTGGGCAGAACCAGCAATCTGGGAGTCAGCCAACCCCAACAAGGCCATTGCTGCTGTTAGTGTTCTCTGTTCAGGGGAGGCAGGTTCGGTACCACTTTTGGTCAGGGCCTCCAGAGCCTGAAGGGCCAAGGAGAACCGCGGTCCCTGCTGGCGCGTGCCAGGGGACTGCTGGCTCTGAGGTCATCGGGCCCACTGTCAGAACCTAGGCAAGGCTTATCACCACTTGTTTTGTCGGATCTGTATGCAGGCTAAACCCACGCTGTCTGTCGATGGCGCGGCCCTGCATTGCGTTGCAGTTGCAGTTGGTCCAGCAGTCCAGCAGTCCAGCAGATAGACTTTTCCGGACGGGCAGGGAAATCCTGCTTCTATTCGTCGGGCCCGTCGACGCGGCCCAGAAGAGGTTCTTCTGAGCCGCCTGCGTTGCTGCTTTTGGGGCTGGGCCGGGCCCCTCCTCCACAATTTTCCATCTCCAGAATTCCAGATCGAGGCCATCCCTTGCATCGCTCTGCTTTGACGGCCGGCTGCCACCACTATACTAGGACCTGGGGCTCCTCAAGAGTACCGGGGGCCCGGAATTCTCCCACCAACCGCCCTCGCCCTCAACAAGCCGCTATTGTCGTCATTGTTTATTCTTCCCTTTTCCACATTACAACTGCACGCCCTCCCCCCCCCTCTCAACGTCTCCCGTGTGGACTCGGCACACCATCTGGCCTTCTCTCCCGTGACCGTGCTTATCGACGACTCTGCGTCATCCACTCGTTTGATACTGATCAACCGACGGTCCAGATGGCACATTGACCACCCCGTCCTCGGAGCGAAGCGAAGCGAAGCCACTCGACTCGACCGCATCTTACTTCAATTACGCCACAGGCCACAGGCTTCACTGTCCAGGGCCGCGATAATTTTCGTCGGGTATTGCCTGGCTGAGCGACAGGGAGCCTCCTTTGTCCTGCCTCTGCCCTCCCAGCATCTGCGAGTCGAGAAAGAGGGGCAAAGGGGAGCAAAATTCGATCTTGTCTGGACATCGCCTCCCGACGATCCCCGTTGCACCTGACGCGGGCCCCGACCGCTTCTCGACCCGTCAACCTCACCTCGCGTTGGCCCTCGTCCTCTCGCGACACAGCGTTTTGCGCTTCACGCCTCCGTTGGTGGAACGGAATAGGTCGATTGCCCCGTGCTGGGCGCGCAACTACTCGAGACGAAGCACACGATGGAGCACCTATCGATGGCCACGCGCTTCGTCGCCAGGCAAGAGGGTGATGACCCCGGCAAGAAGCTGCTCGACTTGATATCCGATCCCTTCTCCAGCGAGGCAAGTCGTTCGCTCACTTGTCCATTCTCCCGTGCCGCGGAATCTGAGCACTAACCAGCGACCGTCCACAGCTCGCTACTTCCTCCGTTTGGGCTTCCTTGGCCTCATCGCTGGGTGTCACCGCTGCCGTCGTCCTGTTGTTTTCCTTCTTCCGTCCATACCACACCGTCGTGTACGCGCCCAAGCTGAAACATGCCGACGAATCTCGAGCACCACCACCGCTGGGCAAAGGCCCATTCTCGTGGGTCCCGCCATTATGGCAGACCACGGAGAAGGACATGATCCGGATGGCCGGTTTGGACGCCGTGATTTTCTTGCGCTTCATCAATATGCTGCGCAACATGTTTATCATTATGGCTATCATAGGCTGTGCTGTCCTGGTTCCCGTCAATTACACCCAGTCCATTCGATTCGACAGCGACACCTGGCTCATGCGCTTGACCCCTTCAAACGTATGGAACGAGGCGCAGTGGGCCACCGTTCTCTCCGCCTGGCTCTTCAACATAGTCGTGCTTGGCTTCTTGTGGTGGAACTATAGGAAGGTTCTGCACTTGCGTCGAGAATACTTCGAGAGTCCAGAGTATCAGCAGAGTTTGCACTCCAGGACTCTTATGGTGCGTAAAGCATCTGCCGGGGCGATCCCCTGAACCGAGCATCAGCAACTGACAGCATGATGTAGCTCTACGATATACCCAAAAAACTTTCATCGGACGAGGGAATCGCCAGACTCATCGACATGGTTGCTCCAAATTCGTCCTTCTCAAGAACTGCCATTGCGCGCGACGTCAAGATTCTGCCGAAACTGGTGGAACAGCACGAGAAATGTGTACGAAAATTGGAGAAGGTCCTGTCCAAGTACCTCAAGGATCCTCACAGCCTCCCGGCTGCCAGGCCAGTCTGTTCGCCCTCAAAGAGTGACCCGTCGTACTCCACCTACCCTAAGGGGCAAAAGGTCGACGCGATCGAGTACCTCACACAGAGGATCAAGACACTGGAGTACGAGATCAAGGAAGTAAGGACAAGCGTGGACAAGCGCAACACCAGACCTTTTGGGTTTGCTTCCTATTCAGACATTAGCGAGGCACACGCGATCGCATACGCCGCCCGGAAGAAAAAGCCACAGAGTGCCGTTATCAAGCTTGCCCCCCGACCCAGCGACATCATCTGGGACAACATGCCCCTGTCGGCCGCTACTCGTGCCAGAAAGAGGCTGTTTATCAGCATGTGGATCGGTCTCCTGACCCTTTTGTGGATTGCGCCCAACGCTATGATAGCCATTTTCTTGGTCAATCTCAGCAACCTCGGGTCCGTCTGGCACGACTTCCAGCTCTCACTAGAGACCAGTCCTGTGTTCTGGTCTATCGTACAGGGTATTGCATCACCAGCAATCACGTCGTTGGTGTACCTGCTGCTCCCCATCATTTTCCGCCGGCTGTCAATGAGGGGCGGTGACCAGACCAAATCTGGTCGAGAACGCCATGTCATCGGCAAGCTATTCAGCTTCTTTATTTTCAACAACTTGATCGTCTTCTCCCTGTTCAGTGGCATGTGGACCTTTGTGGCAAACGTGCTAGAAGACGCCAACAGCGGTACCGACGCGTGGAAGGCGATTGTGGAGCAGGATTTCGGGGGTTCCGTTCTAATCGCCCTCTGCAAAATCTCACCTTATTGGGTGACCTACCTTTTACAGCGCCAGCTTAGTACGGCTGTCGACCTTGCGCAGGTCTGGAGTCTCATCCTCAGCTTCATCCTGCGCAAGCTAGGATCCCCAACGCCGCGGGAGATGATCGAGCTCACCGCCCCGCAATCTTTCGAATATGCCAGTTACTACAACTACTGCCTTTACTACGCCACCGTCGCTCTATGCTATGGCGTCATTCAACCTCTTGTCCTGCCATCCGTTGCTTTGTTCTTCGTTATCGACTGCATCTTGAAGAAATACCTTCTCATGTACGTTTTCATCACCAAGAACGAGAGTGGCGGCATGTCATGGCGGGTCCTCTTCAACCGCGTCTTGTTTGCGCTTGTTCTCTCCAACCTCGTCGCATTTCTGGTTGCGTTCATGCGAAGCACCTACACCCAGGCTTATGCCGTGGTTCCGCTGCCCTTCATCGTCATCGGGTTCAAGATCTACTGCGCCAAGGCCTTTGACAGCAAGATACACTACTACTCGACCCGATTCGTTCCCCGTGGCCCTGAGCCAGAAGTCGGCATCGCAAGCAAGGAGAACCTGAAAAATGATCGCCTGGCATCGAAGTTCGGCCACCCTGTTCTTTACAGGCCACTCATTACGCCCATGGTCCATGCAAAGGCGCAAAATATTCTCGCAAGCGTGTATCAGGGTCGGCTTAGCGACGGACGTGAGACTGGGTCGGCAGAAGGCACCAGCGTGTCCGGGTATAGCGACACCTACGCTCTCGATCCCATGCGCGCAGGAAGGCCAGGCAAGGCAGCTGCGAGCGGTCTTTCAGGCTTTGAGATCGTCCCAGAAGGGAAGCTTGACTTTGAGTACTACAAAAACCGCAGCGAATTTGCCGAAGACCACGGGCAGGGGGACTTGTTCGGCCATTCTAGGGACATGATGCGACCCGGCACGCCTTCAAGCACCTTTGGCGGGTCAGACACGGATTCGAGGCCAGGCACACCGACAGGGGGAATGATGTTCAGCGGAAGCAAAGGTGGATTTGCGGCAACATCGGTCAATGGTGTCGGAGGCGACGGCATGGGGCCTGCACCTGGATACGCGAGTCCTTCGGCCCAGTATTCACCGAGGATGCCGCCCTATGGCTCGCCAGCCATGGATTATCCATCGAGAACACGGTCACCATACGGCCTTGTCGCAGCCAGCGACTCCACGTCAAACCTAGTCCAATCAGCCGCACCGATAGCATCACCACCAGTCGGTTATTACGCAAACGACGCTGGCTCTAGGAGCGCCAGTATCGACCACGGCACTCCAAGTTTTGACCGGCCCAGAGCTGGAGCAATGCCACCTGGTGCACTAGGCGGTGGGCCCCAGGGATACGGTAACCTACCGCAGGCCGAATCGGAATATGAGGACCCTATGAGTTATAATTACTTCCGAGGTGGAACCGGGAGGTCGAGATATAATGGCGGCAGTTAAGGGGGCGTGTGTGGTCAATAAAGGAGTCTGGGGGATCCCCGGGGGAGGGAAACTCAAATGAAGAAAGTCTGTTTCACATTCACAGATACAATTGCATTGGGCTTGGCGTAGGCTGGGTGACGAATAATGATTGGGACCGCCCAAGACGGGCGGGATGCGGCTATAGAATACAAGAGCTTCGAGGGGAGCTCCAAGATTTGTGCTGGCAGACATAGCTGGGTGCATATAATTGTCCAACGTGCTGTAATAGACACGCAGGTTACGGACACTGTTGACTTGCGAAGAAGATCCCGTTACGTTCACGCAGGGAAGACCAATTTGCGTGCTGTAACCACCTGGACTAAATGACTGGAGGACGTCTTGTCTGTGTGTCTTCATTTGACCACATTTCGGAGGTTCGGTGATGTCCGGCCTCCGGCACCGGCACACTGTACTATTTCTACGGCCGACTTTATAGTATAGTCTCTGGATAAATGTCTGCTTCGTCACACTCTGCATTGTAGAATCCCGAGGGCAGAAAGGCTTGTCCCACGGTTGTTTGAATTGTGAGGGTCTTTAGAGGTATGTGCGCAAATACTGCAGTGCCTGGGGGTGCTGGCCACCTCCAGAGCTACATGTACCACACCGGCTTGGCATCGACAACGTTTGTGTTGATGTCTTGACCGCGATCGCTGATTCAGCATACTTGCATGAAGAAAGCTACGGCCAGACGCTAAATGATACGGCAACAGGTTGATTCACCTACACTCCCGCTTGGCGTGGCCTGATGGAACTGAGAGGAGAAAGTCCTCATTGAAATTTCATTCAAAAGTTCCTACATATGTAGGACATGGTAACTCCCCAAACCCCAACCATCGTCTAGGTACCCAATGCTTCGCACACTGCGGTGGCCCCGCCGAAAAATGCTCGCTCGCCTGAGAAAATGTCCGGCCCTAGAAGCGGGACTTTTTTATATATATGTGTGTTGGACAAGGATCGCTTGACATTGCCACCCAGAATTCCCCGTAAAAAAAGCCCCGAGAAGATGTCCTCAGAAGTAAGAAAGAAGAGAAAAAGGCGTCTCACAGAAAGAGAAAGGTCATCCCGTCTCGGTGTCTTCCGCCAGTTGCCATTTGCTCGAGGTCCCAAAAGTCAGCCCTGGCAAGGTCTGCCCAAAGAGCATTGCCTCCGGTATGTCCCCGTAGGAGAAGCCCTGGATGTCGCCTCCGCCAAGGCCCTCCAGGGCTTCAGCGATCCGCATGGACTCGCTCTCGCTGAGTATATCTCGGACTCGAGCCTCGGAAATCACGTCCAGATCGTGAGGCCCGGACAGAGACTGGTGAAGAGGCGGGGGTGATAGCTGCCCTGCTTGCAGCATAGGCCCAGCCCTTGTGTACTCTGGACCGGGGTGACCATCGGTTTTGGATAACGGGCCCGAGCCTGGCAGTTCGTGGCGTCCCCCAACGGGTGCGTTGTTGATCGCTGTGAACATGGACGGGATTGAGCGCGGCGTCTTTTCGGTGAGGTGGACATCGGGTCCCGTGGGGGATTCGCGCTCCGTTGGGCTTGCCCTTGACTGATCTGAACATCCGTATGGCCCGTGTCTATCATCCTCTGCCATGATCATGCCATTGTTGATGATCTTCGCGTTCTGTACTTTCCATTCCTCCAATCCTCCACCGTGAATCGGGTGCTTGCCATCGTCCTGAGGAGCGGTCCCGGTTTTGTTGTTGCCATGGGTGAGCGCGCTATATTCGAATTTGATCTTGGCCATGTAATTATCTAAATCCTTGCTGTTCGAGCAATGTAATTAGCATCGTCCGCAGATGAACAGTATAGAGCATGGCTCAGCGCGACTCTTCCGACGTTGGCAGAAACCCGTTTGACTCACAAATAACCAAGATAAGTTGAGGCCATCTTGAGCCACCCTGAGAAGCGCACAAGGGTTTGGTGGCAGACTGCGGTCGGGCCGACTTTTGTCATGTCCATATCGGCCTCAGAACCATCGCCATCTTCTTCATCATCCACTAACATGTGCCTTTGCTGATCCATATGAGGGAAATGCCATGCATATTGCCCAACAAAGGCTGCTGTCCAGATGGTAAAAAGCACCAATGCGGACATCGGTAGCTTATCACGGCATATTTCGATCACGTCGACGATGTCCTTGGCGGCTTTGAAGACCTGCTCTGCGCTATGCTCCCAAAAGCCATTCGGGATATCGTATTTGCCAGCTGGAAAGGTTGGCTCGTCCAACGGGCCAACGGGACCGCTACAGCGAATCGGAAGGAAGGGTATGTATTCGCTACATTGCGATTAGCCAGGTCCTTTTACTTTGAGCGAACAACCCCTGGAGACATCTTGAGCACCAAAAGTGTCGGCTTACCGATGGAGCATGATCTGACAGACGCTACCCAGCATGTGCAGAGACACATACACGCTCGACGCTTGGTGGTTTTCGTGTCTATGATAATTGGAGGTCGAGAGGGTGAATGTTGATGGAAGGTCGGAATAGAACGCTTCCAGCTTTTCCCGGAGCTGAGCAAACCTCGTCCGTGGATCCCATGGAGGGTGCTCCTCAACCAGGCGACCGCCCGCGAAGCTGAATTTGGAGATCTCGCCCCAGAGATCCACCAGCCGCACGAACCTGCTGAGCACGCTGTCATCCTCTGCGTCCCTGGGACCTTGATCATCGGGGGACCCGTTCAAAAATCCGGTCCTCACATCCTTCGACAGGTCAAACGCCCACTCGTTACACGGCAGCTGGATCTGGAGGTCCTCGGATCGGATAGTTGGCACACGCTCCTTCCCACAAGCAAGTAACCGGTCAAGAATGAGGCAACTGAACATCGTCCTCCTCTTGATCTCCTTGGCTATCATCAGCTCTGGCTGTGACGCGGGTATCTTCGGCGATACGCTCTTGCTAGATTTGTTTGCTCGCGCTCGAGACTTGGGATCGTGCTTGTCTCCGAAACCGAGGCCCAGAGCCTGAGCCATCCGGATGGCGACGCCGACGTACATCCACGCTCCCAAGCCGCCCGTCTTCGGTTGCACCTGGCTCCACTCGTACAAACCCAACATCAAGAAAGCTTGGACCCTTTCTACCGAGGCCGTGGTCATGGTCGTTCCCAAGGGACCCAAAGCCTTTCTCAAAGCCTCGGCAAAGTATTCAGACGCAGCTGATGAGTCTGGTTTGGTTTGAACAGGTCGGCTCTTGATCGCCCCTGCTTGCGAGCTGGCCGTGTGAGTAGCATACTTGACCAGGTCCGGATGGAATCGGGCGGTGAGGGTGAGAACTCCGAGCAATACAAGGTTAGTGTCCGGCGAGGCGTCCTTCTGATTTGACCTGAACTTATTGCCCATGTTCTCCTTGAGGGTTGGTACGTGTAGAAAGGGCAACTCAGTGGCAAAGTGAAGTCTGTAGATGTCGAAAACTTCTGACCATAATTTTGGCGTCAAGTAGTGTGCGGACAAAACATCGTCAGCGTGAGCTGCAGCCGAGTGCTGCCCTTCTGCTCGTGACACGTCTTCGATCTTCTTAAGGCGCTTCCGATCTGACCCAGCGTCGCGTTCAGTCTTGATGCCAGCGGGAGGATCGCTCCGCTTGGGCGGGATGGGCGTTGCTTCTGGGTACTTGCAATCCTTGCCCTGTTTGATACAGGTCTCGCAAGGTGAAGAGCCTCCGTCGTTGTCACACTTGATCTTCGACTTTCGACACCGAAGGCAAGCTATGCTCGACCGCATAGGCTGCCGCTTGATGACGGCCTTTTTGTCATCAACGGCACTCATCACGGTAAATCCTGCACTGCCTCTGCTTTCATCATAGGCCTGCCCATGCCCAGCTCCAGGCCCGCCGACCGGCACGAAGCCCTTGATGGAGTGGTTGTGATAGGTCGGCGGCGGAGGCGGCAGCGTTGGGGTCAGGGGCACCGACGGAGGCTCTCCAGACCCGGCAATAAACGCTTCCTCGAACTTTCGCTTCGGTGTGGAGTGAACAGATAGGCCGGAGGGCGTGTTGGCCGTTTCATCGGCAGACGGGTCGGGCGGGGAGAGAATGGACTGTAGAGAGGTAATTGTGCCGGTTGTTTGGGTCCTTGGCAGACCCTACCGCAAGCTCTAACAGCTGAGAGTGACCCTGGTTTGCGATGAGAGGGACACGACAACGGTTTCCCTCCTGCTCTGGTCCAAGAGCCAGCCGTGTGCGCAACCCGTGGACGTTGTGAGGCGAGAACAGCGGGAGAGCCGAATCGTGGTGCTGTCGCGGTGGCCCAGAGAGCTAGATACGTTATAGTCGAGTTCCGCAACGGCAGGTCCGAGCACGGCTGGGCACAACGAGGCCTCTAGCTGGAGGTGGGAATCCCGGATGGGTGCCGCTTGCTTGCGCGGTGTGTGACGGCATCAAAGGTATGCAAGCAGCCGCGTCTGTCCTCTCCAACGGATCTGGCTGGTACAGGGCGAAACACTGAAGCGTCTTGAACGACGCAATGTCCAACACACGCAAAGAGAAATGTTTCTAGAGCACCTTGCTAGGATGGCGCCAAGGTCAAGCGTTGGTGTCGGGAAGATGCGTTGCCTAAGAATGGTGGAGAAAGCCGCAATTCACCTGAGCACATGAAGCTGGGCACCGGAGCACTCTTGTTCGCTATGGGAGCCGGCAGGGAAACACGGTGGTGGGAGGATGGCGATCTGGAATGATGCCTAGGGATATGTGACAGGTGAGGTTGAAGAAGCAGTTTGGCGCCGGCCGGTGGCGTTGCCAATGGTAGACTATATGGGAAACTGGGCGTTCAAGGTGTCAAGGGGGGGTGTGTTCAAGCTGCGTGCTGGCGCGGGCAGGGCAGGGCAGGGCAGGGTATGTATGCAAGGCAGATAGGCTGGCTGTGACGAGCATCCGCCGAAATCCAACAGGCAGGGCAACAGACAGCAGTGTTCTTTGGTAGGGGAAGTGAGAAGAGTTCACAGATCATCCGAGCTCCCTCTCTCCCTGGCGACCAACCCGCCAGGGCTGTCAGGCTGGCCTGGCCGGCCTGGCTGGTTATTCCCAGCGCGTCCCGTCCCCCGGACACGGGCAACACGGTTCGGCTAGAGGCACCCACTGAGGGACTAATCAGATCAAGGGGACCCCACGCTACTGTGGCAGGGAGGGGTTTGTTGAAACGAGTTGGCGATTGTGGGCGGCGGACCGGTCAACGACAGGCCCACCCAGGCGCAACTTGCATCCCAAGCAGGTGCAACACCACACAAGTACAATACCGTACTGTACTCAAAAATAAACAGGCACAGGGTTCCTGCATTCCGCCCCAAGAAACAAGCTCCATCAGAAGCCGTGGGCAAGACCCGTGTGCACGATTATGCCACGATTATGCCACAATTGTGCCATGCCCACTCGAGAGGGCACAATGTCTCGTGCTCCTGGTGCCAGGTGCCGGGCAGTCTGATAACCCCAGCGCAACAGCAACGAGGCGTACGAGCACAGACGGTCCGCAGTCGCCCGACAGACACATGTATAAACGACCCTGTCAGGCGACTTGCTGGGACACATGCAGGGCCGAGGCATGGGCCTTTCTGCACGGCGGGAAGTCGGTGACTCTCCGGCCGAAGGTGAGGAGGACCAGGGGGTCCGTCGTTCCGATTCCTGGACGATGCAGAAGCAGGCCGACGGTTGTGGAACGCGCACCCAGCCCCCGCAATGCCTCCGAGTCGCCAGTCTGCAGCACTGCGAACTGCATTCTCTGCGGAGTAAAACCCATGAGAGATGCTGTCGAAGATTGGCACACATACACACCCACCAATGCCGGACAGTCAGTTGCGGCAAGGCAGCTGGGAAGGGCGAGGCCTCGGCAGGACTGCCGATATAACGACCGTTTCGACTCGGGCTGAGCCAGAAACTGTATTTTGGCCGACTGACTCGTGGGGTGCGGTCGAATCCTGGGAGACGAGACTCAGCGGGCGCAGGGTGCGAGGTGCTCGATGGGCAAACCCCATGTTGGTTGGGCATGCCGAAGCCGAAAGCGCGGGTAGGAGGGAAATGATTTCTTTTTTGAGCTACATGCATGAGAAGCGCCGTCCAGAACAGAAACATGATGGCAACCCTGTGTGCTGGGCGGGGAAGCCGTTCGCGTGTGAGTGGGGACTGCTGAAGTCTATTCCTGTGACGGTACAGTACATCGTATGCGGTACCGTAACTGTAGACTTCTGATTCAGAACGGAAGGGAGCTTGCCGCCTTTGAGGTTCGACCGCCAGGGCCAACACCACCTGGGAAGCGCAATGGCTCGCGGGTCACATCGTGAGCTCCTCCGGCCCATGGACCGACCCATGGACCGAACCATGGGATGGAAGGTTGATGAATGGACCTGGACGAGAGGGAGATCGGCCGTGACGTGAGGTGACTGTTGCCAGGGTCCGTGTCACTGACCGACCAGTCTCCATTGCGGGATGGATTCTGATGCCTGAGACGCTGAGGGCAGGCTCGTGGCGGGCCGTACCATGAACTCTATATTCCGGGCGTGATAAGGTTGGGTCCCACGGGCTCGCTTGAATATTTTACCAGAGGCGCTCGGCCCTGCAGCTTAGTCTACAGCGAGCTACCGGCATGCGATGGTCCTGCACTCCGAACACACCCTGACACTCCCACGGGAGACATCCTTGTGGTCGCCGATTGGCTGCTGGCCTGTTTGACGGTAGGATCCACGAGTCCTTGAGCTGTCCGAATAGGCAGGCGATGCATCGTGAGTGAGCACCATCACAGCCCACTTCGGTCAACCTCTTCCAACAAGACCGTGTTCTAAAGACGCCTTGGATTTCGTGTGACGGCAGGCTGCACTGCATGACACCGAGACTGTGCGCAGCCCGTCAGGAGGGATGCAGACGAAGAATGAGACAGGAGAGAGTTTGTGCATGTGCCTGCGTGAGTGGGTGGGTGGACGAGAGGGTGAGAGAGTGATAGATTGAACATCTTCGCGTCACGTGACGGCCCCAGTTCAGTAATTCTGAGACTATCGCGAGACCACTAGGAAGCAAAATCAGTATGCATCGAGTGGGCGAGAGTCAAACGGAAGGCCGCTCAGCGGGCGGGATGGCGAAATGCGTCGTCGTCCTTTCGTCTTGTCGCCTTGGCAGCTGGGCAGCTGTTGGCTGCAGCTTGTTAGATGTTGGCGGGGGCGCCCAGGTTGTCAGTCAGTCTCCAACACCCAATGACGTCGCTCAAGCCTACAAGCTTGCCTGCGACCGCCGGCTGCTTCGACGTTTCCAAGCTCCCTCTCCCGCAAGAGGCCTCTTTTTCGATACACTTGGGCAAACCACGAGACGCCCGCCCCACACAGCGTCTCCCATTAAGCGCGCAAGCACGCCGCCTCCCTCCCACTCCCTGATTTCCCCCTTTTGACCCAACTCGGACACCTAGATTATACTCTTACCCAAGAGACACTTCCCCTACTCTCTGCTGCTAATCCTGTCTCAAAGTCTCGAGCTACAGCCCCCATTGCGACCCCTTCTCACGCTGTTCGCGACCAGCGCGCTGTCCGACCGCTCCGCTTGTCGTGGGCTTCTTGGCTGCGAAAAGACCGCCCGAACTTTCTCCCTTACGCCTGTGCTCGGGACGCTTCCAACTCGGACAAAATGCCTTCGGGACAGAATGTGCGTGCAAGAAAGTGCAGGTGAATTACATATTCTCAGACACTAATCCTGCGGGTAGGATCCAAAGCTGTTGTACGCCGTGAACGGCGTGTCGGCTTATCACCTTGCCAATGGCAAAGAGCAGTGCCTCACGCAAGCTGGGCCTCAGACCCTGTCTCTGCTGATGGTCCCTACTTCTTCGCCATTTGCTGACGCCTCTGCCTTGGGTCCCTCGTCCCACCCACCAGAGGAGGACTTCTACCTCCACCTCCACCTGCCGCCTGAGCTCGATTTGCCCCTGCCCGCAACGACCCAGATCTACCACCAGCCGCCCAGGAGCTACCTGATCCCCCGTTGGGATCTTGGCCCCGACAGCGGCGCCTTTACAAGGATCGAGTTTCCTGAGCTGGGGAGTCGGCCGGGAGTACAGGACGATATTGACACATGGGAGACCTGCATAGCTCAATGCACGGCTTTCTTGGAGCGCTCGCCACCACCACTCCCCAAGGACACCAAGTCAAGCACGATCCCCACGAAAGGCAGCTCCTCAAGATCAAAAGCTGCGCTGGCAGCAGAGGAACAGCTTCCTGCCTACAACCCAGGCGACTACAAGCCCGGAGAGGCATACGCGAAGGGCAGCCACAGCTCCAACAATGGCGGGCAGATAGTTCTGGTGGACGAAGAAGATGGTAGCGTCATCGGTGAGCTCGGCGAGGGCTTCGACATGGTAGAGAGCAACTCTTTGAAGCCAGGCTCGAAAGGTGAGCGGACAACCTCGTGCATGTCTCAGAGCCAAGGAACTAAAATTTGGGCATTAGATCCAGTACAGATCACGCTACCTGGGGAGGGTTCAAATAAGATCGCCATCGCCCCGGCAAGACCCGAGGACCTGGACCTTGCTATGCACCCGGCATACAAAAAGTCAACACTGGTCTCGAATGCTGCAGCGGCATCGCGACTGATCGTGACCACTTCAGATTACGTCTCGAAAGCGCTGCAAGGCGGCGCAGACAGCTTTACCCAGAAGACCAAGCCAGTTGCCAAGCCCGTAACTTTCAAACCGACGACCAAGGAACACGTCCGCAGGGTCCACACTTTTACGAGCGGCGCGGCCGGTGTGTCGGCCAAGACGGTTGGCTCGATCGGCAAGGTCGCACAGAACTTGGGTGCCACGCTCGGCCGGCATGGTAAGAACAACGGCCAGCCTAAGGGGTTCGATAAGGACGGTAAACCTCTCGACACGTACAAGCCCGGTATCCTCAACAAGAGCATGATGGCCTTCTCGACAGTAGCAGACGGCATAGAGCAAGCGGGGCGAACTCTTCTCGAGTCCAGCTCAAATGCCGCCACGACTGTCGTGGGCCACCGATGGGGTCCCGAGGCTGGAGAATTGTCGGCGAGCCTAGGAGGTGGCGTGAAGAACGTGGGGCTGGTCTACATCGATGTGACTGGTGTCTCCCGACGCGCCATTCTTAAGTCGGTGGCCAAAGGGATGGTCGTGGGTAGAGTCAAGGGCGGCGGCGAGGTAGTGGTCGGTGGCGGCGATGGTGGTGATGCAGTCGTGGCTGGTGCACTACCTCCCGGCCAACAGCAACAGTATCTGGAGGGTCAAGGCGCGGGCACTTCCTCGGAAACCAGTTCGATAAGCGGGGTGGAAGGTAAGAAGCCTGTGACGAAGTATTGAGATGGCCTTGGGCAGTCGGCCACCCTGGTCTGAGTGGTTCTCTTTCCTAAACGAGCGCTGCTTCTTCTAAGTCTCTTTTGGGTCCCCATCGCCAGCGCGTGTGTAGACAGCATTGATTGCGCAGTACATAGGTATTTGGTGGCTCTATAATGAACAGTAACAGGAATGAATTGAATATATCTGAGCCCCGGGGCCGGATCCGAAGACCAAGCAAACACTTCGACGCGTATGAGAACAGTCCCGTTCCACCATCTGGATCTGCGGCTCTAGGGAAGCACATACATGTATGGACATGCATAGAAGAACATACATGTAGATATACATTGATTCTGTACCTATTGGGCCACAGCACGCAGGTCATCAAGCACCTTTTGCCGAGTCTTGTCTATGCAGTGAGACCCGCAGCCTGAGCCGCAGACTCGGCCGAGCGAGGACGCCCTAAAAAAAAAAAAGGACCGCATTGGAGTCTGAGACCTTGGGAGTAACAAGATGCAGGCCGTTGATGCTTTTTTCCAAACTCAACCTGCCCGAATTGAACAGGCTGGCAACTGCGGTGCCATGGTGTTGTAGCCCAATTCGGATGCGAAATCACACTGCAGAGCCCTCAGAGTTGTGCTGTGTGCGCGCACATTGCGACGACGCGTCTCGGTTGAGATCCCCGCCAGCGAGCGCCTCGGCCCCACGTCACTCGGCACTTGCCCTCGAGAAACAGGTATCCTCGCCGCAGATCGGTCCTCATGTGTTGTCGATGGGAATTGTGTGGGGCCTCGATCTTGTTCTATCATCAGTTTGCCGACCGTCGCAAGCAATTACAGGAGAAAGCACGCGCCACTGATGGGGCAAGGTCAGGAAACAATCCCCCTCCACCCGTCCCTCGGCCGGGATGCCGTCCTTCACAAATAGTCCCATCGGCCCCACGCGCCCGACACGCTCGCTGACAATGTACCCTCGTCGCTCCAGGCGCAAGAGTCCAGCCTCCCAAAGATGCTCCACGAAATCCTCCTCTCCCTCTCAGGCCACCCTTCCCCCCTGCTCCGAACCGCCCAAGCCTCAGACCCCGATGCGCCCGCTAGCACCCTGATCTCGCCGCCCGAGCGCGAGCTCCTGCGCTCCGTCGCGCACCTGAGCGAGCTGCACGTCAAGCTGCTCAGCTTCGGCGCCCAGATAGCCGCCTCGCACCGCTCCATGATATGCCGCGCCGTGGCCACCGCGGTCAGCAGCCTGCACCTGGCCGCGTTCCAGCGCAAGGTGCTCGAGGTCGAGGAGACCATCCTGCGCAAGGACGCCGGCCTGGTCGGCGCCTACAATATCGTGCCGCTGACGGCGGTGGTCGGCGAGTTCAGCGGCTGGACGAGGAGGTTGGAGTGGCTGTGGGAGACGGTGCAGTTCATGCTTGTGAAGGAGAAGCGCGCAGATGGCACCGAGACTTTCTGCACCGGGGCGGCTGTCATCAACCGACTGCGTGGTGAGCTGCAGACGGGGTATGCGGATGTCGAGGAGACGGCCCGGAGCTTGGCCCAGGTCGCGGAGACCGCCTGGGTGAAGCAGGTGTCGGCTTGGATCTTGTACGGCCGTCTACCCGGGTTTGGTGCCGAGGATTTCTTCATCCAGCAGCCAGCGGACGGAGAGGATGACTTCATCTCTGTCCCAGAGCTTCTTCCATCATTCGTCACCTCCCCGACAGCTGCGTCGATGCTCTTCATCGGGCGTTCTCTTAATCATATCAGGTCCAAGAGCAGCGTGGAGGGCGGCATGCAGGGGATGGATCACCTGTCATCTCAGCTGCGCGAGCTCTCCCAGTTGACATACCCCTTGGACAGTGCGACCTTCTCACGGACAGTCACAAGTATCAGGCTCTTTCTTTCTCGGAATACTCTGCAGAAACTCCTACCTCTATCAAGGGTCCTGGAGATGCTCCACCTCCTCCGAGATTTCTTCCTGCTCGGTCGTGGCGAGTTCGCCATGGCCCTCACACAACAAGCGGACGAGAAGATTCGTAGCAGGTGGCGAAGGGCCGATAACCTGGCCCACGAGAAGCGCGACGGCCTGAGCGGCGTCGTTGTGAAAGAAGGTGAAGTCATCGCTGTCCTGACCAGGACGTGGGCTTCGATGAGCTCCATGCAAGGGCACCGGGTGGAAGAGGACGAGGGGCTTGAAATGGCCAGAGATCTTCTCAAGCTGACTCTGGCAAAGTCAAAATCGACCACCCCTGCGAGACTGGGACCAGCGAGCCAGATTTCGACGACTCCATTTCGCAACCTCATGTTCTCTGTTCCCGTCACTCTCACCGTCCGGGTCCCCTCGCCCCTGGACCTGTTCCTGAGCCAGTCGGATGTGCAGGCTTACACAGCCATCAACTCCTACCTCCACTCGATCCGCCGCGCGCACCTGCGCCTCACAGACCTCTGGAAGATCACGCCGCTCAGGAGGCACCACCCGCCACCGCCTAAACCGGCACAAGGGAGCACCAAGTTCGGCCGGGCCCGGGTGGTCCTGCTGCGGGAGCGACAGGCCCGTCGGATGCTCGCCATGCGCAGCGCGTGGACCACGTGCAGCGCGGCGATCTTCTTCCTCGCCGAGGTCGAGGGGTACCTGCAGGTCGAGGTCGTGGCAGAGCTGTGGGAGGGCCTGCAGCGGTGGCTCACGACGGGCAGCGACGAGCACCGGCCGCCCGAGTCCACGAGGCCGTCGCGCGTGCCGACGCCAGCCCCTGTACAGGACCCGGACGCGATGGACGAGGATGACGACGACGAGGACCTGTGGCTTGCCGAAGGCGTCAAGACGCCGCGGGCGCGGGAAAACGCCGGCGTGGAGGACAAGCACCCCCACGACCCCCAGACCCTGGCTGCTGCGCACCGGCTGTACCTGGCCACGCTCGTCCGCAGGCTGCTCCTGTCGCACCAGGACTTCACGGACCCGCTGTACCACCTCCTCGTGGAGGTGGACCAGCTCGTGGCCATCATCCACCGGCTGCAGGAGATATGGAACGCGATAGACCTCGAGGAAGACATGGGCGTCGTGGACGCCTTTGTCGACCTGGAGCGCGAGGAGCATGACATAAAGGGGCGGATCAATTCCGTAGAGGACAAGATCAAGGCCGGCATCGAAGGTGTCATCACGGTGTTGCGGAACATTGAGGCGGATCACGAGGGCCTGGCTTGGGGGGGCGAGGATGCTGGCGAGGACGGCGAGGGAGGTGCCGGGCTCAGAGAGGAGGGGCAGTATGTGCCGCGCCGCGTGGGCGGACTAGATCGGCTGTTGATGAAGCTGGACTTTGGGAGCTGGTTCAACCGTGGAGATGGGGCGGCAGCGGCAGGCGAGGAGACGTGATGACTTTTGAAGGTTTATGATTATGAGGCTTCTCGCATGGCGTTGGCAAGACTGGTGTTCGCAAGGCTGGAACACACGGGACGCCGTCAACAAGTGTGTAATTTTTTGATACCAACAGCCAGGACTTGAATTATGTCTATCCTATCCTGCGCTGCATCCGTGCTCCTTGATATGATCTGAGACATGCATGCGGAGCCGTATGCTTTCCAGCCTGTGCTGGGAGCAGCTACATCCTCAGGATTTCGAGGTGAAGCTGGTTCACTGTGCTGCGTAAGATGCCTACCCATCTTATTCTTCATCACTCCAATCTGCCTCGGGCAATGCGTCCACAAATTGCATTATTGACCCAGGGAACAGCTCGCGGTCTGGATAGGTCCTACACGGCGGCTCAGAGCCCTCCTCGGCCTTCGTTTGGTGATGACCAGCGAGAAAGGTGGCTTTTTGGCCTTCGATGCGCCACGTCTCTACGGTGAGTTTGCCTGGTCTGAAGATGTTCGGGTTGGACATCTGAAAGCCAGTGATTTTCTTTCTCCACATGTCAGTAAAGTACGTGCCCACGACGACGAGTTCAGGGAAAAGGCACGCACACACCTTCCTAATTTGCCCCTCTTCGGTCCTCTCAGTGGCCCAGACCGAGGGGCTGTCCTCCTGGTTGCACCTCCGGATGAGCAGGCGGAAGTGGACAAGCGCGTTCCTCTCGCTCAAGATGCCGACGAGCTCGTCGAGCACCCTGTTCCATATCCAGCCGCTGCCCAGGGGTCCCTCGCCCAGGCCGACGCGGAGGTCGATGTAGTGCAGCCGCTGCAGGGTCTCGCGGCCGATGAAGTTGGACATGCGCAGGAACCCCCCCTTCCCGTCCGGCGTGGGCGGCATGCACGGCGGCAGGCGGTCGATGACGAACCACTGCGCCCGGAGGACGGGCATGCCCTCGGCGGTGATGCGCCTGCAGAGCAGCAGGATGGTCGGCGTCCTCAGGTGCGCCCGGTGCCACCGCTGGGCCCTGGGCAGCGCGGCGGCCTGCCTGTAGTACCCCCGGTACAGGTCTGCGCAGTCGGGGCGGTGCAGGGAGTAGTGGTAGATCATGTTGCGTATCTCGGGCGGGAAGTCGAAGAAGGAGAACCGCCTCGCTTTACCCGGTGTCTCAGACGGGCCCTCGAGCGGCGCGAGGCCATTGTCGCCTCCATGCCTGCTCGCCTGCTGGGGCTTGTTATTAGGCGGGAGGGAACGGGGCATTGTGCGGGAGGACGAAAGATGATCAGGGGGACCATGTGCGTTTGGCGGGTCGGCCTGTCGCCTGGTGGTGGAGGTGGGGGCGTTGTTGCGAGGATGCTCGGGACGGGACGAAGCGCAAGCTAATCGGGAGGGTCCATGCTCGCGGCTGGAACTGAGGCTGTTCGACTCCCGCCTGTGGTCTTTTATCTGTCTGTGGCGAGGCGCAAGTCTGCCGGCCGATGGCAGCCTAGGAGACAGGTTGGTTTGGGATGCCATGTCTGCACTCATTGAACTTGATCTTTGAACAAAGGCTGGTGGGTTTGGTAGCATGAGAAGCGGATTCTACTGTCAGGTATCAAAGATTAGGGCGTCTAGAAAAGCCGAGATGCTCACACGGAAGCCCAGTAAGTGGTGCCTTTCTCGGGATACTAAGACATAGACCTATTCTAGGCACACCTAGCTCATGAATCCTCGAACTGCCATGCAGCTGGCAGCCTGGACATGGCGGGCTCCTAGCTGGGATGATCTCGGGACGGCCAGACTGCCAAATTCCATGCAGGTAGGTGTTCAATGAGGGTTGCACACTGACCAGGGCGAATTGGGTAACACCACAGGTCGAGTTGGCCAAGCCTGCCAATGCTTCCCTTGGTCGGAAACCGGTACATGCATGTAACAAACAACGAGAAGAGCCAGCAGCCAATGTGGCACTGGACATCACGCCTGGTGCTGCTTCACCAGGGCACACGAGCAGGCCGTAGCATCAAGTAGCGGACTCGAAAGTAT